>NW_027273862.1:452500-1720000 GCF_046630095.1 Trachinotus anak | reverse complement strand
TCATAACCTGCAAACATTTTTATTCTCCATGGGATTGTTCCTCTTTTGATCTCATCTATGTTTACATCCCTCCTCAGGCCTGTATTAATGAGGTGTCACTACACATGACCAGCATGGAACATGAACATCCAGACACCCTCCTGATTATTTCAGGAGGTATCAACAGAGCACACCTCAGCCATGAACTGACAAAGTCAACACAACATGTCCCACCAGGGATAAAAACACACTGGACCATTGGTATACCATATTAAACTGTCTGGTTCATCTTCTTGCAACTTCCAACGGAAATTTAAATCTACAAAGTCTGTGACTGAGAAGATGGGCCAGTGAAGCAAAGCTGGAACAACAGGCCTGTGTTATTAAGGTTTCCCTGGCTCACAGCTAAACTCAGGCAGCTCTGTCAGTCCAAAGACGAGGCCTACAGAGGTGGGAAGAGGAGCCAGAAACACATAGATCAAGGAGATCAGAGTAGAAAAGAGAAGCTCCACTGTGGTCACATCAACACTGATGCATTTTAGGTTTAAATGGATCACATGTGCTACATTTACACCTGGCGTCCATATTACTATAGACCCACTGAAGGAAAACTGGCTGATGACTTCAGTGTGTTGGACTGTATGTTTGATAAATCCACATTCACACCCCTCACCTACACAGTCTCAGACAACACAACCAGCTCCACCACCTGCAAACACCTCACCCGTCTCAATGATTGACAAACTGTTGTTGACCCACCTGGAGGACATCCCAGGTGCCCTGGTGACCGTTGTGGCAGTTTACCTACCGGGCAAACTCATCTTACTCACTGTGCCTGCCTCCACCTTTATATAGATCACCAATTTCCTCACAGACAGGGAACAGCAGGTGAACCTGGAGAAAATCACACCCAGCACCTGGACAGTCAACACTAGCGCCCCCCAGGGATGTGTGCTCTCCCAAATGCTTTTCTCACTCTAAAACTACTGCACCTCAGGAGACGCATCTGTTAAACTTTGTTAAAATTTGCAGACGACACAACAGTCTGCATAAAGATGGGAGGTGGAACAGCTGTTGTCACAACCTGGAATTAAACATGCTCAAAACTGCCCCCCTCACTACACTGGAGTGCACTGTGTCGTCTGTGGAATCCGCAATCTCCCAGGACCTGACACGGGTATCCAACATCAACTCAACTATCGAAAAGGCCCAACTTCTTGTGCCATCTCAGGAAGTTAAACCTGTCTCATGAGCTGCTGATCCAGTTCTGCACTTCAATCACTGAGTCTGTTCTCTGCACATCCTTGTCTGTCTGGTTTGTCTCGGCCTCTTGGTTTCAAAGCTATCTAACCATCTAACATGCAGTTCAAACAGAGTGTGGAGAGCTGCACCACATGTACACACAGTCTGGTGAGTTTTCATTCTACACATAAGGTGTAGAAGTCATGATGCTCTAGATCAGACCTGGACTGGTCCTCATAATGGTTCTGCTTGACCCAGGAAGTCTAAGACAAACCTTACAAGTTGTCATGAATGGGCATGCCTTCTTCACATTGACATGAGTGAGTTTGAATGAATGCTGGATGTAGAGCGTTTAATGGAGTGCTTAGACATATTTTCACTGAGGTCAGTGGTAAAGCTCCATGCTTGGTTGGCAGCAAACTTGTGGTTGTATTCAGAGACACAACACAGAAAAATATGGAAATCAATCTAGAGATTGGGGCAACCTAATAGCTGCGTAGTTAGGGCGCATACCACGAGTGCATATGCTCTGTAGCAAACAAGTCCCTGGTTTTGCCCGATGGACTCTTTGCTGCATGTCATTCCCTTTCTCTGTCTCTTTACACTGTCCTGTCCTGAAAAAAACACCTAAAAAATAACTTAAAAAAAAACAGAAACCTATCTGAAGATGAGAAGGTCAGGACAGCCAAGGGATTGCCAGCTAAGCTACAAAAGCAGCAAGAGCTTTTAACAAAGCTTCCTACACTGAAGAAAGGAAATGTAAAACCCAGTTATGTATTGCCTCACAAAACTGCAAGCTATTTTCTGTTGGGGAATTTATCAAGGAGTGCTCATGGAACTATGGCAATATTCTGACTGTATCAAGATGAACGGTTACAAGGTGGACTGAGGACATTGTGGGAGATTCAGAGCTAAAGCTGAAATACAAGACAGCCCAGTTACTGCCCTTCATCAAAGGAATAACCAAAGACTTTGAAATTATGGAGGAACTGCTTCCATCCAATCAATGAAAGGGACAACAACCAGTAATTATTTATATGCAGAGGTAAATACATGCATTCAAAGGTTAGGACTAAAGTGGGAAAGGTTAGTCAGTGTTAAAGCTGACAGGTGTCTTCATGTAACCAGAAAAATGCTGGCCTTTTGGAGAAGATGCGGGATGAAGTGGCTGACCCAGCACAGAAACAGTTATTTTTGCATTGTATTATTCATTAAGAGATGTTATGCAAGTCAGTACTGACAATGAACCATGTGGTTGATGTTGTTACAGAAGTTGAAAACTTCATTAGGGCAGGAGTAAAGAACATGCCTGAACTAGCCAGTGCAGATTTGACATTTGCCATTGATGTTGCCATCTTCACAAATTGAACTGAATTCAAAATTTGAGATGAGATGCATGAGGAAGTTGCTATCTCTCTCTCAACAACAGCAGTAAAAGAAAAGACTCCATCTGCAGGTCAACTCAACAGATGTGCAGCCGTGTTGAAGGTGTTGCAGGGAGATTTTTCCAGGCGATTTGAAGACCTCAAAGAAGCAGAAGCTGAAATTCTCATGATCTCCTCACCTTTAACTTGTGTTGTGTCCCCACTGATGTACAACTTGTGATGTACAATAGTGCTTTAAATCAGTGGCATCACTGACATTTTACTCATATCTCAAAGAGGACATCTTCCCACACAAGAAGAGGATGCTGGTTTTCTATGGATCAACGTAGATATTTGAACAATCTGGGTAATGAAATTCAACAAGTCAAGATTTAGATCCTCTCTCAGTCATGAACGTCCATTAACTGTGCCTACAACATCAGGAATTACACCTGACTTGAATTCACTTGTTCAAGCCCATCAGAGATCTAACTGCTGTAGTCTGAAATACTGTCATAATGATGGATGCACTTCAGATAACGGTTCTTGTCAAGGATACACACAGGAACACAGGATGGGTCGTGTCCATTAAAGCTGATTGTTACAGTGTGTGGCTTTGTTCTATGGTGCAGTAAATCAAAGCATCTTAACAAGATGGTGTTTGATTTTCAATATAATAAATGCTGAAGACTAAATCCACAGTATGTTTTCTATAATTTAATCTAGGGATAAAATTAGAGGTCATGGCATCACAAAATCTGGGTAAATGTTTGTGCTTTATATTTCTTTATATTTTTATATTTTTTCTTCTTACTGTATTCATTGTTCTGCACCAAAACACCAGAACAAATTCCCTGTATGTGAATATCTACTTGGCAACAAACCTGATTCTGTTTCTGGCCCCCCAGGTAAAATAACTGCTCAGGATTAGGTACAGAACATTTCAGTTCAGCTGTTTTGTCCTTACCTGCGTCCAAAGTGCTAATGTGGCGTCAAACTGAAAATGTTAAGAAATGTTTGCAAAACTACAACACAGTAAAGACTGCAAAATCTGAATGGATCTGAAAACTTTCTGGAGCCATTGTATTTCAAGCCTGATGGCATCATAAAACCAATAAAGCAAGGCCAGTCTGTGGCATGAAGTAGGCAACCAACTCCTCTCCTCCTGTTGCTTTTACATTTTTCTTTGAAATTGTGATTCACTACTTTCTATGTACAGAGCAAGGCTCCATTTAAAATGAATTTTTCACGCCAACTTTTCAAGTCTATTTCTATGTTATATCTTTTTCTGGTGGGAAAACCTTGTAAGACCATATTCAGACAGACAACAGCACTACAAAAATATTTGAAAGGGAGCACTGGATCAGTCAGGGTATGTGCACAAAGGGATCATGCAGAAACAATCTCAGAGTCTTTAAAAAGGCTAAAAAGTTTAAACTGGCACCACTTTTGTCGCAGCACAACATAATGTCATCTGGCTCTGTACTGCATTGGACAATCAATTATGTGGTAGCACATACAGTATTTACGGTAGACTACATTGTAATTTAAAACCTAAATTATATCATATTACTATATATACTTCATGACCAAAAATTAAATAATTGACCCTGTCATAACTTTTCAAAGTTGTAAAACAGGACTATAGACTTTTGTGTAGTGTTTTTCTCTGATAAACATTCAAACTCCTGGGTCTGTTACTCAAATTGGACTTTCACTGTCTCATCAGTCACCCCTTCACACTGATCTAACACAGGACCGTTTTCATCAGACCAACCACTAACAAGGTTGCTGTAAAGGATGAATAATTCTTCTATGTTTGTGACACAGTTGCTTAATTACAGATCCAACAATTAAAGAGGAACATGGTGATTGAATCTTCAGAGTCATGATCCTGGCCAGTTGGTCAATGTAAGACCACAGAGGTGGTTTTGAGAACTTTGACAGGTGTTTACATGTCTGTCTGTTTGTGGACAGATTTTGTCACAGCTGTGTATGATACAGGCACAGAACTTTACAGTTGTGTAGTTGAGACCAAAATGAAGGATGGGTTTGAAGGTATTACGTAATAATTTAGTAATGACTACTGAGTGATAATGGGTCAGAACATCAGTGTGTCTGATCCCATCGCAAAAAGGTCTCCAGAGTAGCTCTGTTTATCTCTATAGCTGCAAAATGCTCCACTTTGTTCACCAGCTGATGTAATACATCATGACCAGTGACTAACTGTAACCTCTGTTTGTCACTGAGTAGGTTATGTACAGTAGGTTTTTAGAAAGACAGCTGCCTGCTGTAGCTGAAAACAGTGCTCTGAGAGCAATGACAGTAAACCAAAAAAATGAAGTTACAGGGTAGACAGATAAACAATGAGCTGAAACTTACTACAAAACTCCATAAAGTGAAGTGAGCGGCTGATGATTCTCTGTAGGTTCAGCCCCTCTCATGTCATCTCATACATTGTTATAAAAATACAGATTATCACATCATAGTGGTGGAATATCAGAAAATGATCTTGAATTTTTTTTCTCACTCCATGACTTTAAAGATCTTGGCACTCTTCTTTTAACTGTTCGTCAAATCAACACAGTGAGGCCTCTTATTCTGACAGACAAATAACTAAATATAATCAGTTTGGAATTAGTTTTGCCTAAACCATTTTTAGTGCACACAGTTTTTCTTCTAGTGTTATTCTTTAAGAGGCTGTAGGAGTATTGGCATTAAATTAGTTGAGCTGATGCACATGAGATATTTACAGACATCACAACTACAGAAGACTCATTCAGTGCTGTCTGACATGAATTATTTGGCTCAACAGGGGGTCTGAAAGCTACACTGAACAAAAATATAAACATAGCACTTTTGTTTTTGTTCCCATTTTTCATGAGTTAAAATTAAAGATCAAATAAAGGCGTCTTTCTCCCAAGTTCTCCTCTCAGATGTGTTTAAATCCACGTTAGTGAGCACTTCTCCTTTGCCAAGACATCCGTCCACCTGACAGGTGTGGCATATCAAGATGCTGATTACACAGTTATTCAGCCACAACTGTTTTGATAAGTGATGATTATACACTCCTGGTCAAAAGGTTTAGAACACCCCCATTTTACAGATTTTATTTAAATTTAAGCAGCTCAATTCCAGTGAATAACCCTAAACACTACAGAGGTGGGTAAGAAGTAAATTGCCCAAGGTCAGAAAAGAGGTTTAGGTCATCAAAAATTTTTAAATCATGTGAAATTCATTGAAAAAATTCATAGAAAACAGGGATTTGGGGGTTAAGGAATTGGTTAACTTGTTTTCCTGTAGCGTTGGGAGTAAATGAACAAATGAAACAATTCCTTTAGTTGATCACTTACAAACCCTCTGTCTGTCCTGTCTGAAAATACAAGTCTGAACGTCAGCCTCACCAACAACGAATTTTAAATGACACATTGAGTTGAAGTGTCAAATCAGTCTTATGAAATATCTGCGAGTGAATGGTGATCACAAGAAATCAATAGGAGACTGCAAACCTTGTGCTTTCCAAAATTGCTGCCTTCTGTTACAATCGAGTAAAGAACATAACCACAGCCACTTCATGGACTGGTATTATATTATATTAATGGTATAATATTAACTTGTAAAAACAAGGTGGACCTTACCACATGTTTCACAAGGTGAATTGAAGATTGTTAACACAGTTACTGGAAGGAAATGCAAATAAAGCATGACAGCCTGATTAGGAGCGATACTTTACTGTGGTGATATTAGAAGAGATATTCAATGTTTAACTATAAATTTAAACCTACACTCTAGGTGTAAGTATTTACAGAGGGCACTAGCTTGGAGATGGCTAGTTATTTCAAGAGTAGTAATGTTAGTAGTAGTAGTAGAAGTAATAGTACTGGTGGTGGAGGTGATAACTTTGCAAAACAAGTGAGATGAAAAATAAATATCTCTTGATATAAGCATTGGGAAACGGTCATTAATGTTAAAAAATATACATCTGGTTTATCTAAACTTGTTTCTTACTTTTGTAGCTTCAATCTTCATTGTTTACAACAAAAACTTTGGGATTATTTTTTTTTTTAATTTTACCGTTTGCCTTCATACTCTTTCTGGTAAACATAGGGGTTTTCCGGTTGTCTGACTACTCATCTTTCTCGCCCTGTCTGTAATTAACTTGGAAAATTAAGGATTATTATTTATGCCATTATGTATTTCTTGCATTTACTTGTAATTCATCAAATAATAATATGCTTTACAGTGGTTTTAACAGATTATTTGGACTTGTAATTATAGCAGCCCCCTTAAGCCAGGCATAGTGATGTAGATTCTCTCAATCATCACTGGTGGCATAGATACAACAGTTGGCAGATGGACCACTGAAATTTGTTAGTAAAAGGATGGAAAGTGATTCATACCTTCACAAAGCTAAACATATGTAAGACATAATGGGGTGTTAAAGATGAAAAATAAAGGAGAGGCATGAATTCCTTTGAGTATGAGCATTGTGTAATATGTCATGACCTAATGCAAAATTTTTGCATAAATACTGAAACCAGTCCAGAGCTACAGGGTTAATTTGATCTGTCAAAAAAAAGACAAAAGTTAGGACAAAGAAAAACCAAATATCAGTTCAGATGAGAAGTGAAACATGAAGTGAGGGGGCCACTCGCAGAATGAGTGAGAGGAGTGATGGTCCATGATGCTAATATTTCCTCTGTCTCCACTGAACCCTTGTTGTTGGGGGGAGGAGGGGGAAGGATTAGGTCACCTGTAATGGCCAGCTCTACATTGTGGCCATTCCACACTCATTACACCATTTACAATTACAGCTACCTATCACCTATCAGCCACCCCTCCACCCCCAACTCCCCAAGAGGCTAGTCTCAACCATTAGCACCACGACTCAAATGAAGTGGATAATTGTGTCTCTCTGTGGCATATCATGAGACAAGAGAGTCTGACAAGAGAGGGGGAGGGAGAAGAGAGAGTGACCAAATGAGACAGAGAGAGAAATGTTGAGACATAGAGATGTACAAACTCTACAAAGGAAGAGGTGTCATAATCACAATCCAATAGAATTTTGCAACCAATAGCATTACTTACACAGCTATACCTTCATACAGGTCAGGCTGACTTATTTATTTTAAGGTGCACCACAATGGAAACAATTGAAACACTTTAAAATCAACGACATTGATGTTTCAGTCTTCAGTGAAGGGCAGAATGAAAATGTGAGTCTTAGAATTAAAGTATTCTGATATAACACAACTTTCCCTTAAACTTTAGCCTCTCATGCAGAGTTAGGCTCTCTACAGCGAATCAGTGGCAGATTCTCTTTGCATTGGAATGAGACATTATTTTCCTTCATGAAAGAGCTACCTTGGGCTTTGCACACAGCTCATATTTCATGCCTCAATGCTTATCAACTTCCTTCCTTGTCCATATGTGACTCATGTTAGCACAAGTCATACCAGTGATCATGTGCAAAGAGCCTTTGGGCCCCAGAATCTTTCACAGAAAGTGTTCAATGATGTCTGAAACACCCTCCCCCAGATCTTTCTAACAGCAGAATCAGAAGAGCTTCTTCTGACAATTTTGGAACATGCTTCTGATTATTCCCATGTCAAGTAGCAATTGGTCAGGTGTGCAGAGAGGAGAAAGTAGGCAGGTTTTGAACTTCTCTTTCTCCCACAACTGCACTTTTTATATACAACTAAAAAACCACGAATCACTTTGAAGAGAAAATGTATGTCCTGTTGTTATCCCATTTGTGCAAGTTGTTGTGTCTTGTTCCTTTCAGCCCTGTCTTTGAGTGTGTTATCCCTGACTGAGTCTTCAGAACAGATATATTAAGGCTTTTGCTGTTAGAATTGCTCAACATATAATTAAATGGGGCCAAAGTTGTGGAGCATTCATATTCCTATTAATAATGTTGTGACCCATCACTGAGCCACACAGTGGATATCAGTCTGTGCCATCATAGAGCTCCTGGCCACCAGGCAACACCTTTCTCAGGGCCCTGATCTAAAATATCTTTAAACTCACCTAGTGCCTTCATAGGCAGTTTCATGCCTGCCCAGCAGTCCAGTCACCATCCCTAATTATCTAGCAGCAATAGCATTGCTAGTATTACATACACCCAATCAAGAGGAGATGCTCAGCAGCATGCCTGACCTTATATCTACATTGTGTGTTAATACCTCAGTAAATACCGTGACTGGTCCAACTAGCTTGTTGGGCAACTCTGGAAGCCAGGCCCACTGAGTTGTCCAACAACCATGAGTGTATAATTTGTTCCACTAATCACACCAGTTGCCACTACTTAGCAATACCGCTTAACTAATTTTGGCCTTTGACATGTCTTACCTCTTGTTATAGAGTGCAGGTAAGTCTATAGGGTCTAAAATTGGGCACCCACTCAATAACAGATGCTTAATTGAGTTGCCTACTTAGCTAGCCTACTTAGCTTAATAGGCTAATTTGCTAGCTATATATGTGCTAAGCTCACCAGTATAGTATCTGAGCCATCTACTAGACTAAACAATAAATAGCATGTTTAATAAGCCTGTTGTTCACTTCACAAATCAAGTAGCCAAGTAGTCACTCTCAGCAATTCATCTTAGCAAGTAACAAAGCATCCACTCTTATTTACTTGAGGAAGCTGCAAGGTAAACTACCAGGCTAGCTGCATGCCATGCATACATGCTACTTCAGCTACCATATAAGCAAACAATCTTTTATTGCCATCCCATCTTGCCAATCCACCAAACAAGCCATCCAAGCGTCTTCATATTCGTCAGCTACCTCATCTTATCAAGCAGCTCACCATACAATTCTGTCTAGAGTATCATGAGTTAACATTTTAAATGCTGCATTTAACCATCTTCGCGTAAGTCACTCACCTCTCTTCTAACCCGTAGCTACTTCCTGCAGGGTCCACCATGGTTTTTGCTGCATTCTTTAGGCTCTGCTCTCTTCTACCCAGTTCATTGAACAGGGACAAAACTAATTTGCCAACAAAGCCCCTACAGCCAATCTAAACTGGGAAGACCTTGGGTTTCCATCCATGCTCCTTTGCCTCCACTGCCATTTCTGAATCTAAGGTTTTTTCCTCTCATTTCTACTGTATCCTCTGATGGTACTGTAAGCTTCACAAAATAAAAAAAACATGCTGTGTTCCTGACCACAACACAAGCTCTGGTCTTAGATTAGTGGTAATTATCTCTTGAGGAACTATCTGCAGTTTTTTCTAGAAGTATAGTATGGTCAAAAAGTAAAAAACAAAAGTACTTTCCTGACTACTTTTCCTTTACCTTGATGGAAATTGTCGTGAGGTCATGGAAAGATGTGAAGGATAATTCATAAGGACTTCGGAAAATACAATCATGGTGCTAAGAGAGTACAACTACACTTACACTAGGCTATGTAGTGATGTTATTGATGTGGAATGGTGTGTTGCTTTAAAGGTTGCTCCACAAGGAACTGTGGGACAACATAATCTCCTTTCCTTTTGTAAGAGATGGTCCTAAAGGAGATAACAAAGGAAGCACTGAAGCACCTTTCCTTAGCATTTAGAGAATTCGACCAGGTCTTATCATGGCTGTCACTTAAATACTTCTCGGTCATTTCACTCATTTAGGAACCTTCCTAACCATAAAAGATTTTTTGACGACAGCCCTACTCGCAGTTGCCAGTCTGTCCTTGCCTTTAGCTGCCCTGCATCATGCCTCAAAGTTGCCTGCTGCCTGACTTGTTCATCATCACAAAACAAATAAAATCCTACCTTGTTTCCTTTTTGCATTCGTTGAGTTTACCTCTAAGATTACATCCACACAAATACATTTAGTTTTAAATGACATCACTTTTGCCACATTTATGCCTGGTGTCCTTACTACGCTGGAATTTTTGAGCCCCTAAAACATGTCTGAGCTTTTTACCCTATCTATAAGGATGAGGTCAGCCCAGAAACTCATTTTGAGGTTATTACTTCAGTCCCTGAGCTTCTCACCATAGGTGAGGTTTGGAATATAGGTCAACTGGTAAATGGTAGATATGAAGGACTTAGGAAAAGATAACTGGAGTGATAAATCAAAAGCTTTGTCTAAGAGAGCAGTCCACCATTTTCTGGCAGAGAACCATGGCCTCTCATTTGGAGGTGCTGACTCTCATCACAGGCACTTCACACTCAGCTGAAAACCATCCTAGTGCATGTTGGAGTGCCCTCCAGCATGCACCAGGACGGTTTTGACACATGCACTAGGACGGCCAATTGAAACCAACAGAACCATATCGTCTGCAAAAATCAGCAAGGTAATTCCGAGGATGCACAGATAAACTCCTCCCCCCGGCTGCACCTTGAGATCCAGTCCATTAAAATCACAAACAGAATCAGTGAAAAGGGAAATGTGCTTGACTTTCTGCCAAGAACACAAACACATTCTCAGTCCGGTCATATAAGGACTGCATGGCTCAACTCAACGGCCTGCAGTAACAACCCCAAGACCCCTCAAGGGACATGGTCATAAGCCTTCTCCAAGTCCACTAAACACATGTAGACTGGATGAGCCAACTGCCATGACACTGCCATGACTTGGTGCTGGGCAGGTAGTGTACAGTGAGCTTACTGGAACTATTCCTCTGAAAACCCCTTCCTGCTGTGTCTGAAATTGGCACTCATGAGTTGTAAGTGTGAACCAAAACACTAAAGCTGCAGGCTGTAAAATAAAAAAAATGACCTGAAAGATGCAAAAAAAAAAAAAAAAAAATAGAGCTAAAGACAGCTGTAGACATGCAAATATGCATAACCCATGTCAGACAGCTGCACATGCATAACCCATGTCTTCAGGAACATGTGTTTTGGTTCTAGCTCATTTCTGTGCTGCAGACATGGGTAAAAATTCTCTGTGGGTCAGTCACTACTACCTTCTCCCTTTACATTACACACAGTCATTTCATCCATTTTTAATATGAAAATATTGATTAGAGCCATTGTAAGCACCTGTCACTCAGAACAAATGCCACTTTTTTACTGAACAATCAATTTCTACTATAGTACTACTACTATATACTACTACTAGATTCATGATTGCTTGAGAGAGAGAGAGATAGAGAGAGAGTGTGTGTGTGTGTGTGTGTGTGTGTGTGTGTGTGTGTGTGTGCACGTGTACAGACAGCAAGGCCAAGGTCAGTTAATTTGGACTAGCTAAGTCATAGACCCATCAGACATCAGTAGGGGAGGAAATAAAACTAGCCACTCTGATGATGGGAAATGCTATCTGCTAGACAATGGATACAGATGCAGTTAATATGCACGTTATCCGACAGCTTTGTGCGTGTGTGTGTGTGTGCATGTGTGGGAGGGGGGCTTTAAGGGAGGGTGGCTGAGGCGAGACGGACCACATCAGTGTCAATTTACAGCAATTCCCACTGTCAAAAGTGAGAGGGAAAAAGTGAGAGTACTTCCCATTTTCTTCCCCGATCTTTTACTTTAATTCAATTGGACCTTTCAATACCTTCCTTTGGACACACAGGAAGCATTTGCCCTATTGCATTATATGGATTGGGGGAGAGATAAAGACACTGATTCTTTAAAGCTCTTCAGCACAAAAGGAGATAAAAGCAGATAAAAAGAGGAGTGTGTTTTTCATTGTGTTCTGTTCTGTAATGGAGGAGAGAATTAAGTCGCTTTACATTGCTGCCTGTCTGTGTTCAGGAGCCAAAACACAAGCTAACACATTTAACTAAACTCGGACGAGGGCTTCTTCTCTTCATACTCAAAGGTGACGACACACCAAACCTTTACCTTGAAGTTATCAGGCCCTTTCATCAGTGGACGTGTTTTAAGAGAGCATGCAATCGACACATTTTGATAATCAAGAAAGCAGGATGCATATGAGTGTGAATCCCAAAAAAGATGTATAGGGGAATCATGCTAAGACAGAAACAACAACGCTCGCCTGCCACATATGAATAACAGGTCAGATGTGATCGAACAGCTCCATCTCCAGCGATGGCAAGCCTGCATATCTCTTCTTTTCCAGGAATCTCAATCAATAAGCAGTCTCTAATGTCTCTGACTGAGTGAGATGCCTGAATCCATATTTAAATATCAGAGATTCATAAAGATCGCTAATGTCTTTAACCCCAGTCTTCCAGGATCATCACCCCTGTGCACTCCCTACACAGCCATTCGACACAGCAAAGCACAGAGAGGTTGCCAGATAAAACATCATATAATGACACGTTCCCTTACTGAGTAGCACCACCATGATGGCTCCAGGCGCTACCTTTGTCTCCATCACAGTGATGACTAAAATCAAGCATTGTAACGCGACACCCTTGATTTCATGCAATGTGGCGGATTATGGATATGAATTGAATGCTCAGCTCTTTTTTTGTGTGTTCCAATTTCCAAATTAGGATTTTCTGCCTTCATAATGACACAAAGTATTCTCTTAGTCAAATCAATGGCAGCTATTTATATGAGCGGTAATCCCTCAACCAGCACTGAACTGCCAGAAAAGAGGGATGGCTTTTAAAGTAATGCTGCAAAACAAAAGGAGACACTAAATGAATGCAAATTGGCTTCTCTGTCATTCTGAATGTCCATCTCTGAGAACACGGCTCAGCCGACGAGGACGAGGAAAAGAAACAGCTGTTTAAGACAGCTCATTTGGTAAATAACCTATAACACCGTGTTCACTACCAGTTAAGCTTAGAATAAAATGTTCAAATAACCACCCCTCCTGTCCACTAGCAGAGGCAGCGGCTCATTCCTCTCTGTCTTGCATTTTAACAGAACAGGGCATGAATGCCTGACAAGTAGGCTATCATCCAAGAGATCATTAAGCACAAGGGTTGAAGTGCCATCTTCAGTACCATGGCAACAGGGTTGTGAGATGAGATAAAAACAATGCAAGGCAGGAGGCAGGAGGCGGGGCGGGTGCTCAATGATCACCACTGATCGATGGATCTCTCTCTCTCTCTCTCCCTTTAGAGGCCAGGCACAGGAAGGGGAGGCTGGAACAGGGAGGACAGCGAGAGAGAGAGAAAGGGGGGGGGGGCCAAGCAGCTTTAAGGCTTCATAGGTGCTCTAACAGTGGGAACTGCCTCTCTTCAAAGCGCAGATCGTTTTCTTCACAAGGGTCTAATTGAACGTGTCAAACTGTGCATTTGCATGAGAATGATTATTTTTACTGTGTAGCAAGGCTGAGCCAGGGGCCTCGCATCTGTACCAAAGAACAGCAGCTCAGCACTCACACATGGTGGAGTGGAGGATACAGTGTGGATGATGAGTGAACGCTCTCGAATGAAGTCACAGATTCCTTATCAAACCGGTGCGGCTGATTATTTTACAGCTGTTTTTAAAAATGGGTCATGACCTCACAAATCTGGGCGTATCAGACAGCCTTTGTGTTGCAATCCAAAGAGATCAGCCACACTGTACTGCAGGTTTGTGAAGCATAAGCACTTTTTCGTGAGTGTGCGTGCGTGCATATAGTATCTATTTACCTCTTTCTACATAAAAGCCGTTTGAAGTATGATGGAGGTGAGCTGAGAGGAGTGAATGTATTATCTTTTGCAACTGTCAGCACTGTCTGTGGTTTTGTGCCGAAGCTCCACGCAGGGCTCCCACAAAATGCCATCAGGTTACAACTGTGGTTGTTTGCTCTTTTTAATTATAGCAGGAATGTTTTTTGAAGCGTGTGATAAGCGTTCCACGACACCCCCGTACTCTGGGGTTGCATGCACACACAGCAGCACCACTGTGCACCCACAAACATATGCACAAACATGCAAATGTACACAAACCCAGTTTGGGAAGTTTTTTTTCTATCTCTCTGAACATGTGCTAATCAATCTGCTGAGAGCAATCTGTCAGGAAATCTTTAGCTTTAAACAACCCAGTGAGAATAGGGATGAGGCCCTTTCCATGGGGCAGGGCACTGCAAGGACTGAGCAGGAGCTGTCTTTATGCATCCCGGAGTGTCAATAAGGATTATGAGAGTGAGCTTTTATCTCTTCAAACACAGAGACCAGTCACTCATTTAAATGGATGAACAATTCAGGTCTGCTCAATAAATAAAAAAGAATATACTTCCATAAATACATTCAAATCCCAACTCCATTCAAATTCCACCACCATATGCTTAATTTAAGATCTAATCTGCCTTTTTCTATTTCCACCAATTCACAGAAGGCAAATCTTTGTACACGTAGTTGTTTAAGACCTCAAAGGATAAACACAGACTACCTATTGTTGATGGCAATGCACCTTTATCCTCAACTTAAGACCCACAGTTCCTTTGAGAGTGCTCCTGGCAGATGCTGTATGCAAAGCAGGTGCACTGAGGGAAACATGCCCAACAAAAGAGACATTATTGCATTTCACAACCTCTAAAAAGACGAGCAGAATATTAAAGGTGACACAACTGTATTTACACATCATTTCAATATACCTAAAATAACCGCATTTCTATCTTGCTCTATCAAATAAAAGGAGGCAATAAAATCTGCCAAGAGAAGAACAAATAAAAGCAAATTTTGACATTTTGCTTTTTGACGCCTTCCATTTATAGGTCAGAGGAAACACCAGCCGACCTCTCATTGTTTTTTAAATGCCATTTTGTAAGTCTGGGAAGCAGGAATTAATTAATGCGAGGGTAGCTGCCACTGTCAAGAGGCAGCACATTAAAATCAATGATTAATAAATTCAAAACACACAACAAACTCAGCTGGGAGATGAAAATAGTATTGTGCGCTCCATAGGAAGCAGCCCCAGTGCGGGTCCTCCCACTGAACGAGGCGTCCACTCAGATGGCTAATGGAAAGTAGCCGGTGCCAGCTGTGTGCCTGTGAATAAAATCACTTTAATTAAAGGAATTACAATGGAAAAGGAACCGGGGATGTGTGGAGTAGTATCGACAGGAAGCGGCCTCTCATGTGTGACACACACATATAGTCACACACACACACTCACACATACACTCACACACACACATTCACACACACACACACACTATGAAATCCCATAAAGACTTAAAAGAACAGAGTGCCTTTGTGCTTGCATTATTAACTGGGTCTAATCCACACATGCTCTATTGTACTATACAGCTCTAAGATTTACTCCAAATATGTCCCCCTGAGTCTACATTATAAGGGAAGATACAGATACTTTAGCAATGTCTGGGAGCGTGACATGAACTGAAGAACAAAAACAAAGGTCTTGAACAAATAACAAATCTCTAAATACAATTTCATAAGGTATTTGTTTGCTTAAGTAAGGACAACAAAATGAATGGCAGGCAAATATTAGATCCTGCTGGTTTTATTTAACCTTTGATCAGGCATTACATGAGATTGAAGCACTTTGCCAAGGATTTTTAGAAGTTCTGGGTCTGCCACAGACCCACTTTCACATCTAGATGCAATTCCCAAATGGCTTTTAGGTGAACATTATTGGAAAAGCAAAACATTTTCTGCAGTGGTTGGCTGTTGAGTGAGTGACAAAGTATGAGCCAGTGTTACTTTTATGTTGCTGCACTTAGGTAGATAGAATATGTAATGTACTGTAACATTGTAATGGCAGCATCTGTGTGTTTGTCTGTGGGTAAACACCAGTAGTCACCACCCTGTCTCCTGGAAATTACATTTATATATTATGAAATTTTTTTCCCAATTACATCGTGGTTGCAAATTTCTAGATTTATGTTCAGAGGAAGCATTTTTTTGAATGAGTGAAGCTCCATGTTCATGGACTTTCCAGGAGATGGTTGGGGTTGATGTCAGGCATCCAGAGAACAGGACCATGACTCCAGAGACAGAGGATCACATCCAGACGTCTGTGGTTAGGTTTAAGCAACAAAAACACTCTGGTTAAGTTCAGGGAAAGATCTTTTGATTTGGGTAAATGTAAATAAACATGTTGTTTCTCAAGTCACTATGATATTATGCTATACATTGTCATCGAACATTTTACTTATGTTTACTATAAGCATTTTTGCAAACTGCTAAATACATGAATAAACATTTCCTCTTTATGTTATGAGAGAAAGTGTTTGCTTTTATAAATGACTTGTATATAAATGTAATTTCTAGGACAGAGTTGGTACTCAAGTGCAATCATTTATCAGAACTCACATGACAGTATTCTTAATCAGCCTGGAGTTTATGATCAGATAGATTTATGCCTCATGTCATATTAATTCACATACTAATGAAGAAAACCCTGGATCATATGAACAGCTGCTGATAGAGAAAAGTTGCCTGAAGGAGGAAAGACTGACTACTAACCAGCACGTTAACCAGGAAGAGAGTACTCATTGGTTCAGAGGTTACTGATATCAGGCACAATGTAATGAGCTGGTTATGTGAGGCTGAACAGCAGTATTCTGAGCTAATGTTAGCATGTTCACAATACTAACATGCTGATATTTTATTAGCAGGTGTAATGCTTAAAGGAGTCATTTGTCGGTTCAGCAATTGCTACATAGTCAACATTAGCATTAACAGCTGTTCACGCACCAGTCTAGAGGAAACGTTGTGAGTTCAGCATCAAACTTTATTCCTTTACTCACCCAGAGCTGTCTTCATCAACGCCAATGTTAACCCTTGTCTCTATCACGATTTTTCTTCTACTGAAGTTAGCACAGTAACCATCCAGTCTTGTCTCATCACTTTCTGACAGCGACGCACTGTAGCCTGAAGAAATGGCAATAAACTTACAAATAGCCCTTTAACCTGACACCTTTTTGATTGTATTTTTGTGATTTCTCAATATATTTCTACAGCAGGTGTCACCAACCTGTTGATAGCAATCTTTGAGACATTTCATGTAGATCTTTAACACTAGAAGTGCAGTAGGTCTAACTAACAGATTTTCCCTCACCCCTTTTGTTTTCAATATGGGCTAGTTGGACTATTTATGCAATTTATGCAAAATGAAATTATGTCACAACACGAAGGATGTAAGCTGCTGTTATTTTATTATTATTTTATGTCACTGCTTCACTGCGTCGCTGACAGCTGATGGTACATTCTGGTCGCCACCCATAGCTTTCTAGCAGCTGTACAGTTGGGAAGCGGAGAAAGCAGAGAAAAATAAAAATACATTTAAACAAATTTTATTCACATTAGTTTAAGACAAACTGTTTAAGTTTAAGACAAATTTGTTTGTCATCAACACACAGGCCCTGCATAAAAAGTCATTTGAAGAGGTGTTCAGTTTGCCAGTCAGAGATGACATGGAGGTACTGGATCTTCAGAATGAGCAGCAAGGTCAAAAGACAGTGACCTCTGGAGCCTTGAAAACAGCGACAGATTTCTTCTTCTGTCATCCTGTGCACTGGAAGTGAGGGCCTGCTTTGGGTCTACTTGTCTCTGTAAAATGGCTTTTTCACAAATGAAGCTGATCAATCCAAGCACAGGAGCCCCCTCCCTGACTCACACCTCCCTGACTGTATGAGGTTGGCCTTGTCAAGTTATGAACTGAGCCAACTGAGAGCTATCAGTCACAGCCACCTCACTGATCGACCTGAGTAAGTACAGCCACTGTGACAACTACAGTCGTAAGAACTGTAAATATTGTCCAATATTGCTGTGAGTCACTATTTTGACTCGTGAATGAGTGAGTTGTCGACAATAATTGTAAATGGTAAATATTACACAGTTTTTGTTCTGTGTGTTTTAAAAACACCGACCCAGTTTACAATCTGCTATGAAGGCCTACATGCATTTTACACTTGCAGACATTGTACTGATATTTTATTTAAAAATTAAAAATAAAATAAAAGTTTGAACTTGACTGAGTGAATGAGTTTTGTTTTAGGCTACAGAAGCTGTCTAAGCCTAAATGCAAATGTGATCTTTATCATTTTCAAAAAGATTTTTAAGCATTTTCTACTTGCAGTTCTTAGATACTGAATGTATCAACATAAAACTGTAAACCTTTAATAAGGATAGAAAAAAAATGAAATCCTACTATCATTATGTGTTTCACTCTTTCCGCTGTATCACGCTGATAGATTGCTGGCTCTATCTACTGAGATAATATATATTATGATTTGGCGCTATACAAATAAAATCGAATTGAATTGAATTGGATTAAATGTGGGTAAAAAGTAATGGAAAATTTAAATTATTTGAAATTGGGTTTTTTCTCAGTGAATTTGAGCCTTTCTCTGTTGAGGTGATCTTGAGTTGGAAAATGTTGGTGACAACAGATCTAAAGCATGAAGTAAGTGGAGAGAAATAACTAAACAATAGATTAAATCCTCATTTTTTATTCATTTATGATCTGAATCACATATACAGTGTTTTAAAGCTGGTGCATAAATGTCATGACATGTTTGTTTGAATTAGTACAGTTATACTTGTGACATGTATATATTCATTTCATTTTCATTGTTGGAGATAAACCTGTGACATTATATGCTGGCTATTCAGGTTTGCATGAGGGCAGCTTATTGTACTGGTAGATGTTGGTGGATTTACATAACAGAATAACAGAAAAATTGATTAGCTCTTTATTAATGTGTCTGAATAATTTTATGAAGGATGGGTAATGTAAATGGCCAGAGAAATAACAATAATAATCATCATCATCATCATCATAATCATCATAATCATAGTAATATATTTATTAGTTAGTTCATCTATGAAATATCAAAAGTAATCCAACTGTTGTTTCTGTTGTGGTATGTTTTTTCATTGACAAATATATTTTAATATTTCAGATCATATTGCACTTACAGGATGCAGCTGATTATCTATTCCATCTAAAGCTGGTGTAAATCAGCCTTTTTATTCTTCCTTACACATCATAAAAGAGTGGAAAGTGCATGATGGATGATTCAATAGCAAAATATTATTATTATTATTATTATTATTATTATTATTCATTTAAAATACTTACACAAAAACTCAGAACACATTCATTTTATGCAGCAGACATTTTGAGCTGCAATAACAGGAAATACACAGGTGTTAGTAATAACATTATGAAGGACTGTATTCCCTTTAGGTGTTCCAGTTTCAGACCAGAATCATTAATCACATATATGCTTGCCCTGAAATGGCAACTTAAAATGTCTGCTATGAAACAGAGCTATAAACTGGGAAACATATTTTATGCAGGGGGACAAATATTTGGTAGAGGGAGAACTATGTGATGACTGTGTGACAATACATTAGCCAACGTTAGTGACTCAAAAATGGCTCATCTGCAATAGCAGCAATCTAATGCAATTAAAAACAGTGGTTCTGCAAAAAAAGCAAAAAAAAAAAAACATCTTTGTGAGTCTTAAATGTATTTTTGTTAACTTGATCAGAGAGATGTTTTACTCATGGTGCGTTAAAAACGTAAAATCATAGGAGAGACCATGAGGCTCATTTTGGGGAATCTGTGATTCGTCACCTGTGTTTATTAAAAACAGCCACAAGAGGGAGGCAGACACACATTTAAAAAAGCATGACAGACAGAACAGTCCATATATCAAGAGTCCCTGAGCATTACAGCACAGTTAGGTCTCTGACAGTCTTACAGTACTTAAAATCATGCAGGACTTCCATACACCATGTGCTGCTGCCATGTTTGTGTTTCCTATAGATGAACTTACCCTCTGAGTTTCTTGAAAACAGCAGTTGTAGGCCTTGTTACAGTCAATATCTCAATCCACTGTTGTGAATCAGCCAAAGTCAATAAAATATTTAAGAGTAAGAGAAGAGAAACTAAGTCAGCTGGTGACATCAAAGTGTCTGCTAATATACACTGGAGCAACTTGTTTACATGGGATGGTGGCAAGGCCCTGAGGGAGGTCTGGCCTGGTTCTAACTCTGCTCAGCTAGAGCAAACAACAACTATGGCAGTGTCAACATACAGAGAAGAACCACTGGAGACAAACGTGTCTAGATCTATGCTGGTGGTTAACAAGAACCTCAGTCTGGTTGCTGGTCTAGTTTCTGTGGGGTCACAGTCTCCAGAGCTGGTTCTCGTTTGTCAGCTAACAAAGACCAAAGAGGTGTTTCGTAAAGGTGGTTCAGAAAGGCAGGGATTATTCTGATAAGATGAATTAGACAAACCATGCCATGTCTCCACATCTGTTTTTGAACTAGGTTAGCTATATTGCTAACCATGGAATGTTATTAGCCAGCCTTCGTTACATATCCAGGGGGTTATCAAGGTAGGAACGTGAGTTAACAGGCTTGTCAAGTGAATAGCCTCGCTCAGCAAGTAGGTAGCTTGGCTTGGAGAGTGGTACAGAAGAGATACTGCAGTGAGTAAAACTGTTTCCAACCTCAGTGTAGACACAGATTTCTCTGATTTCTCAGTAGTCTGAAAAAAGTGTTATTCAACAAGGTAAAAAGGAAAACAGTATGACCACATAACTAGAACAGAATAAGAAGCTCCTGAAACAATAGAAATTATCTATATAATATTAAAAGAAAGGGCAAAAATAGTTATTATTATTATTATTATTATGTTTCTTTAGTATAAAAGTGAGTATTTCTTTTATATCTGATGATGAACAAGATACACACAAAGAAAGTAATGTGAGACTGTTTCTTGGTCATTCATCAATAAGCCATGTTATACTGAGCTGCAGAGATGGAATATGAAGAACACTGTCAGAAATCCCTGATAGTAGAAATAAAAGATTCTTTGTGAAATTGATATGCAGCTATAATCATCATTATGTATTTAGGGTTGTAAAGTGTGAAAAACCTAGAACAGTGAAATTATTCTACTAGGCTGTAAAAATATCTATTGCTCTTTATTACACTTCACTTTAATATAAACTCATTACTTTTGTCCCTGTGAGGCTGCTGTAGGAATGAGGACCCAGTTTGTCCGGTGATCTGATGGGTCAGTGGTTGAGGATGGGTTTTTAATTGCTGGAATAAGCCTGGTTTAAATGGTAATCTTGTTTTATAAAACACCCCTCGAGACCATTCCAGTTTTATTGAGATGACTTCTACATGGCTGCTCACAGATTTATGAAAGCATTACACTGTTCAAAAATCATAGTATAAAACATGTTTGTTGCACTCTTGAACAGAAGGGACAACAACATCTGTTTGGTGTTTGGCAACTTTATTCTACCTGTTGTTGTATTTATTTATTTTTTGGGGTTTTTTTTGTTTTTGTTTGTTTGTTTGTTTGTTATCTGTTTCTTAGGCAACAGTCAGAACTCATGACTCCAGTGATGCCCCATAGCCACAAACAGACTGATGAGGAAATAGTTGGTTTGTGCATCACAGTATTTCAATTTGAATGATGAGGGTTGACAAAACATTTTTATACATACATTTATATCTATGTACAGAAATAAACGAGAATTATTGAGGGCTTGGAGCTACATGTTCTTAGTTCAGTCCATAACCAACAGCCAAGCCGTAAAGTGGAGAGGGAGAGGAGACGTACGCTGGGGAGTAAGCAAGTATTGCACTGACGACTGAACGAATGGTGTCATTTGAGCTTATTTTACTGCTTTGAAAGGAAACGTTGCAAACTGTGGTGTATATACTGTGAACAGCCTTCCTACTGTGTAACACCTCAAATTTGTATGGGCCACGGCCCCCAGTGGGTCACAAAGTTTTGGCAAATCATTTGCAAAATAGTACAAGTTTAAGTCTTAGAAAAATTAAATTAAAATAAACTAAATTAAATTGTTGAAAGCCACTGTGGAGACTCTGGAGCTTCCTATCTTTTCCTGCTTTCAGTTGATTCCTGATTGTTCAGTCATTACAATTAAAATAAAAGGTGCATTATTGGGCCATGATTTGGAAAAGGTTAGGAACCACTGGTTTAAGCATATTACAAAAATGTCGAGCTGCAACAGAAAAGAGGAGAGGAGGGGGGTCAAAATTAGCTGGATCCTCCATTATTCACTGAGCCTTGTCAGAGAAGCATTAGCATACCTCAAACCTGAAATAGCTTAATGACCTTCCTTTTTCTCTTGTGTGTCATTGTGAAAGGTAAAGATTCCTATGTAAGCTACCATAGACAAAATACCTTCTTTTATTACACAGGTGTTTCACACCTTTGCTTCACAGGTGATTCCCCAAGAGGGCGGGAGTCATTACAAGACAAATGGAAATTATCTCAGGGTTTTAGAAGTTTTGTTAAGATCCTTAATCCATGCTACAAGATTCAAAGTAGGGTGGAAGAGAATATTATAGCATTTTATGAATAATTCTGCTGAATGGTGAAAAAAATCTCTGATGATGGTACAACCTGAGTGGTCTTCATAACACACATGTGGACACCAAGAGCTTATTTAAATGTCCCATGTCATTTTGTTGATGAGAACTGGGAAATGCAAGCACATGTCCTTGAAACCTCACATTTGATCTTTGTTTGGGGTATTTTATGTCAAATGGTAAAAAATAATATGTTATCTCTTTATTCTTATTCATATACACACATGTCCACATGCATGCACACATAAGGAGCCTGGCTCAGGAGAAAGTTTATCTGAATTGAATATATGTTTGCTAATATAACGTTCCTGAAAATGAACATGTATCATGATTCTGCAGCTGGTTAATGATGTGTAATGTGGGTTGAAGTTCAGGTCATTGACGAGTGGCAAAGGTATCATAATAACCAACATTTTGCAAAAAATACTCAGACTTGGCACCTCGTGGTCTCTTACCAGAAACATGGGAGAAAGTTGAAGTGGGAAGATCATCAGTAAAATGGGTAAAAGTATTGGTAGAGAAAACACCTTGACATCGGTGGGGACATGTCTCTACTGTCCATACCCAAATCAGAGTTCAGGCTGATAATGATAGTGACAGATAGTGATAGCTAATGGTGTCAATATGGTAGGCGCAGTGTGAAAAGCAGGTTGGGTGCACTATCCATGTTTTGCACACACTATAGATTTAATTGTGAAAGACTCATTAAAGGTTCTTCCTGATCTACTTTGCATACAGGACAAACAATGCTACAGTAGAGTTCCTTAATAGGCACCAGATGCTTAAAGAAATTCAGAAACACCATACAAACTGACACAAGCAGTTGAAATAAGGTGGAACTACAGTATTCCACATGTTTGAGAGACAGTGTGAGCAGAAGGAAGCTGTTACCCCAGTCGTCTGTCTTCCTAGAGAGAGCTCACTGTGCTTAAGTGAGGGAGACAGGTCCTTGATCAGTCTGTCCATTGATGCCCTGAGGCCCTTTGAAGAAGGAACAAGAGAGATGGGATCTAAAAAACATGTTTCAGTTTCAAAAGTGATTCCCCTTGTGTAACTACTTCTGAGAGCAACTACACCTCATGAAAAGTTAGTGTGGTAGCTACAGAGCTGTCACTGCAATGCCAACATCATTTTAGAGGTACTGAAACCTCTTGCTGTCAGCATTTTCTTGCACAAGATTTCAACACTTTGTATTCTGTGACCAGGCAAATGTTGAACATATGAAGGTTCCTCAGTTCCTGAACCCACCTCAAGCTGTGCCGCAACAATGTGACTACATCAAGCTTCCCTGCAGAGGCTGCTTCCCCTGCACCTGTTTCTTGTTGTGTGTTAATTGGCAATGTTGTTGTGCAAATTTTTAATTGAGTTTGAAGGGTGAAGAAGAGACTGAAATAAAAGGATATTAAAGCAACGGATTTATAAGATGTCATTCTTGATATGCACAACACATGTCCCCCTCAAGCCCTGGAAACATATGTGAAAACTACTAACTCACAAAACTATAGAGTTCACTATTAAGCACACACAAGAACTATGTGTTAACAAGAATACAGTACTGTGATGCTTCATGACTTCCCCACAGAACCCTGTCTCTGACACATTGTGGATTTATTAGACGCACCAATAGAAAGTTTGGCCATATTGATCCCTGAAGTATCATACAGCTAATAGCTATCACGTGTAGTTTGGACTATTATACCAGCACCGATATTGATACAAAGAGAAAAACATAGATCAGGGGTCAACTGTGTCAGTCTTTTTTTTCCTAATAATTGGCAACAAGTAACGTGCACTACGTTAGCAGTTTTAAGATATGAAGTGACAGCACCCTGATTAAGGTCATAGAAGGCTATAGCTTTTGGTGTTGATAATTGTTTTTTGTTTAGAAATATTGTTAATATGTAGGCTAAGTTAACATTAGCTACTAATCTGGCAACTGTTACCATGGCGACAGTGAACATTTACATTGC
This sequence comes from Trachinotus anak, assembly GCF_046630095.1. Lineage (NCBI taxonomy): Eukaryota > Metazoa > Chordata > Actinopteri > Carangiformes > Carangidae > Trachinotus > Trachinotus anak. Next base: position 1,695,261 of record NW_027273862.1, on the reverse strand, counting down.
GGGCTGAGAGGATGAAAGCAGAGTGTCGGATTTTATACACAGTTGATATGATTAATGATATGGCTGTCGCTGTTGGTGTTGATAGTTGTTTTTATTTTGAAATTATATATTGCAATTTTGTTGTTCATTGTCAACATGTAGATTAAGCTATGCTAACATTAACTACTAAACTGGCAGTTGTTGGCATGGCAGTAGTAAACATTCATGGTCCAGGCTGAGGGAAAGAAAGCAGGGTGCAGGATTTCATACATTGTGAACATGATGAAGATACTCTGTAAATAGACCACGATACGAACCTAAACAACCTCTAAAGTGATAACTTGGCCATTTGTTTTCCTTACCATTGAGTCATAATCATTCAGTCCATTTACTGTTTTTAGCATAATTGGTATTTTCTACATGTATAATCAGTTGGCAGTTATCTTCATTAGTCCTGTACAGCCACTGAGGGCCAGCCAACTTTTACTTCTCACTTATTCTTTGTGAATAAACATCTTTTCTAAAATATGACAGTCTAACATCTCAATTAACCATTATAACATTAACAATGTTATTATCCATCTACGTTAATTCTGAATATTTACTATAGGCTAAAAGTTGTAGACTATATGGAGAAGTGCTCCAAAAATTTGACACAAAAATCAGATACAGTAACAGAGTGAATAAGTAATAAGTCATAAAAATAAAACAATTTTTATGGTGGTGTCTCATCTTGTTATACAACTCTGAGCCTTTAATATACAGGCCATTAATTATGGAGTAATTATGTAGTAATTTCAAGTCAGGTAAACCTTGTAGAGTTGGTACAATGGCAAGTTGTAGTAGTATATTTTTTCAGAATTACTGAAAAAATATTGAGCAATTACAAATTAAGACTGAAGTAGAATGAGGAGGGTTGGTTGGTAGCTCTATGGGAACTGATAACTGACAGTTAGTTGTAGCCCACATACATGGTAAGGTTGACACTGGAGTCCATAGACGGCCAGAGCAGCTGCCCCACTGCTTTAGGCACACATAACCTTAATGGCTTTGTGCCTGGACAGGTTACAGCAAAGATGATTGTGCCTGCAGTCCTTGGCTTTTGTGGCTAATGGATAATAAGTCTGAAAGCTGAAGGTTGTCTCAAACTGGTTTCCTTAACATGGCAATGAGTCCAGTGAACTTCACTGGCCTTCCCAGTCTCCAGACCTGAATATATACACACAGTGTACATGCCACCAGGCCAAGAGAGTTGTTAGAATGGCTTATAGTGTCTTGTATCCAGACTGGGTGCAAAACCATTTAAAACTGTTAAGCACAGTTTAAAAAAACACTTGTAATCTAAATTCATTCCTCTAATTTTGTAACAAAAAAATCTGTGTTTGCACTTAGTCACACAGCTAGTAATGAGAAATGTGGCGGAATAAATAGAGCTTGGAGTCTATGCAGGTTAGACAGACAGACAGACAGTTTTTCACCATGGTTCACAAAAACATTTGCATAAACACTACTACTGGTTGCCATGATAAATTCACACTCAAAACGCCATCTAAAACTATTCTGTGGATAAGCCCAAAATACATTCTTATGCTGACTGAGGCAGGACTGAGTAAAGTAATGTGGAGTCCCATATCCAGTTACATAACACAGGTGTTACTCACATGTCAGGAGGAGCTGGTTATTCACACTAACAGAGAGGAAATTTAAATGTAGGCTGCATTCTCAAAGGTCATCTTTGAGTGAATGATTGGTTGGATGTTTCAGATCATTTCGAATGTGAGTGTGTCCAGTTTGTTTATGCTCACTGATAATACCTTTACACTAATTATGTATGGCATCTCAATAAGTCACGCAAAGTGAAACTTGAAGGATTTCCATAAGAGTCCTTCCTCTCTTTTCTTGGATGCCTGATTTGTGAGTAAGATGCTGCTGCTATCAACCTAGAGGATTTGCCTGGCAGGGATAACTGTCACGTTTCTTCTCCCCTCAGCCCTGTGATTGTTGTACAGACGCAGCCAATCTTGAGCAGCCTGCTCCTGCATGAGCCAACTGAATGATTACGTATTTAGCAGACACATTGTGATCACACAGCCCTGCAGGTGATTGAACACACATCACTACGTAAAACCCTGGCTCAGCTGCTTGGCAGATCAGCTGATCATTAGTTTAAGAGTACTGTTGCCTTTCTCAATATTACAACTAGAAAATACTTTTCACTGTTATTATTTGCACCTCATCACAACATTGGAGGCACATGCGCTGCAGCAGGCACACATGTGGAAGAGAGTTTTATTCTCTATCAGATGAGATTCTAGCTCCAAAAATCTTTGTATCTGTCAAATCAGTTCTATGATAAAATCTCTTTGAATGTCAGCAATTGTCAGAGAGTGAGACTGTTAGAGTTTTTGCCCTTCTCTTTTGGGACAGGGACAAGGTGCTTCAAGTTGCTAAGGCATAAAATATGTAATTGTTGACATAATTATGTTTATAGTTATTCAAATTTTAGCGTAACAAAATGGACAAAATGTACAAAATTAATTCATGATTCATTTGCACAAACTTAAATCATAAAGTCAACAATTTTAAATGAATTGTAAAATGTTGCAGCAGGATAATCTTATTCCTGTCCTGTTATCATGGCGTAAGCTTCTATTACACTGCACACAGCATGTCTACCTGAGTCCATGTGGCTGCAGAGACTGGTTAACCACGCTGCTGGTTGGTTGAGCTTTGTTAGGTGCAGGTCAGTGTTTCCTGTGCAAACTCCAAGTCAGATGAAGGATTGAGGTGCTAGCACTATGGCTACCAGTGACTGCTCTGCTTTGCCATCTGCTGCCAATACTGTAATCTGCACAGTGAGAAAATCATTTGTCTCAGTCTGTATCAAAGTCATGCCAGCTTGATTCAACAGGTAAATTAACATCAGTGAGGCTTGCTGTAAAATCCATGTTACTGCTGACGAAGGATAGTTATTTGGTTATGCTCATTCACTTTGGCATAGATGAAACAGAACGTTCTAATGTAAATTAACATTCACTGTTTGAGAGACTGTTTCCACTATGAAATGATTTATTTTTCTTACAGTTGAATGGATGGTTTTTGTCACACCATTATGCATTCACCTTGTTTTTTTTTTGTGTTAGCTTGTAATGTTCTGACTGAATATTAAAAAGAAGGCCCAACATGCTGTAAAACTTTACTGTAGCAAAATTATGAAATAATGTACTCTACCATATTCAGAAGTCCACTCTCAGTCATATCAAAAATAATAATGTAATTCAGAGGTAACAGGAAGACAGAAACAGATTCCTCTCAGTTTGCTGTGGTCTACAAGAAGCTTCATGTAGCCAGTCACAAATTAAGATTCAGTAGAGATAAAACATAAACTTTCATGTTCAAGACGTCCTGATCTTTATCAGCTTTGTTGATCCCAGCTTGGTCTCTAGAGGGAGCCAGACGCCCTCTGACTGTATCCCAAAAACGCTGGTCACAGGACACAGGCAATGTGGCTGATTGGAGCTGGGTAAACACACAGCTGATGAGTCAGAGATGCTCCGTGTGACACTTCTAGGCTTACATATTACAGTACAGGTACAGAAATTAGATGAAAACAGATTAAAAATTGATCAATATCTCTCCTTATGTAGCCAAGAAGAGTGAGGAGTTGGAGGAGTTTTGAGCAATTTAAAATTGTTTTTCTCATTTATACCAATAAAACCAAACTGAATTGAGATTTCCTGTTAAAACAAGATGGTGGGCCATGACATGAGGTGAAAAGTGTAATCCAGTGAGAAATCTTTTATTCATTATTATTTGGAACACTACTTTTATCTTACAAGGGATGAAAAACACCGTGATTGACAACTAAATCTGCAAGTTGTGCATCCTGTGGTAAGGCAACATCTGAAGTAATGTTAGTAGTTCCCTGAAACTTCTGGACATTTAATTTTTTTCCCCTTTAAATTAAAAAACAATTTAAACTATCACAGAAAACATCAAAAGGGAGAGTAAATAATAGAGGTGCAGTATATCAATTTACACATGAATTAATTGAAAGTTTGATTTTGATTACAGTAGCAAGAAAAAGTTAGTAATCCTTTGGATTTCCTGCCTCTATGTATAAATTTGTCTTAAGACTAACAGAACACAAATCATTGATTTCGTTTCATTTCAACCATTATTGGTTTATCTAAAACAGGGGCAATGTCCAATAAATGTATTCATCATAATGAGTATTATGAGTCATAATGTATTCATTCATAATGAGTTCATAATTTATTCAATTACCCCAGTTGTTAATAACTAAATTAACTGTTTATTAGGTCAGTGTGTTTTGGTGGTGACAATGTATGTTTGCTGAGTGAGAAATGTTGCCATCCTTAGGGTCGAACACGCTTACTTTAAGACATGTATGAAGTGTTTTGATGGTTTGAGTGAGTTTTGGAGGTGAGAATCTGGCCAAGATGAACGTTCTTAAGTATGGAGAACTGTGTGACATGGCTTCATGATGCTTGTTTGCAACTGGAAAAATAAATAAATAAAGTAAAAACTCTAATTGGGCATATAATGTAATCAGATTTTTTTTTAATCATAAGTAGCTTAAGACAAACACTAATAACACACAAATGATTATCATGGTTTGTCTCTATATGGAACACAGCCATCAAACATTCACAGTGCTGGTGGAAAAAGTGTAAACTTAGTGTAAACTTTTTTCAATCGTTATCAACTATAACCTACCAGTTAAGTAAAAGTATAACTGTATTATAATAATAAAAGACTATTTCATTATATTACAATGCACTACAACGCGCATGCGCACATACGGGCTTATCTATCTATCCTCTATGTGTGCGTCAGAATTCTGTGACCTCATTATGAGGTCATTAGGGATCGAAGCAGATCAAAGGCACATTAGAACGTTTACTTTCAGAGACTGCACAGACCACCTGGCAGACACACAGTGGATCTGGTTGGATCAGCATTTATATCCGTTTTCTTAGTTAATGAAGTTTTTTCTGAACTTTCTGATGCCCGTTGCTTCCTGTGACACATGGAAACATTTCCGTCGTTTGTGGCGACGATTACGAATACGACGAATACGATTTTTTAGTTGTTGTTGCGTTTGGGGGCTGGCATTTAATGGCTGTCATGATAAAGCTTTTTTGTGGTTTAAGTTTTGCAAATCAGAATGGTTAAGTCCGCAGTGGAAAACACACACAAATTGGAAATACAAGAGGAACACTGAAAGTAGTCGCAGAGGAAACTGAGATGTCACCTCACTTTTACCTGTTCTGGAAAGTTGACTCAGAAGACTGCAGCGAAATCCTGGATATCATTTCTAAAAGGTAAGGATTGACAGTAGTGAAGATATTTCACTACTGTATTAATGACTATATTGCTGACTGTAGTATTATGTGCCCTGAAGGTCACTGCTGTTGTTTTTTTTTGTTTTTTGTTTTTTGCTGCAGTGTTTGTTTTCTTGCCTGTATCACACACATACACACACACACTATTTCTCATGATCTCTCTTTCTGTGTCTCACTCACTGTCACTCACTCTGTATCTTCAACTCAGTGAAAAATGGTTGAAGCATCAGATGTTTTTTTTTCTTTGCAGGATTTCACGTAATGAGACTTGCTCACATTTAAGCACTGTAGATTTAATATGTATAACCTGCTTTTTATTGGGGGTGACACATGAAGGAGTTGTGCATGTTCTGCACTAGTGAGGAAAGTTGTGCAGAGAGCTGACAAAATTGTGCTGGCTGATCGTTGTAGTGAAACTATCGTTCTAAACAGCTGTGATGTCTCAATAGCATACACTTACCAGCCACTTTATCAGGTACACCTTGCTAGTACCAGCTTGGACCCCTTTTGCCTTCAGAACTACCTTAATTCTTTGTGGCATAGATTCAACAAGGTGCTGGAAATATTCCTCACAGATTTTGGTCCATATTAACATGATAGCCTCACACAGTAACTGCAGATTTGTCAGCTGCACATCCATGATGTGAATCTCCCTTTCCACCAAATCCCAAAGGTGCTCTGTTGGAGATCTGGTGACTGTGGAGGCCATTTGAGTACAGTGAACTCATTGTCATGTTCAAGAAACCAGTTTGATGTGATTTGAGCTTTGTGACATGGTGCGTTATCCTGCTAGAAGCAGCCATCAGAAGATGGTACACTGGTCATACATAAAGGGATGGATGCTCAGGCAGGCTGTGGCGTTTAAATGATGCTCAGTTGGTACTAAGGCCTGGAATATACTTGCTGTTTGACCAAGCGCTCATGTATGTAACGGTTGCGTTGCGAACATAAACTTGCTTAAGCATGACGCAGCCATTACATGTGATACTGGAGGTCTCCACTTGGGGGCAGACCACAGAAATCAGACCCAGAGTCGTAAACAAAGCCAGTCTTGCATACTCATGTAAATAAACAACACGGTGACACTGGAAGAGGTCTGTATTTTGCTTTTGCTGCAATTGCGGCAGAAAAAGAGACAGCGGCGCCATCATAGCCGCCATTTCGTTGACCTTATCTGACCCTCTATCCTCATGGTCACTGTACTCGCATGACCACCCCTAGCGTTCATGTCAATATTGCATTGTTGCATAATTTTTGGCAACGTGCACAACCGAAGCACCAAACAAACGCAGGATACATGGCAGCCACAATGCGTACGCATACGCATACATGTTAAAAGCAAGTATATTCCAGGTTCAAGGGGGCCAAAGTGTGCCTAGAAAATATCCCCCACATCATTACACCACCACCACCAGCCTGAGCTGTTGATACAAGGCAGGATGGATCCATGCTTTCATGTTGTTGACACCACATTCTAACCCTACCATCTGAATGTCGCAGCAGAAATCAAGATTCATCAGACCAGGCAACATTTTTCCAATCTTCTATTTTACAATGTTGGTGAGCCTGTGTGAGTTGTAGCCTCAGTTTCCATCAGCATTTTCTGAAATACTCAGACCAGTCACTTAAAGTCACTTAAATCACCCCTCTTAAACCCTAACCCTAACCCCTCTACAAGCCTAAATGCATTGAGTTGCTGTCATGTGATTGGCTGATTAGATATTTGAGTTAAAGAGGACAGGTGTACCTAATAGAGCAGCTGGTGAGTGTACAATAGGCTGTTATATCTGATGAAACCACTGCAGCTTCAAATCCTGTGTTAATTATTACTACTATTTTGACTAATGTCATATACAGTAAGTACACTGCATTCACAGTACAGTTATAATTGCCATATTGATAGCATTCTAGCATTCTCTCGCTCCATGGAGTTTATGGAGAATTACCAGGGTCAGATACCCAATGAGGAGTTCCCGCCTTAGGTGGCTCATAGGCTGGGTTGAGGGGGTGATCCATGGCCCCTGGAGGTTATGAAGGATTACCAGGGGCTGTTGCCCAGTAGCCTGAATACCTCAGCTAGGATTAATGGAATAGGACCCCGTTTCTATTTTGTGGGTTTTCTGTCTGAATTAGGGCCATGATTAAGAGGGACAGCTGAGACATTTGTATTGTGCCAGTAGAGCTGAAATTCTGAGGTCAACACAATATGGATGAAAGCGAAAGCATTTGCCAAGAATATTTTCATTAATCAAGAACGAAAGTTGGAGGTTTGAAGACAATCCGATACTATTGTAGTTCTGATCATTAACAATGCCAACTAGCAATCTGGAGCTGTTATTCCCATAACCTGCCAGGCAGCATCCAGGAAACCAATGGCTTTGGGTTCTGGCAGGGAGTATGGTTGCAAAACTGAAACTTAAAGAAATTGATGGAAAGGGACCACTAGGACCACCACAAGTGGAGCCTGTGGCTTGATTTGACTCAAAAATATCCTCTGCGTGATTTCAAAAACCCAGTTTTTGACAATACAGCCTCCAGAGATGGGCCCTGACTAGTCTCCAGATATGTCCCCGAGTCCCCGGACCTCGGTGTGTTCTAAATGGTTGTTTGCGGTGACACTGACAGATTGGCATCAGAGGACCCCTGCTGGCGGGCCTAGTGCCAGTGTTTGGGCGGACAGTTCCTTGGGCCTGTGGGGTTGCCTCTATGACCTGGGATGGCTTTGCATCAGGGGAGTCCAAGGACTCTTCCTTAGTGTTCCTCCCAGGGCTGACTGATTGGTAGCATGACTGAGATGCCCTGTCTGCTCAGTTGTCCTATGTTGGAACATGTTGTGGCTTTGCTGGTATCCCTGCCCCAGTCAACATGATGTTTCACGATGTCCCTAACCTGAGGGGTCTCACTTCCCCATAAGGTTGCCTCACCTTCCCCAGTCACCAGTCTGAACAAGGCCCCACACGCCTCTAGTACATGTACCAGGTGGAATATTTAGTGCTGTAATGCAAACAATCCTGGAGGAAAATCTGGGAGTTTTCTTTTCTTTGTGAAGGGCAGGGCACCCTGGAGTGGGTCGAGAGAGAGGGGCCTCTGCCCTTGAAAGCATCATGGTTCCAGCAATGTCCAGTCCCATGTCTGTCCCACTCTCTGGCCCTTGAAAATCTGGGAAATGGTGAAAATCTTGCACCAGACTGTACTCATATCCACTGTAGGTCTCTAAAGTGAACAGCCTCTGGCATCATAGAACAAGGGGGATAAGGATTGGCTCTAAGGGCTGGGTCAGTTGGGCTGGGGTGTAAAGCGGGGCTGGGGTGTAAAGCGGGGCTGGTGTGGAGCTGCGACTCGGGGACCAGTCACCCCTCCTCTCTCTGCCCCTAGATGGTGGGTCTGGGTCATGGAACAAGTGTTTCCTGCCAGACAGAGGCAGCTAAATCTGGGGGTCCATTAGGCTGTGTGGACCGTGTTATCCATGGCCCCTGGAAGTTATGGACATTTACCAGGGTCAGGTGCCATGAGGATGGCCCATAGGCTGGGTTGAGGGGGTGATCTAGATCCCTGGAGATCCACTCCAGATCTGTGGAGGCCCAAACATGGGAAGAAGGATTATGGCAAAGCCTAGACCCGCTGGCAGACAGGGTTAGGGGCCAGTAGCCAGTTCCAGGGTTGAGCACAATGTAAGTAATGAGTCCTGCACCTTGAAAGAGGGTTTTAGTATTTCTCCTTGGCACGGGATGTAATTTTCAACCCCTGACCCCTGGCTTTATGCCCCCAGGTCTGGCTGCTTCCACCTGGGAGGGCCTCCACCTTCTCCTAGCCTGTGCCTAGGGGAAGGTGGTATTTCTCCAAGTATTTTTCCAGTCTAATCTACAAGGTCTTTTGTTTTTTCCTCATTTTAGGGTAGTGTCAAAACAGTTACTCATTTTGCTGATCAGTTGAAAACGTGACTGTAGATACATTGTTCAGGAATCCAGGGAGGGGTGCTAAAAGTATGGGTATACATGTTCAACTGGTGGCCAGATCCCTAGAGTGGGATTAAGCAAGGCTCAGACACTGCTAGAACGGTTCAGCGAAGCCTAGACCCTTGCCCCCAGTGCTAGGGGCCTGGAGCCAGGGCCAGGGTTGAAGACCATGTAACTGACACAGCCTCTCATGTGTATTTCCCTTGAAGGTGTTCTCCAGTCTGATGTAAAGTGTTTTTTTTAATTGTGCTTTTGCTCCTTTACCCGGGTTCTCTTTCTTAACTATTGTCAATGGCTCCTTGTCCCCAGCCTTGGCAGCTTGCACCAAGCAGGGCCTCACACCTGTTCCTTGTCCTGGGCTCTGGTTCTCAACCACTGGCACTGGCTCCACGCCCCAGGTCTGGCTGTTCAGGCCAGGAAAAGTTGCACTCTTGCTCCTCGCTCCAGGCTCTGGGAGAACCGAACAAACTGTGCTGAGGTGTTTTGACTGAGAAAGGTCAAAGTAATTTTCAAGTCTAACCTACAAGGTTTCTGGTGGTCTTGTTTTTTTCCCCTCTTTTTATGGTAACAACAAAATAGTTTACACTCTACACAAAGTGTATGGCCATTTAGTTGGCCTCACTACCCTGAATTTGCTTTGCAGTTTGCACATTTTTTGCTACAAACACAAGCATGTCAATCTACTCCCCTGTGAGTCTTGCCCTTCTTGGGTTGCAAATAAGCCCTGATGTACTAAACACACACTCTGAAGCAGCTATATACAGGTATTTCTTCACAAGATAGGCAAGGTGAGCTAAGGTGTTCTCATTTGTTTGCCACCATGTTAGAGGGTCCTGTTCAGCATTCAGCTCCAACATGGCTACATACAATGTCAGCTCACCCCTGACCTTGCTTTCTGGACCCTCATCTGTGGGTGCTGCTGGTAAATCATGTTGTTTCTTTCTCTCACCCTGAATATTTGACAGCAGTGCCTTTCAGACATGTTTTTGTTTTTATGGCAGGGTGGTTTGCTTGTGAAGGAGATGGTTGCTGACTTGGGACTCTTGTCACATTATCCACATTTAATGTAGCAAAACTGTGCTTGAAACGGGGGTCAAGGAAGGTGGCTGTGTTCAATACCAGGTGCAGGTGCCTGTCCTTATATCTGTTCTGAAGATCTCCTGCAATTGTTTCTTTCAGCTCTCATTTTAGGTTGCTGTTATGGCCCTCAACTGTTAACATGGAATATATCTTCCAAGTTAGGAGTAGGACAGAGGACAGAGTGGTATGCCTTTCTCCACTAAGTGCATTAGTGAATGAGCTGATTGGATTCAGTACTTCTTTTACAGTCTCAAGGATGGTAATGTCGGAGTCGTTTGGCATGAGGTGCCACTTCTTTCCGTCCTCTGCTAAAACTGCACAGACTGCCTGCTGTTGTTCAAGAAACCATTCCACCATTTCAAAAGCTGAGTCCCAGCATGTTGGCTCATCATGAATTAGTCTGTGGTCTGCCAGCTGTAACTCTTTTTGTTTTTATTCAGCTGTCGGATCATCTTTGGTGACCTGCTTAAAGCTGCCACTGTCTTTCTCAGTCTAGAAAATGCTCCAGAGACAGGGTCTATATCCAGACCCTTGTTAATGGTTTGGTTATAACCAAAGTAGGGGCCCCAATATGAAATCCTGCTCAAATGCTTTCTTATTATTTGAAGCATTATCTGTAGTGATGCCTGCCATATTGTTTGTCTAGCTTCCATGTTTCCTGTACAATCGCCTCCAAAGCCTCCCTAAAAATGTCCCTTGTATGCTCTGATTGAAGCCCAACACAGCCCAAGCACCAGCTCTGCATGTCCCAGGACTGTAGTTACTGCCATGAATAAGGCTGTGGCTCTACTGGTCCAAAGGTCAGTGGTGCATAAGAAGTATGCTGCTCCATTATTGTTTGTTTTACTGTGTTGTGTAGCTCAGGGATTTTGTTGTACATGAAATGATTCCGTGAAGAAAGGTCATACCTTGGATTCAACTAGTGAATAAGCTGTTGGAATCCAAGTTTCTCCACAATGTAAACAGGGAACTGGTCCATGAAAATGTACTTGGCTACAGCCCGGTTTATTTTCTGTGCTTCTGGTGATTTGGGACCATATTTCCATTGTTTATCAAATACAGTTGGTAGGGTAGTGTTGTGCACAGGTTGGGGCAATTTGGTTATTGGCGTATAATATTAATGATTATCAGGGATAATCACCAATATATATTTAAATGTATACTACAAGTAGTAACCTCGGGTCACCAGGGACAGATGACCAAATTGATGGCTCAAAATACAGTCTCAGAAGGTTAATTGAAGGGTAAATTCGAGCACTGACTGTCTTGAATCCAGCTGTTATCACAAATATAGTCACAATAATCACAGACAACGAGGAGTTAAATTATAACAGGATTTATTAATAAGAGTAATAATTATTCAAAATAACATTCCTTGATATTAAACCGATTATAATTCAACTATAACTAAAACAAACATTAGTTACTAACTAGATAATCACAGGCAAAACACATATGTAACAACCGTGTGTGTGTGTGAGTGAGGGAGGGGGAGAGAGAGGGAGAGAGAGAGAGAAGGTGGCGACAAAGTCACATGAGTGATGTGTCTGTAGGAGCCAAGATGGCGGCAACGTGACACAAGTGAGGTCGTCGCTAGAGCCAAGATGGCGGCTGGTCGCAGAGTGTGAATGGTGTGAACAACGAGAACAAAGGGAGGGACCCTTGAGCTTTACGTGTATGACGCCATCACACTCTAGGGCAGCCTGAATGTGAGTGAGATGTAGATGAGGTGTGTGATTGGGAGAAAAGAGGGAGAATAAAGGTGAAGAGAGGAAAGAGTCCACAAGCGATCGTCACCACAGTTAATAATCACCACAATATCACTACACAATAACGGAGCCAGAGAACCGGAGTTCGTCTGGTCGGATATTGGTCCTTTAACTAGTGATATTTGGCTTATTGTTATTATTTGGCACTGATCACAGTGAACAATCTAAAACAACAGGATATGCAGCACTTATAAGTTAAATTACAAATACAACACGCTACACTGATTGTGTCACTGCCCAGACATCGGCCTCTTACTGTGAGTTGTTCCGATCCTTCAGAGTTAGAAAAGAAAGTCCGCTCTGATCCTCCACAGCTCGGTCCTTGGCTGGGAGCTCAGCGGGTCATGTCCCGCTCTCCTGGCGATGACAGTGTGATGAGTTCCTCGGCGGCAGCAGGAAGATCACAGATGAGGGACGGTGAACTTTGTTTTGTCCTTAACAAAGTCGACGTGCTCGTCCTCACAGGACGTAAAATCAGCTGATAGCACAGCGATCTACATCGGATCCGAAAGATGAAAAAAACAAAAGGAAACAAACGGAGCAGTCTGTGTGCTTGGCGAGTTGAAGACTGTGACCTGGGCTTTAAGAAGTTGCGGAAAAAGGTCAAATGTTTGCAGATTTCTCCCTTTTAGCAGCCAAGTCACGGAGAGAGCTGGAGTAGCTCTCTACTGTAACTGGTGCACGGGAGTAAGCAATGGCGGAGGGTCGCGGTGCTGCTTTTCTCCCCTGAGTGATGTCACTGGGGATCCCTGCTGAGAGTGCCTGGCCTCGGCCAATTCAAACTCTGATTCGCACCTAGGTGTGAATCGTGGGGTGGTCGTGGCTCTGTTGTTCAAACGGTCGACCAACTCTGGCTCAGGCTAATGAAGGGACATGTAGGCTTCTCCATTGTTCTCTTCAGGATTCATGGCTTGAGACTCGGGCTTTTGGAGGGACATGTAGGCCTCTCCATTGTTCTTTTCAGAACCCATGGCTTGAGATTCCAACAGTAGGCTGCCACTGTTTCTGTCCAGTTGCTGGTTGACTTTTCTCAGCTTCAATCTGGGACTTCAAGATAAACATAACACCTTTCAGACACAAATAATTGTATTACCTTTTAAATTAACACTGTCTGCCGGGGAGCGCTTGTAACGTTTGCTGCCTAGCTACCACATAAATGTTACCTTATTGTTTTATTATTAGTTATAGCTGCTTGTCGCCATGCCCTAATGATAACTTAAACAGAGAGCTATGTGTGACTATTGGCTTATTGTAGTTAAACAGCTAAGGTTTATGTGTGTACCAGGCAGTTAACTAATACTTAAATGTTGTTGAAACAGGGGCTTTACTGACCGTCTTTCAGATGTTTTGCTAAGTTTGTAGTGCAACTTGACTTGGTCACATCCACTTTGATGCACTCTTTATATATTGGCTTAATGACATCCTTAGCTGTCCCTTGGTCGTTTGCCTAATATGTGAAGTATTTCCAGACTGCACTTTTGCTTTTTTAAATTTTTCACCAACACTGGGTGTGAAGGTCCACCAGCTGCATCACTTACAATGTTCTACCAACTTATTGTGGTGTTGTAAAAGTTCACATATTCAGCTGCTGGTGAGGGGAGGGACTGTGTGTGTGCTTGTTTGCAGCGGACCTGTGTGAAGCCATGTGTCAACTGGATGTGGCAAAGACGGCACCGTTAATGTTGTAAATAAATATCTAATCAGACACTAATTTTTAATATCGATTAGTATCTGAGCATTGATTTTTTTGACAACCCTATGGGCTAGATCCCTGGAGTGAGACTAAGCAAGGCTCAGACATGGCAGGAAGTGTTGGGGCACAGGGGCCTGCAGCCAGTGCCAGTGCCAGTGGTTGAGAAAAAGAGTCATGCCATGGAGTAAGAGTGAGGCCCTCCCAGACCCAAACAACCAGGTTAAGGGCCCTGGAGCCAGTTCAAGGGTTGGGAACCATCACAGTAATCCCTCCTGCACCTTGAAAGAGGTCCTCTCATTGGATTTTCTCCCCAATTTTACCTAAAGGTTTTGAGTTTTTTGGGTTAAGAGGAGAGGTAGTCCTACTCCAGATCCTTCAGGTCAGGGTGGAAGGGTTAGAGCACAGCCTAGACCCTAGGAGACAGGGCTAGGGGCCTGGAGCCAGTGCCAGGGTTGAGCACAATGTAAGTAATGAGTCCTGCACTGTGAAAGAGGGCATTTCTCCACCAAGGTGTTCTCCAATCTGACTTAAATGTTTAGATTTTTTTACATGCTTTTGCTCCATGCTCCATGATGCATTCTGCACCCTGAAAGATAACAGCCAGGCCTGGGGCTCAGAGCCAATGACAGCAGTTGAGATCAAGACGCCAGGCCAAGGAGTAGGTGTGAGGCCAAGGAGCCAGTGACAGCTAGGGCTTTGGGCATAGAGCCAGTGCCACAGGTTGAGAAACAGAACTTTGTAAAGGTGCAAAAGCACAATTAAGGAAAAAACTATTGCACCAATTGGCACCCTAACAGGGGAAAAAGAATAACAATAATAAGACCAAGAAAACCATGTAGATTAGATTGGAGAAATACTTAAACCTTTCTCAGTTCAAATACTTAGCATGGGTGCTGGTTTTTTGGTTCCCCAATCAGCCAGGCCTTTCGCCCAGAACCAGGTTCAGTGACTGAGAATGAGATTCTGGGACGAGGAGCAGGTGTGAGGCCCTCCCAAGCACAAGCCACCAGGGCCAGTGCCAGGGTTGAAAACTACAACCCAGGCCAAGTAGGAGTAAGGCCCATCGAGGCCCAAGCAGCCAGGGCTGGGGTCAAGAAGCCAGTGAAAGGGGATGAGAAACGTCAAGTAACAAAGTGAAACTGTAACAGAGTGAAAGCACAATAAAAAAAGAAAAAACTAACTCAAAACCTAGGTCAGATTGGACAACACCTTGGGGGAAACATACGAGAGGCCCCTTCCAAGGTGCAAAAATTGTAACTTACATGGTCCTCAATCCTGACACTGGGCCCAGGCTGCTTTGCCCCAACCCTTCTTCCAATATTTGAGCATTGCTTAGTCCCACTAAAGGGATCTGGCCCACCAGACGAACATGTATACCCATATTTAAGCACCACTCCCTGTCTCTCTAAACAATGTATTAACAAACACATTTTCAACAGGTATTACACTAATAAGCAAAAATGAGAAGCTGTTTTGACATTACCTCAAAAAAAGACCTCCAAGATTGGGGAAAACAGTGAAGGGGAGAGGGGATACACAAGAGCCCCTCTTTTACTGTGCAGGATGCGTTACTTCCATGGTTCTCAACCCTGGTTGCCCTGGTTGTTCATGCCTGGGAGGGCCTCACTCTTGCTATTTGGACAAGGCTCTGGTTCTCATCAACTGGCACCTAAGCAATGTATTGAGGGGCAACTATTTAACAGGTACTGCACTAATTAGAGAAACTGAGATGTTCCTCTTATATCACATTTATGAGAGAGAGAAAAAATTAGACCTCAAGAAAACCTTGTAGGTTAGACTGGAGAATCAGTTTGATCTTTCTTTCAGTTAAAATACTTGGCCTAGGCTCTGCTTTTTGTTCTCCCTAGCAGTAAGGGCTGTGGCCCAGAGCCAGTGCCAGGGATTGAGAACCAAGGCCCAGGTCAAAGAGCAAGAATGTAGCCCTCCCAGCCCAGAATAGTCAGGCCTAGAACTCAGAGCCAGAGCCAGAAATTGAGATCAAGAGCCTAGAACAAGGAGCAGATGTGAGGCCAAGGAGCCAGTGACAGGGGTTGAGAAACAAAACCTGGGAAAAGACACAAAAGCTATGGCAATAATTAGCAAAAACAAGAAACTGTTTGATATTACCTTAAAAGGTGAAAAAAACAACAAGACCTCCAAAAAAAACTTTGTAGGTTAAATTGGAGAAATACTTTGGCTTTTCTCGGTCAAAATACTTTGGCTTTTCTTTGTCAAAATACTTGGCGTGGGCTCTGTTTTTTTGGGGGGGGGTTCTCAAAAAAAAAGCAGTTCTCAAGCAGTAAGGGCTGGGGTCCTGAGCCTGTGCCAGGGATTGAGAAGCAGAACTCAGGCTTAGGAGCAAGAGTGCAGCACCCAAACAACCACACCCATTGCCCGAAGCCAGTGCCAGTGGTTGAGAACCAGAGTTCAGGTGTGAGGCCCTTCAAAGTGCAAGCAGCCACGTTTGGGGGCATAGAGCCACTGCCAGGGGCGGAAAATTACAAAACTACAAGGAGAAGGCAAGAGGCCCTTCCAGGCCTGTGCAGCCAGTGCCAGGGATTGAGAACCAGAGATTAGGACATGAAGCAGGTGTATAGAGCCAGTACCAGGGGGAAATAAACAAATAACCTGGGACGATGCACAGTTTTAAAAAAAATACTCAAAACCTTTTAGGTCAGATTGGACAACACCTTGGGGGAAATACACATGAGAGGCCCTCTTTCAAGGACCAGGACACATTACTTAAATGGTTCTCAACCCTGGCAATGGCTCCAGGCTCCTCGCCCTGGGTGCTAGGGTCTAGGCTTTGCCCCAACCCTTCTTCCATTGTCTGAGCCTTGTGTGGTCCCACTCAAGGGACCTGGCACACCAGTCAAACAAACCTCCCTGGATCCCAATGTAACAGGCACATTTCCAACTGGTACTGCACTGATTATCAAAAACAAGACATCATGTTGACATTACCCAAAAAAAAGAGGGGGAAAAAAATTTTACGTCCAGAAAATCTTGTGGGTTAGAGTGGTGAATCACTTCTTTTTCATGGTTGAAACACTTGGTTTGGGCTCTGGTTTTATGTTCTCCCAAGTAGTACGGGTTGCAACCAGAAGCCAGTGCAGTCAGTGAGATCAAGAGCCCGGGACAAGGAGCAGGTGTGAGGCCAAGGAGCTAGCAACAGGGATAGAGAACCAGAACCCAGGCCAAAGGGCAAGAGTGCAGTCCTCCCAGGCCCGAACTACTAGGGTTGGAGGCAAGGAGCCAGTGACAGGCTGATGAAAATAATCTGGGAAAAGGAAGCAAATCACAAGAGAGATTCAACAAGAGAGGTCAAAGTATTTCTTCAATCTATCATACTAGGTTTTCTTGGAGGTCTTATAATTATTTCTATTTTTAGGGTATTGTCAAAACGGCTTCTCGTTTTTTGCTAATTGGTGTAACTATTTTTTTTATTGAGCTTTTGCTCCTTTTTCCAGGTTCTGTTTCTTAACCCCTGTTACTAACTCCTTGGCCTCACACCTGCTCCTTGTCCCGGGCTCTTAATCTCAACTACTAGCACTGGCTCCGAGCCCCAGGCCTGCCTGTTATCTTTCAAGGTACAGGATGCATCATTCCATAATATCAATAGGCAAATTTTTCATAATTGCTGCACAAATGAGGAAAAATAGCCAAACCAAACCGCCATCAAGTAAACTAAAGAAACCTCAAAAGATCTGATTGGGGATATCCTCGGGAATAAATACACATTAGGGGCCCCTTTTAAGGCGTAGGATGCATTACTCTCTATAATAGGTATTGACACGCAAATTTTGAATACTTCACTAGTGAGAAAAATGAGAAGCTGGCTCCTTCTTTCCAATCCTGGCTTCTCAGTCTTGGAAGGGCCTCTTTGCTTTTCCTTAGCCTGGGTTTTTAGTCTTAAACCCCTGCTTGCACTTTGGAGGGCCTCACACCTGCTCTTTGTCCCAGACTCTGATTCTAAACTACTGGCAGGGAATCCAGGGAGGGGTGTTTAAGTGTGGGTGTACATGTTCGACTAGTGAACCAGAGCCATGCCAAGGAACAAAAGTGAGACCCTCCAAGGCTCAAACAACCAGGCAATGGGCCTGGAGATATTTCCAGGGTTGAGAACCATCTAAGTAACACCTCAAATTTCTACCTTGAAAGAGGGTCTCTCGTGTATTTCCGCCCCGTCTTACCTAAAGGTTTTGAGTTTTTCCTCCCTCTGTTTCTCTATTCCTGTCACTGGCTCTAGGTCTAAGGGGCAAGATTGAGGCCCTCCCAAGCCTGAACAGCCAGACCTGAGGCACGGAGCCAGTGGCATTGGTTGAGAACTAGAGTCCGAGAAAAGGAGCAGGTGTGAGGGTTGGTGATAAAGAGCCAGTTACAGAGGTTGAATCATGGCTGTTTATTTTTCATCTTGGCATATGGACTGCTCTCATCTGCTGTTTTGTATGTATGTTTTGTTGTGCATTAAAGCTGAATATCCCCTCTGGATCAGTATGCAGTGAAGACTGAATTGCTCTTCCTGATCACACACTTTTGTGAAGCAGGTTTCTCCTTTACATCAGGCCCAAAAACAAGATTTTGCAATAGAATGAAAGTAGGAAATACTGCTCAATAGCACTGAAACTGCTTCTGGCGCGCCACGTTAAGCATGCATCATTAACGATGCATCCTTACCACAGTAGCCAGGGTTTGAATCCTGCCTGGACCCTGTGATGCACGTCATCACATCTCTGTCTCTCTCTCTCTCTCTTCCCCTCTCTCCTTTGAACCCAACCAGTCAAGACAGACGGCCGCCCACCCTGAGCCCGGTTCTGTTGGAGGTTTCTTCCTGTTAAAAGGGAGTTTTTCCTTCCCCCTGTCGCCAAGTGCTTGGTCTTTGTGGGAACTGTTGGGCTTTCTCTACAATTAAGTAAGGTCTCGACCCTGTAAAGTGCCTTGAGATAATGTATATTATGATTCGACGCTATACAAATAAAACTGAATTGAATTGAATCCCCTCACTCTCCAGCCTGGACTGTCTATCTGCACTAATTTCAGAGTTACTGTCTTGATGAAACACTTAAGGTTAAGGGTAGTGTAGCATAATTTAAGGCCTGAAGCTATTAGAATTATCAAAATTTGGCACCAGACAGACAATTAAGTCAATCGATAAAACTCATGGGTGCAGGTTAAGCCTTGCTTATTTGTGTAACCCAAGGCTACAAAATAAGTGAAGTGTAAAGAGATTTACCAGTTCTAAGTCTTATTCATAAGAAAGATGTTTCCAGTCAAATGTAGTTGTGGGCATTTGTTATTTCATTCCAACATTTAATCAAAATTCAGGACATTAGAAAACACTCTAATCTCTTAACAAAAATGTTCTTTCAACCTTTCCAATTACTTAAGTTCATTCACCTTCCACCAAATAAGGAAAACATTTCATTAGCACAAAAATGTATAATGTCCCATTACCTCCATAACTCGCTGTCTGTTAAACCAAAGTGAGATGTTTAAAATGTCACTGTTGTTGAAGGGGAGGGGTAAGTCAAAGATTTTTAAAGACGGCGATCAGCAGCATTAGGAGCCACAAGTGTCACCAACCTCAGTCAACTCTTATTCTCTTAAGTTCATAACCAGTCCCAAACAACATCACTGAGCAACATGGTAAAGAGTAATAATCAAACCCGCTCTTAGTGCTTGTCAGGCAGTCACTAGACTGATGCAGCTCAGGGATTCTCCACTAGGAAGCTTGCAATGACTCAATAAATACTGGAATCAAATTGCATTTAAACTTGCTTGATTTGTTGTGCCAGTCTTCCCTTAACTGTCTGTCTTGTCTCAAACACACTCCTTCACAGGTGTCAGCAATTACCACCCTCTCCTCTGCTGTGCCACATCCCCTCCCTCACAAGTGTCGTCAACTATCCTCCTCATCGTCTCCTTTGCTGTGCAGTAAAGAAACAGTCTGCTCTTCACATCCTCCTTCATACAGTCTGTGTCAAATAACATCTGACTGCATGAATTTTAGGTTGACGACTGGAGGGGAACATTGAAATCCTGTTTGGATATTAGTTTCGTTACCCAAAGAACTATATTTAATATTACCACCTTTATGGTCTGTAATGTTAAAAAAATCTGGGTGAAGTTTTAGACATAGAAGATGACTGATCAATAAATAATCATTTCTCATGTTTTGATTGGTACGTATCACAGCAACGGAGCTTCATTGATGATGGCTTTTTTAATTCATCACACACAGACACTGGGATTTACTTGACCAGACTAACACTGATTGCCTGCTTTAGAGCCAAAAACGCTTAAGTTTCCCATCCCAGGGTTAGATTCAGTTTTTGGTAAACCTGTGTTTTGGAACAGGTCCATGATACTGTTGGACTTTGTGAAATGTGTTTTATATGTATTTATATATGTATTTGTAGAATGTAATTGTTTATGTATATTTTCTAATTGTGTTTTTCAATGTTTTGCATCTCAGGGCATTGAGGGAGCAAATACAGTGATTCTAGGCTGTAACACCTTCACAATTTATCTTCCTGCATGTTTAGAGATGCTCTGTTACAGAACTGCAGACATAAGACTTAGACTCAGTTCAGACATTAGCAAAACTGAAATCTTGACAAATAATTTGGACTGCTGAGACAGTTGGAGGCTCAAGTTTTGAAAAGTGAAAATCTTAAAGCCATACCTAAAACATTTAAATGTTGCATGCATACACTGAAAGGACTTTTACTTCTGTTTAATCTGCACAGATACTGTATGATTCCTCCTCCATTTTTCCTCCTTAATTCAAAAGGGGATTTTGTGTCGAGTTTGTCTTTGTGTGCTTTGACAGTCTAAGGTCAGACCAGACAGATGTGTATCAACAAATTACATCTTGAAAAGAAAGTCAGTGTTAAGTTGCTGTCTTTGCTGTTCGCTCCTGACTTCAGGGACATCTGGAGCTCTGAAATACATGTGGAGTTGAGACTAAATCTTAAAAGCTTTCCTTATTGCACTTGTTTTGAATTCTAAGAGTAAGCACAAATTTCACTGAAGAAATTTTGCTGCTTTTCTGGCATTGTGCCCTTGTTGGACAGTCAACAATGAAGAAGAACATGACATGCAGCACAGCTGGAATCAAACCATGGACTTGGCTGTCATTTTGCAAATGCTGTAACCATCCTGCTGCATCACCAAGATTTTAGTATTTTGGGTTGGTTTGATTACCAGAAAGACTGTACAAAAACCTTGGTCTTAAGCTCTACACTACCAATCTGAGTAATGTAAGATTATGAGATGGACACATGGAGATATTTTAGCTATACAGTGAAAAAAGTACGACAGCAGAGACACTTCGTCTTATATCACCTGCCTGTGCCTCTCTAAAGTTTTGAAATTGAAGATTGTCTTCTTTTACGTCACAAACAATCTCTTTCACCTCCATTGTTGTGGTTTGTGTTTTTTTCCCTACACTTATTCCAAAACAGCTCACATGACATTTCATGCTGCATTCTGATTGGTTGGTTTGTAGATATCTTGTACCAGAATTCACACTGTGAGAACTTGGTCATTAATTTCTGACACTATGAGAATTTTGCCACCTGCTGTCAGCAAATCTCTGAATGAGCCTTTGGTGGCTGTGTCTCTTGGTGAGGGCAAGTAATCACCATTTTGGAGTAACAAGAGTTTTACCATGTTTTTCAACAGCCCAAAGCTGCACTGTAAAGGGTCTTTTACTTGGACTGGCTCTGAATGAGTTCAGTTATGCCCCATCATTAAAATATACACAACTGAGAGAAGCTGATCTTGTAATCTTTTTTTTTTTTTTCTGATCACATCTGATCTAGTTTCTGGTCTATGTGTGTTGCATGCTTCTCTTGCATCCACACTGACAGTGTCACACTGACATCTAGTGGAATAAAGCCTGTGTGCGTCTTTGAGTTCATAAGGAGTGTAGGAGAAGACAGTGACATATTAACTGCCATTTCAAAAATGCTCCTTACTGAAAAGCCATAAAACATCAAAGAGCCGTTAAATTTAAAAAGTCTTCAGAAACTGTCTTTGATGGAAAATATGTAGCAGCATTTTATTTTAAAAAGTCAAAATAGAAATCTTACATTTTGGTGGTGGGCAAACAAACTGCAGGTTGGGGTTTGAAAAAAAAATACAAAGTTAAATACAATCAAGTTTAGCTTCTGAAGCCTGGCTTTGTCACTTGTCCATTTATGTAGCCGAGCTACTGGTCCCCAAGTAAAACATGGCCATGTTTTGTCCAATAAAATGTAACCTAAAACAAGAGCAACACCCTATTTCATTTAAAAAAAAAACAAAAAAAAAAAAACACACAACACACACAACACACACACACACACACACACACACACGCTCAGTCACTCACACACTCACTCTTCCCCCTCCATCATGCAAAGCCCACTTTATAGCAGCACATAGAGCCAAACATGACCCTAGGAATAGTTTTTGGGCAAATGAGGCCACTAAGAATTTAAAAAAAAAAAAAAAAAACTCATCACTATTAAACACACACACGATCAAACACAGACTCCATAAACTCAATTTGGCCTCTGCATAGCAAATAAAGATGGCAACCATTAAATGTAGGTGTGACTGGTAATTAATGCGAGCTTGAGGGTGCAATGCTATTAAAAACAAAAGACAAAAATACTCTTGTTGGGCCATCCCATCCCTACTGGCCCTTAGCTTTGTTTTTACCCAAGCTGAAGGGATAATAGATACGATTCCTGTGGAACCATTTGTTCACCCATTGTCAGTACTCCCAATTAATCCAAAGTCAGTGTATGCACCCCCTGCAGGGACACTTAAAAGCATCTGGAGCCAAGTAAATCAGCACAAATTTTAAATGAGAAAAATACCATTTCCATCAGTGTTTCCCCACCAGAAATTCATCATACACGTGTACTGGTACTGCAGAGGAGTCACTGTTCAGAGGCAACAGGTCAGAGCTGTGTCTTTCTTACAGCTATATGGTAAAAATCTAATTAGGATTTGCTGTTGTCTTCTCCGTTTCAGTGGTTGCTTTGCTATTTTGGAGGGGGCCGCTGTGGAGATGCTGTGTGCATCCTGGGTATAATTTTTAGCACTGTGGTGTCCACTCGGCCCAGCTCGTCAGTTTTCTCACTGCTCAGAGGTGGAGTCAGGACGCCTGAGGGGACAGAGCAGTGGCCGTGACACTCCAATTCCACATCCTGGTAAGAGTACGCCTTGTCCTGTACATAGCAGAAATACACAGATTAACTCCGCTGTCACTAGAAAGCAGTGGAGCGTGAGGGTGGGGGGTAGGGGCAGTTTGTCTGTGTTTTCCTAAAATCAGAGTTTGAAGCATGTTTTTCAGCACATTGTTTTGTTACAAAGCAGTTGAGTGGACTCGCATTCTTTATGCAAAGCATACTGTGAAAATCTGAAGCTTGCAGTGTACAGATACTGATGACAGTCTTTTCAGTGTAGTTACAAACAGGTTCTGGCCACCGGATTAAACTTATTTGATTTATAATGTTGAATTTTCACTACAGGAGCAGCAGATATGGATTTCATACCTTTTCAGTAGCCTATTCAACACTTTTTAAAGAAAATATTGAGAGTTGAGTATTTTTACTTAACATAACTTTTGCAATCATCCCTGAAAATTCACACTGACATGCAGTGTGAATAGTGGGGCCTCATACACACAGGTGTGTGCCTTTCTAAACTACATCCAGTCAATTCACTTTGCCACAGGTGGACTCCAGACATGTTCTCAACACATCTCATAGATGATTCAAGCAAACAGGAAGCACCTGATCACAGGAGAGCCATAGTAAAGGGAATACTAAAAAAGAGATTTTAGGTTTTGATTTTTAATCACATATTTTCACTTAATGGTTATGGGTTATTGATTGTAGAGTATTGGCAAAAGTGGCAACTTTATCCATTTAAAATAAAATCTACAGCAGAAAGTGAAGGGAATACTTTCTGTAGATAGTTTATCTACAAGTCCTCAGCTGAAATGGTGGTTGTAGGTTAAAGTTGTATGTTAAATGGCCCCACACATTTCTGACCTCATTCCCTGAGATTACTGCAAAGTTAGGTTCAATTTGAAATCATTGTCATGGATCAAGATTTTCCAACTTTCTTCCTTCTTTTTAAACTTATTAAAACAGAGACATCGGTGTTGTCAAGACTTTCACTCACCAGCCATGTCAGATAAGGGACATGGGACTGGATGTTGTGCATGTCATCTGCAGGGATTCCTGGGAATGTTTTCATGGGCAGTCCACCAACCTCCCGCAGAGCCATGGCAAACGGCACCATCCACCTCACACACTCCTCTACCTCCAGCCACTTCAGAGCTGCAGGGACACAGGGATGAACAATTTGTTTCAATAAAAACTTTTGCTCAAGAGGAGTTTAAATAAGTGGAATTACGATGACTTTGTTTCATTTTTACCTGAAACGTTTTCCACCAGCTCCAGAGAGGAGAAGTGAAACAGGGCTGAAGCAGCAAGGATGCCGTTGGAAAACTCAAGGCAACGCACATCTAGCATACACAGGTCCAACAACTGGGGGGGGGGGGGGAGATGGTGATTAAAGATCAGAGCACACCTCAAAAGAAGTACTGCTTGTATAAAAAGAGACAGAGGATGATTTAAGATCAAATACTGTTGATAGTCCACAAAGTTTCAACAAGATGTTGGAAACGTGTGTTTGAGATTTTGCTCCATGTTGACATGATTGCATCACATCATTTATGCCAATCTGCTCTTCTACCACATCCCAAAGGTTTTCTACTGGCTTCAGGTCTGATGACTGAGGAGGGGGCCCATGCAAACGGTCCCCACACCATTACACCACCACCAGCAGCTGCCTGAACTGTTGACATGACAGTTTGAGACTATGGATTCACGCTGTTGACTCCAAACTCTGACCCTACCATCTGCTGCCTCAGCAGAAATCCAGATTCATCAGAACAGACTATGTTCTCTTCATCATGTTCTTGGCTGACAGGAGAGGAACCTGATGCTTTTCTGCTCACCACAGTTGTAAAGAGTGGTTATCTGAGTGACCACAGCCTTTCTGTCAGCTCCCACCAGCCTGACCATTCTCCTCTGACCTCTGTCATCAACGAGGTGTTTCTGTCCAGTTTTTGGATGTTTTGTTTTTCCACACCAATTTAAGTAAAAAGTCAAACCAGCTGGTCTGACACCAACAATCATGTCGCAGTCCAAGTCACTGAGATCCTGTTTTTTCCTCATTGGGATGTTTAATGTGAACATTAACTGAAGCTCCTGACCTGGATTTGCAGGATTTGATACACTGCGCCGCTGTCACATGATTGGCTGACTGATTAACTTCCTGAATAAGCAGGTGTACGGATGTTCTTAATAAAGTGTATTTTAAATGTGAGAGAAACAAACACTTCTGACAACTACTAATATGGTTTATCAAATGAAGCAGAACTGTGTAGATCTACTTCTACTAGCCTCTACTTCTGTACTTAAATAGCTAATGGATAAATCAATTCATCACACACACCTCTGCTATCTGTGTGAAGGTGGTCTGGGGGTATCTGGGGATGAGCAGGTCGTCTGTCTCTTTCAGGTAGGCCACCTGCATGTAAACATTGAGCCAGGAGATGGGAGTCTGTGGGCTGAGACTCCACTTCAGCTCCTGTGTTAGAGAAGAGAAAGAAAGAGCAGACGACTTGTAGTGTTAGAGAAGTAAAACATCAGAACTACTTACAGCTTCAATCTAAATAAACTCCAGGGTTGTGACAACAGAGCAACTTCCTGTATGACAGACATTTCTAAAATCATGTCATAAAACAAAGGGAGAGAACACCCTGTCTGCTGGTGACAGGTGAAAGGTAACTAAGGGCCACTCATTACAAGATCCATACTGTTTACAGACACTTGGACAGTTACAGACCAGTTCATACTAATGCGTCATGGATCAGTGAGTAACATCTGTGCGTTCTTTACCTTCATAATAATGATTTCCATACTGAGAATCTCATCTTCGGTGCAGGCTTCATCTGTAACATAGGCAAACTGGTGGACCTTGGGAGGATACATTTCCTGGGAGAAGCAAAAATACAACAGCATTTTAATAACCAATCGTACAAGCCAACATGTCATAAAATGATGCAGGATGAATGAAGGGGCAACTTTGATTCACCCTCTTCACAGCCAGTCAAACCCTTCTCACCTCGACTTTAGCAGCGATGAAGAGACAGGTAATGCCTATGAGCTGCAGCGTTGATTTGAAGACGTTTCTCTGTGTGGCCATGAAGCGGTCGAAGTAGTCCTGAGCGAGGTGGTATGTCTCCCTGTGCAGCTTGTACACCTCACTCACCTGAAAAACACGCACACAAACAGAGCATCGCTTCAGTGATGTGGCTCCCATGACTTCAGACCATATCCAAGTTCGTTTATGTGAGTGACAACCAGCATCAGGAAGTTCACAATAATGAAGGAATAGCATCTATTCATCAGGACAACCTTGTGTCATGATCAGTGTCATTCAGATTTTATATTCTTACTTAAAACATTTAAATGACAGTGACTGAATTTGGGTTTTTCAAATGCACGCAACCACACAAAAAGTTGTAGTAGTAGCTTAATATGTTTTAATTATTTATGTTGTCTTGTGATCAGATCTTACATGTCAGCAACTGCTGTAGAAGTCTTTTCTGTTCTTTTGTTTTTAACCTAAATTCCCTGATCTTTGCTTCCTGCTTGAGACCAGGTTTGAAGCCTGTTGTACTGTTTCATCACAGAAGGCGACTTCTGAAGCTGAAGGTGTTGGTCAGTGCAGGAATATAACAGATGAAAAAATGTACACTTGGAGGATTTTTTAACCAGAAAACTTCTGAAGAGCTTATTCCAAGTGACAAAGAAAAAGGATATTAGTGGTGCACAAATTTCAAGCAGAGCTGGATACAAAAGAGAGTGAACTGTTACAGCTGCTGGAGCACACCTGTAACGTTAAGGCTTGTTGCACCGTCCCGCTTTCTCAAAGTGCTCTCTGGTACAGACACTGTAACACAGAACTTTCTTTTAAATTGTTGGGGTTATTAAATGGATCTGAGTTTTTATAGAATATAAACAAGCTTATTTGGTTTCTTGTTGGGTTGAACTTGAAGTTGCTCTGTAGTACCTTCAGTCGTTTGTCTGATAAACACGTTATGGTTGTGAGATTCCTCAGTTGCCTTTACACTGTGTTCCATGTAGCTGTATTTCCGTAGCAACCTACAACATGAGATTTTGTTTTCTCTCTGTATGTCAGTAGTTTTATTTGCATCTAATTGAATCATCTGCACCCTCCTGGCATCTGGACTTGTGTGAGAAAACAGGTGATTTTAAAACCGTTATTTGATGTTTTCAGAAACTGTAAATGCTTAAAATGTATTTCTACATATAGATATCAAACTAATACAATTCTATATCAAGGTTCCTGTACCTTTAAACTGGTCTCAAGTCTAATATATTCAAGCTACAACATTACAGATAGACAAAAAGAACCGTCTCTGTGTTTAAATTTGAACGGTGCTGCACTGAAACAGATCTCAGATCTCACAGCTCTTATCACCATTATTCATAGCAATTTATCCTTTGGTATGAAGAGGAACCAAAATCAAAGGGCTAAAGCTGATAGGGTCTTTACTCAATGTGATTAGACCAAATCAGACTGGTTGATCTCCTTCAGACACAGGAGAACTCATAAGTCATCACAGCTCATTATTCACCTTCAGTTCAATGATGTTCAAAGTATTTTTTTCCAGTACCACAGAAGATACTGTTGAGTTTCACTTTACCTGTTTATGCCACAGGATGTTTACTGATAGTTATCCACATGACACGTTTGCAGTTACATTTTCTCAATAACCAGATCAAAGCAGACTTTGGCTACGTCACTAAGAGAGAGCTGAGTACTGGCTGTGTCCTACAGCGCAGTTTTCATTAGCAACAGTACTTTACCCTAAGATTTTTCTTTTAGTCATGAAACTTAATGATGTTCTGCACACTTCTGGGAGGGACCGAAACAGCAGGGCCAGCGAACGTCACAGAAATCACAGCACAGCTGTTATTTTTATGTTATGCATTTGTTGATTTTGTCAGACAACATCACAATTTTAAAAAAAGAAATTTCACCAGCAGAGCAGCAGCTTGGAAATGGCTTTCAATGCTGCTGGTAAATAGGCCTAGACGTAGTCCTGTAGACTCTATACTGTCTACAGCTGCTGTTAACTGGAAGCACAGGAGCCAATTAAATCATAATGTGCAAATCAGTAGATGGTTGTAAATACAGCCTGTACCCTGCCTCATGAATACAGCTAAAATTATCTAAATTAAGTCATTATGTGCATTGTTTACAGGCACGATGACACAAGTTGTTACAGTGCTCACTGAGACATTCTACAGACCTCCATGAGCCAGTCCAGCAGAATTGCCCTCATCTTGGGCTGAAGATGAGGATGCTTCTCCATCACGTGAACATCCCTGGTGTAGGTCTTATCCTTCTCCAACATGTTGCTCCACACCACATCCTTACTGGCCCAGCTGATCAACAAAACAGAGATGGACACAGTGGTTAAAGATTCAACTCTTGGCTGCACCTTATGTGATGCATCATGTACAAAGTTGGATAACTTGCATTTAAGCTCTGGTTTTCCCTGCACAGGTGCATAAATCAGAAAATACTGAGTTAACACGTTTCAGTCTAGTTCTATGTAGCTTTACACTCCTGTATCTTAGGCCGAGTTAGGGCGGTAGTGATTGAAGGTGGAAGAGAAAAACATTCACTATGCAGGTTAGAAAAAGTATGTGAACCCATGGCTAATGACATCAAAAGCTATCTGAAGTCAGATGTCAAACCTGGAGTCCAGTCAATGAAACCAGTTTGAAGGTGTGGGTTAGAGCTACTTTGACTTTAAAAAACATTTTGAGTTTGCTGTTCACAAGACACATCTACACACAATGTTTAGACTGAAACTAAGGTTTAATTCTCTGCATACCAACATTGGAACATCGTCCCAAACTTTAAGTACAGTGGAGGAAGCATCACGATTTTGGGCTTTGCTGCCTCTGAGCCTGGCCAGCTCAGCATCAGAGGGGAAAATGAATTCCCAAGTTTATCAAGGTCTCTTCCAGGATAATTTCAGAGTGGCTCCACCTGCAGTAGACGTTGGGTGATGAAGCAGGACAATGATCCGAAACATCAAGGTGAATCTACAACATAGCAACTGTAGACCATGAATATCCACCTGTTGAGGTGGCCCAGTCAGAGCCCAGACCCAGAATATGTCTCAGCTGAAGCAGTTCTGTAGTAAATATGTTCCAAACTTCCTCCTGACCAGTGTGCAGGTCTGATCAGCAGCTACTGGAAGAGCTAGTTTGAGGTTATTGCTCCCAAAGGAGGTTCAACCAGTTATTAAATCCAAGCGTTCACTCACTTTTTCCACCAGCACTTTGAATGTTTAATGCATGTGTTCAATAATGTTTACGTGATATTAGCTAAGGGACACTGTGTTTGTTCACATTTGTGACTTAGATGAAGATCAAGACACATTTTATAAACAATCAATACAGAAAACTGGGTCATTACAAAGGTTTCACGCACACCTTTTCCTGCCCCTGTAATTAACCACACAACAATGGTACTCACCACAGCGCAGGGAGTGGGGCACAATGCACGGGGGTCACAAATATGTTGTTAAAGTTATAGTGGGGGTAGCCTGCATTTATCAGGGCAACAGGTTGGTCCTCTTCCTGATCAGGCGTGGGAATCCACCTGTGTGGACTTTTGTAACCAGTACCAGGACTCCAGACAGGCTTCACAGGAAAAGGAGAGGGAGCATAAGAGATGACAAGGAAAATGTGAGGTGAAGGTTACAGTAAATTAACATGTTGTGGTGAGGCCAGCTCTACAATTAACATGAATGCAAACATTAAGGCCAGGAAGAGAACTAGAGGCACACCATGTAATCAGAGACAGTCATATATACACAGAGAGATAACCAGGCCTACCTCACAGTCACGCTGCTTCTTCCTTGTCATCTCTGCTACCTCCTCATCCAGATCCTGTAAATACTGAGGATGAAAAAAGATTTTCCATGTGATTCAGTTCAAATTGCACAAAGCTCATCCGATCAGATCCATTTCAGCACATGAGAGCTTATGAAAGGCAGAAACTGAATCCTGTACTGTGGTTGTTTCACTTTACAAGCACCAATAAAAAAATAAAATAAAATTTTTTTTTTTTTAAAGTATTAATATATGCAACTTGATAGCTTGATAGACAGACAGATACTTTATTAATCCCTGGAGGAAATTCAAAATACAATAACAGCTGTATTGATCAGTAACACTTCAGTGAAGCAGAGAACACACTTGTCCGTAATCATGAGCATAGTGTGTTATTCAGTTTTGGTTATTCAAGACCTACCAGCTACAGCTAAAATGGGGTTTATTATGTCAGTTAAAGGCCAGTCTACAAGCCTCTCAGACTACTCACAATGGCAACATCTGCCTTCCTCTTTCTCGGTCGTATTGTGTTTTCTTTGGGCGCCTCAGGAGGAACAGACTTCGGTTCTGTGTCTTCCCTGAAACATCATAAAAAACAAACACCTGGCTTTAAGTCTCCACAGTCAACACATCAGATTTTGACAAGATCAGATAAACATGCTAACATGCTCAGAACCAGCTCTCACAGCAACAAGCTAACTAGCCAACAGGCTAAAGCTCCATCAACTCAACTCTTCTTCTTCTGCGGCTTCTCCCCGTGTCGTCGCACACTTTGAGTGACACGCTTGACAGAACCGTGATTTAAACACATGAAACTCACCCTTTTCCTCTCATTATACTCTGAGGGGTTGGTGTCCGTTACCCGAGTAAACCTGTGAATGAGACATGTTTTTAAAGTTTTATTTTTGGGGGTTAAATAAACAACCACTCAGCCTTACTCCCAACCCCCACCCCAGACTCCCTCCTGCTGACAAAGCCCAAGTCAGCCTGGCGCGGGGAAATGAAAATGGTACGCGGTGTTATAAGTCGCCAAAAAGTACCACACACTGTACGTACATACACAACATTATCCGATGACTAACAACAGACACTATATTACCTGCTGAACGTTGTTGTTTTGTGTATTTTTAAGGGGACCTGGTAAATCTCCCCTGCTAACTTTGAACAGCTGGCTTGCCACATAATGGCCGAACGACCCCGGCTCAGCTGGGACGCCTATTTTCTCTATTCACCATTTAACAATAAAGGCAACAACATCGAGCAGACACACGACACTGAAGTGTGATCATCCACACAAACTTTGAATTCAATGTCCGGTTTGTTAACATTAAGGTTAAGCCTGCGTAGCTGCACAAGTTGCAACTGAAACTAGCTCAACGTAACAAACTTGATGCGATGATAAAGTTTCATCCACTCACCTCAAGACTCTGCCCTTGAAGTTCACTCTTATCCACGTCCAAAAAATAAATAAATAGGAATATTGAGTAAGTTCACCGCCTGCTGCTCAGACTCGGAGGAGCTCTTTGTGTGTCTGTGTACCCAGGCCGGGCTAGTTCCTCTGAGCTGGCGCCTTGCAGGGAGGAGTAGATTTAACTTGGCGCTAAATCTCCAACCTCACCGCCTCTTTATAGTCTAATCTCACCTCCATTAACCACAGTTTCACACCTGTCACGGATCGATAGCACGTATGTGTAATTTCTCGTGTCTATATTGTGCTAAAAATACAGAAAAATAAGTTTATAATTTAGCCGACAAACAGGAGGCGTGTGGTGACAGCTGAAGGGGCGGAGCTTCCAAAGAGGAAGTACCCGGGCACCGCATGGCTAGTCTGTCAGATGTAAACAAAACCGTACTTCTTCAGACTGAGCCTGAAGAGATCACAACACGACCCAAGTATCGTCGGGTAACTGAGCCTTTTTGTTGCTTCAAGTCCACACATAGTTGTCAGTGGCTGTCGCTCTCTATTATCTAGCAAAAAATAAACTATGCTAACTTGCGGATGCTTCTCCTTTTGCCCCCATTTCTAGCATGTCACCCCCCCCCCCGGATAAATGACCCTTGGCCAGTCACATGATCCCCATGCTAAAATGAAAAAACAAGATTCGCTCTTTGCTCCCTGTTTACTACACACAAACGCCAAGATGAAGTTTTTGGGCCTTTTTGGTCGCTTAAAATCCGTGGTTATTGGAATGGTTCATGTGAAAGCTTTACCAGGTAACGCGAGATTACACTAACCAATGCCCTCCTATGTTTGACTCTAAAGTTTTCAGTGGAGGAGGAAGTATTCTCTAACACCATGTACTCCATTACAACTGTGCTGCGATGAAAATGTCGCTTAAAAATGTACTTAAAATAGCTACTCAGTGCAGGAAATGGCCTCATTTTGAATGGTATAATGTTGTAGATTGCGGTATTATAGTAGATTATAATTGCCTACGCATTCATTTGTAAGGAGTATTTTTCTGTCGCAGTTGTCTCTGGACTGTAGTGGAGTAAAAGTGTAAAGTGGGATGAAGTGGAAATACTCAAGAAATGCAAAAGTACTTCAAATTTATTCTTAAGTACAATACTTGAAAAGCAGTAGTTAGGTAGACATTACGCTGCTGGAAATTTGGGAGCTGTACTTTGTGATATCTTATACTGTATGTAACCAAGTTCCTTGTTTATCTCAGGTACACCCCTTGGTTGTATGAAAATGTCCCAAATAATTGAAGAGGCATGCAAGGAGGCATCAGTCTACCGTGATGCAGGGATTGTAAGCTGTTGCACATTGTGTGAATTCCTTCCATATCTGAAGTTTTACCAGTCAAGCCAGTAACCTTTTCTTGTAAACCGCTTTCTCAGGATGGTGTGATCATTGAGAACATGCATGATATTCCTTACTCGTTCTCTGTGGGCCCGGAGGTGTGTGCCTGTATGACTGCAGTGTGTGCCGCTGTGAGAGGCATCTGTCCAGCCCTGCCACTCGGAGTACAGATACTATCTTCTGCGAACCAGCAGGCACTGGCTGTAGCTCTGGCTTCAGGTTCAGACTTTACATCAGTTCATTTATTATAATTATGCTGTATATGAAGCTGTAGTCGTCAAAAATCTGTATTTGATCCTGTGGCTCCCACAGCATTATAATGTTACTGTATGGTGACAGGTCTGGATTTCATCAGGGCTGAGGGTTTTGTCTTTTCTCACGTGGCTGATGAGGGCCTCCTGAATGCCTGTGCCGGAGACTTACTGAGATATCGCAGACAGATTGGAGCTGAGCATGTGCAGATCTTTACTGACATAAAAAAGAAGCACAGGTGAGATCACCGTCACTACAGTTCGAATAGAAAGTAGAACCAGATCCCCCACTGATACGCAGAAAATATCCAAAAGCATATTTGACACTTTAACATGTTCACTTAAAAATATGTTTTCTCTGATGATCCTGACATAATTACCAATGGCAGGACTAACTACTGATCCAGTCCCTTACTGCTACTAAATGAAGATCCAAAAAAATATCAGTTAGGAAGATTTAAGGTCTTTTTAGTTTGCTTGACCTTGGCTGCTGATTGCATCTGTTTCACCAAATTTAAACTTGTAGTTGAAAAAAATCACATCCGTTTTTATCAAACAGCTGAAGGTGAAGCTTTGTTTTTAAATTAGAGATTAAAGTAAAAATCCTTCACTTGTACTGTCGCTCACAAACGTAAAAATAAAACCTATTTACCAAATTTCTTTTGACTCAAAAGATTTTCAGGGGAGACCTGACAGCCAAATAGTTAAGTTGCTTACTTTATAACAACAGTGTCCCGGGGTTGATTCCAGTGGGCAACCTTTGATGCTGTCATGCCGCTCTTTCTCCCTCTTTATGCCCTCAGTTCCTGTCTGTCTCTTTACTGTCCAATGAAAATATAACCAAAAAAAATCAAAAAAATTTAAAAGAGATCTCTCAACATGTTGGATGACTGCTGTACAGAGATGAGCACTCACCTCCTAAAACATGTTTTGGAATAAATGTACAATGTAAATGTTATCTGAGGCAGAAATATGTATAATTCAGTGTTAGGTTTTAGCCTCTTATGTATAACTGCTGCTTTCTTGTAAAGTATTATCCAAACATACTTTTCATTATGCATCTGTCTTTTTGGAATTCTCAGGAATGCAAATGATAATAAAACAGACATTAATTTTGTTAGCAGTTACTTTCAATGCATCCTTATTGTCTGCAAATGTCAGCATTATAGTAAATCCCCCTCATTATTATACAGTATGTTTTATTTGAAGTACAGCTGAATTTTATCCTGCAGGAGTTTGGTTTTCTTTTTGTTTTCATCTCAGCCCCTTCATTATTTTACCTCTGCTTATATACAGTGTCCATATGTTACAAATATATAAGACTTCACATGTTAATAGCTAATGAAATATGAAGGATTTCACACATGTAAAATTAGCTGAGTAAAAATTAAAAACAGATTGCAGGATAACATATAACTCATTAAAATGTAAGAATGAACAATGCAGCTGTTGTACTGTAGAATAAATCCTGGGCTCTTTATTCCTGCATCTGCTGAATCATGTGATCGCTTGAGAGCTACCCATAAAGTTTACTTCTATAAGAGAGATGCTTGATAAATGTCTTATTCATTACTTATAGTGAAAGAAATGGTTCTTTAGAGTGTCTTTAAGTTTAGTTTAGTAAAGTTTAGTAACTTTTGTCTAATAACCAAGTTATTCCCAGGTCCCAGTTTAAAGTCAGTTTCACTATATTCTAATTTTAGTTCATTGGATTCATCCCACTGTCCATAGTCAGTCTCAGTTTTAACCCCATTATTGTGTGTGCACTGGGTGTGTGTTTTCCCAGCTCCCACGCCCTGACATCTGACGTGAGCATTGAAGAGACAGCACGTGCTGCAGAGTTCTTCCTCTCAGATGGACTCGTCATCACAGGAGCGGCCACCGGTGTGGAGGCTGACCTGAGGGAGCTCAGAGGTACTGCCACAAAAACTCCACCCTTCACACAACCAGGAGCCTCATGTCGTTGTAATGAATGATAGCACTGAGCATTGAAAGCATTGTTTGACACTTTGGTTTTGGATAGCACTATCGGGCTACAGCTGTTATCTTTCAATATTGATTCAACTGATTTTTTAATCATCATTATTGTATAAAATGTGAACAAAACAAGTAACTCCCCAGATTTTAATTGAAACTGTCCAGCAGAGGGCACCCTCACCTGCAGTCATAATTGATAACCAACGAAAGCTCCGGTGTCCCCAGTCAGTCAGGACAGTGCACATTCAGACCAGGGAGCGGCAGTCACCCAATATGGCACCCAGTGGAAGTTTGGGTGCACTGTGGCTTAGTTTAGGAATGCTGGATATCCACTCCCACTCAGTCTCTCTGAAACACTCACACCATATACAGTAAAGTACACAAAGTAATATGAAGTCTGAACTACAGTGGGAGGGAAAGGTTTGTCAAGTAAATGCTGACTCACTGGTGGTGCTGGTGATCAGCTGCCTCATGAACACTGAACAGTAGCCTGTACACATCACTCACTCTATGTCCCTTGTAGAATTGACTGGATTGGACTCACTTCCAGTGGATTGTGCTGGACAGTTATTCTGTTCTACAGACATGCAGAAACACACACAGTGAGAGTAACATTAATAATGACACCAATGAATCATGCTTCAGTAGTTTCAGCATTAATGATGACTGGATGTAAGGCAAACCCAGTGGTGGGAAGACACAGAATACAGCATTTACACAAATAGTCTCAGTACATTTAGTCGGTCACTGTGCTTAAGGCTACTATCGTACATGCTAACTCACTGTCACAGCTTATCGAAACCCTCGAATACAACAGAGTTACCTTTAATGTTGTCAGTGACATCCATGCTTTTTTTACCGTGACAAGTCAAAATGTTCTCACTGAAAAAGGCTGATTAACCATGAAAAAATGATGTCATATGATGTGTAATGGGAAAGGTGTTGCTTATAGTAACAAACCCACTGAGAGTTATCACTCCATCTGGCAGTTCCCCTCAGCCCCACTGAGCTTTTTAGCCTCTTTCAGCTCATTGTTTTGGTTTTACAGCCCACAACTTAAGTGTTTTGGGTCATGATGTAATAGGTATATGTACATATATTGAATTTCCATATATGGAATGTACATATTTACATGTAAGATAAAAATACATATGTAAATATGATATATGAAACTTGAAATTGTAACAATTTCACATATTATCATATATGTCTAACTTGAACTTATATGTCTAACAAATACAAATATGTACATAAATATATATCCATCCCAAAGCCTGTCAATATATGTTGATATTATACACAGTAGGGTTCTAGAAAAACATATAGAAGCCTGTAGAATTTTATATGTATGTTGTTGTAATCATACATGGTCTCAACATGTTATACTATATAATAATTATAGATTATATAATTTTATTTATATATATATATATATATATATATATATATATATATATATATATATATATAATATATAAGAATTATAATTATATAAGAAACTTTATCAGGTGATAATATGTCAGTCGTATTTACAGCTTGTTTTACTGCCCCATGGACAGAAATGCAGGATCAAATTAACTTTTAAGCTAAATTAGCTGCTTCAAAAAAATTCTTAAGAAGTTAATGTCACATTCTGGTTAAAAATAGAAACTATGAATGTGTTCAGGATTACTCATAATTTTATATGTGTCCTGGAGCGTGGCCCATGTCAAACCCGGTGTTATATTTGTATCAGTCTCAGCAGGCAGCTGTTTTCAGCTGTGACAAACCAACTGTACACCACCTGCCCACTACCAAACAGCAAACAGACACATTTAGCTGGTGAACATAGTGGAGCGTTTAACATCTGAAGAACCCGATATTATTCTCAGACGGTAGTGGAGATCAAAGCAGAGCTAAAGAGACAGCAAGTGTTGGACTTACAGAAACATGACTCCAGATGAATGATGATGTTTCTCCTCATCTGCTGGATGTAAATAAAGACCAACAAATTAACCTTATAAGATGAATAATATGTCTTTACAGCTTGTAATTTTTCAAAAAAATATATTACTAGTTTACATACAACACATATGATACTATGATACTATGATACATTTTCTGTCCAATACGTCCATACCTTTACTTAATTAAGATTTTCAATACAGGGCTAGTAGTAATTAAGTTGTTTGTTTTGTGTTTTTAATTGTGGTATTGCTGCTTGCACTTACCTGAATAAATCTTTCACCACTGTAAATTACTTGCTACTCCACTACTTTTATTTGACAGCTACAAATACTTAGGAAAATCACATTTTATATGCAAAACATACAGTTGTTTGTTTGTTATGTTAGTGTTTTATTTTTTTCACCATACAGACAGTTTATATTTTTGTGTAACTTCATTTTGTTTCTTTGGTTTTTTTTTATATATAATTGCTGTTTTTGTTATGTTTCTCTTTTACACATTTTGCAACCTTGTTAAAAAAGTGCTATGTAAATAAAGTTTATTATTATTGTACGTTTAAAAAATATGATGCAGTATATATAATCATTAAAATTAGCATTACGTAACATTAAAATATGCCAATAATATAACACTCCAAAAGGGGTCAAGTTATATAATAAAGTACCTGCACTTTTAACACTTGGTAGTACTTTTTGATTTAAAGATTGATTTTTATTTGTAATACAGTATTTTTACATTGTGGTGATCCACCATAATTTCAATACTTCTCCCATCACTGGCTTAATCTGTGGCCAAGGGTCAGTGGGTCTGAAATCTGGACCAGGTCCCTCGCATAGCAACACCAGGGCTGTTATTTTAAGAAGTTTCCAACACGACACACACGACTGTAAACACTCTGAGCCTAACAGGCACACAGCCTTGGTTTCCAACCAACACACAACTGTGTCGACACACATAAGAACAAACACAAACACTTATCCCCCATCTCTGTCTCTCTCCCACACACGTGCACTCTCTCTCTTGTCAACACAACATGCAGCCACTGGTTGTAGCTCACATGCCAGTGTGGAGGTTAGCTTCTGCTGTGTTCAAAGATCACTGGGTGTATCACAGCCGTCTCTCACAAGGAGACATTAACATTCACACTCTTAAACAGGTGCAGATTTGAAAAGAGCCTTCTGCATTGACATAAACATATCTTAATTATAAAGCAATTTTGATTGTAACTCTTTGTTGTGATTTTGTTAGATTTAAAATGCATTCATGTACATTAGCTGCTGAGAAGTGGATAGGAAATTAAGTTTTTGTTTGCCTTAAAGACTTCATGTTCCTGAAATTCCCTGAAACATACATAGTTATTATATATTATTTCATTTTTCATTTTAAAATGTCATATGCATTATTCATCTATTTTTAAAACCTGTTTTTTTGTTTCTTTGCATCTGCAGGGGTTTCCCAGTCTGTGAGAATCCCAGTGCTGATAGGTTCTGGAGTGACGTACGACAACGTTGAACATTACCTTGATGCAACTGGAATGATTATTGGTTCTCATTTCAAGGAGGGCGGCCACTGGGCAAATGCAGTTGACCCAGAAAAGGTGAAGAGGTTCGTGGGAAAGATACATGACCTTCGAAAATGAAAGGAAAGGTTCTCAGTCATCACTGTAGTGTCTTAAACAAGTTTCATCCTGTTGTCGGGGTATCTGCAGGCCTTGAAGTCTTAAAAAAGCATTTACTTAAAGGTCCCATATTGTATAAAGGAAGATGTCCATGTGTTTCTGATTATAAAGCAGCTCTTGGTTCTGTATTAATACTGTGAAAATATCAAAGCCTCAGTCCACAGAGAAATGCACACAGCCTGTATTCAGAAACTGAGCCTTAAAACCAGCCATCAGGACTTCTGCAACTTTTTGATGTCACAACAAAGCAGCCACTGCTCTCAGCCACGCCCCAAGTCCCGCCCACCCGGACCCACCATCCAACCTTGCAGGATTTGGTTTCTCTGAGTGTTTACCTAAAATCTGCTATATTTTTATTAGATCACTCAGAAAACAATCAGCCAATCAGAAGAGAGACTCAGATCCTCTCTTCTGATTGGCTCATTGACCTGTTGTTACTAGAGCTCCTGAGAGAAGCCTAAGAGAGGAGATGTAAAACTACACTGAGATGGTTTTTGGTTCTGGAAAAGTGTAAAATATGGGACCTTTAACTCAAAGGTCAAAAAATATTTTTTGTTGCATTTTGTAGACAATAACAAGTTATGAAATTTACTTGAAACTTACGCATAATTTGCAAGTGTTGATTTTAGCAAAAACCTAACAAGTTTCTGTCACTTATCTGCATCCAGGACACAGTAGCTGATTCATTATACAAATAGGAAATGTTGTACAGCTGGAATGTACTATGTCAATAAATGGTGAATGGACTGCACCTCTAGAGCACTTCTCTCAGCATTGTCTCGATATAAACAGCATTTTTCTATCACACACACACTCACACACTGAGTGTGTGTCAGGGAAATTCAGTAATTCCGTGTGTGTCACAGGATCAGTGTCTTTCGACGTGGACTGGAGGATCCAGGACTCGAACCACTACTACTTTACTGTCTGTTCCAGGTGTTAAATGTTATCCTGTGTTAAAAGGATCTAAAAAGGTCATAATCATAGTTTTAATTTTGAAAACCCTGCAGAATTCCACTGTCCGTTCTGCCACATGAAACACACACAGCCTCCGCCTTAAGAAAACAAGATTTATTTTAAGTTTTTTTTATACATTTTATAAATACACACAAATGGAAAAACATAATATTCAACTGTATTTACACTCGTGAGTCTAAAATGAACAATTTGTGTCACATGAAAAAAGTGAGTACCTGCTGAAAAGTACAAAATCTTACACTCAATACAAAACTTGAACAGTGGCTTTGCAATTATTCCCTAAGCAGATTCAATTTGAAACAAAGGGGAAATTTATTTAAGGGAATTCACAGAGAATAGTTTTTACATGGCATGAATACTGTACAAGTGAACTTTAGCTTTTAATATAAGAGAAAGTCTGAAGCTGAGGCACATGATTTAATTCACATTGAATACAACCAAGAATTAAAATGTGCTGTAATCCAACGGCATCATAATTAAGAGCAAAGCATTCTACAAGTTTAAATTTCTCATATTTGGAACAGTGTCACACTGTAACAGTAACAACTCCTTGAGCATCAATTCACACACAACTAATCCATCTAAACAAGTCACACAACTCAAACATCCTCATCGATACTGTACAAACGCTTTTTTTTTTTTAATTAACTGCATTTGTTACTAATGTTTTCCAATCTGAGGGACTGACTCATGACATCAGGAGACTGAGGTTCTTTGTTTTTTTCAAATGTGAGGGTTGCAGTGCTGGTTGCCTACGTTAAAATGAAAAACCTGTGTTGCAGTGAAATCAGAGCATTTCAGTGTCAAGGCACCATGCTGTACGACACTGGGCTGTGGTGGAGGCAACTTCAGACACACCCCTCAAAAGCAAGTTTCATTACTCTCCTTTTCAGTAGTTGTAGAGGCGCTGGCAGGGCTGCTTGAAGAAGCCGTAGCGCTTCTCTGCCGGGGAGAACCGAAGCTTGGCCAGGTTCTGCCTGTGGAGGGAGCTGCGGCTCAGCCTCTTCCGCTCGGCCTGGGTCCTGGCCCTCTGAACAGCCAGCAGCTGGACGTTGCAGGGCAGGGGGAGTCCCCAGGCAGCCAGACGCCAAGATATGTGCTGTCTCACTGCCACTGGCCTGTACAGACACAGGCATAACAGTACGTGTTGTTGACATATCAGGTGAAATACAATATGGGAGAGATATTTCTATTACTGTACACCAGCTCTGGGTGAAATGTTCTGGCTCCTCTGTCCCTCTAAAAACATTTTTGTAAGGTTTTGGATTGGTCCTCATTTCTCTCCAGTTTTGGATTCAATTTTGAGATTACAATTCATGTCAACATTAGGATTAACAGTGTGATTTTTGTGTGTCCATGTTGTGTATCCATGGTGTTAACTAACAGTCTTGGAAGCTGAGCGCTAAGGATTTCTTGTTCTGTAAATAAATAATTTGACATTTTTGGGAAAATGCTTATTTCCTTTTTTGCCAAGAGTGAGATGAGGAGAAAGCTGCTCTAGGACCTGAAATCTAGAGCCTCAAAGCCTGGGTGAGATGGCAAACAGTGGCAAGGTGCCATTTTTTTGGAGGTTGAATGCCTCACCTGGCTGCTGCACAGAGGTAACACCCTCCCTCCAACCCCCCAAACAACCTGTTGACCCATGACAGGACATAACAGTTTGACCCACTTTATATTGGCCCAGCAGGCTGGAGAGCTGCTGGTCCCTGAAGCTTTATGTACATGGAGACTAGAGATGTAACGGTTCTGACACCAAGACTGAAACCACGACACAAACGTCCACGATCTTGTGTCGCGATACAGGAAGACGACATCCCACCCTCCACAACCTCAACCCACTACCACTGCTGCAGGTGCTGCCTGTTGAGTCTCATCTTTTCACAGTTAACACTATAACACACTGTAGACCATGAAATTATTATTCTATTTAAAGATTAGGAAAGCTGAATATTTTGTAAATATACTTGTTGTCTTCCATCTACATGTGTCACCTGACTACTTTGGTCCAATCATGATTGAGTGATTACGCCTGCGGTATAAGTTAGACTAGGTTTAATGGCACAAGATGGATAATAACATTAATTTTACAATACTACATATATTTACAATATTTTACATTCACTCAGGTCCTGTGCTACGTATACTTCTGAGATACTTTCATTTGAGTACTTCCATTTTGTGGTACTTCCGTTCACGACATTTCAGAAGGAAATATTGAACATTTGACTTCATTATATTCATCTTACATTGTTATTAGTTACTTTAAGATTCTTTCTTGTGATTTGACTTTCAGAAACCAACAATCAGTCAATAAAATATGATGCCATACTATAGATTATATTATAAAAATATAACACGCACAGGGAATATTTCTGCAGAATGAGGGCGTTAATATTGACACTAAAGTTCCTGTTTATACTTTTAATTTGGGAGTGTTTTCATATTAGTGAACTGCTGTTTATAAAAGGAGTAGAATACTCCCACTGCACACATACACATATTTAATCAGCTACTGGAAATTTTCTCCTCAGCCTTTTGCTATTGCAGGTGAAAGAGGTTCTGTACCTCTTAGCTTGGAAAATATTCTGTTATAGATCCAGGTACATTTTAAAATGTTTGAAAACACAACAGGTTGTATTTGTGACTTTCTATGTCAGAAGTGGAGTCTTGCAAATAATGATGTGAATTACTGGAGTTTTGGTAACACTGTGCAGTCACTGGGTTTATGCCACAGAAGCTGTTTGACCTCTCACGTGTTTTAGAGGCAGATGACATAAAGGTGAGATAACTTCACCTCTTATCAGCTCTGAGTGGTGTCAACTAGTTATTCACTTTGATTTCAAAGTCTAAGAAAACTGTGTGTGTGAGCTGGAGTGTCTGAATGGAAAATAACCTGGAAGTGTCCTCTTCATCTTCGTCAGAGCTTAGCTCCTCCTCCTCCTCCGTTCCACTCATCCTGCATCTCATCTGGTAGACAGACATGCTGGGGTGCTCAATCAGCAGGTTCTCCAGGGGATCCACCTCGGGGGCTGACAGCGGCCCGTTGTCTGTAAGAGAAATATCCCAATTCGAACAGATAAGTTGTCATCCCAGTGGAAGCTGTACCCTCATCAAGACAACAACGTTTGAAATCTCACCTGGCAGATTGACAATGACCCATCCTCCCTCCTCAAACTCCATCAGCTCCTCATAGGTGTCGTCTGTCCCGTCTATGTCCTCGCCGCCATTCCCAAGCAGATGAGAAAGAATCTTTCCGATCATCTTTATGCCTCTATTGCAATCTGTAAATTCACAAACACAAGCAGATGCATTAGTTTGGAAAGTTTTGTGTCAGCTGATGATATCCAGTCAATCCATATCTCCTCTTTGTCTTCAGCAAATTAAAATATTGCAGATGGCTCCCCCTTGAGGCTGTCTCAACTAAACACCCAGAAGACTTGCCCAAAGTGTGCACTTAACGTCAGCTCTGCATCAACAACCGCTTCCATGACGCCACCTCAGAAACCTGAGCAACCTGAACTGTTACATTGCTGTGATGTGGGGACACAGGGTCAATTTACAAGAGAACACGATGGTGCAAGAGGCTGGAATTACACTGATTCAAGCAATATTATATAATCTGTGATTCTGGTTTAGATTTTTCAAATGAAGTCCAGACGTAACTTTTATTTGTGACTGACCTTTTGACCCACACCAAATACCCAGCAACCTTTGTTCTAGCCTTTTGTGAAACGTACAGTTTATCAACGCTGTGTTTGGTGGTTGTCCTGGGTACAGGTTCCCATGACATGCCCATGATTGGGCAAAGGTATTTTAGTCCCTTAATATTACTTATGACTATTGTACACAACCTTTTTTGTATGTAGTCACAGTAGTGATCATAAAATGCAGACCTCATCCTGTTTCGAAGAACAATTTCTCACTCAACAAAGTCTTTAAAGTATCATTGACTATATCTCAAAAGTATATTATGGCCATAACACACCGTGCTTTAATACAGGTA
The DNA here is from genome assembly GCF_046630095.1 of Trachinotus anak. Classification (NCBI taxonomy): domain Eukaryota; kingdom Metazoa; phylum Chordata; class Actinopteri; order Carangiformes; family Carangidae; genus Trachinotus; species Trachinotus anak. The sequence goes on along the minus strand of NW_027273862.1, from coordinate 1,651,759 downwards.
TTAGTACATTTCTGCTGTCTTTAGACTCAGTGTCTGGATGCCTTCCTGTCTGCATATCAGTGTCTGTCTGGACTCTCATATCACCAGACCCCTCCCTGCGAACAAAGACAGGCTGCAGGACACTGTCCCCTCTCCCAGATTAACGCAACCAACCCTGTCGATGACAACCTCAGCAGGCCTGTTACCGCCCAGTGTCCCCGGAGCAAAACAGCTGACTGTGCTCAGAGATGAGTGTTGCTGCATTTCATGGAAACACAGCGGCCGGAGTGCAGGACGTCGTCCTGCTGTAACATACATGACAGTACAGACGATCTCCAGCACAAATGACACACAATCGAAGGCTGCAAAGACATTACACAAAGACACTGCAGTAAGACATTACACAGCCGAGATGATCGTAGTTAGAGAACAAAAGACAACAGGAATCCACGGCTGATGAAAGGCCAGGGTTGCTCAGCGATGCAGACAGGTCCAGTTTTTGACTCACCTGACTAAATAAGTGTTTTTCCTCGGGCGCGGTGGCTGTCGAGACTCCGGCTCCGCTGCTGCTCTTCTCAGATTGTTTTGATCTCAAAGTTGTTTGTCCGCGAGGGTCCTCCCCGTGCTCTGAAACGTCACCGCCAAACCCCGCCCAACGGGGCGGGGCGAGCCGCGTCTGTCCCCGCGTCACCTGTCAACCAACCAACCCACGTCTGCGTGTCTGTGTGAGGCGCTAATGAGGACGGAAATATCATATGTAACCCAGAGAGGAGCCTCGCCTCACAAAGAACGTAATGTAAAACGAGTTACACCTGCTGAGTGGACGGATGGTTCAGCCCACTGCTGTGAAAACGGACTTGTGGTGTATGTAAACTCATGTGTGTCTCTGTCAGGCAGGAAGACAGAGCAGCTCAGCTCACACCTTCGTGTTGTTTTCTGACTCGCCTTCACCTTGCACATGCGCGCTGCACGCACCTCGCTGGAAAGTTGAAGTCTCATGTTTCTAATAACTTGAATACATATTATGTATATAGTATATATTTTATATATATTATTATTATATTAATGCTTACTATCCGATTTAAAAGTGACGAGAGATGGCCTGCAGCCTGTGTAATGATCATAAAGGTATTATCAGACCAGAAACAGCCCGCTGTACAGAGTACAGTGCACTGTGATTATAATTAGTCAGCAACAGATACATGTACCGGGGGTGTATTTGCTTCAGTATTCAAAAAAAACGTACTCTCATTATTTAAGATATGAAATACTCATATAATACTTTATTTATCCCTATAGCGAAATAAACAGTATTCCCATAACATTCCTCCTAAAACGATCCGCATATAGAAAGAATTATTAACTTACTCAGTCGCTCTGGCGTGGATCAGCATGTGGTCATGCAGCTGCCTGTTCACCCGCAACCACTGATGAAGATGAAGATGAAGATGAGCAGTACTGCAGGTCTGGTTATGTGACGGGCTCTCACACCCGGGGCCGGTCACTTCCCTCTCACCTGAGCTCATGCAGTAGCACCTGATCTTGAAATGACTGGTGCAGCTGCTTTGATGCCTGTGGCCACCGGATGTCGCTATAGGGCGTGAACGCCTCACATCAAAGAGTCAATGCAGAAAACAAGAGATGTCTCCTCGTGGATGTGGGCTCCCCGCGCTGGGCGTTTCACCCACGTTTTTCCCACGTCCAAGGTTGGACTGCTAACAAATCAAAATCCCGGACAAAAAATTAGGAATATGTTTGATTACATGTCTTACACCAGGCTATTGTTTATATATATATATATATATAACTCAGTTTCACAAATCTATTACCAACTAAATATGCAATACAGCCATCTAGTTACTTAATCAAAACTAATAATTGTGTTTCTGTGATGACACCAAAACTGTTCAGCATATATTTTCCCAGTGTATGTATTCTGAAGCTATATGGCGAGACATGCATGACTGGTTGTATCCAAAGGTTATTCAAGTTCGAAAAATTTCTCAAAAACACATTATATATGGACAATATGGGAAACAATCTTCTGGTTAATACCTTTTTCATCTTTGATATTTAAACAAATCAAGGCACATGAAAGAGAAACAAAAAAGGTTTTTGTGTTAATGAGTTTCTTTGTAACATAAAAGCCCAGAAAACCATGAAATAGAGGGGAATGACACTGTCTACCATAAAGGAGGCTTCTGATTTACAAAAAAAAAGCATTTTGTTGTGTCTTGTGTAATATCAGTTCAGTCTCTTTTCTGTGATGATTTGTGTTTTTTATGTTTTAGGCACCTGTCCCTAGTGTCCTTTTTGTACATTGTGAAGATCTAAGAACTAAATTGTTGTGGCTATATGCAATTGTTCAATAAAAATAATACATTCAATAAATAAATAAAAACCGGGTTAAACTGCTAACCTTGTATTGGCCTGTCTAAATCCAAGTTGGCGCTATTTGCAAAACGGTCTATGGCTGCGTATCTCTTGTTGACAGAATCATCTTGCCTCGACTGTCTGCTGTATACTCTCTGATGTAGTTTGGCAGGAAGTAGGACTGCTGCCAGAGAAGAGCCCAATGCATGTGTAAAACAAGAGCAAGCACTTTGTTCGTTCGGGACAGGGCTGAAGGTAAGAAGCATACATGTCATGTCAGCTTTGTAATAATAAGAGAATTGTCGAGGAAGTCTTGTGTCGGCGGGCTGCTATATGTTGTCTCAGCCTAAACAGAGAGAGAGAGAAACATGAGCCCACAGGAGCCTAAAGTCATGTGTTGTTCAGTATTAAAATAGAATCCAAACTTGTGTTGAATTTTAATCAAACCGTCCTTAATTAAACCGACTGTCTTCACTATCATTAAGTTATGTCGACTGAAATAAGACTATAGACTTAGTAGTTTGTTATGGCTACTAAGTTTATTAGGTCAGAAGTCTCAAAGTACACCGACAGTGTGTAGCCGGCCACAGAGTTGCTCCTGCATTGATTATCGATCTATTGATCTATTGAGCTACAGTGACACAGGTAAACAACTCACTGACTTTCAGTTCATGTGTGGTGTGACCAGTCCGCCAGATTCCCCCTCACACCAAACCCCACTCAGAAACCAGGTCGTTAAAAATAACAATATTGTTGAGTGTTGGTGAGCATTAATAACCAATATAATTCTGTGTTATTTAACATTCAGCTTACACACAGTGTACAAACATTACATCATAAAAAAATTAAAAAATCAATAATTGTTAAAATATGTTAGATTTGGGTAAAAGAGAAAAAACGGCGACATAGCTACTGTATATTTAATTTAAATAACACATTTTTTACATTATTTGCTTTACATATATTTTTTCATTTTATGCTCCTCTGGCTTTGTTGGATTTAAAAGTGAAAGTGAAAGCAGTTCCCTCTGCAATTTACAGACTATGGGATGCACCCTGTGTTTCCTCTCTGTTAAGGTGATGAGTCAGCCAGGAGAATAAAGAGCTTAGTGTTTGTGCACTCACTTTCAGTTTATTAGGAACACCTAGGTACAACTAATACCTATTAATACAACAGTCTTTTGATAAATCCTCATTTCAGTAAGTTTGTAATGTTCAGTTTGTATTAAACTGTTTATTCAAGTTTGTGGTCATCCTGGAGGTTGTGGTTAGTGGTGTATTGTGTTACAATCATTTCTAACACTTTGTCCACTCCATTTATATCAAGACAGGGGGGGCACCACAAACTGTAGCGCCAAAGATTATCACACAGTTTAATCAACACCTCCATAAAACCATTTCAATGAAAACTGAACTTTATAACCTCCATGAAGGAGTTAGGAGGATTTATTGTAGGACTGTCGTATTAGACTGCAGTAGTTTTAGCTAAGTGCTTCTAATAAACTGCCAACTGCTGCCAAAGTGTCTGTGGTGACTTTGAGCAATAGCGTGTGCAGGGCTCCGTAACTTTTGGTAGTGTTTTAATCTGTCTATTTGAATCTAAAAGTGAATTGTAGGTAAACCTATTGGAGAGACGGTGGTGTGACGTTTATCTGAAAGCAGATGAGTTTTTGAAAAAAGATTTGAATTTTCTTTTAATAATTTGTTTAATTGCAATTTTTCTAATTGGAATTTTTGCACCACTAACATACAATATCAATTACCACCTAATTGTGTGACTGTGTCTTGCAGAGGGGCCTTAAGTCGGAATCTGTTTTACTTTATATTGTGCTCAAATAAAGAGCAGATGAAGCTGTGTTTAATCAGATTGCCTCAAACTAACTGACTGGTTAGTTTCTGTCTCTATAATAAAGGCTACATAATAAAGCTGCTAAATGTTTCCTGCTGTTCACTCAGTTGAACTCCAAACATTCTGTGCTTATATTCAACATGTGGATGATCAATAGTTCACAATTTTGAGAGAACTCTGTGATACATTTCTAAAATTAAAAAAGTTTCACTGCAGGTTGTACTGGAAGTGAAACTTATTCGTTCTCATATTCAACATGTCAACATGTCATCTTGTTAAGCTTCTGAGGAAATCTGCTGTGAGATAATAAGGGAGTCTATAGAGAAGCTACCAGGAAATAAAGTATATTCATGAGTTCAGTTCAAGTAAAACTATTATTACTGCAGACAAAGGTGCTTTTTGTTTTGACTACATTGAGTTTGGTAGTTTATTAGATGCTGTATCCTAACACTGTCTCATCTGTGTGACTAATACTCAGCTCAGAAAATAAATTGTGCTGCAACCACAGGGCAAAATTCAGCCTTCTCTTTCTCTGATACAAGGCTTAAAGCTGAATTGTTCTTTTTTTCAGGGAAGACACCACAGTAGATTTGACTGTCTGCTCTCCTGTCTTTCCAGTGCCTCAACAACAGGATGGCTTCTGCAATGAGTGATGTGATGCGTCTGTGCTGTGAAATATCAGCTCACGATCAGATCAAGGTTGCAGTGAAAAACTCTGCCAAAGGAGCAATGGCAGCAGGAGGAATTGCGTTTGTCGGCGGGCTGCTCGGTGGACCGGCAGGCATCGCTGTTGGTAAGAGCTTCTGACCTCCTGTGTTTGTGAGGCAGACTTGATCAACAGCCCCAAAAGTAGCTCATACTGACAGGGGGCTTTGAGATGGTGAGATTTGTGGGGCCCGTTAACGTGAAGGAAAATAAAAAAAAGGTAAAAACTTTTAGTACATTATTATGAACAGATGAGATTTGGAGATTAAAGAGGAAAGATTTAAGGCGAGGCTGATGCTTCCTGTTACAATACGCCCACCACCTCTGCTTTTCTGTCTTCTGTATCATTGTAAATTCAAAATTTTGGGGTTTTGACTCTTGGTCAGACAGAACAATCTATTTGGGCATTTTTCCTGTTTTTTAATTACTATGTAACTGAGAATACCAGCCATGGCCTCGCCTCTGAAAGACAAATCCTACTTTAATTTCTCTCCAAAACTTAAACCTGCATCAATAGACTTTTAATTGGAGACAGAAAAACAAACTTTAACACTAACACATATTTTTGTCAGGAGGAAAATATATCCCCTCCTCCCAAGAGGCAGAACAGTGTCTGGTGGCTGTCAACCAGAGTCTATAAATAAAGATGGACGTAGCGTCCAAGACATCACCCACAGGTTTCTGAAGAGTGGTTTTGAAGCTCAGAGTGGGCTGCTCTCCCATTGCCATCTTGGCAGTGTCTGACTCTGCTGGACTCCTGGCTAATCCCAAAATGGGCAAAGAGGTGGGGCATGTGTGGAGCTGAGACCTCTGAATGCTGGTTTGTGGCAACCATACCATTGTTGTGGACTGTTTTCACTGGTGGAAAATACATTTGGTGCTCTGGTGAGTATTTCAGACAGCAAAATGATGTTCGTGGGACTGAGTCATGCAGAGGCCATGTTCATATTAATGAAGGAACGTGTCACCCAGTGCAACAGTATGTGTTGCTGATCTTGATAATAGTTTTTTGAACAACAATGGAGCTCTGTGGTGAAGAGGAATAAGATATGTGAGGCTTTGCCCAGTTCTTAGTGGCACCAGTTCAGTGTTGGTTTGGGTCTGTTGGAAAAAAAATAAATCAAACACTTATCATTTGACTTATTAGACTTATCCCATATTGTATAAAGGAAGATGTCCATATGTTTGTGATTATAAAGCAGGTCTAGGTTCTATATTAATACTGTGAAAGTATCAAAGCCTCAGTCCACAGAGAAATGCACACAGCCTGTATTCAGAAACTGAGCCTTAAAACCAGCCGTCAGGACTTCTGGAACTTTGTGATGTCACTCTCACTCTCAGCCATGGCCCAAGCCCCGCCCACCTGAACCCACCATCCAACCTTGCAGGATTTGGTTTCTCTGAGTGTTTACCTGAAATCTGCTACATTTTTATTCTCACTCAGAAAACAGTCAGCCAATCAGAGAAGAGACTCAGAGCCTCTCTTCTGATTGGCTGACTGACCTGTTGTTACTAGAGCTCCAGAGAGAAGCCTGAGAGAGGAGATGTAAAACTACACTGAGGTGGTTTTCGGTTCTTAACCACAAATATATCTTTTGATGGAGATCAACACTTCAAATAAAACCAAACCCTGGAAAAGTGTAAAATATGGGACTGTTAAGATTTGATGACCTTTCATGCAGGTTTTTTTCATACTAACACATACTTATATTTGATTTATACTGTATATACTGATATGTACCTGTGACTGACCCTATCTACCCTGTCTCTGTGTCTCCACCAGGTGGAGCAGTAGGCGGTCTCTTGGGCAGCTGGATGACCAGCGGTCAGTTCAGGCCTCTGCCTCAGATCCTCATGGAGCTGCCACCTAACCAGCAAAAGAAGCTCTACAATGACGTCATGGCCGTCTTAGGAAACCTGGACTGGATGGACGCAGCCCAGCTCATTGCCCTTGTGATGGGGAACGCCACTCTTCAGCAGCAGGTCACTGCTGCGCTGCTTAACTACGTCTCCAAGGAGCTGAGAGCAGAGGTCCGTTATCAAGACTGAGTTATGGTTACAGATACAGGACTTCTCAGGATTTCAGATTTGGTCTGCCAAACAAACACAAGCCTTTTTGTACTCAGCTGTTTTACTATCATGGTTGTGTCAAATTGCACAGTGAGCCTTTACCATCTCCAGAGTGTCAAGAAATCACCTGCTGCAGAACTACAATAATCATTGAAACTTGTCTGTGTAGCTCAATAATGAATGGATAGTGATCTTAGCACAAATAATATTTAGCATTTTCTCTGATTTTTAACCTCTGTCAAATATTCTTTATTCTGGATTACAACTGTATGTTCTTATTTTCATGCTCTGTATCAGGGTGTTTTCAAATATATACTATTGTGCAAAAGGTTTAGGCTTTAGGTTCTTCTCCATCACACAGCACCATCAGGTACTGCAGCAGGACAACAACCTCAAACCTACAGCCACAGTCAAAAAGCGCGATCCTCAGTGACAGCAGGAACAAGGACTCCTGCAACAGTCTTTGTCTCTGCATCATGAAGTCAGTCTGAGATCACATGGAGAGACAGAAGACACTGAGACAGGGAGGAACTGTGATGCTTGGAAAAACCTACCAGCTGACCGCCTTAAAAAACTGTTCAAGTGTCCCAAGGAGAACTGGTGGTGATTTAAGGGCAAAGGGTGGTCACACCCAATATTGATTTGATTTAGGTTTTTTTTGTGTGAAGTTACAAATATTGATTTGATTTAGGTTTTTTTGTGTGAAGTTAATTGATAAATAAAAACTCTTCATATCCTTAATTTTAAAAGAATCCTCAGTTTACTTTTAGTAAATTTAACCTTTGCACAGCACCTCTGCATATGACTTTCAAACAAAATAAATATTTGAAGCTGTTGTACTGAAAGCTAGTGAGTTAGCTTTGGTTTAGTACAGTGGGATTTCCATCCATCCATTATCTATACTGTTTATCACATTCACACCTACAGGTAATTTAGAGTCACCAGTTAACCTGATGTGCATGTCTTTGGACTGTGGGAGGAATCCGCAGTACCCGGAAGGACCTCACACAGGAGAACATACAAACTCCACACAGAAAGGCCCCAGGCCAGGTTTGAACCCAGAACCCTCTTGCTGTGAGCAAACAGTGCTAACCACTGCCCCACTGTGCTGCCCACAGTGGGATTTTGTTGGTTAAATTATACTGAACATATAGTATAATTATACTGTGTAATCAATAAAGACAGGCAGCCTGTTTTTAATTTGTTTTTATTTGTAAAAACAACTCTTGGATGTGGATATTGAGACAACATTACATTTAAATACAAACAACATTTCCAGCCTTTTCTTCTCTGTCAAATGCAGCGTAATCCTGTGTCTGGCACAGAAAACCCGACACTAGTTAGAAGGCACAGAAAATACCAGCACTGTGACAAGGTGTGAAGTTAAAGTGAGCACTGACTGCAATGGATACAGTACCAAGGACACAAACTAAACATACATTTAATGTCATGGATTTAGGCCCAAACATCTACAGTATAGTTCAGCATAACCTTGTACCCCGCGCTGCACTTGAACACAGCTTTATGTTAGAATCCAATGAGCCCAGAGCGATGTGAGTCTCTTCGGTGCTTTTAGTCAACAGTACAGCAAAAACATGAGGACAAAAACATGAAAACAACACTCAGGCTATAAAACAACAGAACTACTTTAAACATGCATTTACTGATTTTTTTTTTGGCAGCTTTGAAGCAGCAGAAACAAGCTGAACACACAAAACTGACATATCACCTAACAAAAGCAGTTTTTAGCAAACAGTAGCATAATTTCACCTCCAGCAAAAACATTAGCATTTATTTGGAGTCGTGTTTCTGCCAACATAGACACTTAAAGTCAACTATTCACTGTTCATGTCTTCAATATGTAGCTAAAATTCTCCATCATGCGACCACCACACTGTCTTTCATTTGTCACTGGGCAGGCTGGGTGCAGTGAACTCATCACAGCCTTTTTGCTGACGACATCTGAAAATGACTCTAATGAGAGCGATGACCCTGAGCCATGAAAATTAGGTCGCAGGTGTGAAACCAAAATAAAGAATTGAAAGAAGCTTTAAACACACGCACAAACGTAAGAGGAACTGCAGAATCTGGTTCTAATTCTCTGTGGGTTTTCCTTCCGACCACCGTTCATATTACACATGGTTCATGCTTCCATGGTACTGTATCCACAACAGGATAGAAAGAACATCAGTGCTTTTAAAGCTGTTCAGGTCCGGATTAATGCATCCCTGATCATGAATCGGCCAAACTCTTCAAAACTATCTAAGAATCTTTAAACAGTTTGACATTTTGGTTTATAACCTCACTCACTTTCATGCTGAGAGTTAGGTAAGGAGATCAATATCACTCATCTGTTAAATATGAAGCTACAGCCAGAAGACAGTTAGATTAGCATTGAAGACTAAAAACAGTGGAAAGCTGCTAGTGTAGCTCAGTCCAGTGGCAACAAATCCACCTAAAGCTCATTAAAAAACATGTTATACCTTGTTTGCTTATTATGTACAAAAGCAGGAGTGTAAAAATAATAAGCTGTCATTTCAAGAGGGGTTATGACTATTTCTTGGAGATAATGACGTCCTGGAGTCTTGTTGTTTTCATGCTGTTAAGACGTGATGGTTGAAGATTTTTTTTCACCTTTGGACAGAGCCAGGCTTTATGCTAAGCATTAGTATGCCATTGGGTATTATGATTAAAGTACATGTTGTAAAACAGAAAATACATAATTTGCTATGGAAATATAGACAAATCGCCAGTTTGGCAGTGCTCTGTGAATAAATGCATTTAGGAAAAAATAGTGTCAGTGCTTTAGACTTGAAGATTAGTACTCTTGTCTGTCTGAAGGCTCTTTGTGTTTTTGACAGTGACAAAAGTTCAAAGGCACAAACGTGAAGCAGATTCTGGAAACAAAATCAGACAATGACTTTCCATCACTATCAGACAATGATCCATTTGCTACCTAGTGTTCTATGGCTCCCTGACATTTAAGTGTGTGAATTATTTGTGTGAAATTTAAGTTCAAAACTCAAACAAGGGAAACCAAATTATATCTAAAAAATATCACAATGCAAAGGGGTGATTTTTCTCTTGAGATGACAGATGTGTAAAATTGGTGAAATGAAGGAGAACTGACATTAAAGTGATAGTTGGGGTTATTTGACGTGGGGTTAAGTCAGGTACTAATCTATAGTCAGTGTATCACCTGCAGCAGATTCACATCGGCGCGGTAGTTTGGAGAAGCGGCAGGAGAACAGCAGAAAAAAACGTATTTTAGCCACTTTTAAAAAATACCCACAGAAAAAAACCAGAATCAGTTTAAATGAATATTTAAAGAATATTTTTACCATTTTAACTCACTGTTAACCAGCCCTTTCCTTTGGAACCATTTTGTGAACTGCTGAACTACTGTATCTCTATGCAGGAGTGCATCTACGGTTATCTGATTGATCTGTCTGATAAAAACAGCTGACCTGCGGAGCAATACAGTGTGAGTCAAAGTTGCGTAGGAATACATTAGTTCAACAGTTCACAAAATGTAGTTCCAAAGGAAAGAGCTGTTTAACAGCGGTGAAAATATTCAAAATAGAGCGTACACTTAAACTGATTAGTTTTTTTTCCGTGGGAATTTTTTAAAGTAGCTAAAACACAGATGGCCCCATCCTCAGCAGCACTTCATTCAGCTTCTGTACTGGTGCTCCTGCTGCTTCTCTAAACTGGCAGCAGGTGATCTGAATCTGCTGCAGCTAACACAATAACTATAGAGAAGTACCTCACACAACCCCACATCAAATAACCCCAACTCTCACTTTAAGTCAAAATTCTTTCATCTAAATCTGATCTACTTATGTGAATCAAATTTTTTTTTTTTTTTTTTTACAAAAGTGCAAGTGGGCGAGAAGTTGAGGAAACCTTCCCAGTCCTGTGCAACATTTATTTCAAACACTACAAGAATAAATGTCTCATAGAAACGTGATCAGAAACAACTCTGGAGATCATTGGTAAGCTCACACTCCTACTGAGATCTGCAACTAAATCTCCTCAGTTGTAACTCCTCACCAACTCTTAAAAACGTCTGAATAAGAAAGGCAGTACCCAAGCAGCGAAAACACACAACTTCTAAACTGTTAAAAACTTCAGAGCTGCAGAGCGAGAGGCGTTCAGAGCCTCCGGCGCTGTTTGCAACAGGTTGCTGTTCACAGTGTGAGTAAACACACAATCCAGGTTTAAACCAGTGACGTATTAGTAAAGCTATGTGTGAAAAATACGTTTCACCTCATTTACATGTAGAGTAAGTAAAATAAAAAAGAATGTACACAGTACAATATATCACTTCCAATCTGAGGAGAGTAAAGGTGTAAAAAAAATGCTGGTGAGTCTAAAACTGTTCAGAGAGGAGGTCACACAGTCTCTGGGAGACAGAGTCCCTGCTGGTCCGGAGAGTGAGGCGGTACATCTGAGCAGGAAATAAACACACAGTTACACAGGCTGTATGATGAGGGCTGAGTCTGTGTGTGTGTAGGTGTGTGTGTGTGTGTGTGTGTGTGTGTGTGTGTGTGTGTGTGTCTTTACCTGTGCTTGTGTGTTGGGCTCCAGTCTGAGGAGGCAGCCCACCTGAGAGTTCTTACTGTGAATGACTCCAGCTCCTACAAAGTTTTCAGGGTTGGGATCCACCTGGTCCAGCAGAGCGACACCAAAACCTAAGATCTGCACAAGAGAAAACAAACTCTATCATTATACGAACACAAAAACTAGACAGATGTGGAAAAAAAAGAAGATTGAGGCAAAGTGTCCAAGCATCATGATCATTTCATGACCTGACACAGTTCACACACTAGTTCACAACAACACTTTCAATTCTCAGAGTGTGTGATTGAATTTTTCCTCACTGTGCAGATATTGACCAGCCGTGACAGTGTGTGGCTGGCACTGTTTTCACCTTGTGAGTCTGTGTGTGTGTGTGTGTGTGTGTGTGTGTGTGTGTGTGTGTGTGTGTGTGTGCATGTATGTGTGTGTCATGGCAAAATGTGGTCCGGGAGACACCTACTGCAGAGGACAGTGATAACGTCACAACTGTAGAAGATACAGCCAAACTTTACAGGTGTGTAGCTGAGATAAAAATGAAGGCCGAGCTTGAAGATGGGTGTGGTCCGACTCATGAGCACTGGGTACTCATGTCTCTGTCGGTGTAATGCCATCTTAAGATGGTCTCCAGTGTATGATAATAAATTGAAGAGCCACTTTTCAGGAAAGCTATAAATTCTGCAGGAAATATTTGGAGAATGATCTATAAATAAAGAAATAAACAACCCCATCACCCCAAATGCACCACTAATAAAATGGGTAAAAGTGGAGCAGTAACAACTAAAGTCAGCTACAAACCATTCATGAAGATTTTCTCTCTAATGTGAATGTGATGTAATATCTGAGAGGTTAAACAGCTCGTACAAACTGAGGTGTGAATTTCCACACAAACAGCTGGTGGATATTTACAGCTGAGCGGTTTCTCTTGAGGAACTGATTTTTTTACCTTGGCCTTGGTAACATCTGTGTCCATCGGGTGTTGGGCTTTGAAGATTTTCTGAACTTCTTGCTGAGGACTGAGGACACAGAGAAGATAGAGAGGATAATTATTTATAGGGAGAAATAACATGTTATTTATGATATTTACCAGCTGTGACAGTGTGTAGTTAGCATTGTTTTCACCTTGAGAGCCTGTGTGTGCGCATGTCATCATGGCAAAATGTGGTCCTGGAGACACCTACCTACACCGACCAAAGCTGCTTTCAAATAGATTCAACAAGTTACACCTGCCACACCATGAACTACAAAAGCACAGTATTCCCTCACATGAAGTGTGGAGTTACAGAGTGATGCTTCTTTTACCTTACATAGGATCTTTGGTTGAGGTTTTACTTATTTTGAATTAGTTAGAGTTGAAGCCACTGTAGAAACTGGAGAATGTGGCACTCAGCAGCTAAAAATAAAAAGTCTGCTGCCTGAAGGTGCTGCATAGTGAGCATGAAGAGCTCGAGGAGAGACAAAAGATTCAATGAGAGGACGAGAAATAATCTGTTGATTACTTTTTTGATTAATCAATGAATCCATAAATGGTCCATAAAATGTTATAAAATATTGAAGTTAAGTATTCAAACATATTCAAATGGCTGTTTTTGTAGAACCCAGAGAGACTTTGTTTAATATCATGTAAGACTTAAATAAATCTTCACATTTTAGAGACCGGCACCAGTGAACTGTTGTTATTCTTTGTGCACATTACATTAACAGTGACCTTCTGTATGACAATACTACCCAATATTATGTTTTTACCTTTTAGTCATAAAACAGACAAAATATATTGTGACATTCAGATCACTACTGATCCAATCAAACTGATCAAAAGGTTGAAGGACACCTGCCTCTGATGATGTATTGATAATGTATGGATAATGTAAAGTGAGCCTTACGCTCCCAGCTGTTTCCAGCGCTGGAAGAAGTCCTGGGATGTCATCTCTGTGGGCTGAAAAAACTTGTTCAGCATCACAGGGAGTTTCACTGCGATGTTCTGCAGAGTTCCACCGTATCTGTTCACACACAGTCACTAATTAGCATATGTTCAACTAAATACACCCCCCAACACACACACCACAAAACTAAGTCTGGATTCAGACACCAACCTGAACTGAACGTTGAGGACCGGTGCATCTGTGAAATCTGACACACACTCGATGTTGAGGATCTGCTGCACCTGAGCCCCACCTTCTATTATGGGGTCTACGGTCTTTGCATGGACATTCAGCTGTGGAGACAATGGTCAAGGAGTCTATAAATGACTAAATGACACTAACTGGTGTTGAGAAGTACCCTTTTCACAAGGCCCAGTCCTGCAGAACTGAAGTGAAAAATACTACTAGACTGTGAAGTAGGAGCAGTACTTGTTGGTTTTGTTGTGTTAGGTAAACTCTAGCTCTCCCTGTGGGCTGAAATGAGACAATCAGTTCTGTCACAGGAAGCTGCCGAGCAGTAGAAAGGATATGAGTCTTGAGGGAGTCAGGACTGGTCACTGATGAGGAGAAGCTGAGGAACTGGGTAGACGTCTTGTTGCCGTAGAACACATAGATGCGACCTGTGAGACAACAGCAAACAAACTGTCTTTGAGTTGATCCTGTTGAACTAATCACATCTCATCATCTATAATTACTGGTCCCATGTCACAGCTGATCTTTGATTTCACTACTGTCTAACAGCAGGCAGTCAGAAGTGTCCTGTCCAAACATCTTTAAAACTGGTGAAGTCTGATGAGCTCTTCCCAACAGTGAAAATGCATAAGAGAAGTCAGTATGATAAAGCTGCTCACCCAGGTTCTGCCTGTACTCAGACTTCAGTCCAATCTGCAGAAGCTGGTTCTCAAAGATGACACCATTGTTCTTACAAACAAACCTGGAATTTCCAAGCACACAATTTATTTTATTTGAAACATTTTAAAGTTTTCACTTTAAAGTCGAACCTTTTGTTTGGTTTTCTCAACAGTTCAGCTGATTAGTTGGCTGACATTCAGAGACACAAGGCTGTTCAGACCACATATCCACAGTACGTATATAATGTACTGAGCCTATGTTACAAACTGGAGTGGAGTTGTGTTGTGTTAACCAGGCACATAGCGTCTCATAAAAGACACTGTCCAGTTCCATACTATTCTACTATACTATATCCATATTACTGGAAATGTAAGATCCATTGATTTTGAAGTCTGATCTATAAAAGAAAGTAAAAGTTAGGACACCTCAGCCTCTGGAGCTTGTATTTGAACATTAGTTTTATAACCTGTGAACCAACTGTGTGTAAGTGTGAAACTAAATCACCAGAGTGCCACTTTAATATTTAGTGGAATGTGGATTATGTGTGACCAGGGTGTGATTTGCAGAGAAATCAGAGGGGGGGGGGTTCTGAAACGTTTTTATTCATGAAGCTAAATGACAAACCACAGTGGACCTTTATATGAAGCCTATTAGACTTTTTCTTGCAGCTGTTAAAGTAACATTTATAGAATAATTGTGAACGTTAATTAAACTATTTCAGAATTTGAATTTAGCCATTGGGATATTTTAATTTTTTTAGCAGCTTGCGTGATCTTTTCAGTTTCATGTCTCGTTCTGTCCTCGTGCAGACACATGGAGGATGCGATCATACACAACAAAACAAACAGTTAAATAATAATTAAATGTGCCAGAATTAAATCCCCTTTTCAGAACCATGGACAGCAGCACTCAGCCTGACGCACCAAAACACTGATTTATAATCTTCAATATTCATTAGTAAGGAATCTCAAAATGTAGCAGCACAATCTGCTGCCAACACAAAAATAAATAGGCTACTGTTCTCATGCTGCAGCGCTTTAGTTAGTTATCCCCACCAGGGATAAAAATAATTCAGGATTCAGAGAGGCAGGGATATAAAGACCAGACGCTGCTAATTTCATCAGCCAAGCTCAGTTTGTTCCCACCTGGAGAAGTTTTCCTCAGACACATCTGGGGACGTGAGTGTGGGGCTGTCAGAAAAGACATCAACCAGCAGACTGGCTCCTGTTGAGGGGGTTGAGTTTAGATTCAGCAGGTCTGTGAAGGAGGGAGTGGAGCCCTGGGAGAGAAACATCATCTTTAACTACATACAAAGCACACATAAATGTACTGTATTTTATATATAAATACTTGATATGAATATAAATAATTAAATAACCAGGTTTTTTTTTCAGACTTCGCTCTTTGAAATTCTATATTATCATTATCATCATCATTATTATTATCATCATTATATAAATAAGTAACTCAACCTTATGATTGTCATGATTTGCCCTAAAATGACTGTGTTTGGGCTTTGTATTTATGATTTCCTGTTTTATTTTGAAATTATCGTTCTTGCCTCTCTTATGTATTTAACGCCGGCCTCACACCAAACGACTCAGTCCATGCTCACTATCAACTCTGTTCGCTGCTTCCTGTTTGCCGCTGGAGAGGTCGACAGTGTTCACATCGCTGATTGTCACTATTTACATGAGCCAAGACTAAAAACTTACTATAATAAGACAAAAAGAAAACTGACTTCAGAAGCTCGGACGACCAGCTTACAGCAAACGATGGTTGTGAGGCTGACATAATAAACAGAGTCAGTGAGTAACATGAGGAGAGTTGATGTAACAGATAAACAGCAGGTTACACTTTAGTCCTCCAGCTGCTCTAATCCCTTACAGCACTGTTGGAGAATAAACTAATTATTTTATCACCCATAACACCCAAACCTCTTCAGTTCTGGTTTATGTAAGGAGACAGAGAAAAAGTAGAAAGATCCCTGACAACCAAGCAAAAATACTTTAACAAATAATAACATAACAAGTGTTTTGTATAATAATGATGTTATAATGGTAATGGTGTGTCAGACTGAGACATTTCCAAAAGATCAAACCGCATAATAACTAGACAGTATGAGACGAGAGTAGCTGCCACTCCAGTGGTAATAAATAATTATGTATTCACTATGTGTTGTTTCTATCCATCAATATACCATGGTCCCAGCGGAGAGTGTGACGGGGGTAGAGGAGGCGGGGCGGGGTCTGTTGGTAGGGAGAAGGTCCGCCAACAGTGAAAAAGAAGACTGAGGTGTAAGACGAAGAGCAGGAGGTAGAAAAGGACAAGAGGATGGAGACAAAGGGAAAGAAGGAGAAAGAACAAGTGAAGGTGAAGATCAAGGAAATACTGAGAATGAAAGAAAATAAAGCCAAAGACCATATGGCTGTAAACCACTAACAAATAATATACAACAATTTGCAGAATATAACTGTTATAATGTTTGAGTTATGCAGGCTTGTTTTAGGAATTACAGATGAATGTTGCAGTAGAAATTCTGTGGTGACAAGTTTTTCCTGAGAGGGGTTTGTATAGAAAAAACCCCTCAAACTTCTCCTGACCTGATTTCACTGTGACCTACTCCAGCCCTCCTGTGGAGTTACCTTGTTTGTGGCTTCAGGTTTCTCGCTGTGCTCAGTGTTGCCGTTGACATTCCTCCGGGCGTCGTTGATGTCAGGCAGGTTGCCTGGGCCTTTCTTCTTCTTCAGCTTGGCCAGGATCGAAGACTCTCTCTCTGGGAACGGAGGCATCTCTTCCAGGACTGTAGCCTGTGGAGGGACAGAGAGAGCGAGACCAGAATGTAAATCTGGACCACTGTACAATTAGCAATGGTGATTTTGGTATTAGCCACATGTCACCACAGGAGTGGCAACTATGACACAAAGAGTTTTTTTTCTCACTGTGATCTGTGAGGACTGGGCATATACCTCTTTAAAAAGTACAGAATAGCACAGTTGTGCTTAGTGCTACACTGTGCATGCTCAAAATGCTCAAGACAAACTAGCAGGTTTTGAGTATGTGTTGTCTGACCACATCTGAGGGGAAGTAGCTGTAAATCAACAAGTGAATCTACTCTGACTGCAGCTCAGCTCAGGTACAGAGATGATGCAACTCTGTTAAATGTTTCCTGTTTCAGTGTCTGCCCTGCTTTTTCCCACCCTGATCTCACTGTGACTGATTAAGTCATTTGTCTATTTTCTACAATGTCACAGAAGCTCCTGCTAAGCTTATTTAAACAGAGCGTGATGGCTCTTATCTGATGACAGATTTATTTACTAGATGACAACTACGTCATTAAATATGTGACCTTTGCTGTGTGATGTGGCACATCTGCTGTTTCTCCCTCAGAGTTAAAGGTTTATAAAAAAATGCAGTATTTTTTTTATTCTGCTATTTGCAGGGGTGGTTTTCATTTGGGGCAAAACTGAAGGATAACATTACAATGAGACTGTTTAATGTTCCTGCAATATTACAAATATCAAGTGGTTCCAACCAAAATGTGGATAAAAGCTCTGTGATGTTGCCATCACTGTGATGCTATTTTACAGTTTTATTTTGTGTTCATTTCAGACCATACAGCAGATTTATTGTAGGAGGTCAGAGTCAAAAAGGTGTGTGAGTTTATATAGGTATATGTTGGGAGGCTTAAAAATATTTTTATCCTCAAAGGGGAGCCTAATAGAAGAAGTAGTTGGTGTACCACTGCTCCCGTCAACTGAATCCTGTATGTAACATAACAGTTCCCACTGTGATCTTTGTCTGCAGAGTCTTAAAATCCAGAGTGTGTGTGTGAGGCTGATAGACTATTAGGTGTCATCAGTATTCTGTCCACTCCCTGAATGATTGACAGACCAGTATGTCAGTGCTGGCGATGCAGCTGAGCCTCAAGTACTCCACAGCTCTCTGCTGGAGCTCCACGTCGGCATTACGGAGCTGGCTGTCCGACCGCAGGACATCTTGGATGGTGGCCTTCACTTCTGGAAACAGGTTAATGAACTTGATGTAGGCCGACAGCAGCAGGGCCCGAGTCGGCACAGAGCAGAGGTGGAACTTGGAGTGAAGGAGGTTGAACTGGACCAGAGGGCTAAAGGAGAAGACACAAAAGAAACAGTAACAGTGAAACCTCCTAACAACAGGTCAGCTCAAGGATATTCACTAAATTAAAATCACAAGTCAATACACCATGTTAAGTTTTCAGACAACACATGTCAGCAGTATGTGTTTATAGCCTTGGTTCACCCAGGTTACAAAAACATGTATTGTCTCTCTTAAACCTAGTCGTATGTAGCCATGCAGATAGTGTTGGTTTCATTAAAGGTCAAATGTTTTACACTTTCCCTGAGTCTTATTTGAAGTGTTGATCTCCATCAGAAGATATATTTGTGGTTTTTAAGAACCGAAAACCATCTCAATATAGTTTTACATCTCCTCTCTCAAGCTTCTCTCTGGAGCACTAGTAACAACAGGTCAGTCAGCCAATCAGAAGAGAGGATCTGAGCCTCTCTTCTGATTGGCTGATTGGCTCTGTTTTCTGAGTGATCTAATAAAAATATAGCAGATTTTAGGTAAACACTCAGAGAAACCAAATCCTACAAGGTTGGATGGTGGATCCAGGTGGGTGGGGCTTGGAGCATGGCTGAGAGCAGTCACTGTTCTATTGACGGCTGGTTTTAAGGCTCAGTTTCTGAATACAGGCTGTGTGCATTTCTCTGCGGACTGAGGCTTTGATACTTTCACAGTATTAATATAGAACCTAGACCTGCTTTATAATCAGAAACACATGGACATCTACCTTTATACAATATGGGACCTTTAAAACTACTTCGTCTGGAGGAAATAGTCCTGATGAAAATTTTAACAGTGAGGTCTGAGAGTAACAGACATGGAGATGTTTCTGTTAAAAATTTAAATGTGAATTTTCAGTTCTGTGAGTACAACAAACAAAACTCTATTCAGATACACGATAACTTGGAAAAACCATCTGCACAGCTCGATACCACTTGAAGCAGTTAAGAAAATATTTGCTTTCTAAACTTTGGGAACAAACAGAAAAGACATGAGCTGGAACACCAGCTGAACTCAGGAAATTTATATGATTGTCAGAACAGTAGATTGTACTAAGTGGAAGCTGTTTCTACCTGGAGCGTGAGTCACCAGCAATTAGGTTACCAAACTCTCCCAGGATGTATCCCCCCACCTTCACCAGGTTCTCGTGGCAGGCGGGAGCCTGTAGTGCCTACAAGTGTTCACAAAGCAGGACAGCGTTGGGTTAGGAACAATATGGAAGAATCCACAAAGTACAAGTAAGATTTTGGAATAGGTCCGGCTGCAAGAACACAGTCCTTCACTAACTTCCCACTTTGTGAGGCCACAAAGTGGGAAGGATTTCGTGGGGATAAAGTGTAATCAGGCCAAAGGGCTTCTTTTAACTACCTCTGCTAAAACTTGACTTCAGTCATCACTCTTTGGTTATTTCTAAACTGAGATGTATAAATGTCCATGCCCACCTCAAAGACAGTCTTGGCAGCATAGCCTTGGACATCATCTCGGTTTATGACGATCTGGATGACACGATACCACACCTCCTCACTGACATAGTCACCAGCGATGCGGATGAGGTTGAGGATGGTGTCCACGTACCAGGTGTAGTCCACAGCATATTTTTCTGCCAGGATCGCCACCTTGAGCACCTGAGGAAGAGAAGCAACTGGCTGAGTGGGAGAGCAGCACACAGGGGAACTACATGGTGTACAGGCCTGGACTGATGACCCACTATCTCCTCTCTGATTGAGTAGTCTGCGGTCTCCAGGTAGCTCAGCATCTCTGCCACAATCTGCTTGGCATTGCTGCGGTCACACATGGCATAGAGCAGATCCACAGCCCGCTGACGAACACTCACATCTCGCTCTGTCTGTACAGAAAACACATATGGACACAAGATATGAAGTGACAGAAGTCTGAACAGCATAGCTAATCAGTTTGAGCAAACTACAAAATGAAAACTAGGCTGTCACAAGTTGGGGTACGCTATGCTCAGCCAGACAGAGAAAGAAACATCACTGTCTATGGTTTTCGTACTGAAATATTGAAATGATTGTTTTGATTATCAAAAGTATTTATAAAATAAGGGTGAGCTGATGGTGCCACAGACGCTCAAACATTACCACTGAGAAATAAACCTACAGTACCAATAATACATCTGTATAAAGACACTTCCTAGAGCCATCCAAGCCCTGGGTGGATGGTGCGGTTAATAAAGTTATATCCCTCATTTATGATTATTATATTGTAACATATCAAAATGAGGCATGATTACAGCCTCCAGAATGACTCTGAGATACCAAAAAGATACCTCTAGGTCTGAAAACCTGGAGGTTTAGGTTCTGAAGGGTATGTGCAGGAGCAGAGAGGTGGTTGGTGGTGGCGGTGGTTTGGAAGATCAGACATCCTCCTGGTACCTTTATGGACTTGTGCATGTTTAGATTTCCACCAAAGCAGAGAAACTCTATGTGACTGATCTTCTTTTCATTTTACCGTTTATTTTGTGGTGTTTGTCACTTGACAAGAGCTTCAGCTATTGCTGTGTTTACAAGACAAGTGGTTATAATACCCCCTCTGAGCAGCTCTACATCTTCAGGGCAGATTGGAGGCTACAGAGAGTCACTATCGTAAAATGTCGAGACAAGCCAGGGCTGTAAACAGAACAAAATCTTCATGTAGCACCTATCTGACCGAGTGGTCATGGAATCAGCTTTATTCATTATTACTGCAGCTGATGTACAGGTCTGTAAGCATTTGGACAGAGACACAGTTTTCTTTATGGTGTCTCTCTACACAACAATGTGACTTAAGTGTAGATTTCCTGCTTGAATTCAAGGGGTTTAATAGTCTGTCCGTTTTCAAAGGCTCAAAAGTCACTGGACATTTCATTGACAGTCAGTGTCATGGCTTGATGTCGCCTGTTCCCTTGTTATTTCATTTCAAATTAAGCTGAATTAAACAAAATTAGGAAAGTTGTGTCACTGTCAAGATACAGATGGACCCTACTGTATATTTAACGCTGTGTACACTTAACAAGCTGATGAACAGCGAGGTCTGAAAAGCTAAATTCTGACAAAGGTCTTTCAAGTTCTTCAGTGCTGCAAACTGTATTTTTTCAGGGTCCAAGTTGTGGAGAGTCATGCAAAGTACAATCTGGCATTACTGTATTGTTTTCATTTGTTAGTGACCTGTTTATTGGGTCCTCATGAATTTACCTGCCTGTTTTGTGAACATGCAAAGTTAAGAATTAATTTGAGTGATTAGAGATAACCACTGAAATTAAACCTAACAATTCCAGTGGCACATTTCGAACTCACTGATCAGATTTTTGAAAAACACATAAAAGAGAAACCACCAGGTTCTAGAAGGAGTTATCCAAACTGTGCACATCATTTTTACATTAACCTGCAAAAGCTGATCAAAGGCACACAGCTGATGAAGGACTCACCTTTAGAGCATTGATCACAGTTTCTATGTGTGTCTTCACCGCCTCATGAGAAAACTCAGAGCTGGCAAGCGTGCACATACTCTCCAAAGCCAAATAACGGAGGTTGGTTTCTCTGTGCTGCAGGAACTGGCCCAGCTGGTTGCAGGCTCGTACCAATAGGGTGGGTTCACTGAGAGACAAGAGACAGAATAGAAGAGCTTGTGAATATCCTGTGAAACTTCCCTTGAAAACTAATCAGAAGTTTCCTTCTCCAGACCACACCTCTGTAATCCCTGATCCTCATTGGATTACTATACATTCAGGCAGTTCGTTTTTCATTTTAAACCAAAAATGGAACAGGTTTCCATTTTTGTTGTAACACTGAAAAAAAACAAAAAACAAAACAAGAACATCGAATTGGAAGAATCAGTCAAATTCTGGTGTTTGCAAATTCCTTTATCTAATTTTTCCTGGTTGAATTGAAGAATGATGAAAGATAATGATGGAAGTAAAGGCAAATATTTCACAATAAAAGCCAATAGTCTGAAAGTGTAAATAAAAGCACTATGAACAACCTGTCGTGGTGGATGATGAGGGAGATGGCTTCGAACAGAACAGCATTCTTAGCATTGGAGTGCTGGACCTTCTTGGACTTGGGCGGCTCCTGGGCTTTGTTGAGGATGGTCTCCAGACACTCAGTGAGACGACTTCGCAACGCAGCATCCTCTGCAACAACACAGGCTTTGTCCTTAGCACCCTGCTAGCCTTCATTTGAACTCTTTCAGCCTCATTGCTTCCACAAACTCTCAGTATGAGGGAGTTATTACACATTTATTTTACACTAACGATGAAACAAGTCACTCTATGTAATGTCGCTTTACAAGGAGACACAGCCCTCAGAGGGAGGCCCATGGTTTTCTGCTGTATTTCTGAGTGAACACAGGAGGTGTTTTTGACTACCTACACCTCTACAGCTGTCTAACCTACATGATGTATCTCATTTATTTAATCTGTGTATGAACAGAAACGTAAAGGTACAATTGGTGATTTGTGGTGAAAATAAAATAATAACAGTCAGTGCACAAACCAGCGGGAATTTTGCTTCTCCAAAAATACGCATATAAATCTCTGCAAACTACTCAGAGAAAGGTGTTATGGGTAATGGTAGGTCAGAGGCAGATGCTCGGTTGGGAGCCCACAAATACACAAAGTTGACCAGTTGATTTAACTCCTGTCAGGAGCCAGGTTCAATATGGAGATAAAAACAAGCGACAACATACTACATACATGTAGAAAGGAAACAGCTACTAGAACATGCACAGGGGTCAACTGGATTTTTGAAACCTGAAGAATTATTATTCTGTCTTAACTGTCACTCTTCTGAGCACAACAGCTGACTACTGCACTGGTACTGACAAGCTGTGGTTTCTCAAAGTATAAGGGTGATGCTAGAGCAGTGGTTCCCAACCTGTGGGCCGTGGCCCACCAGTCGGACAGGAAGGTTTTGCAAGTGGGCCGACAAATCATTTGCAAAACACTACAATGTTGGTGAAAAAAATTTAATCCTAAAAAAATAAAAATAAAAAATATAAATAATGTTTTTAAATGTTTTAAATTTAAATGATCTTTAAAAACATTAAAACCTCCTTTCATTGTTTTTTCTTCTTGTATTAATCACTGTGATAAGCCAGTGACAGGAACTTTTATGTCACCAGCCAGACGACACCTGGTTGACTTGTTTAGTATCTGAGTGTGATTGCTCGCTAAAAGATGACATCCTAAGTAAACACTGGGGTATTAAAATGGATCGGTGGTTAGCAACAGGGAGAATTAAAAGGAAAGAGTCAATAGACAGATGATGAATCAAGAAGAGATCTCTCCCAAGTCAGACAAAAAGATAATCTGAGCTTTCTACATGTTTCCCCTGCTTTCAGCTCAGTCCTGAATGTTCCATCATTATCATTAAAATGCAAAATGCTGTGAGAATGGTAATTATTTGGCCTCCATATTCTTAAGGGGTCTGATGTGGGCCAACATTTTGAGATTTTCGAACGGGCCATGAGTTGAAAAAGGTTGGGAACCGCTGTGCTAGAGAAAGGGTAATAATGGAATTACCACCATACACAGTTGTATCCTACACCCACAGCAAATCTGATGAAAATGTGGCCATTAGTTACCTTGTGGAGAAAGCTGATAATTTGACCTGGTAGTAGAAGAAAAGGCAAAAACAAGAAACGATACAAAGTGGAATGATCAAATCAGGAATGATCATCTGGGGATCATGAATTTCCATTAGTAGGGTAAGGGTTAATATTATCATCATTATTATTATTAGTCTGGCTTGTAGTTGTTGAAATATATTGCTGTTGACCAAAGTAGGAAAAACATGAAATGTGTGATTAAAAAAAAAAAAAAAAAAGATGTAGACATCTTCAACCAATGATGCAGTTTCACTTTTCACTGGAACTGTATGTTTCTACACTGGACCATGATTTCCTCTCCACAAACACAAGACTGTACTGTACCATACCTGGCGGAGGGTAGCATTGTAGGAGGCGCAGCAGTTTGACTGACAGCCACGGTGCAGCTACAAAGTAGTATGTATAGTCCTGTAGGTCGATGGACGCAGAAGTCACGATCTGGACAAGAAAGAACAAGATAACAGGTTAACAGACGGGTAGTCAGATTTTATCTTTGACCTCAGTGAGAGGAAAACATCATGTGAAGACACTCACCCTACTGAGCCGGGCCACAGCCAGGGAGATGGATGTTTTGAAGTCGTCGGGACTCTTCTGGGCCAGAGTGGTAATAAGGCTGGTGGCTGCTGTTACCACTCCCTGAGCACAGACAGACACACAATATTTCACAGACATTATAGTGGGTGAGTAAGTGGGCGTTAAGTCACGAGTGGGGCTGTGTTAACGAAAAAGACACTGCACCAGATCTACATTCTTATTCTATACAGTATGTACTACATTCTACTTGTTAAAGTATACTGTTTTAGTAGTTAGTACACAAAAAAGTCAACATACTTTTAATACTTTGTTTTTCCAGCAGTCAGCAACTCCATTTCCTTTGTGCATTGCATTGTGGGAGAATAGTGTTCTTTGACAGCACACTCAAAGACTGAGCATATTTAGTAAGCATACTTTCTGCTTCGAGTACTCCTCATTCTGATCCTACAACCTGAAAAGCCTGCGTAGACTGAGTACTTTATACAGATCCTTTATATGGGACAGAGGTAGTCTTACTAGGTGCTGATCATTAAGCAGATGAACCACTCGTGCTGTCCATTCACCCATGGGCACCAGGTCAGGGGACGTCCTGTTGAGCCGGAGCAGACATAATGCTGCACTCTGCTTCACGCTGTCCATGGTGTCCCTGATAGAGGCGAGCACAGAACAACTTCATTCATCATCATCATCCAATACATACACAATACACAGTTCAAATGGTCACTACCACAGTTATAATCCTTAACATTTCAGTCCTGGTTGATTTGCAGCAATAGTAAGTGCACAATCTTTTTATGGCTTTTAGAATATAATAATTGCTACATAATGCAAGAGTTCATACACATTATTTCTTATTTTGTCAGATGCTCATCAAATACAACTAAGAGCTACTAGGGTCAAAGACTGATACTAAACCACTGACAAACATTTATCACTTTCCATTAGTTTCATGTTTTGATGACTTACAATAACAACTACAGTGGAAACTGTTTATAGTGATTAGTTACGGTCAACCACTTATACGGATGAAAAAGCTTGGGACAGAATCATTACAATAAAAATGCTGTTTGAACAATTAGCTTATAGCAATCAGGTAGTCTGCTTACATTGTCCTTTTGAGTCTTTTTATATAAACATATGGAAAAAAAATTAAAACTGCAAGCTGTCATAGGCTTAGGCTCTCTTCTAACTTATTTGTACAGGGCTTTTGGACCACACTTTGTGTGTGGTCAACATATCAAAACCGACATTTACACTTATTTTATCCCACTTATGTTGGTTCATTTGGTTTATAGTGTCTCCAGTGTGTGCACTCAGGACCTGGCCCCTTCAAAAAGAAAACTACCCAGCGTATAGTCATATAGTGCCTCTGCTTGTCTAACTAATGTTGGTCCACGTTCACTCTGAGCGAAGCTGGAGATATGGATGACACAAGTCCAAACAATGAGCCTCAACTCAAGCAGCTTATACCTAAAAAGAACGCCGGGTCTGTCGATTGGACACATTTTCACATTGTCCTGTTTAGTAAAGCTTATAGTTAGGGCTGGCTCGGGTATGTCCTGACCCATCCCTTAGTTATGCTGCTATAGAGCTAGACTGCTGGGGGATTCCCATGATTCACTGGGCGCGCTCTCTCTCTCTCTCGATTACTTTATGCCATTAACTTTGTATTTTTTTCTCTCCCGTACTTTGTGCTTCTCCTCTCTCTCCCTCTCTCTGTCCTCATTCTGCAGGTATCTCTGCCTCGGGAGCAGCAGGATCCAGATCCACCACTACTCATCTTTACTATTAACCACTGTTACCTGTCATTATTATTGATAACACCATTACCTACACAGCTGTTCCTGGTCTCTCTCTCTCTCTTCTCCTCTCTCCTCCCCCCACCCCCCCTTTTTTATCTCCTCCTAAACCCAACCGGTCGAGGCAGACGGCCGCCCACCCTGAGCCCGGTTCTGTTGGAGGTTTCTTCCTGTTAAAAGGGAGTTTTTCCTCCCCCCGTCGCCAAGCGCTTGCTCTTTGTGGGAACTGTTGGGTTGTTCTCTTTAACAAAGTAAGGTCTTAACCTTGCCCTGTAAAGTGCCTTGAGATAATGTATATTATGATTTGGCGCTATACAAATAAAATTGAATTGAATTGAATTGAATTGAAATTTTGGCTTCAGCGAAGACAACACCGAACAAAAAGGTCAATTGCAAACACTGCAGAAAACCAATTTCAGTGACCAGAGGTAACACCACCAATTTGTTCAACACAATCACACTGCTCAATATAAAGAGTGCATGGCTCAGAGAAGAGAGAGACAGATAAGGGCCAGAGTAATAGTTCATTAATCGTAACTCAGTTAGAAATAATCGTGATATTGATTTGAGGTCATGACCATTAAGACCAGGCTTGGAGCAGGAGAGGACTGCAGTTCAATCTGTAAGCTGTCCATTTCATTACTTTACATTCATGTAATAAATATATAAGTGTCAATTAGATGGTAATCTGCAATAAATAAGTGAGAAAAACTAAAAAAATCTGGTTATAATTATCATCCACTTTCACAATCAATTTGACCCCCTATCATCACTTCCAGCGGTTTCCACTATATTCTGTTTGAGACTCAGAGCCAGTTACAGTCTCTATGAATTAATGTTTCTGTACATACCCCGCCACCAAGATTCTGGGAATTTCAGAAGCAAAAGCCTCAGCCATTTCTCTGCTGCCCACGTTAGCGATGCAGTGCAGGGCCAGGTTCATGAAGGTTGGATTGCGGCTGGACAGGTCATTCTTAATGGCATTGTTGATGAGACGGATCAGGTCGCTGTTAGAGTTCACCAGCACTGAGATGAACAGGTAACCCTGAGAGGAAACGAGGGGAAACGGTTTTTAGTGATTTTCTACCATATCAGATAGAAACAACAGATGCATGATAAATGATCAACAGGCTCTCAACTTCACACACTGGGTGAACATGAGGATAAACTTACAATTTGTTTCTCCGTGTACTTGTTGGAGCTGAGGAGGTTGACAGCCTCCATGTGTCCAAAGTCGATGTCATGGCCCAGAAGAAAGATGAAGAGCAGCTTGCAGACATACTTTTTTTTACTGTAGCCATCTAGAGCCTTGTCTCCTGTTCACACACATGCAAACATACACACACACATCCACACCCAGACACACAAAGATGGATTTGAATGCCTACATGAACTTACAAACGCAGGGATTTCAGTGGTCTGTCATTTCCCTGTGTATGGCAGGCACTACAGAACACAGTCAGTCAATTTCTATAAAACAGGTGAGTAATGGAGGAAAAGACTGGGGGAGTTCAGCTGATCCTGAGTTTTATAGTCAAATAAACCATGGCTGGAATGAATTAAGTATAGTGTAGGACAGTTGTTCCCAAAGCAAAAAAAAAAAGAAAAAAGAAAAATTGAGCTTCCCTGGCTTTTAGTTCGGCCCTTATTATTAAACTAAAAAGTGCTCTGAGAGGGCATTATCTGGCCTCCATATTGTTACAAGGTCGAATGTGGGCCACCAACATTTTTGAGATTTACAATTGGGACAAAGGTTGAGAGCCACTGGTTTAAGATATTTCGACTCAGTTCAGAATCAGCACTTCACGTCGATGTTGATATTTGAATTTGTCATGTGCTTGTGATTCACACTTTGTCTTACCCACACTTATGTATAGTTTTTATAAATACTCAAAATTATTACTCATGTTTTCCTTCAATACACGCTGCCTAGAATGATAAGAAATGTATTATTTATGGTACTGTACTGTAACAGGGTGGAGGCCTGTAATCTGTAAAGTCTTCCTTGAAGAGAGGCTCTACAAGGTCTAACATATTAGAAATTGTTATTAGTATTTTTTCACAATTTAAAAAATGGTAACTTGCAGACGCAGAAACTGACTGCAGGGAAAGAGGAACAGTTAATATAATACATCCACTGCAGTCACATGGATGTTTTTCTTTTTTGTTCTTTATAAGGATTGAAGCTGCCTTTCGATTTTGACTTTGTTTAAGAGTCTGAGTTTGATTATGTTAATGAGGAAAACAGCTGTGAGTGGTAAAAATGGCAAACATTCTTTTCTGAAGTATTGATCTGATCAGATAATGCAGTGACTGATCATAATTGTGCTAATTCTTGTGACTGTACATAAGCTGAACCCTAGAGGGACTTGACCATGGTCATATTTTTGTCAGTCTTTTATTTCCTTAACTGTCAGTTAGTTAGACTCTAGTCTCTGATGTCCAGGGAAATGCTTCTACAGGAGCTGTAAAGACTGTTATGCTTGATAATCACATCATCAACTCTGCACCACACCAGAAATCTCCAGGGCTGAAAAATGAAGCTGACACTGAAGTGCCAAAAACTGCAGTTCCTCAAATGGCAAGTAGAGGCTAGTTCCAAAAATGAATTGGTCCCCATAGACTCCCATGTTAAAATGTCCAACTTTACTGCAGAAACAAACATGTTTACAGCCTGGTACAAACACTGTTTTGTTCTCTAGAGCTAATTTCCTCCTTTATGACAACTGTACAGGGGATGAACTTTATATGACTCATCTGTTTGCATTTTACTTAGGTGTAAAGCATGCACCAAAGTCTCAGCTTCACACACACCCCACCTCTTTGCCCATTTTTGGATTAGCTGGGAGTCAGGAGTGGAGTCAGGCGCTGCTAAGATGGCAGCATTGAAGCAGCCCGCTCTGAGCTTCCAAACTGCTCTTCAGAAACCTATGGGTGACGTCACAGAGGCCACGTCCATCTTTATTTATAGTCTATGTTCAGCACACACATTAGCAGAGGTCTGACTTGGATTATTTTTTATAGATTAGTTCCACTGAACTATCCGACTTCCCAACAAGGCACCAAAACACAACAGTAAAGGAGCCTTTACGCTCGAAACTAAGTGCTTGTTGGATTGTGAAAAGCATCTGCAACCTCCTCGCTCCATACCATTCCAGCATTGGGTTTGGTGTGAGCAGGGCTGACAATCTTTATAACATTCATAATTTATGTACAAGGAAAAGTCAAGCACATAGGAAAAACAATCTTCAGCAAGGAAAAACATGCTTGGCATAATGTGACGGCACATAGGGAATATAGCGGAGGGCAGAAGGCTGGGTACTGTGGGCAGAGGAGGCAGCTTCATTCTGGAGCAAACTAATTATAGGCGGCGTGGAACAGGTGGCAGGAGAAACAACACCAACAGGAGATTTAGACAGACACAATTTACAGTGAGGTGTGTGAACTTTTAACAGTGCAGACGCAGCAACAAGCATTTAAAAAAAAATGAAGAAGGTGAAAAGGGGCACAGTCACAACATGTGTAAGCAAAATGGCAGCAGCAAACAGCAACAGGAGAACTCATGTGACAGAAGAGGAAGGTTTTTAATCCATTAAAAACTTATACCAGGTGCTATGTATCATGGAATGAGATCTTTGACTCGTGGCTCTTCATGGGAAATGCTTCTGTAAACTCCCCTGAAGTTTAACCTCATTTATCAGAATTGTTCACCTACCTTTAAATTTGGACCGGATGTTGGCCAGTTCTTTGTTTATCCTCTTAATCTCTGCCTCTTTACTTTTACCTGCAAACAGATAAAAGATATTTTGCATGTTATGTAGTGATATGATCGGTAAACTTTTCTTCTTCTTTGTTTGCACTGGTTTGCTCCTTTCTGATGAGCTGAGAGGGACAAACTCCACTTCCTGTGTACATCATCATCCCTCAATGTCACGTTCTTTATGTGTTTTATAGAGTAGAGTGAAGCTCCATATTAAACATATTAGCTAAATTCATCTGACTATTTTTTAGGCACACCCACAGCCTTAATTCTTCATAGGGTGGATTCTGGTCCATGTTGACATCATGTTGCTGCAGATGTGTTGGCTGCACATTTAATGCTGCAAATCTCCCATTCACTACAACCCAAACATGAAGTGGAAGCCATTACAGTACACTGAACTCATTATTATGCTCATGGGGCCGGATTGAGAAGACATGTGCTTTATGACATAGTGCTGGAAGAAGCTGTTAGAGACAGTAAAGTGCAGCCATAAAGGGAAGCACATGGTCAACACTTGTTATGTAGGCTGTGGCATTTTTTAATGATGCTCAGTTGTATGCTAAGGGAATATACCCCAAACCATTACATCACCAGCAGGAACCTGATCCGAATGAATTCATGAATGAATCCATGAATTCATGTTGTCCAGATTCTGATCCTACCATCTGCATGTTCCAGCTACATTTTTCCAGTCTTCAACTGTCCAGTGTTGTCAAGCCTGTGCCCACCGCAGCCCCACATGTACTGAATGTTTCTTGCTATATAAACTTCAGAGATCGTTGTGCAAGAAAACCCCACAAGAACATCCAGCAGGTCTGAACAACACCTGAACCTCTCCACCATGTCTAGATGCTTGTATGCAGTGAGTTGCTGCCACATGATTGGCTGATATATTTGCATTAACTAGCAGGTGTACAGGTGTACCTAATGAAGTGGCCACTGAGTGTATATCACACATTGAAACACATAAATGTCATAACCACATCTCACTTGCACCTAAGCACATTGCATTCACCCAAGAATAAAATGGAGACTTTTTCCTGTAGTTGTGAAATCTGTATCTTGCAATTATGAGATCAGTATCTCATTACTTTGAAATAAAAAAAAAAAATCTCAAACTATGAGATCTGTATGAGAATATTATCTTATAAATAGGAGGAAAGGATCTCCAATAAGGCATAGGCAATGAGGTTATCGGATCTTGTGGGTCATTTATGAAAGGGCACACAGATTTTTAGAAAAATGTTAACAATTACTGTATGTTTTGGTTTTGAGGAAACAGATCCAAAGACAGATCCATTTTTGGCTATCATCAGGGCAACACCCTCTTCAGGCCAGATGCTACATGAGAATCAAAGGATAATAAAGGGATAATGACCTCTGGTGACCATATACTGCAGCCATTTCACTGGAATTTCACAACTATGGAAACAGTTTTGGCCCAAGTGTACTTGCTGACAGCTGCTGATGGCTATCATACACTGAAACAGCTAAATCTGCACAAAACGGCCTCATTACCGATTGGAGCTGAGAGTGGGACTGACAAGATAAGCAGATCAGTGTGAGCTTTATGTGTGGTTGTGATTAGATATTTCCAACAAATGCAAAGCCTGAGCAATGCTCATGCATATCATTACATACATGTCATTCATATTTGCCAACTACATAAATATCTTCTGTAAGATTAAAAGCAGAGAATAAATTAAGGCAATGTTAAGCTGATTGAATCATATCTATCTATTGTCTTATTTCTCCAGATACTAACTCTTCATATTGTCCTTGAATAATTCTTCAGTTCATTCAGTAATCCCGTAAATATGTAATAATTATAAGAAGTCAGTTTTCTCGTAATTGTGAGATACAAACCATGTAATTGCAAGACCTTTAAAAATACCCATGTTGAGTTTTGTCCTAATAACTAATACTTAGGATTACCACTAATAACTACATCAAAATTGCGAGACGTGAAAGTCAACCAAGATGATTTCTTATTAACTGTGTTAGTGTCAAATTCTCAGAACAGTTCTTGTGGGTGACGTTAAACTTCTTGACTAACGGATCTTCAAGGCAGTAGCTTTATCAGACCATTTTTACATGTAGACATTGTAATAAAGGGGAGAGTGGAAATGACAACTTGTTTTGCAACAGCTCCGCCCTGCAGAAATACTCTTGAATGCACAGTGAATACGTGATATTTATGTGTGTCACCATAATGGAGTCTTTAATTATTTATAATTCTTCTCAGAGAGACAGACGGCTTTTGTAAAGGTCTCCGTCGGGCCGGTTGAAATCACTGGGAACGTTTCAGCTCTAGCTGGGTGGTTTTTAGGGCCAGAACTGGGAAACTCGAAGAGTAAAACACACCAGAGCTGTCCATCGTTACTGTCCTGTTGACGTTACCTGAAATATCCCTCACATACACTAGTGCCTCCGTCAGTTATTACGTCTTACAAAAATGAGGAAGTGGTGTTGGTAAGAATTCGTTACATTTCTGTCAGGAAACTGCTTGAGAACTGCTGAGTAGCTACACAAACATGAAAAGCTCCAGACTAAGTAAAATGCCAGTTTGGCGTTATCTCCAGTTAGCGGTGCGGTCCACGCCCTTCGACATGACGTTAGCCACTGGAAGCTAGCAGCTAACTGCCGCTAGTTCAGGCTAGCCAGCTGAGCGGTTGACTCAATCCACCGACACCTTAAAGTTACTAAATGTATGGGTAACGTTAGAAAGGACAGCGGACACATGTCTTGACACGTCCTCGGAACCACCTGCCAGATCGTTAATGCCGATCGACGTTACACCAGCTAACTTGTAACTACCAAACCAAGAACTGTCTATGAATGTGATAAACAAACTTACAGTTCCTGATGTCAGAGATGAACACGGCCAGGCCACGCATGCCATCCCCTTTAGACACCGCAGGCATTTTTGTTCACTCCCTGTTAACGTTTCTTCTGTATTCAAAACAGCCTTACTATATAGAGTAACTTTGTTTCAGAGTTGTTTTGCTCGGCAGCTTAAGAAGCGCTGTTCGCCACAGGGATCCCCGATGTATGACGAAGACAGGAACAAGGCAGGCTGCGGCTGCGTTCAGTGAGTCCCGGGTTACACCTACAACCTCGCAGGGCTGCGTCCCATACATGTGGCGTTACCAACTAAACCCAGGCTGCATTTCCTCCAGGTGGACCTGACCTGTCCTGGGGTTATGTGGTAGATTTAAACTCTGGATGCTCCAAAAATGCGATTAACATTGAATTACCGGCTATAAGGACTGACCAACATTCTACCAGCAATAGGTAAAATGTTGTTAATCATCAATATAAATGCAATAAAAACATATCATGATTAAAATGGTTATTAGGCTAATAAAAAATGAAATAAGCCAAATGGAATGTAAATTTCTATATTAGTCTGCTATATTAACTTAAAATTGCATTTAATGTTATTAATACTGATCTTGTAGCCTACTTTCTAATAAAAGTATTCGCACCTTTACCCAAAAAAAACTTCCGTTAATGTATCTATGGAAAGTCCTTTTAGGCATGCAATGTTAAGATTTCTTAACAATAGT
The DNA here is from genome assembly GCF_046630095.1 of Trachinotus anak. Lineage (NCBI taxonomy): Eukaryota > Metazoa > Chordata > Actinopteri > Carangiformes > Carangidae > Trachinotus > Trachinotus anak. The sequence continues at coordinate 1,618,056 of NW_027273862.1, read as the reverse complement.
CTTTTTTGATTGTGAAGCAGGTCTATGTGCTATATAAATACTGCAAAAATATCAACGGGCTCAATCGGAGAAGTACCCAGAACATATTGAGGTCTTAAAATGAGCTGTCAGGACTTCCGTAACTTTGTGATGTCACAACTGTTACAGTCACTGCCCTCGACTCTGCCCCTTACACAGACCACTTGGACCTTTCTATGAGTTACACTTGGACTGAAAACCAGCTATTATTACGGGTGTGTGTGTTGACTGCAAACTTGCTTACTCACAGCTAATGGATGATCCACCAGCTGGAGTCACAGGTGCACAAAAATCATAACCTGCTTGATGGCTTTGTCTCCAGAGCGAATTTTGTATATTCAGTCTTTCAATCTTGCTGTTCCAGTTACCCGATCACCCACCTCCCTGATGTCCCAGATGGTCTTGGATTCTGTGGCCATGCTCCCCTGGCTGGTCTCTACACACACTGGCATTGTACTGGTCCACCTGGAGGGTCTAGCAGTGGAGGAGAGTGAACTGGTGGACTCCATTCCTGCATTGGACCTGGACCTAGCCAATCAGAAGAGGCTCTGAGCCTCTCTAAATCTGCATTTACATTACTCAGGTGGTTTAGTGTTTTTGTCTCCTTTGCCTGAGAGCCGATGACACATACCTTCCAAGTGACAAATTTGATGGGTGACGTAATTCTGAGTTTAATATGAGGAGTCAATTTAATGCTGATTGATGTTGGCATGTTTGTGCTTGTGTGTGCGTATGTGTCTGTGTGTATGTTATAGTGTGGTTATGTGTGTGGCAAGAAGAGTATGAGAGTGTGTGTCTATGTGTGTTTGAGACCCATAGTTATTTGTGTTTTGTGCTCACATTTTCCTATGATCAGCTGTGGATAACTGCAGTAAAAGGTGATGGTGGTATTCTGAGCTGGTTGAACATGAATTCTTTTAATGTCTTTCGTGGATCATCTGGCTTTTTTTTAATGGATCCCAGAAAGCACTAGATTGTATCTCAGCCTGTGTGTTTTGAGGTCAAGAAAGTCTCTTTCATTAATTTATTTCTGTGGCTTTATAAGTTCTCCTCTGTTTGTGACCGAATCAATGTTCACTTCTTTGAAGCATCTGAATTCTCCCCATGCTCAAAGGTGGCGATGCTTGTCCTGAATTTCTGCAGACTCTCCCCTCAAAACCTCAGCCTCTTAATTCATAACCTCCACCTGCTGCAGCAGACACTGTGTGACTGCTTCAGCCTGCCTTCCTTTTATAGTAACTAATACAAAGGGAGTCATTTCTCTTCTCTAATTTAATCTTTTCTAAGTGCTCCAAGGTCCCATACTCTGCTCTCTGCCGGAATTACTGTCTGGTGTAGATAGTCTGTCTTCTGAGATCCTCAATTTGTTGCTCTGCTTTCTTTCTCGAACTCACTCCTCAGCTTTATCTTTTGTGTAATTTTTTCAATTTGGACTTACAAGTCTGAAATATAAATTACTGCATAATACAGTAGTTTATTTGCAAGCTATGTGTTTTCTCAAGCCCACAACAATTTCATCAACATCCATAGAAGCACCTGTTACATCACCATGAACACAGACACTTGCTCTGTCACAGTCTTCTTTACTTGTTTTGGTCCTGTACCCTTTCAGTGGTTTAAACACGGCTTTTGTAGCTGTGCTGCAGCTTTCTCAAGAATGAGCCTGTGCCAGATGTCCTAACATCCTGGAGATGAACAATTTTCTCATAGATAGCAGAGTTATGACAAATAATCTCAACCATACTCTGTTCATAGATTGGCAAACATAACTTCATTGGTTAACAGACTGAAATCTAACTTCTCAGTCCTCTCAACCGACATGTCCAAGTTTATATTTATCCTTTTACACTCGCTGTACTCCAGACCACCCTCCATCCTCATTCCTGTTCAAAACTGTCAGGATGGCAATGTTGAAACTCCATATACTTATGTCTAAATATAATTTACTCTGGCCCCTTGCTCAGCTCCTAATTTCAATGCCTGAACTTTTTCAACTGATATGTTACTTTCATGTTATTATATTATTTAAACATTTCAGCCCTGTTTGTTTTGATTTTGTATTTTCAACAATATCTACTCTGTTTTTACTTCCTAGTAATTGTTGGTTACATGTACCCTTTGTATAAACTGAAAACATCCTTTCTTAGGAGGTGTGATAGACAGGAAACCTTATTTGAATTGTAGGCCTACAGCATTGAGTTTGTCACTGCACTTACAACATAGTGTGCATTAATAAGGTGTTGGGCCAGCACACACTGCAAGAACAGCTTAGCACTGATTCTCCAGGTCTCTCTACTGGAGGGATGAACACCATTCTTCCGGCTCTAGGCCTGCTACCCCACCAAATGCTCCAACTGCCCCACTGAACTGGGGACCCACACAATAAAGAATCAACCTGCATTTGAAAATAAATGTGTCCCATATTTTTGTACATATCATTTCATTTATAAACTATGTCTTCAAAGTGCCTACAAGCGGATTTGAGAAGTTTATTAATGAGCAGTAGAAAGACAAGCTCTACGTGCTGTGAGAAAGTACAGCTACATGATGTTAGTGTCAGTTGTTGCTCTCTACAGATAAAACCACCAGTACAGTGTCCCGGTGATTCACTTGGTAGAATGCATACCATAAAGTCACAGTACTTTTTGCTGCATGTCATCCTCTCTCTCTCGCTCTCTCCCTGACTTCCCTGTCTGTCTCTCACTGTGGCTATCAGAATAAAGAAAAAGGCTGTCTAGATATAGGGCTGAATGGGAGACAGAGTATCAGTGATTCAGCTCTGTCCCAGGGGACACATACAGCTCTTTCAGTCGCCCATGGAGGGATGTCTGTCCTTTAGTTCTTTATTCCTTTACATATAGAAGGTGGCAACCCTACATCAAATCTTCCCTCTTTATCCAAAAATTTTAAAAATAACTGAAAAGTATTTTATTTTGTCCTTGTGGATTTTATCAATCATAAACACACCAGATTCAAATAACAGTTTATTTATATCTGATTGGTTGGTCTGGCCATATTAAAACTAGATACAGCAGGGAGAGCAGTTACTTCTCTATCATTTCACTTCATCACTACTCTGTTACATAAACTCTGGTTCCCAGCCTGCTTTGCTCCCACTCAGTGACTTGAAAACAGCCTGGTTTTAGTTTTAGGTAATCCATGAGATATGATCTGGCAGATTTATTTGGCTATTTGCAAATTGGTTTTTTTTGTGATTATTTATTGTCAATCATTTGCCATAACCTACTACAATTAAATATACTATGGGTTCACGTATTATTAGATTCTATTGCTTTAGTTTTAGATAACATAACACCGTGCATTTTATAGCTTACAGTCCTAAAGAACACTCATGGCGTACCCCAGTGACAAGTCTGGCAGTTAGTGACCAGTCAACATCCCTTAATTTTCGATGATGGTGGATGAGAGCGACGTCTAACACATGGGCCCAATATGTCCCATAGGTGTTCAACTGCGCTGGGATCTGGTGACTGTGAAGACCACAATTATGGTTCACATCATTGTCATACTGATCAAACCATTCAGTGACTCCTAGTGCCCTGTGGTTAGGGGCATTTTCATCCTGTTTTTCCACAAAGCTTAAAGCTAGAGCAAGTGCAGTTGGGCTCTCTTGGCACCACAGTTATCTTTTTTAAGTCTTTATGATCTCTCCTTCACATCTTTCATCTTTCCTTGGTGTCATTGTGTTTTCCAGCAAGTTAGGAAAGGACAATTTTTCACTTTTCAACCACAACTTGAATCTCACTTTTTATTCTTTGTCCACTTCTTCTTCCTCTTTTTTTCTTCTGCTTCTTCTTCTTTTTCTTCTGTGGTTATTGGCAGTTGGCAAACCATCTTAGAGGTGCATTACTGCCACCAACTGCACTGACTGGCTGGAGTAAAGATTAATGTTGTGGGGACATTGCACGTCAGTCAGTGGGTATCCGCTGGTCGTTGACTCAGACCCGACGCCAAAAGAGGGAAGATCTGGTGGAACTGAAGCTTCAGGCAGTCTTTGTGTACTTTGTCAGGAGCTGCTCTTTCCAGGAGCAGGGCTTGCTCGTCCTATTACTTCAGACAGAAGTCAGTGAGAGAGGGAGGCCCATAAACAAGATGTACAGATCAATATCAATGTTAAGAGAAGGAACACAAGATTGACTTACAAGGTGATGAAAAGAACAATAAAGGAGAAGAGAGTTCCAATGTAAATACAGAACAGATACCAACAGCGGGTGGAGAAGACAGGGACGGCATGCAGGATGATCGATTGTAATACACAAAATATGTTTTATAGTGATTCGCTGTGGTGAAGCTGCTCACCATAATAATCAAAGGTGTTTTAGACCAGCAAAATACCTGCTCTGTGTCGAAAAAGACACCTGTCAAAGATGGGGCGGCCATAACTGGATGCCTCACCAAGGATGTTTTGAAGAAAATATCCTCTGAGGTGAAGAAGAGTGCAAGGCTCCATAAAGACATAATGCTTGAACTCATGCTGACTCAACTAGTTGTCAAAGAGAGATGCAGTCATGCATCATCAAAAGGCTATCTTCATCAGAGGGCGATCTTCAGCACCTACAAATAGATGCTTTTGCTGTACATTTATGCACAGACACTGGAATAAAGATTTCAGCTGAATTCTTGAGAAGACCAGAACCCATCACTCTCTATGTTGATGCAACAGATGGTGTGGTACAGAAAATTCCCAATCAAAAGAAACAAGTCTTATATTATGTTCTAGTTTTGCCAGACATGGGCAAAGATAAGTCTCCCCTGCCTGTCACAGAGCTGATCTCCAACAGCCATTCTAGTCCCTGTATTTCCCAGAGGAGGAGAGGAGGAGGTTACTTTACGCATCACACAGATGAATAGCACAGGTTGAGAGCAATTATATTTGGGCTCTGAGTAACAGTGTGTTCATATCCTTCAGCAAGGAGACTATTTCAGTGTATCTTGCCAGAGCATTTGAAATAGTCTCTGCACAAACTGAACTGAATCCCAACTTCAGTGTGCTGCGTCTGTACTCTGCCCATATCATGAAGGAACAATAAATCCAAATATCATCAAAACTGCAATATGACTAATTGCAATATCCAAAGTGGAGGAGCTGCATTTTCTTTGATAAAGGTAACACGTATGAAAACATACCGTAAATGAATTATTGTGGTGCTTACAGAGGTGCCATGGTCTACAAATGATATTCTCCAGATGTAAGGGAACATGTTTATTTGGTACAAGACCCAACAAAAATAACATTTTTATACTTTTGTCAGTGAAAGTGAAATGCAAAAATGACTATTCCAAGTGAAATCATGACTCATCACAATATTATATATAATATTATTTTAATTTATTTACTTATTTATCGTTCAGCCTTAATATACAACACTGTATTCAACAATCAGTTTTATTCACCTCCTCAGCTGCACTAGCATGAATGTTGCCCTTGAGGTTTTTATACATGTGCATATATATGAGTACATTTGTATTGGGAAAACAGAGCAAAACGTGTTTTGCTCTAGAAGAAAGTGTGTATGTGATGAGAGAGAAGGAAAGCACCAGTGAGAAAACTGCTGCCAGTGTTGCTGAAACCTTTTACACATGCTGTTCAAGTCAGATGGGACCACGCAGAGTGACATCCTGTCAGAACCATTACCTCTGTCCTGTGGGAATGAGCATCATGAATTATAGTCTGTCTATCAAAACAGCTTTGAGGATTACTTAATATGTAATTTTCACATTCATGATTTAAGGTTTTTATATAATTTAGTATATACTTGTGTGCTAAAAAGTAATAGGCAATGACAGTACAAGATACCAACAAATGTGAACTTTTATATTATTTTATTTTCATTTGTTTTATTTACACTTAGAAACATTAAATACTAAATACAAATGCTATGCTGATTTTAACAATAGTCTCAAAAGAGGGAACAAAAAAAAAACTGCAACTAGCAGACTATTCATCCTCAAACAGGACAAGGTTGGGTACCAAAGACAAGACAGATTATATACAGTTATATGGGGTATATAGCTTTTATTGTGCTTTTTTCCCAAAAAAAAATTTGGATTTCCTTTAGAGTAAAATTCTTTCTTTGTTTCAATATTGAACAGTATTGATTTCCTGGTAATCCTGACTGTAAAAAGTAGAAGTGTCAGTACAACTTCACCTACTTCCAAGGTGCATTGAGAAGGGAAAAAAGTCTAGAGGTAAAACTACAGCCAGACCCACAGTATACAGAAAACAGTGGCCGTCATCAGATAACCCTGCTTTGCAGTTAAAAGAGGGACAGAGGTGGACGCTGCAGTGCCCCCCTCACAGATTAAGGGGCGCAGCAGCCTTATCTACTACTGTGACAAGTATCTTAGGTGTCACTCTGCACTGTGACATATAGCCTACAGTATTTCATTTCGCATTTTAAGATTTTATCTTGAGAAATGCTCTGACCTGCTGCAGGGTACATTTCAGCAAATCTTTTATGTATGAGTAACTGGCCAATGTTGCTGCTCGCACATTCAGTGTGGTGCACACCATCTACTTGATGAATCATTACACAGCAGGCGGGACTGGACCTCCTCATGAGCCCCTTTTAAACGGAGACCCCGCTACATTGCTGTTTAGAAGACCCCTCGTTATGCAGCGGCATAATGTCGCCCCCGTGTGTGGTCAGAGAGCACACCAGCGCTCTGACGTCAGAGCTGTGACGTGAGGCAACGTCAGCGTCTGTCTCTTTCACACAGAAATCGACCCGGCTCTGGCACCGCCGGTTCAAAGGTGGAACAACGACGCCCCCGGAATCCATGTTCGTACCTTTCTGCAGACCGGGGAGGTGGAAGAAAGGCTGTCTGATGGGGCTGCAGTTTACCTACGGGCGTGTGTGTGATCGGTGAGGCTGTGGGGTGTGGTGGGCTGATGAAACCCTGTTGGACTTATACACTACGTACAGGGAAAAATGGACTGTGAATCAACAAGTCTTCACTCCAAACTAATACATAACCTCGATTATTGATTATTTATCTCCTCTATTCTTTCTTTTATTAAAGTGTGCTTATCAGTAAAATCCCCCCATGATCTTTACTATAGGCCTATTTCTATAAAGAAGTCCCCAAGCACAAATAAAGGGCTCCAGAAAATAACTGAGGTGAACTATGCATTTGTATATACATTTTGATAATTAATGAAATGGTATTTCATTTTTTCATTCTGTGACTGAATGCAGATGAGCATTTGTGATGTCGAAGCTCATGTAGAAGCAATCTCAAGTTAAAACAGTCGTCAATGCCGACATCAGTCACCAGAGTGAGACTGAGTAAGTTATAATTCATCAAATTATAGCTCATGAAACTTCTTGATAATATGACTGAATACAGTATCAAGTGTGACAGATGGACGCGCCTCTCACATTTTCACACCCATGTTAGACATGGGACATTTTCACACATATTCAAGTATATTATGTAAAAGAAAAATACATTTTAAAATAATATAAATAGATTCGATAGGATTTTTATATTAAAAATAAAAAACCATACATTTCTCATTGGTAATCTACGGTTTATATTCTGTCACATTATCTCTGGTACATGTGGTCCGTTACTGTGGCACATTACTTGATGAAGGCAGATTATAAAGCCAGGAGATTTCTGTCTGTGCTGTATCTCTGGCGCATTACCACAGAGCCTGTGAGACGTCACCATAGCACTCACTTCATCATCCCGCATCTCCCACCACAGCAAGACGACAACAACATTTTCCAGAATCTCAAGGAAATCTGTGGGGCGGGCTCTGGGCTCTGATAGGTCTGTCGGTCAAATCTGGCGACTCTGAGTGGACAATGGCGGGGTGCTGAGACGGCGGGGGAGGGAGGAGTTGGGTGTGGCCTCGGTCTCCGAGCCGACGTGAAGACTCTCGGTTCAGATCCAGCCCCGCTACACGTCGAGGAGCCCGGTCTGCCGTCGCCACCGTCTCTTGAACTCTGTGCTGAGCTATCTGAAGGACCATGGGAGTCGAAGGCTGCACCAAATGCATCAAATACATGCTTTTCTTCTTCAACTTCATCTTCTGGGTAAGCAGCCTGGTTTTGTTTAGTTTTTTCTAACGCATCGTGTTCGTTCGCGTCTCTGCGCAGCGCCGCCTCCTCTTTGCCGACAGCGGCTCAGGTTGGGCTGCCGAGCCCTTGACGAGCGAACGGCGCTGGAGGAGTGGACAGCAGCCTTACACCGCACAGATTTGGTCCCGTTACCGTTATTTTCTGCTGAATAACCGTGTTACAGCTCCTTCACCGCTAGGGGAGACTGTGGGGAAATGTGCGGTATTCAGATGAAGTGTTACAAAGGCGTGTGTGTTAACTACAGTCGTGAATGTTGTCGTTTACACACAACAAAACGCAAAGTGCCAGAGTAGAGTCAGCTCAGGGTCAGGTGGAATAAGATGAAACGGAGGGAACAGCGTCTGTTTCCCCTCAGTGACAGGGCCATGGATTAGATTTAGTTTGTTGGGACAAACAAGAGGTTCAGTAGTTCAGGATCCGGTTTTGGGCCAAGGACAGAAGCTCAGAGACGAAATGGGCTGATAAGTAGAGAAATGTGTTAGTTTGTTGGACTGCTGTGCCAAGGCTTGGAAGATGGCTTTGTTTGGATTAAGTCCTCCACCCAGTTTCGCGTGTAAGTGTGTGTGTGTGTGTGTGTGTGTGTGTGTGTGTGTGTGTGTGTGTGTGTGTGTGTGTGTGTGTAAGGGGGGACTCACGGTGGTTTTCATTTGGTGAGTCAGGGCTCGGTGCTGTGTGATGGATCACGGAAACATTTGTGGGTGTTTAGTTTTTACTTTCCTTATGTAAGAGCTGCTGTTTAGTTTTTTTTTCAAACAAGTTCTTCACTGATCTCTTTATACTTTGGTGCTGTTCTTCATTTCTTTGGTTCTTTAAATGAAGCACTCATAGCCTAATTCCTTTTTTTTTTTTTAAGGACTGTATTTGCTTAGATTTTGTAATGGTACAATTAACAGTGAGCTGAGTGTAAAGCAACCTGATTGGCTGATCGAACTCCTGTCAGAAGACTGGTTCAAAACAGGCAGGAAAACGAGCTTAACTGGGGATTCAGACCATGTGCTGCTGTTCTTGAGACAATAAAATATGGTCCAGTCGCTTTAGCTGGAGGAACAGATCAATGCTTTTAAAGGCTCCCAGAAGCCAGAACACTGCACAGTGGTTTAGATAATGTCTGGCACAGGATTGTAACACTCTGGAGAGTTATCACAGCGACAACTGTGGTACTGTTTTTTGCAGTGATCTACAGGTAGACCTAGTCATTAGCGTTCAGGTTACAAAATAATACACCAGGGATATGTGCTCGCATTAATTGACTGGCCACTGCGACACCTTGCCAGACGATATCTCATTGCCCTGCAGCGAAAGTTGAGCTTGGTTCAACTTTTATGACTAGAGGACAGATGACACAGTGTTGTTGTGAGCTTGGCACACCTGCTGCCCCACCAGACAGGCTGCATTCAAATTAAGGAGAGGGCTGCACCGCATTGGAAGTGCTAAGTCAGGGTGTCCACCAAAAAAGTTGTTAGTCGTGGCAGCTAGACTTATACCCCATGGGTGCTCAGACTGATGAAGTGAGCCCTGTCCCAGAACACGCATACACACAAGAGGGCCAGGAAAAGACCTTTATGGATTGTTCGATCACACTGAGATTTGATTACTCTTGTTATAACGGCGTTACCAGGGATGCGGTGCTTTCCGGCTGCTCCACCCGTAAAGCAGAGCTCAGCTGAGGCTGATGGGAATGTCATTAGTTTTGCGGGTATTTGTACGGGACAAATATAAATTTTGTTGGCTCTAGTTTATAAACGTCACCAAAGACATGACAATTTATCCTGAGAAAAACAAAAATGTTTGCACCAAATTTCATGGCAAACCATCCAGCAGTTGTCAAGATACTTGACTAAAAGCCTGCAAGGATCTGCAAAGTTGGTGGGATTCTGGGTACCATGAATGTTTGAACCACAGTTCATGGCAATCCATGCAGTAATTATTTATATATGAAATAGTTTTTTCAGTTTCTACCAAAGTGTTGGACAGGCAGTCAGATATTGCCATCCATATATGTTGTCTTTTACCTCTGTTTCAGAATTCTTTCTTTTGAATTTTTTTAGCATCTGTCTATGGTAAAATCACTTTGGGGCGGCTCATTTTTACTCCGACAGCCCAACTCAGAACAAGAATTTAATTTCTTGTTTGCAACTATTTCCATACATGAAATCATCTAGATCAATTTGCGGTGCAATTTTACATGTATGATCATTTTGTACAAAATGGGTCAAGGCATTTCACAACACAACAAGTGTTATCATGGTTTAAGAGCTATGGGTTGTCATGTCAAAGACACGTCCTTCAGTTAAGAAGTAGCTTTATCAGCTACATCTATAAGGAAGTCAGTGTGGCAGTTTCTCAGTGTTGTTGTAATCATGTTGTATCATGTTGTACAATCAGACAGCTGTACACACTGTGAGGTAAAGAATCCCTTTATTTGTGTAAGGGTTGTAATTAATGTTTATTTGCATTATTAAATGATCTGTCAGTTATGAAAGTCTTAAAAAATAATGAAAGCTATTTTCCATTTTCCATTTTGCTTGATTAAAAAACTGTACATCTTCTTTCCACTTATGTGTTGAAATTCTCATTCATCTAGTTTTTTTATTTTTTCTTAAACCATATTATTTGTACGAAAATTTCTATATAAAAATGTTCTTAATACTATAAATAAATACAAAACAAGTTTTAGGTTGTATTCAGAAACAACTCTCAGTATCATAGGCTACATTATAATATCAGTTATTTGCCTGTAATGTATTCTCAGCTTTCTTATTTTAAGTCTAGTATTTCCAGCAGGCACGTGAAAGGAAAATGGGTTAGCCACAGTTCTAGCCCCCAGAGCCCAACAGGAAAGGCTGTTACCGCTGATGACCATCCATCCCTAATAGCCATTATCGGTGATGAATGGCAGCTAAAGTGCTGGCGTGGAAAAGTGAGGCTCTTTATTCCCCATCACTGCATGTCTCTCTCTGTTCAGGGACCAGAGAGTTAATGATAAAGCTACAGCACCAACACTATCTAACATAGATAGTAAAAGAGAAACCACCCAGGAATCTTTAGACCTTAGTCCATCCACTCTTGTGTTTGGCCACACAGTGTGTGGGCCCCTCAGGCCCCTTGAAGAAAAATGGCTGTCAGAGTTGCCTAAAGCATAATGTGCAAGATTATGTCAGCACTTTCCGAGAGCGTCCCCATTACAAGTCATTTGGCTGAAGAAAAGTACCATTATGATAAAATGTGCTTAGAACTTTTCAGCTAGGTGAAAAAGTGCTGGTGCTGCCTGTGTTACCTGGATCCAGCCTACAAGTCCAGTGTTCTGGTCCACATGTGGTTGAATGGAAAATCAGTGACAGACTGTGTGGTTCACAGTTCTGACAGAAAAACATGATCCACAGTGTGTCCTGTCAGGATGCTTAAATGCTTCTTTTCCAGACAGAGTAATGTCTCTCTGCCGGTGATGTTCATGTGGGATTGTCGTCCTCCTTGTCAGCTCTCCCTGTCTTAACTCTCCAGTGTGTTGGCTCCAAAATCCAACAGCACTGCTTGTTTTTGCATAGCTGATTTGTTTCCACTCCCTAGGAGGGAGGACTACAGAGACGGAACAACTAGACTTTGCTAAATATGTAACAAAGATGGATGTGTTAAAAGAGTACTGGCAAGTCCTCTCAACGCTGCAGGCTTCAGAAACATCTGCATTCATTACACACAATCATTTACTCCGTGCTGTTTGGGTTGTCAGCTAAACTAACACAGCATTGAAAAGGATGCTCTCGCCCTGCTAAGTACAGTATACTAGGTCAAGGTGACATTCTGTCCGAGTCTTTACCGACCACAATCCTTCATTGTTCCTCTTTCAGATGAACTCTAACCAAAGGCTGGTGTCTTCCTCTGCAGGATTTTGTATAAATGTCAAAATAGATTGAGGAAGTCGCTTTCAACAGACACCTGTTTTGTGTATGTGACTGATCACATTAGGAAACAAGTTGATGCAGAGGCACATGTGGTATGATTTTGCTATTTTTTGATCAAGTTGTAGTGTGGTATCAGTGGTTTTAAGCATGGGTGAAAATCGTGCTAATGGGACATAATTTAATTTTGGAACTGTTGAATGTGGTGTTCCACAGGGCAGTGTTTTCGGCCCACTTTTCTTGTACATAAATGATTTAAAGTCAGTCTTTCCTGGTAACCTAGTTTGTTAGAAGGTGATAAAGATGATTGTGTTTTACTAGCATCTTGTAAAGATAGAACAGTGATAATCAGTTGGTTTTACAATTTATAAAATGAATAATAGATAACTGGAAAAAATGTAACATCTAAAATAGTATTTTTTTTCTTTGTCAGAGGATTATATAATGAAGTTTTTGGACTTCAATTGGATTTTTATCAATTGAATGTTGGATAGAAAAAAGGAAAAATGGAAATTAGAAAATCCTTGTACTTTTATTTCTGTTAATGCCTCAGGCTGCTTGAGAGGGCAGGATCTAAGCATCCAGCTTAACTTGCGACTATATGACTTTTTTTTTTTTTTTTTTATCAAAGTCTTTTCATGTGTTTGTTCATTAATATTTCCCAGTGTAGACTATTTTATTTCATGTGTATACGACACTGTAACTTCTCACATTCTGACATCTACTAAATCCAAATTAGTCGGCACAGTAATCACTAGTCACAGTCATTTGCCTGTGGTTGTCACAATGTGGTAATTGTGTACTGTGTGCACTACTCCACTGTTTTGCGGTCGAGCAAATATGTACTGATGTAGAGTATTTCTGTGGGTTTTTCAGACGCTTAGAGCATCCATCAGCTTTTCCTTTTCTCCAGCTAGAACCACAACAACTAAAGGCCAAGGTTTTCCAGGAGACTGTGAGTTTTTTGTGATCTTTTGGCTCCGCAATTTGGAAATTTGGTTTGGAAAATTACTTGAGCATTCATAGCGTGGCAGTGGAGGTAGGTTAATTATATGAAATTCCTTCATCAGTCCTAATTTCCCCAGGGACCACCTAGACTTATCTTGACCACTGTACCATACAAAGCTATTGTCTGATCTCCGCTCTGTCATTCTCATTCTGCAGATCTGCTTTTAAATGATCTGATTCATGAATGGCACAAAACCAAATCCTCATTAGTAGCCTGAGGTACAACATCTAAATTTGCAGAGCTGCTATGATCATACCCCTCAAAAAAATGCTCCTCAAGTGGAAGTGGCCAGGCCTGCCACCCTTTGTTCCCACATTGTTGGACCAGGTTCTTGAAATTGGTGGCCATCCATCTTCCCATGGGACCGTCAATTCAATCAGGGTGATCCTGTTCTCCTTCTTGTACCCTATGACGATGTCAGGCCGCGAGGATGTTTGGACAACATGGGAAAGTGTAGCTTTCTTCCCAGATCCACCCTCATCTCCCATAACTGTGCCGACTGCAGGAAGTTCCTCTTGGTCTTCTCCGAGGAGGGTGGCTTCTCTATGGATGGGGCAGGGGATTACCTTGGTTAATATTGTCTCAGCACAGCTCTTTAGAATGAATCTGATAACAGATTATCCCTCCATCTTGGAAAGACTGATGCTATTCTGTTTTAATTTAAACACTTAAACAGACCCAAGAGTTTATTGTGAAATTGGGGGGGAAATCTAATGACCAGTAAAAACTGTGGTGCATGTGATCAACATCTATCATGTGAATCAGTGGTTTGTAAAAGTTCTTTTTCAGGACAATTAAAGGCTTAAGGATTGTTTGTAATTGTTGGTATGTACGTATCTGTCCTGTCTTGTCATGCTATTTGTTAAATGTTCTTCAGTAGTTCTAACAAATTCAGTCATTTTCAGGAGTCATATTCTCCTGTTATTCTTTCAGTAATCATATCAATTATCTAAGATTACAAACTTAAGTTTATGAAGTTTTGTAAAGAAAAATAAGGTGTGTCAGATTAATTAGGCCACAACTGTTTCTTCCATGTGTCAGATACATATTGACTTAACATTTAGCTCAGTATAAATGGATTGGATTGAACTCTGTATTGGCAGATACCCTTTATTAGGACTGGGATGGGGACCAGGGCCAATAAAAACTCAATCAGGACATCCTTAGGAACTGCTGTTTTTTGTTTGAATGACATATTCCATTGGTGTGCATCACTTCTTAGGCCTATTTTGAGAAATAATATCCTGTGGAACATGTGACTCACCATCTAGACACTGATGAGAAGTGTTGGTAAAGAGTGACTTTAATGTGATTGTGTTACAACATCCCTCTGGCCCCATCTCTCTTTTTAACACGTTAGCCTTTTTATTTTTATTGGCTGCTCTAAGAGCTTTTAGAAAGGATCTGTCAGAGCAGACGAGTCGGGTCCATCTGTGGAGATAACTCTTTAACTGTGATGTGTGGTTACTGAGCAGCTAGCCGCGGAGGCTGCCTCTTTAAAAGGGAGACCTCCTGTTTCTATAAATCACACTGGACACTGAGAGGGTTAAGTGACTAGATGGGTTGGGGGAAGGGGAGCCTGTGTGTGGTGGTAGAGGAGTTTTATGGGAACACCCACCCCCCACTCCCTCTCCTCCAGCATGCCCAGCATTCTACAACCCCCTGTGCTCTGGGCTGGAGGCAGAAATAGACCCTGAAGGCAGAGCTGGCAGGGAAATTTGGGCTGTGCTTATCTCAGATGCGGTGATATTTCAAACAACTTTAGGGTTTCACTCTCATTTCTGAGAGTCATTTCAGTCATTTCAGTGTTGCACTTCTTCCAACCTGAGAGTGACTAAGTGTGAGTGTGAGTGACTGCAGACTGTGGTGAACAGGATGGTGTGTGTTTAGACAGTTTCCTTGGTGTGGAGTTTGTCACAACAAATGCACTGGGTGAATGAGCAACAGATGGTGAGGTAATGTCCTTGACATCTGAGACCCAAATTATCGTAAAAACAGAGCAGGTAGTTTTATCTGCTGTTCTACTGGATGTTAGCCCTTAAGTAAACAGTAAGTAAACCTGCCAAAGACAACTTGAGTATAATAATAGTTAAGTTTAATTAAAACAGACTAGCAACAAACACATGCAGACAAATTACTCGAAATAAATATGAAAACACAATTAAGAAATGTAAGAGATTAATCAAACTTCTAGTGTATTTTGTAATTGTAGCTTGTGCTCTTGTCTCTGTTTTTAATTTTTGGACAAAAGGCATGAGGATTGCCTGAATGAGCTTTCACCATCATTTCACATCATTTTCTAATAATCCTTACGTCACCAGTTCTCACCAGTCATTAGCTTGGTGGTTAGCATTAGCTGTGAAAAGGTGAAGTTTCTCAGCTTTAAACTTTTCAGATCAACCTCTGTTGTAACAACAGACGTGTGTTTTCATTGTACAGGCTGTAACTGTAAACATGCGAGTTGTGAGGCAGAATGAGTGCGATGCTATACATTACCGGCTCATTAGCTGCCTCCCACTGACGAGCTATGGCTTTAGCTAACTAATTAACTAACTAATTTAGCAGCAGACAAATGGTAAGCATGTGTGTTATAGTGGCTGGCAGCACTGTGCTGAAAAGGAAGAAAATATTAGGGCCATTTTTCATGTACTTGCTAGAGCTACTCTGCCACAGTGCTGCTTACACAACTGTTGCCAACTGCTGTCAGGTGTATTTAGGTTACACAAAAGGACAAAAGAGGGGACTCTGGTTTATTATCATTAAAGTATTGCATTTGAAAATGAGCACCTTAGCATGAGCACACAGATCCACAAACACTGTCTCCGTTCTGCACTGGAGTGGTCATCTGAGCTGTGATATGTTCACAGAGATTAGTGTGCTGCCAACAAACTAGAAACCACAAACTAGCAGCAGCACTAGTAATAAGTAGCTCAAGCACCAATGTTTAGCTCCTTCATACAACCTGTTCAAAGTGGCAATAAGCCGACAGTGGAGGCGTAGCCACGGAGCCGGATCACCATCTGTGTAAAAGGGAGAGCTGGCATGGCGGACAGACACCAACAGTGTGGTGCAAGTTCACACTTCACAAGAGATCAAAGTTCAGTCCACACAGATTCAAATAGTTCACGTCCAGAGTTCACAATCTTTAGAGGAAGTTCACAGTACCAAAAAAATGAATTGGTCAGGTTTATTCCTTCCATTTTTTTACTGGGCTGCTTTGAGAGATTGTTTTTCAGTATAACTCCTCCTACTCATCCACCCACAGCCCCCAATCACTGCCACATTACTGCACACTACCACAGAATCCATTACCAGTTTTATAATGCAGAAAAGGTGTAGGAAAGGTGTACTGGAAATTTTATTTAGCCTGCATGAACCAAATCATGCAGCATTTCTAAAACATTACATAGATAATACAAGCTGGTGCAGCCTCCATCTCTGGCTTCATTACAGTTGCTAGCCGAGTGCCATAAATCCTCAAGTGCCGCCATTAGACACAGTTCGTCTTCAGTGTGTTCTGGCAGTGTTTGTGACAGAGAGCGCGAGGCAAGCAGGGGCTGAGTGAATCAATGTACTGTGCACAGCCCTACAAGGAAATAAGATTTTACCCATTTGAAATAGAAAATCAATATGTGGTGGTCAATGTTGATATTGTGGCGAGCTGCCAGAAATAAATTATGGAATGGGAAACGTGTGGCGTAGGAATACAGTTGTTCAACAGTTCACAAGAAGTAGTGCCAAAGGAAAGGGCTAGATAAGATAAAGTGGTGAATATATTCAAAATAAATCGTACACTTAAACTGATATTGGCTTTTTTTTCAGTGGAAATGTTTTAAAGTGGTCCACATCACTACGTCATTTCTCTAAACTGTCAGCACCCTGATCCAAATCTACTACCAGGCCTGAACAGGACCTCTGAAACAACAGACACCTTGATTATGTCTCAAAGGCCGTCTTATGGATTTGTGATTAACCAGTTTATTACCATTTCATGGAAACCAACAGTGGATATGTTTGTGAGTCACACCCCAGTAAGTGTCCTTGCAGCTGTAGCTAACTTGGACTTCTTTGAGACCAGTTACATTTGTTGAAATCAACTATCCTCTGTTCTCGGTTCTCCCTCTATTCATCATCTGTACAAACACTGTGAATTGAAGCCTCTCAGAAATATGTTTAAATCAGAGTTAACCACCTTCAAGCATCTTGGTGACTCATCTTGGTGGTAATTCACGTGGTAAGGAGATGGGGAGTTCTCTTAAAGTCAGTAAGTCACTCTGTGGTATGTGGTGTGTGTGTGTGTGTGTGTGTGTGTGTGTGTGAGTGTGTGTTTGTGTGTGTTTTGAATTTCTGCAGTCTTGCCAGTTATGGTGTTTATCTGGTTGCTAGGCAGCGGCTGGCCTCAGCTCTGGAATAGACCTCACTTAGAGAGCAGAGGGATGGGGAAGGAGTGGGATGGCCGAGCCTGTTTTGGTTCAAATCTTTTCACAGAAACTAGCGCTGGAGAGTTTAATTTAGATTTTCTCTTTGGCCACTTTGTCTATTTTTGAATGTACTGAAGCATGAGATATATAAAAATCTGAACCCATGTGGAGTGGAAGGTGTGAGTTGTGTCTGTCGGGGGCTTATTTCTCTGCTGCTGTGTGTGGCGATGCTTGTTCCTGTGTGTCTGCTGTGGTATATGCTAACTCTGGTTATATTTAGGATTTCTTTGTCCTGAGCTAAACAAAAGGGCTCAGGAAGGCTTGTCAGTGTGAACCACCCTAAAGAACTAACAATACGTTTCAGTAACAGAGTTACACATTGCAAAATGTGCGGGGTTTCCTCTCAGAAACTGGTTCACAGATGAGGTAAGAATGAAACTGGACAAAGGGTCTATCAGGGGTTGACCCATGGCCTCAAATATTCACTCAAATACCCCTGTATAACATGTCGGAGATACTTTATTCATCCCTTGGGGAAATTCAAAATGCTGGTCCAACAGCTGACTTTAGCACACAGTCAGATATCTTTGGAAATACCCTTAGATATTTTCCTGCAGTTAGAAAAAAAGGTTTAATGACCTGAGGAGGTTTACTGACATTTTCCTTTAAATAGCTGGGCTTAAAATAATAGTTCTGCATTTCAGGAAATACACTCATTTGCTTTTCTCTAAGCGTTAGATGAGGATATCAATACCACTTTAGAGCTTGGAGCCCATTTAGCTTAGCTTAGCATAAAGACTGGAAACAGCTAGTCTGGCTCTGTAATCAAACAGAAATTTAAAAATGAACAACAATTTTGTATTTCTGTGTTCCAGCTGTTGTTCACCAGGAAATAGTTAAAGATGTTAACTTTCTTTAAAACAAGTCTTTTTAATTCATGAAAAAATCAGGCTAGCTCGTCTCCCCCTGTGAGTCTTTATGCTAAGCTAAGCTAACCACCTCCTGTAGTCACCTCTAAAAGATGTGACGAGATGAGAATGACTAATGTTATCCATTAAAAGGTTGGTTAGATATTGAACCTCAAACAAACTCAGCATCCAGTTGTGAGTCTAAGTGAATTGCAACTAAATAACCAGTTTACCTTTCCTTTGATTTTGAATTAATTTCCATTAAGCTTAATAATTAATTGAAATATTACCAAAATCATAATATGAAAGTGAAAAGCAAAAATGACCATTTCAATATCAGGACTCGCAATATCTGCTAAAATAATCTCAAAATGTTTTTTTTTTCGTTCAGCCCTAATTTCCATGAAGGCCTGACAAACTACTGTTGTCATCTCCTGAACAGGGTCTAACAGATCCTGACAGTTTGTAATCTCTAATGATCTGATGAACGCCAACCTCGCTCACTGAATGTAAAATAAATTAAAAACGAAGCCTTTTCCTTTTTTATTTAGAAGAAAGGTTTGATATTTTGGGAATCACTTCCTCCAGGGAGTCAGATGAGAAGACTGATACCACTCTACTGTCTGTTCATCAAATATCAAGCTGCAGCCAGTGAACTCACCTTGGCACAAAGACGAGTTTGGTTTTACACTTTTTGTGTGGATCAAACAGATGAGATTTAACATGTTAATTAGTGATCTTCAGAGGTGCTAATAGACAGATTTAGTTACTATTTGGCAGAGCCAGGCTAGTTATTTCCCTGTTTACTGTCTTTTTGCTAAGCTAAGTTAGCCAGCTGCCGTCAGTAGCTTCACATTTAGCGAACAAACATTGAGAGTGGTACCAATATCTTTATCTAGTTTTTGGCAGGAATGTGAATGAGTGTATTTCCCAAAATGCTGAACATCACCTTTAATGGAGCAGCAAGGAGTTCTGTTCTATCTTTAGTGTTGGAAAAAATGCAAATATAAAACACAGGCAGCATACAGTGTCCCTCAGCGACAGTGGTGTTGTAGTCATAAAGTTGTGACATCCTGGACCAAGACCTCACTGGGTGTCACTCATTGTGCCCAGAAAGTATGAAAATGCAAAAAAAAATATTAACACAGATTAATTGTTGCAACGCAACAATTTCCCAGTTTGGGTTCATTAAAGTACTTTGATTTGATTTGATTTGAAAATGAGATGAAATGTGCTGAAAGAATTACATGCTGTGTTGTGTTGTATGCTGCAGCTTGCTGGAGGAGTAATCCTGGGCGTGGCCCTGTGGTTGAGACATGATCCCACGACAAGCAACCTGCTGGAGCTGGAACTTGATGGAGCCCATGCCCCCAACACCTTCTACATAAGTACGTATCTCATCTGTCTGCGTGTGTCTGTCCTCATGTGTCTGTCTTCTTTGTCTTACGGAAAATCTGCTGCAGAACCCTGTGGACGCAGTTCAGTACAACACTTGGAAAATGTCGGTGTTTCTGGCATTTGTGTTCATTTGCATTACTTCCACATGAAGACACTGCTCTTTGTTAACCAGGCCCAGTCGACTGTCACTCAGTGGACTTATTCAGATGAAAATGCTCTCTGAGGTTATTTATTCTTTTAATTACTTTTTTAATCTGCATGGAAGCAGGAAAAACATCTGATAATGAAAACTTTATATGGTTTGTTGTTATAATGTACTGATAAGGTACAACAATTTGGGCTATGCTATACAGCACAAAATACAGTACATATGTGGCACAAAATACAGTAAATGCCCATATATGGTAGTTCCTTACATGTGGCTTTGACCTAAATTTCAAAATAAAAGTTGACATTTGATACATCACCATAACAGATCATGCTTTTACGTCATTGATGAAAGCTACCTTAAAGAAACACAGTGAAACCAGAAGTCAGTCATAGAAACAGCACACATTATCTTGCAGACAGTACTGACTTCCTTTGTCGAACACAGTATTACTTCTTTGGTAATTCTTTGATGTGCTGCAACAATGAAGTGATGTGTGTAATGATAGGTCTACATTAACTATTAATGAGCAGAATAAATGGATCTCCTTGAGGCCGTATTGATTAACTTGAAGGTGATATTTATTATAGATAAATTAAAGATAAAAGGTTACATTTATGAGACCTAATAAATAGTTTAAACGGAAGTCACAGTCCTGTAAACACATAAAGGGTCTCATGGGCAGTTTTATTTTTTAGGACACATAATTAGGGATTAAATTAATTATATACACAAACATCAGCCGGTGAGCTCAGTGTTCAGAACAGAAAAACAGTAATTAATTTAAACATTTTTATTTTCAAAGACTTTTATTTGTATAGCACCAAATCATAATATACTTTATCTCAAGGTTCTTTACAGAGTCAGGTTACCTTACATCTTTATGAGAGAAACTCAAAAGTTCCCTCAAAGAGAAAGTGATAGTGGGGCAGAAAAACTCCCTTTTAACAGGAAGAAACTTCCAACAGCACCAGACTGAGGGTGGGCAGCCGTCTGAGGCGAAAGAGGGGGCGGGGGGAGAAGAGAGAGAGAATGTTGATTCATTCATACAACTGTAAAAATCAAGTTGTGACATGGTCTAGAGAAGCAGCTGAGTGCCGAGCTGATGGCTGCGGCCTCAGTTATCTCGAATGACAACAGTCTGGTAAACTGTCATGGGAATAGTTAACACTATATGTGGCACCTGCCACAGTTAGTGGGGTCGTCGTGACCTCAGATGACTCATAATGAACGGTCGCACCGATGTGACAGACACATCCAACGTTACTTTTCACAGTTATGTGAGTTTGTTGACGAGGTATAATGTGGTTTGATGTTTCTGCTCCGCCCAGTTAAAACTGACTCTTAAACTGGACGTCTGGTGGTGATGGCCCATAGCTGTGTGGGATAACCTGTGTTTTTTAGCTACACTGCAACAGTTGGGCCAGACCTGTAAAAAACAAGTGATGGAGTTGAGTGATGGAGTTTCCCCTTTGGTCGCTGCTTTTTCAAAATGAATTGGCACAAACAGTTTCTGTTAAGAGCGTTTACGACCTGCAGTGTTGCCAACAGTGTGTTTGTGATATAAAACAGAGAAAAGCCACAAATCCTGACACATTTGATCAGTTTAAATTTTTCTGTTGATCAACTCATTGATTGATTAACTTGTCTCAGCTCTATAGCGTCACTTCATGCACTCACACATACAGTACATGCTGTACGGAGCTGACCCTCAGTAACCTGGATGTGAGAATATTGGACTGGTGTGAAATACATTATGACTAAGTGGGGCTGCCCCGCCCCACCCAGATCACAGTCTACTTGTAACCAGGTCTAACAGAGGACACACAGCTCATCATATGACTCTATGAAAAGCTAGTGCTCCCACAAGAAGTCAGCCGCTGTCATGTCTCAACTCTGGAAACCAGCATCAATATCCACATCAGCTCAGTCAGTTCCTCCCATCTCACATGAGTCGTCTTCATTGTGAGGAAGAAGAGGGAGAGGAGAGATGAAATGGTGGAGAAATGCAGACTGGGTATGATTACAAAATAAAGGAGAGAAAGAGTCTGTTACATAATAAACCGAGTGTGTTTGGATCATTGTTTTTGTGGTCCTCCGAGGCTGCATAGCTGCGTTCAGTGAAAAAAGAGAGGAACTACTCTGGGACTTTCTCTCAAACAACCTCAATGATTGCATCCTACCCATTACATAAAGCCTCCCTCTCATTCCAAAGGAGGGGAGAAACAGTTGGTTCAGGAAAAAATTCCTCACCAGCCCCCTCCTTCCCTTCTCCTCCTCTCCCTCGGCCCCACCCCTCCTCCTCCCTCCTCTTTGAAAGTTTTCCTCTCCTTCACTCTGCTCGGTTTCTTTCCACTGTCGCTCCCCATTACTTCCCCATCTGGTTGTGGTTAGTGTTCGAGTAGTGCTGTCTCACTTCTCCTTATTTCTCCCTTCGTCTTTCCCTCCCTCCCTCCCCCTATCTCTGTCTGCCTTTTTTTCCTCCCGTCCCCTCCTCCCCTCCTGTTTTTGTCTCCTGCTGCCAGGAACTTTTCAATATGAGGTCCTACATCTGCTGCTCTCCTTTCTCTCACCCCAACACACACACACACACACACACACACACAATTACCCAGTGGTGACCAGCCTCCAGCTTTTCTACAGAATTAAAAACACACACTTTTAAATACCCAGAAAGCCACCTAAGTCTTTTCCATCACAAATTAAAAACAACAGAAATTAACTGAACTGTAGCTGAACAATCAGCTGAAAGTGCACTAATGTTTTTTTGGTAATAGTTTGACAAATGTTAATGTTAAAGCTTAATGTCTCAGTTTCCGTTAAGTCATATTGTTTTCCAGTTACATCGGTTTTCTTAGTAGCACGGGAGTTGAGGGGTCAGTTCCTTCAAGGTTACATAATCATTACAGCAATTGAGGTATAGTTAGCAGCTATCATGAGAGCAGCGGCTGGGACTAGTTAGAAAGGCTTCGGTTTTTATCAGAGAACAGGCCTAGCAGGACAATGACTCTCAGTTATGTGGCTGAAAACACATACAAGCTTCAATCACAAAATTCTTTTAGACTGGAATGAAACGTTTAGGTAGTTTATATCCACACAATATAAACTGCTTACATTAATAAGCTAAGGAAATTTAGGAAAACTACATCCTGATGCCTATTTTCATATTTCCATCATCTATTCTGAGATATAATAATAATAATAATAATAATAATAATAATAATACATAATAATAAGACATTATTCGTGCTTTTCAATAAAAGTAGTAAAAGTCAATAAAAGTCAAATGAGTCAAATATAAAACATCGAAACAAATCAGTAGTAATAAGTTAAATTTAAATTAAATTATAAAGAAATCAAAAACCAATACTTATTTATAAAAATGTGTCTTGACTCTGCTAGTCTGAGTTCTGGTAGGTTGCTCCAAGGTTTAGGGGCCCTAACAAACAAAGGCCCCGTCTCCTTTAGTTTTCAGCCTAGACCTTAGAACGGCCACTACCAGAGGACCTCAGACTGCGTCCTGGTTCATAGGGAGATAAAAGCTCAGAAATATAGGGAGGGGCCTTAAAAGTAATTAAAAGAAATTTAAAAGGAATCCTAAAATAAACGGGCAGTCAGTGTAGAGATGCTGAGACAGAGGTGATGTGAAGACATTTTTTGGACTGAGTCAGGAGCCGAGCTGCAGCTTTCTGAACGAACTGTCAGCAATGGATTGATTTCTGACTGAGACAGGTGCACTGGGAGGAAACAAAAGCATGAATGAGTTTCTCCACATCTGTGGCTGAAATAAAAGACTTAACCTTGGTTATATTTCTCAAATGATACAAATGACTGCACAACGTTTTTCACCTGGGGTTTAAAATAATACGATGATCCTGTACACAACTAAGTACAAGCAACATTGCTAAAAAGTGGTTAAATGGGGAAAGAAACATGAGCAGTCAGATAATCAGTCTTCTGTCTTCTGTAGCCAACCATTACACTTTACTTGGGCTGTGATTATTTGTTCAAAACATTTGTTCTGCGATCATTTATTCAAACTAAAATTCACTAGTTTTCTTCTGTGAGACATTTTTTAGATTTGGTCTTAGTTTAAGTTGTAGTCATACCTAAGAATGAGCATTTTCATCTTCAGCGAACTACTTTCAAATAAGATGACAACTGATTCTAGGATAAAAGAAAATCAAAACAAAAGTAAGCCACAAAATGACAGGTTGTGTGATTAAAAATGCAGCTGTGCAAAGAGCAAGTCAGGTCCGATGTTTAAGCAATATCCAGACGGATAAGATGATAAACAGTCAAGTCTGGAAAGATTCATCAATGTTGGCAAATCCAGTGCAATCCAACTCTTGCAAAATGAGTTAATCATTGTTGGGTGTCATTGATTTTAGTATTCAGACAAACAGAAAACCCTTCACAACAGCCCAACAATGAATCCCTTATAATGTTCAGTTTTGTCAGGACTGAAGCAGAAAGGTGGTGTTGTGTAGGCCTTAGTGGTGGTGTTATTAGACTGTGTTATACTCATATAATAAGTGTTTCATATAGGTTGTACTCCACAATTTAAATATTGTTGTAAAGAAAAGATTTGGAACATTTTTGCATACAACACAAAGAAAGTATTAGACAGCCATTTACTTTGTTCAAGCACAAAACTAATCTTCTAATCTTCTACACAATATCCTCTGTGCATTTTAATAATAATAATCAATAGAGGTTGTGTAGACGACACCGAGCTGGGATGCACTCATTCAAATTCAACAAGCCCTTACTAACCTAAAGTATGGCTGATAAGCTGTGTGAGCTTTAGCATGGAAAGCATGTTTAACACACCAAAATAAACAGAACGCTGTCCTAAGCCTGGTTGGCAATTTTCATTGAGGCTCAACCCTCATCCACAACTGATGTAGCAACATCCTGTAACTGTGAAATACATACATTAACAACTGCCTTGAGTAGTTACTGGTAGTTACTTGAGTAGTACTACTAATAGGTATGTGGCACCACAAGTGGCATTTCATTAATTAATAACTAGTTATACAATAAGAACAGGCATTAATACATTTAAAATTATTTGTAAACCTATAATTGAATAAACAAAATTTTGTAATGCTTGTTTAATTTTAACCATTTATTGATGGATTCATATTTAATTCTTAAATTAATCTCGTCTTCAATTCATCTTAATTGAAATATCAAATAATGAATTACTACAATAAATGAAACTGTAAGCAAATGTATTTATGCCTATTTTCATTGTATTTATTGCATTATTTTACATTGTATTATTTTACACTTATATAGAAAACATTTGTATATGTAAGAAGAAAAAAGAGACTATGAATAAAATGTGTGATTAAATAAAATCAATGATGAGGGTTACACAAAGACAAAAAAAGAGTCAGGCCAGTTGGGAGTCGAACCAGCACTCGCCTGCTAAGAGCATCCGCTTGTGTGGTATGCGCCCTAACCACTCCACCATCGGGCCGCCCAAGCTCAAAATCTTTTTGAACCTAATTTTAGCCCATATATATGTGTGTGTATTGTTAATATAGTTATATATATTAATGAATATATAATACTATTATTAAAGGTCCCATATTTTACACTTTTCCAGTGTTTTAATTGAAGTGTTGATGTCCATCAGAGGATATATTTGTGGTTTAAAGAACCAAAAACCATCTCAGTGTATTTGTACATCTCCTCTCTCAGGCTTCTCTCTGGAGCTCTAGTAACAACAGGTCAGTGAGCTGATTGGCTGACTGTTTTCTGAGTGATTTGATAAAAAATACAGGAGATTTCGGGTAAACACTCAGAGAAACCAAATTCTGTAAGATTGGATGGTGGGTCCAGGTGACTGCTTTGTTGTTACATCATCAAGTTCCAGAAGTCCTGACGGCTGGTTTTAAGGCTCAGTTTCTGAATACAGGCTGTGTGCATTTCTCTGTGGACTGAGGCTTTGATACTTTCACAGTATAATAGTAAAAGTACTGTAATTATAATTAAAAAGGCATTGAAATCTCACTTTATACACTATGAGACTTTTAATAAAATAAGTAAATACAGCAAACATGTTGTTTTATTTTCATTAACTTAGGGAGCAACTTGCAGGTTAAATTTTTTTTAATTTTATTTATACTTTTTTGAGCAATGTTCTAAAAAACAGTTTTCGCATCAGATTTCATCACAGAAGGGAGTCGGCTCTGCCTCAGCACACTGTGCAGTAGTAGGTGGTGGAGAGTCAGTTGCAACCACTTGTTACCATTTGTCATCATGGTGAATTATTCTATTTGTGCAGGTTACACAAACTCCAGCCTGTCAGGACACTGAGTCCATCGTCTCCCTCATAGGAAGAGGAGCTAGCTGCTAGCTTTCCTGTCGTGGTGCGTTTTGTAGGTGACTTCACTGCTGCATCTGTAACAAAAAATGCGGTCGTGTATGTTGTCATTTTAGACATGAATATGATGTTCCTTCATTTTTATGGAGCTCAAGATGGGATGTGAAGTAGCAGCCTCTGGTGCTGCTGCCGGTCACAGGTCCGTTACAGAGCCAGCTTGATGAAAACATGAACTATACCGTAAGTCTTGTTTTCTAATGTTTGCAAACTTCCAAATTAGTCAGCATTATAACATGTAATTATTTACTGTTGTAAGGCAGTGTAGCTATCCTGTAAAACCCACCAGCTGATAAGGCATTGTGGCTAATGTTAGCTAGCATTAGAATGCTGTTTTGTAAAACATACCATTTGATAAGGTAAATTCAGTTTGTTAACATTAGAGCAATTAAATCTAGTTACATAGTTTTGTGACATTTATTTTGTAATTTATTGATTTATGTATTATTGATGATAACATAAGGTTATATAAGGTTATATAAGGCTTCTGAGTTACTGCAGGTCTTACAGGAACAGTTGGTGCTGTAGTCCTTGTAGAGGCCTCCTCTCCACCACCATCTGTGCTTCACTGTGGCTCACAGTGCAACCTCAGACCCTCCCATCGTCCATCAGCTGATGTAAACTATCTACCATTGGCTGTATGAGGCAGGTGGTAAAAGTACAGCATAACACAATGTCTACAGTATGTGGCTGAAAATATCAGTGGTCCAGTCTCCAGTCTGCTGATTGGTGCTCAGTTTACTTTGGTTCCATTGCACTCCAGCCATAAATATTCTGGTGGTAAATATAACCCAGACTGTGCTAAGAACTGCTGGTGTTGTTATGTTACACTTGAGATGCAGCTCACCAAAATCTGAACAAGGTGTTAAGACACACCTGGTGATCATACAGTCATGCCTTGTCAATGTGCATAGTAAATGCATGTAGACGCTTCTGCTAGAACAGCATTGGTGAAGGATGTTCAGCAGTAGTTACCACAGCAACAGAGCTTTTCACTGGAGCCATTTCACTCCCTTATCCTTCATTTAGCACCAAAGCACACTGAGTTCTCTCAGTCTGCAGCTAAAATACAATACAACAGAGCCACAAACTACAGGCTCAAAAATGACCTTAAATGTATCTCTAAAAGAGTTTTAACCAAAAACAATGCATGTAGGATTTATTGTTTGGCTTCTGCATTAGACTGCATTACTTTCAGCTAGGTGGATAAAATATATTTTTTGGATTTATTGGATTTATTTATTTATTTGAATATTTCTTCCTGTCAATAGCTAATGGCACTTTTTAATCACAGGGTGGCAGCGCTTGCTAAGTACTGCATGATACAAGTCAAATTTGGCTTCACACACTTTGCTTTTTATGTACCCGCATCTGTAAAACTGGTAAACTACATAGTCTGAAGTAGTTCGAGCCAGTGATGGTGAGCTCGCCGGGTAGTCTGCCCCATCAAGGAGAAGCCGTCATGTGGTTTCAGTTCCAGTCAGTCCCTGTATATTATACATTACATGAATCAGCTATAATATCACTGTCTTGAAAGATTTTTTTTCTTTCTAACAGCATAGACAACGCCCCCTTAATAGAGTCTCAGAGAGAGGGCTACTCCAGGTCACCAGAGGCTCTACGTCTTATCCTCCTCTGCATCTACTCCCCCTTGCAGATCACAAAGAATGAGGCAGCTCTCCTTTATCTTACACAGCATTCACAATTTAACACAGGGCGTTAGTGTGAAACCAGCACAGATGTGCTGCTCACTTTTCTGGTTGAGATTATTATAAGTCAACACAAAGTCAGATCAATTGTACAGTTCATATTCATTATAACTGATATGGCTGAATGATTGAGTTACAGATTCAGTTTATTTGTTATACTTTCTGCATCTTCCACTTCTTATTTTCCGTTTATAAATGAACTGAATGACATAAAGCTGCTTCTCTCTCTCTCTTTGTCAACATTGGGGATATGGTTGTCTTGTTTGAATAAACAGGGCCAAGAATAAAGTGAACTGTTTTTTAGGATAGTTGTTTCTCAGATGAAAAAACATCTGGCATGTGTCTCATGATTGTGTATATTTTGATGTGGAGCCAGATGCTTGTTGAGGCTTGCACAGCTTTAGTTGCTTTTTAAAGACCTTTCTAGTTTTAGACTGTAAATATAACTGAAATATCTGAAAAAGTTCGAGTCTTGTGATTGGAATGTTAGTGGGGGGGGTAACTCTTTGTACTGCAGAATGGGCCTTTTTGCCTTAACTGCAACTCATCAATACAAGTTTGTATTTACACAGGATGTTTGTTAGTGTGAGAATGCTGCTGCTGCAGGCCCAGCTGGCAACTCAGCATCTGTTTGAAATTTCTCTGATCTTAACTGCATAAAATGTTTTTATATAATAAGACACAGTTTGTTATTGTGATTGATTTTATCACCGAAATGAGGCTTTTCAAATCAGAAATTCCTCCTTCCTCTGGAAACAACACCACCCCCTAACATACCCACCCAGACTACTATACAACATCAGAATAGACAACCTGCCTGTGAGTGGTGTTGTCTGGGGGTGGGGACATGTAAATATGGGCAGCTTGTGTAGAGTAACAGAAAATAGCTCATTCAATTTACCATTTTTCAACATATGAATTCTTACTTATATTATTTGTAAGTTGCAGGTATGTGATTTAGAAGCAGCGAGGTCTGTGTTTAAATAGGCCACCAGCTGGACACTCAGTATCAGTGTGTAGTTAATTACCTTTGTCCACATGGCTTTTATTCTAATTGTACAGAGAGGATAATTGAAAGAACACAATATAATGAGTTACTGCCGTCCAGTCTCTTTCACTGTGCCCATTTCTCATCTCTCTGTGCATCAGCTGCTCTCACCCCCTCTCTCTGCCTCTACAAGTACAACTCCAAATGTTACTGTAATGTATACAGTATACATTTCTACATTAGTTTCCAAATCTATCTATCTAAATAACTAATGTATTATTGTTAATATATTATTATATTCTTATCTATTATAAATCTTTTTTTTTTTTTTTAAGTATTTGTTACTGACATTTGCAGTTTTTTCTCTTGCACTGTCACTTTGCTGCTGTAATATTGCAAATTTCCCCACTGTGGGACCAGTAAAGGCTGTCTTAATCTTAATCTTAATCTTACATGTTGATTCAGTAGGGTTTCCAACCTGCAAGTTCCCTAACTGTTCAGCATGATGGTGGAAATATTCTGCTTTAGGGTTGTGTGGCAGCCAGTGGCTGAGGAAACGCTGCACAGACAGAGGGAAGACTGGATCCCACTGAATATCAGCAGGTTCTGGATGCAAATCTCAAACATACAAGAAACCGATGATTAAAACCTTAAAATCCACCATGAACTACTTCAGCAAGCTGAAGTAGTTCATGGTGGATATCAAATGATATCCAAATATCTCGAAGCAAAGAGTGGATGAAAATAAAATCAAGAACAGAAAGACTTTTAGCAGCTTCAAGCTGTTTTAGTTGTCAGAGGAGGGATAACTAACTAACTCACTATGTACTGACTGAGTGTTGCACATACCACAATAAATATTTAATTGATTTCTGTTTCTATTATTATTATCTATATTCTATTCATTTCTATCTAGGCTTATGGAATAATAGATAAATGCATTTCCCAAATTTTCAAATATACTGATAAAAAAATAAAAAATGTTTTCAGACATGTTCATGAAGTTTGATCACACATTTGGCAAGTCTGCATGTTTTTTGTCTTCTCTGACCTCTGCATCAGCCACTCTCGCCCCCTCTCTCTCTCTACACAAGCTATTCAAACCAAATTTGGTCATAAATTTGGTTAGAATAGCTTTGGTTACAAATTTGTAACCAAATTTGGTTACAATATCTTAAATCAGTCCTGATTAGTGCCACACAATTTTAGAAATATAGAACTCAAAATAAAAAGTAATAACTTTCACAAGGACGTGATTAAAAGCCTGAACCCTAATGATAGTGATACTAGTAACACAGCGGGTCCAGGAGGGTTCTACTTCTTCTGTATTATATTGTTAATAATGTGTATATAAGTCTGCAGTGTTGACATGTTGTCTGCTGGTTGAGAAGTCTCTTACTAACCTCCATGAAAGGCCATCTTTAAAGTCTCCTCCACTGTATCCAGTCCAATCTGGAGTCTGAATTTCTGACGTCTTAAATGACTAATGTATAAATAGTAACCCACCAAAATAAAACAGGGAACAGGAAGTAGCACAAAGGAAGAATTCATTGTACAATAAACAATAATCTGATGACTTAAGCAGCACAGTTACATGCATCTGGATAAAATATCTGGAAGTGCATTGTTTCATTAGCTTCATCATCTTCGGGAAATTCCACCTATACATGTGTTGTTCACAGATGTGGAGCAGATGAACAAACAGTTGGCTGAATTTCAGGAACATAGGCGGAGGTAGTTACTGTACAGTATGTAAAGCTCATTATAAAAGACAAATAGGTTTTTCTAAATTTTGAGGAATCTCTATAAATTGAATTAAATGTGATATTAATTCCCTTCCATATCTGGCCACTTGTAAAAATTGTTGAAAAATAACTGCAGAAAAAGCCAGTGAAGTGGACTTTTAGTTAACATTTTCTTGTTAGAATGAAATGCAGTACATTTGCAGTTCATTATAGATTGCAACATTGAAAATATTTATGATCCACCTCTTCAGTATTGTGATTTAAAGCATGCCAGCTGCGTGGCTCTAGGGATGTCAGTTGTGAAGTGAATTATCTTGATATTTTGAAATATTCCAAAATATTAAATAAAATGATATATGAAGTTTTGCCTAGACATTCATGCCCCCAGAGCATTAATTCCAATGAGTTTGTTTTTTACCCGTCTTTTCATCCGGTGCCAGTCGTTTTGGAACCATTTCTTATTACTACCCTTCATTACATGATAACGCATCATGTGGTCTTTGTATTTGTAGCCTTGAAATTTGAGATGATATCGACACATCTCAGGGAAAAGCTATAATGCTGGGAGTCTTGTAATCCATCAGATGAATGGAAGCAGGAGAAAATTAAATCAAGACAGACAGGAGAAGAAGTTTAAGTAAATGAAATTATTGAAAGCATCATATTGAACAAGCAAATGTATTAAATAGAGAGGACAGACGGGTGGTGGTATAGCAGGAGAGGGAGGGACTGAGACTGCCAAACAGCATTGCAGGAGGACTGTGTCAGACCAGAGAGCCACAATACAAGAGATTGAGGGAGCACTTGGTCAGTCACCAAGATATCAATTTAGAAATTAGCCTCAGTGTGTGTGTGTGTGTGTGTGTGTGTGTGTGGGCGTGGCTGTGGGTAGAAAAGGAGTGGGGGATGGGGTATACGAGGTGCAGGACCAGTTAGTGGTCCAGAATCAAATTATGTCTGAGTCTACATTATGGGTGAACACAGAGAGCTGCATTCTCAGCCTGATAACACACAGACCGTGGGAGAATGACCCGGTGCTCACTGACATCAATATTTGTACTTCAGGTTTTCAGTGTTTGTACTGTTGACATCAAGATCTGTCTGCCAGAAAATGTATTTAGTCTGATAAAATTGAGGTGGGCACTCACAAAATGAACTCTAGTTTTTTTTTTTTTGTTTGGTTGGTTTTGTTTCATAAGCTCACTTGTCATGACAGTAACATGTCTTCAGCTGCCCAGCAGTTACAGTGCCTTGAAAAAGTATTCATACCCCTTGAACTTTTTCACATTTTGCCACCTTACAACCACAAACCTAAATATTTTTTTATTGAGATTTTATTTGATAAACCAACACAAAGTAGCACATAATTGTAAATTGGAACGGAAATGCTACATGGTTTTCAAAATTTTAAGCAAATAAAAATCTGAAAAATGTGGTGTGCATATGTATTCAGCCCCCCTGCGTCAATACTTTATAGAGCCACCTTTCGCTGCAATTACAGCTGCGAGCCTTTTGGGGTATGTCTCTACCAGCTTTGCACATCTAGACACTGAAATCTTTGCCCATTCTTCTTTGCAAAATCGCTCAAGCTCAACCAGATTGGCTGGAGAGCGTCTGTGAACAGCCATTTTCAAGTCTTGCCACAGATGCTCAGTGGGATTTAGGTCTGGACTTTGACTGGGCCATTCTAACACATGAATATTCTTTGATTTTAACCATTCCATTGTAGCTCTGGCTTTATGTTTAGGGTCATTGTCTTGCTGGAAGATGAATCTCCTTCCCAGTCTCAAGTCTTTTGCAGCCTCCAACAGGTTTTCTTCCAGGATTGCCCTGTATTTAGCTCCATCCATCTTCCCATCAACTCTGAGCAGCTTCCCTGTCCCTGCTGAAGAAAA
The DNA here is from genome assembly GCF_046630095.1 of Trachinotus anak. NCBI lineage: Eukaryota > Metazoa > Chordata > Actinopteri > Carangiformes > Carangidae > Trachinotus > Trachinotus anak. The sequence continues at coordinate 1,585,416 of NW_027273862.1, read as the reverse complement.
GCACCCCCACAGCATGATGTTGCCACCACCATGTTTCACAGTGGGGATGGTGTGTTCAGGGTGATGAGCAGTGTTAGTTTTCCGCCAAACATAGCGCTTTGCATTTAGGCCAAAAAGTTCAACTTTGGTCTCATCTGACCAAAGCACCTTCTTCCACATGTTTGTGGCGTCCCCTACATAGCTTGTGGCAAACTGCAAACGGGACTTCTTATGCCTTTCTTTCAATAATGGCTTTCTTCTTGCCACTCTTCCATGAAGGCCAGATTTGTGAAGTGCACGACTTACAGTTGTCCTGTGGACAGATTCTCCCACCTGAGCTGTGGATTTCTGCAGCTCCTCCAAAGTGACCATGGGCCTTTTGGCTGCTTCTCTGACCACTGCTCTCCTCGCTCGCTCTGTCAGTTTAGGTGGACGACCATGTCTTGGTAGGTTTGCAGTTGTGCCATACTTTTTCCATTTTTGGATGATGGATTGAACGGTGCTCCTTGAGATGTTCAAAGCTTGGGATATTTTTTTATAACCTAACCCCGCTTTAAACTTCTCCACAACTTTATCCCTGACCTGTCTGGTGAGTTCCTTGGGCTTCATGATGCTGTTGTTCACTAGTGTTCTCTAACAAACCACTGAGGCCTTCACAGAACAGGTGGATTTACACTGAGAGTAAATTACACACAGGTGGACTCTATTTACTAATTAGGTGACTTCTGAAGGCAACTGATTGCACTGGATTGTATTTACATTGTATTTGTATTCATCAGAGTACAGGGGGCTGAATACATATGCACACCACACTTTTCAGATTTATATTTGCTTAAAATTTTGAAAACCATATATCATTTTAATTCCACTTCACAATTATGTGCTACTTTGTGTTGGTTTATCACATAAAATCTCAACAAAATACATTAAAGTTTGTGACTGTAAGGTCACAAAATGTGAAAAAATTCAAGGGGTATGAATACTTTTTCAAGGCACTGTAGAAAACCTATGTAGCTGCTGTTAAATAAAAAGGTGTAATTAGTTAGTTACTGGTATTAATGCTCAAGTCAGAGTAATAATCCAAGCTCACAATGCAGCCCAGTCAGTCAGCTGGCAGGATAGGTAGTATGTTCAGCCAAACCATGTGTTGCACTAAATATAAGATGAGGCTTGTTATTGTGCCTGCCTGCTTTGTTTACAGCAGCAGCCTCTAGCTGCTTGGTTCAGAACTGCTCAGACGCTGTTGTTGCTCTGGCTAACAGGAGCTACCTGGATGAATTTAGTGTGCCTGCTTTAATAGAGGCAGAAGACATGTGATGTGGTGATGACTAGTGGCAACAACACTGACCATTACTGTCAGGAAGGGAAAAAAACAGAGAAAACAGAAAGGGCATAAAATGAAAAAATAAAAATGAAAAAAATAAAAATTTAAAAAAAGAAGTTTCACAATAATGAGTTGAATTTTATAATTTCTCAAATTATTAAACACAGTTCATGAAAATATTTTACACAGTTTATACATGTGATTATATGTGTAATAATTATTTGTTTATTTAAAATTGAACAGTTTAGGGCTTCTAACACTGTCTGTTTGTCACTTCTAACTTCTCCGAACAATCATTTACGAGTAAACAAGGCCAAAATCACGGCACAGTCTTTGTCTTGAACTGATTCTGGCAGACGACGTCGTGGTTATAAAAAAAGCAGCAGAGCAGCAGCTTGGACGTTAACATGTCGTCTTAATGAGCCGCGTTTCGGTCACTGTTTTATACTTGTTCTGTTGTCATGACGACAGGAAAAGGTAAACGAGAACAGCTTTATTGTGAATTCAGCTGTATTAAAATACTGTGTATGTGAGCACAGAGAGGAGGAGAGAAGCAAACAGATAAAGAGCTGAAACACTGGACTGAGTGTAAATACAAGGTGATGATGTCAGTTGTTTTACAGCGGCTCCACAACCATTTTCTACTACGTCCTCTGTCACTGACCACACGGTCCAGACATACACCAGGTTTTGATCGAGTCTTGTTTGTCTATTGTTTAATATTGTTTAGCAACATTTTAATTGAAGGAGCTCTTAAATTCACACCACTGTTTTCATCATGGGATTGTTTGCTTGTTTTGTTTGTGGAAGCCACATTAATCATCAGCGAATTCTGATATCTCACATTTCTTAGCCTTTGATTGGCACAGGAATGCTATGCTAATTAGCAGTTGACTTCTCAAATGTGTCCTCACTTCAAAACAACATTACCACAATGTTAAAACCAGATGTAATCACCGTAATAAGTTATTTCAACACTCAGATTTATTTTCATGTTTACTGCAGTGAATGGAAACTAAACTGTTGTAAAGCCTTTTCACAATGTAGGAGCGCAGTCATTTATATTTATAGGAGTAAAACTTGCAAAAACAGCAGATTGGTTTTTAGAGAAAGAACAAAACAGAAGTGATTTTCTGTGGATGAAATACAGTTTCTACTGGACAAACTCAGCAAGAATAAATATTTGTGCAAAATTATTTATTTGTGCTTTGAAATTAAAGTATAATCAGGTTTCTCTTCTTCAGTCTTATCTTTCCATCCAGCTTTAAAAGAAAAAAAAAAAAAAAAAAAAAAGCAAAATGCACAGCATGGAGCTTACAACCACACACTTCCTGAGGGTAACAGAAAGCAGACAAATAACTGTTCTTGAGGAGACAGTTGAGCACAATAACACGCGCCTTCCTATCCATGCTGCACCGCCTCCATCGTCCATGAAGTCAAATATTAATCAGACAGTTTAACCCAGAAAACCCACAGGGGTCTCCACAGATGTTGTAATGTTAACATATGTGCGTGCGAGGAAAGACAGAAACAAGTGTAGGACCTGTTTCATGTCCTGGCTGAAAAATAGTGTGGTTGAATTATGGAGCAGGAGCTTTGTATAAGAAAATAAAAAAACATCTTGCTGTGAACATGGCTCACTGTTTTCCACTGGCATAAACGAGATTGCACCACCTGTTGTCCATCAGGTGTTACTGCATGCATGCAGTCATTAAAAGGGTGGAGGCTGCTCCACCAACACAGTGGTTTGTTGTCACTGTTTATATTAACTTGTCTTTTTGATGCAGAATTTGAAAGCAGGTCAAGTTTTCTGGGTGTCCCTGCAGCCCTCTTATTACTCCCTTTTGATATATGTGTGTTGCCATGGATACTAATCAGTCAACCTGTACTGTCTGTCTGTCTGTTAAGGTGTCCACATCCTGATTGCTGTCGGTGCTGTGATGATGGTGGTCGGTTTCCTTGGGTGCTACGGTGCCATCCAGGAGTCGCAGTGTCTGCTGGGAACTGTGAGTCACAGTTGCATTTAAAGGTCCCTGTGGAGTTGTAAACCTCTATGGACCCTCATCTGTAGATCGATGAGTGGATCCTGGTTTTGTTCATTTCATGCATGCACATGAGGAGCACACTGATCAACATGTGATGGTATCATGCCAAGATTAGCTGCAGTGCACCAGCAAAGGCAGAGAAGGATAAGACTGCAAGCCAATGAACACTGATGTAAACAATGCTGGTTTTAATTACGTTAAAAAAAATCGTCTCTGCGTCGCTTTTTATGAGGAATGAAGACCTGAAAGATACACACTGTGTGTTTTGGTGAGAGACACATGACTTTTTGTTTGTTCACAAGAAAACTCCACAGGCTTTCCACTTATAAAACCTTATTTTGTCTCATTATGTCATCAAGTAAAACCTCAGTGAGTGAAATCCTTAAAGGGACCAGTTAACTGATGTTTGTGTCCTCTGTGTCCTGCAGTTCTTCGCCTGCCTGGTCATCCTGTTCGCCTGTGAAGTTGCAGCTGGAATCTGGGGTTTCATGCACAAGGAAACAGTAAGACCACAAACACACACTAGAGGAAACAGACATGTAACATCGAGCCCAAAAGTACAATAAATACAAACCCTTTCAACACTTAAATGTGTTGTGGATTTAAATTTAAATGAAAAATGTTTTGTCCATCCATTTTGTCTATCAATAGCTGAAATTTTTAATTTACGGAATTATTCAAACCCTTAATTCAGTACTGATGAGATGGTTTAATACCCTCACCATGATCTATGCCTTGACTCCGTTTCATCATGGAGGTCTTCTGAAAGTTCGTGGTTTGCTTTTTGTTATTATATACATTGTGAATAGTGGGATACGCAGTTGTGTACCTTTCCTAGTTCCTATGTCCGGTCAATTCAGTTTGACACAGGTGGATTCCAGTCAAGTTCTAGACACATCTCAGTGATAATTAAAGTAAACAGGAAGCAGCTGATCACAGTAAATATGTGTGTAAAAATGGAAATGAGAAATTTCAGTAAAACTGGCAGAAATGGCAGTTTCATCCATGTAAAATTAAATCTACAACACAATAAAGTGCAAAAAATAAAAAGGTCTTATTTTCTGAAACCACACTAAATCTGCAGGATAGTAGCAGGTCCTTAAGTTAAGGTAAAGTTTTAAACACTATGAAACAAAGGCCTCAATAAGTCAGGATTTCAGATATCTGGGCTAATCATGCCTGACGTGGTGCTTTAGACTGTCTGCGTGTCACTCACCAGCAGCAAACTGTGTGTATGAGGGAACCCTTGAATCAGAATAAATGATATCAGACACACTTCTCCTATAGATTTGTGTTTTCGTTTTGTATCAAGCCGTGTTGATGCAAAGTTCTTGAATGATGCGTTTGAGTTGATTAATCTTATCTCCTGTGATGTGACTGTTGTGCGCGCTCACATCGTGACGGTGATGCTGAAACGATATATTGCCTAAATGCCCTGTTACTGTTTGTTTGATGATTGTTTTGTCTTTTTTTTCTGAGTAGACGCAAAAACAATTTACTAATCCTTAAAACTGACTCAGCTTTGAGTTTGAGGCTGAGCCAATAGAAACCTCTTTGTTCTTGTTCCAGGTGTCGAAGGAGATGACCAACTTCTATGACTCTGCATACGACAAGGCCATGACACAAAGCATCACTGACCAGACCAAGAGAAAGGCTGCTGCCACTGTGCTCAAGGTCTTCCATGAGTCGGTATGAACATACTCTATACGTTAATATTTTTACATAGGTATAAGTTATACTAAGTGTATTTAAATGAAATGTATAGTTTCATTGATTTATCAGAACCATCACCTCAGTTCTTGAGGTCAATTTTACATTTTTCAAAATAAATAGTAAAGACCCTGGAAGACTCATGTGAGAGCGGGGACCCCCCGGCAGAGCATGCGATACACATCAGATGTAATACATGCACCTTGCCACCAGGAGGAGCTGTGCTGAATACAGACACACACACAACTGCACAGTCAGGGTTTCATGTCTTTGTGTATCAGGAGTTTGTCTGATGTGAGACTTTCCCCAAAAACCACACATGAAGTGGAATTCATTCACTTTTTTTTCACAAATCAACACCACTGCTGATTTGTTATTTCTTTAAAGAAATAACATTAATTTATTAGTATTTTAGCATATTATCCTGTATAAATCCAGCATTGATTACAATTAATGAGAATCCTCTCAAACCTCCCAGTGAATCGATTTACGTTCTTGCTGCTTTTTAACTTTAGAAAGTTATTAGAAAATAAATAAATAAATAAAAATAATCAGTTGAAATCTGTAGGTTGTGAAGACAGAAACAGTTTGGAGACACATACTCACAGCAGCTCTTAACACTGAAGGTCCTCATTCACTGTAATATTTAATATTATTTTGTACACTGTTCGTTTGCTAATAAAAGTGTGAACACTTCAATCATTTTTCACATTTTTCACACCGCAGTGCAACTTAGAAAACACAAAAACACAAAACAGACAAAACACAAACTAATTCAGAAAACATCTTCATCAGTTTGACAACACATGAGCAGCAAATGCTCACAACATGACGCACAAGTGTTTCCAAGGGACACGAAAAAGTGATGATGTACACTCATTTGTGTCCCAGCTGGGTTCATCACTTTTTTGTGTCCTCTGTGAGTATTTGCTGCTCATTTGCATATTTGGTTGTGTTGCGGGTATTTGCAGCTCATGTGTTGTCAAACTGATGGAGATGTTTTCTGAATTTATGTTTTGTCTGTTTGTATATATTTTCTAACGTTGCAGTGTGTTGAGCTCTCAGGGCCACTGTACCATAAAGCAAAATAGATAAACAATGTATTTATGAAAGGGTAAAAGGTTGTAATAGTTAAATACCATTAGTGTTTAATGATAAGATCAGTGAGGACCACATTTACAAGAATGTTGACTGTGTTGTTTTTGTGTTTCAGCTGAACTGCTGTGGTAAAGGCCTTGGGACCAGTATTATAACAAAGTTAACAGACTCACTGGGCATGACCGACATCTGCCCCAGCGGAGTACAACAAGTCGTAAGTGTGATCATCCATCTTCACCGTGCTGTCATTTTGACTGGGTCACAGTTCAGAATAAATATCGAAAGGTCATACAGTGCCACGTCATCACAGTGTTATGTTCCTCAACCTTTTCCACAGGGAGCTTTTGGAATTACTTGTAAATACAGATGCAGATAAAAAACAAATGGATTTGAAATACAGCTGAATTTGCACTTGACGATGCTCTTAAATATACAATAAATGTACGACTTTGACCGCAATACCCGACACCTTAACAGCTCTGAAGGCTCAGGAACATTTTTTGAAGGACAGACCTTCCACAAGGCAGAGATGTTATCTTGTCAAAGCACAGCTGGTGTTAATAAGAGCGATTTCTGCTCTGTTCCGGTTAGATGTACCAGTAAGTTATGTCAGAAAGAATAGTTCAACTGGGAAATTAACGTTTCTTCCCAGAGCCAGATGGAGGAGATTGATACAGAGCTGGAGCCTTAAGATGAATCATTACTGATTTTCTATGGATTAAACAAACAAAATATAATTTGTTAATCAGTGTCTTTGAAAAGTGCATCAGTTGCCGCTGATGCACTTTTGAACTTTGAGCTGATTTTCTTGGTTTCCAGTCTTTATGCTAAGATAAGATCTGGCTCCAGCTCCATACTTGAAGCACAGAAATGAGAGTGGTTTCAATGTTCTCATCTAAGTCTCAGCAAGAAACAGAAAAAACATAATGTCAAACTAATGTTAACTATTGATCATTGTTTGCAGTGAGGCAAAGTCTCCTGTTTACTCCCTTATAAAACATTGGCTGCTTTGATCAATTAAAACCAAATTTCACACACTGACAGAGACCAGGCCTTAGATCATGTCATCTACGGTTCAGAGAAAAAAACAGTCAATCATGAGATATAAAGCTTTTGAACTTTCAGCACCCTGTAGAAACTAAATGACTCAAGACTCAGAGCTAGCATCCAAACAGGTTCATCAAAGGTGGTTACAGACATCAAAAGCCCATTGCTTCAAAGATTTACAAATTTTTTAAGTAATAAATCTGCCTCCCTTGTCATTGTAAACTGCATATCTTCTATCTCCAACAGCTGCTAATGGGGCAGAGCTTTGTGAACAGTCTATTGCAGATGTCAACAATTATGGTGTTAACTCCTCCTAATTTGCTCTTGCCCTAAACTCTGATTACAGCCCTGAGTGAAAACTGATCAGTGGAATAACTGTGGAACAGAACTTAGATACTAATTAGCCAAAGTCAGACATGGAGCATCGGCACTCAGGGAAATCAACATGTTGCTGCTGTTTTGAAGCAGATTTAAATGAATATTTTGATGTTTTTCCTTTGCAGGACTGCCACACCAGGATCCGTGACTTGTTCTCAGATAAGATTTATCTGATTGGTATTGCAGCTCTGGTGGTTGCAGTTATTATGGTGAGAACATGAAGCTACACAGCGAACCTTTCTGTAACATGTTGAATTTCTTCCTTGAATTTATCCAAAAACCAAACAAAACAATAACACTGGGCACAAGATAACATGTTCAGGAAAGGTTTCTGCACAGGGAGTCACAGTTTCCATGTTTTATTTAACCTCCACCACGTGTTAATGTCGTCATGGCAGCAGTGAATAAATGATAATAAGTAAAATGTATAAAACTAAAAATTTATATATATTTAAAAATTATGCTGGTTCAGCTGCTCCATTTCTTTATAATACAGCTGAGTAACTGTCATCCAGTCCTTTGTTTTCTTTATTGTTATCAACACTGTATTTTATGGAAAAAACATGGCAGTAAAAGAGAGCGACCAGCAGATATTATATTACTGCCAGGCACAAGGTTTGTCCTCTCACACCGGAACAGACAGTTTAAATATAACTTTACTCATTGAATCATTGAGACATTTAGGCTTTCAATTATTTTGCCAATTTTAGTGCTTAAGTATGAATTTAGAAAGACTTGTGCTATTCTGAATCTTTAGTGTTGTCATCAGATCGCACAAAAACATCAAAACTAACGTGTTAGTCCATCTATCAATATTTTCTGACTTCCCTACCCTGTCAGTGACGTTCAGTTCCATCCCAGTTGGCCTCACAAATAGTTAGATATTTTTAAAAGGCTCATTTATTCCCTAAAACAAAGCAATTATGTGGTGTGACTGTTTCCTGAAAAACACCCGCTATGCAGAGTCAGTGAGTTGTGTTGTTCTTAAATAAATAATTCCGGCATGTTAGTCCCTCTAAAACCACATATTGTTATTTTTACATTACTATTTGTGTACAGATTAAACAAACATGCGTAAGTAGTGACCTCTGGAGGTGTTGGTATGTGTATTTTTAAAACTTGCTTTCAGCCTTTATGCAAGATTACCTACTGACACATAGAAATTACAGTGGTATCAACCTGTTTCTTTAACTGTTAACTTTTTATTGAAGTTTTCTTTGGATAGTTGACGCGCTGAATATTTTTATTGTGGGTCAGAATATCTAACCGTCCGTCGTCTCTGTGTCCATCCTCAGATCTTTGAGATGATCTTCAGCATGGTGTTGTGCTGTGGGATCCGCAACAGCCCAGTGTACTGATGTGCCGGGCTGCCAGCGTACTCGCCAATGATGGAAGGACGACCTCACAGTCTCCATCTCATTCACCTTTCTTTTCTTTTATAAGCAGGAACCGTCACATATATTTGCTTGCTGGATTTAGTCGGCTCATTGAGAAGACAACGTAAACCATCCTCCATTGAGCATTTTAATTACACTGTCAATGAATTTTTGTTAGTCATGGATGCTGTTATACATATTTGACCAGTACTATCCTAACCTGATATGTAGATATTATATCACACTGTCACATTGAATTACTTCCACCAGTCCTGGTGCTCTAATCCTTTAGGGATTCATTAGTTGTTTACTGCCTCCTTGCCTATGAACATGCTCTTATATTCTTGGATTTATGGATGTTTTTTTTTCACTGTTTTATGTATAAACTGTATATAAATATATATATTAACAGTGCTTTATGACTGCATGAGCATGGATACTACAGTAAATTCTCCTGTATTCTTCCTGCACTATGCTTATATGTCTTGCCCTAGACCGAACCAGATAATGGTGAGTAAGACCAGTACCAGTGTTGGTCTCACCATGCTGCATAGACGTATACAAACACACTTCCCCGTCCTACACATCATTGTCTCGGTTCACATCCACATCAAAAGCAAGATGAGAGGAGAGATACCACTCTCATGTCTTTAAGCTAAATATGAAGCTAGAGCCAGAGGTAATTAGCTTAGCTTAGCTTAGCTTAGAAGAAAGACTGGAACGAAGGGAGGATGTGTGCTGGAAATATTGGTAAAAATACTGGAAATATTTCTCTACGGGTGTGTTGATGTCTGGAGTCTTGTCACTGTGAGTTTGACTACAGGAAACTGGCATCTGGCTGAGAAATACTCCCAGTATGTCGCTCCCACTTCATAATTAATTCCAAACAAAGTCATTATCAACCCCCCATATTGTTACATGTGTCAGATTTGCAAATTAATGGTGTTTTTCAGGGCTGTTGTATTAGATATTACAAGTGTTCATGCTTTTGTATCTGCTCCTTTCAAGTTTATTGTGTAATAGTCTCAGGCTAACTGCAGTGGTAATAATTGTAACAGTAGAGGGCAGCACATTCACATTAAAACAGTTGATCTAAGATCAGTTTTAAAGGTCCCATATTATCCAGTGTTTCATTTGAAGTGTTGATCTCCATCAGAAGATATATTTGTGGTTTTAAGAACCAAAAACCATCTCAGTGTAGTTTTACATCTCCTCTCTCAGGCTTCTCTCTGGCTAGTAACAACAGTTCAATGAGCCAATCAGAGGAGAGGCTCTGAGTCTCTCTTCTCTTTGTTGTGACATCACAAAGTTCCAGAAGTCCTGACGGCTGGTTTTCAGGCTCAGTTTCTGAATACAGGCTGTGTGCATTTCTCTGTGGACTGAGGCTTTGATACTTTCACGGTATCAATATAGAACCTAGACCTGCTTTATAATCAAAAAACACATGGACATCTACCTTTATACAATACTGGACTTTTAATTGCCTGCTGAAGTTCCACCAATTAGAGTGCTGCCATCTGTCAACTGAACATCCTGTGGGGTTTTTATCCATCACAAAGGCTTGAACATATTTGGTCCTGAGGTCTGTTCCTACTAGATGCATCTGCCACTGACACTTAACTGTGCAGCACTGCAACACATCATAAACACACACTCACATAAAATCATGTCATTATGTGTAACCCCCCATATTATCGCAGTGTTTGTCAACCAACTAAAACCCTGTATTGTTAACATCTCATACTTAAACTGAGAAACCGTAAAAGTGTCTTGTAATAGGTACAGCTCTGACGTATTGTACTAATGAAAATAATGAAGGCTGTAAAAAGACAATGTATGCCTTTTTTTCTCTTTGTATTGTGATATCTTTGTCTGGTACGTCATCACAAGAGTCTGAACAGAAAGGTTGGAGGATTTTGTGGCAGTGTCAACTGAGAGGAAGTCAAACCATCAGTATATATCAATACATCAGATAGTTTCTCCCCAGAAATTATTAAATATGACACCCATCGGTCCAGTGATGAGGACGATAGCTGCGTTTCCCTGTCTGTGTTGCTGCCTTTTTAATTTGGTAACTGACACTCAGGAGCCACTGCCACTTAAAGCTCAACCCTCTGTACTCCTGTAGACTACAGTTTGCCCAAATATAAAGGGATTAAATGTATTTTACAAATAAACACTCAGGTGGTCCTGTCTTTTTCTTTGGGAATCTTAACATTACATGTTGGATGATAACAAATCAAAAGTAAAGAATTGCTGAAGACTAGTGGAGCCAGTGACATCTTCATGTTACCGTCCAGTCAGCTGACGAGAGCTTTTCTTAAATCTAAAGGTGACGAAGGGTCAAACATCATTTGTATTGTTTAAGTTTATTAATAGGGTGCATGTACATTTATCAACTTTTAAACAGGTCCCTGAAAATGTGGCAGGGTTAAAGACCATGACCCCATTAAAACTACAAACAAACAGAACAAATTCAATCAGGAGATCACTTTAACTGCCATGTGCAAAAACTAGAGAAGAAAAGTGAAAGATGTGAGAGTCATGGTGAATGGACATTATGATTGATGTCATATTTGAAAAGGGGGTGAGACTGATAAGGATAGTCTTTCTGATTGAACTTATGCTGAGCTTCATTACCACAGTAGTCTAACAGAGTATCTTACAAATATTACAGATTTGATGTGCAACAACTAACTTAGGAAACTGAATTGATAAAACTTAAACAGAGGACTGTCTAAACCAGCACAGACTGAGGCAAGAAGTTTGGGTGTCATAGACGAAATAAACTTGAGTAAGGGTACGTCAGTAAGACTAATTTACCACCAGGGAAACAATATAAAAGTGAGATCTTATCTTGCTCCTTCATTTGCAAAGAAACTGAATCATGCTTTGATTTTCACTTTAACCTGACTAAACAACATTGACAGGACGGTAAACACTGTCTCCTACTAACAGTGACTATATAACTGAACAGTGCAACCGTTTATCACAAGCGTGTGCATTAGCTTCAGAAAGTATTCAAACCCTTCACTTTTTGTTCACTTTATTGGGTTGTTTTTAATTTTAAATTGATAAAATTGTCATTTTTGCCATCAATCCACATTCAATAACCCATGATAACAGAATAAAGACGTTTTCAGAAGGTTCTGTTAATTCATTCAAAATCAAAAACTGAAATCTCATTTACAAAAGTATTCAGAAATGCATGAAGAGGTTCTCCATGAATTTTAGAGGCACTTTAAACCACTACACAAACCATTATCGTGACCAAATAATAATTGTAATAATATTATTGCAATATCTTTAGAAAATTTAAAAAAGAAATAATGCTATCAGTGAAAATCATTTTTAACTTTATTTATTGTGTGTTTTGTCTCTTTTTTGGCAAATGAATTAGACTCAAATATGAGTGTAGGGAGGTGGCGAGAGTCTGTAAACCATAACTGTACAAAAATAACAATTACACTTAAAGGACAGTAAAGAGGCAACTGATGCACAAAAGATCTACGAGGCCAAACATCTGCCACCACAATATTATCATATGCATATTATTAATACATTGTCCATATTTCATTTTATCAGGACACCCCTAATACATAAGTAGAAACTTCAAACACAGTAAAAACACAGAAAAATTAACTTTTCTCTTGCTGTTGAGAAAATAACATTTCATCCATTAGTATTAAAACACAAAGACAGTTACAGAAACCATGTTCACCACAGTCTTGGTGAAGCCTTGTACTCATTATTATTACTTATTATTTCTTATTACTGTATCTATTATTACCACAAAGAAGAAACACAACAGAGGAGACACTTGTTGCAAACCTATCACAAAACAATCAATCTTTTTATGTCTCACACAATATCAAATGTGATAGAATATAAAAAACAATGGAGTGCCTGACTAAATGGACTGCTCTTAAGAAATGGGCTGCACTTATATAGCCCTTGTCTAGTCTTATCGACCACTCTAAGCACTTTACAACACTCACCACATTCACCCATTCCCTCACACAGTCATATATCACACCCATCCACACATTCATACACTGGCGGAACAGTCATCGGGGGCGATTTAGGGTTCAGTATCTCACCGACCGCTGAATTTAAATCAGCATCAATTCAGGTTTGGACCAAGTGGAGTCTGAGCAGATCACATGGTGTCCACATAATGAAGGTGCTGCAGATTCATGTTGTTTGCCCAAATAAAGGTTGTCTATCAGTGTGGTCACAGGTGAGAAACAGTCACACAAAATCCAAATAAACAGGAGTCCAAGTTTCCAATAAGCAGCAGCACAAGCAATTGTGAACTTTGCCACCAGGGGGTGCACCAACAAAGCACAATGAGCTTTCAAAACAAGCTCAGTAATTGCTGTGGTAGATAGAGGTGTGTGTAACTGCTCTGGAGGGATGAAGAGATTCCTTGATCAGATGATGGTGAATCAGAGACAGTAACATGTTACTAAATCTGGTGTTCAGTTTCTTTGAGATCTGGTGAATAACAGATGTTTCACATTATTTTCATCAAACCACTGACCTTTCATGACCTCATGACATCTGCGTTGGTTATTCTTCTCCTTTCACTTATCTAGGATTTCCCTTTAATTTGCCACCAGATTGTAGAAATATATGTTCTTAAAAAAAGTTCTTACACCCCTCCCAGAGAGCTGTAAAGTTATCATCACAGTGATTATACATATTTAGATATATATTTCAAATCTATGCAGAATTCAAATAAATAAATAAAAAATATCAAAGAAATATAAGAGATCCCTCTGTGCTGCTGCTTGGCAGCACAGACTCCTACTCTTTCCTAGGAAAATGAAATATAACATCTCTTTGTTAGGATTCCTAGGAACTTGTCCCCCTGTTATTGGTAACTACATATTGGAGGATTTAAAACAAGAGCAAAGTTCTCCAGGCTTTTCTATCGACCACACAGAACTTCAGGGCTTTAAAAGCCCAAATGAAATAAAATTGTTGCCTTTTTCTGCTGCTATTTGGACCTGGCAGGAGATTTAAGATGGACATATTGGAACCACATGTTTTCTCTTTTCTATTGTGAAGTTGTATAGCTCTTTAAATGCAGGATGGAAAGCCTCAAATCACAGGTACGACAGAAATCAAATAGCACAGTGGAATGCAAAAATAAACACTGAGCAGCAAACACTCATCAGACTATGGAGGATAACAAAGGCTGGGTGTGTACTTCACAGTGCCCCATACAGTGAAGTCTGCTGTCAAAATGACAAGTCTAAATTACATCATTTTACTTCAGAGCAAGTCTTATAAGGAAGTTGGATGTGTGCATGAGTGGAGCAGGACCCCTCGGATTAATTAAATTAAAGAAATAGTTTAACAATTTGAGAAACACTCTTCTTACCAAGAGGACTGATACCGCTCTAATGTATGAAGCTACAGCAGGAGGTGGCAACACTCTTGGCAAGAAATTGTGATTTAACATCATCATCTTATCTCACCTAGCAACCAATCAGGAAAGGAGGTAGCACACTGTTACTTTGTCCCTCAGTTTATGCTACTCTGGTAGCTGTAACATGCTACATTAAAGCTGCATTGATCAATATTTGCAACTAGTCCTCCAACCTGAACAACCATATATGTCATTTTTTTCCAACCCTCTGATGCGACCTATAGTGTCTCTTGAAAGAGCGCCTCTACGGTGACAGGTATACCAGACCTTGGTTGTCATGGATATAAACATGCAGACTGCACCAAGAGCAGCATACCTAACTTCATCACCATGGTTACAATAATAACAGTCATGGCTTGTTTAGGTTTAGGTAAAGATTGTGATTTGGGTTAAAATAAGTACTTCCTCAACAATTCACAATCTTTGTTGTCATGGTTACAATAATAACAATGAACGGTCATGGATAACAGAAACAATGTAAACTGCTACTTTCACACGGGAATCGAACACTGCTCTCCTGTGTCATATCCATCCATCCACCCCAACCTCCTCCTGACGTGGACTTTGTTGCTTCATAAGCTACGTCTCCACACTTTTCCCTTTGCTCCTGTCATCATTACTATGACCACTAGATGTCGCCTAGCAACAAAACGTAGCCATGGGTCATAATAACCTGCTGACAGATGACCTATGGGCTCATTTTTTACAGGAGAGTCTCGGTGAAGGGGTTGTCTACTTTTCTCAGGGGAGCTGTTAGTGCTCTGAGGACTGCTACCATCCTCACCACTGTCGCCTCGTCAGAGTCACACACTGACTGTAAACGAAATGAGCTCACATAAATTCGGAAAATTACATAGATAAAGTATTTTTTATTTCTATTGAGGCAGTGGTAGGGGAAACACTGCAAACCCACAGAGAATTATCACCTGAGTCAGCAGTAATGTCTTTCAGCCTGTTGTTTTATAGCCCCCAGCTTTACTGCTTTGTTCGCTCTCACCACTCTTTTGGTTTCTATTGGTTGTCTTTCAATGGGCCTGTGTAAACCAAGGTTCTCTGTGTGCTGCTCCTTTATCTCTGCACATCATTTCTCAATACCAGTGTGTGTGAGTAATAGCTGACAGTATTAGTCCTGGATGCTCTGAATTCTAACACCCACCCTCTGTCCTAATGAAAACCATCTCTTTCCCATCAGCAGTGAAAACAAGAAAGAAATAGAAAACAGTTTTAAAATAATAAAATTCCTTAAAGATGTCACGTCTTATGCTTGTATGTAGCTGTCTTGAGTAGTATTAGGTATTGCTGTTCATTTTAGTATGACAAGCCAATGACTGACAGGACATCGATGATTTAAAGGACTCAGCATCAGCTAATTTCCTTTGTTACGACCCAAAGCTGGTCTAGGGAAGAAGGGAATAACATAAATATAGATGATGAGTGAGGATTCAGCTCAGTATTTCAGTCTTTCATTGTCAGATATAGAAAATGAAACTTCAGGGAGAGCCCTGGTAAAAATAACAATCAAGCCAGCTCTTTGTAGAAATATAGTGACTATGCTAAGTAAGCTATCAAAAAATAAAAGTTATAATCCTGCACCAAACCCTCTGTCACCATTAAAAACAGTAGAATAAGGGGATGTAAGAAAACATACAGGGCTTCCTGGCAAAGAGTTAAAAGATACAAAATATGTGAAACAGTAACTTATAATAAATAATTGATGATAGTATGATGACTATAATATAATATAATATAATATAATATAATATAATATAATATAATATAATATAATATAATATAATATAATATAATATAATATAATATAATATAATATAATATAATATAATATAATATAATATAATATAGAGGATGGGAGAAGAAGCTGAGGCCCACACAGCCTAATGATCAACACAAAACAGTTACATATTCACCTATGAGGTAATTTCACATATGTATCAATAATATTACAAACTCATACCACCCTGTATAAAAAAAATCTAAGCTATCCCTTTAATTTGCTGGACCTGGTTGTTGTTTTCTCAAAGCATCTTGGCAAAGTTGATCTTAACCTATAGACTCATAGATCCATAGACTTTGAATGGGACAAAATTTTAGGCTTTTAGCCTTTTGGCCCCCTGGTTCTGTTCAGTAGAAAACACGTAGCAGGACTGTACAGAAGTCTGTAACTGCCACTTTTACAATGATCTCATTTAATCAGTTTGACATTTTGTTTTCTGTACAATAACATTTTATGATCTTATTTTAATTTCCATGTTGAAAAATGCTTACTTACTTGCTAAATTAGAATAAAAGCTCAACTAACAAATAATTTTTAGTGCCACTAAACCTAACTGTGCCATAATGATAATAAAACTGAATGTGTATATAAAAATATATATATATATATATATATAATTACTTGCAGATGTTTTGCATTGAATAAAAATGAAATATTTCCTAATAGCAAAGTTAACCATTATGAAATTTACAATTATGAAAATTACCATGAAATTTCTATTTAATGTTCATTGAAATGAGCCACAATCAGAACACAATTCAAATTAAAGTGCAAAAGTCCAGTTTTCAAGTAATGATGCATTTTTAATCGTGAAATATTTCATATTCATATTGGCAGTCACAGACTTCCATAAGATGGGACACAGAATAAAAAAAAATTAAAAAAAAACACTAAATATTCTTGGGCACACAAATCATTAGAGCCCAGCCTGTATATATTAAATTTGTAACTTGTGGGCTACTTTTTTTTCTACTTGCTGTACTGTTGGATAGTCTGTAATTAACTTAATTAATCCAATAAGTGAAAATTGAGCTGAACTTACTCTACATTTACATTTTTGTGTAGCTTTATGTTGACTAAAAGAAAACAAAATAATGTCCGTTTTACACCACAGTTCTTGTTGCACACATTAATGGGTTTTATAAGGTAAAACAACCTCCCTGTTTAAGTGAATGTGTACGTGTGTGTTTACTAAAAATACCAGTTAGATGCAATCCTCATTACATCCACACCCAAACTGAGCGTCAGTGGCTTTTCTGTAGGTTTGTGTGAAAGCTTCGTGGTCTCAGTACTGGCAGGGTTGTTTGTGAGACAGGCTGCAGCAATCCCTCCCTGAGCCTCTGTGTTCCTGACATATTACTACTCCTCAGACTCAGACTTAGGTTCCCACACCTCCCCAAAGAATTCCTCATGTTAGCTTTGGGTGATGAGTTTATTTCCACATTCCTGGGCCCTTAAACAGCCACTCCATTAACAGGAGGACTGTGCTTATTTTGCAGTGCTATCATTACTTTCATTTATTGTCATTTGAAATGTTTGGAAGAGAACAACCTTTTGGAGTTGGAGCCAGATGGGAATAACTACATAACTTCACTCATAGTACTTGTGCATGAAAACATGTAGCTCTGCCTCTCATGAGTCTGTATTTGACTTGTGCCTCACCTAAGTGATCTTTGGGAGGGCTTTGAGATGACGTCACGTAGTTGTTCTTCAGAGACGTCACTTCAGCTGAGCTCAACTTGTTAACTGTGTGACCCCGACTCCACCCGTTCCTCCCGGTCCCTCCTGTTGGCACCAGTCATCACTGAGTTTAGAGGACAATGATTTGTTTGAAGATCTTGCATAACATACAGACATGATATCAAGATTCGCTAATATTACTGACAGACACATTTTGTAACAATGAGCAAATCCTTTAGTCATGTTTTCCTGATATCACTGGAGATCAAACAGATTTTCAGGATTTCATTTATCGTTGTTCCTGTGCATGATATCTCCAAAATTAGTCCCAATGTTTGGTGATCCGCAGACTTTTCCTCTGGCGCCACCATCAGGCCAACATTTTCACCTGCAGTGACATGGAATTTACCCAGCAAACTCTTGCTCACCTGAAAATGAACTTTTTCCAAATCCATGAGTTTTTCTTTTGCACCATGGCTACAATTTCCACACTAAGTTTTCTTATTTTGAGCCATGTTCATGCCATGGCTCTGTGGATGGTAGCGTTGGCCTGTTGGTTGGCTCAGACTGAAATGGTTTGATAAACACTGGATAACTTACATGAATTTTGGTGCAGATTTCCATGGTCCACAGAGAATGACTCGTAGACTTTTTGTCTAGCTTTATGATTAGGTCAAAAATTCCCTGCACACACTGAAATGCCTGAACATTTGGGAACCTGCAAAATCTCTTCTTCCATTTGAGTTGGCAACAATGAAACTCTGGATCACAGCCAGTCTAGTCAGGAGTTGGACCGACCCGGTTAGTCAGTCTCAGCTGGTAAACCTCTACTATGTTTTAATTTAGCTGACTATTTTGTTGCTCTTGTTTACTTACATTTCTGTTGTCAGGTGAACTGAAAAAGCATAGTGAGTTAAACATGGGTCATAAAAGCAACAGGCCAACAATAATTCCTGTGCTTCTGCTCTGAAATTGTTCAGAAAAATAATACAAGTTAACGACAACAACAATGGGGTGCATTGTCAGCCATGGTGTTTGTTGGTAATACCCCTGGGAGTCACCAGAGTCACACGTCCTACACATAATCAGAATCAGAATCAGAATCAGAATCAGTTTTATTGCCAAGTATGCTTTCACATACAAGGAATTTTTTCTGGTGATTGGTGCAATTGATCAGCAACAGTGGGGCTCTCTAGCCTTGTTGATGAGGCTAATAGCAGATGGGAAGAAGCTATTTTTGTGGCGAGAGGTTTTGGTCCTGAAGGACCGCAGCCTCCTGCCAGAGGGGAGTGTCTCAAAGAGTTTGTGTCCAGGGTGGGAGGAGTCAGCTACAATCTTCCCTGCACGCCTCAGAGTCCTTGAGGTGTACAGGTCCTGGAGGGACGGAAGATTGCAGCCAATCACCTTCTCAGCAGAGTGGATGATACGCTGCAGTCTGTTATTGTCCCTCTCCGTGGCAGCAGCGTACCAGATGGTGATGGAGGAGGTGAGGATGGACTCAATGATGGAGGTGTAGAAGTTCACCATCATAGTCCTTGGCAGGTTGAACTTCTTCAATTGCCTCAGGAAATACATCCTCTGCTGAGCTTTTTTGATGAGGGAGCTGATGTTTAGCTCCCATTTGAGATCCTGTGTGATGGTGGTTCCCAAGAATCGAAAATGCTCCACGGTAGCCACGGGGGAGTCACACAGGGAGATGGGGGTGGGTGGGGCTGGGCTCTTCCTGAAGTCCACTATCATTTCCACTGTCTTCAGAGCGTTTAGCTCTAGGTTGTTCTGCCTGCACCAGGTCACCAGACGCTCAGTCTCCCACCTGTAGGCAGACTCATCGCCATCAGAGATGAGTCCAATGAGAGTGGTGTCGTCTGCAAACTTCAGGAGCTTGACAGACTGATGGCTGGAGGTGCAGGTGTTGGTGTACAGGGAGAAGAGCAGAGGAGAAAGAACGCAGCCTTGCGGGGATCCAGTGCTGATGGTCTGGGAGTCAGACACGTGCTTTCCTAGCTTCACGTGCTGCCTCCTGTCAGACAGGAAGTCGGTGATCCACCTGCAGGTGGAGTCAGGCACGCTCAGCTGGGAGAGCTTGTCCTGCAGCAGAGCCGGGATGATGGTGTTGAAGGCAGAGCTAAAGTCCACAAACAGGATCCTGGCATAGGTCCCTGAGGAGTCCAGGTGCTGGAGGATGAAGTGGAGAGCCATGTTGACGGCGTCGTCTACAGACCTGTTGGCTCTGTAGGCGAACTGCAGGGGGTCCAGGAGTGGGTCAGTGATGGATTTGAGATGGGACAGGACAAGACGCTCAAATGATTTCATGACCACAGAGGTCAGGGCAATGGGTCTATAGTCATTTAGTCCTGTGGGCCTTGGTTTTTTGGGGACAGGGATGATGGTGGAGGATTTGAAGCAGGCTGGCACGTGGCAGATCTCCAGTGAGGTGTTGAAGATGTCTGTGAACACTGGAGACAGCTGATCAGCACAGTGCTTCAGGGATGATGGAGAGACAGAGTCAGGACCGGCTGCTTTGCGGGGGTTCTGCTTCTTAAAAAGCCTGTTGACATCTCTCTCCAGGATAGAGAGAGACGTTCCTTTGGTAGGGGAGGAGGAGGGGGGTTCTGATGTGGCTCTGATGTGGAGGTTAGTGTCAGGCTTGTCCCACTGTCTTTCAAAGCGGCAGTAGAACTCATTCAGATCGTTGGCCAGACGGAAGTCATTAATGGAGTGGGGGGGTTTAGGTTTGTAGTTAGTGATCTGTCTGAGCCCTTTCCAGACAGAAGCAGAGTCATTGGCTGAGAACTGGAGCTGAAGTTTCTCAGAGTACAGTCGTTTAGCTTCTCTCACCGCCTTGCTAAACCTGTACTTGGACTCTTTAAACTTGTCCCTGTCCCCACTCCTGAAAGCTTCCTCCTTTTGCCTCCTGAGCTGACTGAGCTTAGCTGTGAACCAGGGTTTGTCATTGTTATAACTCACCCTGGTGCGTGATGGGATACAGCAGTCCTCACAGAAGCTGATGTATGACGTCACAGCCTCTGTGAACTCATCCAGACTGTTGGAAGCAGTCCTGAACACCTCCCAGTCAGTGCAGTCCAAACATGCCCGCAGATCCTCTATGGCTTCACTGCTCCACTGCTTTGATGTCCTCGCAACAGGTTTACACAGTTTTAGTTTCTGCCTGTATGTGGGAATCAGGTGGACCATGACATGGTCAGAGTGGCCCAGTGCAGCCCGGGGGACGGCGTGATAAGCACCACTGATTGTGGTGTAACAGTGGTCCAGAGTGTTCCCCTCTCTGGTCGGGCAATTAACAAACTGTCTGTATTTGGGCAGTTCATGACTGAGGTCACCTTTGTTAAAGTCACCAAGGACAATAACTACGGAGTCCGGGTTGGTCCGCTCCACACACAGTATCTGGTCTGCGAGCGCCCGCTGTGCCTCCTGCACGTTGGCCTGTGGTGGGATGTAAACACCGACCAGGATGATTGAGGTGAACTCACGGGGGGAGTAGAAGGGCCTGCAGTTTATGATGAAAGTCTCCAGGTCAGGAGAACAGTGCTGCAGGATCACTGTCACGTCTCTGCACCAGCCACTGTTTGCATAAAAGCAGATTCCTCCACCTTTGGTTTTGCCGGACAGCTCTGTGTCGCGATCCGCTCTGAAGAGCTGGAAGCCGGCCAGCTCCAGCGCAGAGTTCGGAATCGATCCACACAGCCACGTCTCCGTGAAGCACAGGACGGCAGATGAGGAAAAGTCTCTGTTCTTCTGCACCAGTAGCTGAAGTTCATCCAGTTTGTTGGGCAGTGAACGCACGTTGGAGAGAAAGATACCTGGGAGAGGTGTGCGGAGTGCGCGCCGGCGGAGACGCGCAAGCGCACCAGCACGTTTTCCTCTCCTCCGGCGTTTCACTGCGAGAGCAACGGTCAGTGCACCTCTGACCAAAATGTCCAATAATCCCACAGATGAGTCGAGAAAAGTAGGAAAAAAATCCACTGGAGTTGTTTCTCTGATATTAATGAGCTCTTCTCTGGTGAAAGAGCTCCGGAAACCAAAGCAGAAAACTGGATTTATAAAGAAAATAAGGCAAAAAAATGCGCACCAAAACACCGAGGCAGCCATCCGCGGCGCCATGGCAACAGAAAAGGGCTTTAGTGGCTCAGCTTTCAGCCTCAGGCCAACATCTCAGCATCATGAACATTTCACTGATCACAGATGGTAAATAAATTCCCACACAGCTGAAGAGGAACAGTGTCATCACTCCAGTCTTCTCAACTCCATCAGTCCTACCTGTCGGCTATCCACCATGCACCTCTGCAACATCCAGCATAAAGTAAGTGATTCTACCTGTAACTTAATACATACTTTGCATGAGTTTTTTTTTTTTTTCTCACAGTATACACAACTGCCTCCCAGCTCCATACATCATTATCATCATTTACAATATTCCCCTTTTAGTAATGTTTTGTTTTGTGTTGCTGTGCAGGTCAGTGAGGGTACAGCCCAGGACTAAAACATTAAAGTCAGAGATTCATATCCAGACTCCAGTGTGTGGCTCAGTTTAGGCAACAAATGCAGAGACAATGGTGGGAAACAAATGAAATACGTTATCTGTGGACGTTTTACTGATATTCAGCATCAACACTTTGGCAGCTTGTCGGATAGATTACAGTTAACAAATCCTGTTTCCAGCATTATGTTTAGTTCAAGAAATATTTGCTGTTGCAAACTGGCCTGCTCCAAATAAACTTCATTTCCAGAACACATGTTGTGGCAGCAGGTGGACCGTGTAGGTCCCGCCTACAGGCTGGCGGCTGCTGCCATTTCGTAGCAGACACTGAGAAGATCAAGTGTCCTGACTAGTGTTGGACGCGCCTCGACTGCTGCCGGACCTGCAGCTTCAAATACTTTTTCTTCTCTTTGCCTGGGTGAAGGAGTTTGTTCCCCGCTGCGAGCATGAGCGTGGCGGTGGCGGAGGGCTGCTTTCTGTCCGCCCTGCAGCCCAGGTCCTCCTGCACCGCGTATGTGCTTCCCTCGGACGGCCCGTGTCCGGACCCCGTGGCTAAAGCCCGGAGAGTCCAGGAGCAGGTCCGGATGCGACTGGCTGAGAAGAAGTCATCCTCCCTGCCCAGACTGGACGACTCGCTGGTCGGATCAACAGGTGAGCCACATTCCCTTCAACAGTCGGCTTCATATCCGCCCCAGGTACAGGTGATAGGTTAGTTATGAAACCCTTATTACCACTACAGTTAATCCTACATGACAAACTGTATCCAAAAGTGATTGATTATCATAAAGCAGAACAGAAAAAAAGACAATAACATAGTAAGAGAGCTCCACCGTATGTGTGTATACATGAATACTGTATATACAGTCTGCATATTTTCTGAAGTCACTGTATACACTCAATTGGCAGTTTATACCCAGTTAAAACTAAAGGGGTCCTCCTGAACTGTTTTTCTTTATACAGAGAAGTGTTTTTTATGTTTTATATTAATGTGGTGGACAAAATAATAGAATACAGTTCATCAGCCATTATCATAAAGTTGGAAAACAAAACCTCTCTGAAACAACATGTCTTCTGAGACTGGCAGACAACAGGTTGGGCTGTGAACACAGTGAATCAATAAGCTTCACCACTGGAATGAAGGCTTGAAGCTGTGTTAAGATTTTTTTTTTGGCACAGTGGAACAATTGTAAACATAACAGTGACATATTATATTTATAAAGTTGTTAGCCAACAGTCTTCCATTCACACATCCAGCTGATACATTTGGAAATGTGCCATGTTTTGAATGTTAGTCTAAAATCCAGTCTCCTTCAGCTGCTGAGGACAGTATCTGACTCTTTAGCTGTCAAATGCTTCAGTCTGTTCACCAGCTTGTTGGAGACCCTGTCTGTCTGCAGTCCTGTGCTGGACAGCCAGTGCACAGTAGGTTTACCAGAGCTTTTGTGCTGAAAGCTGGCGCCTGCTGCAGGAAATGAGGTTGAAGAGAGTAAGATTGTGCTCTGTAGAACCAAAACAATGAAATAACAAATGCAATGAGATGCCAGTTCTTGGTGGGTTCATCACTGTGAAGGTATTCTTTCACTTTACACACTGTTTATTTAAAGTATGTTGTCAGTATAAAATATTGATTAGAGCTTTGGAGTGACATTTGTTTTCCAATGTTAAAGACCAAGGTACAAACCTCTCAACAAACCTTTGATACATGATAAACATTACACCATCAGACTTAATTTTCTGTCAATCAACTAATTGTTAAGCAAGAATACAGACTGTATTGTGGGTTATGTGAACCATTGTTCTTTCTGTCATGACTTCACCACAATATAATATTCCCACAGGGCATTGTTGTGTAACCGACACCTAAGTTTATAGTAACCTTGTCATATTTGATCTTATTGTTTAATATTCTGCAGTTCTGGCTTTTTTCTCCAGTTATACCCCCACAGAACCAGACATGTGTAAGAGCGTCTGTGGCATGGGAACAGATACATAGTTGTATGATATTTTGTGTTGTCATTTTATTCTACAGGGACTTTAAATGGTCTCTATGTTCATTAAAGTGAGTACAGTGGTATACATTACAGTTTTTTATCATAATATTCTTGTCAGTTTACATTCGTACCCAATCTATGGTGTAATCACTGTTCATCAGCACCATTAACACCTCATTGTTCATAAAGATGTCATGAAACATGACTCAACATCTTTTCTTAGGGGACTGCTTGTAAGTTCGGCGTTCATTCACCAAGCAGCTCAGTAAACATTAAACTCTCATGCAGTTTAATGACTTTTGTCCCAGTTAAAGACTGAACTGCGGGTATCATTTTTAAGGTGTTCAGGCCAATTTTCTTTTTCTGAAAACAGTAATCTGAGTGATGACCACATCACTGTTTGTTTCAGTCTTGCTCCACTTTCCTGATGTAACTGTACACCATTTAAACATAGAGAGGTTTTGGGTTTTGATCCAGAGGGAGACGTCGTACCAGCAGAAAGGACCTGGCTGGAAAAAACATCTGAAACCCTTCAAGCAATTCCTGTAACTCAGTTGCTTAAAAGAAAATTCAAGAGAAATTCCTTTTGTTATTTAGCAAGGCTTTGCGGTCATAGATCAGCTAAATTGTGGTAGAAAAATTAAGAAACACAGTAAACAACAATCTGTTTGATTTACTTTGGAAAACGAAACCAGTAAATGGTTCTTGTTGTAAAAGATAACCCAGTGAAATGTTGACATACGGTCAAAATTAAGACAAAAGCAAGCTAAACTCTATGTCAGTAGTGCTCCATACAAAAAGACTCCAGGGTTTAAATAAACAGTCCTGATGATGTCATCAGGAGTCATCAGGGGTCATCTCAGCCTGGGCTTGAAAATTTTTAACAGAAAACATGTGTCTCAACTGGAGGTAAAATGAAGTGTGACAGAGGTGGGCATTTAGGAGGCATGGAGGTTGTAATGTAAGATACTATCCACTGCATTATGGGAAATGTAATGTTTCCAACCACAAAGGTTGTTTTTTTCAAACCTCTGATACGACCTGTAGCAGTGTCTCCTTTAATAGCACCTCTATGGCGGCATGCATACTGAACTGTGGTTGTCATGGTTACAATTAATAAGACGCAGTCTATACCGACAGCGATGTACCTACCTTCGTCGCCATGGTTATAATAATAACGGTCATGGCTTGGTTAGATTTAGGCATTAAAACTACTTTAGGTTAGGTTAAGGAAAAGATCGTGATTTGGGTTAAAAAAGCACTTACTCATCATTAGATGATCTTCGATGTCATGGTGACAATAATAACAATGTGAGTAACTTTGTCAAAGAGTCATGGATAATAGAAACAACATAAACAGCTACTGTCACATGGGAATCGAACACCGCTCTTCTGTGACATATTCCTGTGTTTTGTTGACCCATCCATCCACCACAACCTCCTCCTGACCTGGACTCTGTCCCTCTGTAAACAATGTCACCAAACTTTTCCCTTTGCTCCTGTCATAGTTATTACAACCACTAGATGTCGCCTAGCAAGAAAATGTAACTATGGGTCATAATAACCTGCTGACAGACGACCTATGGGCTCGTATTTTACAAGGGGAGCAGCTTGTTTTTTCTTTTACTTTGACTTGATTCTGCTCCTGAATGTGCTCAGATGTAAACCTTACTGGACAGAATTAAGCTAATTTAGCAGTACTTATTTTGTTCATGCACCGATCCAAAGAAAATTTCACACCATATTGAATGTCAGGTACCAAGCCGTCTGGAGTGAACGCAAATACCACCACAACACCATAATTAATTCAGTCAAGATTAGTCTTCTCAGCATAAAACAACAACAGATGTGACAGATGTGGGAAATCTGTTAAACACACAGCATATCAGGAAACTGATGTGGAATTTGGGAAATTCCACATCATCAGTACTTTTTTGTCTTTAGAAAATCTCGCTGTTACGGAAACTTGAGTCAGTGATGAACCGAGCAGAGATTCCTGTACTGTGTTGGGCTAACTTTAGCTGTGATAATAGCTGAAACACATGGCAGGAACGTAGTAACAGAGCTGTAGCATCCCTGTGTTAAAGCTAAACATGCACATGGGCGTGTGCTTGTTGTTGGGGTCCAGTTCAAGCTGCTCTGAGGACTGACATCACAGGACTTGTGGCCAAACCATTAAGTAATTTCTCATGAATGTTAGTCAGTTTATTCCAGGACGATTACAATGTCAGCTGGCTTTAGAAGCCCACTGATTTTAACCATAACAGTTTTCGATAGGTGATGACAAATTTATATATGAAAAAGAAAAAAACTAAAATAAAAACTGCAAATCACATAAAGTCTGAATATTTGTTTATACTTGTGTATTGTATTGTTGCTGTGTATTGTGTATTATGTCATACACAGACTGCTATTTGTGCACTACGACCACCTGGAAATGTGTTATTTCCTGGTCATTTCCTGTTTTCTTTTGGGTTCCAGTCAGGACAGTTTTGTTTTATAAATATTAAAATGTTACACAAAACTGCTTTTCCATTATGACCCAACAGTTATAAAGATGACAGTTCAGTACACAGTTGAAAGACCACCTCATGTTCTCTATCTTGACATATGCAGATTTATGTGAGTCATCCTGCAGAGTTCCGATGATGCACATCTGTCTCACTGCAGACGGGAAAACAGGCTGGATCATCTGTCCAAAAGGAAAGTACGGGAGAGGAAGGAGCAGTCCCTCCCCCTTACTACCACTACCCCTGCCTTTGTCTGATAAGACAACAGGGCCTCAGTTTGACCTATGAGAGAGTCAGGATGTTGTATAAAGGCTGCATGAGATCTCCTCTCATTAGTATGAAGTCTGTCTATCACAGATCTGAAATATCTGAAATAACAGCAAAAAGTAATCAGTGGGAATCAGTGCTAACATTAGTGAGTTAGGTTACCTTGCTTCCACTTATGGAGTGGAATGCAAATTTAAGGGACAGTGAATCGACAAAAATGTTCAATGATGTAAAGGGACAGGCAGCTTAAAATGGCTAATAGGTAACACTGTTCTGACATAATTAAACAAAGTGTGAAACATTGGTTAGCATGCCTCTCGCAGAGACAGTCAGCTGCGGTGATGGGAAATGCCCAGTCAGAGGTTTTAGGCAGAGAAGCTGTATCCTGTTTTGAACATTGAAAAATAACTGTAGTATTTTTGTAGTTTACATTTCCTCAAACAAAATGTGATGAGCATTCAAATGTTTTCACAGCAGCAGAGTGACTGTGATGTAAAGTATATAATGCTACATGCATTATATACTTTATATATTACATATATAATACATACATGCATAAAGTCATGTTTGTGTATTTAAGTTAAGTTTATGGTGATGTATCTTTTATTTTGATTTTGCCTATATAAGTAAGACTTGGTCATGACATCAAGCCAGTGTTTTACCTGTTGTGAACTAAGTTTGGATGTGCAGTTGAATGAGCCAAAGAGGTTTGGCAGAACTGGAAGACGTTTAAATGCTGTGTAATCTGTAGTCAGTGAAATCTGGATGCAGTCCAGCCACAATTAAAATAAAAGCAAAGGAAACAGATAGAGATTGTGCGTGGAGCAAAAATAATGCAGACTACAAACTTGTGTGGATGGCTGTGAATGAACAGGGGAGTCGACTCCAGTCAAAAAAAAAAAAACACGTTGAAGGACAAATGCACGTAGGCTGAAGTCTGGTTCAGCACACCCTGAGCTCATTGACCACCTTGTGTGGGGAACATTCCTTTCCAATCTGCTCTTCACAACATGTTATCAGAGACTATTTTAGACTGGGCTGTACTTCAGCCAGGAGGGTCAGGACTATAGGGTCAGGAGATTTTTCATTTGGCCTTAAAATCTGAGGACCAAACAGAAATTTGTATGTAATTAAATCTGCATATTGATGATTTAGAAAAGACTATTCTTTATCAGTTCAGCATTTCTGGCTTCTCAGATTGATTGTCCTGAGACCGAAAACTAAACATCCTGGATATATTGATTATGAAAAGAGTTTTTTATTTCACTTTGAAAGGTTTGATCCATTTTATCCACATCTGGCACAACTGCTGTGGATAAAATAGCTCAGTTCACAGTTGAGACAAGAGGCAAAGGGCACAAGGACATGAGCAAGGAATGCAACCACAATCAAACCAACAAGGACAATAGCAAAGTTTCTGTCTAACATAACAGCAGGAGTCAGCTCTATTAACAATCCTGTCCCCTTTGTCTTGTTAGAGGCTTGTATGAGCTCTGAGCCTGAGCTTTTTTTAATGACTCAGGTCAGGATGTCAATCAACAGTTTTACATTTTGGGAAAATGTTTATTCTCTTTCTTTCTGAGAGTTAGATGAGGTGGTTTTTAACACGCTCACGTCATGCTAATTATAAAGCCACAGTCAGGAGCCAGTTAACTTAGTTTAGCATGAAGATGGGATATGGGGGGAAATTAGCGTACTGGAGTCTCCTCAGGTCTCTTGGTGTCCTCACAGAAACAGGAGGCTGGTTCAAAACGCCCTGTCATTTTCTGTATGGATTTAACAAACAAAACATAATTAGTGAGATGTAATGGTGCTGGTAGGTGGACTTGTTGTTTGAAAGTTGCCACTAAAGTTAACTGTCTATTATCATGTCATGTGATATCATAAAGAGACCTGCTCTGTATGAACAGTGCCCTGAAATAACTTCTGCAATGATTTGGTGATGTGTAAATAAAATGTTGACTTGATATGACCTTCTTTTGTGCAAATCTTTAGGACATTTTTGTTTTTTTTCCATCCCACACTTTTACATGTGGGGTGTAATGAACATACAGAGGGGTTTAAGACTCTGGGAGTTTAGACTGGTGTTTGGGACCAGGCTGTTGGAGACAAGGCTGTTTTTTTTGCAAATAATGGGACTAAGACCGGAGCTTTAGTAGAAGATGGGTTTGTGACAATGATGGAAAGTAAAGAGAAAGGCTTGGCTGCATACCACAGCTATAATGGAGCATAGTGAAAGAGAGGAGCTGCACACATAAATCAGTGAAAGGCTGAAAAAAAACTGTGGCAAGATGGGCTTAATCACAGCCATTAAACTATGACAGACAAGTTGTTTAAAAACATAATTCAACTCTGGATAATAGCACTCCCTTATTCTGAAATTCTTGTGGCACATGAATGTGTTTTTTGTTATGCAAGTTTCTATCCCCTCAAATACTGCTTATAGAGTCTGCAGTTACAACCAGGAAAATGATCACGTTTACCAGATTTGAGTATGTTTCTTAGTTGTATGTCTCGTACAATGGATATGTGATTCACAGGACTTTCAGTGAAAAGGTAAAAGACATGATGAGGGTAGAATCGAGGCTACACCCTGACAGAAAGGTCTGGATATTTGGGAGGCCTCAGGAAGTTCCAACAGATCCTCCATCAGCTAGTTCAGAAACATATGTGATGGAATTCACATACACCACTCCCTGCTCACCATCCAGAGCGTCCTGTGTAGCGGACAATACAGTGAGCTCATCGGCAAAATGAAAAAACACTTGCAGACACAACTCAGGTCATTTTCTCTGCACTGTTTCTCTTTCAGCATGAGCACAATGCATAATGGTATTTATTGCTTGGTTAGTGACCATTGGGTGTACACTACTTTTCACCATGCATTGTGGGATACTATAGAGGTTATAATAATTCTCACTATAAATTTGGAAACCACTATAAAGTGGCAAACTTAATATATAGTGGACTATATAGTTTATATCACATTTTTCTGAATGGCCACGTTTTATTGCAGGGAAGAAAAAAACCTGACGGTCACAGTGAGGGAGGAGACTCTCCTCAAGGCATTCATAGTGTTGCACTTGACTGTTCATGTGAAAAGAGACATAAGTGTGTGAAGAATGAAAAAAGAGCAGAGAGAGAAGGCCAGACCCTGGCTCTTCACTTACCTCCACACAAAACTGATAAATTGTTGAAAATTGGCTCCATTTCTACAAAGCGTAATCTCTAACTTCAGCCCTCCACTGCACAGGACTCAACATTTTATTCTTACTGATGGATATTTCTCACCACTGTTTCTTGTGAGTCATGGTTCACTTCTCTCTCACAGCTGTTACTGACTTTTTAGCAATAAACCATAAGTTTGTTTTGACAGTTTTTTAAAACTGATTATTCAGCAAGAAAAGCTTCATGCCCACCCAGACATTAGACGTGCTCTAGAGTCTATATAGACATCTAACAGTACAGAAATGATCAGAGTTTTACCTACAAACACCAGGTCCCTTAGAAAATTAGCAGCATCCAGAAACAACATTTTCCATGAGGCCTAAAATGCTAACACAATAATCATTTTACCCCAATTTTATTGTCCAGTGCAGACAAAGATATCCATTTATTTTATAAATAGATGGACAATAAGTCCTAGTATCACACATGAATATCATGTAAAAGACTTCCCAGCTTTAAATACAGAATATGTTTAACAGAATAGTTTCATTTGTGATCATATAAATGTTAACATGTGATGCTTTGAACTGTTTTACATACATAGTTTAACAGCTTGTAAGAAAAGAAAGAAAGAAATGCCACGTATACAAACTTTAACCAAAATGACCACACAGCCCACAGCAGTTCCTGCTCAGACTTGAATGGGAGGTTAGATAAGTAGTGTTGGATCCTTGTACGTGAGCCTGGGTTTGGCCATCACCTCAAGTGGCAGTGGAGAGAGCTGTTGTGCTTTTATGATGTTGATGTTGTGGACAGCCTTAGGTGCTCTTCAGACTTAAAACCAAGCATTAACAAAACTCCCACTGTTGAATGAGATAAAGATGAGGTTTAAAAACAGTGGAGCATCCTTTAAATAACAAAGCATCAAGTCTGATAAAATGATAAAATTTGTGTTAAAACATCTGAACAGCTGAAGAGAGGCCTCACATGTAATGGTTTCTGTGGCCTCTGCTGTTGTGTGATGAGAGATCCCAGATACATTTAACATATTGTTGGTTAAATGTTGTGTATGTACTCCTTATTGTGGTGGTCCTGTATGAGCATACCTCCCCTGACCTCTGACCTGCTGATTCTTATGTTCAGGCATGCAGCCCCTCCCAGCACAATCTCCGCCCTCCTTCCTTCCGTGCTGCTGGAGTAGATGGGCTCCCACCGCCACCCCACCCCCTTCCTCTCTCTGTTCAATTCACAGCAGCTCACTTATATAATGTTTTACAATACAATGTCCTCTTTAGTCTTAGAGTGTCCATACATGTGGTTACAGTGTGCAACCTACATAATGTTCCTTCAGCCACAATCCTTCATATCTGTGTACATTATTTCCATCTGTGCAGTGAAGTGAATCCAGCTGTATCACAGTAGGTCTGCCCTATGACTCTTGACATGATGTTACACAGCTCCAGCCCATCTCTGAACTGCAGCCCCCTGCCGAAGCCCAGTGGCCTGACGAAGGCGAGTTTAGATTCCACAGCGAACACACCCATTCCAGTGGCTTTCATTCAGCTGCAGGGTGTCACTGATAGATGCTGCTTTGGTCACAAAAACACAGTCACACACTGCAGAGTCATGTTTCATTGTGAAAGCCATGGTTTGGTTTAGTTGCTGGAAGTGCTTAGTTATCATTCACATGAAGCTTTTAGTGCAAATTCAAGTGGGAAGACAACTCATCAGCCTTATCTCATCACACTGAGGCTCCACTATTATCCACTGATTACACTGGTGTTCTGTCCTGTCCAGTGACCATCTTAGCTGAAGAATATTTGAACTACCTCACCCATGTTGTCTCTCTCTGCTGACATTGTAGTCTAGGCTGCTTGCGACTTTGCCCCTCCACCACCACACTGCCACTGGTTAAAGCCTCATCTAATGCTCACATTGACTGCTATTCATACAGCTCTCTATCCTTATACATCTCTTTATTGATGGGATAAATGCCAAAGTCTTTATTCAAAATGTTCACAACACCTTATGGTGGGAAACTCAAAATACTGGAGACATTTGAAAAATGTTCAAACATCCCAGCACCAGCTGTCTGTCTGTGAAGACAACCTTCTCTCATCTTTAACTTTCTCTGCAGTCACTCATTTTAAATGTTGATATAGCCAATAATAATAAGTACAACTGTCAGCCTGTTGATAATCTTTTGATTTTGACAGATTTTGACATTTTAATTGTGATTAAAACGCTAGGTTGTTTCCATGTTCTGTTGTCTGACAACAAAAACAAAAATGTGTGTATGTGTCAAATAGAAAAACCACATTGTGAAGAGTGGTCAGAGGTCAGTCAGAGGTCAGTACATCAGAGCATCCACTAACATTGAAGTGACAGCAGCAAATCTGTCTGTTTACTCTGGAGCCAGTGCACTGAGAAAAAAAAACACAGCCATATGTAAATCTGTACTCTTTACTATTCTGTGTGCACAATAAATATGTTAGACAATAAAAGCTGTGAAACATCCAATGAAAACCACATGATAGTATCAGATCTAAAGTCTTCAATCTAGATAAACTGGACTTACTTCACAAATGTGGTCAGAGTTCAAATGCTCATTTTTTTGTTTTCTGGCCCTTGGGGGCCTCCATAGTCTACACTGTGTTTGTGTCCACATGTTAATAAAATATGCAGTACATCAAGTTTAAATTGTATATACAGCAGTGAATCATCATCAAAATATGAAGCAACTCTGGGTTTCTTTCATGATTTGACTATTGCTGTGTCTTTGTATAAGTATTCAGACCCTTCATTCAGTACCATGTTGAACCCTCTTTGGCAAATACAGGTTTAGTAACATTATCTATGGGTATGCGTACATTCAGGAGTAACATAGTTTTGTTAAGAAAGGTGCATAACCAGGTTTCTGAAGTCAGGACTTCTGCAGAGCTGTGTGCAGTCACCAAAGCTAGTCCAAACAACCAGTTAACTTCTCTTTTCTATCAGCTGATGATAAGATGAGGTGACAGTTTGAATGACCAAAAACTCTAATACTTTATCTTTCTACTGTTTGTCTAGATTACAGCCTTCCTGCAGGAAAGACCTTCAGCCATGGTTTCAGCTCCAGATCCATGATACACACACCCAGCCGCATCATGGCTGTGAGTACCGCCTGCCAGTCCTGCATTACGCCATGAAACATGCAAGACAAAAAAAAAATTTAAGAACTGTTTGGTACAGATAAATGCAAAATACTGTAGATTTGGCACAAGTATATTGTAGCAGAGGTCAAAGTTGGGAAGCAGGCTCAAACCCAACAAGTATCGCCTAAAAAAATAGGTGGTTTGTCTTTTTTTTTTTTACTCTCTGTACTGAGCTTCACATCGTGGCTCTGTTAGGACTCACTGTAGCCTCCCAGCCAGAAAGCTGTAAATTTGATTCGTGGCCTTCTATGTGGAATTTAATTTTGGAGTCCAAACAGAAGCAATCTGGTTTGGAGATGGTACCCACCTAAACAGTGGGAGTTTGTCTGTGATGGACTGTATTAGTATTGTGCATCATAAATAATTAATTTCATTGTTGATTGTTAAAAGATTATTCCAGTTTATTACATTTTCTGTCTCATTTTTGTGATTTCACCTGCATTTCTATTAGTAATAACAACATTGAAGAGCACTGACATCTGGTCCTTAGCCATAATTTTAGAAATATTGGGGTCATATGTTAAAGTCCCCCCAATGTCCCTTCTTAATTATTTGGATTTTTCATATTCTACTTATTTAGTAAATTGTTAAATTATAGTTTTTGTGAATTCAATGCAAAAGGTCTAAAGGCTTCTTTTAGAGCCTCAAAATAGAAATTGATTGTTATTAGACATTTTCTGGTTTAAATCTTTTCTAAACTTATGTATATATATATATATATATATATAAAATATACATTTAGAATGTATTTTATTGAGAACCTCTTCTGAAGCCATTCAAACTGCTATGTCTGCCCATCACTTCAGGGATTTGGTTGGTTGAGTCCATCATGGGGAAGCTGGTCTCACCACCTAACAATGTTATACAGTATATTGTGTGTACAATAATGCCTCAGATGTTCTTTAATTCCTTTGGGGAAACACAAGGGTTGTGTGGGAATTTATCCCCAAAGCCTGGTGAAGAGCAGTGGGAGTGCTGATGCCAAAAGAAAAATATTTTCCACCATTAAACTGTTTTGCCCAACAAATCCTTTGAACAAAGAAGGTAAGATATTTTTCAGTATGCTGGCGTAAAGACTGACAAAGTATCTGAAAGTATCTGAAACAAAACCATTTCAACGTGTCAACCCAAAAGGTTAGTATATCAGGCTTCTCAGGATGCCTTGAACATACCAGTATCATATGGCATCAAATCCAAACTGCTAAGAAAGAAGGAAAGGATCTACTCATCTTGTTCCTTGACCTGACATGGATCAGTTCCTCATTCCCTACTGTGGACACCTTTTCAATTCTTTCAGGTGTTTACAGTAACAAATCTGGTAAAACACAACTTCAAGGATCTGAAATTTTGTAACACAACATCAGATTTCACCAAATCTTGGCAACCACTAGAAGCTGGCATCACCGTTGAATGCACCTTCTGCCCACTGGTCTTTACTAAGGCAATGGAGCTCATTGTCAAAGCCTCAAAATGGAAAAATGGTCACTACAGTTACCACTGATTTACTTTTGGACAACAACGTTCCCCTGCACCACAAGACATCTGGAAAAGCTTCATCAAAACATGTGAGCATGAGGATCAAGTCCAGCAAGTACCGAAGCATCTCCATTGTCTAAGGTAAAGTCATGGATCAAAGAATGGGCTGGTGGTATGACGCAAAGCTCAAGGACACAGAGCAATTTAAAGAACTCAAATAGGATAACATCACATACATAGCTTGTATCAACAAGACCTTGCTGCCAGGAAAACTTGAGCTGTGGTGCTTCCAGCTTGGCATACTCCCAAGATTCATGTGGCCTTTAACAGAAATCCCCATCAACAAAGTGGAAAATCCTGTCTGACTATACGGAAATGGCAAATTGGAATTACCACTTGCAAGTGGTGTGGAAGAATTGAAATCCCCCAAAGCAAGATTAGTCGTGACCCAGAATCTGTCATTCGGGAGGAAGTGGACTCCATCTGAAAGCGGTCCGAGTGTTAAGTCTGCCCTTCACTTCAGAGATGTGACTGGCCACAGCCATAGGAGTTTTGTCAGCAGAGCCTCTTATGACCTTCTGACCAAACCCCAAATCCTGAAGCAGTGGCGGGGAGACCTTGCTTGCTCTCTTTTCAAATACCTGCATCAATAAGACATATTTTAACAGAATGCACAAGCCTCACAGAAGGGTGTGACACTTGGCAACATTACCAAGTTCTCAGACAGCTGGTTTCCTGGCACAGAGGTGAACCGCTAGAAATGTCCCCTACAAACATCAGCAGGAAATGCCTGTATAACACTATTTGCACCAGCAGGCCAACCTCCAAAGAACCATATAACATCAAAGGATGCAGGCTGCATACTTAACATGTGGACTTGGAAAAGAAGCTAGTGTTTCCTCCAGACATTAAACTTCAACACTGGCCAAACATGGTCAGCCAAGCTGGCATATATTAAGGAATTGACAGTACAATAGGAAGATGGTGTTGAAGTACTCTGAACTGGCAACTGAAGCTACCAGAATGACTAGAAGACCAAGATTTTCCCTGTAGAACTGGGATGCAGGGGATTTGTTGCTACATCTATGACCAGACCTTTGAAGAAGATGGAGGTGAGGGGCCGCTCCCTCGAACAAACAATCCTTACCAAATGCAGCAGAAAAAAGCAGCATTCGGCTTGTTGAGCTATTTCGAGACCTTATCAATGAAACATCAGAGGAGGAGGGTGCCCACTTGATGACACTGATGACATACTCACAGACCCTTTCATGACTCCAATCAATCAAGATTCATTTTGTTAAATAAAAGAACGAGGCCAAATTATTTATCATACACAGCGGTAAATCATCAAATTTAGATGTACTGGGTTTCGACATATTAAAATTAGCCTGTTAAAGGCCCACTATGTGTATATCTGACATTTGTTGAATGTTTAATGTAAATTCATTTCAGGTTGCTAAAACACCCAAGGAAAATGGAGAAACCAAGACCTCAGTGTCCCCAACTGTGGCATCAGTTCTGGCTGAAATATACAGTGCATCCGGAAAGTATTCACAGCGCTTCACTTTTTCCACATTTTGTTATTTTAGAGCCTTATTCCAAAATGGATTAAATTAATCTTTTACCTCAAAATTCTACACACAATACCCCATAATGACAAAGTGAAAAAGTTTGCTTGAAATTTTTGCAAATATATTAAAAATTAAAAACAAAAAAAATCACATGTACATACATGTTCACAGCCTCTGCCATGACACTCACAACTGAGCTCAGGTGCATCCTGTTTCCACTGATGATCCTTCAGATGTTTCTACAACTTGACTGGAGTCCACCAGTGGTAAAGTCAGTTGATTGGACATGATTTGGAAAGGCACACACCTGTCTATATAAGGTCCCATAGCTGACAGTGCATGTTAGAGCACAAACCAAGCCATGAAGTCCACGGAATTGTCTGTAGACCTCCGAGACAGGATTGTATCGAGGTACAGATCTGGGGAAGGGTACAGAAAAATGTCTGCAGCATAGAAGGTCCCAGTGAGCACAGTGGCCTCCATCATCCGTAAATGGAAGAAGTTTGGAACCACCAGGACTCTTCCTAGAGCTGGCCACCCGGCCAATCTGAGCAATCAGGCCAGAAGGGCCTTAGTCAGGGAGGTGGCTAAGAAACCGATGGTCACTCTGACAGTGCTCCAGCGTTTTTTCAAGCAAACTTTTTTCACTTTGTCATTATGGGGTATTGTGTGTAGAATTTTGAGGCAAGAAATGAATTTAATCCATTTTGGAATAAGGCTGTAACATAACAAAATGTGGAAAAAGTGAAGCGCTGTGAATACTTTCCGGATGCACTGTAGAAGTGCAGCTACATTGCTAACAAGAAGTCTGACAGAACTATCAGACTATCAGACAGGTTTTAAACAAACACCCAGGATAGCAAATATTAGTAGGAAGAGAAAAGAAAGAAAAATGGTAAAATTATTCCCCAAACTGACTGTATATCATCCAACAGTTTACAGACACATTTCGCAAAGTTCTCCTTTGCAGTGAGGGATTATTAGCAACATTGTGGTTGTACTCGCTGTCAGTTTTACCTCAAAATAAAGTGGTTTAGATAATCTGAATAGACTGATGGCCTGTTTACAATATGTCAAATGTTTCTTGTCCAATTGCTGGAACGATTTTAGTGCGTTTCAAGATCTCAAAACTCAGCCAAAACTCTAAACATAAATGACCAAAGTTGTAATAAATTACAAATAGTTAAATTAGTGATCTAAAACTTTTTTCTGTAAAAGAGTAGGGCTGTGCTTTACTGGAGACCTGTGTGCCTAGTACACACACGCACACACACACACACACACACACACACAAACTTGAAAGCACTGAGCCAGTGTTGTACATGAATAATGTTTCCTCTCTCGTCTTATTGTATCTGAGTCAGTGGGAGGGAAAATGGCAGCCCCACGCTGCTCACCAAATTCAGAACAATGTAAAGACAGAAGAAAAATATAAACAGGACATTTGCCTGTTGCTTTTATTGGCCAGTCTAAACAATACAAAGGCTGCAGTGTGCTTCCTGCTGGGTTTAAGAAAGGTTTTAAGAAAGGAGAGAAGGAAGAGCTGCAGAATGTGGGAACTCTTACACTATCTTTTACTGTATAGGACAGTTTCACTTACCTCAAACACTGTAGAAAAGAAGACATAGTGCTGTAAGAGCTTCTGTATAACAGCTTTTTGCTTTACTGAGGAAGTTGAAAATGTGTCTTTTCATATCAGAAATTCTGAAGAAATGGTATTTATCTTTTCAGTGTGTCTGCTAACAGTTTATGTCTCCCCACACCACCCACCCTGCAGGTTCCCACAGTACCCCTTCACTCCCCTGGTTTCTCCTCTCGCTCTGCTGTGGAAACAAGTTCAAAGATGAACCACAAAGGATCCAGCATGGTACAGAGCAACTACCAGACCTATAGAGCAGAGTCACAGAGCAGAAGCAGGCGCTCTAAGTCACTGTGCCAGGCTGACCAAGAGGGGTTTCCCCTCACGGTGTTGGATCTCCCAGAGAATGCCTCCTACCCAACCACTGCGCCTCCCCCAGGTACCCTTAGGCGCAGCCTCAGTGGGATACTGGCCCAGGAACGAGGCTACTGGCAGGAGGAGCTGCCGTGTCAGTACACCTACAAAGGCCCCTCCCACCGCACCATCAGCCGCATCACCAACCGACAGCAGCACTACCAGCAGCAGGGCTCTGCCTTTGAGAAGGAGGGCTGGCAGGGGACCGGCAGGGGGGTCCCCATGGCAGGGGATGGCTGGGGAACACAGTGGCAGCAGCATGTGTCCAGGGGCAACCATGTGATGGGGACAGGGCAGTACCAAGCGACCCTCCACCGGGCTGCCTCCCTCCGCAGTGTAAGGAGTGTTGGGAAAGGAGTGGACGTCTTGGATGGAGCATCAATACACAGCAATGACCCACTGGGAGAGTAAGACATGTTATTAATTAATTAACCTAGTTAAAATATCTGAGCATCATGGGCTTGGATCAGCGTTATTTGTGGCCCTAACAGATATATAAATCATATATAAGTGTGTGTTGTATGAGACAGAAGAGGTGACAGGGTAAAGGAGTGTGACATCATTATTATTGTGTAACTCAAAAGTGTGACAGATGTGTAACCTTTTTTGTTTACTCTTTCTGATGATTTATAGACAAAAGGATGAATTGATAAATGAGAATAATAATCAACAGATTACTAAATGGTGAAAATATGTTCATTAGTTGCAGCCATAATGTGATTACAGCATCACCACACACTGCTCGTTATAGCCACTGTTAATACACAGCTTGAGTGTGTGTCTGTATGTGTGTGTGTGTGTGTGTGTGTGTGTGTGTGTGTGTAGGATGCACGGTCTGGACATGGCTACAGCTGTCAGATATCTGTCTGAATCAGACACTGCCTTGCAAGTTCTGGGAGCGGCATACATGCAACACCAGTGTTACCATAGCAACGATGCCAAAAACCAGGTAATGCACTTGTTTGGTTTATTTACGATATTTGTTGTATTTGTGTGTGTGTGTGTGTGTCTGTGTCTGTGTGTGCATGGAATGTATGGGAAGAGAAAGAGTTATAGAGTAATAATAATAATAATAATAATAATAGTCACAAACATTGATGAGCTAGGTCCAAGCGCATTGTTATGATACATATCAATTAAACAGAGACAAAGTACAAGCGTCACAATGTATGTGAACAGAGTCGGAGAGTCGGACATCTTGTTTGTAATGACAAAATGACAGACTTTATAAATGGCAATTGGTTCAGCGAAGCAAAGTTTTATTAATGAGAGTTTATGTGAACTTATGTGACACTTGATGGAGTATCAAGATAAAAAGAAATTAAATAAAATGTATTTTGTGTGGCTCTGTCTAGATTTCTTATCTGTCAACTTTGGTGAAAATTAAATCAATTCAAAAATCATATCCACAGAATCAAAGAAAAAAAAAAAGCTCTCTAGGTGTGTGAAGTTTGAACGTTACCTGCAGAAATGTAAAATTGGTTATTGTGACGCCATCATGAGGTCAGCTGAATGAGTTTTGTTGCCTGAGTAATAACGGATAACTTCTTGAACTTCTTGCCAACTTTGGTGTTGATAAGCGTCTTACAGTTTCCAGACACTTAGTGGAGAATAATAACATCTAGAGAAAGCAGTTCCTGAATAAACTGTGAGTGAGCTGCTAAGTGCTGTCTGGCCTTAGGCAGGATTGAGCTCTTAACCACTGAGCCAGCTCTACCCACTGAAAGAAACATATCAACATCACATTTTCATAAGGCTTTAGCTGTGTCAACAGACGTAGCTGAGTTTGTTGCTATACTGTTTGGTCACTCCATGGTGCAATTAAAGGGGAATCTAAAAGTTAAAGAAAGTAAAACTAAAGTCATGTGAAAACACTGTGCAGTCAGACAAGTTCTACTATCTGAACAGAAGTGACTGGGAAAGGTGTTGTGTCACTCACTGTTTACTAGACTGCAGTGCAAACCACCAAGTGATCACATCTCCTGCAAGAAGCCGTCACAGCTGAGCCACACAATGGTGGTTCATATTTGAATTGCTCCACATCCATAAACAATATCACAAAGCCTTGTGAACATTTTAAAGTTTGAATCGAGTCTGTAGCCCACCATATGTCTTTCAGGTCCGTACACTGCATGGGGTTCCCGCTCTGGTTCAGCTTTTCACCAGTGAGAACCGAGAGGTGCAGCGTTATGCCACTGGCGCCACTCGGAACGTCATCTACGAGAACAGTGACAACAAGGTGGCACTCATTGATGCCGGTGGAGTGACGCGTCTCATCAGCATCCTGGGTGAACCGGACGAGGAGCTTCGAAAGACCATCACAGGTAGTAACGGTCTTCTGGTTTATATCCATGGTAATTCAGACAGATAATCCAGGTATTGTTTCTGATTTATCTTTATCTACAGTTTGTATTACGACTTTTAAATTGGTTATTTAGACAGTTGAATAAAACCTTGCTGTGGCTGCAGGTGTCCTGTGGAATCTGTCCTCCAGAGACAACCTGAAGGAGAAGTTGTCCAAAGAAGCTTTACCAGAGCTGACAGAAAAAGTATTGATCCCTCTGTGCAGCAGCATCCCACTAAACTCATCTGAGAGAGAGATCTTCTACAACACCACCGGCTGCCTCAGGTGACCCTGCTTAACACGTTAATGTGTAGATTTTCATCCAAAAGTTTAAATTTGTCACAGCATTTGCTAAATGGCACCACAGGCAAAGTACAGCCCGACTCTTTCCTTCATGTCATTCGCCCTCTCTCTGCCCCTTTCCTGTCACTCTCTACTGTCCTATCCAATAATGGCAAAATGCCCAAAAAATATCTTTAAAAAAAATAAATAAATAACCTCACACTGGGTATTTACAGTAGTCATGAACCTTTTCTGTTATTGGTCTCTAGAGATGCCATGACTTAAGAGTAGAGGCAGAACTCAGTTATTTCATTTGGAAACAAAACACTAGCATGATTTATTGAACCAGCTTTTTCATGATCATGTAAACCTAATTCTTAATTTTCATCCTATGGAACTGGAATTACATGCAGTTTACAGCTTGTAAAGCATGGTTCAGTCCCCAAGGATAATACCTTAAAATACCTTTATTTTGAAGGTTCAATTGAAGGGACTTCAGAGAGGTCCATAAAGTTTGTGCTAAAATCAAAAGATCAAAGATTCAGTTTTGTGAGACAGTTTTACTGCACTGAGTTCTTATAGCCTCTCCTGGACTTAAACATTCCCATGTGTGTGTATGTGTGTGTGTGTGGACAGGAACTTGAGCTCAGTGAATGAGAGGACGAGACAGAAGATGAGAGAGATGGGAGGCCTGGTGGACTCTCTGGTGTCCTACATTCAACAGCAGGACAGAGGTGACGACAAGGTAACTCTGAAAAGGACAGGAAAGCGGAGGTTTAACCAGTCCTGCTCTCAGTACTCTCTGACTTCTTTACTCTGTCTGTGGTACACTCAGGCCTCGAGACGAGTCTGATACGAGACAGACAGTATTTTACCTAAATGCTGCCACAGAGATGAGGTTTCACTTTCTTGACTTGTTGAAACTATAAAGTCACCTACAATAATTGTGGAGGGTCTTCCCTCACAAACAATCTTTGGCCAAGTACAGACTCCAAAAAGCACAACTATTTTCAACTGAAAGTAACTAAAGACTGGTCGAAAAGGTGCTGAATGTCCGCTAATTAGCATATTATGACATCACTGCGTCCTATTCATTCTGCCTGGTGTCAGCCGGTTGGGCCCCCTGTCTGTTTGCTTCTCTCCTACTCTCTGTGCCTCCACTCTCTGTGTCTCAGGGTTTGGAGAATTCATTGTGTGTGATGAGGAATCTGTCCTACCAGCTGTACACGGAGCTTCCTCCCTCAGTCCGACTCCGTTTGGAGGGCCAAACGAGAGCCTCCGCCTCCAGGGACAACACAACCATCGACTGCTT
The DNA here is from genome assembly GCF_046630095.1 of Trachinotus anak. Classification (NCBI taxonomy): domain Eukaryota; kingdom Metazoa; phylum Chordata; class Actinopteri; order Carangiformes; family Carangidae; genus Trachinotus; species Trachinotus anak. The sequence continues at coordinate 1,542,944 of NW_027273862.1, read as the reverse complement.
TACTCTTTATAGTAAAAAAAACAACCAGGTAAAATTCATCACACTCATAAAACACACTGCTATCAATTATTCAATCATCTGCCCAAAAATAATTAATTCTAGGACATTCAAACATCTTTATAAGATGCAATAATCAATATTCTTATATCAAGAGTGGGTCAAATGATTATATGTAGTGTTAGGGGGGATTTCAAGTGACAAACCCACAGAGAATTGCTACCCATCACTCAATATTTGGAATAACTATTATTCGACTGTTGGCCAGAAACACATCTCCAGTGCTCCAGTGCTGCTGATGCTCAACAGTTAGACAACAACTGTTTGTTAAAGTGTTCTGCAACTGTAAAAGATGAGTGTACTGCCTTTTCAGATTAAGAAGTTAAAAATAATGAGTTAAGTTAAAATTCATCAGTTCATAAGTAGATTTTAAAAGTGTATGTTGTTGGTTGTCAGAAACCGCGTCAGAGTGAGTGGTCTTTTCTTTGGTCTCGAAAAACCGCATCGTAGTCAGCGCTCGGTTCGTTAGCAGCAGTTGTGTAACCAGCTCCGTTGTTTTCCTCTGTTACATGCTCAGGAGAGCTGAGTTGAGTACAGACAGTTAAGCAGACTGCTGAAATCATTTTGTCAAATGTTTACAAACGTTTTTGCCTTGGAGAATGTTTATCTTTTTACGGTGATGTTGGAGGAGAAGACTTCATTAAAGGACAAGAAAAGTCAAGCCTTGTGGTTTTTTGGAGGGCTTCTAGCTAACTGTTATCTGACTGTCTAGCCTTGCATCCAGCACATGCACTGCGAGGGCAGTACAATGATAATATATCAACGTTGTGTTTAAAACATGTTCCCTTTCCCTTATTGGCCAAAAAAAAAAATCAATTAGTACAGCTTTAAAAGTCCAATGAGATCTGTAATAGTCTGAATATTATGTTTTAAAACATAGTATAGAGAGTATAGAGTTAATGGAAATTCTTGTTGCAAGCAATTTGAATAGAAATGATCATATTCAGGATTATTAAAGCACAGCAGTTAATTATAGTCAAATCATCATTGTGTGATTTCACCAGTTAATTTGCTTATTATATTGTTAAATATTTTATATTACATAATATTGAGTAAGCCTCTGTGCAATATAGCTAATTGTTAAATTATTCAAAATTGTACATCTTACAATAATTGTATTATAATAAATGAATTATTTTTGTTATTTGAAGTGTAGAGTCTTGATCGTTGTGATCCAATGCTTAACTAAAAATAAACTGTTAGATAAACTACTTCAAGTAGAACTTCACTGTAACAAAAATGAGTCAACCTGTGACCACTGCAACAAATATAACGGCATCTGTGGTTTCTAGTTAAAGCTAATTGAATAAACAAGGTTATAAGATAGTATGTGAACCACAGCTTCCTCAGTTTTTTCCTTGATTATCTATATCTATATTATCTAAATTATCAGTGAAGTGAAAATGCAAATTTAAGAGAGACACAGAATTTAACATAAAACAAAACAACCAACTCCACAGAGCTTTCATTCATTATTATCAATCTGACCAACAATCGGTGAAGTTGTGTTTCTTTTCTGTTGTTCTTTCCTGTGCCATGCCTGATAACTTGTGGCACAGACAGTGTTTTTGTTTGCAAACTGATGGACTGTCATCATCCATGTATGGCTGATTGTGGGAGTGGAAATGAGGCTTGTGCATGTGCGCCCAATTTCCCAATGAGTGAGATTTATAAAATGGAATCAAGTGTATGTACGCCTTTATAATTTTGATGAAAAGAATGCGTATGCACATTTCTGGTTTTGTGAGTACACACAGTTTAAATCAAGAATCTACACAGAAATTTATACATCTGGTCCCAGAATGCGAGACGTCACAGAGATGGAGAGGGTACAACAGCATCAGCAGACTGAACAGCTGCAGCAGGTTAGGAGGTGTAGGAGGAGCTGTACAACCAACAAAAGAAGGCGCAGTGGTGTCCACAAAAAAGACACTACACACAATACACTATAAAAACACAAAGCCCAGTGCTTCTGACTTGCTACAAGGATTACATTTTGCCTGAGAACATGAAAGGAGGTCTGATGAATATCAGCATGTTGGAGTTTCTAGTTTCCCAACGGAAACTGTCAGTAATGGCTTGATAACACTGTGGTGGTGTGTGTTTCCTAGTTGTTCGTGCTCGTCCACACCCCCGAGCAGGGTGTGTCCATCCTGATATGTGAGTGTTAGAAATATTCTGCCTTTTCTCTACATTATCCAGCACCGAGCACACAGATGCACAGTTTCTATAATATTATACAAAAACGAGAAAAACCAGCATCAGAAAACTGATGAGAAAAATATAAAATACATAATGAAAATATAAAAATATAATAAACTCACAACTTTACAATAACTACATTTTTTTCACCTTCTCTGCAGCGTAACCAGAACCTGTCCATACTGTCTGAAGTGTCCCGACAACCGAAAGGGTCTGAGTGGCTTTGGCACCCTAAGGTGGTGGCACTGTACAAGCTTGTTCTAGAGAACAGGGACATCAGCTCCACCACCCGTGAGGCTGCTATAGGAGCACTGCAAAACATCACCACAGGAGACGCCAGGGTAGGCTCTCAGACGCCACAGACATGTTAATGCTTATGCTTATATGTTCATATTTCAAATTAACTGTCTCTATTTTGTTGCTTTGAAATTGGATTTATAATCAACAGAAGAGAATCTCAGTACTAGCTCATGTGATGTTTGTCCCTCTCTGACAGTGGGCGTCAGTGCTGAGTGGTGTGGTGTTGGAGCAGGAGAGGATGCTGCCCATCCTGCTGGATCTGTTAGACATCAATAGTGACATGGAGCTGAGGTCTTTGACTGGTCTGCTGAGAAATCTTGCGAGACACTCCACCAGCAAAGACCACACGGGTAAGACACGAACAAGAGTCACTGGAGGTTCCCGTCTTCTCTGGGTTAGACACTGTAAATGAGTTTATACAGTCGTTTCAGAAAGTATTCAGACCCCTTCACTTGTTGAAAAATTAATTGTGTGATAAAAAGATTGTGTGATAATAAAGACATTTATAAAAACAAAAATATTCAAAGCCTTAATTCAGTAATTTGTAGAAGTCCAGCTTTGAGTCTTCTTGTGCAAGTTGCACACCTGGATGAGGTCAGTTCATTCCAGAGGATCAAGGCACTTTGTACCTGGTTACTCAGTTTGCCTGGATGGTTACTGAAGCCACTGTGCTCCTGGGAACACTCAAACAAAATGGATCTTTCCAAATGTTGACCATTTTGATAACTAACAATGTGTAGAGGATTTATCCTCTTTTGGAAAATGGAAAAATATGTAGTTTCTCCTTCATAACAGAAAAAAGTTCAGTTTGACTGTAAAGAGTTTGCTCCTGGGCTCCTGTAGCAATGTGTATAATTGGCTTTGTGCCCTTCAACAAACAATAAGAACTAACAGAGGTTGTTTGAAAGGCTGAAAGTACTGAAAGGTCAGAGCATTGATCCAAAAACAGTTCTGTGAGACAGACACCCTTCCTCTTTGTCCTTGCAGCCAAGAACATGGTGGACGTTCTGGTGACCAAGCTGCCGTGTGACGGCCTTCAGAAAACGCCATCCAGCGAGGTGGTGGTCAACATCTGTGGAGCCCTCAATCACCTGGTCAGCTGCAGTTCCATGGCAGCACGCGACATCTCGTACTTCAACGGCCTGCCCAAATTGGTGGGCATAAAGTCATTCCACGATAACAGGTAGGAGGAAGCGTTTTTTCCCATAGAAATACTAAAAATATCAGTGAGAACGGAGCTGCTGCTTCAAAGAGCAGTAGGAGTAAACACATGAGTAAAAAAAAATTAACTACTATTAATGTTCTATAAACTATGAAAACCTGTGTTTTATTGAAAAACACTTTCCTCAAGCAAGCTGTGACCTCTCAGTGACCTCAGTGTTTCCTGTTTATGACTGTACATGTTCTGGAGCGGTTACTCCTCTCCCCTCTGAAAAAAATATGACCTTTTGCTAATTTTCTGGTGATTTTAAAGTGTCTATCACCGAGTTTCTCCCCTCTGCTTCTGCTCTGGTATTTTCTCCTCATTAGTTGTTGTCTCTCACTGTCACTGTGTCTTCTTTCAGCTCTGGGAGTCTGAAAGCTGCCAGAGCAGCCTCAACTGTCCTCTGCAACATGTTCCAGTACAACAAGCTGCACAGAGACTACAAACTGGTGAGATCCACGGCTGCTGATCTCTGCAGACATTATACAAAATCATTCAAATATCATATATACTTCACACAGCTGCAAACACATCTGTTAAGAGCAAAAAGTTTCCTTTTTAAATGTGCATCATTTTGGGGGGTTGCAGGAGGCAGGGGTCACTGACAAATACTGTTACTGTTTTATGACGTTATTATGACAAATGTGTCAGCAAAACATTAAGAAGACAAAGAGCAACATTAACATTCATTTGAAATCATGTTTGTCTCCACCTGAACCATTAGGTCCAGTATTTAAATGAGGTAAGACTTTGTTCTCTTGGGGAAACATTTCTTGAGTTCATTATGTTAAAATCCATTATTAAAAAAGCCAAATTTCATACATTCAACAGTAAAAACTAACAAGAACAATATGGCCAATAAAACCAGTAAAACCAGAATATTACATATTAAGTATTACATCTACTCTCCTTTTAGTTTTCTTTTGGTTTCCACCAAGTGACTCCACAATGTTTACCTGCAAGTTAGTTGCTAAATTCTTCTTTCTGCTGTTTGTCAGTGGTCAGTTAGTGCACAGGTGATTCATCAGAGCTTTTTGCCAGAAAAAACGCTGCCAGACCAGTTATGTCTGCAAAGGGTAGACGTAACTGGGCAAAGCTTCATGCAACATGCAACGAAAACAAAATGAAATATAAAACTCACCTCAGGGATCTGCAACATTGGCTGTTTTCACATTATAAACAGTTATTTGAGCTGTTGTTAGGTTGCAGGCAAAAACAACTGACATTAACTTTTTCCATTGTATAAATATAAATGGCAGCTTGCATTTGGAGGTTTGGGATCTTTGCTAAAGCGCATCTACAGATTGTATGTGACCCCACACTTTACACTTTTGTAAACTGGAAACCAGACAGAGTGTTTTACCTCTTGTTGACAGTGGATCAACCAGTGGAGAGTTAATTTGGAAGCATTGTCAACAAATCGTATTGCATCCAAGTTTGTTTAAACTGGACCAGACTGGTTGAGCAAAGAAGTGCTCTCTGTAGAGCTGAAGAGTTTGTGTTGGGCAGCGAGGGCTGTTATTTCTCTCAGTGTGTCCAGTTCTGTCAGTCTCATGCAAGAAGGACCACATTCTTCAGTTCTCTTAGGATGAGTTGTCTGACACTAAGTGGAAGGCCTTTGGCTTTGGTCCGGAGGTCTGAGGCAGCCAAGACATCATGAGTTCCTTTCAGTGATCTCTGCAGTCCTGTCTCCTGACCTGGACTCCCCTTACTGACTCAGTGGTTCTGAGTAAACTTAAGTTGAGGCTCAGAAACCAAATCACAAAAGTCTTCAGTAAAATTGTTGGCCCCCAGTGTTGTAAGACAGGCTTCCAAGACATTAACTTTACCTATTACATCTATGCAAGGGGTCCTGTTTTCTTCCATGGTTGGTGATGTTTCTGACTCAGTGTTTGGCTCAATTCTCAGACATGTATCTGTTTTCCCTGTGGTTCAGGGCATTTTCCCCACAGCAACCCCCACCACACCTGTATACTAATCCACTGACTAACCTAAAAACCTGTGACAGCAAAGATGGAAAATACCACAAACTTTAGCACCTGAAGTATCACCATTCAAAATAGCATTTTCACTGTCAAGCACTAACAATTAGACCCACACCTGTGCAACAACCCTATTCTGCAGGTTTGTTTTGACACTTTTGTGCAGTGAGCAGCTGACAACAGCGGTGAGATTGACTGTGACTGTGATCCCCTGTGATTCCTTGTGGGCATACCTGCCATATGAGCCTGAGGTTGCAGTTTACACCCACACCTACAGTGCTATTGATATACACATTTGTGATCAGAGAGACAATACACAACAATACAAATCACAATCCTAATCCTTACATTTAGACTTGGACTTTGATGTCCAGACTGCAGTTTACAGGCAGCTCTAACTTCAGGGACTTGCTATCTTAACTCTCACAGTAAATTGAGATAATCCACACAGACATACCTCACCGTAATACTTGTTGCTCAGTTTAAACTCACAGAGACTCCAGTAATTAACTGCAAGCCTTAATTAACACCAGCAGTGTCTATGATAATTAAATTATACTGGACTTTGTCTATCAGCTCTTAATGTAGCCATCGTCATAGAGAACCACAGTGAAATTCCAGCTTCTCTTTGTGAGCTGTGAAAACCTTATTCACCCACTGACATTTGTAACTGCACTAAAAATATAAACTTAAAAAACAGTTTGTTTGTGCGTCTCAAGATAAGGACAGTCATTTTTATGGTGTCCGTCCCATTTTCATGAATGCTGTATCTCAGTAAAAAGGGAATTTCTTCAGATTTGGCACAAATGTCCACTTGGACTCATGAATGAACTGATTCTGGTCACTGTTCAGTGCTGTGACTCAGGAAGGGGAGATTATGACCATATTTCCTGTTACATGGTTGCAGAGGCAGTAAGTCTAGTTTTGAAAAATAACCTAATACTGTTGCTTATTCACTAATTATGTTTAGGCTTTTAATAAACACATTTTCCCATAAGCCCCTATTATAGGCTAATCATCACTGAAAGAATGTATACATCTAACTCAACTGAGTTTTTTCATATTTGAGGTTCAAACCTTAACCCACAGTCAAACTTTCATTCACTGCAATAAAAACTGCAGTCTGACTTTCTACTCAGCTTCCCAGTTCTTAAACTTCTTCCTTCATGTTTGGAAACATGCTACATATTCTCATGTTCAGCTACTCCAACTCTAACTAAACATACCACAACATCACAGCTAAAAACATGATTCTTAAGGCAAACACACTTCTTCAACAGCCACTAATTTGGTTGATTTAATGGTTGAGTTTGCGGTGCTCTGATCCCTGCCTTGTGTCAGAGGGTAAATTCCAACCTATTGGTGCAAAAATCTGATGAGTCAACAGCAGCAGATTGCAGCAATCACTCATATTTTCTTCAGGAGATCTACAATCTAGTTTTATATGGAGGAATAAAACACATAATGAATGAAAAATACAAAATGAATGAATGAAAATAATGAATGAAAAGGGAGCCCTAATGGCTAAGGAATCTGAATCTATTATTTGGTTATTACAGATAAAATAGTTAAGAGAATGTCTGTCTGTCTGTCTGTCTATGTAAGCCTGAGGTTTTTTTTGTTATATATACTTATAAAACAAAAAAAACTAAAATTTCACATTTATCCCAGCTGGCACTGGAAGCCAACAACCTACGACTAACGTCAGACAGACGATAAATTTTGGTCAGAAATTAAATTCGTGTTGACCTTGTTGGTTATGTATTGAATTCTGGTGTTTTATATGTTAAGATGGCGTCGGCATGAGATGCTGGATTTTGGTTACTTAACAACACAACTTAAAACCAATAAAATATCAACATCAGCTGTTGTCAGTTATTCTACATCAAATTAACGTTGGCATTAGACGCCTGACCTGACTACACAACCTACATTCAAGCAAATACTAGTGTTGCAACAGCTTGCTGTTGATGTCTCTTAGAGTAACTCCTGGCAGATTAGTTTGTGTGGTGGACTGTAGTTCAAACATATAAAAATACAGTTGTTTTTAATTTTTTCATCATTGTAGAAATCAAATGACCTCAAAAGTGCTGTGTGATCATTAAACCATTTCAGCATGAGAAGAGGTGCAACGCTATTCAACAAATTAATATTGTATCTATGTCAGTCAGATCAAATGATTTTATTTACCCAACATGTTTAATCAGCTGATTCCTCAGTTCACTAGTTGGCATCTAAACACTAATAATAAACAGTTCACTCTGAAAACATCTTTGCCTTAACATTTTTATTAAAACAAAATATTATCAAACACATGGTGTCTTAGCAACATGTAGTCAGGGGTGGAGGGGTATTGGGTGGGTTACATATCCAAAGGAGGGAGTGAGTGCGTGAGAGAGAGAGAGCAAGCAGACAAAGTATTATGAGCAAGAATTAGGAGACAAAGTCTCCAACTTGGCCTGTAACCTCTTGGCCGATCTCTTTATACTGATTTGCTGCTAACACTCAGATCTGAGAGTTGAAGTGTGGGTGTACGCAGCACGGTAGCAGAGAAAAAGAAAGAAACAAAGACAGAGGGAACATGCAGGATCTGAACTGAATTCCCCAGATGTCAGCTTTACTTGGCGATTGTGCTTGTGAGCAGCCAGATGTGCAACTGTCCATCTTTTTCAGTAAATAGCACTGAGCAGATCCTGGTGGAGGTGAACAGCTCTGTTTGTATTTGCTCATTGGGTGAATGTGACTGTCAAAGTTCACTGAGGTAAATCCAAAACTTACATACAGGCAAAAGCACTGGGGAAAAACTCAGTGAACAAGAACAGAAACCAGACAGGAACAACAACAGTAGCTCCAAGCAGCGAGCAGGAAAGTAAAGACACTGGGGAACAACACAGATCTAACATAGAGTGAGGGGAACACAGACGAGGAGAAGACACAGGGGGTTTTTGGAGTGACTAACTAACCACACTTTACAGTCTTATCGAGTAGGCAGCAAACAGAGCAATATCATATTAGGACGTGTGTGTTTGTATTTCAGATGGCAATAACGTTCATTTGACTCAGGTCAAATGAACTCATTTAAGGAGTCTGAGTCCTGTGGCCCTTTGCTGCATGTCATCCCCTCTCTGTCCCCAGCTTCCCTTACAAAAGTACCCCCATCAAAATAAAGAAAAAACTATTTTTAATTTAAGCCTATTTTAACGTGGATGAAGAAGAGTACTTGTCTGCATCTTCATCAAACTGGACAGCTAAAGCAGGAATGCTACATTGAAGTGAAATATAATGGGTGAAATAATCTTGAATTCAATTAGATCACAGATTTGTTCTTATAGTTGTGATTTGTAATAAAAATATCCATTTTGATGAACCAATCACGATGGAGAAAGAAAACAGCTAAATTCCTGCTAACAAGCTTATTAGCATTAATTACAGTCTGGAATTCATATTATTTGGTGTATCTATTTAAGCATATTAAATTTTAATTAATATATTGATTTCAAAAACTACAGAGAAAGGCCATACTTTTATATTATATAATATTTTCTTTACCCCATGATCTTGAGATAACAGCTTTGTTTTCTCAAGATAAGGAGATAATTTTTCCCCTCATCTCAAGATAACTGAGCTTTGTTGTGGCAAGAGAATAGAAAAATGATCTTGTTATCTCAGGAGAACAGGATTATCTCAAGATAACAAGATAAGTACGACATTCTGAGATAATGGAGCTTTGTTTTCTTGAGGTAACGGGATAATTATACCGTTATATTGACATAACAAAGCTCTGTTATCTCCAGGTAATGGGATTAAAAAGTATTTGTGACTGTGGCCTTTCTCAGCTCAGTACAAAACAAATATGACATGATAAACATTTTTACTTTTGGATGATTGCTGTTGTGTTAAATGGTTATTCTTACTGATTGACATTCTCACACATTTACTGTGTCCTGTTCGTGCAATGGGACAGTAAAAACCTGCAGTCTTAATGGCCCTTTAAAAGTGTACATTTAAATACATTTAAGACACAGAACCAAAAACAACATTACACTGTTAATATGATATTTTACATTGATTCATTTGATTGAAGACGGGAGCCTGACGTTATAGTGGAGAGCAGGATGTGTGGGTGTTGGCTGACATTGTTCTCTAAATTTTATCTCCACCAGATGGTTTTCTAGTTTATGTATGCACACATCTGTTTTCCAACCCACTTGACCTCCACTCCTCTCTTCCCATTGGTCCTGTTCCTCCCTCCCTCGCTCTGTTCTGAAGGCCTGGACCTTGTTAACGTCTATCCATGTCTTATCTTGAGATACTTGGCTGTGCAAATCCAAATATTTTCTCTGTAGTTGTAGCAAATAGATTGTAGAGTCATGTCACACATTGGGAAATCAGTGGTGATGCAGATTTTTCATTTTATTTTATATTTATATTGTTTACTTTCAAGCATTGAATTCATAACTATAATTCTGCTGAAATACACAGTGGAAAAAGCTGGAGCCAGATCCAGAGAAAGCAGTGATGACCACACAGACAACAGATCTAAAGCATTTAGTGAAATCTAGCGAAATTTGAATGATGTAAAGTCTATTTGGTGTTTTTACTGTAGACGGTAATGGAGTTAGGATACTAAGGAAATGAAGAAATTGTTGTTAAGTTTTTCATATTTGATACATACATCCATAAGCAATACCTGCTTATCCTTAAAGGAGGGGGGCACTGGAGCCTATCCCAGCTGACACTGGGCAACAGGCAGTGGCACCCTGGTCAATCTCAGCTCAACATCTAAATCAAGTCTGTATGTCTTTGGACTGTGGACAGAGATTGAGCAGTTTTGCCACTTTGGGGCAGCACAACAAACTGTAAACACTGACATGTTATCACCTCACTAAATTAATATGACAAGTAGTTTCAGTCCAGTATTCACTCACCTTCCAATCTCTGTTTTGGTCTCCACCAGCTCCTGAGAAAGCCGTCTGGCTCTTCGGTGGCTAAATGTTTCACTATGTTCGCCAGCTAGTAGCTAACATTGTCTGTTGTGTGGTGCTGGGTATTTGCTGTACAGTGGGTTTTTTAAGTTACAGCAAAACAGCAGTTAGAGCATCTCTAAGCTCTGTGATATGGCATACTGTGAGTGAAACATACCGTGAGTGGGCTGTTGTTATCATAGGGATTTCATCAAAATGTTCAAATCCATCTGAGTTAAACCTGGAAGATTTAGGTTTGAGAAATCATCTGTTTTTGACTAATATTTGGCAAATAACAAGAGAAAACAGTTAACACAAGGACACAGGATTAGAACTTGGGAACTTTATATTTTATTTCAGTTGGACGTTCAAGGTTTTTGCTAAAACAGCTGCCGTCTGCTGATGAGAGCTGTGAGAGTGAACCAAAAAATTCTCATCCTCTTATATATATAATATACACTATAATTAATTCCAGTTTTAATATAGAAATGTTTCTTATATCAGTTAATGAGGAAGTAAAACCACTGGCATTGCTGCATGATGGGGAATACTGAAATTTGGACTGAGCTAAAATATCTTAAACTACAACTAAGGCCAAGTTTTTCTCAGTTTATGAAGTTGATAAAGATCAAAAGTGAGAGGCTAACAGGATTACAGCAGCCTGGACACGAACAAGCGAAGCAGCTCCTTTTATAGAGGGATGTTTAACCGTCTGGCTGTGGAATGTCATACTGATTATATCAGATAATACTTTGCTGCCTGCTGGTAGGAGTTTCTAATTAGAAGTGGAACCAGAAATTAAGAAAACTACACTTGTATGATTTTAGAGATTTGACAAAAATCCTTTATTTTTGTCTAACACAGTGACAACACTCTTCTGCATCATGATGTCTGCTTGTGTCTGTTATTGCTGATGTCTGGGCTTTGTTGAGTTTTAGCTTTTGACTGACCACTCTCAGCAGGCCTGGGCTGGTCTCTGGTGTGCCTCCTGGGCTGAATGAAAGAGGAGTTTGGGTTGGTGGACTTTGGCAGTCGTTGTTATGTTCCTCCTGTAAGCAGCCAAAACAAAACAAAAGTTCCTTCACACTCTGTCTTCGCAAGTCACAGTGCAAACACTGGTCCAAAGCATCTGGAAAACCAGTGAACACCATTAACTGTGGCTATTCATGGCTCCTGGGGGCCATTTTAACGACCCATGATCTTTTCTTTAGAGCCACCCACTGCACAAAATGAATGTGGTCAAAATATTTCCTCATCTCAAAAGAAACACTGATATAAACTTTACTGGGCTACTGTAATAAACACACCATAATGTTGGGTGCGGCAGGTGAGGGCTGATGCATTAAGCGTTTAGTCACCACTAGAGGGCATTATTTTTAGCCTGGGTCTAGCTACTTTTTAACATTTAAAGGTTTTGCTCCTAGAGATGAAGCCACTGAGAGCTATCACCCGACTGTTCCCCTCAGATCTACGGAGCATTTTGTCTTTCAACAAGTCTTTAAATTCATTGTCTTGGTTTCGCAGATTGCAACCTTACAGTTTTGGTTCAGTCTCTGCACTTTAATCAAAGCAGGCTGCTCTTTTCAGTGAATACTGTCTGATAATCCCACTGTACACTTCCTATGAAGCAGCAAACAGCAGACAGACAAAGTTACGGAGCAGCTGGTGAACTTAGGGGAGCATTCAGCAGATAAAGAGGCAGATATTTCCTTCAGGAACTGGTGGAGACAAAAACCAGAGAGTGAAATTTGGACTTAGATTCATCAGGTGTCCAAAAACAATACTTCAAATGAACACTAATGTTGCTGCTGTGTAAATAGGCAACTGATTGCTAACATGTTCACTGAAAAATCTTTATAAGGAGATAAATTTGCTGATGATATTGTCAATATTTGATTTTCATCTTGTTCCATAGTCTTCCAGCAGTCCAAACAATTAATCAATACTGCTTTAATAAAAATAAAACAGAAAACAAAGGACAATCTTTAGATCAACTAGTAGTGGGTTAACACAAAGCACTGGTTAATATAAAAAGATGGGGTAGCAGACTAAAGTTTACATTCAGCTGTTAAGTAGGTGGGTTCTTTCTTTTTTCTTCTTTTCTTGAATCTAGTTTTAGCCCTAACCCCAACCAGTAATCTCTGATACCTGACCATACCCCTAAGACTTTACCTCACGAGGCATCGCTATGTAAAATGCACTGTTCAAGGGAAACAGCCTTCAACAGAGGCAAAGCATTAAACAAGAATCACATATATAGTGAGCTGTTGCAGGGACACATTGAGAAATACAGAAATTGTGAGGGTTGAAAGTTTTGTCAGAAAGTTCACCAATGTACTCATGGGTTTTCTGATGTAGTGTCTTATAGGTGATTAAAATAACTTTAAATTAGATTCTAAAAAACTGGAAGCCAGTGTAATGAAGTTAAAATCAGAGTAATCTAGCAGCAGAGGTTTGAACGAGCTGTACATGATTAAAGACTCAAATGTGCGGGTGAAAAGTGCATCACAGTAAATCTGTAACTAAATGTGCTGGTAAACAGCAGCACAAGCTGAGTGTAAATATCTGGCCCAGTCACTGCATCATTCTTTGGGAACATGTTTACTGTTTTTATATTGTTTGTCAGTATTTGTATTTTGTTTCTTTGTGTCTTTCAGAAAGGATTTGCCAGACGAGACTTCACAGACGCCACCATCTAGACCGAAGCATGTGACGTGACTTACTGTGAGCTTTTGACCTCTGGATCAAAATTGTCGTGAGGAAAAAGAAGAGGAACAACAAAAGCTTTAATGAGCAGATTACTGAACTGTGTTGGATTTAAAGGAAGAGAAAAATGAACTGTATAGCATGATGGACATTAAATTTGCGCTCTTTTAGGTGGTTGTTAACTTGGCTTAGTTTGCAGCAGATTGACTGTAATAAGGGAAGTTGATGGTTTCCACACAAAAAAGTGGACTTCACCCCCAAAACTATCATATATTGTGTGTGTATTAGGGTTTGACTGATATGGGTTCTTGACACTGGCACTGACTCCATTTGTTTTGGACTGATGTAGCTGATAGATGATACACGATGCCCACACACACATCAACACTATACTCAGACAGTGTGCGGAGTGTAAGTGAAGCGGCGTGAAGGAAAAATGGACAGTGTAGGTGAAGAAAATAAGATGAGAAAAAAAGAGAAAAGGTGGAACTGAGTGAACTGAAACACACCTTCAGAGCCATTGGCACATTATATCATCCCGAGTTGATTCTGTGTTTTAAAAACGAATTAACCGATTAATTATGCTCTGTGGGAATGTATGCAAATATTGAAATTTCGAAACTGAAGACCTGCAGGGTGTTTTCTGTCCAAACCTGCTCTAAAAGATGTTCATGTGGATAATTATTCACGTAGCCTTAATTAGTGAATTGACTAACTCTTGAGACTGAAGATTCTTGAGGTTTTTTGGATATTTTTTGAAGCAGTTTTTGCATGTATTATTAAAACAGTAAACAGAACAAAATATTTACACAAAACAGTAACAATGTACACTGCCTGTTGTAAATGTGTGGAGATTAGCCTGGATGTTAGAGTCCCCGTTGTGCCCCGGCTGTGATGATGATTGGGTCACAACCTTAATTTGTCCAGTGGTTTAAGACCAAACATCTGTAACAATGATGACGTTTCAATCAGACTAGAGGTGTAAAGAACAAATCAATGACTTATCAAAGAGAACTGTTTATACTGACTGACTGAATGAGTGGAGCTCCTCTCACAGGTGACACTTCAGTTCACAGTTCGTCAGAAATGATTGGCTGCTGAGCAATTAACCTTGTGTACAGTGCTTTCACTGTATTTTACTGTATAGGCTAGTTTTGTACTGACCTGAGTGTGACAGTTTGCAGCAGTAACAGACTGAATATACAACTATAGACAGTCAGAACCCGTCTAAACGTCAGGTCATGTCAACATTAATGTGTTCACTTACTGTTGTAGATACTGAAGTGCCTTTAAACGGTGGTGTGACTTCTTACGTAAGGGAGAAAAACGAAGAACAGACATAGCATTTATAATTGTGAGTCGACATTGATTAGCTAATCTTAGCACACTAACGTGCCAGGCAAAGATGATTATCTGCCAAATATCAGCATGTCAACATTGTTGTTAGGGCTGGGGTGTTGTGAGCACATTTACATGCTGACTTTAGCATTTAACTCAAAGCAGCACTGTACTTATGTACAGCTTCACAGAGTACATAGCATGGCTGTTTGTAGTCTTGTTAACAGATTAAGAAGAGTTTATTTTTTCAGATATTAATCATCAAACATGGTCTAGCCATTTCCGTTCACAGTCTAAAATGTGTATAGATGAATCATTAGAGGTGTAGAGGTTCAGTTAGGTTTATCAAGTCAATATACAGGTAAAAAAGGGGGAAAGGACATGTACCAGGAAAAAGAAAAAAAAAAAAAAATTAGATTGGTGTGGCATGGTGGTGCAGTGGTTAGCACTGTCTGCTCTTGAACCCTGGGCCTGGAGCCTTTCTGTGTGGAGTTTTTATGTTCTCCCCGTGTCTGCATGGGTTCCCTCCACTACTCCGATCACAGTCCAAAGACATGCAGGTTAGGTTGACTGGCGACTCTAAATTGCCTGTAGGTGTGAATGTGAGCATTGTTGTCCGCGTATTTGTCCTAGGAATGAAAATGCTCCTATGCACAGGAATTAATGTATTTCATTTTCAGTTTGTTTGATAAAAGAAGGATAACTGTGAAGACACCATGGCAGTCTAAGAAGGACAGCTACAGCTACAGCAAAAGAAGTCGCCAATGTTGAGGAAAAGAAAACTCCGAGTCTAGTTCCAAGTTTGCTGTGGTGGTGCAAGTTTATTGGAGTTCCAGGTCATGGTGAGCCTACCGACACAGAGTGGGTCTGGTATCAGGAACTGCTCTAGAATGCAGGGCCAGGGAACAGATATACCCTGTCCCCAGGTGTGGTCACAGACAGTTCATGAATGGATCGTATAGTGGATGTGTATTGGTTAGTCATGAGCAACAGGTAACTGTCTTACAGGAGGGTGAACTCAGTAGGGGGGCAGGGATGGCTCCCAGACAAGGTCAGAGACAAAGAAACAAAAGGACAAAGGCTTGACACTCAGGTAGTATGATCAAGGCTCGGTCAGCAGGGGAGTGGAGACGGGGAGGGTAGACAAAGGAGTATGATCAGGAGACTCTGACCAGCAGGGGAGGGGAAATGGGAGAGAGCGACATTTGGTTGGGATTGCCCCAGACGTGTAATGGCAAATGTCCCTTCAAAGAGAATGTATGTTGCATATGTAGATTTTCTTCCTCACCAAACATCACATTATTTACCAAACAACTGTTTGTTTAGCATTTTATCGCAAGACAGAGCTGTGCAGAAATACCACTTGCATGGAAGGAGCTAGTAAACTAATGAATCTACATAAACTGTAGACTATATTAACCAATACAAGGCAATCATCCTGTTGTCATGAAAAATGATCTTGTTTACAATGAGGTAAATGGTGACTTATAGTGTATGTGCAGGGAAATGGGTTTGAATATGGCAAAAATATTGTCCCATATAATCAGTCTAGTCAAACAAAATTTGATTTAAATGCTGAAGCCTCACAAAAATGTCTGAACTGTGGAGAGGCCAGTGGGACAGACAGCGATGGGTGAACGACTTGAAGAGTAAACAAGGGGGTTTCTGTGGACGGATGTGTGGGAGAGAGTGCTGTAACCTTCAGACAGGGAGTTTATCTGACAGAGGATACTGCAGACTCTGCAGCAGCTCCACAGTCTTTGGCTGGGAGGAAGGGGGGAAGGGAGGGGTTCAGACTGGGGAATGAAAGACCTGGATCTGCAGTGGGAAAAACTGGAGAGAATGAGTGAATATTAGAGTCCTATCAGGCTAAAATATATCCACTATCTGCTGATAGTTATTTTCATGGACCTTCACATCCATTCTCTTCCCCTCAGTTTTTGAGCACACTAATCTGCACTGATGAGGACAGTAAGTTAGTTCAGACAGAGCAGCATCATTTAGGGAGTATTCAGTTGTTTTGATTTGTTTTCTGTTACTTTCTCTCATGAATTGTTTCTCTTGGCCTGTAATTTTGTAGTCCACAAGTGCTGGTGAGTTTACTGGTTATATGCTGTTGTTAATCTTCACAAGGCCATCACCTTTCTTAGGTTTTGATACTTTGAGAAAGTAACCATTTAGTTTTTCAAAACATCACCAGTTTATCCAGATAATGTCTTTTTGGAAATTTTCCAATTTCCATTGTCTGTAAGGACACCCCCCTGCCCCACCACCACCACCCCCACCCCCCATGTGTTGAGACCGGAGGTCATCTCAGCAGCTCATACTCCGGCATCCAAAAAGGCCGGCCTGTTGATGTGCACCTTTGTCCTTGGAGGAAGGAGTCTTATCTCAACATTCCCTTTGGTAATTTACTGCTGGCTCTGTCAAGCTCTTATAATCTCTTCTGGAAGATAAACTTTGGTATCAGAGTTGAAATATAACATTTGTTGTTGCCCGTTTGTCTGAATTTAAAAGTGAATACATAATAAATACATGTTTTATTGGACAGTTTAATAACAGTATTGTTGTACCTCTGTGGACCTTGGGGCTATTTTAGACGTTCTGTGCCACTCTTAAGGATCAGTTTTGGGGCCGATCCAGGCATATTTCAATGGATCAGTATCAGCTAAAATAACAGATCAAAATCCAATCCTGTCATTATTACTCTATTGTGTTTAGTCCACCTTAGTCTGCTAGTATAGCAGCACATGTCTTTTAAGAGGTTCTATTCAAAATCTAAATGGTCTAATGGTCACTTACTTACTAAAAAATGCCAAAGTGATCTTTGAAAACAAGAATTATGACGACATGTTTTATGTGTTTTGTGAATGAATAAAAACTAAATGATGAATGGAAATGTTTTAATGCAGTCTGATTCAACAAAATGCATCACACACTGTAGCTCCTAATCAGCAAAACTTTTTCCTTCACCGCCCAAAATATCTCTTGTTCAGCAGATGATGATTTGTCAGGAGAGACTTCATTCTGAGTCAACAAATAAACCTTATGCATCATGTATTATTTATTTGGTGGTTGGACCCCAATGTGATATCATCATATTTAAAAAGGGTGGTGGACTCTGATGAGCTTGACCTTGCACACGATATGGGGACTGGAAATGAATGGGATGGAGGGGGGTCACAGCAATACACACTGAAAGCTGTTGCTCAGATGGATCTTCCCTGCCCTCTTGTGGCAGAGTTAATGACCCCACAGTCAAGGGGGTTTCACATTATTGGCCTGAGAGTCCTGGGTGTTTAAATATATAAATATATATCAAAAATCAGCACAATATGCAATTTGTCGAGGGATGGTCAAACTTTTGAATACACCTCAATCTCCACTATTCACAACTGAAATCAGATATTTCAGGTTTGAGTAGAGCACCAAAAAACCTGTACAAACATGTTTTTATCACCTTAGAAATATTTCTAAAATACAATCTTTTTAACTTTTAAAGACTCAGACACTATTCCAGATGCTTTTATCTCATCACACCTGTCTTTTCACTTGTCTCACCCAAAATCTGTTGATCGTCTCCAGACTGTACAGAACTCTGCTACCAGGCTTTTAACAAGAACCAAGAGACATGACCACATCACACTGGCTCACAGTATGTTTTAGAATAGATTCTAAAATTTTATTGCTTACTTTTAAAGCTCTCTGTGGCATTTCTCTTGGTTACATTTCTGACCTTATCGTGGGTGGAAGTGTCCAAAAAAACTGAGACCATGAACTAAAGTGATTTCTAGCTAAACTACATATTTGTGAATGATGAGATTGACAGTGCACTGCTCATACTCTTTAGGAGAAGCCAGATGAGGTTTTTAGGTCACTTTCATTGGGTCCATGATTTGCTAAGAGGACTTTAACTATTGGACAGATGAATGAATAAAAGCATAGCCTCACTGAATGTATGGAATAAATTTAAGTCCTGTGTCCGTGCAGTACCTCTGCTCCTGCTCTCCTCCCTGCAGCACAACCACTGACTTTGGCACCACTCTGTCTTCGGCTTTCAGCCCTCATTACCCAGCCAGTAGACAGAGAGGACAAGGAGACAGAAGTTTGGGCGGCTCAGGCTGGAGTAATGGTTGGAGACTCTGTTGTAATGGCATTACAACAACAGTAGCTTATAATGCTCAAGTCTGCACAGTGTCATTTTCTCTCCACTCTTCCTTCCATCATGCAACTATTTTCTCACTTTCACTGAACACCACTCATTTGCAAACCAACTATGAATAATGACAGTGAAAATAAAACTGATATCCACAAAATACACAGCAGCTGCAGTGTACAGTAAGTAACTCAGTTGAATGTTGTCTGACTTATTGAGCTGATTATGTTGTGGTTTCATCTTACAATGGAGAATCTGGTTGCCGAAGGAAACCAAAACTGCACCACTGTGGCAGTATACAGTAGATTTACATGTCCTTAACCTGCCGGTAATTCCACCGCATACTACCTTCACCAAATACAGCTGTTATCTGATACTTCTGTGTAAATTGGCAATTCAGTGATTTAAAGTTGTTTTCTCTCTCTCTGACTCTCTCTCTCTTTTAGGAAAAGACTTTTTGTTTTTCAGCACCCTACTTATTCTCTTCATAGAGGACCTATGGAGTCTGCAGGGTTAATTAGAGCCTTAAAGGCAACTTATGTGTGAAAATCTATCTACTGACAACAGCCAGGAGACACATCATGTTTAAGCCACATTAGAAGGCAATCCTTTGGCTCTGCTTGTAGATTTGAGCTTGAAGAGGTGTGTAAACCAGCCTGACCAGCCTGCCTTATGAAAGCTTTTTGATATCACACAGCTTGATTCCCTTGTTACTGGGAAGTCTTGGTCTCTGACTCGTGGTTTAACTGATAAAACAACAAATGCAACATTTGGTTCAGTCTGGACTGCACCAGAAGTTGACCTTTAACCTCACAGTATTTCATGACTCAGGGATTTCTGTATCATTCACTGGTGGCTTAGTGTCCAGGTGTATGTGTGTATCTGTCAGGACAGATTGGTTAGGTCAGCTGATCGATGGTGTTGGCACTGAACCTGCAAAGCATGTTCTCTGTGACACTATTAGTGTACAAATGAGCATTTACAGGACATAGGCACAACATGCACTACAGTGCAGCCCATTACCCTTCCCAGTCATGCACAGTTCATGAAATTTTTAGATTACCTTTGTCATGAGGGCAGGAGGGTGGTCTCTTTTAAATAGGCCACACAAGTAAGCAGTGTGCACCAGTAAGTGCATTTACTGTAGACATTGATGGAATTTAGTGAAAATAGCTTGAGGTCTCCATAAAGGTATGCCTGAAAAAGACTCAAACATTTAAAGGGTATGAAGGTGAGATTTGGTTCATAAGGAGGGATTTGAAAAAAAGATGTAACATATATAAATGTAACATAAAGTAACAAATCTATATAGTTACCCATATGAAACAATTGTATCCTTAGAAACTTTAAAACAGATTGATGCTTTTAAGCCTCAAGCTGGAGCCAATGGCAGCTCATATATAAACATTTAAATTAAAGTTTTTCCGCGGTCAGATCAGACGTCTACTGACCCATTTCAGTAAGAATGGGAATGAGAGATTTTATAAACTGTCACCATCAGCAAATAATGCAAGGAGAAATGAGAAGCTCACTTCCTAGTAACAGGGCAATAACAGAATCAGAAAACATTTTAAAGTGACCAAAGACTGATTTTCATGAGGAGTGTTAGTGAGATTTCCTGAAATATAAAACATGACTATTTATACACTTTACAGACGCTTCTCTTTGTGTGATTCCTAAACTGATTCCGTTTAACATCAGAGGATGAGGATGTGATGTCTCTGCTGTAAGTCAAGTACAAATGTGGTATTACAATAATTATATTTATAAGTTCCACTTCTCATAGTAATATACAGTACATGTTGATTTAATGCTGCATCATCTTAAAGACATTGTGTGAATGCTGCTCCATTCCCTTCTCACCAGGCCCTGTTCCCCCACATTATCATCAGGTCTTCTTAGTAATGCTGGACTGGACATTGTTAAGATGTAGGGAGATGGGTAAAACTGTTCTGCAGGAAATAACATTTGGTTAATCGTTGTGCAGTTATGAATAACTTGTGAGCTTATAGTAGACTGTTATTGTCAGCAGTAACAGAAGAATGTGTGTTCTATACACTTGTGTTTGTGTGTGTAACTCACCCACACTCTCACCTGGGTAGGTGGTGTGTTCCAGTTTGGTGAGGAGAAGGTAAAATGCCATTCAGTGGTCAATAGGGAGGGGAGTGGGTGGTGGCTTGCTGTGAGGCTGTAGTGCTTATGGTTTGTATATCTTAGGTTATTTTTTGTTGAATTTCCTGGGGTTTATTTTTCCTGTTTGTTATTATTTTTGTAATAAATACCTTTTTTCCAGCACATAATCCAACTTCCGACTTGCTTTTTGACAACATCCCTTTAAAGGTTTCCAATGCCCAAATACCAGCATCTGGCCTTTATATCGGTGGCAGTACTACAGACTTCACTACATTAGGAAATTTTCTTCTCTCACTGGACAAGAGGTCAACTAGCTGTCTGGTTCGTAGAAAAGAATTGTCTTTCATAAAAAAAAACTAATAAAACAAAACACTTGCAAATTAAAATGTTTAATTCAATTTCACAGGGTTTTTCTTTAAATCAATGTTTATAAAGAGGAACATATAAGAATAAGAAATATTTTCAAAAAAATTAAATCTCTTTTCCAAGGAGGCACAGACATGAACTTTGTTACTGTTCTTAGGTAGAAGTCATCCCTGTTGCTAACACTTCACATCAGAATTTTCAAACCATTATAAAATCTTCATTAAGATACTGTATGAAATGTCACATTTTGCTTGTTTTGTTAGTCATGTATGATTCTCTTGATTGTGCATCTGTTATGTAAAGTGAGATAAGAGTAAGAGTAAGAACTTCAGTTTCATGCAAAAATATTCTTTGTTGTTTCTTTGTGGTAATTAATGATACTGCAGTGTACAGCTCAGACTTCACGAGCTGTCTTTCAGAATTTCTCACTGCTGACGACGGGGCTGAAGATTTTTCCAGAGTCAGCCATGAAAGCCTCAATCTCCTCCACAGTGCGAGGGACGCAGGTCAGCAGCTCAATACCATCCGCTGTCACTGCGATGTCATCCTCAATACGAACCTGCGCATATTAGTGAGACAGTAATTCAATTCAATTCAATTTTATTTGTATAGCGCCAAATCATAATATACATTATCTCAAGGCACTTTACAGGGTCAGGTCAAGACCTTACTTTGTTACAGAAAAGAACCCAACAGTTCCCACAACGAGCAAGTGCTTGGCGACAGGGGGGAGGAAAAACTCCCTTTTAACAGGAAGAAACCTCCAACAGAACCGGGCTCAGGGTGGGCGGCCGTCTGCCTCGACCTCGACAGTAGTCAGTTAAACATGTTAGAATATAAGGGGGAGATGTTGAAAGGCACAGTTGAAGCAAAGATGACTTCATTTACTGAATATAAGCTGGATCAGTGACTGAAAAGTCAGCTTCTCTTTAGGATTTAAATTCTCTGATTTCACCATGTTTGACATACAGCTTCAAATTTCCATGATATTCCAAGACTTTCCCTAAATCCAGCAGTATATCACATTCACAAGAGCATGAAGTCACCGTGACCCTGAATTGAATTGGTCCTTAAAAAATACTTGACCACCAATCTGGTGAATCCAATCCAAAAAAAAAGTAGTGGCAGACTGACCCCTCCAAAGCCGCGGAAGCGAGCCAGCACTTGGTTGTTGATGAAGCAGCTCTGTGTAGGGTCAGCCAAGGCCTGGTCCAGCAAGTGGTTGATGAAGTATATGCCAGGCTCCACGGTGAGGACCATCCTCTCCTGCACCGGGCGGCCCATCCGAAGACTCCTCAGTCCAGGCTCATCGATGCGCTCCACCCCCTGAGCAGTAATACATTTTGTTGAACCCAAGCTACACAGTTAATACTAGTTCAAAATATTTTAATTGTCTTTTTTTTTTTTTTTTTATCATTAGGGGTCCCAACTGTTTTTGTTGTTCTTATTATTAGGTTACCATGCCCGAGGGGGCAGTTAGGAGAACACTAGCAGAACATTTGCATAGAAAGTTCTCTGAGGAACATTCCTATTTTCTAGATCTTTAGAATGATATGTGAATTTTTTTCAGGACTTTCACACCAACATTTTGACTGTTTTGAGTGTTTTAAGGTTAAACAGACAAAAATACCCATTTTGACATGTGATAGCATTGTCTCAGACAACATGTGACCCTCCCCTCTCTCCTGCCCTCATCCTGAACTTGTTCCTACAGCTTGACCTCGGTTTGTTCCACTCTCACTTCTTCACTGAGGGCCACTCTATTATTGATGACATGTCAATACTAGAGGAACAGGAAGTGTGCTTTCTTCTTCTTGTGATGAGAGAAATCTCAGAATTGAAGTCTTCTGTTCTTACCTCAGGGTAGCCTCCCACATCGTGCACATCAATGCCCAGCAGGTGTCCCAAGCCGTGAGGCATGAAGACGGAGCCCATGTGGACCTTCATCATGTCCTCCACGCTGCCATTCAGGATGCCGATCTTCACCAGCTCCTCCAGGTGAACCCGGTCAGCCAGGCGGTGCATGTCAGACCACTTCACACCTTCAGCACAAACAGTTTTGTTATTGAAGAACAGAAAATTGAAAGCCTTGGAAATTTAACCAGTTGAAGGACTCTTCAAGTCAAATGTCATCACTGTGGTCTACTGTGGGTCATACTTTATAAAAACAAAAAAGCTAACTATAAAATGTAATAAAACAATTAAAAGTGAACCCTCTGCTGGTAAAAGTTAACTTTTCAGTGCTTTCCCCCATTTACTTTTTTGTAGGTCATGTAACATGTACTCAATTAAACTGACTACAAGATTATAACCTGGTTTGATGGCAGCCATGACAGCTCGGGAGGACTTGAGGACAGCCTCGTAGATTGCCTTCTGGTCAGGGGTGAACTTGCCGTTGGCTGGGAAGGAGCAGGTGATGTCTGACGAGTAGCAGTAGTACTCTCCTCCCATGTCAAACAGACTGCAGACAACAAATTATCAGCACTGACTCAAATCAATGAATCAAATGTCTTTCCAAAGTGCCTGAGATTTGTGTCCAAACTGTTTTTGAGTTGCTTACAGTGAAACAAACGTACGCAGACAGCAACAACACTGAAGAGCACAACGTAAGGAGAACAGTAACAGTCCCTTTAGGAGACACTTCACCAAAGAAGCGTTTCACAGAGGCAATAGAGTTTGGCATGTGGAGAATTGGCCTGACAATGACACAACAGCTCCTGCTTTAGGAGGATCTGTTGGGTTTGTGAGTGTGTTACATACCAACACCATGATGTGGTTGCACCTAAAAACTGCTGAAAGTTAAAAACTATTGAAAGCTACTCACCACATATCTCCATCCACAATTGTCTTGTCATTGGGAGCCCCAGCATGGCCATAGTGGAGGACAGAGGAATTGTGGCCCCTGGTATTGAACACACAATGTATGAATTAAAAACACATAAAGTATCACTACATATGAATAACAACTGCACTACAAGGTGGTAATTGTTTTGAATGTGCCTTGTATAAAGCAACTATCACAACAAGTTAAACTGATTTTAATTTGAACAGAAAATAACATGCATCCTTAACAACTAATCCCCCAAAGTTGCTCATTACATATGGCCTTTAATAGAAAAGGCCAGAGCATGATTAGAATCAGAATCAGAATCAGAATCAGTTTTATTGCCAAGTATGTTTTCACATACAAGGAATTTTTTCTGGTGATTGGTGCAATTGATCAGCAACAGTGGGGCTCTCTAGCCTTGTTGATAAGGCTGATAGCAGATGGGAAGAAGCTATTTTTGTGGCGAGAGGTTTTGGTCCTGAAGGACCGCAGCTCCTGCCAGAGGGGAGTGACTCAAAGAGTTTGTGTCCAGGGTGGGAGGAGTCAGCTACAATCTTCCCTGACTCCTCCCACCCTGGACACAAACTCTTTGTGTTAACAACATTAACAACAACGTCTCAAAATTCTTCATCCATAGTGATGCTGCTAGTTGGCAACAACCCTAAAACAGGAAGGTGATGTTATGTTTTAGCGAACATGGTTTGTTTCTACTGACTAGACGCCTGGGATTCAGCAGGGTTACAGAGAGCTGCTTCCTCTGCTTCCTAAACTCTGATTTGTGTTCAAATCCTTGAGGGTACTGGAGTCCCACAAAGGCTTAAAGGATGTTCTGCTTTGTATTGTTTCTAATATTTTTGTTTTTTCCAGTGAAGACAGTATTTGAAGGTGTCTGGCCTCAAGATTTTGGTAACTTCTGACCTTAAAGCTGCCATTTTTTCCCATCGATCACCACATCCCTATTATAATAGGTGTGTAATTAATCAATTAAGTAAGATAATTAGAAAGCAATTATAGTAAGACATTAAGTAAATAGAAATAAAACAGGTGAATTAATTGAAGACGCCTTACGTTCCACAGATACAAGTGTATGAGGTGTGGCGCATCCCTCCTTTAGTGTAGCAGTAGTGCTGGAACAGGCTGAAAAAAAAAAGGGTCAGAAAACAGAAACTAATCATCACACGCTCAAACGCATCAAATACTTCTATGGATGTCCACAGCATCACAATGCTGTGTAGGGATATTTCCTGGTTCTTCTAATACGGCAAAGGGAAATGAGTGTGACTGACAGCTGTTCAAATATATTAAAAAAATAATATATTAAATTACTGTCTAAATTAGTCTTTTTTTGTGTTTTGTCTCTTAAAGCTCCTCTCCAGATATGTACGTAAAATACTCTGTACTATGATTAATATTTTTCCCACATAAAAAGGTGAAAAAAACTGAAAACTGGGGCTGGAAGTACATCTACTCTTATTTCCTCATTGAGAAATTCTGGATCAGGTCTTGTACCCTGTCCATCACCAATGCTTGTGCTAGGCTGACAGATGAAAGAGCAGAGACTATCAAGATGGTTAGAGGAGGAGACTTAAAGAAAAATGAGTTTGTTGAGGAGTTTGTTCTGCACCGAAATCAGCGACTAGTGGACATATCAGGACGGTAAACATAGTTAGCATCTTTTATTTGCTTATGTTGTTAATTAGCCGTCCCTGCAAGTTGACAGGATTGGTACTGTACTATATTAACTTTTTATAGTTTTTAATACACCTAAAGCATATAAAGTACCATGGTCACCTAGCAGTGCCAGATCTACCAGTGTCTAACAGGTGCCATAATGTAGCATACTCTCAACAAACAGGAAACCCCAGAATACTTTCTCCTCCGCACCTATAACACAATTAAACAGTTGGTGGAGTGTCAGACTTCTCTGTTTGTTGAACCAGCTGGTGTAAAGTCTGAAAATAAAGTCAAATACAATCAGGACTGTGTCAGTCCCCACATATACTGTAACGATAGCCATAGATATAAAAGAGGAGAAAGACATTCTGTTTGTGTGTCTTGGTTAATGTTTGGCCAAACATTGGCTGAAATATATACACTCACACAATGTACCACTTACCTCTCCATTTCATACTCTTTCTGTCCAGGCTTCACATGCTTCATGATCTACAGTGAAAAAGTGTGATTATATGTGGTTAGCAAACTTAAAAACTGCTGTGCAAACCTGTTACTAACTCTTTTGAAATTGAAATTACTGTTTCTATGCGCCTCCCCTTGCTGATTTTCAGTGGTAGTGAATGCTCTGATTATTAAAAGTAAATAAACAATGCTTTATTTGTGATGACAATTTTGTTTCAGCATCACCATAAAATCCATTTGTCATCTTACTGTCATCACTCTGGTATCCGAGAAAAACAGAGAGAGTGGTGAGCAAAACAGGACACTCTCGCTCTTTTGCTCTTTCTCTCTCAGGTAACTCACTGGGTAATGTATGCAGTGTATTGGAAGAATATTTTCTGTTTTTACTAGACATCTATAGGCTGTCATGACTGAAAATCTACTGAAATGGTTGGCTTTGGGTACACATGGGTAAAAATAAACCTCTGAAAACCTCTGAAAAGTCTAATGATCACAATTGTAAAAAAAAAAAAAAAGGGGAAAAACTGTAATTTTAGAGGGCTGATTTTTGTGAGGTTAACTTGTGGTAATAAAATTCAATTCGGTTCACAAGTAAAATAATGCTTTAAAGTTACAGCTTATTGGTCAAAAGCCATCTCTGTTAATTGCGTGCCTCTAAGCTACTGCATGAAGTTAAAATCAGTAGCATTTAAACAGTTTATAGCCTTAGGATCCTGACATCTCTGAATCCTTTGCACAAGTTTAAAACTCAATGAGCTGCTTGATGCATTTCAATACTTTGGGTGCTTGATTTCAAACTCTGAACTTTAAATTCTTTCCATTCCCTTCTTTTATTGTTTTCATATTAAAAATATAAATCAATTTTAGCGTGGTGTCTGACAAAAAAGAACCTCACCATTTTGTGGGCTTCACTTGAAATCCTGTTAGTGTAACGCAGGACCTCCAGCTCCATATCAGTCTTAATCAGACGGCTGCAGACAGACAAGAAGAAGAAGTGAGATACCAGCTCTCCCCCTCTCTGATCGATACACTGCCAGTTTATTGAAGCACAGTGTGAGGACTGTACAGCCACGCAGCATACAGAATTCATTCAACCTACACGTCAAGCTAAAGGAATACTGCTTTTGTATTGTGATGGCTGAAACAGAGACATTTCTTAAAGATACACCGTTAATACAGTTGCTGCTGTTTAGCAGACTTTCCTCCATCATTCTCATTTGTTGAAATTCCAGAGGGAGATGATCTCATAATCTACTGTTGCAGAACTGATGAAAGTGTTTCAAACCATAATAAAATGTAATACAGTCTTTTGATTTAAATTTAAGCTTTAGGACCAACTGAGGTATTTTTGCCCCTTGTTTATTTGGGTTAGGGAAGACCTAGCTGCACCTTAAATGGCTAGAATTGAAATACATACTGGAGAGTATTAAGGATTTCTACGATAATATATATCAAGTCTTTCTCCCCAGGGGGTGTGCCTGCAAAACATTCCTCATTTCACAAAATGGCAATTCATCTGGAGGGTGCACACTAATGCCAAGGACAACCAGGCAAGCACGAAGTCCATTACATCCGTGCGCACTGGCTTCTGACTCTAAGAGGGAAAAAAAAAAAACAACTCCAGGAGAAGCCAATGCTTCTGATTGCACACACACGATTACCTGACTGGGCAGCTGCAATTGCACAGGTTTGTGTATTAAAAGAATCTGACTGAAAAAAAAAAACTGTTAGGAAATTAACAGAGGGAGACTATGGTCTTTATTTGTATCTTGGGTTTGTTGATAATATTATAAAACAAATTTTAATTGCTTACCATTCCACAATGACTGGGTGCAAAAGGCTGTTGTTTACTTGGAAGCTGGTGAAAAAAAAAAAAGAAAAAGAAACAGCAGCATTATAAATATAAATGCAATTTGATGCAAATGGTTATATGACCTTTGAAATAAGGATGACACTTGTTTTACAAAGCAGATAGGGTCAGAGTGAAGAGTAGATAAAACTGTGTGATACACATAGTTAAAAAAAGAACAAAGTCTAAGGACAATAGTAACATTAGCATTAATTGACAACTAACAACCAAAAGCAAGATTCTCTGCTTAATTAATTATATTCAGAATCAGGTTAATCAGCAACATCCAGTATGCATGAGTCTGTTCTATCCTTGGTTATAAAAGAAAAAAAAAACCCTCCATAAACAAAGTATAATTATGTTAATGCAAATTGATGCCAATTAAACAGACCGACTAATTCCTTCAAAGGAGGCTTCTCGGCAGATGCTTCCACTGTCTGTGTTCTGTCCTCGCTGCATGGAAAGAAAAACATCATGAGCAAGTGTATTCAAGTGTCAATACAGTACACTAAGTTGATGCTGATGAGCTTTTCCACTGTAGAAATGTAGAATTAGTAGAAAGAGTTTACATTAATTCTCACACTGCATCTTTAGCAGTATATAATATAATAATCAGGTTTTTCTAGGTTGACACTGTTAAAGATTCAGGTTGTACACACAAATAAACTGAAAGAATTCAGTTTGTTTGTGTGTCTATTTTTGATATGATGAATGAACTGGCAGCTAACATAGGGTGACTGGAGCCATCCCCAAAAACGGGTTCAGGAAATTACTCCCACACAACACTTGTGAGCCGTCATCTGCTATTAAATAATTTCATGTATCAGTAGCTGTAATCAGGTACGAATAATGATGAATATTCAAATCATGAATAGTGATGCATACCAGTGTTAGAAGCACTGCTGGTTTCAGGTTGGACAGGACATCAACAATCTGCAGGGAAGCAGACAGGGAGTTATTAGAAGACTGAGACACAACAGAGCCACAGAAACAACAAAAAACTAAGTAAAATCTGAACTCTAAATTTTGCAGAGTAATGAGGATTTGTCTGAAGTATAACAAAACTTACAAAATCAGCGATGAGCAGTTTTAAATCAAAGAGCAGCATTATTTGCATATGCACAACAGAAGTCTAAAGGCAAGTGAGACTCTGCACATATTTTGAATTTTCCAAAGGTATTGTCACTGATACAAAAATATTGATATGAAAACTCTGCAATAAATCATGACTCCTGTCAGATACTTAAAAAGGATTATTAAAAAAAAAAATCTTTTTTTTTTCTTTTTTTAACAATTTAAAACGTGAACATGTTGAGCAGGGTAGTGCGGAGAAAAGTGTGTGTGCAACATCATCTTCTGTCTAAGTGTTTGAAAAATAGAAAAACACTCAAATATTCATGACTTGCTTCTGAAAAACAACACAAAAAAAAAAACAAAAAAACACATAGTTCTCTCTTAGGTCCTCCTGTAGGCAGCACTGCCAACTGAACACTCATGCTGGTTTCTGTGTCTGACAAGATGACAGTATTAGCTAAACAAATGCAGAGCCAGCTATTATATGATCAGATGTTTCCTATTATAATACTCCAGATCAGTTAGTCTCAACCTGTGACTAATTAGGAAATCTAACACCTCAGGGAGGTGTAAAAATACCTGAAATACCAGCAGGATGAGTCAACAGAGATTACAGTGTAAATATAGAAATTACATGTGATTATTTCAAATGCAAACATATTATTTTGAGTTGTCAACATGTAAATTTTCAAGCTGTCCCTCTAATGTAGCTCCCCTGGGAATCTACTGTCAACACTTACTATACAGGACTGTTTTCCCAAAGTCTCAAAATATGCAGTTACAGACAGTCTGAACAGGAGTGTGTATTTTTAGACTAGATGGCTGAAAAGAAGAGGATGTAGCTGCAAATTTAAAATAAAATTCAAAATGATCCCCTGGGAGGTTTGAGGGTTGAACTGTGTGCACGCTCCTGAATCGTTCCAACAAATTTTATCATCAGTATAAAACTACACAAGCTTTGTGTGAGCACTGCAGCATTTTCTCACACAACATCCGTTCCCCCAGCGCTTTTCCATCCTCTTACACACTCCCCAAAACATTTAATCACATGCAAAATGCAGACAGGCTGCAGAGAGTATGTTAAAAAAACTTCCACGCATGTTTATTTCTTTTTTTAAAATTGCTTTCAATAAAATGTTTAGTCGGGCAAAAAATGATGCAGGTCAGGGTTTTGTTTTTTTTCGCCAGGAGGTTCAAAGAAAATAATGATGACTTTGACCTTTATCTTCATCTTGTCTATGGGGATACTGATGTCCTTTCCTGTAACTTCATAGATGGGTGACTTAACATCAAGTTTCAGTTACTGCACAGGGAAAAGTTCACTCTCTGTCACACTCTCTCTCTCTCACACACACACACACACACACACACACACAGACTATAAAGACCAACACCAGCACAGACTGACTTACATCACAGGTGTATTGCACCTCATCAACAGCGTACTTTGCCTTGAAGTGCTCTTTAGGAAAGATCCTGTCAATAAACACAAAGGAGACAACTGGTGAAGAAAAGTAAAATAAACATAGTAAAAGACAAAAACAGGTGAAGAACAAAAATAATGAAGATGTCAGTACATTAAATTAACTCCAGATTGAAAACATTTTTTATACACATCAGATGACAAAAGATTCTTTGAGGTTTATAGATTGGGGAAGAGCAAACATGTGACATGAGGTTGTTTCCACATCATGTCCAGTGGTTTCTCTGATTGAGTTACACACAAGCACTAGGAAGTGTGCAACACTGCATGTCTAATTTCTTGTTATCTACAACCTGTTCAACTACCATTTTTAACGTTATTTTCAGGTGGGATTTTGGGCATTTTGTGAAAGGATCAATAATTTCCAAAACAAGTAAAAAATAAATCTAAAAACATCATTTATATCAGCAATTTACTCTGTGTAGTATGTGTGCTGGAAATGCTAGATATGCATCAGTGTAGTGAAGCGCATCACTAAGGTTTTTTGTGTGATGGAGAAAATCCTTATATAGATTTTGGCTGCATTTATTTGTTTTAAATTAACTAATCTAATACAAACATGACTTGTGTAGCACATGACTCTGTCAACCCTTTCGAGCTCACAGCTCTGGACCAGCCTGTGATGATTGTTGGCCATCTCCACAGCTCTTTGAGGATTAGTGTGACTTACTCTCCCATCCAGGTGCCATAGCTTTCAGGCAGTTTGGGGACAAAAAGGATGGATTTCCCAGAGTCCACATCAATGGCTCCATAACAGTCAGGCTCAGTTACTCCAAAAGCCCAGTGGAAGAAAGACTCCTGCAGAATTGAAACAATCAGCCAGAACATCAGTGAAGGAAATATAATAGTCAGCTCAAAGAAAGCAGGGTGTCAGCATATTCTGGTCAGATTATTACACAAGAAAAAATAAAATGCTGTCCCTTATCAGACCAGTTGGCTTTACTGAGGTGAATACAAAGCTAAAAAACAAAACTTTTAATGTGCCCACCAATATTTGTAAAAAAAAAACAATTATTGACACAGGCTTTGGTGGATGAGATCATAGACACAAGAGACTTCTGTGCAACGTGGCTGGAGTGAGGAAATTAACACTAACAGAGAAGCTCAGAACGAGACCTGACTTTCAGAGAAGCAAAGTGAGGTTTTTGTGGCACCTTGATGGAATACGCTCGTAAGGGTTTTAGGGATCAACAAACAACCAGCTGGGCCCACTGACATTAACTCACTGATGGGTTGGGACAAATATGGGTCATAGAAGGATGAATTAATACATGCAAGACCTCGCCCCCACCTCAGCCTTTGCTTTGCAACAATCCCAGAGTCAACTAAAGACAACTTACCTGCCTGAAAAGGAGGTCGGTGTCCGTGCAGTACCTCTGCTTCTGCTCTCCTCCCTGCAGCACCACAACTGACTTTGGCACCACTCCGTCTTTGGCTTTCAGCCCTCTGCACAGTTGTTGACGGTTCTCAGCAAAAAGGGCAGCAGACACTCTCAGGGTGTCATTGCCCAGCCAGTAGACAGGTCTGACAGGACAGGGAGAGTCAATGAGTGGCTGAACAGACCAGTTCTGGTGCACAAGCCTACCATAAAATAAATCTGACTCACACTGTCTCACCATTATTCAACTATTTCCTGACATCTTAGTTCACTTATGTATTCACCTACATATAAAACCAATTGTGTTAAATGACATAGTGGAAACAAAATAGTATATTAACAAAACTATATAGCAGTTATAGTGGGAAGTTTTGAAGCTGGAGATGTAGTGGTGGTACATGATAGATTCACATGCGCTTTAACTGTCCATGATTATAACAAAAATTCCTACAATATTAGGCTAAACACAAGTTTTCTGAAAGAAGAAAAGTTTCTTCATCAAAAATTATGGACGCTGCAGTGAAAGGTGATAATTAAAGCTTCAATTGCAAATTTTGTGAACAAATTCAGGGGAATCATGTATCCGCTAAGCAGGGAGAAGATAACCATTATGTTCCTAGTTCAATCTGAAGGGAATCCTGAGCATTTGATCAGTAGATTTGATCCTGAAGACGTGGGTGAACCACAGACTTGAGACTGAGTTAAGACATAGATATAGAGAGATCAACCGCCTTGTAACTGAGAGGTCTTTGGATGTGCCCTTGGTGATAAGATAACAAATAGAATATATCTGATTCAGTCTGGAAAGTACCAAAGGTTAATCCATAACCTCGTAGTGTTTCATGGCTCAACGATTTCTGTATCATTCACTGAGTTTACAGGTTTAACTGAGAGGACAGATCAGCCATTGTGAGGTGGTCAATTACATTACTGAAGGAGGTAGAGACTAACATGTACTGAGCTGTAATCCCAATCCCCACTGGGTCAATTAGGTATTTATTAAGGCTATCAAAGTTAACGCGTTATTAACGCGTTAACGTTACATGCCTTTAACGGGAGTCATTTTTTTAACGTGATTAACGCTTGTGACATTTGAACCTCGGGCCACTCCGTAGCTCGGGAAATCAGGAAGCAATAACCGAGGTCGATGCCGTCGTGAGCAGTAATGGATTATTATTAACATTATAGTATAATGTTACAGTTACAGTAAATTGGTATGCCCATCTGTAATTTTTTTTGTTGGGCTTTTGTTTTAGTTTATTTCAGCATCTTGTTTTACAATGCAGTTTGCACATGTTAGTTACTTGAACTGAGAGTATTTCTCATTGTAGCAATAAATAAACATGATTTTTTTGCATCAAGCAAGCATTTGTCTATTCTCATGTTGAAAAGAGTATTACAATTGAAAAAAATCAGTTTAAGGTACATTTAGAACAGATTAAAAATATGCGATTAATCATGATTAACTATGATCACTCATGCGATTAATCGTGATTAAATATTTTAATTGATTGACAGCCCTAGTATTTATTAAACTAAGTTCATTTTTGAAGGTATGGTCTCTAGTGTCGCATTGGATTACATTCTATCATAACGTATGCCTGTTCTCTGCAATCTGCGAGGAGAGGATCTCTGGTCGAGATTGCCTTATGTCTGCTGACTGCTGAAATTTTTCTGATTATCACAGCAGATTCTAGTTTTATTAAGAAGACAGTCTGGGTTGTATTGTGTTCACAAGATGATAAAACTTGTTCCGTTGAGATAAACAGATAATTATTTTATGATGGCAGCACAGTCACTATTTGATGTGCCCAGTGTCATGTTGACACCAAGACAAAATTATTTCATATTGACTTGAGAAAACGAAATACATAATTATACTGTTGGCTTTGAATTACTTCAGCAGTGGATACTGCACTGTTTAAAGTGAAGAGAAGATGCTTGACATTATTATCACTGTCAGGCACACATCAGAACTATAAATATAAAATATAAATTGAGTTATTAATGTATGAAAGTTAGTAATTCAGTAGTTCAGCTCAGAGGTTCAGAGTTGGCACATTCAGCATTAAACATGAGCAGCTTCCACCGTGATGAAAGACTGATTACCAGTGATCGGGGATATGCTAAAAACCCTCGTAGGTTTCAGTGACACTTCCAATCCTGACAGATGGAAGTTGTCGTTAATGTTTATTTTAACCTTTATGTAAGTGGACTGGGGAGTTCCTGGACTAACTCACTACATGTTGGAACTGCTGGACTGGAAAATAGCTTAGTTATCGATACATGAGTATAATGGGATGGGAGTCGATGATAAATTTTGAAGTGTCACAAAATGAGCTAAGAATCATAATCAAGTCAGTTACACAAAACTACGTCTCTAAATTACTGCTCAAATATTTGCTTTTCGCTTGTGAAATCTTCAATGGTTTCACGTCTTCTGGCCTCTATAGAGCTTTCAAATGAAACAGAGACAAAATAAAATTAGCCTTTGGTTCAACAAGTGGACATTTCCTTCTTTAAGAGGGACCCCAACCCAAAAACGTTGGGTACCACTGGTTCAGCTAACAGTCTCAATAATTACAGTCCTCTTAAATATGACGTTGCTAAGTGTACATTTACTGTAGAAATGTATGTGCCTATAAAGGCTGCTTCAGGTGTCCTTACATCTGTTTTTAAAAACTGTAGGGTTCACTGCATCCGTGAGAAAGTAAGCTTCAAATATATTCTGGTATTAGTTACACAGTGTCGAAACGGTATATCTGCCTGACAACTGCTTTATTATTATCGCGAGTTTAGCGAAATAACGTGCTGCTGTGGTCTGACAGTAAAAAGCTAAAACGAATCTACAAATTATCTTTCTTCAAATAAATACACATATTCTTTTCCAACTGGGAAACAGAAGCGTCAACTCACTGTGGTGCTGCAGCCATGTTGGTCCCAGGTCCGGACTGTCATGTGAGTTTTGTAAGGCTGTGGCGCTGATCAGCTGACATGACATCGTGCTGCGTTCACTGTTTTCAGTCATATTAGCTTCAGCTGTGAAATTGTATTGAAAACAGATTGAGTGGATGTCCTGAGGCTGTTTTTCCAACAGTCGTGTATAAAGTGCTGCAGTCAGCAAATACCACTGCACAAGAATAATGAGAAGCTGTAAGAGACAAACAGGGTGTTAGAATAATGCAATAAATTCAGTAAATTCAGAAAGTTCACAGTAATTCTGTCGGCACAAGAACCTGGGCTATATTGTGTCTATACTGGGTATGACTGATTTATTGAGACTGAGACCCACCCGTCAATATTAGGAGAATAACAGGTACAGGTGATGAGACTGTTATTTATTCATACTTTTATCCCATGGTGCTTAATGGGTTTTTCAAACAAGGGGTCTTTCTTTATAAACCACTGTACCACATTTCATAGCTTAAAAGTTAAAAAAAAATAGCAAGATAGGAAACTCACTAAACAGGTAAGTCAGGCAAGCACTGAACAAGGCAACCTTAAAGTCAATAATTATACATGTCTATCCTTCTTCTATAGTACTTCTATAGTAAACACTCTGAGTTCTGTATATTTCCATTCCAGCCAGTAAGGCAGACAGGCGCAATTACAACACAAGACATATTCTGAAAACAAAATGAGATATGAGACCTTGAGAAGCACAGAAAAATCTTTAGAAAGGTACAGGAAACTGCCTCTTAAATTGATACTGCAATGGTGATTTTAAAGTAATAAACAGTAGGGGGCGATGCAACTCTCTTTTGACATAGTGCAGAGGGGAGTATGAGAAATAATTCTTTATGAGTGACTTTAGATACACAATGCAGGTAACTCTAAACAATGTTTCATAACAGACAGCATCCAGGCACAGATGACAGACTGTCAAGAGGGTTAAGACACTCACCATGAAACATGAGTAGCTTTCACTATGAAAGGTAGATATCTGATTTATAGGTTTATTTCAATCTTTATGATGGTGGATGGGGAATAATTATAAGGATTATCAGGATCAGGATCAAGATTTAAATGAGGCGGTCATGTTGCCCATCACCCACTCACATGAACACACTTTGCAAAAGGGGAGGAGCGAGATCTGTCAAATTACACATCAAAACATTGTTGAATTAGCTATCTAGCTTTCTCTTTTTCATTCTTGACTCAAATGTTTTTTAGACCATTCATCTGAACAAGCATGTTCAATATTTAAATGCCTTTCAAAGCATCTGTCTGAAAATACAGATCCTCCCGAAAGTATTCACAGCACTTCACTTTTTCCACATTTTGTTATGTTACAGCCTTATTCCAAAAGTGATTAAATTCATTTTTTACCTCAAAATTCTACACACAATACCCCATAATGACAAAGTGAAAAAAGTTTGCTTGAAATTTTTGCAAATATATAAAAAATAAAAAACAAAAAACATCACATGTACATACATGTTCACAGCCTTTGCCATGACACTCACAACTGAGCTGTTTCCACTGATCATCCTTCAGATGTTTCTACAGCTTTTTTTTTTTGGCAAGCAGTATGAGTGGTCTGGATGCCTTGTGTTGTTGGGGCAGATTTACTCTGCAAAGAAGGAGTGTGGGATACTCTTCCTGTCGCATATTTTACCTTTATTAAAACAACCGGAACGCATCAGGAATGAGAGTGGACAGGAAGAGGAAAACAGAGAGAATATGGGGAAAAAGAAAACGGGAGTGGAGAGACAGAGAAAAACAACAACAACCACACAACAACAGCAAAACAACCACAGTAACAATAACTAACAATATCTACATTTATGGTCACTCTATAGTCATAGACGCTCCGTATGTGTGTGTGTGTGTGTGTGTGTGTGTGTGTGTGAGAATCTGTCTGTGTGTGTGTGTGTATGAGGGGAGGGGTAGGTGTGAGTGTATGTATGTGTATGTGTTCATGTGTGTATGCAAGTGTGTAGCGATTTGTCATTGGATGTGGTGGGTAGTTGATGTGGGGGCTGCAGTAACACCGCCCCCCAGACCAAAGTCACAGGTGGCCAGAAACCAGGCCAAGATTGCCAGCCACCCCGAGAGCCCAAGGACCCACGGCAGAATGCCCCCCCGGCAGCCTCGTGCCCGACCAAAGGGGGAGCCCGTGAGGGAGTCCACCTGTGGTAAATTCAGTTGATTGGACATGATTTGGGAAGGCACACACCTATCTATATTAGGTCCCATAGCTGACAGTGCATGTTAGAGCACAAACCAAGCCATGAAATCCAAGGAATTGTCTGTAGACCTCCAAGACAGGATTGTATCGAGGTACAGATCTGGGGAAGGGTACAGAAAAATGTCTGCAGCATTGAAGGTCTCAATGAGCACAGTGGCCTCCATCATCCGTAAATGGAAGAAGTTTGGAACCACCAGGACTCTTCCTAGAGCTGGCCATCCGGCCAATCTGAGCAATCGGGGCAGAAGGGCCTTAGTCAGGGAGGTGACTAAGAACCCGATGGTCACTCTGACAGTGCTCCAGCGTTGCTCTGTGGAGAGAGGAGAACCTTCCACAAGGACAACCATGACAGCCCATCTGGAGTTTGCCAAAAGGCACCTGAAGGACTCTCAGACCATGAGAAACAAAATTCTCTGGTCTGATGAAACAAAGCTTGAACTCTTTGGCCTGAATGCCAAGCGTCATGTCTGGAGGAAACCAGGCACCACTCATCACCTGGCCAATACCATTCCTACAGTGAAGCATGGTGGTGGCAGCATCATGCTGTGGGGATGTTTTTCAGCAGCAGGAACTGGGAGACTAGTCAGGGTCGAGGGAAAGATGAATGCAGCAATGTACAGAGACATCCTTGATGATAACCTGCTCCAGAGCGCTCTGGACCTCGGACTGGGGCAAAGGTTCATCTTCCAACAGGACAACGACCCTAAGCACACAGCCAAGATAACAAAGGAGTGGCTTCAGGACAACTCTGTGAATGTCCTTGAGTGGCCCAGCCAGAGCCCAGACTTGAACCCGATTGAACATCTCTGGAGAAATCTGAAAATGGCTGTGCACCAACACTCCCCATCCAACCTGATGGAGCTTGAAAGGTTCTGCAAAGAAGAATGGGAGAACCTGCCCAAAAATAGGTGTTCCAAGCTTGTAGCATCATACTCAAAAAGACTTGAGGCTGTAATTGCTGCCAAAGGTGCTTCAACAAAGTATTGAGCAAAGGCTGTGAATACTTATGTACATGTTATATTTTTGTTTTTTATTTAATAAATTTGCAAAAGTTTCAAGCAAACTTTTTGTGATTATGGGGTATTGTGTGTAGAATTTTGAGGTAAAAAATGAATTTAATCCATTTTGGAATAAGGCTGTAACATAACAAAATGTGGAAAAAGTGAAGCACTGTGAATACTTTATGGATGCATTGTATGCATTTCCATATTCAGAAATTTAAATGATATCATGTCCCTCATCTTTATGAAGACCTGTTCACTTTGTCCTTCAGTGTGGCTGCTCAGAGCAGCTGTGCGCATGTTTGATGTGTTAAGACACTACGTTATGTTCAAGTTTAACCCAACCCTAACACATCCGAAGCTCAAATCCAAACTCAGTTTTTTGTGGTGTTGTGCATCCCCCCTTTGGTCTGAAGAATGGGGTGATGGCCACAGTCTTTAGAGCAACTCTAGAGTCGAATAGTCCATGTGATTGCAAGTGGTAATCCTTATTGTGTCTTTCTGGTCCTGTCTGGTGGATAAGTGTGGATTAAACAGTTCAGAGTTCATAGAGGCTATCATGTCTGGGCAGAGCCGAGGCAAGATTTGGGCAGAGACATCTAAATAGAAATAATAGGCTAGCTGATTCTAGTACATAGTTTTACCCAACACATGGGTTCTCCATGTAAGATGAACACTGGCTCTCGTGTTTGAAGAGTGCAGTTGTGACTATGGTGTCATTTGGTGCTGGGAGGCATTCCACCCGCTTTGTGAATGTGCAGGTGACTGTCAGGAGGTATCTGTTACCTCGTGAAGATTTGGGGACTGGTCCGATCCAATCGATTTGGAGACCGGACCATTGAAAGGCAACCCCCCTTCCCTGACGTGGAGCTTGGTTTAAGGGTTGGGTATGACAGGTGAGGTGCCTTATGAAGGCAGGTTGGCTAATAACTGTCGGATGGTTTGAATGGCAGGGTCCTGTTCCTGTATGGTGACCAAGTCTGCATCTCCAGGTTTTCGACCTAGGTGCGAGATCTGTCCACTGGTTTGGGGGTTTTCCCGTTGTTCTGTAGCTTGTCGGCGTGTAATGGCATTCACATTGCACATTTGACCAGTCTGAAACTCCCAGGGCGTGCCCTGCTCTGCGCCTAGTTTGGCTAGATGGTCGGCTTCATCGTTACCGTCCTTGTCCGGGCCCGAGCTTTGAGAATGATCCTTTACCTTTTTCAAATAAATGGTCATACCTCGGTCCATTACAAGTTGGTCACAGGTCAGAAAGAGTTCAGTGTGTTTGACCACCTTGTTCCTGGCGTTTTTCATGCCATTTGCCTTCCACATGGGGAAGTGGGAGACAAGGCTATGGCTGGTGTAGTTAGAGTCAGGGCAGATTGCTAACTGTACTATAACTACCTTTGCGGCTTGCTGGGGAGCAATAAGGACAGCAGCAACTTCTGCATATTGACTAGTCTTGGGGCCTGATTGATAATAGTTGGGCTGATAAACGCTGCGGTCACACAACACACAATACCAACTTCTGCCTGGGGTTGGCTTGCGTGGTGGAATGAGCACCCATCCCCAAAGACCTTTGGAAGATTTTGGCAGACATTCTCATCGTGGTATCCATGATTTGAGGGAAGTGATGGAGTTATGGCAGGAAGAGGTGACAAGCTTGGTTGTTCCTCATGGTTACAGTGTTGACATTCGGCCAGGTCCTGGCCCAGAGCCATCTTGTGGTTTTGGGCATATCTGACTTCAATGTCATAACCTTGCAGTGCCATCATCCATGAGGCGATGCGGCTGTTCGACACCCACCCCTCCCTCAATCTCTGGCTGTTCAGGACTGTCACTGGTTGGTGACACGTCTCCATGATTACTTTCTGGCCTACAATGTAGCTGCGAAAGCTGCTGAGGGGTCTGCTAGCGTATGCGACAACTTGCTTGTCTGTGTTACACTGTTGTGTCAGAGCAATGCTAAGACACTAGGGGGAAGAGCTGGCCTCCAGATTAAATTCCCTGTCCTTGTCAGGGGGGGCCAGACAGGGAGCAGAGCTGAGTTTTTCTTCCATCAGCTGGGAGGGCTGCTCCTCAGGTTCTCCCAGCTCAAAGGGCTTATGTTTATGATGGTCTTGCTATCTCAGCATCGTCTGCGATAAGCTGGCAGGCTCCCACGAGACTAAGCTTAGAAACTTTAGGTGGTGCTTTGATGTTTTGAGTGGCAGAAACTTGATCAGTAGATAGGGAGTACTCCTCCTGCAGGGCATGACGGAGCGCTGAGTAGCGGTCCCTGATCCCTGGTGGGAGAGTTTCCATAAAGACATGCACGCTTCTGGACGTTGTCTTCCAGATCAAGCGCAGATG
The DNA here is from genome assembly GCF_046630095.1 of Trachinotus anak. Taxonomy (NCBI): domain Eukaryota; kingdom Metazoa; phylum Chordata; class Actinopteri; order Carangiformes; family Carangidae; genus Trachinotus; species Trachinotus anak. Next base: position 1,502,260 of record NW_027273862.1, on the reverse strand, counting down.
CATGAGGTAGATCAAGAAGGCAGTGCTCTACCTCCCTCAAATAATCCTCTATTATTGACTCCCGGTTACTGGGGTCAGAGCGCTCGATGTCCCTTGCTAGGGATTCGAGTTGGCACGTGCGCAGGCCCTGTTCTCGGTAGAGGCCTGCATCACCTGAGTCGTCTGAGGACTGCTGGTTCCTCTGATCCCAGTAAGAATAATGTGACCCCCCTCTTCGTGGTGGAGAAGGGGTCCAGTTAAGGTGAGGGCATGGGTTACGCCATGCATATAGCTCACCAGCTGATGAGGGCCCAAAATCCCTATCATCATTCAAGGACTGAAAGTGATGTCCACTCCGCCCTTCGGGAGGGGGAATGGAGTGTTGGCTAACAGACTGAGGTGCACTCCTCGGATATGAGGCATCTATGTCCCTGCGGCGGGCCATCGGAGGTGAACATTGATCAGGAATGATCAAGTCAGATCTGGCACGAAGGTCTGTCGCATTTCTACTTACCATCCTCAGGTGAGTAGGTGTGGCTTGAGCTGTCTGAGCAGCCTGCCGGACATCATTAGGTTCTTCAAATAAGGCTGTTTCCCATGCTCGGGAAGCCTGAAGTTCAGCCCGCAGTGTTTCTTCCAGGGACTCCAAGGGCTGAGGTTTAACAGTCTTCCTGGAGATAGGGGCTGCATCTGGGTCAGAACTGGAGTCAAATGGGTCAGGGTCTGATATCCTCTGGCCCTGAGTTTCTACATGCTCCTTTTCTATTCTGTTTCTCATAGCTTGGAGCTGATAGTGCAGGTCACGACGATCCTGCTGGAGGTTATCGTTTTCTTCTCGAGCTTGAGAGAGCTCTTCTCTCAGGAATCTACAGCCTTCCTGTAGATGCAATATGATCCGTTGCTCAGCTCGATAACTGGTCGGCAACGCCATAAGCTGCTTAGCGCGTTCTGCAGCTTCCAACTGGGCTTTATGGTGATAAAGCAATGTCAACCAGCCTAGCACCTGTGAAATGGTGTGCTCCTCTCCAGCCGGATTATTTATATGAGTAACCAGCTTGTGGATTTCCTCATTGCACATGCTAACAGTGTAGCTGTTCAGGTTACTTAAATCATCAGTGGAAACATTTATGAGGCCAGCGATCGTGTTCTGTAGATGCTGGTTGTCTACCTCCTGGGAGCCTCTGGCGGTGTACGGGAATTTTTTTCTGCTCATTTTGCTTTTGTTTCTTATTCAAAAGAAGATACCCGACAATAAACTGCTATCCTAAGCAAGTTTTGAATTCCACTGAGAATGCACAGGTGAGGCTTTGACCTGTGGCTTACAAAATCTGTAACACTATCAAACGATGTGTTACATTAACTATGGCTGCAATTTATCTCAGCAGAGGTGGCATGGCAGCACTGTGCCTCTGTGAGCTATTAGTTCTTAGTGTGCGTCAAAGTACAGGACTCGCAATACAGAAAAGAAGAGAAGAACACAGTCTATGCTGTGCTATGTAGCAATCAATTCCTTGATGCATTCCCAACAGCAAAGTCACTAGTGTAAATGCACTTTATCACTAATCAGTAACTTAAAAAAAAACAAATTTGAAAATTAAACACAATTCTTTTAACTATTATAATATTTAGTATATTATAACAAAATACAGTCTCAGAAGGTTGGTTGAAGGATAAATTCGAGCACTGACTGTCTTGAATCCAGCTGTTATCACAAATATAGTCACAATAATCACAGACAACGACGAGTTAAATTATAACAGGATTTATTAATAAGAGTAATAATTATTCAAAAGTGGCGAGAGCCAAGATGGCGGCTGGCCGCAGAGTGTGAATGGCTTGACCAACAAGGGGAGGGACCCTTGAGCTTTACATGTTATGACGCGATCACGACCTAGGGCAGCCTGAATGTGGGTCAGATGTAGATGAGGTGCGTGATTGGGAGAAAAGAGGGAGAATAAAGGTGAAGAGAGGAAAGAGTCCAAAAGAGATCGTCACCACAGTTAATAATCACCACAATATCACTACACAATAACGGTGCCAGTGAACCGGAGTTCGTCTAGTCGGATATTGGTCCTTTAACTAGTGATATTTGTCTTATTAAGCTGATCACAGTGAGCAATCTAAAACAACAGGATATGCAGCACTTATAAGTCAAATAGCAAAATACAACACACTACACTAATTGTGTCTCTGCCCAGACATAAACCTCTTACTTTGAGTTGCTTCGATCCTTCGGAGTTAGAAAAAGAAAGTCCGCTTTGATTCTCCTCAGCTCGGTCCTTGGCTGGGTGCTTGGCGGTTCGTGTCTCGCTCTCCTGGCGATGACGATGTGATGAGTTCCTCGGCGGCAGCGGGAAGATCACAGAGGAGGGACGGTGAACTTTGTTTTGTCCTTAACAAAGTCGGCACTCGTCCTCACAGGACGTAAAATCAGCTGATTGCACAGCGATCTACGTTGGATCCGAAAGATGAAAAAAACAAAAAGGAAAACAAACAACAGCAGTCTATGTGCTCGGCCCGCAAGTTAAAGACTGTGGCCTCGGCTTTAAGAAGTTGTGGAAAAAGGTCAAATGTTTGCACATTGCTCCCTTTCAGCAGCCGAGTCATGGAGAGAGCTTGGAGTAGCTCTCTACTGTAACTGGTGCACGGGAATAAGCAACGGCGGAGGGTCACGATGCTGCTTTTATCACCTGAGTAACGTCACCAGGGAGCCCTGCTGAGAGTGCCTGGCCTCGGCCAATGGTGATGCTGAGTTTACATTCACACTCTGATTCGCACCTAGGTGTGACTCGTGGGGGGGCCTTGGCGCCGCTGGTCTACCAACTCTGGCTCAGGCTTTTGGAGGGACATGTGGGCCTCTCCATTGTTCTTTTCAGAACCCATGACTTGAGATTCCAACAGTGGGTAATATAGGCATCAGGTTTTGACAATGGAGTAACATCACATTTCATAATGTCAAATTTTATAATGTGACTGTTTTTTAAAGTGCTCAATATTGATTAGGATGAGATGTTTAAAGTTTATATTATGAAACTTGGCTTTGGAAAAAAGTCCTGTGTGTAAATTGTATGAGGTCTTGTGTAGTAAAGTTTCCTGTTTTCTTTCACTTTTCGTCTTCCTTTCCTCACCTACCTCACTTCCATTTCCTTTCCCCATCACCGATGGGGATGCACTTGATTTCCCCTCACCACCTCACACTCATCTGATTGAGTTCACCTGGTCACCACAAGGTTATTTAAAGAGTTCTCTCACATTCATCCACTCTCTTTTCACCATTGCATGGAGCTGGGTTTAAGAAACATGTTTGCCAGAGACCAGCCACTGAGAGGTGCTGAGGTGTCTCAAGCTGAGGTCTAGATATCAGTGGCCCTGCAACAGGTTCTGTTCTAGGAAAAATTGGGCGGATGGGTGTCTTATGTTTAAAACCACAGTCATGGAAGGGGAAAACCTGCCAACAACAAGCCATTCAGAACACTCCAAGGTTAATCAGTATGTCCAGAAAATAGTCGGGACTAGTCTCTAGAAGCCCGTGTTTTCAAAAACTGGGTTTCTGAAATAAAAAAAAATCCCTTTCAGCCTGAAGACTCTTACTCCGCAGCCCTCCTGAGGCATATACAGGTGCTGGTCATATAATTAGAATATCATGAAAAAGTTGATTTATTTCAGTAATTGCATTCAAAAAGTGAAATTTGTATAATGAATACATTCATTCCACACAGACTGATATATTTCAAGTGTTTATTTCTTTTAATTTTGATGATTATAACTGACAACTAATGAAAACCACAAATTCAGTATCTCAGAAAATTAGAATATTGTGAAAAGGTTCAATATTGAAGACACCTGGTGCCACACTTTGACACGACCATTGACACCTTGCACAAGGAGGGCAAGACACAAAAGGTCATTGCTAAAGAGGCTGGCTGTTCACAGGGCTCTGTGTCCAAGCACATTAATAGAGAGGCGAAGGCAAGGAAAAGATGTGGTAGAAAAAAGTGTACAAGCAATAGGGATAACCGCACCCTGGAGAGGATTGTGAAACAAAACCCATTCAAAAATTTGGGGGAGATTCACAAAGAGTGGACTGCAGCTGGAGTCAGCGCTTCAAGAACCACCACGCACAGACATATGCAAGGCATGGGTTTCAGCTGTCGCATTCCTTGTGTCAAGCCACTCTTGAACAAGAGACAGCGTCAGAAGCGTCTCGCCTGGGCTAAAGACAAAAAGGACTGGACTGCTGCTGAGTGATCCAAAGTTATGTTCTCTGATGAAAGTAAATTTTGCATTTCCTTTGGAAATCAAGGTCCCAGAGTCTGGAAGAAGAGAGGAGAGGCACAGAATCCATGTTGCTTGAGGTCCAGTGTAAAGTTTCCACAGTCAGTGATGGTTTGGGGTGCCATGTCATCTGCTGGTGTTGGTCCACTGTGTTTTCTGAGTCAACGCAGCGGTCTACCAAGAAGTTTTAGAGCACTTCATGCTTCCTGCTGCTGACCAACTTTATGGAGATGCATATTTCATTTTCCAACAGGACTTGGCACCTGCACACAGTGCCAAAGCTACCAGTGCTTGGTTTAAGGACCATGGTATCCCTGTTCTTAATTGGCCAGCAAACTCGCCTGACCTTAACCCCATAGATTTTCTATGGGGTTAAGGTCAGGTCAGGTATTGTGAAGAGGAAGATGCGATACGCCAGACCCAACAATGCAGAAGAGCTGAAGACCACTATCAGAGCAACCTGGGCTCTCATAACACCTGAGCAGTGCCACAGACTGATCGACTCCATGCCACGCCGCATTGCTGCAGTAATTCAGGCAAAAGGAGTCCCAACCAAGTATTGAGTGCTGTACATGCTCATACTTTTCATGTTCATACTTTTCAGTTGGCCAACATTTCTAAAAATCCTTTTTTTGTACTGGTCTTAAGTAATATTCAAATTTTCTGAGATACTGAATTTGTGGTTTTCATTAGTTGTCAGTTATAATCATCAAAATTAAAAGAAATAAACATTATATCAGTCTGTGTGTAATGAATGAATATAATATACAAGTTTCACTTTTTGAATGGAATTACTGAAATAAATGAACTTTTTCATGATATTCTAATTATATGACCAGCACCTGTAAACAAACTCACCGGCTGGAGGAATCTGCCTGAACACTGTCACTAGGCCAGCCAGCAGGGGTTCTCTGATGACAGGTCACGGAGGCCAGTCTGTCAGTCCGCACCACCAGGAGTGGAGTCTGAAACGATTTAAGAAACACAGTTGTTGAGCCTCCCGAGATGGGTCCCGACTATTCCCCAGAACATGTTGAATGAACTTGGAGTGCTCTTAACTGCTTGATGTTGCCAGATTTTGCCCTTCTATAACTGTGGTTTTCAACATAAGACACTGGCCGACTGGCATCTGTGACCAACCATTGGAAATCTGTGTGTTTGCTTATATGTCCCTCCCAGGACATATAAGCAAAGTTACAGGCTGAAGGAGTCGTCCAACATTGGCACTAGGCCAGCCAGCAGGGGTTCTCTGATGACAGGTCAATCAGTGTCTATTGTTGCAAACCACAGTTATGGAAGGGGGAAACCTGCCAACAGCAAGAACTTCAGAGCATCCTGAGGTCGGGCAACATGTCCGGAAACTAGCTGGTGCCCATCTCTGGAGGCCCATGTTCTTGAGAACTGTGTTTCAAAATATGAGTGACCCCATGGTTCCCCCCTAATCATGGCCCCAGTTAAGGAAGGGAACCTACAAAATAGGGCTGGGGTACTGTTCCAGTATTCTAGGCTAAGCTATTCAGGCGACTGTGACTGCTTTGAACACCAGTTTTTTCAAGGGAAACATTTTGGACCCTGCAGCACACTCAGCTAAGAGTATCAAGGGGGGCTGGGAGAGACAGTAGAGTGGACCTTACAGCCTTACAGCAGACCATCAGCTTAATCCTCAGATCCAACTATGACCTTTTTAACTACAACAAATTTAAGGTACACAATTGGAGCTGATAGTACCACGGCTGCTGGCACAAGACTTGTCTATCAATTGATTAAAGGATTTAAAGTGCTCTCATTCAAATTACAGGGCTACCAAAGAGTCCTGTATTGTTATTTTTCCATCACTGCCTCCCTGAGTCAGGAGTGGGTAATTTCACATCTGCTGCCTTCCTTGGAAATGGTAGCTATTTCTCAAGCTCCCTCTCTGGGATCGAGAGGGAGATTGTTGAAAACCACAGTGATGGAAGTTATGGAAACCAAAGTCTTTGGGTTCTGGGTGGAGTATGGTTGCAAAACTGTACTTTAAAGGAATTGATGAAAGGGCACCACTAGGAGTGGAGGAGATTTCAGAAACACAGTTGTTGAGCCTGCAGAGATGGGTCCTGACTATTCCAAGGACATGTTGAATGACCTTGTAGTGTTCTTAACTGCTTGATGTTACCAGGTTCTCCCCTTCCATAACTGTGGTTTTCAACATAAGACATTGGCTGACTTGCATCTGTGACCAACCATTGGAGGGCTCCCATCGCCAGGGTTTAAGAAACAGCATATTTGCCAGAGACCAGCCACAGAGAGGCGCTGAGGTGTCTCAAGCTGAGGTCGATATACCAGTGACCCTGATACAGGTTCTGTTGTAGGAAAAATTGGGCAGACGGGGAGCCACGTTCTTGCTACCAATCTGTCAGTCTTGGCAGGAAAATAAAGGAGAAGTTCTTGGACTCAGACCCACAGGCCAGAGGAACTAACCGCCTGAACACTGGGATTAGGCCAGCTGGCAGGAGCCCTCTGATGGTAGGTCACAGATGCCAATTGGTCATTGTCTTATGTTTAAAACCACAGTCATGGAAGGGACCTCCAGAGATGGGCCCCAGACATGCTGCCAGACCTTGGTGTATTTTAAATGGCTAGTTGGGGGTAAATATTGCTATTCCATAACTGTGGTTTCCAACAATATGCACTGACCAATCTGAATCCGTGACAGGTCATCCGAGGGCCCTGTCGGCTGGCCCTTTGCCATTGTTCAGGCAGACAGTTCCTCCGACCTGTGGTTTTGTTTCTATGGTCTCGAAGAGTGTTAGGTGAAGAAAGCCTAAGGACTCTTCCTCCGCAGTCCTCCCAGGACATATTAGAAAAATTGCAGACTGAAGGAGCCGTCAACCTGAACACCAGCGGAAGGCCAGCCAGTGGGGGCTCTCTGATGACGGGTCACAGAGGCCAATCTTTCAGTGTCTATTGTTGCAAACCACACTTACGGAAGGGGAAACCTGCTAACAGCAAGCCCTTTAGAACACCCCGAGGTTGGGCAACATGTCCGGCAACTAGCTGAGGCCTATCTCTGGAGGCCACTGTTCTCAAGAACTGTGTTTCAAAATATGAGTTCCTCCATGGTTCCCCCTTAATCATGGCCACAGTTAAGGAAGGGGACCTACAAAATAGGGCTGGAGTACTGTTCCAGTATTCTAGGCCAAGCTATTCAGGAGACTGTGACTGCTTTGAACACTAATTTTTTCAAAGGAAACATTTTGCACCCAGCAGCACACCCAGCTAAGAGCATCAAGGGGGGCTGGGAGAGACAGTAGCTCCCCTCACTGCAGACTGTCCGCTCCATCCTCAGATCCAACTCAAGCTTTTTAACTGCAACAACATTAAGGTACACAATTGGAGCTGATGCTACCGCGGCTGCTTGCACAAGACTTGTCCTCCAATTCATCCTTGTTAAAGGATTTAAAGTGTACTCATTCCAATTACAGAGCCACAAAAGACTCCTGTATTGTTATTGTTCATTGCTGCCTCTCTGAGTCAGGAGATATTGACCAACTTGCATCTGTGACCAACCATTGGAGGGCTCTCACCAGTTGGCTTAGTGCTAGTGTTCAGGTGGATGGTTCCACTGGCCTGTCGGTCTGAATCCAAGAAGTCCCCCTCCAATTTCCTCCTGGGGCTGATGGATTGGTAGCGAGACCGCGACGCCCCGTCTGCCCAATTTGTCAAAGTTCTCAGACTCGGAAGCACAGGCCAGAGTAACCATCCGCCTGAACACCATAGAGAATGCTAGAATTCTATCAATATAATTATGATAACTGTACTGTGACTGCAATTAACATCAGTCAAGAAACATATAGTACAAGCAGTACAGTTCCTTTACTATTGTATATCACTGAGCATAGCTGTTGAGAACAACAATATTTTCAATACAACGAGCCAGCACAACTTTCTGAGCTCTGTGCACAACTTTCCTCTATACTGCAGTCCATACTGCAGTACCTGCAAAACAGTCGTGCAGTCTAGATAATATGCAGGTTAAGATAAATATGATTAATAGCCTATATTATCAATATGACAACACACAATTTCAAGCATCCATAACCATTCGAATCTATCCTGTATAATTAATGAACATTGCTTATGTGGATTGACAATCCACAGTATACCCACCAAAACAGTAGACTACACCTCCTGTACATTTCTCAAACTTGAACAAGTGATGAAATCCTGACAAAATCCTACAAAGAAAAAACATCTGATGCTTCAACAATGTTCACCTGTTGAAGCTACAGAGTGAGTGACAGTCAGTAAGACAGAAGGAGAAGATCAATCGTGTGTGTGCGAGAGAGAGAGAGAGAAAGAAAGAGAGAGAATGTAATACAGTAATGAAAGGTCTTACTCTGATCCTTTCCTTTTAGAAGTTATGTCCAGGATTTTGAGTCTTCTGAGTCCAGTTTACAGAGCAGGTCCAAGTGAAACGACATCTCAGTATTTTCCTCTGAAACTACTTTCGTGTTACTCTTGTCCCTTGTGTTTGTGTGTGTTTTCCACTTGGCAAAAACATGTTGCAGGATTGGCAAAGTTGGCAAATGTCCACGACTACGGGTGAGAAGACTTTACCATTTTGATATGCAAAACTTAAACCACTAACAAAAGCTTTATCATGACAGCCATTAAATCACAACAATAAGGCTCAAAAAAAAAAACCAAAAAAAAAAAAACCCACATATTCTTCCTCTGCCACAAATGATGGAAACATTTCAACGTGTGTGAGGAAGCCAAAGGCATCTGGAAGTTCAGAAAAGACGTCAAAGAAAAAATCGAAATGCATCTCCGTTCAACCAGATCCCCAGCGTGTCTGCCAGGTAGTTTAGTCTGTGGAAATTTACCTTCTCATGTGACAGTGATCCTGCAGCACTGTTCTCCTGACCTGGAGACTTTCATCATAAACTGCCGGCCCTTCTACTCCCCCCGTGAGTTCACCTCAATCATTCTGGTCGGTGTTTACATCCCACCACAGGCCAACGTGCAGGAGGCACAGCGGGCGCTCGCCGATCAGATACTGTGTGTGGAGTGGGCCAACCCGGACTCCTTAGTTATTGTCCTTGGTGACTTTAACAAAGGTAACCTCAGCCACGAACTGCCCAAATACAGACAGTTTGTTAATTGCCCGACCAGAGAGGGGAACACTCTGGACCACTGTTACACCACAATCAGTGGTGCTTATCCCGCCGTCCCCCGGGCTGCACTGGGCCACTCTGACCATGTGATGGTCCACCTGATTCCCACATACAGGCAGAAACTAAAACTGTGTAAACCTGTTGTGAGGACATCGAAGCAGTGGAGCAGTGAAGCCATAGAGGATCTGCGGGCATGTTTGGACTGCACTGACTGGGAGGTGTTCAGGACTGCTTCCAACAGTCTGGATGAGTTCACAGAGGCTGTGACGTCATACATCAGCTTCTGTGAGGACTGCTGTATCCCATCACGCACCAGGGTGAGTTATAACAATGACAAACCCTGGTTCACAGCTAAGCTCAGTCAGCTCAGGAGGCAAAAGGAGGAAGCTTTCAGGAGTGGGGACTGGGACAGGTTTAAAGAGTCCAAGCACAGGTTTAGCAAAGCGGTGAGAGAAGCTAAACGACTGTACTCTGAGAAACTTCAGCTCCAGTTCTCAGCCAACGACTCTGCTTCTGTCTGGAAAGGGCTCAGAAAGATCACAAACTACAAACCTAAACCCCCCCACTCCATTAACGACTTCCGTCTGGCCAACGATCTGAATGAGTTCTACTGCCGCTTTGAAAGACAGTGGGACAAGCCTGACACCAACCTCCACATCAGAGCCACATCAGAACCCCCCTCCTCCCCTACCAAAGGAACGTCTCTCTCTATCCTGGAGAGAGATGTCAACAGGCTTTTTAAGAAGCAGAACCCCCGCTAAGCAGCCGGTCCTGACTCTGTCTCTCCATCATCCCTGAAGCACTGTGCTGATCAGCTGTCTCCAGTGTTCACAGACATCTTCAACACCTCACTGGAGACCTGCCACGTGCCAGCCTGCTTCAAATCCTCCACCATCATCCCTGTCCCCAAAAAACCAAGGCCCACAGGACTAAATGACTACAGACCCATTGCCCTGACCTCTGTGGTCATGAAATCATTTGAGCGCCTTATCCTGTCCCATCTCAAATCCATCACTGACCCACTCCTGGACCCCCTGCAGTTCGCCTACAGAGCCAACAGGTCTGTAGACGACGCCGTCAACATGGCTCTCCACTTCATCCTCCAGCACCTGGACTCCTCAGGGACCTATGCCAGGATCCTGTTTGTGGACTTCAGCTCTGCCTTCAACACCATCATCCCGGCTCTGCTGCAGGACAAGCTCTCCCAGCTGAGCGTGCCTGACTCCACCTGCAGGTGGATCACCGACTTCCTGTCTGACAGGAGGCAGCACGTGAAGCTAGGAAAGCACGTGTCTGACTCCCAGACCATCAGCACTGGAGCGCCGCAAGGCTGCGTTCTTTCTCCTCTGCTCTTCTCCCTGTACACCAACACCTGCACCTCCAGCCATCAGTCTGTCAAGCTCCTGAAGTTTGCAGACGACACCACTCTCATTGGACTCATCTCTGATGGCGATGAGTCTGCCTACAGGTGGGAGACTGAGCGTCTGGTGACCTGGTGCAGGCAGAACAACCTAGAGCTAAACGCTCTGAAGACAGTGGAAATGATAGTGGACTTCAGGAAGAGCCCAGCCCCACCCACCCCCATCTCCCTGTGTGACTCCCCCGTGGCTACCGTGGAGCATTTCCGCTTCTTGGGAACCACCATCACACAGGATCTCAAATGGGAGCTGAACATCAGCTCCCTCATCAAAAAAGCTCAGCAGAGGATGTATTTCCTGAGGCAATTGAAGAAGTTCAACCTGCCAAGGACTATGATGGTGAACTTCTACACCTCCATCATTGAGTCCATCCTCACCTCCTCCATCACCATCTGGTACGCTGCTGCCACGGAGAGGGACAATAACAGACTGCAGCATATCATCCACTCTGCTGAGAAGGTGATTGGCTGCAATCTTCCGTCCCTCCAGGACCTGTACACCTCAAGGATTCTGAGGCGTGCAGGGAAGATTGTAGCTGACTCCTCCCACCCTGGACACAAACTCTTTGAGACACTCCCCTCTGGCAGGAGGCTGCGGTCCTTCAGGACCAAAACCTCTCGCCACAAAAATAGCTTCTTCCCATCTGCTATTAGCCTCATCAACAAGGCTAGAGAGCCCCACTGTTGCTGATCAATTGCACCAATCACCAGAAAAAATTCCTTGTATGTGAAAACATACTTGGCAATAAAACCGATTCTGATTCTGATTCTGATTCTTTGATCTCTAAAGATACGTCATGAGGTCACAGACTTCTGACACACGCGCGCATGCGCATTTCAGGGCATAGCATGTAATGAAATAAACTTATTTAATAATAACAATAATGCACAATATCTATTCAGCTCTATCTGGTACCCATAAATATGTACATTTAATGTCACAATGCAATTTTTTTTAAATGTACATCAACATGCTCATTTGTATCACTTAATATGAAATTTAACCAACTTCATGTAGTCTTGTCTTCATGTTTTATCAAAAGTAGCATTTCATAAAAACGTATTTGATGTAAATATAAACAAAAAACACTTTCTTAGGAGCTGATAGAAGCCACTGACCTGCTGCAGCTTCTTCTTGAGGTGTGAAGCCTAATGATGGATCTTCTACTCTGCAGCTCCACTTTCAATGAAGCAGTCAAAACCCAAATTAAGCCAATAAGTACATTTTTTTCAGGAAAACTTTATTGACCACAGTGTCTCCAAATTAGTGTATATTCATCTCATTACTTACGTTTTCCACAAAATAAAGTTACAGTTGAGGCTTACAGAGACACAAAACAAAAACCATGAAAAAAACAATTTAAAAAATGACCTGCGGTGCATTCAGGGACTAATCATGAAAATGTTCCTGCTGCAAAGGCTTAACACCATTGACAAGAATTTCTATTTTGTAAGTAAGCTGTTGAAATTGTGGGACATGGTTAAGACTTTCATCGTTCTTCCAGCTTGCTTACTAAGTGATGGGCTACAACTGGTATAAACAGTTAATCACAGCTCTATAGAACTGACTGTTGACTCGGCTTATAAATTGGTGTATTGTGTTTGTTGGCTGGCCGGCTGTTCCACTTCTTTTCCTGTCTGGGTAAAATATACCAGTCCACCTGACTGTAGTGTTCCCAAAAATATTTCATCTTTGTCTATTCATATTTTAACTGTATTATTTTATGAGTCATTTCCAGCTTCTTCTCAGCTGGGATTTTAAAATCCAAAATGCATCCAGAGGTTGCTTTTATTGAAGGTGGGGCTGTTTTTAATCACAGCTTCCCATGTCCCCAGCAGGGACTTAACCACCTGAACTGGACAGTATGTGGACCACAAGCCACCCCCTCGAGTTGAAACTACACCTGAAAACTCACCAGGCTTTACACTAGAATTTAGCTCTGGTTTATTTAAAATTGCTTCATGCAACAGAATTTACAGAATCATTGATAATCTCTTTTAACACACTTTTTAAATAAACATGATCAATAGGTTTGAGATGAGCCAAGCTTTCACAGAATACAGTAGATCAGCAGTTTTAACCACACAAAGCCTGGCAGTTAGAAATCATACTGTTTTTATTCTGCACTAAAACCTCACGGACTCAAATGTTTGATCAACATTTTAGCCCACTTAAGCATTTTCTGTTTAATGGTAAAATATAATTGTTAGATGTTTGGTTGATGAGGACTTTTTTGAGCCCACAGAATCTAAATAAATGAATTCTTCACAGTCCAGTTACTTGTATAAATTGTTCAGTAAGATATATGGCATTCTGCTGTGGCCCATCAAACAGAATCAGAGGTACCTCACAATCTCAAAAAATATTTGTCTGATTTCTGAGAAAGAGTTGAGCTTTTCATCTTAAATCTGACAAAGTCTAATGTATCTACTAAATACATGGTGTGTACTGTACATAGCCGTAATTGATGACAATTTTAATCCCTTTGAGAAAATTCACTGTCTTCATCATCATCCACGTGAAGCACAACCAGGTCAAAGTTCAGCTCCAGCCAGTTCTGCTCTCTTTGGTCGTCCTCTTTGATACTTTTCATATGATAGGTCCTCTTGTTCAGGGCTTCTCAGTTATTCAGACTTTTGTCTATAAGATCAGTTTTTGACCCAGGATCTTGCGGTTGATCTCAGCCAAAGCCACGGAAAACACAAAAGCCTTCTCATCAGAAAGACTGGCATAAATATCCACCTCCTTCTCTTGTTTCTCTGTGAACATAATACAAACACAATTAATCACAGAAATGTATTTAACTGTGGACACAGCGAAAAAGATCAAATCAGTTTGAATTTGCCAAAATGAACCAACTTCCACAAGTATGACACACAACTGTACTGTGGGCTGAAGGGTAAATTAATTTTTATGACAGGGGGAGGTTGAAGGGGGGCGTGCAGGGAAAGACAAGAGGCAAAGACAGTGGGAGGGGCGAGTGAACACAAGTAACTGATGTGAGTGGAACACTGCACTGGCTCCTGGGTCAAAGAACATCATGGAAAATGTCCATAGCCACAGTCCTCATCAGGTGGTGTTTGGACAGAACTTGCCCTCTGCACTAACTGATAAATTCCCATCTCACAACAAAAAATGAATAGGTGGCGAAACAAATGTATGCTTTACATGAAAGAAAGTCTTTTACAGAAGCAGGATGTTCCGGAAGAAAATAAAGAACATTGCAGTAAAAACTACATCACACAGATGAGAGCTATGGATTAGGGTACAAAGAGTGATAAAAGCAAGTGGATTGTCCAGAGTGGATTGACCAGGGGCCAGGCATACAAAAACCAGGCATACATAATTTCCCAATCATAAACTGATATTTCTAAAGGAAGAAGGAACATACTGTGCTTGGCTGAATACTTAATGGCCAATATTTACTGAGAGATGTGTACCCAGCTAATCAACGTTTTAAATTCAATCAACAGTCAATGTCAATGCACTTGTTTTCAATCTTCCATTACACAGTTGTTACGTCTAACTCTAAATGAACACTTATTTTACCTTTCTCCTCTTCCTGTTTCTTCAGCCCCACTGACTTTGGTCTGCCCCGCCCCCTTCGGATGGGATCTGACTGGCTATTGGCCCGGGACCTTCTCCTGTTCTCCATGTCACTGGTTAAAGGAGAGTCGATCCTCTCTCTACGAATGCGCTCTGTCCTCCTCCGCTTTAAGTCCAGCTTGTCTGAAGAAGAAAGCATGGGAAAAACATATCACCAGAATTATTGTGTTAGACTGGTTCCAGACTGGCTCTTCACTTCAGGTAAACCTGGTGTTGCACCCATTGACCGCTGAGTCACTGGTTAGAAAAAAACTGGATACAGCTGTGCAAGTTGCTGTAAGTTGAATTACAAAATTAAAAAGTCTTAAATCATTATATTGATCAGGGTAAAAAATGTTACTTATTCCAACCAATATTGGACTGAATAATGAAGTAAAAACAAAATGGTTGTGGTTTTCACGTTAAGTGTGCGAAACAGCTTGGTAGTTTTTAGAGATTTAAGTTTTTAAATAATTATTCCTGAATCACCACTAGAAAAGAATAGAATAGAATAGAAATCCTTTATTAGTCCCAGAGTGGGGACTACTATTACTAGAATGAAACTACTATTCAACATATTTACAGCTGACTCTTATGTCAAATAAAACGATCTCCTCAGACTCTTGTCTTTTTAAGCACTTTCCTTAGGAAAAAGAAAAAAAATATCAGTGAAGCTTTTGTACAAAGCTGCTATGTTCTTTTTTTCTTTTTAATGTAATCCTTCAAATATATATTCATTACATTGATTGGCCAAATTGTCCGTTTTTCATTTTACAATGATGATTTCATTTGTATATTTTTGTGTTTTTATTGACTATATAAGGTCTCATCTGTGAAGCCTTAGCTGTGAGACCTAAGATAGACAGGTGTGTGTCTTTCAAATCATGTCCAATCAGCTGAATTTACCTCAAGTGGACTCCTGTCAAGGTGTAGAGACACCTCAAAGATGATCAAGAAAAATGGGAGGAACCTGAGCTCAATTTCAAGTGTCATTGTAAAGTGTCTAAATACTTATATCAATGTGGTATTTCAGTTTTTCTTTTTTAATTAATTTGCAAAACATTCTCTTTCCTCGCTGTCATTATGGGCAATTTCGTGTACATTGAGGATTTTTCCTGTATTTTAGCATAAGGCTGTGACATTACAAAATGTAAAAAGGGACAAGGTCTGAATACTTTCTGAATGAGCTGTATGTCTTAAATTGCAAAATAAATGACAGCATTATAAGATAGAGTAGAATAGTAGTAGTAATTCTTCATTGATTACCATTTCTTAGCTCCACACACATTCATAATAATGAAGCAAACAAACACACGGTCACATTAAACTTTCAAATACAATTCATTAGCTTTGTAGAAGCTGAGCCTTACCTGCTATGGCTGGTGAGCGCTCGTTTAACTTGGCATTCAGAAGTTTTCTGCTAATAAAAACATAACCGCATGGACAAGACTTGCATGCAACTGGAATCTAAAGAGAAAACAACAGGAAAGATAAAAGATTTGATTACTGTTAAGGCTTGCCACCAGGGGAGGAGGGGCGTGGAAATGTTAGGGTTGACTCATGGATGTCACCGCTTATAGAATCAGCACAAATAAAGGAGAATGAATGTGTTTTCAGAACTAACAGACAGTTAAATTACACAGTATTTGACACACAAATGGATCCGCTGTCATGCGATACTTAAAAAAAGGTATAGTAGCAGTACTCCAGGTGAGTCTCACAGTGCGCATTCCATGTCTTAGCTCAAATACTGTGTTTTTAATTTTTTTTATAGTATACTGTGACAGTCTTGTAAATCTCACCTAAGTAACTTAATACATGCCAATAGTCTTGGAAACAATAGATCATCACAAAAAGTGAAAGAAATAGAAATTTGTCAGGAATGAGTAAGTACACTGATGTGTCAAGTGTTGGCAGAAAACAGACATCAAATTAGTATTAATATTAAAATAATAACAACAATCATAATAAATAAATAAATAATATTATAAAATAATTATTATTATTATGTGGGATTTTTGCCTTCATCATAGTGATAGTGAGAGAGTGACAGGAAAGTTAGAGAGAGAGAGGATGACATGCAGCAAAAGGCCGCAGGTTGGACTCGAACCTGGGCCACTGCAGAAACAACTAACCCCACGCACTCCGCCAGGTGAGCCACTGTGGCCATCATCAAATTATTTAATCCATAAATGGTCTCTCAACTGCATGTCCAGTAACTTCACTATATCTCTGTACAGTTTGTAATCTATAAAAGATGCCAAGTAGGTTCTACAGGTGTTTTCTTGGCATCTGCACAGCCAGATCAGAGAAGATTTTTTCACAATTTTTTTCACATTTCTACAGTCTTTCAGGTGCAAATGCTCACTCATCATTAGGAAATCTTTATCCATACGATTGGAATGGTGTATCTAAGGCTGTCTGTTGGACTATTCTGCAGTATACAAATTATATCAAAGCCTACATTCAGTGCTGGCTTTGGACAGCAGGAGGAAATGTCGTCTCTATCAGTAAGGGTATGGTGCCGAGGATGATAGTAGCAGGTATGTAGTATGTAGCAACTGACAACCCATGTATTTAAGATTTCTCTCCCCTGTGTCATCAGGATCATTGTAATATTGTAAACTTGGCATGGAAGTGATTTACATTCTTTTGCAGCTGCTTCATGAGGCATTCGGTTCTCACCTGAGAAATTCAACTTTTCTTAAAAGAAGAAACTGCTTTGTCATTCTTTTAAGGTCTTTATATCTTTTTTATAAGGTCTTCCTAAAATTTCCCATGTTCAAGGCCTCATGCAATTTATGCACAGGACTTTTTTCCAAAGCCGAGTTTCATAATATAAACTTTAAACATCTCGTCCTAATCAATATTGAGCACTTTAAAAAACAGTCACATTATAAAATTTGACATTATGAAATGTGATGTTACTCCATTGTCAAAACCTGATGCCTCAAAACCCACAATGCAACTGAACCTCCAGCAGTTTGGATTTGAGCTTTGGATGTGTTAGGGTCGGGTTAAACTTGAATATAACATAGTGCCTTAACACATCATGAAGTCAAACATGCTCACAGCTGCTCTGAGCGGCCACATTGGAGGACAAAGAGAACAGGTCTTCATAAAGATGAGGGACGTGATATCATTAAAGGTCTGAACATGGAGATGCACATTTTCAGACAGATGCTTTGAAAGGCATTTATAATATTGAACATGCTTGATCAGATGAAAGGTGTCAAAAACATTTGAGTCAAGAATGAAAAAGAGAAAGCTAGATAGTTTGCTCTTCTCTCACCTTTGTTGAACTGGCCAAACGTAAAGTGGGAGTCAGTGTCAGATATCCAGTTTAGGGCGGGGACTCCAAACTTCCACTTTTGATGTTCAACGTGGTCAGACAGCACATAACGTACATCTGACCCAGTGCTAGTAGTGGCTAATGTAGCCTCCAGCTGCTAGCCTCAAGCAGAGATGAGTATCAGGCCACCATGGTCTGACAAGCTCACTTCTTCCTAATTCAACAATGTTTTGATGTGTAATTTGACAGCTCTCTCTCCTCCCCTTTTGCTTCGTGTGTTCATGTGAGTGGGTGATGGGCAACATGACCACCTCATCTGAAGAGACTGCTGCCTCCATACTGGACAAGCAGGTGACATCAGTCCATTTAAATCCAGCTGATAGGGACCTTCCCCTCTCCACCTCTGCCACTCCTGACAACTGCAGCCAGCATATCTTTTTAATATTATCATGTCAGATCTGTAAGTAGAGTAGAGGCTTTCTGACCTGCACAGAAGATTTGAGTTCAGTTGTGTTAGTGGTTAATAGTTCCAATAAACATGTGTGAGAACCCTTTGTAGTTGTGTGACATTTCTGCCAGATTGTTGCATAGTTTGTTGCAAATAGTTCCCTATATTTACAGAGGACTCACAGCAGCAGTTTTGTAAGAGTGAGAAACACTTTATTGTGAACATTTTTGGTTTAGTTCAGGTCAAAAACATGTTTTATCTTAACTTTTCTTTTAGATAAGAATCAAACTGCTGGCCATTCTTGAGAGTTGGAGAGGAGGGAAAGTCATGCAGCATGTTACCTCTAGGTTTTCCTCAGACTAAGGAAACATAACAACAACCAACCTACAACATTTTTTCTTCATTATCAAACTTCAGTCTTCAACCCAGACAGGTACTGCCTCAAGTGACATCACTTGGTGACATTTCATATTTCCCCATAACTCCGGCTGAAGCCACAAAAAGCTTTATACAACTTAATTCACATGGGCAGTAGCTCTCCCCAAGAAATGCAATGAGACTTTGATCTGTAAATCAGACTTCCCCTTCAAAAGAGAAACCGCTGCAGTATTAACTACTAACCCCAAAGAATAAGGATCACTGATACTGTTAGGTTCCACTGGTATTTTTAAAGGAAACAGTAGCAGAGCACTAGGTGTAACTATACTGTAATTCACCTTAGGGTTTTAAAGCCCCACAGCCATGAATGGTAGCCAACACATACCTGTATAATTTAGGGGGAAACGATCTTGCCTGATTCCATCCAGAAATTTTTATACCTACCATGGGGAAGTTCACTGCAATAGTAAAACAAAATATGACATTTGCTCAAATATAATTTGGGCGTTATATGTGCTAATCAAAGCCAAAGTGGGGTTGTTATGTATAATTAGATCTATATATCACAGAGCACGAAGACTCTCTTTGCTACACAGAAAACTAACAGCTAACTTGTTCAACCTCTGAATGTTGTTTGACGACACCGTCGGTTACATCTCATGTGCAGTGGGGCTGCAGCTGAACCCCATTTCCGTCTTAAAGCTGCCATGACTGTTCAACCGTCAATAAACAGCAGTGAAATCACGGACAGTACACAGCGTACATACACAGTACCGACGTTCAAATTTGAACAGTGAATTTTCTCACCTGTTGGTCGCATTCTGGACAAGATTTAGTAGCCATTTTGACTTTCTTTGTTTTATTTGCCGACATAGTGAGTTTCCTTCAGCGACACGCCGATACTTCTACGTTAGCTAGAACTTCTCTCTGTAACACATGGACGGCGACGGGTCTGCTGCGACCTACACCGACATGCAGGGTGTCTGCAAGAAACACAAACCGATGTAGCTCGATGACAACAAACCTTTAAGAAGGACATAAATACTACAGTTACACTATTAATGCTCAACCTACGAGCATGCGCACGGAGAGTCCTTCTGGTGGCGGGTTGCGTTCATGTTCCTTGAGGAAAATGGTACAGACCACACTCTACGTACTCCGGTTGTCTTCAGGCCTCATTTTCAAGATAAAAACACACAAGCCTGGTCCGGAATAGTATCATATTCACCTGACGCTATGCAGGTATTTAGTATGTATCGCAGGGGCCTCCCCAAGGGAAAGCATGCGACCCCTATAAGGTTTTGGAGTAAGTGGGTTAAACTGTCAACGCTACAAAGGCGAAAGGGAAAGCATTAAGTATATTAAATATTTCTAATGTTAGCTGCAATAGTTAATAAAAAAAAAAACAACGCATTTTGGTATCACAAACATAGATCACTAAGTGTACATTGCACAGTCAAATACTTGATGTCAGTGTTCCTTCTATAGCTACAGCTATTTCGGTCTAGGACATTTGCCAATTCCATTTATTTTGATTACTGTCCTTAAATTTGTGAAATACACATAAGCCCAAATTTCAAACTGTTCTGTAATAATGAAATCTGTGTTAAAATATTCACTGTAACCTCAGTCAGTGTTTATCTTAAACAAATTTGATGTTTTGATGTTTTTTTTAAAACTTTGTTTACTAGCTGCATGAGTTCCCAGAAAACAATTTTCGATTTGCTAACGTTCCGCGAACGTCCCCTGCGCTAAAGTTTGCTTTCTGTTCCTTCAGCGTTATTTAAAGGTTGAAAAAATGTTACCTTGTGAAAAAAAAAGAGTAAACTTCAGTGAACCATTCGTGAAGGTTGCCTGTGGCTGGGCGTATTCTTTGATCATCCATTGTTATTTTTTTTAGGAAGCTATGAATTTGTCCTAAAATATGGTCAGAATTTCATCTAAATTACAATAATGAACAATCTATCTATTTAATTATAACGCATAAATCACACAAATCGTTGTTGTCCATACCGAATCATTCAAATATTCACAGTGAAGGTTGGATTAAGTATTTGAACCCCTTGAATAATGACATCAACGAAAGCTGGAGTCCAGTCAATGAAACCAGATTGGAGGTGTGGGTTAGAGACACTTTGACCTATAAAAAAAACCACTCAAATATTGTGAGTTTGCTGTTCACAAGAAACATCTGCTGATGTGAACCAGGCCTCACAACAAAGATCTCAGAGATCTCAATTTGCATGAAGCTGCATAAAAGCTTCCAAATAGTCCCAGAGTTTAAATTTTCATCAGTCCACAGTCAAACTGCGTATAAATGTAGATGATTTAGTTCTGTGGCCACTCTCCCTAGAAGTGGACGTCCAGCTAGGGTGTCTCCAAATGCACCATGCATCATGATTTGGGGCTTTCCTGCCTCTGGGCCTGGGCAGCTCAACTTCAAGAGGAAAATGAATTCCCAAGTTTATTAAAATATCTTCCAGGATAATGTCAGGGTGGCTCCTCCTGCTGAAGCTCAGTAGAAGTTGGGTGGTACAGCAGGAGAATGACCCTAAACATCAAAATAAATCTACTACTGAATGACTTCAGAACAAGAAAATCCACCTTGTGGAGTGACACAGTCAGAACCCAGACCTTAACCCAGTGGAGATGCTGAATGACCTGAAGAGAGCCACTCACACCAGAAATCTGAGAATATGTACTGGATGAGCTGGTTTGAGGTTACTGCTGCCAAAGGAGGTTCAACCAGTTATTAAATCCAAAGGTTCACTTACTCTTTCCACCAGAACTGTGAATGTTTTATGGCTGTTCAATAAAGACACAAATGATTGTAATTGTTTGTGTGATATTAGCTGAAAGACTCTCATGCTGCCCTTCAGTTATTTGATGCTGCATTTATTTCTACTATTACGTTTGTCGCAATGAAAGATAAAATAAATACAGGTGTGAAAACTTTCTAGGCATGTAATATCCTGTCTAGCAGTTGTGCTGTGTTTTGGCATCTAATAAGCCTTTAAAAGTATTGATGTAATGTTACTCTAGCTGGACTTTCTGGATAATCTCACTGGCCCCCACCACAACAGACCGTTGCTCTTTTTTAATGCAGGACTGTTTTCAGTCTAATTCCCCTTTTAGTATGTTACTCTGCTGACCTCCACCCTTTTCTCTTTTTACCTGAATGGAGATTTCCGTTGTTGCAGAATCATTAGAAAACTGACAGCCAGTCAGAGAGACAAGAATCCAGTTCCCTTACTGGGTAAAGGTCAGTCAAAATGTTTAAATATTTTAACACAAATTAGAATATGAAGCCAAGAGCAATAGTGGGCTTTAAAAAAAAGCATATTTAAAACAACCAGAATAAACATTTAGAAATTAAAAGTAGTTTAACCAGTTCATCACAGTGTCCTGTGAGCAAAGATCTCTGAATGTTTTTAGCTTCATCGTTAACTTTAGCTAACATGTGTTCACATCATACTATCTCTAACATAGACTCCATCCAAGTGCTTTTCCATAATTCATAAGCCATAATGACCCTTACCCTCGTTTGGTCCCTCAATAAGCACAATCTTGGTGATACAGGTATCATCAAGCCCCATATCCCTATGTATTCCAGTACTATTTCCCAAAATGGTTAAACAAGTTTACACTCCCAAATTGCATGTAAAAAATGATTCTATTTCTGTCTGACATTTCCAGCATAAATTATTGATCAGTAAACACATCCTGTGAAGCTTAGAAGGAGTAAAATGGAAAGTGTGTTTGATTTTTCACAATGCCTGTCAACAACTTTCACACACTGGATCTATTTCTGTATTGACATCTTCTCCTCTCCTCTTTGTTTGAAGCCTTTCAGTGTTGCAGGGCTGTAGTCCGGTGGTTAGAGAGTCTCCCTCTCAGTTAGACAGACAGAGTTTCAAATTCAAAGTTTTAAATCTACTCTTTGACTCAACCATTTGAAATGTTTATATATAAATTAGACTGTAACGCCAAGTGTGAGATCAGATTACACACTTAGGCTAATTAGTGTATTATCATGTGTCATGTAAATCAATACATTCACACACATTTAAATGATGAGACACTTAGTGTAAACTGACAGACTTGGTGCTCTCTTGGTGCTGTCTGACAAAAAGGTTTTTCCACATTTGAATAAAAGACAGAGGTCATGAAGAGTTTAGCTCAACATTAATGAAAACTGTTGCAGCTGTTTACAGCTTATAAACCTTACTGATATTAGACATTATGTGGCAATATAGGCTGGATTTATGACTGCAGCCACCCACTGCTACAGTTATTATTACTAGTCTTATAATTATCATTACCTCTGCCAAGGAGGTTATATTTTCACGTCTGTTTATTTTTCAGTAGATTACAAAAGAAGTACTGAACTGATTTGCACCAAACTTGGTGGAGGGATGGGGGAGGGGTCAGGGAATAACCCATTACATTTTGGTGTGGATCCGGGTTAAAGGGAGACATCCAGGAATTTTTTTTTTATCACTTTCTTTAATATGTATGATTGTTTGGCCTTGGCATAGGCATGCCCTCAGTATTTATTAACTTAGCCCCTCCCCATAACGGCTGCCTCTGTGTTAGTCCGCTGCTAGTAGGTAGGTAGGTAGGTTTGAAATCACCCAATCATGTATCAACAAGGAATTCAAACTTTTATCTAGAAATGCACACATTTAATAAAAAAAAAAGTCAAGTCCTTTTGAGTCTTCTGTCTCAAGTCTAAGTCAAGTCTCAAGTCATTAATACCAAGTCAAAGTTGAGTCTTTCATCAGTGTTAGTCAAGCAGCTCTCAATCCTCAAATTTTTGACTTAAGTCTGACTTGCATCAAGTTATGTGACTTAAACCCCCACCTCTGACTCATTGGCTCCTGATTATCAACAGATGAGACTGATGTATGGTTACAGTGATGCTGCGTACAAACAGGCCAGAGAGACAAAAACCATTAGTGTACAATGTGTCATGTTGCTGTAATTTAAGAAACATATGAGATAATAACATAACACCATAATATATGACAGTCACTCAATATATTAATAATGATAATATTTTATTATATTCATATGCTGTGTGTAAAATTAACAAAATGCAAATATTCATTGTTAATTTCAATTTTATTTCAGTAAATGACAATGATAATTGCTATTTAATCTGCTTTTTTCTGTATTTGATTTACAAGTGGGTTTACACACAGATTCAGAAGGGGAGAGAAATCAGTGAATATTGCCTCCAACAAATTAACAATAGCTAAAAAAGAGAGAGATCAGCAAACACTGTCAGATGCTGCAGCAAAATCTAACAGACAAACTTGTTCATCAGTACTCCCTATGGCAACTTGTCAAGCTAACGATCCTGAGGAAACGCTGCACCCCCCTCCCCCCTCCACAACAGATCCATCCGAAAGGGCAGCGTCACTGAGCAACAGGATTTCAATGATCAACAAGATTTTGAGAAAGTCAGACACTGTAGTTGGTGGGATCTATATAGAGTAAATTGACACTGACGCTGGGCCATATGGTACAAGCACACTAGGGCATGCAAACACATGCTGCAGTTCTGAACGTGTCAATCCACCGGTGAGAGGTCCAGAAATAAACTGTTACATACAATATGGAGTCTACAGAGATGAAAAGACAAATCTGATGTTGTTAAAAAGAAGCGCTACTGAGGTGTGACAGGATGGGATCTTTTGATAAGAATTAAAATTTTCCCACATAGAAATTACTACATTTGTGAGGTTATTTGTAATTTTATTTGCAGCCCAGCAGAGATGGCATGAAGACTGAGGGTCATGCAATGCTCACACAATCATTTAGTGAATTGACTTGAGCTCCCAAAGTCAAAGTCTGACAACATGGGAAGATGCTCTCTTCTGAAACATTCATCAGATTTTCCTGTGGGGCAAGAGTTTGCATTAGTGTGGTCTTCAGTTTTGTTGGTCCCAACCTGTTTAAAACATTAAAGCCATTCTAAAGAACAGCAGAGTTACTGATTATTCAGGTTTGGAAACTAGCTCTTATGTTTCACAGCTGTAACGAAACTACTATGTTCTGTAGCCTTTATACACTCAGCTAATAAATCCACTTCTCAGTATGGAAAGATGTGAACGAGTGAGGGGTTGATGACTCAGTGTATACACCTATCACAGCTAGTAAGTCTACTATCGACAATAAAGTGATGCAGGTTAAAGGTAAATTGGTCATGTATGAATTCGTAAAGGAATGATTCCTAAGACTTGCCACAAGTGCAAATTGAAGCTAAGTACACTGTTGCTGACACACATTTCTTAAAATGTAACAGCTCCAACCTGTTGCAGAAAAACAGTTCTGCTATAGAGGGACAGTGAGGAGGAAATGATGCAAAAAATTAATAATAATGATTAAAAAAAATAAAGGACTGAGCTCTTTTAGCATTTCTTGATGTTTATTTTTATTCCTCGACTTTGTGTGTCCTTGTGAGTGTGTGTAGTTTTATATTCGTAACATAGTGAAACATCTATGGATGGACTCCACATCCCTCCAACCTGCAATAGTTTTAAAGGACCAGGCCCTCATAGGCTGGGCCCTCGGACTCAGGCGACTCTCTCTGCAGGCGAAGATGCTCCAGTGTGTTGTGGAAGTGTTTGTTGATCTGCTCCGTCTCCTCACTTGCCTCCAGGTTGGGAAGGTCTTCCCGGATCTTTTGGATCAGCTGGTTTAATACCTGCACAGTCACCTGGACGGGCGGAGGATACGAGATAGTTTACAGTGGGATCTGTTACAAACTGCATTCACACTATATGGAAGCAACCACCTGTGTTCTGTGTTAAAAACAATGACTTTGAAGTACTTCAGTGCCCACAGTCATTTGAAACCATCAAAATGACCATGTGCCATCAAAGGCTGTGGAGTGACGAGCTTGGATGAAAACAATATGATTCACAATATTAAAAACTGGCTTTGCAAATGTTTTGTAAGGAAGGACACATTCAACATGTTCAAGGATACACCTAGTGAGTTTTAGTGAGTAACATGTGTAAATATATGTAAACACAACTTTGTTTACAAGAAAACTCCATGGGGCATTTTTAACATCAGTTTCAGTCTTAAGCTAACCATTCTGAATACACGGATGCATCTCTATGTGGAACAGTCACAGCTGATACTTTCTCTATCTGATGTCTTAGTCCTGCACCTGATCACCTGTAAAAAGATATCAGCTCTCTCTGTGGAGTGCAGCTTTTCTCCCAACACCAATTACACAAATCAGGTTTCTCCTTTACATTTAAGGATGAAGTCATGCCGGTGGTCCTCCACTGGCATGACCTCATCCTCTATCCTACCTGTGACCACTGTGGATGACATGTCCACATGTTCACTCACTGGGAAAAAGTTTCCCCAAGGAGACAATAACGTATCTATTCTATTCAGGAATCAGATGACCGCAGAGAGACGGCAGTAACCTGGTTACTGAAGTCGCTCATAGCACAGCTTGGAACAAATGTCTCATTCATGTCGAAATCTGACGTGTGCTGTCTTACCGCATCATTTTCCCTCTCGTAGAAGCAGACGTATCTGTTGAGGATTTCAATGAAAAGCTGGACTTGCAGTGATGGGTCCATGCACTGGTTGGCAATCTTCAGGGCTTTCTTTAGACACTCCATCACTCGCTTACCATCGCGGATCTAAAGATGCAACAGCACTAGTTAGCAATGATGGCTGAGGAGACAGATTTAAGATACCATACCATACATGTGTCAATTATAACTTAGTATTATACACATTACTAAAAGATAATTGTTGAAAAATTTTAGATAAGAACTTCCTTCTATATCATCTGCTTTTTCAATTTGAAATTGTTGTGCCATCCCAGTAATCACAGGGGTTTAACAGTTTTTTTTAACTGTATTCATTGTGTTAGTATAGCATCATCTTACAACATGCTAAACACATGAACCCAAGTACACACACCTGAACACAAACAAAGAATGCATCTCAAATTAAAAAAAAAATTGTTCACCACAAAAAATTACAATAATCATTTGGCAGTGTCTCTTCATGACTTCCACTTGGTTATTTTAGGGTTTAAGACATGTTATCATAATGACCTATATGGCATTTCATCACCCACCACCCCCAATTTCCTGTCCTCTCTCTATTGTCCCTTCACTAATAAAAGCTAAAATGCCCAAAAATATATGAGATGCTCTTGAATTTGTCGTGTCCACACAGTGGGCTTCAGTGTGCTTAAGATGGAAGAATTTTCCAGATACAGAGTGAATCTGTTTGAGCTCAACTCTTATGTAACCAGGCTGATTTTAGCTTATCACATATGTCTGTATTTCATTCCATCTCCAACACACCTCTTCACCATTCTTGTCAGTGCTGCGACCAGACCAGAAGAGGTGGGCGCAGATACTGACGGCTCGGCACTGGTCAGGCTTCTTCAGCAGCTTGGAGGCAGCCAGCGCACACTGGGTCCTCAGTGGCTCATGGTTTTCTTCACTGAAACAACGCATCCGCTCAAAGGTGCCAATGATCAGTGTGATGGCTGCC
This sequence comes from Trachinotus anak, assembly GCF_046630095.1. NCBI lineage: Eukaryota > Metazoa > Chordata > Actinopteri > Carangiformes > Carangidae > Trachinotus > Trachinotus anak. The sequence goes on along the minus strand of NW_027273862.1, from coordinate 1,475,185 downwards.
AACTGGGCTTTGGAGTCACTTATCTCGTCCTCGTACAGAGAGAAGGCCTGGGGAGAGGTGAGCAGCAAGAGGTTGGGGTGGTGGGCAAGGAGGGAGAGAAGGATATAAATGAGACAAAGGATGTGAACAGGAGACAGCTGGAGTATTGATCATTCATTTAAATGCACTTGAACTCTTTTCTATCATATAATTAGGACTCATCAAATACTTCCATTAATCATATATTGTAAGTGAATCCCAGACTCTCTGTAGCTGCAGGCAACTCACTACCTTAAAGAGGCTATTTGTAAGTTTTCTCTGCCATGTGGTTTCTTGCCAGGAGTGAGTAGTGTTGATTGTCGCTTGACAACAGCTTCAGCCATCATTGCATTTACAAGACAAGACGTTATAATATGGCCTCAGAGTAGCGCTACATCTTCAGGGCAGATTGGAGGCTACAGTGAGTGGCAGAGGTTAGCTGGTTAGTGTGCTAAATTCAATGGAAGGACGAGTTAACAGTGGCATTGTTTCCCACTGCTGGAGAAGTATGAGAAAGTATGAAGTATGATGCTGAATTTGAAACATTTCCTCTAGACTGGGAAGTAAACAGCTGTTAATGCTAACTCTAGCTATGTAGCAATAGCAAAACTTACAAATAGCTGCAGCCAACTTATTATTTCCAAAATACAAAAGGCACAAGTGTGTGTGTGGAGATGTCTTCCTGATACATTTTCAGTTAGCTTGGCTGTTGTGCCTCAATCTTTGAAATCTGTACGGTAGATTGAAAAAAATAAAAACACTATAAAAATCTAAGTGTTGTTTTATCATCTCTTGTATATAATGAAGGTTTTAGTACCTGTGGCTTTCACCCTAAAGCATAAATAATTCAACTCTTGACTTGACATGAATATGAGGCCTGCAGGAACTGATTTGTGAATATAGACAGTAAAAATCATTCTGAAGGATGGGAGGACAGAGCCTGAAAGCTCAGGAGAGTTTTATTTTACCTGTGACATGAACTCATATGCTACTGTCTCATGGTTCTCAAAGCCAATCTCGCCTGCAGCCAGTGCCCCCTGCAGGAAGAGTCGAAGAGGCAGCTCAGCCAGCTCAGCCTTGATAAGTGCACTGATGGTCTGGTGGGCGAAGGAAAAGATCTTCTGACACTTCTTTTCCCACTTGTCATCCTGACGGGAGAAAAATTTGAGATAATTTAAAGGCAGAAAAGATAAAACTACAAATATGACATGTGAGGTGAGGATGGATGTTTGCTCACCACTGAGGAGTTCTCCTTGTATCTGAAGGCCAGCTGGTAGGCAGCGAACACCAGAGGAGGGAGTGTGTAGCGAATCCTTTGGTTTCCACCGGCACCAAAGTGTTTTCGGGCTGTGTTCAGAATCTAAAAAAAAACAAAACAGAAATGTTAACGTGAATGAACAGAGACATGGGAATGATAAAGTTACACAACTACGAAAAAAGTGATGGTTTTAAATCTGTCCACATTTTTCTGATTTTTAAAACTAATTCCTACTTTCAAAGCGGCCACTGTTTTCCATACAATATATAAATCAATTATTCATGTAATTCATTACAGCACAGTAGTCTCTAAACAGGGAAACACTACAGCACAGCTTCTGAAACAGTCAACAGTAATATAAAGTACAGCAGTAGCACTATAGACTGTGGTTACATGAGAAACAGAATCACTAGCATGCTGCTTTAAAGTAGAGAAAAGGACCCACAAGGTACTGTTGATCAGGATCTTCAGAGTGGAGCAGATGGATGAAACGACCCACAAGGCTTTGCTCCTCAGCAAAGTCCTCAGGGTCAGGATCATCAACTGGCTGGTCTGGCTGGTCCTGGATCAGCGTGGATACCAAATTCAAGATGGCGTCCACCTAGAGAAACCAAGAAGGGAGTGAGGAGTTTTGATTTGATGTGCTTTTCTACATTTTTTTCTGCTCATGGCTGAGACTCAACCAGTCTGAGGTCATTAGTCAGACACAGGTCAAGTATTTTACTCAAGTAACTAAGAGTTATAAGAGACACTCAGTCACTTAAGGATTATCCTTAGTAAACACTACCCTCTTTTATCTGTGGGATCTCTGATACTCAGCCCTGCCAGTCAATAGTCATGTACTGTGCATCAAGTTGCTTAAAGAGTGATGCTACTTCTAAATCTAATCACACATCAGAGTTAGCTATGGCAGGACTCCCGTTAATCCCTTGCGTCAGGTATAAACCTGCTTTGTCTGGTGCAGTTCTCCTAGAAATGGCACAAATATTCCTCCACTGTGTGGGTGTGCAGCATGGCTGACTTTCATGACTGCTCATCCTGTCACAGACCATAATTGAACCATAAGCTAAAAATTAAAAAAATGAGTGCGTCTAACTGTGACTATGATCTTTCTCTAACCTTTATATGTAGGTGTTTTGGTAAGCACACATACTACAAAAATAAATAATTTAAGTGTTGGCATTGAATGTCGTTCACTGTTACACTGCACTCATTTCGTAGGCTATTAGAAAGACCTAGCTAAAACTAGTCCAGCCTAATACATCAGTCCTACAATAAATCCTCCTTCATGAAGGTTATGGTGTTGAGTTTTCACTGAAATTGTTTTAGAGAGGTGTTGATTCATCTGTGTGATCATTTTGGAGGATGTAGTTTGGGTGCTGTCGAACGTTTTGCTTTATATAGAGGTGTTCCTGTTATTTATCCTACTCTCATTGATATAAATATATGTGGATAGAATAGGAGAAACACCTGTACACATAATGCTGGACCGCTAAACAGCACCACAAACTGCAGCCTTCAGAACGACCATACAACAGGCTACAACACAAACTCAACATTATAACCTCCATGAAGGAGGATTTATTGTAGGACTCCTGTATCAGACTGCATGAGTTTTAGCTAAGTGTACCTAATGAACTGTGAACTGAGTGTGGTTAAAAGGTAAACACGAAAATGTTGACATCAACGTACTAAACCGACCTGTTCCTGTGCCACGATGGTGGTGTTGTAGTCCAGTGTGTTGCTCAGCACGTAGCAGCTCATGCTCTTACGCGACTCATAGTCAAAGTACTCGAAGAGAGGAGGGAAGTGCTTGAGCTGCAGCACTGTCAGGATGTTGTTGTAGGTATCCACTGGGATCTTCAACAGTCGGGTGAGCTCCTTTGACACTGCGCTGCTGGTCGCTATGCTGCAAGAAGGAAGAGAGCGGGTCAAACACATCATGTGACACATGCGTGCTAACTAAGTACACATTACTGTTCTATCCTGCCTGTGACCATAATTGTGATAAAAAGGTTTAAATCCTTAAAAATTATTACAAAGTGACAAACTGCAACCCTGCTATATGACATTTCTTAGTCCTGACAGTTTGAAGTGAAACTGGAAAACATTAAATAATAATCAAATCTTCAGTAACTGCTGGACTCCCTCCCTGAACCCACCTATACGAGTCCCTAATCTTGCAGGCATCCCTTTCAGCAAAGCCCAAACACACTGTCTTCATTCAGGAGTTTGGGGACTTACTGTTCCAAGTTGAGCTTGTTGAATATCTCCACAGTGCTCTCCAGGACCTTATCTACATAGTCAACACGTTCAGGGTAGCATTTCATCGCCAAATTGATGAGAGAGACCTGGAGAGAGACCACGTCCTCTGATGGCATGTCCTGGCGAGACTGGAGGAGGTGGAATCAGACAGTGAAAACATCAGCATGGTCAGACCAACCTTTGTTTGACACTCTAACCTGAAGTCACCAGAGCTCAGGAGCAGCAGCCTGTTTAGTTTCTTCTGGTGATGTGTCTGTACATTGTGATGCTAAAAACTGTTCAATGATCAATGTTTGATCAAAGTAACAAAGTAAGAACAAGAGCAGAGAAACAAAACTTCAAACAGCAGAGATTCTGATACAAGCTACAAAAATGTTTAAAGCTCCCGCTGGTAATAAATAAATAGGTGCTAGTTCTCCCTCATTACTTGAAAATCCATCAGACTATCAGGTGCTTATTTCAGATTATTGTAATTTTGGCCATAAACAAACATCACAATCTAATCTTTGTACAGCGTTTGTCGTTAGTTTTATGTTTATGTTATGTTTTAATTGTGACCTGCCAAAGGACTGAAGATCAAAATTAGCTTTAAGCTAACTCTGGTACAGTACATCAAATAGGAACGTTTTAGGTGCCAGTATCCGTCAGAACTGCTCGCCAGATGGACAGAGCTATAAAAACCCCTCCCTCCACACCTTTCCCACATCAGAGTGGGGGGGGGGGGGGGGGGGGGGGGGGGGGGGGGGGCAGTGTCTGACATTTACACTCTCTTCACATCATGACTGGACAGCTGTGCAGAGGAAAGACAGCACGTCTCCCCCTCTCCATGATGACCAGCTTTTCACTCCACTTTGAAGTGTGGCTGCTCAGATGAGGTGAAAACACTTTTGATTTCTCATGAACATGACTAGATAGAGCTGGACATCACGTGAGTGGATAATCAGTAGATAATCAGGGGGACTCCCTGCTGGCTGAGCACAGCGGTGCAGTTTCAGTAGAACAACTGCTCTTGAGACCAGATTTGGATCAGGTAGATTATTTTGAGAGAGGATCTCTCTCAAAATAAGGTATTAGTATAAGGTATTAGTGGGAGCAGCCTGTCGGATCTCTCTCAGCAGCTCTGAGACTGGTCTGCTGCCTGTGTAAAACATCAGATCACCATGGCTGTGATGGAAGAGCTTGAGTGAGTTTAATGAGGGCAGAGATTGTCCAGACAAGAGCTTAGAGAGGAGGAGAATCTATCTGTATCATTTACCGTTAGTGAGGAGAATGTGCTCAGGTGTCAGAGAGTGGGAGTGATCTAAGTGTTGAGACGTGAGAGGGCTGGAGTTTGTGAAGACTGTGTCGGACAGAGACCATCAACGAGTAAAAGTCAGGAGGGGAAGCAGTGAGCTGAATGAATAAATGGTCTGACTCATTTAACTGAGGTTGTCTGTTGTGCTGTTTCTTGTCAGGATGAGGTCCTGCAGGACCAGCTCATCAATAATCACACAACTGTCCTCGTGGACCGTAAATAAGAATAAGTGGGACTTTGGCTGAGATTATGGCTTTGCTCACCCTGACGCCTTTTCTACCCTGATTGATAAATAAATCAGTTCTGTTTGGATCTGCAGTGGCACTGGTCATCCTTGGAAGTAGGGAAGAGACGAGTCACCTTATGCTATGCTCAGATTTAGCCTGGGCATATGTGTAACAAATGAAAAAAACAGACCACCAGAGAGAAAAGTACAATGCCTGGCTCCTCTCTCAACTCAACACAAATGGCCAATCACAAAATGAGCTGAGAGTGGGCGGAGGCGGTTTCTGACACTGTCCGAGCATCTGACAAACAGTTCAGAGAGGTATAAATCCCACTTAGGAAAAGAGGTCTTGCTCAGTGGACTTGCACAGGTAGACTCGTAGGTCTTTGGACGAATGAGGTCCAAACATGTACTATGTGCAAATACTATGTGCTGAGAGTCAGATATCAAACAGCTGATGACCTAATCAAAACTGAATTGCAAAGAGCTGCGTCTGCATTTGCCACACAATGACAGTGGGCATGACTGAGTCAGTCTCCTGAAACCCACACTGGAAAATGTGCAGTGAAATCCAGGTACAAAACCATCAAAACAGCCAGCAGTAGCCAGTAGCAAGCAGGACAGTGGGTTACAGTAGAACCAGAACAAACAGATATGTCTGTTAATCATGTCATGTTCTCACCTTGAAAAATAAATTCTGCCTGAATGAGACAGCATATTTACTGTGTGATGAAATGATCTCACAGACCAGGTAAACCTGATGTAACCTACCTGAATGACAGTGGCCACCTGTTGAGAGAAGATGTCAAACAGTTTGATCTCAGCTGGAATACCAGGACCATCTTCTCGATGCGCAAACAGAGCAAGTCTGAAATACAAAACAGAAATTGACAGAGAGAATTTAAGGTTACGTCCACAATAATCTGTTTTAGTTTTAAAACAAATCACTTTTGCTATGTTTACACCTGCCATCCACACAGCTCAAGCCCTAAATTGGAGATTTTGGAAATGCTGCTTTTAGTCTGAAAACTCCAGGGTTGTGTTTTAGTATGGACGGGCAGAAACAGACTTTTGGAAACGATGATGCAGACACCAGTGTTCGCTCCCGGATTCGGTCTCATCAGTCATGATGTATCCGTCCCTGATTCGTCACACTCGTGTTACCCTTCTCCAGAAAACGTAGACTCCTAATCTACGTTTTCTGGCACCATGACTGCTTTATACTCCGTCTCTGATCCTTTAAAACGAAAATGTATTAGTTCAGTAAGACTGAACATTGCATTCTCTAAGTGTTTTTTTTGTGTGGCTGTTATATTGGATTGTATCACATGGTACACAATTTTCTGGATACTTAAAGGACATAAACAATTCACATAATTGGTTAATGTAATATGTTAATTTTGCTTTTAAAAAATATGCAAATAATGAGATTGCTAACACAGTCAAATGTCAAACAAAAGAGGTATTTACAGAGTTTCTACATCCTTAACTTTGTTGATTTACAGTGACTCAAACTGTACCTGTCAATAAGGGCAATGATGATGTTCTTGACATTGACATGTTGATGAAGCTCAGCACAGGAGCGCAGGAAAGGGTTCAGCGTCTGAAGGTGGAACTCGTCTGGGAAAACCTTACAAGACAAGACTCTTTTAGTCCAGGAGTGTAGAGTGTAGAGTGTGGTATCTATTTATCTACAGTATGAAATAAACATGAAGACTGAAAATTCAGACAAGAACAGACCATGTTCACTTCACTGTCTGGTGATATTTTTAAATTAAACACTGTCCAGAATATCATTTGTCTTCAAATTAATATTTAAATATTATGTTTTGCTAAAATAAAATTTACTTTTTGTATTTGCTTTAGTTCTAAATTTAGATGTTTAGATTCTTATCCATCATGCAACTAAATCAGGGAGGCATCTGATGGGTGCTAAAGTCATTCTGCAATATGACCCCAATCACAGCCAGAGTCATAAAGAACCATCTTTAGCATCTTTAACAGATTGTACAACCATAACAGAGATCACATCACAACATCATTGAGTCAGTCTGGGATTACATGAAAAGATAGAAGCTACTGAGTCGGCCTGAATCCACAGAGGAACTGTGGGAAGTTCTCCAAGATGCTTGGAACAATCTACCTGCAAAGTACCTGGCAAAACGGTGCACAAGCATGCTGAGGAAAATTGGTGCTTTCTTAAAAGCAAAGGGTGGTCACATCAACTGTGTCTTTGATTTAGGTCTTTCCAGTTTACTACACTTTGTAAATTGGCAAATAATAAAAAATAAAACAATTTAATGCCCCCCTAATAGTCAACCAAACATTCGTAGATAAGAAGAGTCTTAGTCGACCAAGTGTTGATTGGAAGTGGAATCTAACTGGGCATATTTAATAATAAAATAATCAAAGAACATAGCGATATAGTACGGACAGCAGCAACAACTTCGTAACACATGTCACAAGCGTGACTGCCAACAGCTCCTGCTTTATGGCCTCACAGGAACTCTTAAGGGACACACTGCCTCATATATCGAAATGCATAGTAAACATGAGACAGTCTGTAACAGGAATTACACAGCAGTATGTGAGGCAGGAAATCCAAAGTGTGGGATCATTACGAGAGGGTAAAGGATGGCCCCAAGTGGGTGACATGCAAACTCTGCAGACAAACATTCGCCTATTTTTCACCACCTTCAAAAATGGCTTGTCATTTGAAATATGCACGTAGATCAAAATTAGCCACTTAGCATGGTGGCTCCCTCCAACACTCACTTTGCTTGTTGTTCCCATACTTTTGGAATTATTACTGCTGTTAAAATTTCAAAGGCTCATTATTATAGTTTTGTGTTTCTCTGTGTGTTTCCTATGTCCTGGACTCCAACCATTTTCTGATGCCCCCTAAAAATACTGTACATATTTAAATAATTAAATTACCATCATACATGTGCGTGGACTAGTCAACTAATGGCGTGAACTAATGACTACTAGTCAACCAGGAAAATCTGTGGTTGGAGACAGTACTAACTTTTAGTGCCTAACACTAAACACAGTACTGTACATTTTTACAGTATACAGAATATGACATTTACAGTGATTATACAAATTAACTAAAATGTGATGAGATACTGGCTCAGACTCAACAGCTACCCTTCAGCCAGAACCCAGACTGGACCCAAAACCTAAAGCCCACATTTCAAAATCAGGTCTTAACCTCTACTTTCCCTTTTTCTTACTCTCAATCTAAAAACAAATTAATGTAACAGTGCAAGCTACTCTACTCTACTCTGAGGTCAGCATGTTTTACTGATACTCATCCCACAGACAGATGAAGGATGCAGGTTTACTCAACACATGTTGGATCCATCCATATGACACAGCTGTCACTCTGGTTGTCTCCATTCTGCAGTGTAGCACCATTCACTTCACCAGTGAAGCAGGAAATACATCAACAATTGACAGATGAAAGTTTCGCCTCCCCCTTGTGTCCATAAACACTCTCTTACTCACCAACATGCGCTTACCCTTCCTTTCTGTCTTTGATTCTGTCTCTCTTTATTTGAGGATTCATCAATAAATAACTAAATGTCAGTATTGTTAAATTAATTTCCACCACTGGCAGAAAAGCAAGCTCACTGAAGCCCGTTAACTTGTGTCCTACCAGAGTAAAGATCTAAAATCGATCACTGTCAAATCTGTATACCAGACTTGCGTGGTATCATTTCTATGTAAAGTAGCACGAAGCCAATGTCTGATGTGCCACTGAGAACTAAGTCAGCAGTCTCCTGTGGCACCAGCACAGACTGAACCAGTGCATTCCAGGTATATTACCTGAATGATGCACTCCATGAGATACTCCTGAGCCAACGAGTCTCTGCAGTTCACGACCTGCTCCAGCACTCCAGCAAGAACAATCTGTGGAGAGAAACATACAGAGGAAAAACCATTTTAACAGACAGATGTCAAATTATCCGGACAGCTAAATGACTATACATTATATGCCAAGATACATGTCAAATACAGCAACTATGACATAAGCTGACTTGTTGGCTCACTTCTCCTCAGTTTATCTATAAATAACTGAACAGAATCATGTCTTGTGCAGGTATTCACATATATGTGGATCATGGGGTCACATATTTAACTAGTACAACTTTTTTTTTTCAATTTCTTCTCACTGTTACAGTGTTTACAGTCCATAGCAGCATAGACTGAAATTTCATGTATTACATTCAGCATAGAGAAAATGGTGTCATTTTGCTTGTCTTTCATCAACAGTTAACCGGTTAAACTTAATGATTAAGTTTGAGAAGTAAAATATCTCTCTTTGTCTTAGATTCACAGCTAAAATTTGAGAAACATGTTAAAATGGTGAGCAAGGTTGCAAAATAAAATGTATACATTTAAACATTAGAGACCATATATAGTTTTATCCATTGTGTCATCTTTTCACATTTAATCCAAGCAAGGAAAAGTTTGGACAGGAAGCCGATAAGATCACACCACTGCCATGTTCTCAGGAAATTAAACAAATACCTTAATTAAAAACTTAAATCTTTAAGTATTAATACATTTAAATGATGGGCCGAAAATAGCACTTTTATCCATCTAAATGCAAACAAATTTGCAAAAAGTGAAGGGGTCTGAATAATTAAGTAATAGTATGTCTTCTTCAAATGTTTGAGCTAAACTCATGCCCACCTCTCCTCTCTGCCAAGTACAGCTAAGTATCTCCTCTGTCCAACAGCATGAAGTTAACACTTAACTGCCCTTCCCAATCCCACAATCCCACACCTCTGTGAAGTTTCTCCTTTCGGCCATAAAAACAATATTTCAGATTTAAGAGTAGTTAAAATCTCAACAAGTGGTCACGTTACTTTCTTAAATTTCATTCTAGTATTCAGTATTAAGTCTATCAAACTTATCAAATTAATAGTTCAGGATCAGTAAGATTCACAGCTGTGGAGCAGCCTGTAGAGTCGGTCTATAAAACTAACATCAGCTCAAGGCTGTTACACTGCAGAGCTGTCAGCAGGGTGAGAGAATCTCTTAGCAAGTCCCCATTTGATTTCAGTCCACTGTGACATAGTTCACACTTCGTAACCATTTCACTCATTTTCACCATTCCATCTCAAACTGGTTAATTACGTGTTACACACAAATCACTCACCTGTTTGTACTTGTCCACATTGACACCCTCCAGCTGGCTGAGGCGGACAAGGTTGGTGCCGACCAAAATCCTAAGCTCTTGTCGTTCCTTTTCTCTCTTCTCTCTGTCTCGGCTGTGACCCTGATGCTGCATCCGAACCCACAACTTGTTCATTTCTGCAAAGTTCAGCAGGACAAAGTCGATGGAGTCGTTGATATCACCGGTCATCTCCTCTGATCCCCTGTGGAGAAAAGACGACAAGTTTAGAGCAAGGAAACATCAAAACATTCAAACACTTCGTTACAAAGACACATTGTGGCTTGTATGTTTGCGAAAGATCCAACCGTTGAATCCTTCGTTGCCCTGGTAAGGAAGGACGCATTTGAAGGAGCCTTTGACATGGGACAGCCTTGTTGTGCTGCTGTGAAGCTGTTGGTCTTTAAATGCAGCCTTCAAAGGACACAGCCCCTGAGACACTGCTTAAGTTGCAGGACACTATTCTAAGGGAGAGAACAGAGAGAGAGAAAAAGCTTGACTTGCTTACTCTGACTGCTCTCCATCATCTGGCAGTATGTTACGGGTGCACTGCAACAGGTAGTTTCTGAGGAAGAGGCCCCTCAGTGGGTGCTGGACACCACGACACATCTCCACCAGGTCCTTCAGAATGTCCTTACGAGACTGAGGGAAGGAGCGAACGTACACCACACCCACTGTGATCAGCAGGTAGCTGCAGAGAGAGGGACAAAGTAAAAAGTCTTGATCTGATTCATTTAAACCACAAACAAACATTTGTATGAAGCCTGACATCTATTTATAAGAAGCAGCACACTGAACTTAAACGTAGTCCAGGTGGCGTACTGTATGTGGGAGCTACTGCATCTTGTTGATGGTTGTACCTTTAATTTTGGAAAACTGCCTCCTTCTGGAGGAGCACAAAAGGGTCAGAACCTGTAAACTGTGCAACTTGCAGCTACAAAATTATTGTCATTTTTGGCTCAATTCTGCATGATAGTCAACAGGTGAGCACATTTTTAAGGTTTTTCACAAAGTTTATCATTTATATTCTTAAATACTGCTGTGCTGCATGAAAATGACAAATGACAATAAGGAACACACGTAAATGCTGAAATAAATAGCATTACATAACAAAACAAAATAAAAAATATTTCAATTGATATATAAAATATGATTAACGACTGGAGTTCAAAGGCGTTATTTAATGAACTGAAGTTTTCAGTTGACCCAACAACGTGATGGCATTTGGAGAGTTAAGAGTTTTTATCACAATCAATTTCTTTTTTAACATACACATCCACAAACAGGACATCTGACTCTAAAGTCAGTTTAACATTGTGTTAGGTTTCCACTGAACTCTTATCTCTTTAAATAACACAACAGCTTTCAGAATTTAATTCCTTAATTTAAAAAATACCTTGAATTAAGTAATACACTAAAAAAAATTATATACACACACACATATATTCATGTTACTAATGGTAACAACACATAACAAGACATTCACACTTCTGTGTGCGCACTGATGTTTTATTTCTGAGATCACATTGATTGAAACACTATCTCAGTTTTGTTTTTTCAGAAAGACAAATAAGAGAAATCTAAACTTAGATGATCTCTTTTTGATCTTCTTATTCATTTGGTTTTATTTTATTGCAAGTCCTGATCACTTTATTTACATTTATTTCAGTTATTTTCATTACTGCATATAATCCACGTGTATTTCCAATAATGGTGTTTTTTCCACACTTGTGTCACTAGAGGGAGCTCCAATACTGGTTAATGATCCAGAGGACATGCACTATCATATTTGCTTTATGTAGATTAGATTTTAATGGACATCACATACAGCCCTTCTGATGTTGATACTGTAAAAGCTGTATTGGACAATGGCTAAAATGTTGGAGTTTAGTCAGTAAGTCAGTATTTCATCACAAGTTTGATACCTTGAGGGTGCTGGAATTTTGCAAGTACAGGCTTTTTGAGGACACACTACTTCACACACAACTGCAGGCTTCTTCCATTCATAAAACCTCAGACGCCAGCATGTGTTTGTGTTAAGTAGTGGATCTGTGCAGCCAGTTACTATCACTTTTTTCTGTTTGCTTGTTTGTTTGGGAAAATAAATCCAAAACCACAATGGCTTCATTTGGACAGTGGATTCCTTGCATAAACCACATACCCATGGTGCATCAGTGGCCATTTGATTCACCTCCACCAAGGAGGTTTTGCTTTCACCCTTGTGTATTTGTTTGTTTGCTGGTTTTGTTAGTTTCTCAACAGGATTTCACAAAAAGTAGAAAACCAATTTACATCAAACTTGGTGAAGGGAGGGGTCAGGGAAGAACCCATTAGATTTTGGTGCTGATCCAGTAAAAGGAATTTCAGATCCAGGATTTTTTTTAATACTTTGCAAGACAATTTCTCAGGAAACAATGTTTGAATCTTGATGTAAAAAAAGTTTACATACAAAATCATCCCCAAAATAGTATATTTTCTATTGTGTTTATGAGAAGTTGGAATTGATGTACATTAAAATGTTTAAATTTAAATGTTAGAAGAATATTTTTTTGGGGTCCAAGGTTTTCTTTGTTTTCTAGAGGATGATTTGGTGAGAAAAGAGACAGCCAAGCTGAGCGGTTGGCTGCACACTGAGTGTGTTTTCTTTTCTGATTTAACTGTTTAAAATTTTATTCTTAATATAACAGTCTTCTGTAGTCAAAGCATAGTGCACCAAGCTAGACAGTAACACCACTAATGACTTAGTAGAAACAACCAATGCCTGTAGCCCCATCCAGATAAATAATCACCAGCTACTTCCTACTTTTAAGTGTAAAGTCAGCACTTAACCCTCATAACCGCTGTTTTATGTTAGATCCAGAGTGGTTGAAAATAAAATTCAGTTTAAAATAAGGCTCTGAATATGTGATGGAGGTTCAGTGAAGGTGATACTCACAGTCTGGGGATGATGTTCCCTGCATACTGGACCAGCTCATAGAGATCTGCCACTTTGCGTCCCTTGGCAAACTCATCAGTCAGATAAACCTCCAGGTAGTGAAGTTCGTCAGAGATGGCCATGTCTGAAAGGACGGTTAGGGACCAGCACAAACCCACTATGGCTTATCCACATGCAACAATACCTGCTCACAACATGTCAACCTCAGATTCAGTCTGACAACAAAGTTGTCTACACATAGTTGTCTACACTAATTTTTCACCAACTCTTCCATTCTCATTGATCCAGTTTTCCTGTAGTGTCTCACATTTCACTCACACTATTGCTCATAAAAGTGGCCTGAAGCATTTTTTTATGCATCAAGTCTATTTTCTTCCATTTTTCCCGCACAACTACCATGATTGTGTACTGACGTCTGAGCGAAGCCAAAATCGTCTGTGTCTGCATAGACACAGACAACTGAAGGTGCTGCTGCTGCTCTGCTAACATGCTGCTACATCTTGTGTAGACACAGTCTGACTGATTCAAGAAGCCTTACGTTGCGTTCATGCAGATACAGAGTAGTTGGGAGTTTTGGGCTTTTCGTGAAGGTTGGACATACTCTGCTCTGACTGGTCAGCTCTTGCATAGCCACAATATACTACAAACAAGGGAGTTGTTGATTACTCAGTTTGTTTGTTTCTCAAGTACAGGGTAGCCTTTTCACTGTGCTGTTGGTGAAACTGCTTTAACACAATGATAATGCACAAGTTGCCAAGACTGATTAGCATCTTGCATCTGCACTGGTAGCAAGTAGTAAAGAGCTCTATGCTTCTTGTTCAACGAGCACAATTGGTTCTTGCCTCGTTGTCACTTGTATTGCATCAGAAGACATTTGCAGTTGAGCCTTTCTCAGCTTTCCCCTGTAGCTCACTGGGGGCGCTGGACTGCAACACCTGGTGTCATTCACAGTGAACCACAGGCTATTCCAGCTCTTGAGTCCATATATGTGAATGGCCTGATATGAGGCTAGGAAAGGAAAGAATCACATAGCCTTGAATAAGGGCCATTCTCTGTAGCCGAGCCAAGGTGAGCCGTCTGATGGCTGGGCCTGCACCAGCTGGGCTCAGTCTGGTGTAGGTTGGCAGTCATGAGGATTCAGTATATTGCCAGCAGAATGGTGAGGATATGCAGAGGCTTTGGTATTTTTGACCTGCATTTATGGAAACTAGTTTTTGGTACATGGGCTGTCTTTAGTGGGAAGAGAGCCGAGATGTGAGCGACACTGGCTATAGATGGGTTCACCTTGACACAGAGCAACGGCTCTGGAAGCAAACCAAATCTGTTATTGAACTTGGATGAGGCTTGCACCCTGCTTTCATAGAATCAGATTTTTTTTCAGAGCAGGCACATCTTGGGGACTCCACAGTTCTGCTGGGGGAATCACATGGTGCTCACATGGGCAACAGCAGAGAACTGTGGAGTGAGAAATTGGCTGCCTGACCTCAACCAGAGAAATGCTTTGTTATTGCACTTCTGCGCCACTTATGGATGTCTGTACTGAACACCACTTTTTTAACATAACTGACATAAGCTGCTTTTTCTTTAAGGCTGGGCCATATTTGCAGAAAGGAAAGAATAGTCAAGATTACTGATTGCTTGTTTTCCTGGTGTTATGGTGCTGGACTCTTGGCCTATAATTTAGCTGCCTACTGTTGCAAAAACATCAGTTTTTAGTTCATTGTTACATAACCTTGTGTCTGTTTTACTGAAATGTCCAGTGTCCAAGGATACAGAGCTCATAGTAGCTCTTTGGAGAAAGCATGGAGGTCCTCAGCTCACCCAGCATGTTAGAGGCATGCTTTAGAGCATCCATCAGCTTGTTCTTGTCCTGCAGACCACATAACACAACATAAGCTATGGCCATACTAAATCTTCACAAGCAAAACATTTCAGTATTTCAATATACCACTTATGTCACATGTATAAAAAGGTACACACTGGTTTCAATGCAGCCCCTTATCTCTGAGCCTTCAATTGAAAATGACAAATGTGTCACAACATACCTATTCATACATGTATATGATACATATTCATTATAAATGAAGCACTGTGGTGCTATAGAGACGCCCTGGCCTACAAATTGTCCAAAAGTAAAAGAACATGCATGTTTCATACAGACCCCAGCAAAAATCATGTCATCATCTTTTCTTTCATATTTTTTCAGTTAAAATAAAAAAATACCATTACCACTAAAACAGTGATTCATTGCAAATATCTGTCAAAAATAATAGCAATATGATTTTTATTTTTTGCATATTTTTTAGCCTGAAAACAGGCTAAAAAATAAACTAACCAATGAGCCAAAACCAAAGCTGACTGGCCTGCTCAGCTTAATTTCCATTTTCAGTGGGCTGAACAACTTGAGGGTAGATTTGCTTGGTAAAGACAATAATGGATATTAAACATATGATGAGGAATCATTTTTCCTAAAGAAAATATAAAATTGAAAAAATGGCGCTGATGATGCCAGTAGTTTCCCCTCAGCAAAGGGATCCCTAAGGCTGGTCAGCTCGTCACGAGAGGTGCAATATACAAAAGAGGGCTGAGAGCCAATGATTAAATAACTATCACACCCATATTGAGGTCATCCTACCAGGCATCGCTTCATCTGGAAAGACTGGACCTTGACAGCCTGCACAGCTTCATCTAGAAGCTTCTCTTGTTCATCCTGGGGAGACTGCTGTGTGGTCGGCTGCAATCAGAGGATGAAAACACAGTTATCTGAATCATTGCTTTATGTACCAATAAGTAGTTATTCTAGTGATTGGGCAGATTGAATTGAGAAAATCATCAGATAGCATTTCACTCTAATGCAATGCTATGAAATCTTTTGACCTGCAAATTGCTGTGTTAGCAGTTGACTTGACTGATTTACAAAAAACAGAACCATGGGAGAACCTGCATCAACATCACATTACTTTACATTGTTATTATAGAAATAAAATTGGCTTCAGTTTGTGCTTTATGTAAACTTACTGAATTTAATCCAATGAAGAGCTGCAATACTTACTGCAAAGGTTTAACTTAATGTATCTATTTATGTTTGTAACAGCAAAGTCATTTCATCCAAAGACTTCCACTGATGGACTGGCAGTGACCATGTCCTGTGTAAAACATACAAAGGACCTCCGCTTCCGGAACCCAGGCTGCCCGGAATGAGTCCCCGAACTCCGGCAGTCCATCAGAGCGCGTCGGTATCATATGTAACTACTTATATGTTAGCGCGACATGTATTCGCGCACATACATGTACGAAAACATGTATGAAATGTATGTGATCTGGCCTTTTAAGTGGTTGGGCATAGCACTGCTGCTAACCAGGCATAATTCTTACTGTTTATGCAGAAAGGAGATCGGGCCATAACATTAAGCAACAGTAAAATATATGACACAGCAAAGCGGAAGAGCAAGCTAAACAACAGCTAACGTTAGTTGTTGTCACCTGTTTTGTCCCGGAAATCTCTGAGGTTGTTCTTACAGGTTCATTTGATACAAAACAAAATGTGGAATATGGTGTGATGAATGCTTTAAAGATAACGTGAATAAAACGAACATTTCGGTGAAACACTTGGCTACACCGATGCAGTCAGTTGGTAGCTTGTTAGCCGTGCTAACCGCTGTCAGACGTTAGGCCACAGTACTACTCACGTAAAAGTCTAATTTTAGATCAGTTTAACACACTTGAGGCTGGTTGTTGCACTGACCGAGGCTGAGCACAGCCGGCTGTCCGAAGAAAACATGCGGATGCATAAAATAACAATATATTTAGAGAAACGCTTACCATGATTCTTAGATGTGTGTCAGATCAGTCGGAGAGGCTGGCCTGTCATGTGACTCACATTAACGGTGCATTCACGGTCCGCTCTCAGCCACCACCACATCACAGGACAGGACAGGCGTGGCCAGTGACCCACCAACAGCAGAATATCGGTCACTTTGACAACATCAACATTGCAGTGCACATCAAGTGTTTTTCACCTTTTCACAATACAATCGAAAAGCTAAAGCTCAGTTGTTCAGTCAGGTGCGACAATAGCAGCAGAGCATACCGTCACAGATAAATATAAATGTCCAACTAAGGATAATAAAAATAAAGCCGAGGTTCTTATTGGGGTTTTCACAGTAGATGTAATAAGTGTTGTAACATTTATGGCTGTGATTCATATTTTATTTCTATACAAAGACTAGACGCAAGAACGAGAACGTTATTAACTCTTGGTTGTAAAGAGACGGGAAAACGTCTTTTTTAACTTACACAACTTTATTCAAAAAGTATACGTCAGGAGAACAACATCTAATGGGACTATCAAAAACACGTTCATAAAATAAGTCAGAAAATTCGCACGCAGAATAAATAAATAAATAAATATATTGTTGGGGGATTACATATAAAATTTGGTCAAAATAAAAATCAAATGAATCACATAAAATTGAGAGCTGAGATTCCTGTCATAACCAGTGCAACGAGACAATATTTTTCCAAAGTAAAGTAAGGGTAGGCAGGATCAACATAAAGGGAGATAATTCAGGCAAAACCAAAAGGTACCAGCGTTTGTCTGTGCTCCCTGGAAATAATTTACACCAGTGTCTTTCTTGATGTAGGTAATGATTATTTGGGAAAAACCTATGCATTTTAAATGATGTGTCTTTAACTGTTAATTTAAAAAAAAAAATCCCCCTCAACAAAAGTCTCCTTGATCACGAAAATTTTACACAGCATGCAAAATCAAATAATGAAATAATGCATTTTATTTATCACAGCAGCATTGTACATTTATAATAATAATTGCAATAGGCTAAAATATTCATGATCACATACAAAAAATATTGTTCATGCATGAAATTAATTTTGTTTTGTGATTCAGGAAGTGAGTCTTAGAAAATTGTGCAAGCAAGTGGAGTAAGCTGTCAACAGCTGTCAGAACGATACAGAACTCTTTCCAGTCCCTGGAAAACTGACTGTTTGGCCATTGATCAGGTGGAATTGTATTAAAAGGTAATTATTAAAAATTCCTTTTTAGTATTTTTTCACATTATCAGCTTTTGTCATGATCTGTCCCTCTGTGTGACATTGCCTGTGCTCTTATCATTTCCATTTATTCTGTAATTACTTAACTTCTGTTTGTCTGTTCGTTTTATTTCCCGCCCTTCTTGTTTCCTGCCTTTCTGCTTGCCCGACCCCAATTTGTTGCACCTGTTCCCAATTACCCTTGCCAGTCACAGTCTCTGTTTTCCCCTTACTCTTTGTCTGTCTGTTCCCTTGTGTTTCCCTGTGGATTTGCTACCTGTGTTTAGAACCATCTCTCCACAGAGGAGGTGGTCTACAACAGCCACTCACAATGCAGTCCTGAATTTCCTCCCACAATAGCTTAACACCCAACCACACCATGACTCCTGTGACTCTAATGACTCATTTGACTCATGTGTGACCCTCAAGGTGTTAACAACCATGAAAAATGCTTGGAGCAGTCAGTCAGAACTGAAGAAGCCTCTTGGTTGAGAAGTGAAATGTCCTCAAGCAAGCCCAGTTGCTTTCATAGAGCACTTAGATATGACTAGATATGTTTGTAATTGTAGCAGAAATGGTCTGGGCACTGATTGAAAGCATGATTGGAGGAGCGGAGGAAGACACCAGAGAGGTAAAATGCCCAGCTCTGCTAGGAGCAATTGCTGCCGCCAACCCCCTGGAAGAAGCTGGAAGAAGGGAACGGGATCCCAACTAGGGTGACCATTTCCATAACACCAAAAAGGAGGACATTATGCGGCATATCAATAAATTACTATGGTGTACATAGGACTCTGGTATACTCTCATTTATAGTACAATTGTGAGTGGTTTAAAGATGATGTTTGTGTAGCTGAATAGGCTACACAAACATACAGCGGCCGGACAGGGCATTGAAAATCCGGACTGTCCGGCCTAAAGCTGGACGCCTGGTCACCCTAATCCCAACTGCAGTCAGGTTGCCCTGTTGCATCCACAATAGACAATGGGTGAAAACAGTCATATCTAATAGTGTAACTGTGAATGCAGCCAGTTTTGGGGGGGTGTATGGTCACTGCTGTTCATTATAGCAATAGCCAAGAAAAGTCTGAATTAGTTTGCAGTATATTATCCCTCAAAACCAGATCTCAGTAAATGCAGTTGCCAAGTCGCCTGAGCACTTAAATTTAGTTGGCCTAAGTAAGTAATTCAAATTGTGATTGTGTATTTTATTCCAAAAATCTCAACTGGATTTAAAAAATATATATTGTCATTGCGTCATATGGCAGTCAGTTTTCAAAAATTAACCTACAGTAAATTTAATTTAGTAGTTGTCCATGTTTCTCAGGTCTGGTGCCCAGCAAGTTTTTTTTTTGCTACAGATATAAGGGTTACTTCAATCCCTGCAGTAGTGTTCTTGGCAGATGATGACAAGGAGCTGACATTTTGCTAATTTCATCCTCTGTGGAGGTCTGTCTTAATTCCGTACAATATACTAACAATCTGAAATAAACTCTGGAATACTGTTGAGAGTGCACTGTTTTTTGCATTTTCACGCACAAGACATGAATTAATATGGTACTTACATGAAATAACAGGTTTAAACATCAAAGGATCCATCAGCATGTTTGGCCTTGGTCAGACCTTCACAGGAGGGTAAATATCAAGATTTTAAAGAGCTGTAGAATAAAGAAAATCAACAGATTTAGGGATGACCATACCCCTTCAGACCAAGGAAGCAAGCCCTCACTGTACCACCATACTCGTCTCTAAAAATAGTCACAGCCTACCAAGTGATCTGCAGCAGAGACTGAACTCATTCATTTCGCAAAGCCATCAGTTCCTGCTATTGACAGGAATAATAATATTTATGAAAACCCGACTCCTCCTTCACAAGTCACCGTCCACTTGGTGGCAATAAGCTTGTTTGCCAACCGCCAGTAATTATTCACGAAGAAGACGGAGCCGGAAGTATAACGGAAAACATGGCGGCGCCGTGTGTGGACATATTTAGGGCAGACTCACTTCAGTCAGTGAAACTTAGTCAGTGTCAGTACTAACAATTTGGACACATGATATTTTGAAGTGAAGTAACAGCTGTTGTTAACATGTGGACGAACAGCAGAAGAGCAGGAGCTGCTCTGAAAATCCTCCAGCGCTGCTGTAAACCCACGGCGGTGAGGAGGGGGACTGACGGGCGGCAGCAGCGGCTCTGTAGGTTTAGCTCATCGTCAGGACCCCCGTGGAGGCTGCTGTTCTTCGGCTCGGATCAGTTTGCTATAGAGTCTCTAAAACTCCTCACATCCAGCAGGTACGGCACGCACACACGACGCATACTACACACTTTCCAGTGTAGTATGCCATCCATCAACCCACCTGGGCTGACAGAGGAAGAGAGAGAGGCAGAACATAGCACAGGTTCCACATAGGAGATATAAAGAGGGGGTTATAACAATGAAAGGGAATAATAATAATAAAATCAATAAGTCAAATAATAATTGTAATAGCAGGTGTTGAGCAGGATCATGGGGGAAAAGGAGGCTTGCAATCACCGATCCAGATTCTGCAGCCCCACAGGTAGACAAAGGCTACTTGCGAAGAGCAGCAGGAGGGGAGAGAGACAGAACCTCGACTAGAGGCTGGAGAAGACAAGCTGATTCTGTATCTAATCTCATCTGTTTTCTTGCTGTAAAATTGTGAGCTACGACAGCTGCTTGAGTAAGTAAGTTTAACTGCAGTGCCAAAAAGAAATCTAGGATTGTGTATATTGTTACTGATCAAGTTAGAGAAATATGCTGCTCTAGCAGTGGAGATTGTATTTCAGTACACACTCGTGCTACTAGAGGTAGAGAGCTCCTGATTTTATCTCCTGCAGGCCTGTTTCAGACAATGTGTTTTCTCAATGGACCAGGGTGTAGACATCTTTGACTGTTTTGTGTTGATGTCTCATTAATCCTAATCTTTGTTCTAGAAATCTGAGTAAAGCTGAGTCTTCATTTCAATTGTAGTAATATGACTGAAGTCCAGACACACAAGGACTGACAACTGCTTGTTGTTGGGCATCTTCATCTTGCAGCTCATGGGGTTTCATCATCTTGAAATGAGGGCAGTGAGTGCATGATAACTAACCTCCAAATGTTCTGTTTGCAGGAACTCCAGTGAAGACATTGTGGAGTCCCTCGAAGTTGTTACTTTATCTGGCGATGTCCCCGTGAAGACGTTTGCTGAACAGAACCACCTCCCAGTCCACAGCTGGCCCCCTAACATTGTGGATGGACAGTTTGATGTTGGGGTGGTGGTGTCGTTTGGCTGTTTACTCCATGAAAGACTAATCAACAAGTTTCCATAGTGAGCATTTTTCATCTATCAATGACTTGTTTGTTGTTGCTCTGCACAGACCACATGATCCAGAACAAGTCATGTTGTCTGAATGTTAAATGAACCTAAACCCAGTGATTGTCTAATACAGATCACATCTCATAGAAGACTACAATTAAATACAACAGTGGTTTGATTTTGGTATTTGTGGCCATTGTTACTGTCAGTTATGACACAACTGTAGGCACTCACCAAAATAATGGCTGAGATCTCATACTATGTCTGCATGATGCCGATCTGCGTCCACATTAGCTTTTCCACATTGTTTTTGACCTCTCTCCACAGAAAAACACGTGAACAACATGAAAATGGCAGTATCTTCTTCTTCACCCTCTTTCGTTTGTGAACAACAAAACTGCACATCACATCCCACATCTGGCAATGACTGGGACTGACAATCACAACTGTCAATCACAGCCCATAAGCACTACATGTTAACCATTCCATCATTACAAACCTTGTGCACTGCAGGGATTAAACCTTATTTTATAATTGTAATTGAATTTATAATCAACATATATCCAGGTTAAAAACTAAAAGCGATGCCTCATTTGATAACATTATTATCCAAAAGCATCTCAAAACATTATTCAATGTACAGACACTATCCCCACAACCACAAATTGGTGTTAGCCTGAACTGCTGGGGCCACTAGATACACTTACAGTCCAATCTGCACTGAAAGCATTAAATTATAAACAGTATATAAACTGTGTGTATGTGTTTGTTGTCATGGAAATCTCTCAGACCACCACTGAACATACCAAAAAATGTGATATGATCATAGTCAGACTACTACTTACCTTACGTGTAGATTTCACTATACTAGCAAGCAGGACAGGTTATAATATTGTGTGGTTATAATTAATTGGTAAGTTTAATTAATTGGTAAGTTTAGTACACATTCAAGCTTTAAACAAGGAGATGTTTTCATGTCTCTCACACTGTGCACTTACTCTTCCATTGCAGTGGGATTTTGAATGTTCACCCCAGCCTGCTCCCGAGGTGGCGAGGTCCAGCACCGATCTTCCACACCATTCTGCACGGCGACACTGTGACAGGAGTCACCATCATGCAGATCCGCCCTCACAGGTAAACGGAGAAAACCTCACGGTGTCTTTTTTTTTTTTTTTCCTCACTACAAACATAAACAGATGAAGAATGTCTTCAAATCCCAGGTTTGATGTGGGCCCCATTCTCAACCAGGAGCTCCATCAGGTCCCTGAGAACTGTACTGCGGATGAACTTGGAGCTGCCCTCGCCACTAAGGGAGCACATCTGGTGAGCTGCTAGAACATGTGTACTCGAAGATGAGATGATAACCTCATCCTCTTACTAACAGGATGGTAATGGAGTTGCTGTGTTTGTGTTCTTGATTGCAGCTGATGAACACGTTGACGACACTGTCTGAAAGAATGCCACATAAAAGGGAGCAAGGGGAGATGGGTGCAACATTTGGTACGTAGGTCTGAACTACACACACATTTTTTATACTAAACTAAATCAAGAGAAATCCTTCAAAGTTACGCCTTCATTTCCTCCAACAGCCCCAAAAATCAGTACCTCCATGAGCTGCGTGGTGTGGGAGGAGCAGACTTGTGAACAAATCAATCGCCTGTATCGTGCCATCGGATCCCGGGTAATGACGGCTGATCTGGGGCGATATTCACCATATTCATTTGTTAAACTCTAATCTCTGTGAACATAGTTTGCCTAGTTTGTAGGTTATTTTATAAAGCACGAGGAGCAACAGGAGTTGTCAATTCTCCTATCTTTGCCATCAGATACCTCTGAGGACCACATGGATGGGCAAGACAATAAAACTTATGGATTTTGTAGGAAAATGTCAGATTTCATTATCAGGTAAGTTCATTAATATTTATTTATTTAATCCATCAACATATTTACAGTAGGAGTCATGGTGGTACAGTGGTTAGCACTGTAATCATTCATGTATACATGGGTATAAATAATAAGTTTACCTCGTGTTTCATGTAGAAGATGGACTGGATATAAAAATGGACGTAGACTCTGGTTCTGAAAAGTGAAGCCAATCTCTGCCTTAAACCTGAATTCTATCTAATAACCTTCAGGGGGCGACTCCACTGGTGGTAAAAACAAGTCTGATTGTATTGAAGTCTATGGGAAAATATCTCTACTTCTCACTGATTTATTACCTCAGTAAATGTTTTCCTAATGAGTTTATGGTCTCAGACTCTAGTTTCAAGTCTTCTTCAATACAGCATGATGTTCATTTTTTAAACTATGGTCCACTTAGAGAAAAATAGACAATAAAGCAGGGCATGTTTTAGTGCGGGGCTATTGTGTGATTGACAGCCTGTAACACACAGTGACCTGCCTAACAATCAGTACAGAGGACAGAGCAGGTCAGATCCACCTCTCACTCCTCCTCAGCTCCACCTTCTCCTCCAAATATGGTTTCTTCTGGTTTCAAAAAACCAAAATGGCGATGGCCAAATTACAAACTCGAGGCTTGAAAGCAGCAGTTCACAAGCTAATGGGTGACGTCGCAGTGGGTTGCCACTTGTGTAGAACACATTCAGATCCTGACCATGATCAAAACCTGGATGAGACTTAAAACCAGGATACTGTTGTATATATCGGTGGAAGGTGGAGCTTTGCTGTCCATGTCTGTCAGTGTTGGTAGAGTCAGTTCTGTAGGTGCATTTGTCCACAATAGAATTGTGGGTGGAGTTACTGTATGTAGAGGGGGCAGTAGCACAGTGCACAAGATCAGGTTACTGACTGGTGGAGCAATTCAAACACTTAGAAACTCCTGTTTGAAGCACCAGTACAAACAATAAGCAGCTTTGTTAAACTAAAAAAATACAACTCTCTTCCAAAAGTTAGACAGTGTCCATAACAACTACAGGGGAGCAATCAACTCAAGCCACATAGAGCACTGCAGTGAGAAACATCCAATCGAGAAGCCAGTTTTAAAGAATCTATTTCCAGTTGACAAACTGTGGGGAAAAATAGCACAATGTCTCAGAAAAGTAGCTGAAACGTTCCTGCCACAACAAATCATATGGGGTCATAAATTGTGTGGAAGACTGTGTCTGTGTTGAGGAGCATTGAGAGTGAGAGGCTGGATGGCGCTGAGATTCGACATGCATGTGCGTGTGTTTGCTGCTGCCCTGTGCTACTCCAGTCATGTGGCATGCCTCTGAACTGTCATATATCACTCACATCTGGTTTGCAGATCAAAACAGGAAACCTGTCCCCGGCTCAGTGACCTATCAGAGGGAGTCCAATACTCTGGCTGTCTGCTGTAAGGTCTGTCCACCTCTGTTAAAATCTGTCCCTCTCTACTCCACCCACGCTGCCACATCAAAACATTTCTCTTTCTAAAAGATCTGGGTGGTGTATGAAATTATATTCATTCATTTGAATTTTTAAGTGATGTGTAAATGTACTCAACAGCAGAATTCAGATGTGATAACCTGTCTTGTCTCTCAAAAATTAGACACTGCAAATTGTCTCATCTCTGTTCTCAATCTTTAGCTGGGGAGGACTTGAACTCGTGTTTTGTTTCAAAATGTCCTACATTACAT
The DNA here is from genome assembly GCF_046630095.1 of Trachinotus anak. Lineage (NCBI taxonomy): Eukaryota > Metazoa > Chordata > Actinopteri > Carangiformes > Carangidae > Trachinotus > Trachinotus anak. The sequence continues at coordinate 1,450,027 of NW_027273862.1, read as the reverse complement.
TTCTTCATCACTTGGCAAATTAAACCTTCAACTCTGTAAGAAACTAATAACTTTGCCTCTGTGTCAGGAACCTCCTGCATTCACTGTCCACTTTCTGCTTCCTTGTTATTGCTGCCATGTCTCGTGACTGAGACTGGTAAAGCCTCCCTGGCGCACAAAAAGCAGCAAGCAAAGTGCCCATATGGTGATAGTGACACCTGATGTTCACAATAGGAACTGTATCAGAAGCCTTTCTGATGAGAGGTGAAATGTCTTCAAGGGTCTTAAGCAGAGACACCATGACCCGAATGACTGACTTTTAATAATAGTAAATAACAAATAAATTAATAATAAATGAAATAATAAAAGCAGCTAGGGACCTTAAGAACAAAGGCCTGATTCTCTTAACAGCCTGTTTCAAATAAAGGAACTGGATGACATTGTGATATTTTTGTGGCTCAAACGTTTTTGTTGATCTGTGTTCCCTGTTCCAGGATGGCTGGGTGGGATTCAAGGGAGTGCTCCTGAAAAAAAGACTGTCAGCTGCTGACTTCTATAATGGCTACCTGCATCAGAGTATGCAGAAGAAGACGCCCTATCAGACAGCTGAAGGACTGTTTGTCAGTAGTAAAGGAGGAACGTGGACACGTCAGATGAGAGAAAACTCAATGTTGTGATGTCACAACAATAATTTTATTCCCTGATGTGAGCACTGCAGACATGTCGTCACCTAATGGAATTTACTGTAGTTAAGTTGTTACTCTTGTCTGTTTTAAGACATCTGCATCTACAGTACATTTACTGCATTAATGGATTTGTACTGTATACTAAATAAATGTGCTGTTGGCTGACGTGTCAGGTCAGCCAACAGTCATGGAAACTTTAGAAGGACTTTTTCTATAACTCCAGATTTGATTATTAAGTGAGATTTAATCAACCAGTTTTCTTGAATGTAATGGCATTGCATAGTGATGTTTGGTTTTAAAAAGTGCCTGTGGTAAGAGTAAGTGTTAACCCATGGGAACATACTGTATTTGCAATGTTAAAGTTACCATACCAGTGGTCAAGGAGCTCAGCTATACACACATCATTGCAATGCTATACTCAAACTACAGTTTCTTCACTCATTGACAGTGGCAGGATCTTGGTCATAACTGAAGCAACAGAGATTTAGTGGAGTTGGTTTGCAGGTGTTTTGTCTTTTCATACTATACCACAAACCACTGGGAAACACTACCCTGCATCCTGAAGTGTGGGGACAGTAGTATGTTAGGAAAGTCATGTTATGAGAATAATATTTAGCATCTTGTCAGGAAGATGTGTTGACAAGCAAAAATTCACCTTTATATATAAAGATGCATACATGAAATATTAATGTAAAATTGTATGTGTTAAAAGTGGTGAACCTATAACCAGCTCAAACAGCCTGTTGTGGAGCATCCTTACTCAAGTACAACAAAGTATTTTTAGTCACACTAGCTGTGTGGCTCTAGAAATGACAATGTGTGGTCAGTCTGTCCACCATTCTCCTCTCCTTTACGTTAAATGTTGAAATTTGGTGCATACTCATGCAGCAATAGACAGCAAAGTTTGGTACATTAATTTTATGTCTTGCTGTTTGTCTCTTAATGTCCATAGGTGAGTGCTCTTACTTTACAATAAATTGCCCTTTAGAGACAAATGAACACAAATAAAACTTGATTTAATACACACATCTGTCATTATGTCATTATGACCATGTTAGCGTGGTGACCAAGCCTCCTGAAGAATGGCATTGGGCAGGAAAGTCATTTTAGTGTCCTTGAACAAAGTATTATGGAACTGAAGCAATGGACCGTGAAAACAGGCCAGATGGTGTTGTGAAAACATTTCTTGAGGTTAATGGAACCAGACACTACTCTTTTAATAGCTCATACATTTCCCTACACCAACTTGATCAATACAGACTTCAACACAGGGCAATGGATAGGAATCACCTTATGTCATGTGTTGCTATTTTGTCAAAAGCAGTAACACAAAATGTGACCATATAATTTCCTAATTCCCAAATGCCCAGTCGGGTCATTGGACAGCTCAAGACCTCATTGTGATACCATGTTGGGACCATTATTTGTACAGTAGGATCACCTGAACACTCAATCCCTGTGGCACCTACTTACAGACTGATACATGAGCCTGCAGGAAAGACCCACAGGGAGCACCTTTACCTTCACTACTAGTCAAACAGCTCACTCAAAGAAGGAGCCCCTCACTGCTCACTGATCAACTCCTGTATGCAGACAGAAAGATCACATGATTCCCTGTGAATAAAAGAATCTGACTTCGATCTGGTCAAGGCCCTTGTCACGGGTCACAGCACATGTGAAGACACCAGGGAACTTGTACTTAAAATCAGATGGTTCTTCAAAAAGTAAATGCACTGACTTAGTTGGTGGATATCCATAGGCCTAGTCATGACTGATCCCAGTACCACATCCTAGGGTGAATATTGATGTGGACATCACCATCCACAAGGCCACTAGACAGACAAACTTTATGCAAAGAAACACACAAAGTGGTTAAACTACAGAGTCACCAGTATCAATGTCCTGAATAAAAGAATCTTGTAGAGTTTTCACTGGTAATTTAACACCAGTGAGAGACACAAACCAAGCTGAGACAAAGCTTCAAAAAGGCAGTATTTCTATACTCAACTGTATACAATTTACAGTTTAAAAACGACTTAATATTGTTTTTGGCAATATTATTTTTAAACTGTAAATTTCCCCCCTCTGTACATATCTTGGTCACAATTCAAAATTTTAGGAATTCATCTCAAATATGCTATTTTGTTAAAATATATAAATACATTATATGATCATTTTCAGCTATTTCTACATCAGCACTTCCATCAACCTAAGGTAATCCCGTGATTATTATTCAGACTTTAAAGGTGTTTATTTTCCTAACCTTATATTTTGTGTTGGTGCAGTTTTAGTTAAAACATTTATTATTAAATTATCTGGTTGCCATTAGATTTTAGATTGAATTCATTAAGTAGGTGCATTTTTTGTACTTGTTTTTGTCTTGTTAAATTGAGAACATACATAATAGGGACTGACACATGAACGACTTTAAGAGCTTGTTTGAAATTAGGAAAGAATTGTCCATGCTACGGCGCCTCTCCACGGACCGTACCACGTTGCACTTTAAACCAGGGAACTGTCACTTGGACTTTCATTACCGTCTCAAAGACAACGAAACACCAAACACCGCTCATAAAAACAAGACTCTTTATTGAAATGTAAAAATCCACATACAGTCGATCATATATATCTTGAAGCAAATCTCCCATATTACGTTGGCTCTTACCGGCCCCCCTCAGTCCCACCCCCTTGCAGCTGTTGAGTGGTAACGGTTCAGCAGGAGAGACTGCCATTTTACACAGGGGCTGCTAGCTAAATCTCCAAAGTGATTGACCACAACTTAGTGGCCTATGTAGTAAACTTGTTTTTTCCAGAAGTACAGCGTAAACAGCGTTACACTGTGACCAAACATCCAACAGGGCTTTTTGTTTTTAAGCACGAGTCAAATAAACAGTGGCGTAAAAAACCCGGGTAAGTTGGTCAATCCCAAGTTATCAAACGCTATTCTAGCAAGCTAACGTTACCATAACATACCCACGGTGCTTTGGCTTTGTTGGCACTTGTTGGTTTGATCATTTAGCTAGTGCTATTGGTTGTGATGTAGAAGCTACTTTTATGGTCTGAACGTAGGTTTGATAATGTGGCAGTAATATGTTGATGAAATTACGTCATGACAGAGTTTGCTCGGTTTGCACAAGTGAGCTGTGGTGTGTGTCTCTGGTGCTGTTAACCAGTAGCTGCGCTGCTCTACGGGCTTTCGATGCAAAGCTTTTGAAAGGTTTGTAGTTAACGTATATATAGGCTATGTCAGAGAGAGGAGGGCATGCCCGTGATGTCACCCAACGCGGAAGTAGTTACTGTCACTCCTCCCACAGTCCAGACCTGTCATCATGGACTCACATGAAGAAACCTTTGCTAAAATGTTAAAAAGACGCATGGCAGAAGGCATTACATACTGCCAAAGTCTAAAGAGAAGTAGAGCAAGGTGGTATTTTTAATTGGTCTGTGTGTCTAATGTTATTCAAGCACACAGATATCTGTATTAAACATGTAAATAAGAAGAAGTTATTTCAATAAACCTGACAACCATAACGCTGTTTTAATGAGGTAGACAAATCCCACTTGGAAACATGACTGTATGGCTTTGGGCATGTTTCCATCAGCAGCAGCAGCAGCAGTAAGGTAATTCAACAGTAAAACTTCATCATCATCAAGCTGTTTAAATTCTAAACAATTTGTGTATGCACTGATGTTTTTGGTCGTTTTAGTAAAGAACAACATAAGAATGGCTAAACAGCCTTCTTTGCCCTCCTTTCAACTGGCAAAACTGCCAACATATGGTAAGGAGTGGGACTGACAACCTAGTTGATGTAATCATTATTTTATGGTTGCAACGTTGTCTCACAAAATCAGAATAAGTTAATGACAGCTGTGCTGTGTAATTGGCTGTACTAAGGTTTTAAGAAATTGTGATCACAGAAATAGTTAGAAAACAGAAAGTTGTCTTCTTAACTTTGCTGCCACACAGACCCTGCTTGTGACAACAGGCTACAGACTCAGCTGGTTATTCTGCTCAGTCCCAGCCCATTAATACACCTCTGTTCATCCTCCTCCTGCTCTCTGTGCTCTTTAATACAGCTGAATTTATATGGAATATTATACCAATCAAAAGCTGTGCTTGAAAACTGACTATTGTATCTCTAATCTTAGTGTTATAAGTTTGTACTTTTAAGATTGGACCTGTAAACTTTTGTAAGCTTGTACATTGATGTTTCTGCTGGCAAACTCTGTTTTCAAGGTTCTGTTCTCATCCATTTTCAGGCTTATAATCACAAACTGAGGGGGAAAAAAGTTGCGTGTGTTCAGACTTTTGACAGCTGCATGGTCAAATTTTATAACCAGAACTTCATAAAAGATTCACACAGTCCGTAAGAATGGGAGGGTGTGACGTTCAACTTCTGACCAATCAGCCATCACAGCCAACGCAATTTGGCTACATTATTCAGTCAATCATGTGACAGTTTGACAGACTCACAGGTATAAACCTAAATGTACAAGCTTACAAAACTAAGATTACAGATGTGAAACTGTTTTCAAGCACACCTTTTTGAATGATATAATATTCCATAAATTCATAGTATAGTTGTTCTCATTTATATGTTTTTGTGTTTGTTGTCACACAACTGAGCTAGTATGAAATAATTATTTATTGCTGACCATAAGTAATAAGACAGTTGATGACTGTTAATCAGCAGTCATTGGAAAGCTGCTGTGTTGTGGTGGCTTGGCTTGTGCAACTGGGAAAATAAGCCGTTCTGTTTCTATATAATGGCATAGTAATACAAGTACACGCTCTCAAATAGATCCTGCAGAGGTTGACTTCATGCAATGTCCTTAACACTCTCTGATCAGTCACTGAAACACCAATTTCCACAGAGACACTTGTACCAAGTCAGAGGCACTGTTTTTCAATGCAAGTTTGTGTAAATAGTAAATTGTGTGTAGTGTCGTTCTTTGTTGACGTCTGTTATTGATGTTATGGCTCTTCCTACACCTCAAAACTACTAGGGCTGTCATTGAGTATCCTAAATTTTATTATTGAATTGAATTGTAAAAAGCAAACGGACATTCAATTGTGAATAGTGATATTTGATTGTGAAGAAATAAAGCAGCAGTACTGCAGCTGTCTGCCTCATGTGTTCTGGGCCGCAGCTCTGAATGCAGTGCACGACAGACAGGAGTCACACTACATCAATGTCATTGAAGAACTGGTAAAGATAGAGAGAGTGTGTTGAAAATACTGAGGATTTTGTTCAGTACACGGCAAAACAGTGTATACAAGCTATGTGAGTTACAGTCAGCCAGCACTGAAAACCAGAGGGCACATCTTGAAAATATGCACCTAAATGAGCACCTATTCAAGTAGTTATTCCTGTTGTTGTATTGGTTTATAGACATAAAGTGCAAGAATAGACATTTGAATAGTTTGAACATGTGTTTTTTTTTTTTTTTTCAGAAGGAATGATTGAATGTCATTTTTGGCCAATTTTGACAGTGTTGCTAGCAACAGCTGCAACTGTGTTTCAGCTGATGCTCAGTAAATTACTGATGCTCTTGTGCCCATCTATGTTAAGTCCCACAGTTTGGTTTCTCAATTGTTCAGGTAGTTCTTTACTGTGTGGAGCCATGTTGCATTAGAGACAACCTAGGACAAAACTGAGAAAGTTGTGGTGAACAGGTTATTTTATAAACTTGTTAATGCAGTTAGCTTTAACTGGAAATCAGATGTGTAATGACTTTTGTTGCAGATTAGGTAGTACTCTGGAGCCCTTAATTTCAGTGTAGTCTCAGTTTTGTTGTAGATGTATTTTATGAAGTCACATTGTTGGAGTTGGAGGGTAAATCTAGGTTGAAAGATGTAATGAATGTGATGTCAATCAGTATTAGCCACTGACACTTGATTTTGTGTAATTAATTCATGTTTGCGATACATGTGTTCTTCCTCCTGAAGAACAGTTGCTCTGTGCACTGTGACAAAATGTTAATGGATGTCCTACAATCATGATGTTAAAACATTAAATATCAAAATAAACTAATCCTTAACTGATACTTAATCTTCTAATAAGCCTGTCTAATTTCCTCTGATGTCAGTGGTGGGGAACACCCTTGCTGTAATACATTACTTTAAACAGGTGAACAGGAATGAAACAAAATATCCAAACAATTTAGAGTCTTCGGTCCAAATTATTGCTCACTTGATTTATAATTTAGTGAGAAACCATCACAGTCTGGCCCCACTGCTCCCAAACAGAGCAATAATACTGTGGCTCAGCACAGTTGTCTCCTGCTGTAAGCCTGCAGTTGAAACATAGATGGCTATGGCTGGACATTCCTCAGTGTGGATAAAGTGTGCTCTATTAGGCCAGTGGGGAAAAGCTGTTAGTGCCAACTGGAGACCTCCTGTACTGTTACATTGAGAGCATATCACATGTTCTGGGTCATTTCATTACATCATCCAGACATCACAATTTCACTTGTACAAATTGGGAAAAGCAGAGACAAACAGTGCAATCTGTTACGTTCAGGTGGGCACAGAGTAACTGATCAGACACATGTTTTTCTTAGAAGGAGGGAAGTCTACCTCTTCAATATGAAGAAGCAGCCTTTCAAGGAGCCATCTTAAGACTGTTAAAACTGAGTGTTGATGGGCCGATAGATACTGTTATGGTTCTCTTAAATTTTGCAATACAGTTTTAAGAATGTATATATAATTAATATTTTCCACTGTTTGTTATAAGCTGATTGAAAGGAACTGATAAAACAATAATATTAGTGCCAGGTATGCTTTAACCTGCTGGAGAAAGTGATAACATTTAAACATTGAACCATGTTGCACTGTGGTTATTGAGCGTGTTCAGCCAACCCAGCTCAGCTATGTTAATAAATAGCTAAACACATGTTTCACTTTCTTTTAAAAATTATGTAATTATTTTTTGTAGCATTTTTCACCTTATATTGGAGTATGAACAGCTAATGCAGGGCGATGAGGAAAAACAGGCCAGAGTCCAGTTAAGAGAATATGTTTTGAGTGTTAAGAGTGGAGGGAGACAGGACAAGTTTTTGCTTGATGAGGTGGTGACCAGGGAGCTGACACTTGTTGCCCCTCTCTTAACAAATGTATCCATCATTAAATTTAGACACATTTTATATGTTGGACCAGATGTAAATTTTTGAGTACTTTTTCATAAACTGGTATTATATAAGCTTTTTAAATGACATCAGACATGACTGTCGAGAGCAGTAGATATGGAAGTTAGAGTGACCTTAGTCATTACAGCCATAATAAATGTCAGAGATATTAAACTACCAAATCTTAGTAATATGAACATGTACAAACCATTCCAACATCTAAAATTACGCTATTAACATCACAATATTAATAGATATCACTATATCTGATACTTAAGGTAGATTTTGGTAGATCTATGAGTCTGTGTATTGATGGAGCCCAAGCTTTTGAAGCCGCACTCTTAATGGAAAAGGGATCATCCAAAAAGATGTTTGTGTGTGTTATACAATGCTGTCCCAGCTCTTTCACTCACATCCTGTGGATCACTCTTAATGCTCATGTAGAGTGGGTGAGGTGAAGGGGTCAGAGGTCTGGTTTAGTGGGAGCATGAAGTAGCAAGCTGTATGTGCTACGCCTCATACTTAAACTGCCACACTTACAGGCTTAACTCTCCCAATGTTAGTTTTTGGTCTTTACATAACTTAATTACCCTATGTTTATCAGAAGTTTATTTATGATTATCTTGTTATTAAGAACGTCAGCTCTCATACGGTGGCAAGAAAATATATGTAAACCCTTTGTAATCGCCTGGTTTGCTCATTAGTCATAAAATATGATCGGTGGTTCATCGAAGTCTCAAGTATAGACCAACACAATGTGCTTAAGTGAAAAACACAATTATTACAACCATTAAAATTGTTACTAAACATTCACAGTGCTGATGGAAAAAATAAGTGAATCCTTAGATTTTACTTTAGATAACTGGTCAAACTTATTTTCTTGTTCTGTCTTGAATCTTGTTCTTGCGTGGTTGCATTGGCATTGTGCTCAATGCAACTGTGCACCATGATTTGCATATTGTAGACTCATGAACAGGTATGTCAATCACTCCAGTTATTCCTTTAAGCCTGTAGCTTCTTTTTTTTACCTCTTTCTTTATTGTGCTTTTGGACTCATTTTAGCTAAGTGCCCACTTTTAGGGACAATAGCCACAGAACTAAATATTCTCCATATTGTCTGTCTGTGGACTGATAAATAACTAAACTGTAACCCCTTCAGCTTTGTGCTAATCAATTCTTCCCTCAGCTCTCTTTTTTGCAAGACATGGTTCACATCAACAGATTAACTATTGTTTTTTTTTTAAGATATTTTTTTGGGGCATTTTTTGCCTTTATTGACAGGACAGTAGAGAGTGACAGGAAAGGGGCAGAGAGAGGGAGAATGACACGCAGGAAAGAGTCGGGCCGGTCGGGAGTCGAACCAGCGCTCGCCTGCTGAGAGCATCCACTCATGTGGTACGCGCCCTAACCACTCCGCCATTGGGCCGCCCCAACATTAACTATTGTTGATGCCATTAGCTGAGGGGTTCACACTTTTTAAAACCTAGACTGTGAATGTTTAAAAACTATATTCAATATGGACAAGAACAAAATTTATTAGTTAAAATACATTGTGTTTGTTCAATATTGTAACTTCGATGAAGATCTGACCACATTTTAGGAAAAATGTATCCAGATAATTCACTTACTTTTTCTGTCTACTTTATACGTACATTCCATAGCTGGATGTGTAAACCTGTAGTGAGCTAAGCCATTGATAAGTGGCTTTGTCAAGGATCACCTATGGGAGCTTAAAGGGAGTAAGACTAATAGGATCTTTCTGTGTTGGGGAAGTAGTCTGCAGTCAGACTGTTTTGGCATAGTGAGCGTTTTTTGACAACATATCACAGGAAGGTAGAATGCGTTGCTTACTTAATGATGTGTTTGAGGCGGTGGTTTGCAAAAAACATAGTGAAAGTCTGTGTTATGCAGCTCTAACAACTCACTGTGGTCGTCTCTGCTTGTAGTATTCCTCCCTGCAATATTTAAAACCTGACCTGTACTGTAGAATATGTCAATATGTCGTGTGTAGATCTGTTTATTGAAGAGTGTGACTGCTAACAAAGCTCTACTGCTGTGATAAACACATTGCATTTCCTATAACTTCTTCACAATTACAGCACAATAATTAAAGCACACAGGTCTGAGTGTTAAAGGTGATCCATAAACAGTAAAATAAGGCTTATATCTGAAAGGACAAACAACAACATTTTAATGAAGCTGAACTAAACCACATACTCTGTTTGGAGCTACAGAAGAACTGAGAGATGAGCACAGATATACTTTAAACAGATCTTTCTCTGTTGTCTCCAGCACAGACACACAAATGTTGAGCAGCACAAGATAGTTGATGGGGGGGGGGGCATCATCCCTCCTGCTACCAAGCAGGATCACAGGAGAGCAGCATGGCTGTTTCCTGCTTTGAGACAGTAGTGGAAAAGCATATTATCATGGCTTTGCCTGGCACGGTGCAGCTAAACAGGGCAAACCTTAGCCCATGGAAAAACACAGTCACTCAAACTTATTGTTATTGTTTATCCATCTCTGATGTCACTGCATGTTCCCGTTTTTGAAGAACACATTGCCACCCTGTCTGTGTTACACTTTAGCTTGGGTTCCTGATTAATGTTCTTGTTAAATGTGTAATTATTTGTGAAGTGTTTTTTTTTTTTTTTTTTGTTACGTATTTAAATGTAATTGTTTTTTGTGTGTCTGGTCCTTGTGTGTTGTGGGTCTGGTCCTGTGTTTGTGTATGTTAGAAGTAGTAGTGCAAGGCCCTGGATGGATAGCCTGGACCCTGAAACCCTGTATGTGTCTCCAGAGCAGACTGGACAGCCCACACTCCCCCTCCCTACCTTGGAAGTCTCCAACGTGGCACTAGTGGGGTAAGGAGCCTTCATTCTACTCTGTTCTCTGATAGTACCTTGGGGGACAACAGAGGGTTTTAGAAAATTTGCCAACACCCAGGAACCCACTCCCCACTCCATACAGCCATATACACCCTCTCACATCAGGTCAGTCTATGCATGCAAAGTAATAAACCAAAAAATGTATAACTACACTATAGGGGGCTTAACTGCAAAAGTAAGTGAACTGTATATAGAGTCATGGTATATATACTTCATCAGACAGATACATAATGAGACATACTCACTATCTGTTGTCAGCATGGTTCAAGATCTGGCTTTGTTTAAAAACAAAGGAAAATGTGAGACTCTAAACTCAATCATGATTTGGTACATTAGAGATGAGGAAACTCTTGTGTCCTCAACAGTAAAACCACAGTCACTGGGCATCCTGTCCATCCAATACCCACCATAGTTTTAAGTTTATTACGTTTATTTAAATTATTTTGTGTATATGTGTTTCTGTAAATTTTCAGGTACTCTTACGCAGGGCTTTTGGTTATGATCCCTTTTTAAAGCATGACTTGAAAGTAGATGGGAAACGGGACTGGTTGAAGTAAGGGACCTCTGTGAAAGTGTTTAGATAGATAGATAGATAGATAGATAGATAGATAGATAGATAGATAGATAGATAGATAGATAGATAGATGACTTTATTCATCCCCGAAGGGAAATTAGTTTGTTACAGCTGTCCGGTGTATTATAATACAAAATATACAATAGAATAAAATACAGAGGTAGACAGAAAGAAATAAAAATACAGAATGGCAGATATAAATAATAATATACTATGTATATGCATATGTAAATGGAAAGTGCAAAAAGATGGATACAAATATTGTATGAATATGATATATAATATCAATACGGTTAGTATTTGGAGTGGAGTGTTGTGATGAAAATTCAGAGTGCAAAGTGTGACAAGTCATCTTGTGTCGTCTTGGCTCTGACAGAGGTAGATGAGTTGTACAGTCTGATTACAGTAGGTAGGAACGATTTCCTGTATCGTTCCTTAGAGCAGCGGGGTTGAATGAGTCTGTTGCTGAAACTGCTCTTCAGCTTTATGAAATAAGCTTTGCAGATTTAGGTGATACATTTCTCATTTTTAATCATAGACAATCTGAACCACTCCCCATTGCATGCACAAACTTTTTGAGGGACCTTGATCAAGTCTCTAAAAACTTTTCACACCTGGATTTGGACAATTTATCACATTCTTCCTTGCAGATAGTCTCAAACTCCGTCAGATTGGATGGGTAGTTTCTGTGAATTGCCATCTTCAGGTCTCTCCACAGATGTACTCAAGGACAGTCGGAGACTTGTTTGGAAGCCACCATAGGATTTCCTTTGCTTTGTGCTTTGGATCATTGTTATATAGTCATGAGCTCCCTGGAGCAGGTTTTCTTTGGGGCCTTTCTATTTGGCTGCATTCACCTTCCCTCAGTTCTGACCAGTCTCCCAATCCCTGCTGCTAAGAAGTTTAGCATGATGCTGCCACCATGCTTCACCCTAGGTATGGTATTAGTCAGGCTATGGCCATGGCTATTTGAGGTTCTGCCTAAAGGTTTCAGTTTTTGTCTCATCAGACCAGATAATCTTTTTCCTTGTACTCTCAGAGTCTTTTGAATACCGTTCAAAATTGGCAATACCAAGTGGGCCGATGCCTTTTACTCAAAGTGACTTCTGTCTAACCACTTTATCATAAAGGCCTGATTGTTGGAGTGCTGCTGGGATGGTTAGGGTTAGGGTTGGCAGATTCTCCTGTCTCTGCAGAGGACTTCAGAAGCTCTGTTAGATTTACTTGTGTTCTTGATCAGAACACAATGGTCTCTCTGGCTGAGCTCCCAGACATCCTGTGTGGAGATGGAAGAAACTTAGAGCACAACCATCACTGCACTCTACTGATTTGGGATTTATGGCAGTGGCCAGACTGGAACCTTTCCTCAGTGAAAGACAGAGAAAGCTGCTTGGAGTTTGTAAAAAAAACAAAACAAAAAAACAAAAAAAGAAAACACCTAAACAAGGTTCTCTGGCCTGATTAAAACAAGATTGAGCTGGGATGTTTTTTAAGCAGCAGGGACACTGGTCAGGGTTGAGGGAAAGCTAAGTGGAGAAAAGTACAGAAATATCCTTATCAAAAACCTGGAGTGGCTCAGGGACAACTGAATGCCCTTGATTGGCCCAGCCTCAGCCCTGACTTGAACCCAATCAAACATCTCTGAAGAGACCTGGAAATGTCTGTCCACTGACAGTCCAACCTGACAGAGCTTGACAGGCTGTGCAGAGAACAATGGCAGAAAATCCCCAAATCCAGATGTGTAAAGCTTGTGACATCATACCCAAGAAGCCACAAGGCTGTAATCACCGCCAAACGTGCTTCAACTAAGTCCTGACTTAAGTGTCTAAATACTTATGTCAATGTGACATTTCAGTTTTTCCTTTTTATAAATATACAAACATTTCCAAAATCCTGTGTTCACTTTGTCATTATGCGGTAATGCTTGATTTTACTAACTGCAGTGTCTGTATTTCTCATATTGTCTGTTATTTAAGAGTTCTGCAACATTATGTCCAGTATGTGATGAAAACACTGGATAAGATTTTGCTAGCCATCTCCAAGTTCTGTCACATAATGTGCAATGCAATTGTGATACAGCTGTGATCAAGACTGGAGGTCCAACCATCAGTTGTAAATTGCAAAATGAAATTTGGTACAACAACTCTAGAAAGATGTCTGTGTTATTTTACAGACGTGTGTGATCTTAGAAATATACAGAGAGTTGACAAATTAAGGAAAAACTGAGTGGAGAAACAGGATGACAACGGCCCCATTCACAGGGCACGAGGGGTCACTGAGTGGTTTGATGACTAAGAAAATAATGTGAATCATATGCTGTGGCCTTCATGGTCACCAGATCTCAACCCAGCTGAACACCTATGGGAGATTTTGGACCGATGTGTTGGATAGTGCTCTCCACCATCAAAGCACCAATTGAGGGAAAATGTTTTGAATTAAATATGTTATACTTATATAATATATATATATATATATAGTCCAGAGTTATATTACATCCATTTCGTGTATGTGTATGTGTATGTGAGTTTGTGTGTGCACTGTGGGGTGCACAAAGACCAAAGCCAGAGTCATTCGACATTGTTTTTACACACACAAATCACACACCAACCAGTGCAGCCTGGAGGACAACAGGGCAAACACAGCCCCCCTCAGGCCGGAACCTAATTGTTATCCCCTGTTGTGCCTAGTCCAGGGATTAGCTACTGGCTGGGGAGTACTATTCACTCCCTCTTTCATTCCCTCTGCCCACTGGGCCTTATCACCATCAATCTGACACCCTGTTTATCTGATGCTGCAGCCAGATCTGCTGGCCTTGGAGAAATGTTCACAAAGGCCGTGGATCATCAGCACTTTGATTGTGGGACCCCAAATGGCCATTACTCTCTCTGGCCCCAGTGATTCCACCAGCACTCTGTCTCCATGATCCCCATGTAGTGGCTAGTCCCAGTCACAGAACCTGGAAAGCCAACCTGAAGGCCTGTCACTTTGTGTTTGTCATTTGTACTCTTTTTCCATCTCAGACAAAGGTGTTTCCTCAGGCACATTTTGTTTGTTGTATTTGTGCTCCAGTGGACGGGTTCTCCACGTGGATTGGTTTGTCGCAGCACACTGTTTCTCTTGGCCTTTTCTGCACTGTCGGCTGCCTTCCAATACCAGTCATCAGGGACTTACCAGCAAGTGTATGATCTGGAGTTTACCACAGCCGTCTGATCACTGTATCAGTTTAGCTTCGTTGTGTTAAAGAAGAAGAAAGAAAAACAAACATTTTTCCATCATGGCCTCTTTCAAGCTGGATTTCCTCCCTGAGATGATGGTGGACCACTGTTCTTTGAATTCTAGTCCTGTGTAAGTAACTCCCTCTGTCCACTTTTGTAAGTTGTGTTTTATAGAGTTGTCCTGTTTTTCAGGAAATCAGCTGGAAAGGATGGGTCTATATTGAGGTCACACTATATGTGAGTGTAATAGGCCGACGTATGAGAAATGGTCATTTCTTGGTCATTTGTTTTCTCTTTGTAGTTTTGTCATGCTCAAATATTTGTGATGTTTATCTAAGCTGTGCATATTTAATACTGATTCGATTCTCAGAATGATTTTTGTTTTTAGTGAAAGTGAAAAGGTAAATAGTTGTAACATTCTATTAGACCTTTAAAGTCTTTAATGAAATTGGCACACATTGAGTTGAATCCCACTTTTCAATGGAATATTGAATGTGTTGACATCAAAACTTTTTTCTGTACAATCAGCACTACTCACCCTTTCCAGCAATATGGGTTCCTCCCATGTCCATTGATGTGTCAGAAAGAAATCCCTCGAAAATTTAGTCAGATCCTGTAGTTGCAGTTTCCATCTACATAGCACTCCGCTCCACAATGAGGTGCTGTGGTACTTCCTGTACAGCTTCCTTTTTGAGGTTGTTGTTTTTGTGTGATTCTAGTTCCACCTATCTTTGATTATTGGTATATTATTTGTGCAAGAACAACACAGTGATGTGGAGCTCTGTGTTTAGTAGGCTTCTCTAACAAACTAAAAATAACAATTATTCCTCTCCATACTTTAGTCATCGTAACCACATTATTAGTATTTTTCTCTCCTAAAATAGTCCTTTGTGCAGATTTGCTTTGTCACCCCTGAAGTATGTCACAGTGTATATTGATGCACTGCACTTTCAGGTCATGATATACTAACAGTGACATATTAGGTCATGTTCATTGAACAGAAACACAAGCTCACTGAACAGGACAGTCAACAACTTCAACCATAAACTTCACTGGAAATTGAATTATTGTTAACAGCAACAACACAAATACAACAAACATATTAATATTGTCACTAAAAAGCTTTGATAGCCTGTCACCAATAACTGTTTGTTTTTGAAGTATCAGTTTCCCAGTACTGTTCTGTTTTCATCTACATGATGAAAGCATTTTAGAGTCTAGATGGTCAGTGTCACTTAAAAATATGTCATCTTAGATGATGCAGTAAACTGACAGTGACTGAAGACCATCTGCACAGTTGTGTATGTGTGCACTTGCTCTTTAAATCTTTGTCTATATGTAAACACACACACACACACACACACACCATACACACACACACCATACACATACGAATAGAATGGCTCTACAAACACTTTTTCAATTCATTCAATATGCCTTTGTCTTATGCAACTTGCCTGGAATAGGACTTGTACAATGATTTTATATTTTGATATAAATCTGAGACTAAAATGAATAATTTAAAACTTAGATAACCTAGTCATGTGCTCCTCTCTCTCAGTTTCTTGATTACATCCACACAACTAAAAACATTTTCAACAGCTAAAAGCATGGTGCTTCACGACAGAACCAAAGAGATGCTCTAACATCTGTAGCATTATTCTTCAAACCGTCTTAAAAACTCCACCTTGTATTTATCTTTGAATCAGATCATGAAGTTAAATCCAGACATTTCACTGTGACACCAGGGCTCACCTGAGAGTCTTCAGCTCACCTGTCTGTACTGGTTAAACCTCTGCTCACAGTGTTCACCTGAAAAAATGTTGCATGCCATTCAGAAATAATCAGTTTGACAAACTGGGGGAAATTTACCATATGAATATGTCCATAATGTATTGACCCATACAAATATAACTCAACATCTGCTCTACCAGTGAAAGAATGGAGGAGTATTGGTGTTGGTTCAATAAATATCAATCCTACACGTTGCTACTTTCAAACATGATACATTTGGATTGGTTACATAACAGCTTAACTGTTACTTAACTACACTTTAGTTCTTTGTAAAAAAAAAAAAAAAAAAAAAAAAGTACCAGATGGCACTGAACCTCCTTTTAAACTGGTCAAAAACCTGCTAACCCCCACTAACATCGCCCTTTTGTTGGCAATGGGAAGGGGTACAAGAGAGCAGGCAAACTCAGCCTGCAGCTTTTTTTAGCCTGTTTACCAATGTTTATACCTGCTTATATGTGCTAATTTCTCTATAAAAAGGGTATGCTTTGCTTTTGGGTGATTTTTTTTTTCTTCCATCAGTAGGTTATTAAAATTGTTTGAGCAAAGATCACAAATTAGCCAAAACCTTACACCTGAAATTTAAATATGGTATCAGTTAACTGATGTTAGTTTTATCCAGCAAAGAAGATATTAATTCAGCAACATTTGGAACAATCAAACTATACTGTAATACTAACTGCTTCAAACCACTATTCTTACATCATTGTTCAGACTCAATTGCCTGTGCGGCAGCTAGCAATAACAATACAAACTCAGAAAACAGAAAACAATTAAGCATTGTGTCTCAGTTATACAAAGCAACATCTGGATAAGCCACAGTCATTTTGGAAATAAGTGCTGTGGACAGATAAAATTAAATTGAGCGTTGCCAGTTAACCTAACATGATACCTCTGGACTGTGGGAAGAGCCTGCAGGTAAATTAGCACCTTTATCATGCTGCCGTTTAACAGACCCACAGACTCTGGTCTGTTCAGCCAGTGCTCAGTTCACCTCTGATGTTTTCAGGCAGCTTGGATCTGGGTGTTGCAGAGCTCCCAAGTGTTGAACAGAAGCAGAGATAATGAGATGGCTCAAACACATCATTAGTTTTACAGATATGTCTGCAAAAAGCTAAACTCAGCTGACCGATGTGTCAATCAGAGCCAATTTAAATGCAGTTTGCAGGTTATGCCGTCCTCAGGCCAAAAAAGCCTGTGGGAGCAGATCTACCACTCCTTTCTCTGCTCTGTCCTCTGTGTCACTACTTGTTTGTATGAGTTGAACCAGCGACTGCCTGCCAAGAGCGTCTTACGCTCAACATGGTACGCGCCCTAACCACTCCACTACCGGGCCGCCCCATGAGTCGACAAAGATGACGCTCGTTATCCACAAGCGCAACAAAAGCTGCCAGGTAGAGAGACAATGCAGGAATCAGACACCTGTTGAACAAGCACAACATTAACTAGAAATGAGATGTCCTTGACCGCTGCCAACACTTGGTCCAATTTAATCTACAGCTGGTATCTTTTAGACATATAGTCATATGTAGCATGTTCTGCCAATAACAAATTGATATGAACAAGCTCAAAACTAACTGTACTTGTGTGCAATCACTAAGCAGAGTTAGGCACCTATTTTAAAGGTAGCTGACTTCTCGTAGACTGAGACTGAGGCCGACCAGCAACTCCTCTCTGCCAGTACCTGTACAGTAGTGTTTGTTGACATCAGCAGCAGAGGACAGAGGAGAGGATAAATAATGATACAGTGTTGGCCAAACAATAATCGGTCCAACAATATGTGAAGTTATTCTAATGTGTGTTTTGTACCTGAACATGTTAGAGTTGATTGGTCAACATATTGTGAAAAAAATGAGGGTTATTAGAAACAGTTTTACAACACGTGAATGTATTCTTTATCGTAGGTATGGTGAAGGCTTTCTAAACATTGCTGTAATATTTCTGAAAATATAGCCTGTTCTCTTCACATTTTTGTATCTGTAATATAATTGATTATTGTATGGACAACAACCACAGCAGATGATTATTGGCTATCGGTGCATCCCCAGTTGCATCACATTATAATTTCCAGTGCAACTAACAGTTTAGTAATCTGCTTACCCTGGCGTTCACTTTACCCAGCTTTGTGGTATTTTGGTGCCAAGATACAAGGTGGGAGGTTTATCCAATTGAGGCAGTGCAGAGTGAGTTGTAGGTTTTTTGGTGTAAAGTGAGTCTTAGCTAAGAATAGATGACTCAGAACCATGTCTATCTCTGGCACGACATCACTCTGCTGCAACTGTGGTGATTTTGTAAACAAGCACTAACTAAATTCTATGAAATATGAAATGACACAAATTAACGATTATTTACAAAATGTCAGTAATCATTAATGTTTTCCAACCAGTAGATGCAATTAAGTTTGTATCAACAATTAACATTTAACACCAGTAAAATGTTAATGGCTGCTCAGTGTGTTTACCTTGATTACAGACAGCGTAGGTTGTTACAGAGTAACAACATACAGTTGTACGGACATCAGAGTGGTTGGCTATAAACTCTCATAACTTTTCGGCCTGTTTACGCAGGTGTTGGTTAACAGTTGCTTATTAATCCTGTGTGTTGTGACCGTCTCCCCAGCTTTCTTTGCAGTTTTTTCACTGTTTCATGTTTTACTTTAAAATTGCATCATGATGCAAAGCTGCTGTATCACATTTTATGATATGATGTGACACTTTACAACACTGAATTAATACTGAAAATGAACAAGATTGATGCAATCATGGCACGGCTTAACCACACAATTTTCATCATTAGGTCTGCAAAGCATAACCATTGTAATCCTGCACACATTTACAGTTGCTGATAACTAAGTACAAAGCACAACTACTATTATTCCTTATTCTTATTTTTATGTTTTTTATATTTTCTTTGCATCATGAAACTTCTGCATGCAGTTACCCCACATTTTTGGAACAACATTCTCAAAATCAACTTTCTGATACGTTGTTTTGTTTTCAAACATCAGTTTTACTGTGATGTTCTGTTTCCTAAATGGCTTTTGGTCACTTTGCAAGAGGAAGCTGTTGAACAAGTTTGTCAAAAATCAATTCTCCTCCTGCCTAGACAATTTTTACACCAAATGTTCAGGCGATTCTCCTCTTTGACATACTCAAGCATACAATAGCATAGTAGTAGTTCTTAGGCTTGAGATGAAAGAACAAGTGCAACCTGGACAGTTTTTTTTCATGTTCAGCTAGTTGCAAAGATTCTAACAGTGAAAAACATTGACGCACTTTATTGGGAACACCATAAAAATAACATAATTCACATAATTCCTCCCTTTGCTCTCAAACAGCTTCATTTGTTCATGTCATTGACTCCACAACATGTTGGAAACCTCCCTCTGAGACTCTGCTCCATGTTGACCTGACTGCATCACATCATTTCTGCAGATTCATCAGCTGCATGTTCAAGCTGCCAATCTCCTGTTCTACCACATCCCAAAGGTGTTGAACTGGATTCAGGTCTGGAGACTGGGGGGGGGTCACTGAAGGTCACTGAACTCACTGTGATGTTAATGAAACCAGTTTGAGACAACTTTAGCTTTGTGACATGGAGCATTATCCTGCTGGAAGTAGCCAGTAGAAGATGGTAAACTGTGGTTGAATGTGTTGTTCATTCTTAGAAGCTTCTCTGCTCACCACAGTTGTAAAGAGTGGTTATCTGAGTGACTGTAATCTTTCTGTATGCTCCAACCAGTCTGACCATTCTCCTCTGACCTCTTTCATCAACAAGTTGATGTGATGTCTGACACCAACAAACATGCAACAGTCAAAGTCACTCCCTCATTCTGAACATTAACTGAAGCACCTGACCTGGATCTGCAGGATTTCATGCAGTGAACTGCTTCCACAAGGCTGACTGGATAATGCATGTATAAGCAGGTATATAGGTTCTTAAGGCAGTGCTCAGTGAGTGTGTAGGCACTGGGTCACAGCCTTGGGGAATGGCTATTCTGTACCATTAAATGTTTATTTCAGTTTATTGTTATGTTGGTTTTATATTTGTGTGTATAAGTGTACTATTATGCCATACTTTAATTCATACTTGATGATCTCTTCTGCTTCCATTTTTATACAGTTTTTTCCTGTTATGTTTTTTAAGCAAGGCACAGTACAGTACCACTTAAATTTATTAGCAGCGGAAGCTGAAAAAGTACCTGTTTGTACCAGTTGCTAACAGGCACATAATCAGCAGAGATAAACAAAACCAAGTAGGGTGCAGGCAAAAAACCTGGAAACATTGGATGTAAAATCAGGACAAAGGCTAAAACTCTAAGGCATGATGGACTATTTGGCAGATGACTGGGGAAAAAAAGGCAGATACATACAGTATACTGGGGAGGTGATGACTGAAAGACAGGCAGATGTGAATATAGGTTTAAAACAGAGACTGGAGATGTTGGGCAAAACCTCACTGACTGCCTCAGCGGTGAGGCAAACAAAATCTTGAGGAATTTTACCTTTTCTAGTGTATTTCTATCATCATTCTACTAATTATTGGTTAAAAAAAACATGTATTATACCGTGTGTTCATACCTTGTTGTGATATGGAAAACTTTTTCAACTATCTTAAAGAGAAAGGTCTTTTCTGTGCTGTAGTCAGTACTGTTGTAGTGTTGACGTCCAATTTAAAGAGAAGGAAATCACTTTACCCAAGAATTTGTTCCCGTCTGTTGAGTTTTCTGACCATTTCTGACTAAATATGGACGGACACTTTGGACGGACACTTAATGATTGGCTCTGCAGTAAGGACATGGTGATTTTGAAGTGCTGCCTTATTGTTGTGAGGTGGCTTCTAGAAAAGCTGAGCCTGGCTGTGAATTAGCTCCATGTAGTACTGTACACACTGGTAGCAGTCGGATAGCTCTGCTTAACAGGTCTCTGTATCTGTCTGCTGATGCTGTTTACTTGTGTTGCTGCCACCTGACACTCAGCTTCTAGCCAGACTACAAAGTCCAGAAGATTGCAAGGAGAACCAGGATGGGTGGAGCATACATACCTAGCATAACTGGCAACTTGGTCAGGAGGTTACTTGGCCAAAAGGTTGTGAACATGAGAAGCAACTCAGCTCGTCCCAGTGACCAAGGACTGTGACATGTCAAATTTGGCCCTGACTATGTTGGTCTTTGCTGAGGCCTTGTAAACCTCCTGCATGAAGAGATGGAGGGGCGTGAGATCTCACTGAAGACTAAGTGATGTGCCTGTCCACAGTGCTGTTTGAAGGGCAGTGATCCATAGGTGTAAGCATACTGTGCATATGATAAGGTGACGAGCATTTTCTTACTTTAGATGGTCAAGTAAGATGTGATATTTTTATTGCGCAGATGCATCTTGTGTTATGCTAAGACACATAAGCAGGAGACTGGTAAGCAGGTGCTGCTGAAGGAGGCACAGCAGCCAGCTGCTGCTAAAGAGGACAAAAAGGTTGAGGAGGAAGTGGGCCACTAGCAGTAGCTTGCGCAGGTTGAGGAGGGAGGACACCAACCTGGGTCTGAGAATGTTTAGCCATGAAGTAAAGAATCTGGTAATCAAAGGGCTTCGGTGCTCTGTGCATGTCTACACAAGATGCATTCATGCACAGTATTAAGTTATAGGTGTAGTGCTCAAAGCTCAGTACACACTCACTAAAGTTTGGTGTGTAAATGCAGGAAGATATTTTTAAAAATATAATGTCTTTAGGTTGCATTTATGTATTGTGTAAGTAAACTGCTAACTGCTAAGTGGGCTGTAGGCCTGAGTGAAGTTTTTCATGCAGAGAGCATGTTTTGTTGTGGTAAAGTTTGCAGTCATCCTTGAGATACATTATGGGATCTACACTTAAACTCGCACTAAGTAAGATGCAATGCTTGCTAGGATTGGACAGGCATTAGGCTGAGCTACCAGAGCTACAGTTTTAAAGGTGTGTGGCATTGTTTCCTGCATGGAAGAAGGCTTAGCTACCACATAGGAGGCAGCGGAGTGCGAAAAGGGCTGGAGGTTGGTCGGGGCCTCAGGAGTCTGGGAGGCAGAACTGGACTGGGGAAGCTGGCTTGAAAGGTCTTGTGGCTGAGGTTGAGGAGAAGAATAGAACATGGTAGTGGAGGGAAGTGTGCACAGCTAGGAGAAGGTGGATGCTAGAGGCCATGCTGGAATTGAGATGATTGGGATTCAAACATTTACAGAGTTCCTCAACTAAAGCTTGACCAGGTTTGGCAGGAATGGGAAACCTCTTGGAGAGGAGCATTGTAGGCAGGGATAGAATAGGTAGTAGACTGAGTTGAAGTAGATTAGTCATTAGTGGAGGCTGTGCTACCCAGACAATGTTCTACAGTCCACATAGAAAGTCCAAGTTGAATCATCATTTGTCACAGTTTTCGTGTGTGTGTGTGTGTGTGTGTGTGTGTTTTAGCAGCAGTTGTCAGCAGCCTCTGTTGTTTTCTGTTGTTATATATATCCAGTTTGGTATCGTGGACTTTCACTGGTATTGGTACAACAGTCAAGTTTCTGGTATGGTGACATCCCTACACTGACATACCTGTGTTAGAGGACGTGCTGCTCAGAATTGGTACCTTCTGAGGGACAGGGATGATGGTGGAGGATTTGAAGTAATTACACCTGATGTCACAGTAGAGACAGCTGATCATCACAGTGCTTCAGGGTGGATGGAGAGACAGGTTGGCTGCTTTACAGGGCTCTGCCTTTTAACCCTCCCTCTAGGATGAAGAGAGACATCACTGCGGTAGAGAAAAGGGAGCCTCTGAGAAGCCCAGCTGCTCCTGAGACTGTACAGCCGAATCAGTTGCAACATGTGATTATTACTAAATGATGCTGATAATCAGCAACATAAATAAATAAAATAAGATATAACCACAACATCCCTACTTTCCTCTGTATCTCTGTAAGAAATCAACATGTTTTTTTTTTTGCCTCCAGCTTAATACACTGATATTTGTCTTTGTAGTGGGAAGAAGATGAATGGGTCTCTGGACCATCCCGACCAACCAGATGTCGACGCCATTAAGATGTTTGTGGGACAGATTCCACGGTCCTGGTCTGAAGAGCAGCTTCGTGAGCTATTTGAGCCTTATGGAGCAGTCTACGAGATTAATGTCCTCAGAGACCGCAGCCAGAATCCACCACAAAGCAAAGGTCAGCCTGTGGTAACACACACTCACACACACACACACACACACACACACACACACACACACACACACACACACACACACAGGGATGATACAAGTACAGTGTAGAATTCATGAATAACAGATAGCAAAATACTAGAGATATTGAGAGATTGAATTTGTAATAATCTAAATGTGACCCTTAAATTTAACAGTACATTGTACAATTTGACTGGGTCACACTTAAAAGAATCATTCTGAAGCCACAGATTGATTTGGCTAATATAACATTATCACTGTTTACTTGCATTATAACATTATCAGACTTACTTACGATATAAAACTTCCTATGTTCTTTTTGTTGTCTTTTATTTATCTGAGATACAAACATGTTTGTGCTTATCTTTTGTGCGTTCAGGTGTTCAGGACAACAAAAAAACACATTTAAAGATCAGTTATATCAGTTATTTAACCTTAATGCCTCCCAATTCTGTACACATTACACTTCTAATGTAACACTGTATCATGACTGATTAATACCTCTACCATTTTTCCTGTCAGTTACTCCTTCATTGTATTCTTTAATGTGTCTGTGTGTCTTTGTTTTTAGTAATAGCAACAGTATCTCTTTGTGTTAAGAATTCCAATACTATTAGTATTTTAATATTTTTTTATTGTATGTATTAATATTGTGAATGCCAAGTTCATTCACTCAGACTATTCTGGGTCTCACCATATCTTCCACATAGTAGATGTCTGGTGTTACACACCATATCTACTACCTCAGTCAGGTGTGTGACACAGTTGTCTCTTTCATTCCCCGGCAGGCTGCTGTTTTATAACGTACTACACTCGCAAGTCGGCCTTGGAAGCACAGAACGCTCTGCACAACATGAAGATTCTACCAGGGGTAAGTGCCAGCCTCCTTCTTCTGCCCTGTCAGTGATGAATGCTGGTGTAATTGTTATTATTGATGTAAAATTCCTCTGCGACTTCCTTGTCAATACTCATCGAAAAGATTTTTTGATTTTGAACTAGCTATGTGACTGTTCAGGAAATGTTGTATCTCATCAAAAGAAGCTTCTAATTCAACAAGATACAACAGGCACATCCAGAATAAGCTCCAGATGATATAAAATGTCATTTGTGGTCTGTTGTCTTACCAGGGTCAGTGGTCGTCAGAGTACTGGAAGTAATGTAGAAGTCTTAAGAGGTATTTTTAGCCCATGTGAAAGAGCTAAATCAAACGTTTAGGTTTCCTACAGTCTTCTGTGAGAAAAGAGCTGGAACCATCTGGATATGTTAAAGTTGTCTGGGGAGTATGTTCATTTGAAGGAGTACAATGCAACCTAACCAAGAAGTACAGTGTTTATATGATGTTGACGGAGCCTTCTGTCTTGTGCATATTTTCTGAAAGCTTGCAGATATGGATGAAACGGAGCAATACCACTGAAATCATGAAATCATGGAGGCAGTGTAGCCAACAGTTCAAGTGAGACACAAACATAGGATCCAACAAAGAATTTTAAAAATGAGGAGAGGTAATACAATGTATTTAATACTGCCACCTACAACACTGCCTTCGCGTTTGCCTCTTTCTTCAGATGTACATTCTTACGACCTCCTCCAATGGCACCATGTTTGTTGTTGTAAGAAACCTTTGTCTCTGAGCTGCCCTCTTGTGGATGTAGTAATATCCATGCCAGTGTAATTGTATGTGCAGTGACAGCTGCATAGTTTCAAATAGTCACATCTTTTTTCAAATGTAAACGTAGCATGCTCCAGCAGGTCCAGCAGGTCCAGCAGGTCCAGCAGGTCCAGCACCTGAAGAGAGCGGTGAAATTTACCTTGAACATTTAGACTATGATGGGTGTGACTATTACAGATATGTAAAGTCTGAAGGTGACCATTTTAAAGGAGAAGGATGGAGAAACACAGGTTTATGTTTTAGGCTGCCCACGGACATACCTTCATATTAAGTGAAGTTTATTTGATAACCTGAGAATCTGCTAAATTTAGAGATGATGTCATCAGATTGGGTTTTGATATTCGTGGCCCAGATGGGAAGATAAAAAATGTTAGTTTATGGCTGCACAGTGCAACTTCCTGTGCTACTTTTTTGAGCAGCAAAGAAGAATTGATTTCTTGGAAAACTGCTGTTTTATTCGATTGTAAACTTTAAAGTTTATTGATAAATTATGTGGTATTGGATCTGTGCATAGACTTAAAGGGCATTTTCGATACTAGTATCAGAAAACTAACTATATAGAATAATAACCATATTATTAAAGTGTCAACATATAACACACATTAATATACATTTTAATCTATCATTGATGGTGTTTGTTGTGGTCAGGGGGTCAGTTTTCTTCATGATCTCCAATCGATGAAATGGTTTGTCAATCAGCTTTGTTTTTTGTAGGAAAAGATGCATCACTGCTTTAATACCATGATCATGTTTTATTTTGTTTTGAGAAACTCGGTTTGATTTGTACTTATTTTGTCAAGAAGAGTCCAGGTTGGACTTAAATGCAGAGATTTCCTTCATGTTGGAGGAGGAGGGGGATTTAATATATTCTTCTTCAGCTTGGATGAGTGAAGCCTCCAGCAGCGTCAGTAGCTTGTTCTTTGTGGTCAGATACTGAGTGGAGAAGGCACCAGGGCGGGTTCATCCATCATTTTGTCAGTCCTGTATAGATGAAAATCTATGTGATAACGTATTATGTCCGTGGGTCTCGTTCTGTCATTTAGTAATGATGCTGCCATCTGGTGGTCTCACAGTGGTATTATGGACTCTCCCCCCAAAGACAGTAATTTATCATTCCTCATAAACATCAGGAGTGTTTGTTTCTATCTTTTGAAAGTGTGTTTGTTTTCCTCAGTGGCTATCACCAGCTATAACCCTCTGTCTGTGTGTATTAATCTGTTGACCCCCCCCCCCTCTAAAATGTCCCTGAGTAAGAGTAAAATCTGGCAAAGTTCATGTCTGAAAGAGAAACGACACCATATTCTCTGAAACCAAAAACTGACCTCAAAGGCAAAATGTAACATAAAACTATACAAGCTTGCTACTTATAATTACAATATTCTCCTTTTTCCTGTCACTGATCTGGATTTCTCTGCTCCATCAGGTTTTTCATCTTTGCTGCTGAATGAAAAGGTCTCATGTGGGCAGGTGTTGCAGGACTGCATCCCCATTGGTCAGCAGTTTTACGATTAATAGCCAATGGCCAGGCAGTGGGATCACTCTGTTTTATTGCAAATACCAGAAGATTTGTGGTTGATATATTTGTCCTTTTCCTTTTCCTTAAGTTAAAACAGTGTTGCGTCACTCTACATATACAGGTGGACAGTGAGTGCTTAGAATGACTGTTACATGTAGCTGTGGCACTTTCTCTGGCATAGATGTTAGCCAGTTAGCTTCCAAGGGTTCAGTGAAGAACTTGTTCCACACCAAAGAATGACTACATATTGTGAATCTGTGTACTAACTTTGGTTTTATTATCACTCTGTCCTTCTTATCTGTTCTATAATCCACACTTCTGCGGTCAAGCACTTGTGGCAAGAAAAAACTCACTTTTTAACAGGAAGAAACCTTGAGCAGAACCAGACTCTGTGTAGGTCTGGGAGCCTACCCTAATCTACACAGAGTCTGGTTCTAGCTCATAACAGGCCTAACTAGTAGCTATTCAGTGTAGCAAGTGATCACTTTGCCAAGGTCATTCTGAAATGGTGAAATTCAGCTCAGGTGCTTGTTATGTTTTCTGTCTTTGTTAAATAAGTTAACTAAATAAAATACTTTCTCTGAGGAGAGACAGGTAGGTGAATCACGACGAGAAAAAAAGTCATAACTCTCCCTGCTATAACCCAACCATGAGGCTATTTTCCGGGCTTCTGGACCTGAAACTGAATCGTCTGGAACTAGTATCATGGATATGATATCTCTGCCAGCATAACTGTAATACACAATGCAACATTTCTCAGCATTGTGAGTATTAATGTGTTTTTGTCACCTTTTTCAGATGCACCACCCGATCCAGATGAAGCCGGCTGACAGTGAGAAAAACAATGGTAAGAGTTTTTTAGCACTTGATACGAGAAGCTCTGTGTTAATCCCTTTGGTAATGATACTGAAAACCTGTTACTTAATGACTATAGATTTGAGGAATAGATGGTATTTATTATGATGCAGCTCAGTGTCATCATGTCCTGAAACTGGTAGAGAATAATCCCTCTTTTAAAAAGGGATGTTTATTATTACACATTTTTCATTTGTGCTTGTTTTCCCATGTGTTAACTAACACACATGAAAACAGGTAAATCAACAAACAAGAAGACTATTGTATATACTTATGTTTCAAAGAAATTCACATTCTCCTTATGAACTTAGAAATCTACCAGCGCAGCAGCTAACCTCATGGCAGACAGTTCTCAGATCAAGAAAATGGCAACTTCTTCCATGAAATAATATAAATTCAGAGGTTACTAAGATAAACATTAGATATCAATTTTAAATGCCTAGTAAAGAAAAAACAAAATATTTAGAAACTTCTGTTTCTAACTAAAAATAAATAAAAGCTTCCCTTTCTTTCCCCACACACAGTGAGAAGAGAAGAACTTACTTCATGTCTGTTTGATGACAGAAGTTACAGAAGAGTCACAATCAAATGTCGATCATTTGTGTGTGTTGAATGTTGTAATGTAACCATTATCTTGACACAGTGTGTTTGATGTTGTGTTGAATACAGCAGTGGAGGACAGGAAGCTGTTTATTGGAATGATCTCCAAGAAGTGCAACGAGAACGACATCCGACTGATGTTCTCACCATATGGACAGATAGAGGAGTGCCGGATACTTCGAGGCCCTGATGGACTCAGCCGTGGTGAGGCGTATTCTGCTGACAAAGTGACAGTGGTGAAACAATGAGACCATTTGAAAGGGGTCACTCTGCTGATAATTATCACCTGAATCTGCAGTTCAGTCTGAAGCTTTACAGAGCTTTAGAACAAGTTTTAGCTCATAATTTATCTGTCTCTGACACTCTGACTGCTCCCATAGCTTTGTTTTCAGCCACAGCAGGGGGCTGTTCAGTGGAAAAGATCTAAAAACCCAGTGTACAAGATCTACCTAGCACCACGACAGACAGACACAGTTAGCAACTAGCTGGTGAACATAGAGGAGCCTGATATTTCCCTCTAGAGGCTCTGACTGCTTGACATGAAAATACTTGTACACATATACATATATACTGCTTTCTAACTGTATTTTTCATCTCATTTGAAGTGGTGAGATACCACAAGGGAAGGCCGACAACTAGTTAATCAAGGCAACAAAGCTTAGTAAATACATATGAAATGTTAGCTCACTCAGAAACTAACTTTTGAAAACTTAACACTGAGCAAAAGATTTGACTGAATGTGAAATGGTGCTGTTCACTCTGTTACAGACTGTACATGCCCGAAGTATTTGATGACGTCTAATAATTGATATCAGTGACGTATAAAGCTTGTTAACATTAGTTTCTTGTCTAAATCACCTCAAATCTCTGTCTATGTAGTTTAGAGAATCACTCATCAAGACCCATGTCCTAACAGGTTTACTGGGAGATTTAAAAATAGTGTGATGTGATGATTTTAAAGGAGACAGAGCTCAACTCTGGCCCAATTTAACCCCTGTATGTATACATACATGATTCTGTCTTTCAGGTTGTGCATTCGTGACATTCACCGCTAGACAAATGGCCCAGTCAGCCATCAAGTCCATGCACCAGTCTCAGACCATGGAGGTGATTTCAGCTTCACATCAAAAACAATATGTGATTTCTTGATTTCAAAACTGGTAGATTATATTGTTTCCACTGTTGAAATATTACCACAAAAAAACAGTTAATCAACATTCAAAGTATCACAGCTTTAAAATAACTTTAGTTGCACTAAGCTGCAGGTTAATGGAGGTTTAATCAGTGTTTATATCAGTACATCAAACTGTCACAGTACTAAAGATTTCTGTCTCTGCATTCAGGGCTGTTCATCACCCATTGTGGTGAAGTTTGCAGACACCCAGAAGGACAAGGAGCAGAAGCGCATGGCCCAACAGCTGCAGCAGCAGATGCAGCAACTCAGTGCTGCCTCCATGTGGGGAAATCTCACTGGGCTCAACAGCCTGGGGCCACAGTACCTGGCAGTGAGTGTGTTTATGAGGCCAAATTGCAACAGTTTCACCAGTTAAACTTTGCTGCCACTTCCTTTTTAACATGTTGTTTCGCATATCTCCTCCTTGCATTAGCTCTACTTACAGTTGCTGCAGCAGTCAGCCTCCACAGGGAACGCACTCAACAACCTGCACCCTGTTTCAGGTACACACATAAACACAAATACACACACACACAAACACTTTAAGATGTAAGATCAGGGTTTGAATATATGAATATATGTTGTTGGCTGTTAATTAGTCTCAAACAGGCAGCAAACTCATCTGTATACACTGTTTTTATATACAGTAGTGGTCAGAGAAAGGGGCTGGTGGAGTCTTGAACTTGAACTGTGTGTGTGTGTCTGTCAGGTCTTAATGCCATACAGAACCTGGCTGCTTTAGCAGCAGCAGCAACTGCCACACAGGCCACGCCCACAGGCTCCAGCGCCATGACAACATCTAGTAGCCCTCTAAGTGCACTAACAAGCTCAGGTAACAACAATTACAGCTATAGTACTGTATCATAGTCAAGGTTTAGTGGTCTGGTATCATCAGTGTGAGTTCACATAAACACATACGGTGGCAAGAAGAAGTCAGTAAACCCTTGGAATAACCTGCAATTATGCCATTAATAACAAACACTATCTTTGTTAACAAATAACTGAAATCATTGTGTTGTTCTTGTTAATTTTGAATACACTCAAAAAGTACAGAAAAAGTTTGTAAACCCCTCGGCTAATGACTTAACTGGAGTCAGCAGTTGTCAAATCTGGAGTTAGATCAGTGAAACCAGATTGGAGGTGTGGTTCAGAGCTGCTTTAACTGCTTTAGCTAATTATATAAATGTAAACGATTAATTCCTGTAGCGACTCTCCCTAAAAGTGGACGGCCAGCTAAGATGACAAAGGTGCAGAAGTTAAAGGCTTAGAAGAGCTGGTTTGAGGTTGTTGCTGCCAACAATCTCAAACAGGCTGTTAAATGGCCAGTTAAAGTTAATACCTCCAAGGGTTCATGTTCTGTTTCCACCAGAACTGTGAATGTTTATTTAGTCTGTTCAATAAAGACATGAACGTTTCTAATTGTTTGTCTACTCTTGTGACTCAGATCAGATTTTATGACCAGTTAATGCAAAAACACAGGTCATTCCAAAAGGTTCAAACACTTTTTCTTGACACTTTATTCTCAGAAATGATACTCACTACTAAACTCATTCTTAAACATTTGTGCAGCTATATATAACTGTATATAAATATTAACTGTATATGAATTAACAATATAAAAAGGTTTCAGGAAACAGCAAGAGTTGCTTATGAAACATTCATTCTCCAAACCTGAGGGTTTTTTCTCTTGATAGACACAATATCATAACTTGCAGTTTTTGCGTAGTAAAAATGTTTCTCTAACACACTGTAACTGTTCAGCTTTGTCTAATATTTTCCGGTTGTGGATATCATAGCATTAACTGTAACTGTTCCCAGCAGGCTCCTCTCCCACCTCCAGCAGCAACTCCTCTATGAATCCTATATCTTCTTTGGGGGCTCTGCAGTCTTTAGCTGCTGGTGCTGGAGCCAGCCTCAACATGGGCTCCCTGGCAGGTACTAACCCTAAACTGGACCTGTACATGTTGTCTGCAGAGGATTGAAGTTCTCCACAGATAATGTGTATATAATATAAACTTTGTGTTAAAGATGCAGAGCAGTATTGAGCTTCCTGTAATTGCCATCAGGCTCACATCACACTGACACACCTGGGTCCACTACTATGAAGACGTGTGGTGTTTATTATTAGCTGTGGGTGAACAGTCACTTTCTCCTCTGTGTGCTGCTAAGTTGTGGGTGACTGTTTTTTAATGAATACACTGTGAGAGCACTTGATGTCCTGAAACCAAATCCCTGTTACTGTGTGATACCTATGAAACATGCAGGAGCACCAGTGTTTTGTTCAGAAGTTATTCCTTGCACCTGTAATGTTTTTTTTAGTTTTGTATGTTATGTTATTTAATTTATTATGTGAAGATCTTTGAGTGTCTTGAAATGTTTATAAATAAAATTTTCTCTTATTGCTCTTATTATTCCTGCTTCTGACTATTGTTATGTTGAAGTCAGCATCTCTTTTAATAAGACTCAATCTTTTCACTGATTTTCTTTCTGTTTTACTGTAACTCTGATGCAGGCATGGCAGCACTAAATGGTGGTCTTGGCTCCGGAGGCCTGTCTAATGGTTCAGGAAACACCATGGAGGCCCTGAGCCAGGCCTACTCAGGCATCCAGCAGTATGCTGCTGCCGCCGCCATCCCCAGTCTGTACAACCAGAGTCTGTTGCCCCAGCAGAGCGTGTCAGCTGCAGGCAGCCAAAAAGAAGGTGGGTCCTGTAGGAGTGGAAAAAGGAGATGACATAGAGGGTTGGTAGTAAGTACACAATAAGTGACTGGAGGGTGTAAAGAGAGCAGGAGGAGCTTGGGGGATGGGGTGGGGATGGGGGATGGGGTGGGGGTGGGGGGGTGGGGGGGTGGGGGGCAGTGTGAGAAATGGAGATGTCACTTGAGAAACACTCAGAGATCCAGTGTGATGACCTGTGGAAAACCAGGATCCCAAATGACTGTGTGAGCAGGCTTCAGTGTGTTTCATTCTTCAGTTCAGTTTCTTTCAAACCAACCAAACAAACAAAAACTCAACAAAAAACAGCTACAGGCTAAAAAACTGAGCTGGAGTTTAGACTATGTTTCTTAATGTGCACATTTTCTTAGAAACTGACCTGTTCATTAGACTGCCACTTCCTTTGCAGATAAAAGAAAGAAGGCAAAGAGTAACAACAGGGTGTAGCAGACTGTTTATAGTTTTAAATGGGGGGAAATTCCTCAGTTTTGTTTGATTCTTGATGTAAAGTGTTGCAGGCAGGTGTGTGTGTGCTGTGTGTTGCTCTCACCTTCTGCTAAGGATTCTGTCTTGTTTTAAATATGCTGCGTCAGCCAGCAACAGTCACAGCACCGGTAAGACACCCCCACTTTCTCTCTGACATGACCTCAGATCATGATGTCAACAGCTCCACTTTAAAACAGGTTCAAGTCCATAACAGAAGGCTTGTCCTTGTTTCTGTGTTCATGTTAGCCCCACTTCTCAGACACTCTCACTCCACTTGTTTAATTAAATTTTCACTTTTTTGTCTTATTTGAGGTTCCAGGGGTGATGTGGTAGAAAAAAAAAAAGTGGAAATCCAGATTAGTAAACTTTGTGCCCTCAGCCCCACCCAGTGAAAATACAAATATATATATATATGATAATCTGAAGCCTGAAATTCACTTGTAAATAAAAGCCTTCATTTACTGCTAATTACTTACTCATTTCTAAGTGTTAGCGTCAGACAGTGCTCTCCACCACCATCATCAAAACACCAGTTGAGGGAATATCTTAAGGAAGAATGGTTTTCATCCTCCAGTAGAGTACAGACACTTGGAGAATCAAGGCCAAGGAGCATTGAAGCTGTTCGGATGGCTTGTGGTGGCCCAGCATCTTACTTACACATGTTTTTCCATTTAACTTGTCACCATGTGTAGGTCCTCTCAAGAATTTAATTTGATCGCAGGTCTTAAATACCATGTTGATCAGCAGTTATTACTATGCTTCTGAGCTGTGGATAAAATCATTTTATGTGCTGTAGAGATATGTAAAAGGAGTCATCAGAGAAAGTTATAAGCAACAAATGGTTGTCATCTTCAGGTAAAGCTAACACATCGGCTATCTCATCTAAATGAGTGAATTTATGCTTCTAAAACACAAAAAATATGTCAGCAAAACAAGTCTAAAATAGATATTTGCTGTAAATGTGGCTGCGGACAGACACTCCTCTTCTGAAACAGTTTAGTAATATGTGCACTCAGTTTACCAATCTGACTATGTGGGTTAAACAGACTCTTTAGTCTCC
Organism: Trachinotus anak; assembly: GCF_046630095.1. Taxonomy (NCBI): domain Eukaryota; kingdom Metazoa; phylum Chordata; class Actinopteri; order Carangiformes; family Carangidae; genus Trachinotus; species Trachinotus anak. Next base: position 1,416,505 of record NW_027273862.1, on the reverse strand, counting down.
TGACTCTTGATTTTCCACATCAATACATTTTTTCTATCACATGACCCCTGGGGGCTCCACATGATACAGCTGTTACAGCATTTGTTGGAAATGTAACTTGATCATGACCATAACTTGATGAATTAACAGAATTTGAGTCATAAATAGTTATAATTGTGAAAATATCACAGTGTTTAATGTTTGTATGACTGGTAAAACAGACTTGTTGATTGACAGGTCCAGAAGGTGCCAACTTGTTCATTTACCACCTGCCCCAGGAGTTTGGAGACCAGGATTTGCTCCAGATGTTTATGCCTTTTGGAAATGTCATCTCTGCTAAAGTCTTCATTGACAAACAGACAAACCTCAGCAAGTGCTTTGGTGAGTTCACAGACTGTTAAAGCTCTCTTATGATCAATACATGATTTGAATCAGTCCCTACAGGATCTTGCAGCTTTGATAGCTTTAGAGCTTTAGGGCCCTTTGTTTGTGGCAGCACAACAACCAGCACCAGTAGCTGCCGGTAGGTGACTTCCTGACCTTTAAATTTGACTGTGTGGCATTTTGGTGCTGAGTACAGCGTGCATGGTGCACAGGTAGATGGAGAGATACAAACAGGAGGGAGGTTCATTCAGATGAACCAGTGCCAAGTGAGTTGTTAGTATTTTGGTAGAAATAACCGTACACTGAGAATAAAAAAAAAACAGTGTCAGCAAAATCCTTCTGCTCCGACTTTAGTGATTTTTATCAACAGGAGCAAACTAAATACCTGCAGCAGATGCACAGTGATAGTGGAACAATGTTTAAAATGTAAACAAAGTATGAGAATTAAACTCTCTCCAACCAGTAGATGTGTTTATCTACTGTGATGTGTGTAGCATTTAGTATTTAGTTTGCATTCATCTATTAATGAATACTTTTATTATCTTTTGTCCTTGGCTGCTTTATACTGTATGAAACCCACTCCCTCATGTTGTACCACTCTGCACCAACCAGACAACAATATGATTTCACAGAGAACTAGAAACAATTTCAAGCTCTCACAGATAAAGATTTGCTTCATTTGCAATAATCTTCCCTGAGGGACAATTTTAAGCCGTCATAAAATATTGTGAATGTTTGTTTGTATTTCTCCCTCAGGCTTTGTGAGTTATGACAACCCCGTGTCATCACAGGCAGCCATCCAGTCAATGAATGGTTTCCAGATCGGTATGAAGAGGTTGAAGGTGCAGCTGAAGCGCTCAAAGAATGACAGCAAGCCCTACTGAAGGTGCTGAGGCACTGCAGACTTAGCTAGGCAGGGTGGTGTTATGGTAAGTGGAGTATGAATAACCAAGACTGGTCCACAGAAACTTGTCTGTGCATTACTGGGTGATGTCTGCCTCGCTGCCTCTCCTGGTCACTGTAACGTGTTCAGGCAAAGAGACACATGAAGCTACATGCAAGAGTTTTTGGGCTAGACTGGATTCTTCCTGTGTTCTGTTGTGGTTTATGCACTTTGTTTTCATTTTAACAAATAAGACAAACAGGTGTATTTTAATTTAAGTTGAAATGTTATCAGTTTGCTGTGGTACATAATAAACATATGAGTTATTTGTTAGGATATGTTGCACTTTGACAGTCAGGTGCCAAATCCATCTGTTTTTCCTTTTTGTCCTGCTCCACCACCCAGACTCAGCTAAAGCTCCTGGAGGCAGCTGGAAAAGACAGAGCTGCATTTGATTAGAAAACACAAATCGTCACTTTCTTCTACATTTTCACAAAATGTGTGGTTTCCCTACTTTTGTATCAGTTATCTGTATTATCTCTTGAAATGGAAACCGTGTATGTGATATACACCTACATTAGTTGTTAAAGTAACGTACAGAAGCTCAGATTGTGTATAAGGAGGGGCTCCATCAAAACATGCTCATATATTGACACATTTGTCCTCATTCTTGAGTTTGTTTGTGTGTGTAAGTGTTAGTTTTGTGAGGACACAGCGTTAATCAGTGACTGCTGTGACAGCTAAGCAGCCTGTCGATGCTGTGAACATCTTGCTCCTGTTCTCTGGTGTTTCAATGGTGAGGTTACTGAAGTCACTGAAGTCAAGTTTATCCTCCAACCCACAACCTCCAATAACCCAGAGAGAAGCTGTTGTACTCAGATCTCTGTTAACTGGTCTCCTCTGAGCTCAGTGGTCTGATAGGACCCCTGCCTGTCTGAGTTAAAGATGACACATTAATGCTTGTTCATATCTGACTTGTCTCAGTGCTGCATGGCTTACACTAATCAAGCAGCCTGCACATGGGTTGTGTTGTATATAAACATTGGCTGGAATTGATTTCTGTCTGTGAAGCAGTTTACTCATTGCATTTATTGTATTTTTTTTATCCGGAGGTTAGTAAAAACAAATATCTAATGTCATTAAAATTGCATGTAAGTATAGACTAAACTCATCACAGCGTGTTTCGGTGGTGCTCCTCCTGCGCTGCTGCACTCTGATGTGGCTCTGAAGCCCTAATGCCAGTTGTAAGTAGCAACACTGTGAAGTTTGGCTAAAAAGAAAAAACCCAAACATCATAGATTTGTCCTGCTCAATTTAATATCCAAGAGTCTGTCTAATGGAAATTTAATGCCTCATAGAAACATATTTGATGGTTTTAGTTAGTTTTGACTTTGAATCCAGGTGATTTGTAAAAATCCATCACAACCCTCAGCTACTGTCCTGCTAGTTAGCAGCTAGCTAATCCACAGAGGGCTACACCACTATGTCTCTCACTGAATATCTTCTGTGATTGGAGAATTCATATAAATGTCAAATTGCTCAAGACAAACATGTTAGTTGCTTCAACTACCAGAAAATCGTGTGTATGTGTGTGTGTGTGTGTGTGTGCGTGTGTGTGTGTGTGTGTGTTTTTTGATAGAACTAGTAAGCAAGACAATTGTTAAGATGTATATTTAAACTTATGCCTTTTCTATTTTTATATAGGTTTTATACTTCCCCTGTGTGTCGGGGAACTATTTATTGCCTAAATTATTTATCTGAATTGAAATTATTTTGAAAGACAAATGTGAAGTCAAACAACTCCATTTGATCTCCTGGTGTGTGTCCTCTCTTTGCCTGTTAAGCGTTGTTTTTTTTTTTTTGGTGATGTGTACTATGTGTCAGCGTGGCATGGACTGTGTGTGTGTGTAGGATCCATCAGTGCTGCTACAGACTTCATAAAACCCCCTCTCTGTCATACATGCCTACATTTGAATAAATCATTTTCCAAAAACACAGGGAGCATAGTTTATTCATAAGTCCATTTTAACCTGTGCCTGTGGCTCCTGACTCTCTGTATGAATAAATAGCCATCCTATACGTGCTGTCCTCAACTTTGCACCAGGTGAAGTCCTGGGTGTATTTCTAGTAGATTTAAAAGTGATTCCAGATCCAAGTCCAAAGACTGAGGCATCTGTAGTGGGACGGTCAGAGTACAGCTATGTGTGATGAAGTATGACCAGACTCTCTCCCTGCTGCAGGGTCATTCATGTCACAGCAGCTGACGGTCACCGTGTCCTGTGTAATATTGTTCCATTTACTAAATATTATGTTATTACTGGAATTGTATACTGTACAAAAACATTCTCACTCTTGCACAAACATCACAATCCTGTGTCAGGCACTTTGTCGTCACCGCTGATCCAGCTGTGTTGTGCTTTAACACCACTGTTCCATTCTGTCTCAATATATATTTAAAGACGAAACACAAGCTTCATGGTTTGCACAGTGAAAATTAAACAAGTCTTTATTGATGAGTAACAGTAGTAAGGTCACTAAGGTCATGACCCATCCATCCATCCTCTTTAACTGCAGGATTTAAACAATGGAAAACTCCACTGTCTGTTGTTATTAGCAACCAGGACACATTGTTTATTATGATACAGTGTTACAGATAAATGAGTGTTACACTGATACAGTTACCATTAAGCTGGTACATGTTATATTGTTATGTTATGAAGTGAAACATTACGGCAGCTTTTGATTTTTTTTTTTTTTTTTTTTTTTTTGTATAAACTCTTTGAGGAAGTTTACCACTGCAATCAACACATCAGCCGTTTAAGGGCAACTTCCTGGTTGTACGCTTTATAAGTTATTAAGGATCCTCTCAGTGGTTAGAGCATCTTGTACTGCCCCTGCATTGGGACATTTCTGCCTTAACATTTTATGCAAGAGAAGTGCACAAAAAAGACCTTGTTTAAGTTTTACTGTGGCACACTGGCTGCATGTCTTGAATTGAAAGATACACTTAGGGCCTGAGTTTAAAAAAAAAAAAAAAAAAAAATCAATTAAAAGACCAAAACCCTCAGTGTGTCAGTCCATCTCAATACTTTGTGACTTCCCTGCTATTACTGGTTCTCAGCCCCAACCCCGTTTATTCCTACTGAAGATGTAAAATCTTTTACAAACTTCAAAATATATAGTTTCTTTTTTTAAAAAAAAAAAGCTCAGTAATTTCCTGAACTAGCCAGCCACTGTTTTTGGCAGATGTTACTCAAACAGGAGGAAATAGTGTTTTTGTTCAGGACTATTTTCATCTGTGTTTGTTGCTCTAGTGAGTTTCAGGCAGCAGTGCGGTGTATGTGGGAATTAGTCAAAATAAAGAAGAAACAGCCAGAAATAAATTGGTAAACATACAAAATGCCAGGTGGAATATGATAAGAACATCCATGTGTAAATGGGAAGATAAAATTAAACATAAATTTAATCATAAAATTAACATCTCTTAATTACAAATCATGTGTATCATCAAGTCTGCATTAAATGAGCTATTTGTAAGTGTTGCTATTGCTACATAGCCAACGTTAGCATTAGCAGCTGTTTACTTGCCAGTCTAGAAGAAACTTTGTGAGTTCAGCATCAAACTTCATTCCTTTACTCACCAACAGCTGTCTCCAGAGGTGGAAAACAACACCAGTGTTAACTCTTGTCTCTATTATGTCTTTTCTTATACTTAAATTAGCACGCTAACCAGCTAGCCCTGGCCCATCTTGTTAGTTTCTGAAGTCACTGTAGCCTCCAACCTGCCCTCAAGGCGCTCAGAGGACATAACATAAGAGAAAACGTACAAATAGCCCCCTTGAACTTCGTCAGAATTGCATTTTTGTCTTGAAGTAAAAGCAATCTGGACTTTTGTAATCAATCTGTGAAAAACTTCAGCAAAAATGTAACTTACAAAAATTAATCAGTTGATGTTCACAGTGATGTAATTATACAACTTACAAATATGTCAAGAGTCTGATAATAGATTTTCACATCTTACAGAAATTAATGGTAACTAGTGACTTAGTACTTTACTGGTAGACAAAGTACACCCAGTACTGTGTCAGTATTGTGAGTCAGTGTAATCTGCGTAATAGTTAAACTGAATTCAATTGGATTGAACATTAAAAACTTGTGGTATGGGACTTGAAATACATTTTAGAAAATCTAATTTGGAAACAAATTAAGTCACGGAAAGGAACATTTAACTATTTTTACTTATAGTTTTTTTTTTTATTGCATTGTTTATATGCAGTTAACAGTTAATAATAATTGATTATAACAGATGAGTAATGGTACTCTGGAGCCTCCATGTGTGATTAGTTGTTTTTAGACTGTAGCTGCTGATCCAGAACTCTGTGACCTGCATGTCGTCGCTGACTGCGCTCTGCCATTTTATTTAGCCTGTCTTACGTGTGTGTTTGCCTTTGTTGTCATCCACCTCAGTTTGTGGTAACACTTGTCCTCACTCTGTCCCCGACACTATTGACTGTTCAGTGTTTAGACTGTAATTCAACCCCCACACAGAGATAATCATTCTTGATTTCTTTTCTCTCTCCTGTCTGTGTTCCATTGCTGTTTAACTTAGGTTTGTCTTCCTGTTGTGTTTTTCTTTTTGTTTTTTCTAGATCTCTTCCTGTTTGCCCTAGCATGTTGATGTGGCGTCACAGTTCATCGTCCAGTCCTTGTGTTTCCTGCGCTTCTCTGATGCTTCCAATTTCACCTTTGACCTTGTGTTTGACATTGATGACGTTTTGTTTTGCTGTTTCCTGTATGTCCTCTGTGTTGTCAGCAGGGGCACTAGAAAGACTGCCACTGAATGTTTGAAAGTTACTTTAGACTTATTACAAGCAAATAAGAGAATCTATTTTTCTAGACCTGACTCACATAACCACTAGATTTTTTGCAAAATCACTTTGAGTCTGAGCTTTAACTTAGTTTTTATCTCCTGTGTTGTGGAGCAGTCCTCCCAGTGCCCCCCATCCTCCGGTTTTGTTGTTTTTTTGTGTGTGTGAAAGCAGCTAATCTGTCTCCAGATGGTGTGCGTGAGTTCACATTTCAGTGATGTTATGAGGAGGTAGTATTTAATGTCAGTGTAAAAATCAGTTTCTGGTACCAGCCTGTCAACTCACCACCGCAAGCACATGATGCTTTCCTGCTCTCTCTCATGTGGATAATTAGACATACAATCCACAAGGGAGAGACTTATGTCACATTATATTTAGGATTCATGTTTTTGTTTTTTTTTTAAATTCACAATGAAATTCTTGGTTAAATGTGATCTAGTTTGTGTTAACTTAAAAACAAATAAACTGGTGCCAAATGTTTCGCACAATCAGTATTTTCCCCTTTTCTTGGACTTGCTTGATTAGGCGGAGCAGGTGTAGGGGTTTTAGGTGTGGCAGGTGGTGTCATAAATGTCTAGTCGACTGGCTGCAATGTTAAATCAGTTTTGTGAGGACCCAGACACAAATAAGAAACACAAGTGGCCTGTTCAAAAGCAGTAGTGTGTGTACTGTCTATATGTGTGTGTGTATTCACTGAGTATAGTCCCTTCAGACCCACACTCGTTTAGGCTGCAGTCTGTCTGATTTCCTGACCAGTGGACCAACGTTGTGGCTTGTACCGAGTGTAATCGACCATTCACCCACGTTCTCTTCCTGATTGAATATTTGATGAAACTTTATTTTACGAGTCCCATACTTTCCTACACTGTCCTAGAATAAAACTGAAATGTAAAGGTAAATTCATTGGATATTCTTTAGTCAGAGCACAGCAGGTCAGTTTAGCAAAAATGTCAAATTTGTCTGTAGGGAATAATTCAAGATATATAGAGAATAAAATTCTCAATAATAAATCGTGACCTTAGAATTGCCAGGTGCTACATGACTCTTTTTTTTGCCAAAATTAGTTATTCCCATGCAGTGTTGAGCCATTAATATTTTGATTTAGTGTAGTAAAACAAAATAACACAGAACTGTCAGTGTTGTTTGACATAATTGTTGCTTTCTGTAGCAGATAAAACCTAAAGCAGAATATGAAATCCATCTGACCCTAAAAAAACACACACATTTAAAAATGTGATATAATTTCTGCAAGGCAACGTCACTTTATATCAGCTTTGATATCTGGGATGTGAAAAGAGACAGAACCTTATAATTCAAAGGCCGTGAAATGAGCAATAAATAAATATTTACTTACTTGAACTCAAATAACAGTCTAAGATCCACTGTTAGTCACCTCAGAAAACTCATTAGGAAAATTTGTTTTAATTTTTAAAGAATAAAATGTTACAGAATATTCTCCAAACACTTAAAGGACCATAACACTGTTTCAAGTGATTAATAAAATTACTCCCTTATCAGTACTTTACTTGTTTTCTTACAAACCTTTTTTTTCAAATAAGACTTGGCAGAAATGTGTTATGATCAAAGTAAATATATAAAAATCCATCAATATAAAAACAATATTATGAATGTAAGCAAACACTTGATGCAACTTTGAGTATTTGACAGTTTCCAACAGTGACATATATAATAACATATACATAATACCCAGCCCCAGTTTTGGCCACATTACTTTACTGAGAAGCCAGTCTCCTTGATGTCTCAATATATTCACTTTACCCATTGTCAGAAAGGTGGGAAAACTACAGAGGCCTCGAAGGGACACAGAGGTAAATATTACAGATTAGAAAGGGAAAAAAACCTTTTGTCGTCTGGTGAGTGTTTGTTTCTGAAGACATATTTGCTCCTGTTTTTCCAGCAGCAAGAAAAGAAAATGAAGTTAAAAACAGTTCAGGAAAAGAAGTGAAGAAATTATATATCAAAATACTATTCCTGCTCTTTATCCTCACACAAGCATTTAATCTGAGACTTTAGCTGCAGTACATTACTGACCTATGAGACCACTGTCCACAGCAAAACTCCTATTTTCAATAATGTATTAATCATCTTTCCAGATGCTTCTGACCTGCATGTTACCCTGACTCTGACGTATCACCTGTACCTGTGTTAGATGGACAAGTCCATCATATCAGCTATAGACTGTAAGGATTTTTGAAAATAGTCATTATTTGTTACTGCATACAAATATTTGGATGCAAACCATTATATTAGCTAGGCTGATATTATCAGCTGATTTTAGTTTATCACAGGCATATCAGTATATTTCAGTAGAGAAATGTCGGAGACATGTTTGAGGTCATTTCTTTACACTGTGAATGTCCCACTCGGTACATGTTTTGGTCACAATCCTTTAATGACCAAATGGACGTTTAAAGGACGTTTATCACAAATGTTTGTTTATGTTATGGAATTATATTGAAATTGCAGTTCAGTTGTATATGAAGATGATTTGCAGGAGACAGGTTGACTGATGTGGCCCTTTAAATCATTAAAGATAAATAGTTAATAATAGGTGAAGCACTCAGCTTTTCACACATCAGAATAGGCTGAAGTCAGCGAGTCTGAACGAATGATGGGTTTTTGTGATCACACAACATTTCTGTGTTCTCTGCTGTGCTCCCACTGCATCTGCTTCATTTCAGTGGGTCTTCCTCGCATGTAATAGGGTTGGATTCAGGATTATACAGTGTTCACTTTTGGATAATCAACACACTACAGTGACTGTCTCCCTGCACACTGAGACTGAAACTGTTTTAAGGTTAAACCTCTTACCAAACTCCTGCTCATGTGGGCTGAACATGAACTAATGAAGCCTTTTGAAGTATTTCTGTGAAGTTGCCTTTTGCTCCATTGCACTGAAGTAAATGCAGTTGTTTTTTGTTTTTTTGAATATCCCATTGTTGCAATTGTAATGTGAGACACTGCTGATTCACTAGAACTAACCCCCTGTTAGTGTTTTTTTTAATTATTTTTTTTAGGTTGGATGTGTCTCCACTGTTTGGGTTGTTTTTAAGCTTTGGATCTTTGCTTTCTGTGCCACATGAAGCTGCAGTGACTCCAGCTGCCATGTCTGTGAGCCAACAATGTGACCCCTGTTGATTGGTTGGTTTGATTTCTGTCCAAATAAAATGTTTAAGAAAAATGTATTATTATGATTTCCTGTGTTTTCTGCTTGCATTGTATTTCTGGATAATAGGCACCGTCAGTGTTCTCAACATCACTGGTAGTCACAGAAATTTGACAGTGGACAGTTGCATTTCTTTTGGGCCTGTATTCCCTCCTCCGCACCTCAACTTGATTTATTCTATACACAAACGTCAAAGTAATATTGAGTTCACCTCCCTAAATGCAAGAAAGTGCCGTAGTACTTTTGAAATTACTATGGCATGAAACAAGAGACAAAATCATCTTCATGATTTGATTTTGGTTTGATTTTAATTCTTTAACATTCAGTAAATCGGTGGTAAGTTTCACTCAGCCTTTTCTGTAGCTTTCAACTGCATCTTCCTCTAACAGTGACAAAAATTGACTGACATGCAGGGGGGTCATGAGAGTCGACCAAAAGAGAGAGAGAAAAAAAGTGCTGTATTTGAATTCATAATGTATAAAGGAAATTGATCAAAAAAACGTATAGAAACTGATTTAATCTATAAAAACAGACATCACTATAATAGAGGGGATGATTTATTATGTCATTGGGAGCAAAGTGGCATAAAGGTAATTGAAATAATGAATGGATTGAACTCAAATAACTTTGGTCCTTTATTTCCAGTGGCTCCTTATTGTGGTTCTCTATTCTCTCTGCAATATTCACTAAATGAGGAGGTTTTGAATTTCTGTTAAAATGGGACTTTGTGTAGTCAAAACCAATCAGAATTTCTACCTTTCCTTTTGTATTGGAGGATGATTAATCAACACAGATTCAATCCCTGTTGTTTGAGACATATGGCCTGTTGGTAATTTATTAGATAGTAATGGAAATTTACAGTGGCATTATGAATCTAGGAATATTAATTGTCGATCTACACAAAACAAAACACAGACCAAATATTTTGGTCTGTGTTTTGTACTTGGAACTACTTGGAACAGTAATTTCATTCACCTTGATTATAGCAGCTGAATGTTGGAGGAATGCACATTTTGGAGTGAAAGTAATGATAAACTGTTAAGAACTTGTTTCAGGAAAGTTTTGTACATATGGCCATTGAGAATAAAATCTAATTTAATGGACACAAAAAGAGATAATTGTACTGTGAATAACATATTTTTTGTTTTCCATAAAGCCTAAATGCAAAAAAAATACATCATGTAAAAGTAAAATAAAATAAAAATAAAAAATAAAAAGAGGCTTTAAAATTCTAAATGATTTTGTTCTTACTATATTTTCCCTTATTTAACCAGATTAAAATCTCTTTCTCTAGAGAAATCTAGCCAAGAGGACAGCATAAAAATAATTTACAACAATAAATACAGACAGAAAACAACTGTTTCAATTTATATCCGTAAACAGACTATTTCGTAAGTATAGCAAAAAAAATAAATGATTGATGATTTAAACCTGATAGATTTGTATATTTTTCTATTCTACCAAAAACTTGGTATAAGATATAAGTTATTTTTTTGTCATATACGATTACAACACCTGCGTTACTTATCAAATACGAGATGATTGCATACTTTTCTTTTTCTTCTCCTTCTTCTTCTTTATCTTATTATTATTATTGTTATTATCATTAGTAGTAGTATTATTACTACTACTATTTAAATCTGTTCTTCATAAATGTGATATTTCACATGAAAATTCAGTTATTGGAATCATTTTTATTTTTAGATTTTTCTTGTTAGATTCTGCTCTGAAACTCCCTAAAGGAGCTTCTGTTTGCCTTTGTACTGAAAATAAAGATTTCTTCAAAAAAAAAACAAAAAAAAAACACAGTCACACAGCCCGACACTTCCGGGTCAACACTAATCCGTGCTCAGTGTGTTGTCATTTAATTTGCTAGCGGTACATCTGTGATTAAAGAAAACTCGAGAATCCGGTCCCCTGATCACTAAAGAGACAACATGGCGACCACCATCAGCACTCAGCGGGGACAGGTACGTGATGGGTTTGGTGTTAATTCAGTTCGTTGACAGCTAAGGCGGAACTAGCTGAAGGTAGTATAACAACGTCTTTGGTAGTTAACTAACTTCAGTCATTAAACAACTAAATACAGTTGCACACAGCGGCCTACAACTCTGACATTATCACCTTTAGTCAGTGAAGACATTCACAACAGCGACATTTATATATACCGAGCTAATGTTAGGTGCGGTTAGCTAACAGTCTGCGGATTTAACGTCTGTAACCCGCTGCAGCAGCTCATGCTCGGGTTAAGCTGCTGTAGCGGTTTATTGACATGAGGTAATGGGTCTGAGTCACAGTGATGGCTATAAATTCAATAATAATGGTAAATGATCTTGTTATAAAAGGTATAGATCTACCTACCGCCTGTCAGTTAAGGAGTACAGTAGGTAGCTTCAGAGGTGGGTCGAGTAGTCTAAATAACAATTAATTATTAACTACCAAGAGCAAATACGTCAGTAGAAGAAAGAGTGGTCATTGAGTCAGAGCAGTGGTTTTAAAACTTTTGCACATCAAGGACCGTAGACTGACACTAAGTAGACCATGGACCCCCATCTGATAAAGATTTTTGTTTTCAAGTGTTTGAAACCAATGAACAAAGTAGTCATATGTTCTGTCATTGTGTTACTTATAAATGCAATTATTGTAAAAATAAGTTATTATTATTTCCTGTTTTGCTGGGGACCCCTAGAAACCCCCTCAAGGACCGATGGGGTCTCCAGACCCAACTTTGAGAACCACTGGGTCAGGCCTTGTTTTAACATCTGTCTCAGGTGATCTGATCATAATTGGACAGCTCTAAGTACAGGTGTGAACGCACCTAAGACACATTGAAGGTGCGTTTGAGATGCGAGTAGATAAGAGTACAGAGGTATCTACTGGGCAAACAACTCGAGGAGTGAGTAACTCATTAAGACACACCACTATTGTTTCTCTGCTTTTATAGTTGATGCATGTTACTGACATCATTTCACAGATGGTCTTACTCTGGTGACGGTGTGGAAGTGAACATACACCTGTATTTATTTGCCCTATGTAATAAAATGTCATGTCATCATCTGTTGATGCTACTACATTAGCCCCAGTCTGGATCTCTGAAATGTGATTCCAAAACTGACTATTGACTATTACATTATTATACTCTATTAAATATACCAAAATTACATTATATGTAAAAGGCTTTTTGCTTTTTATAATATATCTGATATACATGGACCATGTTTATTATGTCAAAAAGTTAGGAAGAGTTTCCACATGTCATAACATCTAACATCTAACGTCTAACGTCTAATGTCTGTCATTCATCCAGGTCTCTCCAATCCAGTGAAGACTATAAACTCACAGAAGTGGCCACATAGATAATGATGTGTTTCATCATGAAATGCTAAATGAATATAAGTGTGTTCACTTCTTTACTTTTATCTGCAGTTTCATCACAGTTTAAATGAAAAATCTGTCTTTATAATGTGTGCGAGTAATTTTTACATTCATACACTTCGACCTCTTCACTAGTATCTCCTTATTTTTTCTGTACAGAATGAACATGCGACTTTGCATATATTTGCTTGGTTTTTGATAATCCATAGTTTTTGATGTTATTCCTACTGAAGCAATAAGTGATCACTTAGAGCTAATAAAAATAATGTATAGCTATAGCTACTAAGAATTGCATCTAATTTGACATCAGCTGGTTGTCACCATCTGCCTCTGACCTGATGTAACCAGGCTTTACACTGAGCTGAGCTTACATCGCAACCACAGCCTGACATCAGACGTTTTCTCCTTTGATAAAATAATCCAAACTCAAATGAGCTCTTTGAGTTGACTCCTCTCTCTGTTCAAAAATGGTCTCTGATGTCAGATAGATCATTCTCCAGCTTTCCACTAACTCCTGTCGATGACCTTTGACCTCCCATTGCTCTGTGAGCGTTGTTGGTCTGGTGCTCACTGACAGCCAATGTTGTCTGTTTCTGATGTTCATTCAGGCTCTTGTTCAGAATGTTTGCTGTTTCACTGATGTTGTGTTCACCACAACTGTCACATGTCCTGTCTTTAGGGTGAACAAGCTGAGATCTTCATGTGTTGAGTGGTTTGAATTAAACATGGACTCTTTATGACCTGAAGACTCTGGGTAGATGTTCTGATAGTACAGCCATGTAACAGCTGAGCTATGCTTGAAGAGGTCTAGTTTGTATGCTGTGTCATCTGACAGTTGAAGGTGGAGTGAAAAGCCAGCTGTCATGAAGAGATAATTCTTTAAATATGGGGATGTTGATTTACCGTTTCGGACCTTCTCTCCTTGACATTTATAGTGATGCACTTGTTTGTACAAGTGACAACTGACAGAAATAGTTGTGTAATGAATGAAACGGGAGTGCTTGAGAGAGGAGTTCAAACGGTGCTTACTCTCTTACCTCCACACACCAGCCCATCAGTGGTGAAGTGGGTGTAATTGTTGGATTTGGAAAGTTAATGTAGACTCTAATTCAAACATCAGAAACATGGGCGGAGGGGCTGTCTGAAGCTGTTCAATCGTCAAACAGGCAGGACGTTGAAATGCCTCTGATGGTCCCCAGTGAGTTATCAGTGTCTGTCCTGGTCTGAAATCATCAGATCCAATATTACTATTTTGTGTACAGGAAGTGAAGGGAGGAAATAAAAACTGTAAAATCAAAAGTCCCAAACCCATAAATACTCACAGCATGAGTGACATGAGTTAATCAATAAGAGAGGTTGTGGACTGACTTGTTATAGCATCTAGTGATCCTGTGAAAGTCTAACATTCAGTTAATACACCCGAATGTGTTAACTTTAACGTGTCTCTTTACAATGTGAGTCTGAATCCCTGTATGTGCTCTATGTGTGTGTGTGTGTTCAGGTGTATATCGGGGAGCTTCCTCAGGACTTCCTGCGGATCACTCCCACCCAGCAGCAGCAGCAGGTGCAGCTGGACGCCCAGGCAGCCAGGCAGCTGCAGTACGGAGGCTCAATAGGCACCGTGGGGCGACTCAGCATCACGGTGGTCCAGGTAAACACAGATTAGTTTTTGCTATTAGAAATACAACTGGATCAATCTCATCTGAATATTTGTATCAATATAGACAAGTTGGTATTTGTACTTTATAGGTATAGACGTATATTATGAATGACTGAAGTTCTTTATGTTTTTTAGATCGTGATCGTATTCATCCATTTTGTTCCTTCATCAGTCTACACTCCCATACTGACAAAGTGAAAAACAGAATTCTGGATATTTTTGCAAATGTACTGAAAAGAAAAAAAAATTAAATATCACATTGACATAAATATTCACACACTTTGCTGTGACACTTGAAATTTAGCTCAGGTTCCTCCGTTTCTCTCAATCACCTGTGAGAAGTTTCTACACATTGATTGGAGTCCACCTGTGGTAAATTCAGCTGACTGGACATGATTAGGAAAGGCACACACCTGTCTATAAACAGCAAGCTCTCACAGATGACGATGCAGATTAGAGCAGAAACGAAACCATGAAGAGGAAGGAACCTCCTGCAGAGCTCAGCGCTCATTCAAAAGGGTTGAATCAAGGGCAACTTGGTTTTAGATACTTGATCCAACCCTTCTATCAGAGAAGGGTTGGATGACCTGGATGACTGTGTCTGTCCATTGACAGCAGACAAAGCAGACAACTTGAATCTATTGCCTAAGCGACGCCACCTGTTTGATTTGTCTGTACAGGCCAAGCTGGCTAAAAACTATGGTATGACACGGATGGATCCGTACTGTAGGATCCGACTGGGCTACGCAGTCTACGAAACACCAACGGCTCACAACGGAGCCAAGAACCCGCGGTGGAACAAGGTGATCCAGTGCACAGTGCCTCCTGGGGTGGACTCCTTCTATCTGGAGATCTTCGATGAGGTGAGGAGGTGGAGGTGGTCACAGAGGTTGCAGAGTTGTGGATTATCTGAACTGATAAATACAGTACACAACAACAATATCACAAAAATTTTGAATTATTCCAAAGTGTTAGGTAGGCGGTGTAGGATGTTTAATCTTATGTATAATTACAAACAGGTTAGACGACACTGAAAATACGGGCCGCAGAGTGTAACCTCACTGCAACAATAGTGTGTCCACCTGTGATCACCAGTTAGGAGGAACAAGTACAAACCAGATAGTGAGACTTTTTAAAGATATAAGAGGGTGCAAGAGCATCAATAGGAGGTACAGGAAGAGCCATGCCACCAATAGCAGAAGGTGCAGTGTCTGTCCTTGAAAATGACATCATGCACAATTAGGTATTTATACAACTTCACATTGAAAAACAGTTGTGCTAGTGCTTCTGATTTTGGGACAAGGATTAAATGTGGAATAGATGTGGGAACTGGTATTTCAGTGACTGATCAGATAGTGTGTTGACCTCTATCATGTGCGGCATGCAAGACGAAAACCATGGCTCGTTAAACAGCAAAAAAAAAAAACAAAACAAGAAAAGAAACCAAATGAATGTTGGCTTCACATTGTTTGGTCAGAGGAAACCAAGTTAGGTTTGTTTGGATCAGATGGGGTCCAGCATGTCTGGTGTGGACCTGACCAGGACTACCACAGCACTGACCATGAAACATGGAGGTTGGAGTTTACTGATGGCGCTGCATGGATGCAAAAGGTGTAGGGGAGATGACATTTATAGATGACACTGAATGCTAGTCTGCAAGGACTTGATACACCCTGATCTCCTTGGATTGGATCATTCCTCACTCCTGGCTTGATCTAAAAATCTACCCAGTTTGTCATTATGAGTAAAAGATGCCACAGAGCTGTTAAAGCTGACACCTGGTCCAGCTCTGCTGCCGTCACAAACTTTGCTTTGCAAGCAGTTCCACTGTTGCAGCAGGTTTATCTTGGATTGTGTGACTTTTAGTGGCAGCTGAGGTCTTTCCTTCAGCCAAAGTAACTAGAATGAAATTAAACCACATCAACACTATAAACCAGACAACAAAGGGTTAAAAATGGTCTTAAATGACAGAGCAATAGCCCCATGAAAATCGTGTGTGTGTGTGTGTGTGTGTGTGTGTGTGTGTGTGTGTGTGTGTGTGTGTGTGTGTGTGTGTGTGTGTGTGTGTGTGTGTGTGTGTGTGTGTGTGTGTGTGTGTGTGTCAGAATCAGAATCGCCTTTATTGTCATTATACATAGTACAACGAAATTTGAGCGCTGCTCCCTTGGTGCAAACAATGGTAATTAAATAAAATAAAATAAATAAAATAAATAAAAACCTAAAGAGAGCACAAAATTAAAAATAAAGGAGGTATGAAAAGGCAGGTAATATGTACAGATATTTACACATGGTAAGAGTGTGTGTGTGTGTGTGTGTGTGTGTGTGTGTGTGTTTTCTGACGAGCACGTAGCTTCTTGTCTGTTTAACTGTCGTTGCTGATGTGCCTTCCAGAGAGCGTTCTCCATGGACGACAGGATAGCGTGGACACATGTGACCATCCCTGAAGGCCTGAGGGAGGGCAGAGTGGTGGATGAGTGGTTCAGCCTCAGTGGCAGGCAGGGCGATGACAAAGAGGGCATGATCAACCTGGTGATGTCGTTTGCTGTGAGTACACCTGCAGACACCTGATCAGACAGATTGAAAAGCGTTTGATATGATACTGATATAGATTTAGGTTTTTTCTGTTTACTGCACTTTGCAGGACTTTCACTGGTAAACAAATGATTCATTATTATTTTAAAGAATCCTTACTTTACTCTTAGTGCCTACAAATTTAGCACAGTGCTGCACATTGTATGTTGCTCCTGGGTTCACTTAAAGACGTTCATGAGAAACTCCACACAGGATCTGGTTTGGAGGAAAAGCTACTTTCTTCTGCACTGGCCTCTGTGGATTAAAAAAGGCAGAAGTGTGTTCAGCAGCTGAGACCTGAGCTGTGTGTGGGAAGGTTGATCGGAGGTCAGGGGAAGCTGACGTCCTTTAGTTAAACAAAACTGTTTATCTTCTTCTGCCTTCCTGGTTTTTGTTTGTGCCATTTCTGGTTTTGTGTCCTACCTCCTGACCACAGTACACACAGACTGAAGTAAACACAAGTGAAGATGCTCGGTCCTGATCAGTTCACATTCATCTATACATTTCTCAGACTCAGGTGCAAGTGTTCACATTTATGTCATGTGACCTGACAACACCACAGCCTCTGCAGATATTGGAGTCAAAAAACATATTTGATTTAAATTATGGTGTAAACAAACCTACCACTAGTTTACTTGGTGGTGTAGCAGTTGGTTGGCTGTGTCTCAGGAAGCAGAGCAGGTCGTCAAACTAGCTCCTCTTGTCCTTAAACAACCACTGAACCCCCAGTGGCTTCCAGCTGACAGGCCAGCGGCTGTCATGGCCACTCTGCCACCGTCAGTGTGTGAGTGTTTGTGTGAAACAACTGGGAGGCAAATTGTAAAGAGCAGTGTTGAAGTAAAAAAGGAATCTATGAGTGTTGTCCATTTTCTCTGAAGTGCAGGCTGTTATTTGTAGTCAGGTGCAGCGGTATCTCACCTGATTGAGTGTATAGCTTTTATCAAGGCTGACGTCTTACTGCAGAGACCCTAGTTTGAATCTGGCCCCGGCCCTCTGCTGTATGTCATCACCTCCTCTCGCCTGTTTTTCCTGTCACTGTCAAAATAAAATAAAGGCAGAAATGTCAAAAAATATATCTTAAATGTATCTATGTTCTGTTGACTGAGAAGCTGATTAAACATGAATTAACATCAACATCTCACTCAACAAATAAAAAAATATATTTTATTTCTACACAATGAGTCCATGTGATGGGAAACTGGGCTGATGTTGTTTGTACATGATTTCCCTTTTAAGAAAACAAAGTATAATATTTCACCATGTTCAACTGTCCTGTGGAACAGCACAGAGGCTTTCAGTTTGCACTGTTTATGCCAGGACCCCCTGGCTGCACACTTTTTCCTTTGCTGCCCTCTGCTGGAGGGTGGATGTTACCTCCAGGCTGTAGAGTGCAGAGGGCGCAGGGTTAGAGTCAGATACCAACTGGTAAAACACATTGAGCAGAAGGATGAAGCTCTTCATCTCCTCTCTGTGTCTTTGTGCCAGTCATTACCAGCAGGGATGATGACTCAGCCTGTGGTCCTAATGCCCTCTGTGTATCAGCAAGGAGTAGGATACGTGCCCATTGCAGGTCAGACACACACACACACACACACACACACATAGACAACCATGTTAATTTCCAAACCTTTGATTTGCTACATTGAAGCTGACTCTGCAGTGTGTGTCCTGTGTTGTTAGGAGTGCCTACAGTCTACAACCAGGGTATGGTCCCCATGGCAATGCCAGCAGCCATGCCAGCTGTTGGGGGCCAGGGGCCAGTGTGCAGTGAGGAGGACCTGAAGGCTCTGCAGGACATGTTCCCCAACCTGGACAAGGAAGTGGTTCGCACTGTGCTGGATGCACAGCAGGGCAACAAGGATGCTGCCATCAACTCCCTGCTGCAGATGGCTGAGGAGCTCTAACTACAGAACACAAGCTCACAGTGGACATCCCAACACACACACACACACACACACACACAAACACACAGTGTGGCTGTGACTGGAGCCATATCTGAGCTCCCACCAGCTCCAGCAGCTGGTAGCCACAGACATCAGCTTCCCTTCCCTTTATTGACTTTGGCCTAACAGTACATGAAGCGTGGGCTTTCTCTGCTAACACACAGCTGTCTGCCACTGGATCCTCAGAGCATCGCAACACCTGTGTCCACCTTTGGTTTGAATTGTCACTGGTTGAAGATGAAATCAATAGCGGATTTATTTTAAGTCATGACAGAATTATTAGATAGAGGCTCAAACAAAATATTCAGTTGACGGTAGTGTGACTTGATGGGTAAAATCATTTATTATTTCAGTGTTACAATCTCTCAGTGTAACCATGGTAACCCAGTCTGTAGTCCCTCAGTCATCCCAGTTTGATTTGCACAGTTTGAGCTGCAGAGTCTCGTTCAGCCCACCTTCTGTTGATGTTGTTGTTAGGGTGGACAACCTGTCTGTAGTAACCTGCAGTGAACTGCTTCTGTTTCTTATGTAGCTGTAAAATGTTAAATCTGAATCTGATAAATTATTATGGAAGTATTTAATTCTATAGAAATCTACACAGTGCCGAGAGAACTGAGAACAAATGACCGGAGGGGTTTGAGGTTTAGAAGAATATAACCACTGAACTCAGTCATCTCTCAGAGCGATAACACGATTCCTTTGTAAAGTTTCGATGTAACTCATTTGTAAAGTGAAGTGAGGATGACAAGCTGAGTTGATGTTATAAAGTAAAATCCTGTGGAGTCACTTTTTTAATGAAGTGTAAAGATGTAGTGTGAGCACGATGAGAATGATGTCACTTTTCTGATGAAATCCAGATGTTTTGAAGCTCAGCAGGATGTTTGTAGCTTTTGAGATCAAACATTTCCATCCAGGTAAACTGAAGACCCGAACAGAGTCATTCAGTCCATTTTTAATTCACTACATATTCTAAAATGACAGTGACCAGACTTTCATGAAGTGTTCATGGTCCCCAGAAGCAGACTCCTGCCTTTACTGTAGTGCCGCCATGAAGTTAAAACTTGTACATGAGGATGACAAATTGGTTGAGCTCTGGCATGCTTTATAGTTGTCTGTGCTGTACAGCAGCTTGTAACACCATGAGCTTAAACTGTCGAGTCTTGTTGTTTTTCAGCCACAGTGTATGTGTTGTAGTTAAAGTTTTCTGTTGCCACTTGAAGGTTTCAAGGTCTTGTTGTAGATGTGCTGTCTGCCAAAGGTTCATTTAAGATTTGTTGTCTCCTTGTGACTTTTCACTTCTGGTTCCTTAAAACGTCAGTCATTTTACTGTGTCATGTGATTCTGTTATCTTCAGTTCATTTTGGTCTTAAATTTGATTTGCATATTTAAAAATGTAAATTTATTCAATTTCAGGCATGAACTATAGAAACTATTGAAAACACATCCAACCAGAATGTACACATATTACAGTCAACATAATACATAATGTTAACTGATGGTTGTCCCACAGCACGACCTCTCAGACACTGTTAGACTTAAATTTGTGCCGTCCATTTCGCTATTTGCTCAGAATGTACAGATTCAAAGGGTTTTTGGTTTGTGTTGTGTGTTAATATTCATCATCAGGGATCAAAAAGAAACTCAAGTCAAGTGTTCATGTTGCAGAAATATCATTTTAATAATTACCATCCAAGAAATCCAAAGAAAAAGAAGTTTACATCACAGTAACATGTGACAGTGAAGAAGAAGAAGAACAAAAGCACATGCTGGGCTATAAATAATAAAACCTGACAAGAGGAAGAACATCTAAGGTTAAGCATAGTGTTTATAAGGGGTCAGTCCAGTGTTAGACAGTCGGTAGCTGATCAGCGTCTCCTGCGGCGTTGTGGTTTGGGCGTCCCCGTCACACACTCTGTTTTGCTGCAGCTGCATGTCTGCACCTCCATGTAGCTGTGCTGCACCTTGGAGCCGTTGGAGCAGGTCAGTTCCACCTGCTTCTGACTGGTGGAGGCCTCCTGGCAACACTCACACTGGTGCAGCATCGTGTTAGTGGCTGCAGAATATCTGCATGAACACACACACACACACACATGACAGTTCAGTCAAGAGTTAGTTAAACATGAAGGGTTCTGCATTTTAGTTTTAAGATCATTAGTTTAGTTTATATTGTGCTCACATGGTGGTTTGTACCAGTTTGTTGTCCACACAACACAATAACATACAAACAAACAAATACTACAATAGACAGCACTCAAAAGGGATGAAAGAAAACACCAGCAAGCTGCATGCAAAATAATATACATAAAAATAAAAAAAATTTAAAAATCTGATAAGACCCACATATCATTTAGTGGTGGAATTGCATAAGTAATGAACTATTTAGAACAGTGGTTATTTTTACAGGCAGGAATTCACTTTACACTTGCTGCTGTAGGTTGCAAAAAGAATTCAAATCTGTGACTCTGCTGAAGTTTGAACAGATTTTAACTGTCCTTCTCTGTTAGACCGTGAAACCAGCAAATACAGGAAAAACACAGACTCAGTAGAAGTCATAAAATAACTGGCTCATCTAGCAAGGAGGATACAACTTTAAAAAACAGACAATTATTCACATTGGTGTTAATTTTGTCATGTTTAGATTTAGTCTTAGACCATGTTAGTTTTAGACATATTTAGTCAACCGCATTCTTTTTATTTTTAGTGAGTTTGTAGTTGACTAAAACTGGACATTTTAGTCTTATTCAAAGAAACATTAAATATTTTAGTCTTTTTTTAATCATCACATTATTTTACAAGAACAATTCAATCTAGTTTTAGTCAAGACCAAAAATTAGCATTTCAGACCAAATTCAGCAAAAAAAAAGGAAAATTAATAGAAGCAGTTTTGTAGGCCTCAAATTGTGTTATACAGTAAGTGATTTTAATAGGTCATACACTACCATTTCAATTTGTAAAGAAAATGTTTAGAACCTCTCTGCAAACACAACAGGTTGGTACTGAACAGCTGTGTACTGGTCAACAGACTGTGTTGAATCACTTGTGCTGTGTCACATACTGACCAGTAGATGTCAGAATTAGACATTAAACTGCATGGACACATTAAAAACTGACAAGACCTGACTATCAAACGTGTGGACTAACTGGATTATTGTGTGTGCTTCAGCATGGAAGCAAAAATCAAATTGCCCAGATCTGACCCAGTGCTGTAAAACAGACCATGTCCTATGGAACAACAGGCCAGTACCAGTACCGATCCAGTCTTCAAATCAGGACAGGGAAGGAATGTTGATTATTTTGTAGAAGTTCCCATCAGCCTGACCCCCATCAATTTTGATTCTGCTGACTGACTGTCAGGTCCAAATGACACCGCCCACTCCTCAAAGTTTACAACCTGTACCCAGGCAGCGCATTAAAGTGCGCACAGTAGCTAGATCTTGGCTGACACGGTTGGTGGTGTGTTCATGGGTGCCGCAAATCATTGGGAAGATATCTCAGGTGCACAGGAAGAGAAACGTGCAGCCGTTCAAAGACCATTTAGATGATGTCAGTGTTTGAAAAAAAAAGTCTTCATAACATCTCAAAAGTTGTTTGAGTATTTCTGTGGAAGCTCAGCATTCATTGTTAAATGATGTTTTATTCTCTCATTAGGCCCTGCAGTGGGTTATACATCATAAATCTACCCCTGTTGAAAATTCACTCTCTAAGAGCGTTTGCTGATTAAGCAGAAAATCACTGGACTCACATGGACGAGCTTCCACAGTGTCCGTAGCAGGATGTCATATTGACGGGCTGTGCGCTCTTACAGCCATTCACCTCGATGACTGTCGGCTTACTCTGGACCTCACACACACTGCGGATCTTGCCTGGAACACACAGCAGCTGTTAGGCTCTAACAATAACACATGATACACAGCTCTGTCCTCCTAAGTCGACTTTACATCTTTAACACATGTTTATGATTTCAGGTTTAGTTATTGTTTAAATACTTTGACTCCATCAACTTACAGGTTTTGCAACATCCATTTGCATCAGTTGTCTCGGTGCCCTGGAGGAAGAAGACATGTTGTCATGTTGTGTGTTAGATACAGGCAGTATGTGTAGTGAGGGGGTGAGGCAGCGGAGGGGGGGTTTATCAGCTGTAGACGTTTAATAAACTCACAGGTTCACAGTCCAAGGGGTTAAAGGGAGGACAACTGGTCTTGGTCTCCTTGGTAACATGCTGTCCGTTGATATTCTCACAGGTGTACTGCACACACTTGTCATCAGGGGGTATATAGGTGTCGTTGACCTGTACCAACAGGAAATAAGTCACATGTTCAACAAAGAGCTGATCATTTATCCCTTTTGTCTCATATACAAACACAACTTCATGTTGTAATGTTTTCATCAACGTTTCTGGAGAAGAGAAAGAACAAGAGCTAACACCATCAAATGTGATGAAGGTGATATTAAAAGGTACCGATGTTGAATGCTTAATGTTTTTAACAATGTAAACAACTTTCATGTTTTTAAACAACTTATTTCTAACTTTGAAATAATTCAAATAATTTTTCTGTTTCTCTTTGTCTTACTTTTGTTAACCTACATTTTCAACTGGTAAAAGGAGCTACATAACATCCCTTCTCTTGGCTGTTATAAATGTGAGGTAACACACATACTGTTTACTAACCTCAATGATATGCGTGGTGTTGTCGCGTGTAGTGAAAATACAGCTCGTCTGAACACAGGTTCCACAGCACTTGTCATGTACGGTCTGATATTCATAACCCTGAAAGAAAGACAGAGAGAAAGGGGAGGGGTAAGAGGAAAGAAAAAGAAATTAACTCTTGGCTCTGTAAGAAAATGTTTTGTGTGTGTTTAAACCATGTTAAGCTCCTTTTTGTATTTTATTTTATGGTGCCCACTGATGGAACTTTCTGAAAAGCTGTAACATGATTCTGGGATTTTCTTACATTATTTTAAGGTATATGGGTATATGTCACTGTGCTGGACAGTGCAACACCTCATTATTTTATTAGTTTGGGTAACCGTGCAGTGGGCTGCAAGCTCTGTTGTAATCCTGTCTAAAACTTAGAGGAAATCCCAACCTGCAACCTTGTACATCTGAATTATTGAAACAGGAACTGAAAAAGCCTGGTGAGGTACTGGATGAACATCATGACGTAACTAGTCAGGATGAGAACTCACAACAAGTTAATGCCACAAGGTTACATAAACCCACCTGACCCTGGCCAACCCTGAGAAGCTACTGCTGGGTAATGGAAGAAAGAGTCGGAAGGAAATCCTCAGACTAGATAATCTTCATTCCCTGCAGAACTACAACATGCATTAGCTTGTACTGGTTCCACCCCATAAAGTGTACCCCTGAAGTCCAGGTCTGCTCTAGTGGGAGTGAAGCTTTTGTGTGGTAATGAACTTACTTTGGAGCAGGTAGTGTTGCAGACAATAGGTTTGCAGATAATCATGTTCAGCTTTGTGATGGGGTCCATATTGGAGCCACAGTGACACTCCTGGCAGGGCTCAGGTTTGACGGACCCCTCTTGTGTAGTTCCCAGTGTTGCCTCCTCCTCTTCTGATGGTGCTAGTGTTGCTCCGGATGATTGCTCTGTTCCTGATGGTGCTTGTAATGGTGATTTTGATGGTTCCTCCAGTGGTGGTTCTGATGGTGTTTCTGGTGTTGGTATCTTGGCACCAGGCTATGAAATACACAGTGATCAATGCTTTACTCTCAGACATCAGTTCAGTATTGAATCAGTACAAATTAACCAACAAGTGTAAAGGTTTTTGTAACTGTAATAAAAATTTTTGACCCACTGGTAAAACAAATGTTTATCCTGGTGACTGACAGCAGGTCACACTGCACTTCACTGCACCTCATGTTTATTATTGTTTATTATTGTTGTTATTTAGTTTTGTTGGGGCCACAAAGAGCTGAGCTGAAGAAATATGTGGTCGGTTATGAGCATTGAGAACAACAGCTGGACCTCACTTCATAAATGAGAAACAGGCTCTACTTGGATCAATCAGGGAAAATGAAGACACACGTACAGGTTACCATGGTCACCAAATGATCTTGCATAACAGAAGAAGTGAAGTTTACTCAGAAAGCACCTTTTGTAGTGGTCTTGGTGTGGTTGTTTACTCCACGCCAGAAGGTAAATGAGTTCACAGCAAAACAAACAAACAAAACCAACATGCCAGTTAGTTTGAACCTGACCAAACATTTAAAAAGCTCCCTGAAGCTGCACTGGGGGCTGTTTGTGCTCTTATTCACACTTACTACAGTGGGTGTAGTTCAGATGAGTTATGGTGTGAACATTGACATTTATTGCACAGGAGCAAATACACGGTCACATCCAGGTAACTGTGACACTGTGATATAGAAAGTCTGTGACAGGTAAGTGATCAATCCGGCAACTGTCAAGAAAACCATCTCCTCTATCATTTGTAATCATGGTAACAAATATGCACATTAATGTGTTTGTGAAAAAGGATTTTGAGATGTTATTTGACAGCAGCTATCATTCTTCTCCCTGTTTGTCATATTTCATGTCAGATAAGAATAAATATAAATAAAGTCCAGTTTAAGTCTCAACAATGGAATATATATATATATATATATATATATATATATATATATATATATCAGTGCTTTCTGGATACTTTCCAGACCCTGTTAGTCCTCACCTCTCCACCTGTGGCCCCCTACTGCTTTTTACCTGGCCCTGCTCCTCTCAACATACCTGTCCCCTTGTTCCCTCTTTTAACCCCACAGTAGAAATAGCAGTTACTCCCCTACAGTCTGCTGAGTTTGGACTGTGTGCTTACCTTGTATTCATTGTTTTCATAGACACACACACCTTTAGGAACTGTAAGGACAAAAAAAAAAGAGACACTAGTTTATTAGATTTAGTGACATAGAAGTGTGGTTAATCTATCTCTGTATACATATGTATATAACATGTAATCCTTTGGTGAGACAATAAAAAGCATGGTCCCCCAAAATTTTTGTTTTGAACATTCATTACAATGAATTGTTTCAGATTTAACCCTAACAACAAAAGCTGAAGAGTTATTAAAACTTAAACCTTTCCTCTTCTCAAGACTAAATCACTGGACTGATGCATGTTTCTTTTTACTGGCACTGCCTCTCCATAAACAGGGCATGCATCAAGCTACATGCTACTGATATTCGAAACATTTTCCTTCTGCTTTTGCGTTTTAAAATAAATACAGGAAGAATCCACCCATCACTAATTTCTGTTTACTTCTCTTGGTTTCAGCTGCTGTGGAGTTCTTTAACAATAAACCTCATACAGACTCACCATGGTATGTTTCTTTAGTACAGTTCTGCATCACATACTGCACACCAGCAGATGACAATATGTTGATAGACTAGAGTCACTTACCGCACTTGTAGGATTTGCAGCAAGTGCCGTTGGTGCTGCTGAGTTGGAAGCCCAGCTGGCAGGTCATGGGAGTAGGACACAGGTTTACGTTGCATTCTGTTGGGACAGAAGTGAAGACTTACCTTTGATAACAATAACTTTAACAAACAAAACAGTTTAGATGATTCGGAGTGAGTTCACTTTCAGAAAGGCCCTGGTCACACTGACACATAGAAACTGTCCAGTATAACCACAGTGTAACCACACACACACCAGAAACGGACAACTCACCACCGTAACAACCTCATGCATTAGCTATTGTTGTTGTAAATATGTAATTTTTTGTATCTATATATTTAGTACATTATTATACTGTTATTATTTATCGTTCTAAATATTTGTTATTGCAGTTTCTGCAGCTTTCCTGTTCTCTGCACTGCCACTTTGCTGCTGTAACATTGTGAATTTCCCCATTGTGGGACTAATAAAAGTGATCTTATCTTATCTTATCTTATCTTATCTTATCTTATCTTATCACACTGAAACAG
The DNA here is from genome assembly GCF_046630095.1 of Trachinotus anak. Classification (NCBI taxonomy): domain Eukaryota; kingdom Metazoa; phylum Chordata; class Actinopteri; order Carangiformes; family Carangidae; genus Trachinotus; species Trachinotus anak. Next base: position 1,389,719 of record NW_027273862.1, on the reverse strand, counting down.
GTAGAGATTAAATGTGTTATGTTAATGAGAGGCCACCCAGATTAATCCTGTTTAAATCAGAGATAATGAATTACTGTTGAGAGGCAAGCCTTGGAATATTCTCATTTGTCCAGGTCATAGTATCTCAAAGGAGTTTTAAATCGAAAAGCAACTGGACTTGGTTATTTGTCTAGGAAGACGTTTCACCTCTCATCCAAGCAGCAAAGTGGCAGTGGCCACAGTTTCGATTTAAAACTCCTTTGAGATGTTGAGAGGCAAGACAGTTATATCTCCCCACTGATTTCAAATGTCCGCTCTGCATTAACAAGGTAATTGAGCAAAAAGCAGAGGATGTTCAGTGTGATGAGAGACAAAACTAAAACCACTGGCTACTAGACGGCTACTGTATTCTTTCGATCTAAAACATGTTTGTTTTTTTTTTTTACTTCCAGCAGCCAGCACCAATGTTATGTATAATTTTCAAACAACACTGGTACAGTCCTGCAGTTACTGCAGCTGTTTGCTTTTTCTGCCTGTCCTTAATCCTGCTGTGAGAGGGATTTTTTAATTCATTTTTACATACATCAACAATATAAATATGACACTGCATGAGAGAATAAACATGTATGTTATGAATACAGTGGAAGGTTCTCGCTTAAAAATGGGTGAAAACAGTGAAAGAGTAAAGTAAAACCCAATCTTTACCCGGTGTTAACATGCATATGTCATTCAATATCACCTGAATAATGACACTGCTCATCTGATTATTCATGAGAGTTCTCACTCTCTCTGCTCTGAATACATTGTGATTGGGTTTCAAAAGACAAATTAGTCTGCAACTTGTCAACAAACATTGTGGGTGAAGTGAAGTGATGCATCTGTATGGACACATATTTTTTCTTAGCAGAGGCTTGTCTGTAGCTTTTTGACAGACATACAGGTAGGTCACCTGTCAACTTGTCAGGAGGACTTTTAGGAATAAATCTTCATTTTGGGAAATATCTAGAGGCAGAAATTTCAAATCCCATAGCTGATTGTTTTGTTCAGTTCAAGGATCTGTAGTCACTGACTGTAGCCGGGTTTCCATCACAGTTTTACGCAAAATAGAAGCGATTTTCTACGAGTCTACAAAACACAATTGCAAATGGTCTGTGTTTCCATTGAATGATGCTATGTGAATAAAGCTGGGTTTTCTCCTCTCGTGATATTGTTCCAATTAAACATGAAGATGGATTTCCAGCGGTCTACCTCTTGGTTGGAACTGGCTCTCTGGGAATGATACAGAAAGTGCCATGACTTGAATGCAAATGAAGTGTTTCCATTTTCATTTTGTAAAGTATTGCTTTGTCTAAGAGTTTTTTTTTAATGTGTTTCCATTACCCGTTTCTCAGTTTGCTATTTCAAATTGTGTATTAAGCAAGTTAATGGAAACGCACCTTGTGTAGCTCACTCAATTTTTTCCTTTCTCATAAAGCTGTGATGTTACTGAGCTGACTCTGACTGTCTTCACTGTGGTAGTAAGTTCAGTTTGCTTCTGCTCTAAACTGTCCAGAACAAACCAGGCTTGTATGAGCAGTGTTTGTATCTCAGCAGCCACCTAACATACTGTGACATACTGGCTAATCACAACTGAGCTGACAAGGGTCTTTTACTCACCAGAGAGGGGAGCTTCAGTGCAGAAAGCTACTGATCCAAAGTTCAAAAATACACCTAGGGACACCTCTGAAGCTCACTCATTTACACACTGTATCATGTGTGTTTAATCCTACACAAACAGAGAAATGTATTTCCCAAAATGTGGTGGCTGAGATGAGACCACCTCCAGATGTCGCCTGGCAAATCCAATAGCATTCAGATTGCAGTGTGCATTTACAGCTGCATTAGACTGTGTGGAGATTATGTATGCAGATGCTGACCACATGTTAATATCAGGTGGAGATTGGGTATAAGGTGAAAAGAAATCCTGAAGATTAATCTTCATCAGAGGCAGGTTTTACTGCCACCCTCTGTCACTTTGTTCCTTCAATAAAGTGACACAATCGGATCGTCTAATTCTGAGACACCACTACTGACCACATGACTGTGTTGTGCAGCAGCTGTCTGTCTTGTTGACCAGCTGCTGGCCAGGCTCGGTGCAGTTGGGGCTTGGTACCGTCGGGCACTTGATGGGCTCACATCTGATGCTCATGGAGTCCTTGTCACAGAAACAGGTGTTGCAGCCACTTTCCCACGTGTCACCAGGCTGGTAAAGAGAAAGGAAGTAGTTCAGACACACAGCTTGTGCTTTGCTGGTGTATGTGTATGTATGTTTTTATGAATTCTCACCTGTTTGGGTTTTCCATCAGGTCCAACACAATCTAAAATACAAATAAAAGCAAGCATTTGTAGAGTTGTAGGTCTGCCAGCTGATACTTTTGTGAAAAATATTCACAAAAATTATTCACATATTCAAGTTTTGTTTTTTTTTTTGTAGGAGCTCCTCTTACCGCAAGAAAGAACACAAGTGTCATAGACTGTGTTGAATAAGGTGGTGCCAGGAGGACAGAAGCAGCCCTCCTTAGTGGAGTTTGTGGATGTGTTGCTGTCAGTCTGGTACTTCTTGTTGTATCTGATGTCAGAAATAAAAAAATGTGTTATTGCAGAGGTGAGCAGACTAGAAATGTTTTTAAAGATGTCAAACAAGAGCAGAAACCTTCACTGATGATGAACTCTCTAAGGTCTTAATAGTTATTTGTAGTATATCTTCAAGAGTGCAATTAAGTCTGTCTCACATTATATCAAAATCTGATTGACATTAATCATTTTATAATTTAGTGCTTCAATAACAACCTAAATGTGAGCACATAAATCAGGTGAGTGGTGTATAAATGTTAAGATACCTAAAAAAAACCAAAAAACACAGTAAACTTCACCTGTCGTTGCATGTAGACTCCACAGAGGGGCCACAAGCCATGTACACTTTGTTGCTTGGACACTTGTGCTCTGTAAGATGGAGATATGCTTATACACACATTCTTCAGAACTCCACACAACAGCTGTGTCATTGTATGCTACTGATTATTTCTCTCACCACACAGCCCATTAGTAGCATTCCTCCAGTTGATACAGATTCCTTCACTAGCGCACTGAGTGGCGTAGGCCTCCAGGCTGGAGCAGGTGTTATTGTTACAACTGTCTTTTACACAAGATGTCACAAATGGTCCTGGGTGTATGATTTCGTGGCACGGTTCAAATACACTAGAGGGAACAAACACAAGCCAGGACAGTACATCAGGAAAAATGATCAGAGGACATAAACATCATCTAATCCATCTAAATTTCAGGAGCAGTCTCTGTGTGCTGCTGTCGTTATTCATGCTAAAAGACTCCTATGTAAGATGGCAAACTGTGGAGAGATATTGCCAGTTTATCACAGGGCTGATATATCGAGACAGACAATCATTCACACTCACATTCACACCTACTGCCAATTTAGAGCCACCAGTTAACCTGCATGTCTTTGGACTCTGGGAGGAAGCTGGAGCACTAGGAAGAAACCACGCAGGTACAAGCCCATGCAACCTCCACACAGTTATTTCTAAAGACAGATTCAATCCTCCCGGATGTGGATGATACCAGTCTTACTCAAATCTGTGGCGAGATGTTCTGCCATTCTTCACAGATAATTATTCTCAGCTGCTCTTTGTTGGAGGGGTTTTGTTTCTTTACTTTCCACTTTAAAAAACTCTTTTATTGGGTTCAAGTCAGGGGACATATTTGACTGGGTCAGCATCAAACTCTGTGTGTGTGTGATTCTTGCAGTGTGTTTGGGATCATTGTCATGTTGGAAAATTCCTCTCCTGTCAAGCTTCTTGAGACTGAGAGGCATCTTTTAATTCAGTATTTGGGTAAACAAGCTTGTATTCATAGTGTCATCTATAAATGCGATCTCTCCTACATCTTTTGCATCAATGAACCCCCATATCCACACACCACAATATTTCACAGTCAGCACTGTGCCATCACTGGCCTGCTCCACACCAAATGCGCTGGACCCCATCTGATCCCAATAAATTCATTTGCTGCCAATATTTGTCAAGGACTTCATGCAATATTTGGTTTCCCTCACCTGTTGGTTAGAAGATCACAGATAGCAGGTTTGCAAGCAGACGGTGTTGTTGAATATTGTGCTTCTGAGGTGGTCCTGGTTGCTGTAGTTGTAGTTGTAGTTGGTGGGGTTGTGGGGGTGACACAGGGTGTACCTGGGACATGCCACTCTCCTGCAGAGACTGAGCAGCTTTCCACCTGTCCGTTAGGAGAACGGCAGTCGTTCTTCTTCGAGTTGTCACAGGTTCCTGGAAAAAGAGAGGCAGCAGGATGAAGGCAGCGCACTCAGCCTCATGCAAGAACGAGCCACACCAGCAGATCTTTTTCAGTTTCTCTAAGGTATTAGCAAAATTTGTGAGTGGTCTAGACCTCGTTAGTCACCTAAAAAAAAACACAAAGTTAATATTCTAATAGACAGATTGTCATGATCATGGAAATTTACTTTATTTACATATTGTGACTCAGCAACTACAGTTCAGAATTATTGAAAAATTCCTCAGGTCTCTGCACAATATCATCACCTGCTACAGTGTAACATCACTTTTCACAGGCTTTGACGTTCTGTCGTCTAACATCTCTGTCACTGTCGACCCCTTGACAGACTCGACCATTTTGCTTTAGAAAGACATTGTTTAGCATCTAATGTCATGAAGGATAAACCACTCTGTCTTTATGTCTGTCACAGTGCAGAGCAGTGCAACGAAGTGGTTTTCTACTATGACCACATTGTTGATTAACTTGTCATATTTTCATCTGTTGATTTCTAACAGATTTAAAGTGCCACACTATTAAATTCTCTTTTTTAACCCTTGCAGGCTGCATTATGTGTCAATTTTTGGAGAGTTGATTATGCTAATGATCAAATCCTCACCAACCAGTGGTGCTCATCAGGCTGAAACAAATTATTTATGTCACGTTTTTGCAGTGAAGTAACCCCTGAAAATCCATCTTTTTGTTAGTGTAAATTGCATAAATTTGCATATTCAAATGAAAAAGCTTCTAACAGAAGAACTGTAAAGCTAAAATTAATTTATGCCACTTGAAAGGTAGTATATTATAGTTTCTGAAAATTTGCTCGTTTAGCACAAGACTAAAACCCAACCTAAACTACAACAGCTCAAACATGGTATTTTCCTGTATTTCTTTTTCCTCACCTAAAAAAAAGTCATATTTGATAACAATAACTAGGACATAATTTATGCAAGAATGAAAATGAAGATCATCACATCCCTGCTACATCTTGTCAAAAAAACCTGTGTGAAATTTCAGGCTTAAGAAAGTTTGGTGAATCAGATGGGGTACAAACAAACCTCAAACCTCGAAGAAAAAGTACAAGAAATTAGAATATGTAAATGTTCATACTTGATGCTTTTTGTTTCTTTTTAACGATGGGCATCAAGTTATGATGTCGACTTGACTTGGATTCAAACTTTAGCTATGCTATCTACAGTACACACATATTTTATCCTGTTTTTTTTATTATTCAATTATGCAGGGATGTCCTGATCATTTGGGTTGTACCAACTCTGTGAATTGTGGTATCGACTATGCTAATGGATTAAATTCAGAAGTGTTATAGTGCAAACTATCCTGAGTGCAGCCTTGCAGTGGCGGTGTAGTGCAGCAGGTGCAGCTCTCACTGACATGTTTTTAATTTCTTTCTTCCCAAAATTTGGCCTGTGACTAGGTTAAGGTAAAGATCAGAAAATGTTGGTGTAACTCACCACACTGTCCCTCAGTGTTACCCCCAAAGAGGGAATAGGGAAGGTTAATGCTGAATGTGGAGCCGGTGTAGCTCACTTTTGTCTCTATCTCTGGTATCTCCAGTGTGATCCGCATATCTGTGCTAGTGAGGTGCAGCACAGAATTGCTGTAGGCGGGATAGATTCGTTTCTGATTCACATACACCTGCAGGACAAGGATACTACACATTAGAAAAGACTCTGAACCAAGCACAGCAACATTTCTAACAACACTTTGACAGATTAACCATTAAGTCACAGCTCTAAAAATAATTTATGAACAATTAATGAAGTGAGATACTGACTTTAAAATACCAAACGTCTGATAATTTGAATTGTTGCTTACCACATTAACTGTTGTTCCTGAAGTCTTCAACTGAGTAAAATCTACCTCGTAGGATTTGTATGTAACATTGAGAGCCTGGGGGCAGAATGTGCTGTCTGATGGATCACAGTCATGGTTATTTACTATAATAGACAAATTATATTTCGTAATAATCTCTTTGACCAGGTAGTAAGTGCAATTCTTGCTGAAACTGTATGAATTTCCATCAAATGTCATGTAGTGTGATCCACCCCAGACATTGCACACACCTGCAGGAGAAGAACCATGTATGAAAATTACAAGTAGGAACTGGAACAGGCAGAAAACACCAAGATCACTATGTTTAGTAGCGCTTATTATCTACTATAGAATCTGTACTATAGAATGTCAGGTGATGGACCAAGATCAATGAAAACTGCAGCACACATTTTCTTAGTAAATCTAGTTCACTGTAAAGTACAACTGTTACTACAGTACTACTGTCTTGAGAGCGCATTGCCACAGGATTCTCTGCTGCAAATAATAGTAAAAAAAAATGAGTAACCTGTGTTGAAAGGTTAGATTTTCAGCTTACATTGACATTCGTAGTGGAAGCAGCATCCGTCTTCATCAACAACCTTGACAGCTTTGTGTCCATTGGTACAGATGGGTTGTTGCACTGTGGGACAGGGAGTCTGTGTATCTGTGACCTTGCCATTATTGCACATAGCTGTGGTGCAGTTGTCAACTTTCCAGGTCTCTCCATTCTGGGTGGGGATTGTGAAGCAGTAAGTTATATAGTAAAGTGTAGGTGTGTTATACAGTTAAGTGTAATTCAACAGATTTTTTGAGATGAAGGGCTCTACTTTTGTGAACTGCTGCTGGGCTGGCTTAGTGCACCTGTGGCCCCCTTGGATATGGGGCAGTATCAGAAAAACTTATCATACATTATAGGTGGGCGTGTTAGAGGCTGTGGCAATTGTGGCCAATCATATTATATATAGGTACTTTCACTCACTTTTAACCCCTTTTCGCAGGATTTGTTGACAGTTTGAGAAACCATGAAGAGTTTCAAACATGACTAGAAGCTAAAATATACTCATTGTGATAATTATCCATACAATAACCATTTGCAGTCAAATGCCACCATAGTAGTGTTATATATAAACTGAAAATAGGATTTAAAATGTGCTTAAGCATGCTTCTTTTTTTGCTAGGATTATCTTTAATGTTTAAAATGGTTAGATTTGACTGGTTTACTTGCAAAAATAACTAATGACAGTCTAGGAGTAAAATAGTTGCCTGTTTATTTCTCACACTGATCCTGTTGATGTTCCACAAATAAACTCATGAGGATGTCTAAAATAACATTTTAAATTAAGGTACTTTTGTTTCTGGGAAGACCACTTAAAAAATCTCTAACACATCATGTTGGTCTTCACAGCCACACATCTGTCTGTTCTGTAACTGAAAACATGAAGCTCTGGGGACATCCAGTGGTCAAATCTGTACAATTCAACTCCCGTCCAAGGGACAATTTTTCAACATCATGGTGCTGGTTTATGGTACGCCACTGATTTGGCATTTCCATACTCTCTACCATGCCTCTCCTCCCCTTGGGATGCATGGTAAAGCACCAAGTTACTAGACTGGCACAGTCAAGGAAACAACCACATCACCATGTGATTCAGGAAACGCCACTTTGCTGTTGTGGTGCTGGTGTGGTGCATTCTGCACAGTGCACAAAGACCAAAATAGAGCCCACAGAGTCCTAAGCTTAAAAGGTCACCTGAGATGTGTTCATGGACACAAAGTAGCTACTGATGAAATACAATGCTTAAAGTCTTTTGGAAATACAATCATGAATCGAAACATATTTTATATATGTCATACCTTTCTTGGTGGATCCACACCATTACAGTCCAGGGTTGTTGTAGATGGGGTTGTTGATGTAGAGGGAGTCGAGGTAGGAATAGTTGTGGTGGGAGGAACTGAATTTGAACCTATGGCCTTTGTAGTGGTGATTAACACAGTAGTAGTAGCAGGACGGGCCGTTGTGCTGGGTATCATTGTGGTACATAAACTGGAGTTAATGTCAATTATACAAGATGCATTGCAAAGCGCAACGAAACACCAACCCAAGCCATCAGTGACATTGTACACCAAGTCCCCTGTAGAAAACAGAGTGGATATAAAAGTTTAGTGCACAAAATTAAAGGAATACTGATTCACAAACAAATGTATTTAATAAGAGACAGCATAATGTACCACTTCCGAGGGAACAGAGAGTAATGATCAGATAATCATGAAGTAATGAGAAAGTACTTAAGTAACTATTTAATATGACAAGTCATTTCTTGGTGCAGAGAAAGATTAATTAACAATTAAGATATAGGCTCTGTTCAGGCCTGGTATTAATATGCATCCTCAGTGATTTGATCACAAGTGGTCAGCTCTGAGTTTGTCTGTTCATACGAGGAATCAATCAAGGAACCAAGTGTGAATTCTCCACTAAACACTCAGTAATCATTAAATAACTGGAAATGATATGATGTACCACTTGAGGGTGTACAAACAAAGTAACTGATGATTAAAAAATGTGTCAATAATATGGTTCCACAACCTATGGTGAAAGAGGTCAGTATGTTACTCCGCAGATATCTATAAATTGATTATTAACCAGTTTTAAAGTAATTTAATGTAATTTAAAGTAATTTATGTAGGAAATGGAAAACACACTGGATGAAAAATTGTTTGTACAATTGTACAAATGATCATGCATAAAAAGACAGCTGAATTTCTGACTCAAGTAGAAAAAGGATGGAAAAAAAAGGACTTTTATTCTGAAAAACCAATCCAACCAAATCATTGCACTTCCGATGCTAAGTACCAATGAAAATAGAAACATGCATGTGAAAATGAAATTGGAGAACCACCTACCGGGATGATATGAAGTTCCATTCATAATACAGGAACATAATGTTGGAGATGTGGTAAACTGTGAAAGAGTAGAAACAACTGTGGTTCTTGTTGGTTGGGCAGTGGTTGAACCAGTCGTGTAAACTGTTGCGGTGTAAGCAGTTGCGGTGGGTGGAAGTGTCTGAGTTATTGGGCCAATAGAAGATGTAGCTTTCACTGTTGTTCCTGTAGTTGCACTTGAACTAAAAATGGTTGTGTTTTCAACAGAGGGTCTTGTTACAACAGTCGATGTTGCTTCGGGCGATCCTGTGATTACATTAACTGTAGTTTTAAGACTTGCTGTTGTAATCACTGGCAATGAAGTTGTAGTTTCAACAACAGCTGTCGTGGAGGTGGTCACCGGGCTGGTGGTGACTGTAGGTGGTTTTGTTGTCTCAGCACTAATTGTTGTTTCTTCTGATGATGTTGTTTCTGCTGGTTTGGGTGTTGTTCCCTTAGTTGTTGTTAAAGGTGCTTTAGTGGTGGTGGTACTAACAGATGGTTTTGATGTCACAACTGTGGTTTCTGCACTTGTTGTTGTGACACCAGGCACTGAGGTTGTAGTTTCAACAACAGCTGTCGTGGAAATGGTCACCGGGCCGGTGGTGACTGTAGGTGGTTTTGTTGTCTCAACACTAATTGTTGTTTCTTCTGATGTTGTTGTTTGAACTGCTTTGGGTGTTGTTCCCTTAGTTGTTGTTAAAGGTGCTTTAGTGGTGGTGGTACTAACAGATGGTTTTGAAGTCACAACTGTGGTTTCTGCACTTGTTGTTGTGACACCAGGCACTGAGGTTGTAGTTTCAACAACAGCTGTCGTGGAGGTGGTCACCGGGCCGGTGGTGACTGTAGGTGGTTTTGTTGTCTCAACACTAATTGTTGTTTCTTCTGATGATGTTGTTTCTGCTGGTTTGGTTGTCGTTCCCTTAGTTGTTGTTAAAGGTGCTTTAGTGGTGGTGGTACTAACAGATGGTTTTGATGTCACAACTGTTGTTTCTGAGCTTGTTGTTGTGACACCAGGCACAGAAGTTGTAGTTTCAACAACAGCTGTCGTGGAGGTGGTCACCGGGCCGGTGGTGACTGTAGGTGGTTTTGTTGTCTCAACACTAATTGTTGTTTCTTCTGATGATGTTGTTTCTGCTGGTTTGGTTGTCGTTCCCTTAGTTGTTGTTAAAGGTGCTTTAGTGGTGGTGGTACTAACAGATGGTTTTGATGTCACAACTGTGGTTTCTGCACTTGTTGTTGTGACACCAGGCACTGAGGTTGTAGTTTCAACCACAGCTGTCGTGGAAATGGTCACTGGGCCGGTGGTGACTGTAGGTGGTTTTGTTGTCTCAACACTAATTGTTGTTTCTTCTGATGTTGTTGTTTGAACTGCTTTGGGTGTTGTTCCCTTAGTTGTGGTTAAAGGTGCTTTAGTGGTGGTGGTACTAACAGATGGTTTTGAAGTCACAACTGTGGTTTCTGCACTTGTTGTTGTGACACCAGGCACTGAGGTTGTAGTTTCAACAACAGCTGTCGTGGAGGTGGTCACCGGGCTGGTGGTGACTGTAGGTGGTTTTGTTGTCTCAACACTAATTGTTGTTTCTTCTGATGATGTTGTTTCTGCTGGTTTGGTTGTTGTTCCCTTAGTTGTTGTTAAAGGTGCTTTAGTGGTGGTGGTACTAACAGATGGTTTTGATGTTACAACTGTTGTTTCTGAGCTTGTTGTTGTGACACCAGGCACAGAAGTTGTAGTTTCAACAACAGCTGTCGTGGAGGTGGTCACCGGGCCGGTGGTGACTGTAGGTGGTTTTGTTGTCTCAACACTAATTGTTGTTTCTTCTGATGATGTTGTTTCTGCTGGTTTGGTTGTCGTTCCCTTAGTTGTTGTTAAAGGTGCTTTAGTGGTGGTGGTACTAACAGATGGTTTTGATGTCACAACTGTGGTTTCTGCACTTGTTGTTGTGACACCAGGCACTGAGGTTGTAGTTTCAACAACAGCTGTCGTGGAAATGGTCACTGGGCCGGTGGTGACTGTAGGTGGTTTTGTTGTCTCAACACTAATTGTTGTTTCTTCTGATGTTGTTGTTTGAACTGCTTTGGGTGTTGTTCCCTTAGTTGTGGTTAAAGGTGCTTTAGTGGTGGTGGTACTAACAGATGGTTTTGAAGTCACAACTGTGGTTTCTGCACTTGTTGTTGTGACACCAGGCACTGAGGTTGTAGTTTCAACAACAGCTGTCGTGGAGGTGGTCACCGGGCCGGTGGTGACTGTAGGTGGTTTTGTTGTCTCAACACTAATTGTTGTTTCTTCTGATGATGTTGTTTCTGCTGGTTTGGTTGTTGTTCCCTTAGTTGTTGTTAAAGGTGCTTTAGTGGTGGTGGTACTAACAGATGGTTTTGATGTTACAACTGTTGTTTCTGAGCTTGTTGTTGTGACACCAGGCACTGAGGTTGTAGTTTCAACAACAGCTGTCGTGGAGGTGGTCACCGGGCCGGTGGTGACTGTAGGTGGTTTTGTTGTCTCAACACTAATTGTTGTTTCTTCTGATGATGTTGTTTCTGCGGGTTTGGTTGTCGTTCCCTTAGTTGTTGTTAAAGGTGCTTTAGTGGTGGTGGTACTAAAAGATGGTTTTGATGTCACAACTGTGGTTTCTGCACTTGTTGTTGTGACACCAGGCACTGAGGTTGTAGTTTCAACAACAGCTGTCGTGGAAATGGTCACTGGGCCGGTGGTGACTGTAGGTGGTTTTGTTGTCTCAACACTAATTGTTGTTTCTTCTGATGTTGTTGTTTGAACTGCTTTGGGTGTTGTTCCCTTAGTTGTGGTTAAAGGTGCTTTAGTGGTGGTGGTACTAACAAATGGTTTTGAAGTCACAACTGTGGTTTCTGCACTTGTTGTTGTGACACCAGGCACAGAAGTTGAAGTTTCAACAACAGCTGTCGTGGAGGTGGTCACCGGGCCGGTGGTGACTGTAGGTGGTTTTGTTGTCTCAACACTAATTGTTGTTTCTTCTGATGATGTTGTTTCTGCGGGTTTGGTTGTCGTTCCCTTAGTTGTTGTTAAAGGTGCTTTAGTGGTGGTGGTACTAAAAGATGGTTTTGATGTCACAACTGTGGTTTCTGCACTTGTTGTTGTGACACCAGGCACTGAGGTTGTAGTTTCAACAACAGCTGTCGTGGAAATGGTCACTGGGCCGGTGGTGACTGTAGGTGGTTTTGTTGTCTCAACACTAATTGTTGTTTCTTCTGATGTTGTTGTTTGAACTGCTTTGGGTGTTGTTCCCTTAGTTGTGGTTAAAGGTGCTTTAGTGGTGGTGGTACTAACAAATGGTTTTGAAGTCACAACTGTGGTTTCTGCACTTGTTGTTGTGACACCAGGCACAGAAGTTGAAGTTTCAACAACAGCTGTCGTGGAGGTGGTCACCGGGCCGGTGGTGACTGTAGGTGGTTTTGTTGTCTCAACACTAATTGTTGTTTCTTCTGATGATGTTGTTTCTGTGGGTTTGGTTGTCGTTCCCTTAGTTGTTGTTAAAGGTGCTTTAGTGGTGGTGGTACTAACAGATGGTTTTGAAGTCACAACTGTGGTTTCTGCACTTGTTGTTGTGACACCAGGCACTGAGGTTGTAGTTTCAACAACAGCTGTCGTGGAAATGGTCACTGGGCCGGTGGTGACTGTAGGTGGTTTTGTTGTCTCAACACTAATTGTTGTTTCTTCTGATGTTGTTGTTTGAACTGCTTTGGGTGTTGTTCCCTTAGTTGTGGTTAAAGGTGCTTTAGTGGTGGTGGTACTAACAGATGGTTTTGAAGTCACAACTGTGGTTTCTGCACTTGTTGTTGTGACACCAGGCACTGAGGTTGTAGTTTCAACAACAGCTGTCGTGGAGGTGGTCACCGGGCCGGTGGTGACTGTAGGTGGTTTTGTTGTCTCAACACTAATTGTTGTTTCTTCTGATGACGTTGTTTCTGCTGGTTTGGTTGTCGTTCCCTTAGTTGTGGTTAAAGGTGCTTTAGTGGTGGTGGTACTAACAGATGGTTTTGATGTCACAACTGTGGTTTCTGCACTTGTTGTTGTGACACCAGGCACTGAGGTTGTAGTTTCAACAACAGCTGTCGTGGAGGTGGTCACTGGGCCGGTGGTGACTGTAGGTGGTTTTGTTGTCTCAACACTAATTGTTGTTTCTTCTGATGATGTTGTTTCTGCTGGTTTGGTTGTCGTTCCCTTAGTTGTTGTTAAAGGTGCTTTAGTGGTGGTGGTACTAACAGATGGTTTTGATGTCACAACTGTGGTTTCTGCACTTGTTGTTGTGACACCAGGCACTGAGGTTGTAGTTTCAACAACAGCTGTCGTGGAAATGGTCACTGGGCCGGTGGTGACTGTAGGTGGTTTTGTTGTCTCAACACTAATTGTTGTTTCTTCTGATGTTGTTGTTTGAACTGCTTTGGGTGTTGTTCCCTTAGTTGTGGTTAAAGGTGCTTTAGTGGTGGTGGTACTAACAGATGGTTTTGATGTCACAACTGTGGTTTCTGCACTTGTTGTTGTGACACCAGGCACTGAGGTTGTAGTTTCAACAACAGCTGTCGTGGAGGTGGTCAGTGGGCCGGTGGTGACTGTAGGTGGTTTTGTTGTCTCAACACTAATTGTTGTTTCTTCTGATGATGTTGTTTCTGCTGGTTTGGTTGTCGTTCCCTTAGTTGTTGTTAAAGGTGCTTTAGTGGTGGTGGTACTAACAGATGGTTTTGATGTCACAACTGTGGTTTCTGCACTTGTTGTTGTGACACCAGGCACTGAGGTTGTAGTTTCAACAACAGCTGTCGTGGAAATGGTCAGTGGGCCGGTGGTGACTGTAGGTGGTTTTGTTGTCTCAACACTAATTGTTGTTTCTTCTGATGTTGTTGTTTGAACTGCTTTGGGTGTTGTTCCCTTAGTTGTGGTTAAAGGTGCTTTAGTGGTGGTGGTACTAACAGATGGTTTTGAAGTCACAACTGTGGTTTCTGCACTTGTTGTTGTGACACCAGGCACTGAGGTTGTAGTTTCAACAACAGCTGTCGTGGAGGTGGTCACCGGGCCGGTGGTGACTGTAGGTGGTTTTGTTGTCTCAACACTAATTGTTGTTTCTTCTGATGATGTTGTTTCTGCTGGTTTGGTTGTTGTTCCCTTAGTTGTTGTTAAAGGTGCTTTAGTGGTGGTGGTACTAACAGATGGTTTTGATGTTACAACTGTTGTTTCTGAGCTTGTTGTTGTGACACCAGGCACAGAAGTTGTAGTTTCAACAACAGCTGTCGTGGAGGTGGTCACCGGGCCGGTGGTGACTGTAGGTGGTTTTGTTGTCTCAACACTAATTGTTGTTTCTTCTGATGATGTTGTTTCTGCTGGTTTGGTTGTCGTTCCCTTAGTTGTTGTTAAAGGTGCTTTAGTGGTGGTGGTACTAACAGATGGTTTTGAAGTCACAACTGTGGTTTCTGCACTTGTTGTTGTGACACCAGGCACTGAGGTTGTAGTTTCAACAACAGCTGTCGTGGAAATGGTCACTGGGCCGGTGGTGACTGTAGGTGGTTTTGTTGTCTCAACACTAATTGTTGTTTCTTCTGATGTTGTTGTTTGAACTGCTTTGGGTGTTGTTCCCTTAGTTGTGGTTAAAGGTGCTTTAGTGGTGGTGGTACTAACAGATGGTTTTGATGTCACAACTGTGGTTTCTGCACTTGTTGTTGTGACACCAGGCACTGAGGTTGTAGTTTCAACCACAGCTGTCGTGGAAATGGTCACTGGGCCGGAAGTGACTGTAGGTGGTTTTGTTGTCTCAACACTAATTGTTGTTTCTTCTGATGATGTTGTTTCTGCTGGTTTGGTTGTTGTTCCCTTAGTTGTTGTTAAAGGTGCTTTAGTGGTGGTGGTACTAACAGATGGTTTTGATGTCACAACTGTGGTTTCTGCACTTGTTGTTGTGACACCAGGCACTGAGGTTGTAGTTTCAACAACAGCTGTCGTGGAGGTGGTCACCGGGCCGGTGGTGACTGTAGGTGGTTTTGTTATATCAACACTAATTGTTGTTTCTTCTGATGATGTTGTTTCTGCTGGTTTGGTTGTCGTTCCCTTAGTTGTTGTTAAAGGTGCTTTAGTGGTGGTGGTACTAACAGATGGTTTTGAAGTCACAACTGTGGTTTCTGCACTTGTTGTTGTGACACCAGGCACTGAGGTTGTAGTTTCAACAACAGCTGTCGTGGAAATGGTCACTGGGCCGGTGGTGACTGTAGGTGGTTTTGTTGTCTCAACACTAATTGTTGTTTCTTCTGATGTTGTTGTTTGAACTGCTTTGGGTGTTGTTCCCTTAGTTGTGGTTAAAGGTGCTTTAGTGGTGGTGGTACTAACAGATGGTTTTGAAGTCACAACTGTGGTTTCTGCACTTGTTGTTGTGACACCAGGCACTGAGGTTGTAGTTTCAACAACAGCTGTCGTGGAGGTGGTCACCGGGCCGGTGGTGACTGTAGGTGGTTTTGTTGTCTCAACACTAATTGTTGTTTCTTCTGATGATGTTGTTTCTGCTGGTTTGGTTGTTGTTCCCTTAGTTGTTGTTAAAGGTGATTTAGTGGTGGTGGTACTAACAGATGGTTTTGATGTTACAACTGTTGTTTCTGAGCTTGTTGTTGTGACACCAGGCACAGAAGTTGTAGTTTCAACAACAGCTGTCGTGGAAATGGTCACTGGGCCGGTGGTGACTGTAGGTGGTTTTGTTGTCTCAACACTAATTGTTGTTTCTTCTGATGTTGTTGTTTGAACTGCTTTGGGTGTTGTTCCCTTAGTTGTGGTTAAAGGTGCTTTAGTGGTGGTGGTACTAACAGATGGTTTTGAAGTCACAACTGTGGTTTCTGCACTTGTTGTTGTGACACCAGGCACTGAGGTTGTAGTTTCAACAACAGCTGTCGTGGAGGTGGTCACCGGGCCGGTGGTGACTGTAGGTGGTTTTGTTGTCTCAACACTAATTGTTGTTTCTTCTGATGACGTTGTTTCTGCTGGTTTGGTTGTTGTTCCCTTAGTTGTTGTTAAAGGTGCTTTAGTGGTGGTGGTACTAACAGATGGTTTTGATGTCACAACTGTGGTTTCTGCACTTGTTGTTGTGACACCAGGCACTGAGGTTGTAGTTTCAACAACAGCTGTCGTGGAAATGGTCAGTGGGCCGGTGGTGACTGTAGGTGGTTTTGTTGTCTCAACACTAATTGTTGTTTCTTCTGATGTTGTTGTTTGAACTGCTTTGGGTGTTGTTCCCTTAGTTGTGGTTAAAGGTGCTTTAGTGGTGGTGGTACTAACAGATGGTTTTGAAGTCACAACTGTGGTTTCTGCACTTGTTGTTGTGACACCAGGCACTGAGGTTGTAGTTTCAACAACAGCTGTCGTGGAGGTGGTCAGCAGGCCGGTGGTGACTGTAGGTGGTTTTGTTGTCTCAACACTAATTGTTGTTTCTTCTGATGATGTTGTTTCTGCTGGTTTGGTTGTCGTTCCCTTAGTTGTTGTTAAAGGTGCTTTAGTGGTGGTGGTACTAACAGATGGTTTTGAAGTCACAACTGTGGTTTCTGCACTTGTTGTTGTGACACCAGGCACTGAGGTTGTAGTTTCAACAACAGCTGTCGTGGAAATGGTCACTGGGCCGGTGGTGACTGTAGGTGGTTTTGTTGTCTCAACACTAATTGTTGTTTCTTCTGATGTTGTTGTTTGAACTGCTTTGGGTGTTGTTCCCTTAGTTGTGGTTAAAGGTGCTTTAGTGGTGGTGGTACTAACAGATGGTTTTGATGTCACAACTGTGGTTTCTGCACTTGTTGTTGTGACACCAGGCACTGAGGTTGTAGTTTCAACCACAGCTGTCGTGGAAATGGTCACTGGGCCGGAAGTGACTGTAGGTGGTTTTGTTGTCTCAACACTAATTGTTGTTTCTTCTGATGATGTTGTTTCTGCTGGTTTGGTTGTCGTTCCCTTAGTTGTTGTTAAAGGTGCTTTAGTGGTGGTGGTACTAACAGATGGTTTTGATGTCACAACTGTGGTTTCTGCACTTGTTGTTGTGACACCAGGCACTGAGGTTGTAGTTTCAACAACAGCTGTCGTGGAGGTGGTCACCGGGCCGGTGGTGACTGTAGGTGGTTTTGTTGTCTCAACACTAATTGTTGTTTCTTCTGATGATGTTGTTTCTGCTGGTTTGGTTGTCGTTCCCTTAGTTGTTGTTAAAGGTGCTTTTGTGGTGGTGGTACTAACAGATGGTTTTGAAGTCACAACTGTGGTTTCTGCACTTGTTGTTGTGACACCAGGCACTGAGGTTGTAGTTTCAACAACAGCTGTCGTGGAAATGGTCACTGGGCCGGTGGTGACTGTAGGTGGTTTTGTTGTCTCAACACTAATTGTTGTTTCTTCTGATGTTGTTGTTTGAACTGCTTTGGGTGTTGTTCCCTTAGTTGTGGTTAAAGGTGCTTTAGTGGTGGTGGTACTAACAGATGGTTTTGAAGTCACAACTGTGGTTTCTGCACTTGTTGTTGTGACACCAGGCACTGAGGTTGTAGTTTCAACAACAGCTGTCGTGGAGGTGGTCACCGGGCCGGTGGTGACTGTAGGTGGTTTTGTTGTCTCAACACTAATTGTTGTTTCTTCTGATGATGTTGTTTCTGCTGGTTTGGTTGTTGTTCCCTTAGTTGTTGTTAAAGGTGATTTAGTGGTGGTGGTACTAACAGATGGTTTTGATGTTACAACTGTTGTTTCTGAGCTTGTTGTTGTGACACCAGGCACAGAAGTTGTAGTTTCAACAACAGCTGTCGTGGAAATGGTCACTGGGCCGGTGGTGACTGTAGGTGGTTTTGTTGTCTCAACACTAATTGTTGTTTCTTCTGATGTTGTTGTTTGAACTGCTTTGGGTGTTGTTCCCTTAGTTGTGGTTAAAGGTGCTTTAGTGGTGGTGGTACTAACAGATGGTTTTGAAGTCACAACTGTGGTTTCTGCACTTGTTGTTGTGACACCAGGCACTGAGGTTGTAGTTTCAACAACAGCTGTCGTGGAGGTGGTCACCGGGCCGGTGGTGACTGTAGGTGGTTTTGTTGTCTCAACACTAATTGTTGTTTCTTCTGATGACGTTGTTTCTGCTGGTTTGGTTGTTGTTCCCTTAGTTGTTGTTAAAGGTGCTTTAGTGGTGGTGGTACTAACAGATGGTTTTGATGTCACAACTGTGGTTTCTGCACTTGTTGTGACACCAGGCACTGAGGTTGTAGTTTCAACAACAGCTGTCGTGGAAATGGTCAGTGGGCCGGTGGTGACTGTAGGTGGTTTTGTTGTCTCAACACTAATTGTTGTTTCTTCTGATGTTGTTGTTTGAACTGCTTTGGGTGTTGTTCCCTTAGTTGTGGTTAAAGGTGCTTTAGTGGTGGTGGTACTAACAGATGGTTTTGAAGTCACAACTGTGGTTTCTGCACTTGTTGTTGTGACACCAGGCACTGAGGTTGTAGTTTCAACAACAGCTGTCGTGGAGGTGGTCACCAGGCCGGTGGTGACTGTAGGTGGTTTTGTTGTCTCAACACTAATTGTTGTTTCTTCTGATGATGTTGTTTCTGCTGGTTTGGTTGTCGTTCCCTTAGTTGTTGTTAAAGGTGCTTTAGTGGTGGTGGTACTAACAGATGGTTTTGATGTCACAACTGTGGTTTCTGCACTTGTTGTTGTGACACCAGGCACTGAGGTTGTAGTTTCAACAACAGCTGTCGTGGAGGTGGTCACCGGGCCGGTGGTGACTGTAGGTGGTTTTGTTGTCTCAACACTAATTGTTGTTTCTTCTGATGATGTTGTTTCTGCTGGTTTGGTTGTTGTTCCCTTAGTTGTTGTTAAAGGTGCTTTTGTGGTGGTGGTACTAACAGATGGTTTTGAAGTCACAACTGTGGTTTCTGCACTTGTTGTTGTGACACCAGGCACTGAGGTTGTAGTTTCAACAACAGCTGTCGTGGAAATGGTCACTGGGCCGGTGGTGACTGTAGGTGGTTTTGTTGTCTCAACACTAATTGTTGTTTCTTCTGATGTTGTTGTTTGAACTGCTTTGGGTGTTGTTCCCTTAGTTGTTGTTAAAGGTGCTTTAGTGGTGGTGGTACTAACAGATGGTTTTGAAGTCACAACTGTGGTTTCTGCACTTGTTGTTGTGACACCAGGCACTGAGGTTGTAGTTTCAACAACAGCTGTCGTGGAGGTGGTCACCGGGCCGGTGGTGACTGTAGGTGGTTTTGTTGTCTCAACACTAATTGTTGTTTCTTCTGATGATGTTGTTTCTGCTGGTTTGGTTGTTGTTCCCTTAGTTGTTGTTAAAGGTGATTTAGTGGTGGTGGTACTAACAGATGGTTTTGATGTTACAACTGTTGTTTCTGAGCTTGTTGTTGTGACACCAGGCACAGAAGTTGTAGTTTCAACAACAGCTGTCGTGGAAATGGTCACTGGGCCGGTGGTGACTGTAGGTGGTTTTGTTGTCTCAACACTAATTGTTGTTTCTTCTGATGTTGTTGTTTGAACTGCTTTGGGTGTTGTTCCCTTAGTTGTGGTTAAAGGTGCTTTAGTGGTGGTGGTACTAACAGATGGTTTTGAAGTCACAACTGTGGTTTCTGCACTTGTTGTTGTGACACCAGGCACTGAGGTTGTAGTTTCAACAACAGCTGTCGTGGAGGTGGTCACCGGGCCGGTGGTGACTGTAGGTGGTTTTGTTGTCTCAACACTAATTGTTGTTTCTTCTGATGACGTTGTTTCTGCTGGTTTGGTTGTCATTCCCTTAGTTGTTGTTAAAGGTGCTTTAGTGGTGGTGGTACTAACAGATGGTTTTGATGTCACAACTGTGGTTTCTGCACTTGTTGTTGTGACACCAGGCACTGAGGTTGTAGTTTCAACAACAGCTGTCGTGGAGGTGGTCAGTGGGCCGGTGGTGACTGTAGGTGGTTTTGTTGTCTCAACACTAATTGTTGTTTCTTCTGATGTTGTTGTTTGAACTGCTTTGGGTGTTGTTCCCTTAGTTGTTGTTAAAGGTGCTTTAGTGGTGGTGGTACTAACAGATGGCTTTGAAGTCACAACTGTGGTTTCTGCACTTGTTGTTGTGACACCAGGCACTGAGGTTGTAGTTTCAACAACAGCTGTCGTGGAGGTGGTCACCGGGCCGGTGGTGACTGTATGTGGTTTTGTTGTCTCAGCACTAATTGTTGTTTCTTCTGATGACGTTGTTTCTGCTGGTTTGGTTGTTGTTCCCTTAGTTGTTGTTAAAGGTGCTTTAGTGGTGGTGGTACTAACAGATGGTTTTGATGTCACAACTGTGGTTTCTGCACTTGTTGTTGTGACACCAGGCACTGAGGTTGTAGTTTCAACAACAGCTGTCGTGGAAATGGTCAGTGGGCCGGTGGTGACTGTAGGTGGTTTTGTTGTCTCAACACTAATTGTTGTTTCTTCTGATGATGTTGTTTCTGCTGGTTTGGTTGTTGTTCCCTTAGTTGTTGTTAAAGGTGCTTTTGTGGTGGTGGTACTAACAGATGGTTTTGATGTTACAACTGTTGTTTCTGAGCTTGTTGTTGTGACACCAGGCACAGAAGTTGTAGTTTCAACAACAGCTGTCGTGGAGGTGGTCACCGGGCCGGTGGTGACTGTAGGTGGTTTTGTTGTCTCAACACTAATTGTTGTTTCTTCTGATGATGTTGTTTCTGCTGGTTTGGTTGTCGTTCCCTTAGTTGTTGTTAAAGGTGCTTTAGTGGTGGTGGTACTAACAGATGGTTTTGATGTCACAACTGTGGTTTCTGCACTTGTTGTTGTGACACCAGGCACTGAGGTTGTAGTTTCAACAACAGCTGTCGTGGAGGTGGTCAGTGGGCCGGTGGTGACTGTAGGTGGTTTTGTTGTCTCAGCACTAATTGTTGTTTCTTCTGATGACGTTGTTTCTGCTGGTTTGGGTGTTGTTCCCTTAGTTGTTGTTAAAGGTGCTTTAGTGGTGGTGGTACTAACAGATGGTTTTGATGTCACAACTGTTGTTTCTGCACTTGTTGTTGTGACACCAGGCACTGAGGTTGTAGTTTCAACAACAGCTGTCGTGGAAATGGTCAGTGGGCCGGTGGTGACTGTAGGTGGTTTTGTTGTCTCAACACTAATTGTTGTTTCTTCTGATGTTGTTGTTTGAACTGCTTTGGGTGTTGTTCCCTTAGTTGTGGTTAAAGGTGCTTTAGTGGTGGTGGTACTAACAGATGGTTTTGAAGTCACAACTGTGGTTTCTGCACTTGTTGTTGTGACACCAGGCACTGAGGTTGTAGTTTCAACCACAGCTGTCGTGGAAATGGTCACTGGGCCGGTGGTGACTGTAGGTGGTTTTGTTGTCTCAACACTAATTGTTGTTTCTTCTGATGATGTTGTTTCTGCTGGTTTGGTTGTTGTTCCCTTAGTTGTTGTTAAAGGTGCTTTAGTGGTGGTGGTACTAACAGATGGTTTTGATGTCACAACTGTGGTTTCTGCACTTGTTGTTGTGACACCAGGCACTGAGGTTGTAGTTTCAACAACAGCTGTCGTGGAGGTGGTCACCGGGCCGGTGGTGACTGTAGGTGGTTTTGTTGTCTCAACACTAATTGTTGTTTCTTCTGATGTTGTTGTTTCTGCTGGTTTGGTTGTTGTTCCCTTAGTTGTTGTTAAAGGTGCTTTAGTGGTGGTGGTACTAACAGATGGTTTTGATGTTACAACTGTTGTTTCTGAGCTTGTTGTTGTGACACCAGGCACAGAAGTTGTAGTTTCAACAACAGCTGTCGTGGAGGTGGTCACCGGGCCGGTGGTGACTGTAGGTGGTTTTGTTGTCTCAACACTAATTGTTGTTTCTTCTGATGATGTTGTTTCTGCTGGTTTGGTTGTCGTTCCCTTAGTTGTTGTTAAAGGTGCTTTAGTGGTGGTGGTACTAACAGATGGTTTTGATGTCACAACTGTGGTTTCTGCACTTGTTGTTGTGACACCAGGCACTGAGGTTGTAGTTTCAACAACAGCTGTCGTGGAGGTGGTCACCGGGCCGGTGGTGACTGTAGGTGGTTTTGTTGTCTCAACACTAATTGTTGTTTCTTCTGATGATGTTGTTGTTTGAACTGCTTTGGGTGTTGTTCCCTTAGTTGTTGTTAAAGGTGATTTAGTGGTGGTGGTACTAACAGATGGTTTTGATGTTACAACTGTTGTTTCTGAGCTTGTTGTTGTGACACCAGGCACAGAAGTTGTAGTTTCAACAACAGCTGTCGTGGAAATGGTCACTGGGCCGGTGGTGACTGTAGGTGGTTTTGTTGTCTCAACACTAATTGTTGTTTCTTCTGATGTTGTTGTTTGAACTGCTTTGGGTGTTGTTCCCTTAGTTGTGGTTAAAGGTGCTTTAGTGGTGGTGGTACTAACAGATGGTTTTGAAGTCACAACTGTGGTTTCTGCACTTGTTGTTGTGACACCAGGCACTGAGGTTGTAGTTTCAACCACAGCTGTCGTGGAGGTGGTCACCGGGCCGGTGGTGACTGTAGGTGGTTTTGTTGTCTCAACACTAATTGTTGTTTCTTCTGATGTTGTTGTTTGAACTGCTTTGGGTGTTGTTCCCTTAGTTGTTGTTAAAGGTGCTTTAGTGGTGGTGGTACTAACAGATGGCTTTGAAGTCACAACTGTGGTTTCTGCACTTGTTGTTGTGACACCAGGCACTGAGGTTGTAGTTTCAACAACAGCTGTCGTGGAGGTGGTCAGTGGGCCGGTGGTGACTGTAGGTGGTTTTGTTGTCTCAGCACTAATTGTTGTTTCTTCTGATGACGTTGTTTCTGCTGGTTTGGTTGTTGTTCCCTTAGTTGTTGTTAAAGGTGCTTTAGTGGTGGTGGTACTAACAGATGGTTTTGAAGTCACAACTGTGGTTTCTGCACTTGTTGTTGTGACACCAGGCACTGAGGTTGTAGTTTCAACAACAGCTGTCGTGGAAATGGTCACTGGGCCGGTGGTGACTGTAGGTGGTTTTGTTGTCTCAACACTAATTGTTGTTTCTTCTGATGTTGTTGTTTGAACTGCTTTGGGTGTTGTTCCCTTAGTTGTGGTTAAAGGTGCTTTAGTGGTGGTGGTACTAACAGATGGTTTTGATGTCACAACTGTGGTTTCTGCACTTGTTGCTGTGACACCAGGCACTGAGGTTGTAGTTTCAACAACAGCTGTCGTGGAGGTGGTCAGTGGGCCGGTGGTGACTGTAGGTGGTTTTGTTGTCTCAACACTAATTGTTGTTTCTTCTGATGATGTTGTTTCTGCTGGTTTGGTTGTTGTTCCCTTAGTTGTTGTTAAAGGTGCTTTAGTGGTGGTGGTACTAACAGATGGTTTTGATGTCACAACTGTGGTTTCTGCACTTGTTGTTGTGACACCAGGCACTGAGGTTGTAGTTTCAACAACAGCTGTCGTGGAGGTGGTCAGTGGGCCGGTGGTGACTGTAGGTGGTTTTGTTGTCTCAACACTAATTGTTGTTTCTTCTGATGTTGTTGTTTGAACTGCTTTGGGTGTTGTTCCCTTAGTTGTGGTTAAAGGTGTTTTAGTGGTGGTGGTACTAACAGATGGTTTTGAAGTCACAACTGTGGTTTCTGCACTTGTTGTTGTGACACCAGGCACTGAGGTTGTAGTTTCAACAACAGCTGTCGTGGAGGTGGTCACCGGGCCGGTGGTGACTGTAGGTGGTTTTGTTGTCTCAACACTAATTGTTGTTTCTTCTGATGATGTTGTTTCTGCTGGTTTGGGTGTTGTTCCCTTAGTTGTTGTTAAAGGTGCTTTAGTGGTGGTGGTACTAACAGATGGTTTTGATGTCACAACTGTGGTTTCTGCACTTGTTGTTGTGACACCAGGCACTGAGGTTGTAGTTTCAACAACAGCTGTCGTGGAAATGGTCACTGGGCCGGTGGTGACTGTAGGTGGTTTTGTTGTCTCAACACTAATTGTTGTTTCTTTTGATGTTGTTGTTTGGACTTGTTTGGCTGTTGTTCCCTTAGTTGTGGTTAAAGGTGTTTTAGTGGTGGTGGTACTAACAGATGGTTTTGAAGTCACAACTGTGGTTTCTGCACTTGTTGTTGTGACACCAGGCACTGAGGTTGTAGTTTCAACAACAGCTGTCGTGGAGGTGGTCAGTGGGCCGGTGGTGACTGTAGGTGGTTTTGTTGTCTCAACACTTGTTGTTTCTTTTGATGTTGTTGTTTG
Source organism: Trachinotus anak (assembly GCF_046630095.1). NCBI lineage: Eukaryota > Metazoa > Chordata > Actinopteri > Carangiformes > Carangidae > Trachinotus > Trachinotus anak. The sequence goes on along the minus strand of NW_027273862.1, from coordinate 1,365,478 downwards.
GACTGGTTTGACTGTTGTTCCCTTCGTTGTGGTTAAAGTTGCTTTTGTGGTAGTGGCACTAACAGATGGTGCTGATGTTATAAATGTTGTTTCTTGGCTTGTTGTCGTGATTATTGGTACTGAAGTTGTAGTTTCAACAACTGTGCTGAAAGTAAAGGGGGTTGATGTAGGCCCTGGTGTGGTGGTAGATAAGCACGGGTGCATGCTCCTTGTTATAGTCCCATTGGCTCCACACTGAGCTGTTATGCAATTTCCAATCCCATCTGTGGTGTCATAAATGGTTTCCCCATATTTGTAGATCTTTCCATCAATGTAGCATGTGCAAGCTGCAAGACAAGAGTTTCATATTCTTAATTTCACCCATATACAGATATACATGTAAATATAAATAAATGTTTGTATGTTTAAATAAATAAGTGTACTTACAGTTCACATTGTAGCTGCACGATATTCCAACAATTGTACAGGAGCTTTAAAATAGAAAGAAATTGTGGTCATTTAATTGGTATTTTGGCACACAATGTACCTGTTGCACACATTTAGAGTGTGCTGACAATGCGTTTCCGGTGTTTGAATAAGTCAAGTGGAACATTACAATCCAGGACACAGAAGCTTGGAGCACTCTTTTTGGCACATTGTGTGTTTCACAACGTTGCCATGCTTCATGGATGTGTCTTGGACATCCATGAAGCATGAGAAGCATTTTTTTTCTACTACCTGGTAAATCTGCCACTGTGCTTCCCAGTCATCACCTAAATTTGTCTAGTTTCATAATGAACTGAGGGTTTATTCACACATCCTATAAACTAACAAAAGAGACTAACTGACATTTCTGCTTTTGCTCCTTTGTAGAGCTGTGTGCATTGCATTGATTCACTCAGCCCCTCCTTGCCCCTCACAGACACACACAGCTGCTACATGAATGTGCTGGGATTGTGCTCACCACTGGTCAGTCAAAAAATGTTATCAACTCCCCATAAATAGAATCTATTTCTGTGTGAAACACTCTGCCATTGTTATAGCAATGCCTCACAGAGTAAGCACTGCTGGCTTTTAAAGGGAATGAAAGATGGAGCTCTGATTGGTGGTGCACATTACACCCAAAACACTCCCATGAATAATTAAGAGATTAAGTGCAACCCTTTTGACCCACGCAGCAACTCTTTTTTCCACTGTTAAAATAGCAAAAGTGATTTGGACATGCCCTAAATTTACCATCGAAAAAATCAAACTAGAGCCTTTAAAGTCTTTTGTGAATTGATCCTGTAAACCTACAGTAATTTGTCACTGTAAATAAAGAACAAATTGTAATCAGGTTTCTTTCATTCGGCATCCAGGAATGGGGCCAAATACAGTGGTGCTCCACTGACTCACTGCCAGTTCCAGGTTTAATTTTGGGGAGGTGTTTCTAAAATTATGCATTAGACATAAAGAATATTTCTATTTCAACCAAGAGCCAGAACAGGATGATTCACAATATATATGAGACACTGACAACTGTTCAAAATGGAACAGAATATTTCTTAAATGATTTACTTGTGCCTATTTTAATGGGTGACCATTTGTTGAACAGCTCAGTGGCTGCTTGCAGTTATAACAGCTGTTGAAAACAGCAAGAGAACAAACAGCTGTGCTTGTGAATGCGACTTTATCTATTTTTCACAAAATTGTCAACAAATACCTAGCTGTTATCTCTGAAGTCTTGTTGGACTTAACAAGGTCCAAGCGCAGTCTGACAGGCACTGTGCACAATGCATTGTGGTTGCTGGAGTCCTTTCCACTTTAGAGACATTGAGAAATCTACTTATCTTCAACTTATCTTCAGTTTTCTCTGGCCTTAAGGCACCAATGTCAAAAATAACTGCACGTGTCTAGTTTCTTGGTGTCACCTTTGTGTTTGGGTGGATGACTCAGACTCTGCAATCTTTACCATTGCAAATGGCCATTGTCCATCATGATATGTAATTCATGAAATGGCAGAGCAGATCAGGAACAATGGTATGCCACTGGTCCCATCTGTGTGCTGCTGTAAGCCTTCCTTTTCACAATGTTCCTGACCATCAATTTTCTCTTTTGGCTCATCTATCGCCACATACACAGTCTACCTTGCCAACCAATCTCAAACAGTTTATGTATGGGCAGTCACATCTTTTTGAAATAAGATAACAGCCTCTTGCACACCCACCATTGCCTTTCTCATTACAGCTATAATCATCTCCGGTCTTTCTTACTGCTGGGCTAGGGTCTGTGCCATGTTTGCAAATGCTACTGTGGTTAAACACTTATACTCATTGATCAAAGTAAGGTCACAATCAGTCAAAAAAAAGAAATATTATATGTTCAGTTATTTTACATCACAAGTACAAGTGTCCAAATGTTGCATGCATCATTTCCGACTGTGTGCTAAGTTCTAAGATGAATCATATCAACTGCAGGAGACATACCAAGTGTAACAGTTCTTTGAAGGAATATTCTGTCCGATGCTGTAATGAGTGCCTTTGTCATCATAGCAGCCACACTGGTTCACACACTTCATGGTGTCTTCATCAAAGTAGGGCTGAGTTGGGGGACATTGAGGATAGCAGCCTGCAAAACCATTATGACAATATGAGTATAGCAAAATGAAAAAAATGCTTCATATAGCACTTTTATCCAAAGCACTTTACAATTTGAACCTGAACTGCTGCAGGACTGAGTGGTATTTGTCCCTCTCTCAACCATTAACACACATTAATGGTACCATTAGTACCATTAGTAAACCACCAATCCAATGATCAGTGACCTTCTCTACCTTCTGCCCCACCAAAGAGTCCTTTCAGCATTTCAGAAAAATAGTTCCCATTCTTAGGGTAAAAACAAACCTAAACAAGAACTGTTGGGTTGATATTTATGGCAAATAATCTGTCTAATGTACCTTCCAGGGAGGTAATGAGGTTGGAACAGTTTCCTGATGGATTTCTACATGTCTTCATGCAGTCAGCTCCACAAGGCTTATAGTGCCACTCACAACCCCCGGGTGAGTTATAGTAGTCACAGAAAACAGCTACGAGACAAAATAAACACTTGTTAGGTGCTGTTAAAAAGTCGGGGTGTCACTTAATTAGACAAATAAATTCAAACCTTGTGGATAAAGGTACAATTCCTGGTTTTGTTTTTAGCAAGCAAGAGTGCCCCTACATTCTCAAACCCTGTCACTCAGATGGTCCCGGTGTGATGGTGGACAAACTTACGGCACAGCTTTGGAGTTCGCCATTTAACGCAGGCCCCAGCTTCATTACAAGCTTTGGCATAGGCAGCCACAGCAATGCAGAGACACTCACAGTCCCCACCAGTGTCACAAGCGCAAGAGTCTCTCACACAAGAATCAAAGTATGGACCAGGGTCAACCTTGAATAAACAATAATGTGTTGTTAAAAAGGCTGAGAGTAACAAAAATGTTAGTAGTGGTAGCAGCAGCAGTGTCACTGGAAGCAGTTGCCACCAGTAGAAATATTGGGGTGAAGGTGGTGCCAGAAAGTCAGGGCTCACCAAAATCATAAGGAATCACCAGATAATAACCAGACCAAATACTTGACAGTCAGACAAGTTGTTATTAAGATATCTTGCTCTCTTCCCATGACAGTGAAGGGGTAATACTTCTATATGTGTATATATGTGACAATGTTTGTTATCACCATAGTTACCTGTGAGTGACAGATTTGGAAGGTGACACTAGTGATGATGCTACACTGTTTCTGGGACCAGGCTGCACGGTAGCGGTTGGAGGCACAGGGATCACTGATCAGTTCGGCGCTGGGGCAGCTGGATGAAACCCTCCAACTGTTACCAAATTCTACCACATCTGCCACTGTCTCCTGGGAGCGTGTGGTGAAGTCATTCTTACTGTTACCATCATAGTTTCCACACAGACCGCAGACTTTACCCTGAGAAGGAGGAACAGAATTTACTGCTGTATGATAGGACTGATACACAGTAAGGCACCTTTTTTTTCCACTGAATGTCCTTTAGGTTTGGCATTTTCATTTTAGTTTGAACCTAATAAAGTGCTAACACTGTTGTGTGTAATATTCACCAACCCATGGCAACTGTGCCCTTTGTCACATACAACTTTATAATTGGCATGTTTACAAAAAAGAGCTGCTGATTACAAATTGCAAACTGCAAATAACATAACAAATATTATTTAAGATGAAGTTTTCCCTAAGTGCCAGGAAAACATCAAAACAACCGCCATCATAGTCCCAACTTGTAAAATTGCTTTGCTGTGGGGTATGCTGTGTGTGACCAAGCAGTAAAATATTTTGTCATGTCTCAAATGTATTCTCCTGTCAGCTCTTTTGTCTAGAAAAAACATCCTGCTCTGAGGATTAACTGATGAGAATGTCTGACACTCAACCAGACTGTAAACCAAAATAATGAGCCAAAAAAGGCTGAAAAGCTCAGTGGGGTTGTTGAGTTCGGTGACAATTCGGTGACATTGCTCAATCAAAAATACTGACTAACACAAGTGGATTTGTCAAACAAAATGTCCTGATGTGTGTGTGAAGTTTATCATTATTCTGGCAATAGGACTGAAAACAACTGATTTAACCAATAACTAAATCTTCTGTGAAAGCTATCACAATCGAGATATGCAGAATTGATTGTTACCTGGAACTCTGGGCTGAGTTTAATGAAAAGACTGGTCCTCTGGTCCCACATGAGCACAAGTCCTGGCTTGATCGTTACCACCAGGTAAATACCCATCTTGTGCACCTGAGAAGGCAACACTTGGCTGCTGCCCTTTACCAGCTGGAAGGTCTCATCTTTAAGCTGGAATTCATTATCCTGTTGGTATCAACATGAAATGAACATGCAGTTATTACAGCACCAGTTAAGTGAGGTGGAAAAAGTAATCACTTGGTGTATAAATAATTTCTTTTTTTTTTTCTTTAGTTTTCACCTGAAAAGTTAAACGCTGTAGCGTGAATGGGAACTCCCACCATTGCTTCACCATTGATACAAATTGACTACATGGCAATATGAAGGCTGAATTTCACTAGTAGTGTCACTGAATGTGAATGTTTACTCACGCTGCACATGTCCAGGATATATTTGCTATATTATGGGCATTGGCATCATAGCATGACATGATGAATGAAATTCTATCGTTATTGTTGGTCTCAGAATAAGGTAGCAGATATAGTGAAGTTTTGGTTTAGTTTCACTTTATTTCGCCGTGAGGTTTATCAATCATAAATTAATAACTGGTCCAAGTCTCAGTGATTATCATTTGATCATAATCCTTGCCTAACCTTAATGTGTTATCATCACTATTATTTTGATATTCAGATCTAGTGTTTGAGGTAGAACATGTGGGTGTATGAGTGTGTTAGGGTTGTTTACCCCCAGGAAGATCTTGATGGTCTTGGAGCAGGTGGTTCCTGTGGTTCCACATGGAACATTCTCAGTGATAATTCTGAAGCTTCCAGTGCCCTGGCTACAGTAGTCCTAAGTAAAGCATAAACACACAATCCAGTTACTGGACATCATTGTTAAAGTTACAATCCTCTATTGATACAATTACTGGCTGACATTTTTTTTGTAATAGCTATTCAATGTATTTACATTCAGTAAATATCTCTCTATATAGGAGTTTTCACAGGATCAGTAGCATTTCAGCAAAGTAACCAACTTTACTGTGTCCTGCTGTTCACACAGTGTGCAGCATAAAATCAGACAGTGGTTGTTCTTGATCAGAAGAAAACAGATAACTGACAGTTTATTTGGCTACACAGTAAACCTCTTCATTGTATGTCTGTGAAAGTAGTTACTCAAGGACCATTTACTGTTGCCATGGTGAGCAGGACTAACATCTCAAGGATTTCAACTTTAACCACGGTTCAACTGCCACTTTACCTGCAGGAGTGTGTATTCACACTGTCCACTGAAGTCAAACCTCTTGTCGTCAAAAGTCACGTAATGACCCTCGCCATAGATCCCACAAACAGCGTCACACACATTGTTGGTGCATGTGAACTTCCTTTCACTGCAGTAGCTGGGGAGACACACACCAGACACCAACTTTCAATCATGTAAACCTGCCAAGAAAAATTATGAAATTGCATTTTGTTTTTTTTGGAGGGGGTATCTTTCAAGGAACCATCAGCAAAGGTTTTTTAAATTTTAGAATTACATGAAATAAGATGAAGAAGTGGTTTCATTATGAAAAACACAATGTACCTACACTTCAGACATAATAGATCTATTTACATTATACATTTCAAATGAATGTGTATTGAGCTTCTGGCATCATTTCTTTTTTCATCTAAATGATGTTGGCTGTTTAGTTTATTTTCTTATATGTTATGTCTTGACTTATGTCTTGTCTTTTATTTCTTTTTGTTTAAGTTTAAAAATATATACATCACTAGAATGTCTCCCCTGCTTCACTGTAATGTCATATTTAGTGTGTAAATTTCCATGCAGGTACATACTACACTGATATTAATGTAAAGCACTGTACAAACCAGGTGTTGCATTCCACAGTCAGTGTCTGTCCAGGCTGGTAGACCTTTCCGTTGTGCAGACATGGACAGTTGGTCTCACTGATACAGCCTCCTACTCCGTCTGACACCAGGCCATCAGGGCACATGCAGCCTGACGTGCAGCCTGTGCTGATCTGTAGCCAACCAAAGTGGAGGGTGAATAGAGGGGGTGAGTCAAACAGGGCCTGTGCATGTCTTAACACTTGACCTCTGTGAGTGTGTGTTTGTGTGTGTGCTCAGCTGTACTTACACAAGCCATGTCCAGAGTGCTGCAGCTCTTCTGACACTCAGTCCCAGTGGCCCCAGGTTGAGCAGTGGAGCAGTCGAAGTACACCATAGGGGCAATGCATGATCCTGAGGCTGGTTAATAAATAACAAATTCACATGAGCTGTATTGCTATTATAAAGGGTCATGGGGGGTCATGTCATTCTTTTATCTTGGACACTTCATGATCTGGAGGCGAATGCATTTTTAAAGATTTACTAATTATATACTCATTATATCGTTCATAAATTGATTGCAGCAGTTAAGCGCAATAGCATTTAAACTGCTTATAGTTACACGAATTACAAGGTTTTGAGTATGTTCATATGTGGAAACCTACATGGCAGCCGTGTTCCCCCTGAGCAGCTGAGAGCTCCTTTTCTGCAGACACTGTAAGAACAAGTATAAGGGGACAGGAAAAACAGATGTTAATGGTAATGGAATTCATTATCCCTACTAACAAAATACTGTGATGATGCAGACTGGCTGCAATATCCTTTACCCAGCAAGTCCTTCAACCTGAATGACCATATAGGTAGTGTGTCCTTGCCCTATACAGCAGTGGACGCACCAGACCTCCGGTGTCATGGTTACAATAATAAACCTGCAGTAAAGCTTGTAGAACGGTCATGGTTTGGTTAGGTTTAGGATAAACCTATTGTGCCTTAGGTTAAATGAAGTACTTCCTTAAGGTTAGAAGACCTCCATTGCCATAACAACTGTGAAAGTCCCGGGTTTTGTGGATCCATCCATCGTGCCAACCTCCCACTGCTAACCTGTCTGTCTTTATGCTACGTCATCCGACTTCACACCCGTCATAATTACCATGCCCACAATAGATCACCTGTCAATAAAATGTAACTATGGCTCGTAATAAGCTGCTTGCACGTTCATTTTTATATGGGGGAAAGTCTCCTGTAAAGCTTGTCCTCTGACTGTCCCTTTGTTTTTGTTTTTTTACCAGTTGGTGCTTTAGTGATAAAATTCTTGCTGTACTGGAGCATTATTCACATGTTGGCAGAATTGGTTGTATGGAAAAAGTGTTATTCCAACTTGGGAAAATTCACACATAATCCAAGTGAGTTACTCCTATTCCTAGCTTTCTAGTCACACCAGATAAACTTAAATTCAAGCTAAGTTAGTCAGTACTTTGCTTTGCAAATCAGCTGCTTTGTATAAAGTGCAAATCAGCAAATGTTGCTAATGTTGCATCCTTCAGAGGCTGCATTTGAAGACTGATTGCATCACAGTGGTGGGCTATGCTGTCCTAGTTCAAAGGCTCCTTTAAATCTAGTCTTCTTTTTCTGGACATCGAAAGCTCCAACAGGTGGATCAATTGTGGCCCAACCTATCCCAAGATTCACTGTGCACCGATAATGAAAATAATGACAGCAAACAACACCGACAGAGAGCCAGAGGATTACACTTTGAAATGAAATCATTGGGTTTCAGCTCAGTTGAACAGCTAACAGCACAACTGTTAAAACCAAGGGCCTTAAAAAGTTGTGTTGTCAAGGTGCTAGGCGACAGGAGCGACGCTTTGTTGCTGCGACACAAAGTGGGCCAGACTGTCTCATTTCAATTCAGCCCTCGCAGTCTACCGCAACCTCCAAAAGAGGGATGCAGCTTTTATTTACTTTTCCCCATTTTAGTTAAGTCTGAATTCATTGTGTAAAATGCTCTGTAATGCCCTAAAATAGGATAAAAAAAGTCCCGTCTATGATCTCACTTTACTCCTCACTATAAAGTAGACTGTTCCCTTAGTGCCCTGCTCTGTATTTACCATGTGTTGCCATCTTTACTGACAGCCTGTCCAGCAGGAATAATGGTGTCTTTATCGTAGCAGGGACAGTTTGAACTGGACACACACTGCCCCTCCTCATTCATGTAGGTTCCCTCAGCACAGCCACAGCCGTCCACTGCGGTAAAGGGGGTCCGGCAGGAGTAGTCAGCCTGGCTCAGGGACCGGCAGGTACGACCGCAGCAGGTCATGTTGTAGCCATACACTGTTTCTGCTGGACATGATTCACTGAATTTGCCTAGTGGGAGAGAGAAGATTTGAGTTCTAGCAGGAGTGTATCTACCAGATGAGTCAGATTTGTCATGTAGGTAACTTGTTTGTTGTTGCAGAAAAGCAACAGCAGAGGATCAGAGGTTGTAAAGTCCATCCAGTCCTGCGAGTCTTAAATGGCCACTAATAACACTTGATTATGATTGATTACACAAGTAATTTGATGGTGTTTCTACCTGTTTCAAGATAGGTATAATTCAGTACTATACAGACATTTTTGTATGTACTGTGCTTTGTTTTGTGATGATTACCTCACTAAATTATTATTGTTTACTGCTGCAATAAAGCAATAATTTCATGAAATCTCATTAAATATGCTGCTGTTGATGTTGTTGTTGTTGTTCCACATGAACATGTGAACCACTGTTTGTTTAAAACTATTACCACAGTAAAACAAAAGGGTCCTTTGTGTTTTGCTCACCACAGATGGTGTCCCTCCAGCTACTGAGGTGGACTCCTGCCGTTGAACAGGCATAGACATATGAGGAGACTGCTGCACACATGCAGTCCTCGGTTTTCTCACAGTTACAGCTGTCATACATGCAGTTCTATGAGGAGACACGTGGACACATTAACGAGGGTACAGTAGTTTAGATCATTTGTCATTACAGCTTTATATGTGCAGACTTACATCTTTGTACGTGCTGGGGCTAACAACAGAGTGGCAAGGAGCAAACACTCCCTTGGGATCTGTTAGTCTGGAGCACCAATGCTGGGCATAACTCTCTGAGACACAGAAACACACACAAATTAAGTGGTTACAAAACATCATATGCCTGAAAATGGCATGGTTCTATTAATATGATACGCATTCATGTGATATGACATGACAAACATTACACGACAAGACACTGTGATGTCATATCATGAGGAGAGTCTAGCTGTACCCTTGCTGAAGCCCTGGCTGCAGGGGTGTCCAAACTGTGCTTGGATGTCGGGGCAGCTGGCTCTGGTTTTCCATGTGTTGGCGAATGCTGTGGCGGTACCCTCCACCAACCCACTGATCACTTTGAAGTCATCACTCATTTTGTTATTGAAGTTCCCACATAAACCTGTTGGATCAGATGACACATTTACACAGATGCAAACATTAATTTAACATGTGAAGTGTCACAAACTGAGACACTTTATGCCGTACTTTTTTTCTGAATTTAACTGATTGATTCAGTTGTAAATACTGATGAAACAATATTAAGCTACAAATAAAAATGTGGAGGAGACACTGACACAATAATATGAAGGCATACCAGACGTGGTTCCTTTGAGTGAAGTGTCAGCTGAAATGAAGACCTGCATGATGGGAGACAGCTGGACCATCACTTGTATGCCCACTTTGGTACTTATGAGGATGTAGAAGGAAGATGGCCTGAAGGCACTCAGCTCCGCTGTAGTAGTCAGAAGATATTGAAAAACTTTGTGTTACAGCACCTTCATTAATCAGTCAAAGGAATTTACATATTAATTCTGGGTCTCCTCAACTGTTTTAATACTGAGCTTAAAGCTTCTCTGCTTTTCACTGTTGTCTTCTGATTTTTATGTGGGTCTGTGTATCTACAACATTGATCTACCCATCCATCAGCTACACTGCTTATCCTTCTATCACAAGGCTGATGTACAGAGACAAACAACCACTCACATTCACACCTAAGGGCAATTTAGAGTCGCCAATTAACCTGCATAACTTTGGACTGTGGGGGAAGCAGTGTATCCAGAGGAAACCCCCGCCAGCTGGCCTGCAAGTTCAAAACTAGTACCATCTTCCTGTGAGGAATCAGTGCTAACCACTGCACCACCTTAAGGCATCAATACAAAATTCAAAACTCTTTAAATGTGTTAATATTTCTTTCTGCACTTGAGTAAATGGGTTAGATCCCTAGCTATTGACTCTAAACTGACTCTTTAAAAAACAAAATTAGCTGTTTTTATAGCATGCTGTGTGTTCTGTGATATGATTTGAAGTAACTCACGTGTAAACAGTGGAAGCTGAGAAAGAATCTGATTCACATAGACCTGCCCTGGCGCCTGAACTTTAACAACCTGTAAGTTTGTGGAAAGACACATTTTAGATAACATTAAACATAAATCCAACAGTAATGTCCCAATAATTCATGGATCTCGTTAGAAGCTTGAACCGTGCTTGCTGTACTGTGTTGATGAGGATTGGACAATTCTGATATTATGAGATACTGTAAGCCATCAATCACAAAACTCTGATACCACTGGCCAAACAGACTGTATTTGGGCTGGATCTGTTCATCTGTGTGTTTTCTGACTACATAATGAATAATAAATGTGTGTGTGTGTGTGTGTGTGTGTGTGTGTGTGTGTGTGTGTGTGTGTGTGTGTGCGTGCGCATGTGTATGTGTGACTGGAGCTTACCACAGAGTTGCTGTATAAGGCCAGGGTTACAGCTCTGAGGCAGGTCCTACTGTCAGCCAGACCACACTTGACCAGGTCCACCAGCACAGTGTATAAGGAGCCATTACTTTGCTACAACACACATTGGAAAACAGCTTTAGGACACACTCAAATATCTCATGTAGCACATTCATGACATCACATTATGCTGTGTGATGTGCAGATCAATCCATGCTACTACCTTCGTCAGAACGTAGGAGCAGTCCCCGTGGAAGGTGTAGACTTTTCCATCAAAGGTGTTTACATGAGCTCCTCCCTCCACAGAGCAGGTTCCTGGGCAGTTCTCCTCCGTACACTGCCATCGACCATTCTCACACAAACTGTCAGCACACACATGTATAATGATGAGTAAGTTACACTACTACATTAATATCAACATGATTATGCAACAATGTTTTGAATTAAAGGAAAAAATATTTTGTCTTGGCTCACTGCATTGTTTGCTGTCAGAACGTGTTGATAAGGAGGAAGAGGGTTAAACAGGCAGATCAGACTGATATGTAATGATAGATCCTCTCTTTATTTTGAATTTATGTCACATAAAACATATCAAGGTATAAAATGAGGAAATGCCGCTTCCATATTAGTATTATCTGTCCATGACAACAGCCTCAGCCAACAATCTGTTGCATGTTGGAAGCATGGAGATTATTTCATGCAAACTTTAAATTAATGGCAGAAAAATATTCACTCCCTGCTAAACATAAGGCTATATCAATTTTTCAATTGTAACAACACACAGGGAATAAACAGACTTACTGTATGTTACAGGAAATTCTACAATATACTTAGTTTCTCCTATGCCTGATACCTGCACCTACCACCAAGTTCCCAGGAAGGACCCACCTCTCTCCCTGTTACACCCTTAACACACATTAACAAAGGGAAAAAGCAGGGAGTGGGCTACAGCTGAGTAAAGTTTGCCTTCATTTGCTTTTACTTAGCCAGTTCTTGGAACATGGGGAACCAGAGGAGACAAGAATCCTGGAATCCTAGTAGACTGTATATAATAATAATAATAATAATAATAATAATAATAATAATATTTTAGCATAGTAAGTCTGCAAGCGCTAGTCCTTACACAGCGGTTTCAGTCAGGTCCAGACCTAGACCAGAGGACAGTTGGCCTAGTTTCAGCCAAAACTCATTAATATACTAACAATGTGGTGAATGCATTTAACTGCAGTTTACTGAATAGTTTACAAGACACAAAACAAACAAAAAGAAACAAACAAACATTCAAAAATTCTCTGAGGGCATATAGATGAGGACTGAACACAATGTTGTGAAGCAATTTATGTATTTATTCCCTTATGGCTGTTAAAATGAATTATACCTTGGAGGAATCCACATTAAATGTATCCACAACTTTAGTGACCATGGAGGAAGTGTGGGAATACAGATCGTACAACAAAATGAGTGGGTTTATCTTAAAGTGAACATTCACTGTATTTGTGTAAATAGATGAAATTGTGACATATTAATGATTTGAACAGACTCTAAATATGAGCAGATTTTAATACAAGAATAAAAACGGTTGTAGTGACATATTTTAAAAATGTCTTTAGCCCATCCCAAAACTGTGTCCTTAAATGAAGTCCTCCACCCCTTTTAGTATCGCACACACAAGCTACAAATCAAATTTTTGGGATAATGAGTCTTGTTTTCATGCACACATCATAAAAGATTAAATAAACTGGAAAGATATGAACACGTATTTGAGTCATTATCAAAAATTTTATCTTATCAATATTTGGTCATTTGAGTAAACAAAATGTTGAAGTAAAAAACTTCAGTGAGAAAATCTAAACTAATTCTTGTTCAAGAGCACCTATAGGATTAGGATTTTTATTTTTATTTTTATTTGGTGCCTCACTAAAGGCACACTAGTTCTCATCTTGGAAGTAGTGGGCGACAGGAGAATGGTGGCGAAGCTATCATCCCTGTTTGAGAACACCTCCCACCCCATGCAGGACACTCTGACAGCACTGAGCAGCTCCTTCAGTGACAGGCTGCTGCACCCACGGTGTGTGACGGAGAGATACCGCAAGTCTTTCCTTCCAGCCGCTGTCAGACTTTACAACAAACACTGTGCTCAGTAACCACACACACACACCAGAAACTGACAACTCACTCACCACCATAACAACCTAACGCATCTGTGCCATATCCCACGAACGCTGCTACTGTTGTTGTAAATATGTAATTTTTTGTATCTATATATTTTGTATATTATTATATTGTTATTATTTATCGTTCTAAATATTTGTTATTGCAGTTTCTGCAGCCTTCCTTTTCTCTGCACTGCCACTTTGCTGCTGTAACACTGTGAATTTCCCCACTGTGGGACTAATAAAGGTGATCTTATCTTATCTTATCTTATCTTACCAGGATCTGCAGTTGTATGAGTAGGTCTCTCCTGATTTGTAGACTTTGTTGCTGTGTAGACATGGACACTGATCCAGTGCAATACAGCCAGTTTTAGTGATGTCATCAAAGATCGTTCCTGGAGAGGAGAGGAGAGATTATATTTACTTGTTTAATGTCTGTGTATGGGACATGGGTCGGACTGCATTCGGCATATACAGTATAAAATTGTGTAGATACCAGCAGGGCAGCTGCAGCCATCATGGCAGTGGTTGTCACACGTCTGGCTGGCCTGAGGGGTGGAGCAGCTGTCAGGACATGAACTGGTACACTCCAAGAACTCCATGTTGTATGGACACGTCTTGTCTGTGGAGACAAACACTTTAATGTTACTCTAACAGTGACAATCAAACAATTCTGCAAAAGATGAGACAAATGACTCTGGGACCTGTCTGTAATTCAGAGCTAGAACATTAATGTGAACTGCATATACATTTAGTCATCTTTAGGTATTAGCACCTTACAGCAAAAAGTTGCATTCCTCCATTGTTGTGGATTGCCACCTGCATGGACACACTGTCTGGAGAACTCTGAGATGGTTTTGCAGAGAATGGAGTTGTCATTGGCTTCAGAGTTACACATATCCACTGTACAGGCTTTTCTGAAGGATTCCACATCCAGAAGGTTTTGGCAGCTGCTGAATGAAGCACTGGAGAAAATCTGGTCACAGAATTGCTGAAAAACGAACAAACAAAAAAATAAAAATAAAAACATAATCAGACAAACAGTCATAAAGATAAACAACCTCTACATATAAAGATGATTTGAAAATGCAAGTGAAGGCAGGATAATGTTTGGTGAGCTGGAGAAGAGCTGTGCAACGTGTGTTAGATTTGATGAACTACTACTTTGAAAACACTTCTGCCTTCAGTTTCACAGTGGTGAAATGTAATGTCATTACATTATGTTCTCACTGGGATCTTCCCCACTGCACTGAGTGTGTTGATAGTGATGTTACAAATATTCCACCTACAGAGTTCAGATTTTTTAATCACCTCTGCCAGACAAATGGACAAACACATCTCTTGTTATCTGGAGAGACTCTGGATTATGGGCACTGACTGAACTGACAACATAATTAAAAGCCACCGAGCAGTGTTATGTCTTCAGGGCAAACTGGAGGCTGCAGTGAATCACTAAAACAGCTGTTAACACTAACACTACAACAACAGTATAAAAACAGTTTAGATACACATACACAGCCAGTTCTGCTTTTCATAAGTAAATCAAATAGAGCTGTTGGAATTGTTATTACTTTGTTGATGAAGTGTTGAACTGCTACTTTGGGATAGGTGTAACGACTGATTGGTCAGCAGAATTTATCACAGTTAAAAACGTCGTCCAGCAGTAATAAGTGAATTATGGAAAAAAAAGATCAATATATAGAACTACCCAAACATTTAACAACCAAATATAAAAGTAACTATTAAATATTACTATTTTGCATGGAGTGTTGCGCTAAGCCAAAGTACTCTTTTCAATCCTGGCACAGACAAGATAGTAAATAGGGCATCTCATCCTTCACGCACATGAATTCATGAGATGTTTAATGTACAAATGTGTGGAGTATGATAAAGAGTGAAGAGTTACCTCATTACCACAGCTGTCGATGGGCGTTAGCTCAGGCTCCTCACAGCTCTCTGTTGGCCCGTTCACCTTGTAGGTGTCAGCATAGTCTGTCACAGACAGCAGAGCTCCTGCAGCACAGCAGAGTCAATCACACAACAGTGGTCACTGTGATCATTTAGCACTCAGCAGTTGCAGTTTATACCCCTTTTTCAGTCATTTTGCAATAAACTGCAATTTCAAGTCAGTGTTTGCTATTTTTAAATGTTGTAGTGCAGAATTTCTTTTGTTTGGTTAAAGTAAAAAAACTACTCTGCAGTAGTGACTAGCTCCAGGTACTTGAACCTTGCTTGTGTTTTGTACCCTAAGGTCAAAACCTTAGGCAGCTGCATAAATTAAAGGGTTAGTTTAATATTAGTTTAGGTAAGTAGTTGGAAAGAGTTTGCTGAGTATAATGTAGGTTGAACTTAGTGTATATTTGTTTTGCTTGTTATAGTACAATGCTACAAACATTTTCTAACAATGCAGGGTTTGTGAATGTGTAAAATAATTGCAAATTACTGGAAGAATAGTTGCACTATCAAGATGTTGTAAAGTTACTAAAGAGAGCAATATTTAACATGTTTTTCACTCAGTAAAAATGTCTCAAAAATGTTCAAATGCATTTATGGAGATTTGATTTCTACCCGTCAGCAGAACCAATGAAGTCTTTTTGATTACTGACAAAACATCTTCATACTAATACTAAATACTAAACATAAATACTAAACACACATACTAAATTAATCCTGAACTGACTTCCTGTTTCTCAATAATGATTTGCATGAATTTAAAGAGGTTTAAAGAAAAAAAACATGACCTCTTTAGTGGGAACATAAGGCCCATAAATAATAGATCTATATTTATATAAACAAACGAAGCATGCCTCACCATATTACTAGTGTCAATGTGAAATTAGTTATTTGGAAACATGATTACAAGCTACAGTAAATTATCCCTCCATGATACTGAAAAGGATCTTACCATCTCTCATGAAATCGTTGGATATGCTGTCAAAATTTCCACACAGTCCACAGGTCTGGTTCTGGTATTTGGGATCTATTTCAATCTGTGAACACATACAAAACATACAGTAGTTATTGGTAAGATCAAGAATAGGTAATTATAAATAAAAGTTTGAAATATGTCATTTTTTCTGCGTGATCCATTTGCACTGTTTCTGAGATTACATGTAATGCTGCGTATCAACTGTAAGTGTGACTACTGCCTAATGCCATCAATTGCCATAATTCCTGAAGATGCAAAATCTACACAACAACATGATATATTTAAATGCTCATACCTCAGTAGTCATAATTAAATGTATTTAGAGTGCTCATGGTAAAAAGGAACATTTGAATGTATTACTCCAGGCGCAAGGAGTTGACACCTCCATATAAGCAGCCCCAACTCTTTATTTAAAGAGTGGTAGTAATCAGTGGCAATAATGTTTGTCTTTTAGTCTCAGTCTTCTATTAAAAATAGATCAAAGCATGGACAAACCATCACAGCCATACATCAAGTGTGGCTGCAGTCACTAGTTTGATTGGGACAAACTACACTGTATGTTTTCATCAGACTTATCAAATATGCCAGCTAAGTGCAGCATTGTGTCTCTTGTATATGGTTTTGAAAGCTTTGGGATAACAATAGAGTTCTGTGGCAGAGAGGGATAAGCTCAATCAGACTGTGGCAACACAGACAATACTTCTTATAAAGATAAGGTCATTGTTGGTTTTGCTCTTTTCATGATAAGATAACATCAGCCTTTTCCTTTAAATGAGTAAAACAGCTTGAGACTGAGTGTGTTTGTACACATATACATACATAACAAGCACATTGAGGAACAGGCTGATGCAGGTTATAGAGCAACCGATCCTGCTGAGTTGTTTACAGCACGGTCACAATGTGTAACTTTGTCACTGTGTTTACAGCATGAAAATACACATGAATACAAAATGAGGACAGACGTGTGTGAAAGTGAGAGGGTGTGGTTCATACATCCAGTGAGTCATCCTTGTTCCAGATAGCTATGATTCCCAGCTTAGCTTCAACAGTGATACTAGAAGTGGTTTCCTTGATGGTCACCCCGGGTGTAACGGCTGGCAAAGACACCCTGCAGCAAACACAAAGAGCAATAATAATAGTGCCCTCTGTGAATGACAATGAAAATTTGTAAAATGACAGAAAGTCATTAAGCTCAGGGGGAAGAGAGCAACTGAGGGAAGTGGCTAAACACTGCAGTCATCTCAGGCAGTCTCCAGTCTTCCCAGAGTCATACATTAGCTCCGACAAGATGAATAAAATCTCGATATCTTTGTCTTTTCTTACTGCCATTTGCTATTGCATGCAGCGTATAGTTGATTTATCAGAACTTTGTTAAAATGCCAAGCCAAAACTGGAAATGAAGGACGTGCAATGATCTAGCTAACATTAGCTAAACTGTAACTTAAGGCAAAATTTGGAGACTAGCCAACATTAGCGTTCATCAGTAGATACTTGACACAATCTAATTCAGACACTCTGAAATGAAAATAAAGTGTATTACACAAGCTAGATAGTTAGCTAAGGCAACATTTACCTACAGTACCTCGATTAGCTTGTGCAAAGAAGGGGCGTAGAGGCGCTAGCTAGCTACTGATGGGAGTAAAGTGGGCAGAGGAGACGTTCGGGGGGGGGGTTAATACACCCCGAATACCCCCCATAATTTGAACCCTAATACTCACTTTTTTTTACACTTCATTGGAGCACTGAGGGTTTTTAACTGACTCAGGTCTGCAAGGGCTTGACCTGTATGACGGCCTGTCATAGTTTATTGGTTACTGTGGCAGTGAATAACCAAATATCTGCATCATAATGCAATTGTGCAGTTATTTTACTTTTAAACACTAATGAGGGAATATCAAATCACATTTTATTTTTATTCATATTGGCAAGGCTATTGCAAAATCTTTCCATGTGACTCCATGGCAACTGCAGAAGTACCCCGTGGGGTATCCAATTGGGAATCACTGATATGATTACTGTAATGTACATGTAAACAATTTAAGCAATAATCACTGAGGTAAAAGGAGTAACAAAGAAAAAAAACATGAGTGTCACAATGACTAATATTTATCTATTAAAGCCCAATAACAACTGAAAACTTGAAACTGAAAACTGAAAACTGAAAATAACAATCTGTGACTGCTGAGGGTGGTGCTTCTGTCTAATTTTTCCACAAAGACGTATATCACCAAAATTATTTGAACAATATTGTAATCATGTTGGGTAAAAATTCAACACAGCAGCTTCAAGTAAATGTCTCAACAAATTGTGTATATTGGAGTTAAAGAACTAAGACACCCTCTGCTTTAAAAAAGATTCAAGAATCTAAAATACTGAAGGCCTTCAAAAATGTTGGCAGTAATGAAGTGAAAATTGTTTATAAATGGGCTAAAGAATCTTAACTCAAGATCCACTAACTAGAAAGAGATAGGCAGACCATGAGATGTGGTTGAAAACTCTGAAAAATGCTGTCTTTTGTTTTGTTTTTGTCAAACTAGTGTTCTCAAGTTGAAGAACAAACTTTTCAAGCTCAGCTGAACTTACGGCTTGTCATTGACAATCACTGAGCTGCCAGAGAGCTCCACCACAGAACCTTCCAGCTTCATGATGATGCTGCTGATGGTGGGGATGTTGTTGACTGTCTTGCGCCTCATCTGGATGTTGAAATTTTCAAAGCTGCCCTCACACTGCGAGGCCAGGACATGGTTACAGGTGGAGGCCAGTTGGAAGAAATCTCCGTCAAAAGTCTTCCAGTGATAGTGTCCCCAAGTTGTGCACACTCGGCTAATGTGAGATGCATTAGCTATAACAGAATAAACATGTTGAAATATAATTTTGAACAAACACAAAGAGTTCCAAAAATCAATTTTTAGGCATTTGCACAGTTACCTGAACTCAGCCTCAGTGTGTTTGGTGAGGGAGTGATGGTTACTGTAGTAAAGAGAAGAAATAATCTTTTTTTATTTTAGAGAAAAAATATGTATCAGATATTATGTATCACCTTGTTCAGACAGTTCATTGAAGCTAAATGATACATACACTAAGTGACATCATCAATCAATATGCCATAGTCTATTCAATCACATTATCTATTGTAGATGTCTCATGCTGTATATATTCAGTATCTTTGGAAATATCTTCTGTAGGGTTTAAACAACACTTGGTAGTATGAGCATGAGTTTGTGTGTTATTGTTGAATTTTAATCAGCTGTAATATTTAAACTTAAGATTAAAATTTAGAAGTCAAAGTAGGTAGGTTGTTTATATAGAACAATACCTCTGAAGTTTCTTATGATAATTTACTGACAAATACAAAGGAAATGTAGAAGTTATCCAAATAAGATATAACATCTAAATTCAAATGAATTAAGCATCTTTTCTTCACCACACATGAAAATTAACTTCTGCTAAAAGAACAGCATCTAGTCATCTTCTCTATGACCCCCTCCACCATCTTATAGTTTTTTAGGATTGAGTGTGAAGCTGTAAGCAGTGCATCACTCACCAGTCTGAGTGAGTGAGTCGACCAGCAGCATCAGGTAGATGAGCCATAATGTGCAGTGGATTCCTGTAGTCCCCATGTTGGTCCTGAGGACTGACCCAGTATGAGAGGTCTCACCTGGAGGAAGAATCCCTTTATAACCTGCTGGTCAAGGTGGAGCTACACAGGTTCCGTCAGGTGAGTGAGAGAGAGGGAGAGAGAGAGAGAGAGAGAGAGAGACTGTGTGTGTATAAGGCAGTTCCACTACTCATCCCTCCTTCACCCTACATATTTTCAGTGTGGTTGGCCTGTGACATTTACATGTTAAATAAATACCTGACACTGTGTACAAGGTTATTGCTACCTGATGAACTACAGATCACTTATGAGCTGTGATCTTTTTTCTTATCAATACAAAAACCTCTGGTAGCAGAAATCAGTGATTCAATAATTTCAACATGACATGATGACTTAAAAGTGCTTGTCTACATTCACTTAGTTAAAGGTGAAAAAAAGGCCCTGTTTCTTTGTTCAGTATTGAAAATAATCAATGCTGACTTAAAAACTAGTTTCAGTTTTTAACCAAAACCACCACCTCCTGTAACTTTAACCAGCTGTTTTGGTAACTTAAACCGAACAGATCCTGGGACGTAAGACATTGAGCCCTGTTCATCTGTACTTTGCCTTTAACTATAACCATTTGAAAGAAGATTAGTAACAATATGCATAAATCTGTTTAAAATATGCAAAATATGTGGCTATACATTGCAAAACAAAAAATTTTGATTTCACATATTCTATCAATTGATAGACAAATTTGATTTTCTTTCTTTAAAAGTGCAAACAATCACAAAAATAAGGTTAACATTCATTTAACATTCTAAATATCAGATTTACATGGGGCAATGTTTTATTTATCTATCTACCTGTGTTTGTCTGTATGTTTTATTGTTTGTTTGTTTGTCAGGAGAACGAAGTAGCAAATCAATTTGCATCAAATTTTGCTGAGGTATGGGCCATAAACATATGATTTTAAAGCAGATCTGGATCATTGACAATGAATTTTATTTTTTTCTCTGAAGTCTGGTGTATGTTGTCTGACTTGCTGGAGGTCTGCACTTTCTTAACACCCTTGTAGTTGAAACAGAAGTTGTTTTGAATCCAATGGTATCAGGCATTTGATATGACTCCTTGTAGATTTTGAGACACAGCCATTTCTGTATCATGCTTCATATTGAATATACCTTAGGAATACTATATAAAATGTCACTAAGATCTGCCCAACATAAATACTGCAACAGATGATCATTTCCTTATTGAAATTATATTGTAAGAATCCAGAATATGTGTGTATCAAAACTTATGAAGATCTGAAATTCCTAACCTATTATTCTAGAGGTGTTTTAGTGAAAAGTCAAAAAACCACAACCTCCTGTGACTAATAACTAAAAAATGTCCAGAATAACTTCAGCCTCCTACTTTGACCTATTTGGAAAATTTCAATGGATTTGTGCTAAGATCGGCTGGTACTTAAGTGAGTGTTGTAAGTGAAATGATATAATTCCACTGTAGACATTAATGGGTTAAATAAATGAGTGTCTAAACTCAGATGATTTCATAAGGTCTCAAGGACTCACTCAGTAATTTAAGTCATTGTTCCCTTGATTGTTGTAACTGAAGTGTGTTTAACATAAGCTGACAAAACTCATTTGATGGCACATACTGGACTGAACTAAGCTGCTAGAAGTCAAGAAATATTCCCAAACTTTACAGTTTCCATAATGCTTCAGTTAGAAAGTATCAAGCATATACCACCACTGCTGTTATCAGTGCCTTAAAGCAGTTTGTCGTTATTGAATCCTATCTTAATAATTACAATCACACAGCAATGGTAATTTACAATTACAAAGCACTTTATTATGAAGACCTGTGCACATGCTTATTCATGCAATTATCCAGTCAGCCAATCATGTGACAGCAGTTCACTGCATAAAATCTTGCAGATTCAGATCAGGAGCTTTAGTTAATGTTTTCATCAAACAAAATAATGGGGGAAAAATGTAATCTCAGTGACTTTGACTGTAGCATGATTGTTGAGTATTGTTGCTGACCATGTGCATCATTTTATAGCCACAATTTCTTTTAATGGCTGCTTCCAGCAGGATAATGCTCTATATCACAGAGCTAAAGCCGTCTAAAACTGGTTTCATGACCATGACAGTGAGTTCAGTGAACTTCAGTGGCCTCCAGGTCTCCAGACCTGAATTCAGTAAAACACCTTTGGGGTGTGGTAGAACAGGAAATTGGCAGCTTGAATGTGCAGCTAATGAATCTGCAGAAATGTTGTGATAAAATCATATCAACATAAACCAGAATCTCTCAGTTGCTAATAGACATTTCATCACTTTTCAAGCTGGTTGAAAGGTATTACATTTTTAAATCTCTCTATAAACAATAATCCATCAAATCTCAGAGGTGTTTGTTAACCTCTGGAAGTAGACCACATATTCACAGAAGTAGGAAATTATACTTCTTGATATGCTTAATGAATGAGAAACTGAAAAAAGTAACTGCTTGCTGCAGTTTCTCCAATGAGCAAATACTTTAAATAGAAGTGATAGTGCATGGTAATGTTGCATTAGTGATTCATTGTACTATTGCATGATTTGTATCCTGGTTCCTCTACTCAAGAGATTATGTCTTTTGTTGTGTTTCGTTTGACATCTCAAATAGTGCTGGACAGATTTCAGGGACATGGACCAGGTTCTGGCTTATGGTTCATTTCTATAAAGCACTTTGTATTTGTACTCAAGGCCTTAATTGTGATGTGTATGTGTAGAATTCTGCTTTCTCTGATTTTGTGGTTTAAAACTTATTAACGACTTGTACAACAGGAACATTATGTATTCAAATGGCCACAAATCAGTCGTATTACCATGTGGAAGATTTTGATGTCTTTTCTTTGTCTCACAGAAATAAAGAAGATTATATAGAAATCACTGAATTCTGACCTGTTTCTCCTAACCCCCTCCTTAGGAGAAATAAGGAGCAAAAGAAGAGATCAAGATCTGAGAAATCAATCCTGTCCATTTTGAGAATAACAGGAGAAACATGAGAAAAGCAGATGATCTTATGCTGTGTTACCAGCCTTCATTTGATCACAATCACAATTTCAGGTGTGTGCAGGCCAATCAAGTTTTTTAAGATCTTACTGCTGTCTTAAGAGCTGATTATTTCGACAAGTAAAGATTTTTACGAGGATGATTTTGGAGTCAAGAAATCTTATATTGAGCTTAAATTGAGCTCAATTGGGTCTGGGAGAAATAGACTAGACAAAGAAGAGATCTTATTCTTGTATTTTCCTTTCCACAGGGTAAGTCTGACTCACTTGATATTTTGGGTCATATCTGTACAAAGCCTTAATATTCCACAGATTATTTACTCTAACAAAAGGGAGCTTGGTTTACTCTTCCACCCACCAATCAGATGGAAGGCAATCTTATTTATTCCTTCAGTTTTTGTAATGTAATGTGTACATTTTAGACTGACTTTAGTTAATTAATATATTTGCTTTATTTACTACTACTACCTTATTACTATGTTTTCATTCAGCTGTAGGTTTCATTGTTTGCTTTGATTTCTAATCACTGTTTTCTCTTAGTTGAGGATGGCTCTTATGAATGTGTGCACCTGTGACAATCTGGACCATACCAAGTTTGAATATTATTTGTAGATATATTGTACAGTTTAAAAAAAAAAAATCCTTCTTGAATTGAATCATCCTTGAAAGTTTCAATGTTGTCTGTTCATCTTACCATCACCAGCTATTAGCATGGTGGTTTTTCCCAGGGAGTATTTAAAGCTGAAGATAAACTGTGCCTTGCCTTGAAAGCAGATGAGAGCAGTGACAAAAACTGTGGTCAAGACAAGACAGTTTACAACAGCCTTCACAGTCTTCACAGGAACCAAGCAGCAACCTCCAGAGCCGAAGAACACTGAAGTGCCAACACTGCAGTTCATCAAATGACCACTTGAGGCTGACTCCAACAGTGAGTCAGTCCCCACAGACTCCCATGTTAAAATGTCCAGCTTTACAGCAGAAATAAACATGTTTACAGCCTGGTACAAAAAACGATTTTAGTCTCTGTATCTAATTTCCCTCTTAATGCAAACTATATGAGAAGTTATTTTTTACATAACTCACATGTTTAAATTTTATTAAGGCTTAAAATTATGCTTATTTCAGGAATGCTGTTTTGAGTGACAGGTGGATGAACGCATGCTTGCAACAAACTGACATGCACCTAAGTCTTGGCCCCACACATGCCCCAGCTCTTTGCCCATTTTTCAATTACCTGGGAGTTAGGTGGAGTCAGGCACTGCCAAGATGGCATCAGACAACACACCTGGAGCTTGTTAGCCTGCTGCAGCTTGGTTGATGGGTGATGTTGAAGTTTTAATGCCTGTTAGTGTTAATAATTGTAAATGCCTTTTGAATTCATATGTCATCAGCTTTATGTGGCCTACAGCTTAATTTGGAGAGGATAATAACATATATTGCTTTATCTCTTGCTCTACTAATGTTGGGATTGAAGTGAATAAAAACACAAAGATGTCCAGAAAACTGCCACCAGCTCATTTGAGCAAGTACCAGGTTTTGTGCAGACCAGAAAAAGCAGAATTTTATCTTCAACAGCAACAATTTTGTGTATAATTTTTCTTGCCCCTAATTGTGTCGTGGTCAGTGACAAATTTCACTGACACATGTATGGAAAGACTTGTCCATGTTTGTTGTATCTGCAACCACACAACCACAAACTAGGCTGTATAATTACTTGATTCAGCTCTCTTAAACTCTAGCACTAATTCAACCCACAAACTGTGCCTAAACTTCATCACAAAAACCCCCCATGGGGGTTCAGACCCATGTCAAACCACCTGTTGGTTCACTGACAAAACAAAGCTTTAAAGGTCACCAGCCAAGTGACTTTCTCCTATTTTGAAGCTCTGGGAATATTAGAAGAACCCTTGGGGCTCTCGTATCAGATGTAAGATCAGGGTTTCAGATTTTGACATGATGTCATGTTTATCACTGTGTATTTTGATGCATTAACCACTTTCTATCATTAAAATAATGTGTAGGACTTTGTGGCAGAGGTTTGCACTCTGAATGACAGACTCAATGTACAAATGCACGGGATGGATGAATCACTGGATAGTCCCACTTTGCATGAAATGACCCAGAACCTTCTGTGATTGAACATTTCTTGTACATGAGTCAGTGGATTCAAAGCTACTGAAGAATAAATTTAACAAATGCAAACGTGTCCCACTTTGACACTGAATATCTAATCAATGGCTTATTCAGTGTGTAGGACATGTCAATATGCAGTGGCCCACACCCATCACTCAGTCAGCAATGGAAATTGAACACAATATGGAACATTGTTCAGATGTAAACATGACGTTGTGTTGCTCTAAGGAGGAGAAGGATTATTAGGTCTGTGTTGATGTCAGAGGCCTGCGTAAATAAGCCTCAGTGACTCAGCTCCCTCAGTCCAGGATATGCATCCTGTGGTGCATCTTTAATAAAAGTGTTGCTCTGTTTTATCAACTACAGTGTTTGTGCTGTGTCATTAAGACTTATTGTCTGTGACATGCCATTAATTTAACTGTGTCAAGACAGAAAATGTCATATTGTTATACAATATGTTACAAAATAATTCAGATTCCTACTTAGAAGCTGAATTCTTGCACAAGTACAGTATGAAATCATGTCTGCTCAGATGAAATCTGTCAACTGTGCATTTAGATGGACAATTTTTTCATGATAAATTTGACATTCATTTTGTTTTTAATGCACTTTATTGCTTTCATTTTGAATCCTTTTTTGGTATCTTTTTTTTCCAGAGGGCCAGACAGGTGTGAAGTCACATGCAGTACAACTATATATTCAACATGCAGGTCAGGGGTCTTCCTTTATCCTACTTGATGTGCTTTTTTTACCCTTGTGTTGGTGCCCTTCCACTTAAAAAAGAGAAAGGCAGAAAAACAAGAGCTGAAATTAATAGAAGTAATTGGCATCCAATTTTCTCTAATCCACATTTAATGGAACATACATTGATTTTTGATGTAACATATTTCAAACAATACTACAGATGAAAATGGCATGGACAAAAATATTGGAACCCTAATATTTTGTAGCACATTCTTTTACGGTGAATCACTGGAGTCATTCCCTCACTGTAGACCAATGCTTTTCTCTACTGGTAGTTTGGTCCAATGTTCTCTGGAAAACTGTTCCAATTCTCTCAGGTTTGATGGATGCCTTCTCCCAACTGTGAGTTTCAGAGTATATTGATGTTCAGTTGGATTAAGATCAGGACTCATAACAGGCCACTTCAGAAATGTTTTCTTCTCATTCGTTCTTGGCTGCTTTTAGATGTATGTTTGGGTCGTTAACCTGTTGGAGGAACCATGACCTGCAGCTGAGATGGAGCTTTCTGACACTGGGTAGCATGTTTCACTCTACATCACATTGGTAATCTTCTGATTTCACTGTTTCATGCAGACAGAAGAAACCCCACGTCTCCTCCATGTTTCACAGTGGGGATGGTGCTCTTTTTTCTTCTGTCAACATACAGCTGACACCACAAAGCTCTAATTTTGTCTCTGACATCTGTCCACTGGAAATTCTCCCTGATGCGTTGTGGTTTGTCTACATGCATTTTAACAAAGTTCAGTCAGTTTTTCTGCTAAGAAGACTCAAGTTCTTTACATGTACAGTTCAGTACATGTTGCAGTCCTGAGGATGCATTTATAACTGTGGTGGCATCATGGTCTGCTGGGACAGCAGCGTCTCCACTGCAGACAGGAACAGACTGAACAGATTCATTAAGAGGGCCAGCTCTGTCCTGGGCTGTAGTGGGTGACTAAGCTATCATCCCTGTTAGATAACATGTCCCACCCCATTCAGGACAGTCTGACAGCACTGAGCTCCTTCAAAGACAGGCTGAACCTGTGGTGTGTGAAGGGGAGATAGCATAGGTCTTTTCCTCCTGCTGCTGCACTCACTCGACCGCACACCAAAAACTCACCGTGACAAACTCACCATGTGCAATGATGAAGAGACACAGTCTGTACAATGTTAATTATCTGCTGTTTTTGCTATGCTTAAATAGCTGATTGTACAGTTACATTAATATCATTATTCATATTTTTTAAGTGTTTGATATTGAGATTTTGCTGCTTATTTTTGTACTGTCCACTTTGCTTTCCCCATTGTGAGTCAAATAAAGGATTATCTTATCTCTTCTCTTTTTTTTGTTTCTCTTTCAAAGTGGGCTGAGTTGTCTTCCATAGAGGCCGCTTTCATTCAGAAAGTAACATACAGTGTGACTGGACTCTGTTGTACCTTGATCCTGGAGGTCAGCTTCTATCTATGTTTTGAAGTTTTCCTTGGTTCTTTTTCCAACATTCAAACTATCTTGTTCAATCTGGGGCAGGGTTTCTTCCTCTGGCCTCATCCAGGGAGGTTGGCTACAATCCAATGGGCATTACATTTCTTGATAATATTAGCAACTGTGGTCAGAGGAGCATCAAGCTGCTTGAAGATGGTCCTGGAGCCTTTACCTAGACCATGCTTGGCAAATATTTACTTCCTCATCTCCTCAGACAACTCTCTTTTTTCTTTTGTCCTTGTTCAGTGCGGTGTACACAATGATACCAAATAGTACAATGGGGACTTTTCCTAATTTAAATCAGCTGAATGACTGATTATAAGACTGACTCTGATACTAATTGAAGACAATAGTCTGCTGGAAATTTCACTACAGTCCACTTGTTTATCACAACTTCTAAGAGTTACGAATCATTTTATCTAGGTAATTGCACAGCGGTTCAAAGCAGAGACAAAGCAGCTCAGACTAACTATTGGCGACACCACAGACGCCTCAAGGCTTTCCATGGGCTACAGCAAGCATATTTACTTTTCTTTTATTTTGGTTTGTAACTCTGACTGCTCAGGTCCAGATGAAAACATTCAGACTCACTGGCTCTTTGGAAAACATTTGTGTAAGGGTGTTCATTTTTGGTCCTGTGTGTACCAAAATCAGCAGACCTCTACACTCTAAAAAATAATGTAATGGGTTTACTCAAAAAGTTATGTTTACTTTTTGCATGGATCTTTTTAAGTTGTCCTAACTTCATTGTTAATTGAGTAATCGGTACTAGTGCAGCATAACAAGGCCAACTTAAATAGCCACATAAATACAAAGCTATATCAAGTTGAATCTAATTGTTTTTTTTGTATATATTACTGAATTTTCACATTGGTTGTACGTGATATATGTTTTAGGTACAACAAAAAATTAAGTACAATGACCATGTTTTTTTTATATATTCAAGAGATAAATCAAGTAGTGTTTACTTAATTAATTAATCAATATTCCTTGAAATGTTGTTATCTCATCATTCCAATTTAAGTTGTTGTAAATGTATACATAAACATTTTCTACTCAAAAATGTCCATGCAAAAAGTAAACATATTAATTATAGTATATGCAACTCATTTTGCTCAAGTTGGGGGAAATAATAAACAAGAACCATAATTCACAATCAAAACAGTTTATTTTATGAACATTTCGCACAAATTAAGTGCAAATATTACACAGCACCATCAAAGACTTGCTCCTGATAGTTCTCCAATTTTAAAGCTGTTTAACTTACATTTCCATTTTTTGATGATCTTGCTGTTGACATTTTGGTCAATATTTTCTTGTGTTAGTGTGTAGTTCTTTACTGTGAGTGTAGTGTGTCTTCATAGTGTGTTAGTGTGTGTAGTGTGTGTATGTAGTGTTCTAGTGTGTGTGTATGTGGTGTGTGTAGTGTGTATGTAGTATGTCACTGTGTGTAGTGTGTGTAGTATGTACAGTGTGTTATTATGTGTGTATTTAGTGTTAGTATGTGTTTATAGTGTATGTGGTGTTAGTTATTTCAATTTAGACTAGGTCTATGCCGTTTCCCTCCACTCACAATGACCGAGGATAAAACTTTTCATTAACTTAATCATAAAATGAAAAAATACTGTACCTACAGTTTATGTGCTAGGGAAAATATTGATTTGTTTGGGATTAAACAGGTTAAACAGCTCTAGATTCAGAGAACAATCATAAACGAGTAGAGTCAGTGACTTCAAACGACTGTGACTCTACTGAGGTAGAAGGACATTTCTACATTTTGGCAAACTAATGAACTATGCCTTTATGGTTATCCATCCAAATTAAGGGCAAATATAGCACCATCAAAAATGGTTAACATTCTGTGTCAGCTGAAAACAATACACTCACCAATATTCCAGCTCTCCAGACATGACAATCAACTTCAAAGACCTGAATAACATGAGCAGCAACCATCTCGGATGTGGGCTGAAAGACATTACACTGCATAATCTAGGAAGAGCAACTTGAACAGTAAGTCCATCGCAGCACAAATGAGAGGTGTCCATTTTTGATTTTCAGCTCTGAGGCTCAAAGGGGTTTCCTAGCAGCTTTTGCTTTAGAGATGTGACTTTTGGGCTGCATTTCTGACTGTCTAATTTCAGGAACACCTTCTGAAATACCTCGTGTACTTCAGCTCTCGTGGATATCTTAGATTGAGGGCATAGATGAGGCCCATCAGCAAAGCACAGGCCCTTGGCACATCCAACCCTTGCAGGACTTCTGTGCCCTCTATGATGATGGTTGTGCTGGCTGGATCAGATGCTGTAGTACCTTTGGTGACTAGGATCTTCATCACCCAACTCTCAAGATCTCCAGTTTGGCTCTCAGAATCCTGAAAGCAAGAATATCAGAAACAAATATCAGTATTCATTGTCATTAAGCTGGCACACTCAATCCTCTACACAAAAAATAGTCAGAATGTCTGAGATTTAACCTAGATATACACACAGTGTCCTGTCGATGGTGCCTGCCGCCACAGCCATGGATACTGGTTTTGCACTTGTTTCTTGTTTTAACATAGTGAAAGGCAAACGTATAGAAGAGTATTAGGGCCACTGGAAAACAAAATTTAAGGAATAATTTCTGACTTTTTTTCACCTACCACATATTCGAAAAGACTGTCCTCACTTTCCCCAAGGTAGACCACTAAGCAGCGAATGGCAACCTCTCTGCGTATTTCAACTGTGTTGATCTGAATTCAAAGAAAAAAGGTCAAGTAGATGCTTTTTTTTTTTATTTTTTACAGCAGTTAGTTTAGTTTCTCCTATTGTAAATACCATATCAGGCACCTTCAGAAGTTCCATGATTTTCTGGATCTTATATTTGGCAGCCCCTCCTCTTGACATCACCAATGGCATCAATCTTGGTATGCAATGGTCCAGATTTGCCATAAAAGTTGACTCCAGATTGGCAGTGGTTATTCATTTATATTCTTCCTTGATCTGTGTGACACAAAATAAAGCAACATGGTACAAGAGATATCAGAAGTCATACTCCTGCCAAACTGCCAATTCCAAATACAACAAAATACAAAAACATTAACCTGCTCAGGAAGAAATAGAGCAGGCCATCGTTCCTTCAAGTCACTGACAGGTGGAGCCAAGGTGACAATTTCTTGCCTCCAAGTGGAAAAGGTCCTTTCCATTTTCTCACTGATGATCTGGGAATTATTTTTCTTCTTTACCTCACTTAGAAGATCCAGTCTTTGTTGCTCAAGGTTTTCTTTGGTTTCTCCTAGTGGATGAGGTGGCAGGTAGTTTGCCTCACCCTTTTGAGCTATCTTCACGTTTTTTGCAGGCATCTTCTCATTGGCTCGCTTTTTTTGGAGGGAGTTAACATCAAGCTCAGGGCACCCAAGACCCCTAAGTTTCGATCTGTAATTGCCCATTTTAAATTTCAGTCTTTGTTGCCATCCGTAACATCCATTGTAGGACCCTGGTTCTTTCAGGCAAGGATGTTTTTGGATCAGTGCTTCTGCTACATCAGCAAATTGTGCACTTGTAGGATAAGCAACATATTCAAGGATGCTTTCAGCTAATCTCTCAAGGATGTCTGGTAGGATGGCAGTAGAGCTGAGTGGACATCCATCTTTACTGAAAGCTTCATTACCATCTGCTAACACAAGCTCTGTGTCATTGCGGAAATTTGGAGGGCCAAGACTTTGAGCGCAGATTTCCATGCTCAGGTGATGACAGTATCATTGTATCACCGGATTCAGATGAAGCAGTACTGGCAGGCTGAGCAGAGCTGCTGGCTGCACCTGTGTCTGAGCTGCTGGCTGCACCTGTGTTGGATCTATCCAGGTCAGTTACAACGAATTGGATTGAGGAGAGATCAACAATATGGACAACCTTAATTGTGCCTTTATCTTTAAGATCTTTTGTTGATGCAAGAGAAAAAAACTCTCCTCCAAAATCAACATCCTTGTAATGTAAGGTAAACTTCCCTGCTTCCAATCTATATTTCTGTGGCACAATAGACTCTAGCTCTAGCACTGTCTCCGGTACTCCACAAGGCAGTTCAAGCTTGTCAATTATATGGTCTTGAACAATAACACGAAGTGCAGCAGGTTTACTCAGATTAGATGTTTGAACATCTGTGAAGAAAAAAAACACATGATGTGACTCTAATATTTGACATAATATGTGAGCATTGCAACATCTTTGGCCTAAAGGTTTGCTGGCATACATTTCACATTTTTTGGAGCCATGATGTTAGCAGAACATAAGAATTACATACCCAGAACATCAGAATCATGAAAACCCATTTCCTTGTACATTGCATTCAGCATTCTTTCAGCAGGTGAAATATTTTCTGAAAATGTATAGCATAAAGAGAATAAAACAGTAAATACTTTCTTATTAGCTGCATCGTATCATCAGCAGTCCATTGTATGCCATTGAGCACAATGAGAGTTTGTACCTCGGGATTGCTTGTTTGCTGTGAAATCTGCGATCTTTTGCCATCACTAGATAACACAAAGACAGTGTGAAGAAATGCATCTATGGCAAGTAAATGTATCGCTTCAGAGTAACCATACGCTTCCCTGAAATGGTGTATGCAGCTAAAGGGAATATATCAGACAACTGAGCTGGCTCAAGAACTGTAAGAGTTCGTGTATTCTCAAGCTCATAGCTTCCAAGGTGCTCAATGTACCAAGCATCTAAGCATTCCACAATAAATCCAGGTATACCATCAACAACCACAATCTGAATCAGCTCTCCAAAATCAGGAAGGCCACTTGTTGAACCACAAGCTAAGATCATTCCAGTGGCATATCTAGTGCCACTGTAACAGACCGTGTTAGCCAAGTGAATACAAGACTTACCAGGGTACTTGGCTTCCACTGCTGTCTTGATGTCCTCTCTCAGCACAGTCAAATCTATCTCTGACAGTTTGGTCACCTGCAATGAAGGTTGGACAACCTTATTGTCATGTAGATGATAGGCAATCATCATCTGATGCTTCACTGAGAGAGAGAGAAGAATGTTGCAGAAGGAGTGAGTATGTCTGACAACACGTTTAAAGAAACTATGTTTAGCTTCAAACCTCATTGTCCACAGTGACACAAGTGGTCCAAAAGCCTTTATCAACTGAGGATAATGTTCTATGTAATGATGCTTTGGAGTGAGTCTTTGACCAGGGAAAGCTTCACAGAATCTGTGTCGATGCTCTGATATCTTACTGTCCAAGAAACAAATAGTCTCATCTGTATGGACTGGGGCTACAACAAGTTCTACTATGTCCTTGAGGTTGAGAAGAAACTGCCATGTTGGGTCACTCACCGGTATCCTTGTGCCAATGATGAAAGGAAGGAGTCGCAGCAAAGCCCAATTTTCATGTGCATTCCCACCAACAGTTTTTTTAACAGTAAAATTAAGGGGTACTGATTGTGGTGCATCCTTCTTATCTGTCCACTTATATGGAAACTCTCTGATCAATTTATTCAGCTCTGAGAGAGTGAAATATTTGTTCTTAATCAAGGTATCCAGGCACAGTGCTACTTCTTTTGGTATGACACCTTCAAAAAGATCATGCAGCAAATCAGGGGGGTAGCCTGACAGAACATCAAAATACTTAAGTTTTTCTGTTAGTGGACATTGTTGCTTTACGCCACAGCTATGGTATCCACTCACCTGTGCAGTCTGAACATGCACTGTGTGGTCTTCTTTGGTCCGGGGAGGGAATTTTCCTGTTTTAACCTCACAGTCTTGCAATTTGGAGCGTTCTCCAAGACACCATCTACAGATGTATGAACTTGAAAAACTCTCAACAAATCCACTGACGGAATGAGCGCCAAGGTTGTCTGCAATGACAGAAAAGACAGTACCTTTAACTTGTCTGCCAAGAGAGGGAATGTAAAGTCCATCCTCCTCAAGACTACAAAGATCTTTGAGAAGTGGCTCCAACACAGCATTATATCCATATTGTTTTATGTCCTCAGCTTTGCATAGAATGGCTAAAAATATTGAGGTCAGTGAGGACCGGCGCAATGGTGGTACATTTGCAAGAACCCAATAGACAGCAGTGATTTTGTGCTTTTTTCTCGATGTTCCAAGTGGATTGCACACTTCAAATTCATCCACATATAAATTGAGAGCTATTGCTAGATCATTTTCAGAAAATAATTTATTAGTTTTAAAGTGGGTACCATCATGAAATGACGTGTACTGAGTTTCTGTGTTTTCTGTGTTCTGTATTTTTTTACCACTGTTCATTAGGAAATCTTGCATTTCCTTCTTCTTAAAAATCTCAGATAAAGACTTCAGAATAGGTACATACTGATAGCTTCTTCGCTCCCGGGCATTAAGCACATATTCAACTGGCTCCACCACAGAGAAATGCTCCTTAAAATATTCATTTCTCTTGTAGGCGGTGAACAGAGGACCATCACTCCTCAATGCTTGGCTGATGGGGTTGGATTTACAGAGTTCTGTTGCAATGTCAGTGATCACAGAATCATCAAGTTGACATTTATGCTTTGCAAAGCATGACTGCAAAATTTCTTTCATAACAGGACCAGATGCAGAACTAGCAATAAAGTTTAGCTCTTCGACCATCTCATTAATACACTGTTTGGGCACATTAAATATGCTTTCCAATTTCAGAAAGAGGTGGGCAAGATTAGCTTCAATTATGTTAGGCAATTCTTTCCTTTCTTCATCACAACCCTCTCCACACTCAATATCTTCATCATCAGGATCATCCCCTGCATTAACAGGATTCACATCCCTGTTTACAAGCTCAGCCTTGAAGTCATCCAGTGAGTGTGGAGTGTGTTTGCGTGTCCTGTGAGAGGCGAAAGTACCATAAATGTTCGTTTTGAAATGGCAGTTTTCAAAAACGCATGTGATAGTTTCATGTTTTTTTAAATGATAAAAAATATGCTCAAAGTACTCCCTCTCTGTGGTGATGGAGCTTAGGGTACAACATGGACATTTAAAAGACAAGACATCATTCACCTTTGTTGTTTTATAAGATGAATGACTTCTTGTCATGTGTGATTTAAGGCTGGCCCATGTTTTGAAAGAGCAATAGCATTCCCAATAGAGACAAGGCAGAAATTGCCCACAATGCACATGTCGTAGCCGGTAGTGTTTTAAAAGCTCAGTCTTTCTGGGAGTTTCATATTTACAAATTTTACAGCACCAGTTCATTGTGAAAAGGATTCGGTGAAAACGTTCTAAACAATAAACCAGTGGACAATCAATAGCTGTTGCTAGCGAGCTACTAAAATGGCGGCTGTAAGGCTTACCTTTCAAGTGGTATGGACAGCCACGTAGTAGGTTAATGGTCCTCCAGCAATAATTAAGATCCGGACAGAGGACTTGTCAG
The DNA here is from genome assembly GCF_046630095.1 of Trachinotus anak. Lineage (NCBI taxonomy): Eukaryota > Metazoa > Chordata > Actinopteri > Carangiformes > Carangidae > Trachinotus > Trachinotus anak. The sequence continues at coordinate 1,330,803 of NW_027273862.1, read as the reverse complement.
CTGTTCCAAAGCGAAAAGATGAAATTCCAAAGCAGACAGTAGCTCTGTGCAAACAAGCAGACACAAGTGCCTCACTTTCCAAACAGGCCGCACGTGGAGTCTCACCCAGGTTTCAAAAGATTATTTGAGCTGAACCAACTTAATATTTGAGACAAATTGAGCTGATGCGCTTTTATGCATTCAAATTACACAGGAAAATGAGTCTGGATATATATTTTTTTTCCAAGTTGGTTTAGCTAGATAAATCTAGTAGGTTGCTTAGTTAAACAAATAAATGCTGCAAACTTAAATGTTTATATTGAAATTGCATATTTATTTAAGTTGAATTTACTACCCCCATGCTTTATTCTTTAGAGTGAGAGTGTACAAGAATGTGACGTGTGGTTGTTGTAGTTTTATATTATTGTTATTTTGTTTGTTTGTTTTTAACCAGGTTGATTTTGATTTATACTGTATCCTCTTATATGAGCTTATTTTTTGCATCATGAATGACAGGGCTAGTGTCACTTGCATTATTCACACTAAGAAATGTGACTCTTATAACTGGGGTGGAAATTTTTGAAGGCACTAAATAGTGAATAAAGTTCTGGACACTTAAATAAAAATAAAATCGCGGACATTAAATATAGTGCACTATAATGGAGTGATTTCAGACTGACCTTGGCCTTTATGGGATTTGTTGCTGATAGGAAAAATATATGCCGTAAACCTTATCATTTACAAGTGCTATATAAGCAAACCAGTCCTGTCTTCTGGTTCACTCCTGATCCACGATTATTTTAAAAGGATTAATCAGTAGATGTTGTTTACACTTGGCTCTGATTTCTTAATCTATCAACAGCAGTCTGGCAGTTTATATGTCAATTTATATTTTGACTAAGACTTTAGGCAAGGCAAGGCAAGGCATCTTTATTTATATAACGCATTTCATACCAAGGCAACTCAATGTGCTTTACATAAAAAAAGAACAGCATAAAACAGCATAAAAACAAAAGAAAACATAGAGTTAAAAGCAGGGGCAAAAAAGTAAAATAGAAGAAAATAGAGTTTTAAGTTCTTAAAAAGAGCTCAGCTATAAGCACATGAAAAGAGAAATGTTTTTAACCTGGATTTAAAAGTGCTTACAGTTGGGGCTGATCTCAGTTCTGCTGGTAGTTTGTTCCAGTTGTGTGCAGCATAACAACTAAATGCTGCAACACCATTTCTGGTCTGAACTCTGTGCTCCACTATCTGACCTGAGTCAGTAGATCTCAGAGCTCTACTGGGTTTATACTCTACTAACATGTCATTCATGTATTCTGGACCTAACCCATTCAGTGATTTGTAGACCAGTAGCAGAACTTTAAAATCTATTCTGTAGCTGACTGGGAGCCAATGTAAGGTCTTAAGAACTGGGGTGATGTGATCGGATCTCTTTGTTCTGGTTAAAACTCGAGCTGCAGCGTTCTGAATGAGCTGCAGCTGTTTGATACTTTTTTGGGGGAGTCCAGTCAGAAGACCGTTACAGTAATCAAGTCTACTGGAGATGAAAGCATTAATCAGCTTCTCCTGATCAGTTTGGGACATGAAACCTTTAATTCTGGATATGTTCTTAAGTTGATAAAAGGCTGATTTGGTGACTGATTTGATATGGCTGTTGAAGGTCAGATCTGAGTCTATCAGCACGCCAAGGTTTCGGACTTGGTCTTTAGCTTCTATAGACAGTGACTCAAGGTGTTTGCTGACAGCAACCCTCTTCTCTTTATTGCCAAAAACAACAGTAAGTCTGTGTACATGTACAACATGTACCTTGTATGTCAACATACATTCAGGGTAGTCTGAATGATCCTGGATATATTGTTAATATATTTATCATATACAGCAGATTGAAGCAAACATGTCATGAGACAAAGCTGCTCTTGTTGTCATCCTGGTGGGCAGAGCACAGGATCCACTGAGTGCAAACTAGCTGCTTACTTTACAGTACATTTCACTCATTTGGCAAAAGTGAAACAGTGAAAAAAGTGAATTTGCAATAAATGCAACACATTACTCGCTCATCAAATGTGATGGCAGAAAAGGAAGTCAGGATGAAATTATTAGTAAAGAATAAAATGGTAATGACTTATGTTTTCCAATCCATCAGGAAAAGTAAATCCATGAGGACAGGGGGACAGCTGATAGACTCAAGTGCTAGTTTCAAAGTGAAAATCATCTCTCTTCCTCTGATCCACTCAAGACAGCAGGTAAACCTGCCTGAGGGAGTGGAGGTGATTTATCAACAGAAGTGGTAAAAAAAAGGATAAAATAAAACAGCCTGTTTGGTAATTCAGTCCTTACAAAAATGTAAACATCCATGTACTTGAATGTGTTACTCTAACTCAACATATCTTCTCTGTATGTTTAACTTTTCATGAGGGAAAGTTGAGCCACAATCTCTCATTTTTTTAGCTTAGTTGTTATCAGACTCCTTTAAGTAAATGTGGGAATTGTTGAGATATCTACTGATAAAACACACAGTAATTTCTGCTAATTGCTTGTGTCTTTAAATCATTGTAGTGTTAAGAGGTTAAGTCACGATAATTTGCTTTCATTGACATATCGGGTTGGATAAATGTTAAATTAAAAGTAAACATCCTTGTTTACCAAGACTCCTATGAATACCTTTTCTCTCCGCCCATTATCCTCATGAAAGATCTGACTTGGGGATGTGTGCTGTGTGGTACCGCCTTGCCCAAAGGCCCTATTGCACACTGGTAGTGTTTGTCTATGACTCTGTGTGCGTCTCACTGCTTCCAGGTCCTGTGTTTGGCCGCTCTGTCATCACAGCTTTGCCATGATCTTCCTGTAAGACATTTATTTCACATGTGGGGCTGGGAAGTAAACTGAGAGCAGGATGTGGCCACTTCTCATACTTCTCCTACAGCTGCTTGATTGATAGGCTACAGCTGAATGTTACCACAGGTCAAGGTGGAGGCAGCTTAACACAAACACAAAGGGGTTAGACACACCTATACAGGTAGTCATAGGTAGTTGAATTAGTAGGCATCATTTGGTGCCAATTCTCAGTTCCAGGTATGAAAGAGGGGTTGACCTTAGATGATCCTGACGGTGTAGCTGAGGTAACCTAACTATTTGGCTCTAAATTGGTTTATTTGTAGAGGAAAAGTGTGATGATTAGTCAGATTTTGATAGTTTTACACACACACACACACACACACACACACACAGACACACACAGCCACACACACACAGACACACAGACACACACACAGACACACACACACACACACACACACACACACACACACACACACACACACACACACACACACACACACACACACAGACACAGCCACACACACACAGACACACACACACAGACGCAGACACACACACACACACACACACACACACACACACACACAGTAAGAAATCAGAACAAAAACAGACATGCTCAGCCTGCAGCTACAGTGTGATCTTTATTATTGAGATCTTTGTGGGTTTACAATCTTTTCAAACTAAAACTAAGTGCACTAATATATTTGACATAAATAGAGGAAATGTTGACACTAATTCAGCTGTGATTGTTCATTAACTTGTGCTATGCTAGTCCTGTTTTTTGCTTTATCTCCTGCGTCGACGTGACTTGATGCTGGAGGGAGTGGTCGCCATGTCACTGCGGCCAAACGCAGAGCACTCCGTCTTGAGGCACCCACAGGCATCGATGTGGATGTAGGTGTAGGTGAGCTCAGTGTTGTTGGGGCAGGAGAGCTGGATCTGCCTCTTAGATGTGGCCACCTCCTGGCAGCAAGAGCAGGTGTGCTGCAAGGATTTCATTTTGGCAGAATAGCTGAGGGAAGAGAGAAATAATAGTTGTTGATCCAGCATTTTCTTTATATATTATGTGCTAACAGGTTAAGATATCTCGGCCTCTGCTGCACAGATTTTGACCAGTCTTGTTTTTTTCAATCTGCTTAATGGGAATCTCCATTTAATGTTATAAAATGCTTAATTGTGGCAGTAAATGTTCAAATCTCAAGAAACATAAAAATTCATTTGAAGATATTAAAAATTTTCCAGGACACTGATGATAAGGAAAGTGACGTAAGGGGGACTCACAAGGTGGAGGTACCACATGCTCCACTACAAGATGTGACGTTCAACAGTTCTTTGGAGCGGCAGCCCTGACTCTCCACATACACAGCAGTGGTGGACACGTTGCATGTATGGCCCCTTGGTATACCTGAGGCAGTTGGGAGAAACACATTGTAAGGGAATAACATCTCAATTGAACTGATTTACTCTGATCATCTGTGGCGCAAGTGCAGCTACACTTTCTTTGGTTTTGTTTTTCTTGGGTGCAAATGATATGTTTATTGTTTCAAGTAAATCAAATCTACCTATAATTTAACTAAGCAGGAAGAACCTTTTTGAGCTCTCTGGTCTGAGATAACTGCTCTGGATCAATACTAATAAACTGGCTGAAAACACATGAACAAATTGATGAATATATGAAGAAGCTCCAATGATACCTTGAATATTTGGAAATAATCTTATTCAGGCTCATAAATCTCATGTATTACAGACGCTTTTATAATATGTTCTAAGAGTTGCTGTAAACCTTAACAATGTATTATTACGTTGCATATGTGCAGTCATAAGAAATCATGATTATAAGACTTAATAAGGTCAGGTATCAGAAGTGGTCAGAATGGGTCTGTGCATTTGTTGATTGATTTGTGTAGCCAGAGTGAAAGGCCATTGGTGTGTAAATAATATATAGGTAAAAAGACTCATGGAGTAATACATACAGACACGGCAGCATCCGTCTGGAGCGATGGTCTCTGTTCCCTGTAGGAGACAAATATTCACATCAATTTTCAATTCAATTCAATTTATTTGTATAGCGCCAAATCATAATATACATTATCTCAAGGCACTTTACAGGGTAAGGTCAAGACCTTACTTTGTTACAGAGAAAAACCCAACAGTTCCCACAACGAGCAAGCGCATGGCGACAGGGGGGAGGAAAAACTCCCTTTTAACAGGAAGAAACCTCCAACAGAACCGGGCTCAGGGTGGGCGGCCGTCTGCCTCGACCGGTTGGGTTTAGGGGAAGATAGAAAGAGGGGGAGGGGGAGGAGAGGGGAGAGAAGAGAGAGAGACCAGGAACAGCTGTGTCGGTAATGGCGTTATTAATAATAAAGACAGGTAATAGTAATAGTAAAGATGAGTAGTGGTGGATCTGGATCCTGCTGCTCCCGAGGCAGAGATACCTGCAGAATGAGGACAGAGAGAGGGAGAGAGAGGAGAAGCACAAAACTACGGGAGAGAAAAAAAAAACAAAGTTAATGGCATGAAGTCATTGAGAGAGAGAGAGGGAGAGAGACAGAAATAGAGAGAGAGCGCCCAGTGAATCATGGGAATCCCCCAGCAGTCTAGCTCTATAGCAGCATAACTAAGGGATGGGTCAGGACATACCCGAGCCAGCCCTAACTATAAGCTTTACTAAACAAGACAGTTTTAAGCCTGATCTTAAAGGTAGAGAGGGAGTCTGCCTCCCGAACCCACACTGGGAGCTGGTTCCACAGGAGAGGAGCCTGATAGCTGAAGGCTCTGCCCCCCATTCTACTCTTACTAACTCTGGGAACAACAAGTAGACCTGCATTTAGAGAGCGAAGTGTCCTATTGGGAAAATAGGGAACTAGTGAAAATCATCTCTCTTCCTCTGATCCACTCAGTGATCACACATCAGTGTTGCTTCATTTTGTAGAGATTCACATTGGACACATTGGACTCACTGTGTGTGTACATCTTGAACGTCATGTCCTCAGTGAATGTGAGTTTTATATTTTAACCTCAAACTTCTATTATTTAAGAATCTACAGTGATGATGGTTTGTGTGTGTGTGTATGTGTGCAGTCTACCGGTATGCATTCAGTAGGGTCGAAGGCAGGACAGATGGTCTTGGCCTCGACAGTGATGAACTGATTTGCAATCTTCACACACTCAAACTTCAGACAGGGGCTCCCAGCAGGGGTCCAGATGGTTCCAGGCTGAGGATTAACACAACAGATTTTCAGAGCTCCTTCTCCCGGACAGGGCTGCATCAGAGTCACTATCATCTCCATATTAACATCTGTAAAGTGCTCTTGTTCTGGCCTTCACAGCCTCTGACTCCGAGATGTTTTTCCACATAATTGCCTTGTTTTCTAATTGTTAGTATCATCAAATCACATCACCACTTGTTACTTGAAGAAACTTAAAGGGATGCTCCAGAGGTTTTGAATATTAAAAGACAGCAGAGATGTTAGTGTCGAAAACCTAATCTCCCTTTTTCAGTCTCTTGCTAATCACACATACATTGCATGAACACACACACATACAAACCTTTAATGTGTGTGTGGAGTTGTTTGCCAGGGTGATAACACAGCTTGTTTGGACACACTTTCCACAACACAGGCTAGGGACATCCTGGTACTCATAACCCTGAAGAGAGACACCAACACAACTCAGCATATAAACAAAACTGCCAAACTGTAAAACCAAAAATGTAAAACCAGCAAAGGATCAGGTGAGGATGAAAATATTTAATGTGAGGATTTGGATTTAAACTAAAGTTGAAGAAAAATTACAATGACACCACTGTCATAAAAAAAAAAAAACTATGACTGGGAGAGAATGTGGTCAATGTATGTGCTCATCAACAAAGAATGTATGTAGGAATTTACTGAGAGAGGGAGGGAAATGAGACTGGTCTTACCACAGGGCAGTTTGTGTCACATGGTTTGGGGTGACATTTTATGTGCACATTGCTGCTGGCATTTGTCTTTCTACAGATGCAGTTGTCACATGGGTTCATGGGCACTGGGTGGCCAACCTTGATGGACAGGGTGAGAAGGTTACCATAGATACAGACACTCCTGATTGTAAATAGGGCAGGCAAAACATTATTAAGACATTTCAGTATAGTGCAGTACAGTACAACCTAATTATGAACACATAGTTAAATTAATACCTCTGACAGTTTCACTCTAAAACTGAAGGTTATTGACTGAGCTGCATTAGATTTTACAGATGTACTTATTTAAGAGGCCACTGAGTTTGTGTTCATAATAAACTTATGTAGGAATAGAAATAGGACAAAAATATGAACTAGCTTCACAAGGAATTTTAGTAATCAGTCGATCAATCCATCAACTTTTCATTTGTAAAAGGGAGCCTATGTTATTCTGTCAGATGTTACATACTCTCCCTGAAATAGCTTCAAACACAACTTTTACTAATAGTCATATAAATCCTGAACCATGAGACAAAGAAGAAAAACTGTTTTCCTACTGGATTCACTAATATATTTATTATCACAGGACACACCATTTCCACCAAGATTTCTTACTATTTTGAATGACTTTTGCATTTTTAACTTTTTCCACCACTAATTCTACATAGTGTTCACCAGACAAGGTTCATAACATGCATTTGCTGTTTCCGTGTCATGTCATGTCAGATTTTCTAGGTGTGGACTCTTGGACATAATGAGCAGAAATTCTTGAATGGATTGTGATACCATCAGGCTGTGTGTAGAGAAAAATGTAAATAAGACTCCCTATGTCTTATTAGTATTTAGAAATCAGATGGTATCTGGGCTATAGCAGCATACTAAATTTAATTGACCATGACTGAGTGATCATGAGTTATGGCCAAATTGTGTTCCTGTACCCAGGTAACCTCTAAGAATCGTGGCCAATCAGCATAGCTGTTTACCATCATCACAAATTAAGATGTTTAGAAATATATTCTTTTGTGCTATAGATGGAAGATCTCACCTGATATTCACTACCGTTGTAAACACACACGTCCGGTTTCAGCACTATAAAGGAAACAGACCAATCAATGAACGCATTTTAAATGTGCTACAACAGTCACAGTGGCAAAAATGAAACCTGTGAACATGCAAACACATGAGCTCACTCACCACAGGTGTATAAGACACAGCAGACTCCCACTGTGGTGTGTAGAGTTGAACCAGGAGGACAGGACGGCACAGGAGGGCACAGCTTTACGTTACACTCTGTGCAAAGACACAGAGGGGTGAATCAAGGGAGGGGGTTCTCACATCAGCAAACAGCTAGGGAACAAGTCCTTCTAAAATACTGAAGACGGACTTCACAACACGAAAGAATAGAGCATGATGTGGATGTTTTTCATGGTTGGTATCTACGATGTCCCACTTTTACAGAGGCGTCCTCCAACAACCTGCTATATGTTATAATATAATTATAATCATCAGTCTTACTATCACATCGAAGTTTTGATCTGTGGTTTGGTTTTAACTATACATATATACAAACACATAAATAGTTCCACCAATCATTTAGCAGGAACAAGTATGGAGCATTCATTTACAGAGATTCTGTTACACTGTCTGGTATTTGAAGGTGATGAACACCTGCCAGCTTAAGTCTCAGTGACTATATTGCAAAATACTGCTCAGGATATTTTAGTCAGTGGAAAAACTTCTCTGAACACAGAAACACACTGTTCCAACTGAAATTGTGACTCATATCACAATAACAATATCTGTCTAGATAGTTCCAATATAATTTTTTTTGCATATCGTGCAGCCCTAATTGATAGAATACATGCTGTAAAATGTAAATACACAATGTATTTATAGATATTGCATATTGAGCAGGGTGCTATTGTGTTAGGAGTTGCTACCTCCTTGGTGCTCACTTACCACACTTTTCCTTTTGACAGCAGCCAGCAGTGTCAGTGACCTTGACCTGACCCACTTGGTCACAGCTGAGGGGTGGCTGTGTTGGACAGGACATGTTATGGCAGGTGATCCGCAGTGTGTCCTCCTCACATATGCACTCCTTACAGCCTTCTGTCCATGATTCGTTGGCCTGAGGACACAATGTTTATTGTAGAGTTATGGCAGGGTCATGGTATTATCAGTAACTACATGCCTGTCAAAAGATTATATAAAAAGAAACTGGCATTAAAGACAAATTACTTACCTTTACCCATTTTCCGTTTTCCAGCCAACAAAGGTCTATTAGGAGAAAAATATAACACATAGAAGTCATTTCCATTCATTTGACCTAAAGAGTTTAGCCTTAAAGTTGAATTTATCTTCATTAAAATCAAGTTCAAAAATATTTTTTATGATTTTCTCACTTCGTATTCTAAACATTCATGTTTACCATTAAAACCGTATAAGTCAGAGGTTGCTGTACTTGCTTAGGTGCAGATAGACAGTTTATATGTTCCCTCTTTTAATTGGATACAACTGCAAAACAGACTCAGACTCCACCTACAGCTACAGCTTTGATGGCATGAATTTCAGCTTTCCTATATCACTGCTAGCAGGGATGGAGTTTGAATAAGAATAAGTCTGGGACACATCAAAACATAATTACCAGCGGTTTATATGGTTTAATATGAGTTGCAGACTTGGATTTATGGCATCAGTGTTGAATGTGTTAAACACCTAGTCATTATTTTGCTTTGCTACAGGATATTAACTGCATTCATAAACTTGTGATTTTGATAATAGAATAAAAAATTGTATTTTTGGCTTGGCCATCAAAAAGTGCAAGACACAAATGTGACACAGCTGTTGCCATACAGTAGTGCTGTCTCCTCTTACCACAGGTGGGCACACACTCATTGGAGTTGGAAGAGAGGAGGAAGGTGCCTTCGGGGCAGTAACAACCCTCCAGCTTCACATTTGTCATGGTGCTGAACTCATTGACAGTAAAGATGAATTTCTGGTTGTACCTGCAGAAACAACAAGATACAGTGTTGTTCTATGCGAGTCAAAGCATTAATGAATGAAAATTGATTGACTGCAATGAGCATTAATTTGGTGGTGAGTTGCTGTACCAGGATTCACAGGTAGGCTCCACCAGAGGGCCACAGGCCTGATACACTTTGGGACTTGGACAGTTATAGTCTATTAAGCGATGGAAAGAGAATAAACATTGTGTTTTTTAGTAAAGGTCAGGGCGGTGGTGTTATGTGTGTAATAGCGTTTGATGTAAACATTACATATTCTAGTTGCATACCACAGAGTCCTTTGGTGGCATTCCTCCAGTCAATACATACTCCAGCCTCAGCACAGGCAACTGCGTAGGTTTGTAAACTTGTGCAGCCAATGTGATTAATGTGCATGTGGCACACATCAAATTCACAGGCCACAACAAATGGATTGTAGTCAACCAACTTGTGGCAAGCTTCAAACACACTGGGAAGATGGGATTTATAGTCAGTATGAACACTGGATGCAAACTGAATACCTCATCACACATTATAAAGCAGAGACAAGTGATCTTAATGCCTGGCATGTATGTAAGGCTTTTTAGCAGGATATTTAAAATTCCACCCATGTAGTTGTTGGTATAATAAAAGTAATTTTAAAACTAAAGAAAAAACATATCAATGGTAATTTTAAATTCCCAGCTGAAAATTTATATCCAAACCAACTCATGTCTGAACCTAATGTTACAGATGACTGGTGCTATTCCTGACACGTTTTTTTCCCCTTTGCCTCCTACCTGCTCTTGATGATTTCACAGATGGTTGTATCACAGGTAGCAGGTGTAGGTGTAGATGTAGGTGTTGGTGTGGGTTCACTTGGATGTTCACAGTAACTGTTGTTAGCATGCCACTCATGTGCCATATTAGGACATGAAGGATCAATTTCGCCACTGGGCAACCTGCAGTCATCTGTTCTATTGTTGTTGCATGTCCCTAGGGAAATCCTCATCATTAGTAAAACCACAACACAACTCAAGTCAGTCCTGCACTGTTGTTTTCCTACTAAATCACTAGAATTATATATGCAATTTTACTGGGAGCTTTACTATGAACAAATAGCTACAAAGGGTTCTGCTGTAAATATCATGAACACAAACATTCACTGCTGTCAATAAGCATGTAATTTATCAACTGATGTCAAAATGCTTCATACAATAAGATTCTATTAATTTTATGCTGCAGTACTTACCACACTGTCCTTGAGTATTGCCTCCAAATATACTATAGGGCAGGTAGATGCTGAATATTAGCCCTGAGAAGGTGACCTTGGCATGAATTTTAGGGATGACGAGCACTGTATCAATACCGGTGGTGACTATACGGAAGTCAGCATTCTGGTATGCTGGACTTACAGGTCTGTCATTCACAGTAACCTAAAACAAAGGAATTATTAAAATTAATGTATATTAAATATTTCTTTCAAAGGTCCAATGTATCTACTCTCTTTCATATGAAAGACCTTCTTTGGACACACAGTGAAGGCAAAAAAAGGAAGTTGCTGTTAGGATAAAGACTAGAGTTAGAATTAAAAATGTAGAATGTAAATGATGCCATTTATTTATACCTGGTTTTCGAAACTGCCATGAATAGTCTTCTGCGTAATAAAGATCTTGTAGCTTTGGTAGAAGACAGTGATGGACTGAGGACAGGACAAGCCATCAGGTGCACCACAGTAGTAGTTATCAATCATAACACTGAAGTTGTATTTGGGCAAGATTTCTTTCACTAGCCAGTAGGAACAGTTGCCTTGAAAACCATAGTAGGTTCCATCGAAGGTGACATAATGCGGGTCTCCCCAACCATAGCAGATACCTTCATACGGTAGAGATATTATTATAAGTCTTATGATGAAATTTCAACCCATCAGATATCATCTGGTACACAACAATATTTGTTAAAAATAGATAACAGAAGTAAAATAAATAAAAATAAAAATAAAAATAATAAATCACTGCTCCAGTTAAAATGTAGCATTTATATATTTCACTTCACAATTTTGCGATCTAGCAACATTTTAGTAAGTCAGACTTACACTGGCATTCATAGTGGGGGCAGCATTCATCACCATCCCTCACTTCAACAGCAGGGAAGTTATTTGCGCATACTACAGGCTCTGGCGTTGGACATACTGTGTGGTTATAGATCACCTTGCCGTCATCACATGTTGCTACAACACAGTTATTTTCCTTCCAACTTTCACCATCCTATGAGAGGAATCATAGATTGGAATTCAAGAAAAAAAGAGAGGGTTCATATTCTCATACAATATCATATTATTATTAACAATTGCACATAGAATGTTAAATATGCACATAACAGAAATAAATAATTACTTTTTTTGGAGGAATTACATTAACACACTCTTTCCTTGGTGGAACACATAGGTGGTGTTTGGGCACCACATGACAGGTCTCATTGCAGTACCCTTCGTAACAGTAGCCATCATTGTCTGTCTCATTGTAGACCATGGACCCTGCAAATTAAGCACAGGAAGATTGTTAAAAAAAGGTATGTTGCATATCACATATTTGATAGCATATATTCCAGAGTATAACAGATGTGTAACACACAAATATTTATACTGTATATCCTCTAGATATGTAAAGTCACATTTAGTTAACTGCCATCAAAATTATTTAACAGCCTCTGCAAGACCATATATTGCTCCACAAAATAGATATGGTTTTCGGGATATGGTTTGCAGTTATGAGAGGGGAGTTGATGGTACAAATATGTTTCTTGAATAAACTGTGTAAACGTATTTGTCCCATTTGATGCCAGGCTAATTAGTTTGATGACTGACACATTTCTGTTTGATTTGATATGACAAAACTAAAATAGGTCCAACCATGCAGGAAACAAAAACAATCAGGGGACAACACAAGTTTTAAAGAACTCAAATGTTTGTCATACCAAATTATTTTTATGTAAAATCAAAAGTCAATACCTAAATTACAATAGCTCAATACACAGGAAAACTTGCATAAATCTAGTTAGTTTATCAAAGTGGAACCAGGAAGTTGATCTGTAAAAATGGGAAGGACGTTTACAAAAGCTGTTCAATTTTCTTTTATCTTTCTAGATTGGATTAGCTTTATCTTTGGATTGTCTTTACAGCATTTATGCTTGTATTTTCCGCCCATTACTTATTGTACAAATTGTCACTGGACTTGGCCAGAGATAAAAAAGTAACTCAAAACTATAGTTTTTGTTTTACTGTGAAATTTTTTAAATAAAAGTACCTGTTTAGTGATGGACTGTTTAGAGCATGATAGCTGCACATACATAGTGCCAAACAGATGTTTTGTGCTTTGAAATTCCAAAATTATTTTACTTTATACATTCAAATTTCTGACTATACCTTTAGACTACAAGACTGTTACCAAAGTTTTTCGTTATACCCGAGGTAACTTATAACCAATTTAGCAGTTATTTTCCAAGGAGAAGGGCAAAAGAATTATTAACACAAAATCTGAAATGTACAATCACAGTGGTGTCTACTGTAAATGTAACTCAACTGCAAGATGAATATTAAAAAGCAAATGAACTTACCAGGTGGGAAGTGTGTACCATTATGAAGGCAATAGCAAATCTGGTGGGCAGTAGATGGTTTAAAGGTAACTCCTGTCACAACAGGGAACTCAGTTGTGGTAGTTGTATCAGAAGTACTTGTATGTCTCTGAGTTGTAGTTGTAACAGTTGTGGTGGAAGGTGTGTTGGTAGTAGTTGTGGTTTTAGGTGTTGTAGTTGGAATTGTGCTTGAAGGAGTTGATGTGGTTGGACACACACAACATTTGAATTTAACCTTATAATCAAAACATTCTCGCTGAAGTCCTTGTTGGTCATTGTGGCATATGAGACCCACATTTTTGTTACATGTCACAGCTTGTCCCACTTGTGAAAGGGTAAGATTTGGGTTAAAAACAGCTCTACACTCGACCTCTGTGGGATTTGAGCAAATGTGATAGCCAGCAGCGATTATACTCTGAATGGATTCATCTTCTCCACCCTCATGGCCTGGTGTGGGTTTGCCGAGATTAATCCAATCCGACCAAGAACATGTCATATTATGTCCCCCGGGGCAAGGTGTGGATGTAGTTGGGTGATAAGTAGTTGTTGTTTCAGTGGTGGTGGAAGGTGTAGTGGTTGAAGTAGTAGGTGAAGGTGGCTGGGTTGTTGTTGTTTCAATTGTGGTGGAAGCTGAAGTGGTTGAAGTAGTGGTTGAAGGTGGCTGGGTTGTTGTTGTTAGAGCTGTTGTGGAAGGTGTAGTGGTTGAAGTAGTAGGTGAAGGTGGCTGAGTTGTAATTGTTTCAGTTGTTGTAGAAGGTGTGGTGGTTGAAGTAGTAGTTGAAGGTGGCTGAGTTGTAGTTGTTTCAGTTGTGGTGGAAGGTGTGGTGGTTGAAGTAGTAGTTGAAGGTGGCTGAGTTGTAGTTGTTTTAGTTGTTGTAGAAGGTGTGGCAGGAGTAGTTGTGGTTTCTGGTGTTGTAGTAGGAATTGTGCTTGAAGGAGTTGATGTGGTTGGACACACACAACATTTGAATTTAACCTTATAATCAAAACATTCTCGTTGAGGGCCTTGTTGGTCGTTGTGGCATATGAGACCCACATCTTTGTTACAAGTCACAACTTGTCCCACCTGTGACATATTAAATGTTGGGTAAAGAACAGCTCTACACTCGACATCTGTGGGATTTGAGCAAATGTGATAACCAGCAGCAATTATAGTCTGAATGGATTCATCTTCTCCACCCTCACGGCCTGGTGTGGGTTTGCCGAGATTAATCCAATCCGACCAAGAACATGTCATATTATGTCCCCCGGGGCAAGGTGTAGGTGTAGTTGGGTGAGAAGTAGTTGTTGTTTGAGTTGCGGTAGAGGGTGTAGTGGTTGAAGTAGTGGTTGAAGGTGGTTGAGTTGTCGCTGTTTCAGTTGTGGTGGTAGGTGTAGTGGTTGAAGTAGTGGTTGAAGGTGGCTGGGTTGTTGTTGTTTGAGTTGTGGTGGAAGGTGTAGTGGTTGAAGTAGTAGGTGAAGGTGGCTGGGTTGTTGTTGTTTGAGTTGTGGTGGAAGGTGTAGTGGTTGAAGTAGTAGTTGAAGGTGGCTGAGTTGTAGTTGTTTCAGTTGTTGTAGAAGGTGTGGTGGTTGAAGTAGTAGTTGAAGGTGGCTGAGTTGTCGCTGTTTCAGTTGTGGTGGTAGGTGTAGTGGTTGAAGTAGTGGTTGAAGGTGGCTGGGTTGTTGTTGTTTGAGTTGTGGTGGAAGGTGTAGTGGTTGAAGTAGTAGTTGAAGGTGGCTGGGTTGTTGTTGTTTCAGTTGTGGTGGAAGCGGAAGTGGTTGAAGTAGTGGTTGAAGGTGGCTGGGTTGTAGATGTTTCAGTGGTGGTGGAAGGTGTAGAGGTTGAAGTAGTAGGTGAAGGTGGCTGGGTTGTTGTTGTTTCAGTTGTGGTGGAAGCGGAAGTGGTTGAAGTAGTGGTTGAAGGTGGCTGGGTTGTAGTTGTTTCAGTTGTGGTGGAAGGTGTAGTGGTTGAAGTAGTAGGTGAAAGTGGCTGAGTTGTAGTTGTTTCAGTTGTTGTAGAAGGTTTGGTAGTAGTAGTTGTGGTTTTTGGTGTTGTAGTTGGAATTGTGCTTGAAGGAGTTGATGTGGTTGGACACACACAACATTTGAATTTAACCTTATAATCAAAACATTCTCGTTGAGGGCCTTGTTGGTCGTTGTGGCATATGAGACCCACATCTTTGTTACAAGTCACAACTTGTCCCACCTGTGACATATTAAATGTTGGGTAAAGAACAGCTCTACACTCAACATCTGTGGGATTTGAGCAAATGTGATAACCAGCAGCAATTATACTCTGAATGGATTCATCTTCTCCACCCTCACGGCCTGGTGTGGGTTTGCCGAGATTAATCCAATCCGACCAAGAACATGTCATATTCTGTCCCCCGGGGCAAGGTGTAGGTGTGGTTGAGTGAGAAGTAGTTGTTGTTTGAGTTGGGGTAGATGGTGTAGTGGTTGAAGTAGTGGTTGAAGGTGACTGAGTTGTTGTTGTTTCAGTTGTTGTGGAAAGTGTAGTGGTTGAAGTAGTAGGTGAAGGTGGCTGGGTTGTTGTTGTTTCAGTTGTGGTGGAAGGTGTAGTGGTTGAAGTAGTAGGTGAAGGTGGCTGAGTTGTAGTTGTTTCAGTTGTTGTAGAAGGTGTGGTGGTTGAAGTAGTAGTTGAAGGTGGCTGAGTTGTAGTTGTTTCAGTTGTTGTAGAAGGTGTGGTGGTTGAAGTAGTAGTTGAAGGTGGCTGGGCTGTTGTTTCAGTTGTGGTGGAAGGTGTAGTGGTTGAAGTAGTAGGTGAAAGTGGCTGAGTTGTAGTTGTTTCAGTTGTTGTAGAAGGTTTGGTAGTAGTGGTTGTGGTTTTTGGTGTTGTAGTTGGAATTGTGCTTGAAGGAGTTGATGTGGTTGGACACACACAACATTTGAATTTAACCTTATAATCAAAACATTCTCGTTGAGGGCCTTGTTGGTCGTTGTGGCATATGAGACCCACATCTTTGTTACAAGTCACAACTTGTCCCACCTGTGACATATTAAATGTTGGGTAAAGAACAGCTCTACACTCGACATCTGTGGGATTTGAGCAAATGTGATAGCCAGCAGCAATTATACTCTGAATGGATTCATCTTCTCCACCCTCACGGCCTGGTGTGGGTTTGCCGAGATTAATCCAATCCGACCAAGAACATGTCATATTCTGTCCCCCGGGGCAAGGTGTAGGTGTGGTTGAGTGAGAGGTAGTTGTTGTTTGAGTTGGGGTAGATGGTGTAGTGGTTGAAGTAGTGGTTGAAGGTGGCTGAGTTGTTGTTGTTTCAGTTGTTGTGGAAAGTGTAGTGGTTGAAGTAGTAGGTGAAGGTGGCTGGGTTGTTGTTGTTTCAGTTGCGGTGGAAGCGGAAGTGGTTGAAGTAGTGGTTGAAGGTGGCTGGGTTGTAGATGTTTCAGTGGTGGTGGAAGGTGTAGTGGTTGAAGTAGTAGGTGAAGGTGGCTGGGTTGTAGTTGTTTCAGTTGTGGTGGAAGGTGTAGTGGTTGAAGTAGTAGGTGAAAGTGGCTGAGTTGTAGTTGTTTCAGTTGTGGTGGAAGCGGAAGTGGTTGAAGTAGTAGTTGAAGGTGGCTGGGTTGTAGTTGTTTCAGTTGTGGTGGAAGGTGTAGTGGTTGAAGTAGTAGGTGAAAGTGGCTGAGTTGTAGTTGTTTCAGTTGTTGTAGAAGGTGTGGTGGTTGAAGTAGTAGTTGAAGGTGGCTGAGTTGTAGTTGTTTCAGTTGTGGTGGAAGGTGTGGTGGTTGAAGTAGTAGTTGAAGGTGGCTGGGCTGTTGTTGTTTCAGTTGTGGTGGAAGGTGTAGTGGTTGAAGTAGTAGGTGAAAGTGGCTGAGTTGTAGTTGTTTCAGTTGTTGTAGAAGGTTTGGTAGTAGTGGTTGTGGTTTTTGGTGTTGTAGTTGGAATTGTGCTTGAAGGAGTTGATGTGGTTGGACACACACAACATTTGAATTTAACCTTATAATCAAAACATTCTCGTTGAGGGCCTTGTTGGTCGTTGTGGCATATGAAACCCACATCTTTGTTACAAGTCACAACTTGTCCCACCTGTGACATATTAAATGTTGGGTAAAGAACAGCTCTACACTCGACATCTGTGGGATTTGAGCAAATGTGATAGCCAGCAGCAATTATACTCTGAATGGATTCATCTTCTCCACCCTCACGGCCTGGTGTGGGTTTGCTGAGATTAATCCAATCTGACCAAGAACATGTCATATTATGTCCCCCGGGGCAAGGTGTAGATGTAGTTGAGTGAGAAGTAGTTGTTGTTTGAGTTGGGGTAGATGGTGTAGTGGTTGAAGGTGACTGAGTTGTTGTTGTTTCAGTTGTTGTGGAAAGTGTAGTGGTTGAAGTAGTAGGTGAAGGTGGCTGGGTTGTTGTTGTTTCACTTGTGGTGGAAAGTGTAGTGGTTGAAGTAGTAGGTGAAGGTGGCTGGGCTGTTGTTGTTTCAGTTGTGGTAGAAGCTGTAGTGGCTGAAGTAGTAGTTGAAGGTGGCTGAGTTGTAGTTGTTTCAGTTGTGGTGGAAGGTGTAGTGGTTGAAGTAGTAGGTGAAGGTGGCTGGGCTGTTGTTTGAGTTGTGGTGGAAGGTGTAGTGGTTGAAGTAGTGGTTGAAGGTGGCTGAGTTGTAGTTGTTTCAGTTGTGGTGGAAGGTGTGGTGGTTGAAGTAGTAGTTGAAGGTGGCTGAGTTGTAGTTGTTTTAGTTGTTGTAGAAGGTGTGGCAGGAGTAGTTGTGGTTTCTGGTGTTGTAGTAGGAATTGTGCTTGAAGGAGTTGATGTGGTTGGACACACACAACATTTGAATTTAACCTTATAATCAAAACATTCTCGTTGAGGGCCTTGTTGGTCGTTGTGGCATATGAGACCCACATCTTTGTTACAAGTCACAACTTGTCCCACCTGTGACATATTAAATGTTGGGTAAAGAACAGCTCTACACTCGACATCTGTGGGATTTGAGCAAATGTGATAACCAGCAGCAATTATAGTCTGAATGGATTCATCTTCTCCACCCTCACGGCCTGGTGTGGGTTTGCCGAGATTAATCCAATCCGACCAAGAACATGTCATATTATGTCCCCCGGGGCAAGGTGTAGGTGTAGTTGGGTGAGAAGTAGTTGTTGTTTGAGTTGCGGTAGAGGGTGTAGTGGTTGAAGTAGTGGTTGAAGGTGGTTGAGTTGTCGCTGTTTCAGTTGTGGTGGTAGGTGTAGTGGTTGAAGTAGTGGTTGAAGGTGGCTGGGTTGTTGTTGTTTGAGTTGTGGTGGAAGGTGTAGTGGTTGAAGTAGTAGGTGAAGGTGGCTGGGTTGTTGTTGTTTGAGTTGTGGTGGAAGGTGTAGTGGTTGAAGTAGTAGTTGAAGGTGGCTGAGTTGTAGTTGTTTCAGTTGTTGTAGAAGGTGTGGTGGTTGAAGTAGTAGTTGAAGGTGGCTGAGTTGTCGCTGTTTCAGTTGTGGTGGTAGGTGTAGTGGTTGAAGTAGTGGTTGAAGGTGGCTGGGTTGTTGTTGTTTGAGTTGTGGTGGAAGGTGTAGTGGTTGAAGTAGTAGTTGAAGGTGGCTGGGTTGTTGTTGTTTCAGTTGTGGTGGAAGCGGAAGTGGTTGAAGTAGTGGTTGAAGGTGGCTGGGTTGTAGATGTTTCAGTGGTGGTGGAAGGTGTAGAGGTTGAAGTAGTAGGTGAAGGTGGCTGGGTTGTTGTTGTTTCAGTTGTGGTGGAAGCGGAAGTGGTTGAAGTAGTGGTTGAAGGTGGCTGGGTTGTAGTTGTTTCAGTTGTGGTGGAAGGTGTAGTGGTTGAAGTAGTAGGTGAAAGTGGCTGAGTTGTAGTTGTTTCAGTTGTTGTAGAAGGTTTGGTAGTAGTAGTTGTGGTTTTTGGTGTTGTAGTTGGAATTGTGCTTGAAGGAGTTGATGTGGTTGGACACACACAACATTTGAATTTAACCTTATAATCAAAACATTCTCGTTGAGGGCCTTGTTGGTCGTTGTGGCATATGAGACCCACATCTTTGTTACAAGTCACAACTTGTCCCACCTGTGACATATTAAATGTTGGGTAAAGAACAGCTCTACACTCAACATCTGTGGGATTTGAGCAAATGTGATAACCAGCAGCAATTATACTCTGAATGGATTCATCTTCTCCACCCTCACGGCCTGGTGTGGGTTTGCCGAGATTAATCCAATCCGACCAAGAACATGTCATATTCTGTCCCCCGGGGCAAGGTGTAGGTGTGGTTGAGTGAGAAGTAGTTGTTGTTTGAGTTGGGGTAGATGGTGTAGTGGTTGAAGTAGTGGTTGAAGGTGACTGAGTTGTTGTTGTTTCAGTTGTTGTGGAAAGTGTAGTGGTTGAAGTAGTAGGTGAAGGTGGCTGGGTTGTTGTTGTTTCAGTTGTGGTGGAAGGTGTAGTGGTTGAAGTAGTAGGTGAAGGTGGCTGAGTTGTAGTTGTTTCAGTTGTTGTAGAAGGTGTGGTGGTTGAAGTAGTAGTTGAAGGTGGCTGAGTTGTAGTTGTTTCAGTTGTTGTAGAAGGTGTGGTGGTTGAAGTAGTAGTTGAAGGTGGCTGGGCTGTTGTTTCAGTTGTGGTGGAAGGTGTAGTGGTTGAAGTAGTAGGTGAAAGTGGCTGAGTTGTAGTTGTTTCAGTTGTTGTAGAAGGTTTGGTAGTAGTGGTTGTGGTTTTTGGTGTTGTAGTTGGAATTGTGCTTGAAGGAGTTGATGTGGTTGGACACACACAACATTTGAATTTAACCTTATAATCAAAACATTCTCGTTGAGGGCCTTGTTGGTCGTTGTGGCATATGAGACCCACATCTTTGTTACAAGTCACAACTTGTCCCACCTGTGACATATTAAATGTTGGGTAAAGAACAGCTCTACACTCGACATCTGTGGGATTTGAGCAAATGTGATAGCCAGCAGCAATTATACTCTGAATGGATTCATCTTCTCCACCCTCACGGCCTGGTGTGGGTTTGCCGAGATTAATCCAATCCGACCAAGAACATGTCATATTCTGTCCCCCGGGGCAAGGTGTAGGTGTGGTTGAGTGAGAGGTAGTTGTTGTTTGAGTTGGGGTAGATGGTGTAGTGGTTGAAGTAGTGGTTGAAGGTGGCTGAGTTGTTGTTGTTTCAGTTGTTGTGGAAAGTGTAGTGGTTGAAGTAGTAGGTGAAGGTGGCTGGGTTGTTGTTGTTTCAGTTGCGGTGGAAGCGGAAGTGGTTGAAGTAGTGGTTGAAGGTGGCTGGGTTGTAGATGTTTCAGTGGTGGTGGAAGGTGTAGTGGTTGAAGTAGTAGGTGAAGGTGGCTGGGTTGTAGTTGTTTCAGTTGTGGTGGAAGGTGTAGTGGTTGAAGTAGTAGGTGAAAGTGGCTGAGTTGTAGTTGTTTCAGTTGTGGTGGAAGCGGAAGTGGTTGAAGTAGTAGTTGAAGGTGGCTGGGTTGTAGTTGTTTCAGTTGTGGTGGAAGGTGTAGTGGTTGAAGTAGTAGGTGAAAGTGGCTGAGTTGTAGTTGTTTCAGTTGTTGTAGAAGGTGTGGTGGTTGAAGTAGTAGTTGAAGGTGGCTGAGTTGTAGTTGTTTCAGTTGTGGTGGAAGGTGTGGTGGTTGAAGTAGTAGTTGAAGGTGGCTGGGCTGTTGTTGTTTCAGTTGTGGTGGAAGGTGTAGTGGTTGAAGTAGTAGGTGAAAGTGGCTGAGTTGTAGTTGTTTCAGTTGTTGTAGAAGGTTTGGTAGTAGTGGTTGTGGTTTTTGGTGTTGTAGTTGGAATTGTGCTTGAAGGAGTTGATGTGGTTGGACACACACAACATTTGAATTTAACCTTATAATCAAAACATTCTCGTTGAGGGCCTTGTTGGTCGTTGTGGCATATGAAACCCACATCTTTGTTACAAGTCACAACTTGTCCCACCTGTGACATATTAAATGTTGGGTAAAGAACAGCTCTACACTCGACATCTGTGGGATTTGAGCAAATGTGATAGCCAGCAGCAATTATACTCTGAATGGATTCATCTTCTCCACCCTCACGGCCTGGTGTGGGTTTGCTGAGATTAATCCAATCTGACCAAGAACATGTCATATTATGTCCCCCGGGGCAAGGTGTAGATGTAGTTGAGTGAGAAGTAGTTGTTGTTTGAGTTGGGGTAGATGGTGTAGTGGTTGAAGGTGACTGAGTTGTTGTTGTTTCAGTTGTTGTGGAAAGTGTAGTGGTTGAAGTAGTAGGTGAAGGTGGCTGGGTTGTTGTTGTTTCACTTGTGGTGGAAAGTGTAGTGGTTGAAGTAGTAGGTGAAGGTGGCTGGGCTGTTGTTGTTTCAGTTGTGGTAGAAGCTGTAGTGGCTGAAGTAGTAGTTGAAGGTGGCTGAGTTGTAGTTGTTTCAGTTGTGGTGGAAGGTGTAGTGGTTGAAGTAGTAGGTGAAGGTGGCTGGGCTGTTGTTTGAGTTGTGGTGGAAGGTGTAGTGGTTGAAGTAGTGGTTGAAGGTGGCTGGGTTGTAGTTGTTTCAGTTGTGGTGGAAGGTGAAGTGGTTGAAGTAGTAGGTGAAGGTGGCTGAGTTGTAGTTGTTTCAGTTGTAGTAGAAGGTGTGGCGGTAGAAGTTGTGGTTTCTGGTGTTGTAGTTGGAATTGTGCTTGAAGGAGTTGATGTGGTTGGACACACACAACATTTGAATTTAACCTTATAATCAAAACATTCTCGTTGAGGGCCTTGTTGGTCGTTGTGGCATATGAAACCCACATCTTTGTTACAAGTCACAACTTGTCCCACCTGTGACATGTTAAATGTTGGGTAAAGAACAGCTCTGCACTCGACCTCTGTGGGATTTGAGCAAATGTGATAACCAGCAGCGATTATACTCTGAATGGATTCATCTTCTCCACCCTCACGGCCTGGTGTGGGTTTGCCGAGATTAATCCAATCCGACCAAGAACATGTCATATTATGTCCCCCGGGGCAAGGTGTAGGTGAAGTTGGGTGAGAAGTAATTGTTGTTTGAGTTGGGGTAGATGGTGTAGTGGTTGAAGTAGTGGTTGAAGGTGGCTGAGTTGTCGCTGTTTCAGTTGTGGTGGAAGGTGTAGTGGTTGAAGTAGTGGTTGAAGGTGGCTGGGTTGTTGTTGTTTGAGTTGTTGTGGAAGGTTTAGTGGTTGAAGTAGTAGGTGAAAGTGGCTGAGTTGTAGTTGTTTCAGTGGTTGTAGAAGGTGTGGTGGTTGAAGTAGTAGGTGAAAGTGGCTGAGTTGTAGTTGTTTCAGTGGTTGTAGAAGGTGTGGTGGTTGAAGTAGTGGTTGAAGGTGGCTGAGTTGTCGCTGTTTCAGTTGCGGTGGTAGGTGTAGTGGTTGAAGTAGTGGTTGAAGGTGGCTGGGTTGTTGTTGTTTGAGTTGTGGTGGAAAGTGTAGTGGTTGAAGTAGTAGGTGAAGGTGGCTGAGTTGTAGTTGTTTCAGTGGTGGTGGAAGGTGTGGTGGTTGAAGTAGCAGTTGAAGGTGGCTGAGTTGTAGTTGTTTCAGTTGTTGTAGAAGGTTTGCCGGTTGTAGTTGTGGTTTCTGGTGTTGTAGTTGGAATTGTGCTTGAAGGAGTTGATGTGGTGGGACACAGACAACATTTGAATTTAACCTTATAATCAAAACATTCTCGTTGAGGACCTTGTTGGTCGTTGTGGCATATGACACCCACATCTTTGTTACAAGTCACAACTTGTCCCACCTGTGACATATTAAATGTTGGGTAAAGAACAGCTCTACACTCGACATCTGTGGGATTTGAGCAAATGTGATAGCCAGCAGCAATTATACTCTGAATGGATTCATCTTCTCCACCCTCACGGCCTGGTGTGGGTTTGCCGAGATTAATCCAATCCGACCAAGAACATGTCATATTATGTCCCCCGGGGCAAGGTGTAGGTGTAGTTGGGTGAGAAGTAGTTGTTGTTTGAGTTGGGGTAGATGGTGTAGTGGTTGAAGTAGTGGTTGAAGGTGGCTGAGTTGTCGCTGTTTCAGTTGTGGTGGAAGGTGTAGTGGTTGAAGTAGTAGGTGAAGGTGGCTGGGATGTTGTTTCAGTTGTGGTGGAAAGTGTAGTGGTTGAATTAGTAGTTAAAAGTGGTTGGGTTGTAGTTGTTTCAGTGGTGGTGGAAAGTGTAGTGGTTGAAGTAGTAGGTGAAGGTGGCTGGGCTGTTGTTGTTTCAGTTGTTGTAGAAGGTGTGGTGGTTGAAGTAGTTGTCGAAGGTGGCTGAGTTGTAGTTGTTTCAGTTGTGGTTGAAGGTGTGGCGGTAGTAGTTGTGGTTTCTGGTGTTGTAGTTGGAATTGTGCTTGAAGGAGTTGATGTGGTTGGACACACACAACATTTGAATTTAACCTTATAATCAAAACATTCTCGTTGAGGACCTTGTTGGTCGTTGTGGCATATGAGACCCACATCTTTGTTACAAGTCACAACTTGTCCCACCTGTGACATGTTAAATGTTGGGTAAAGAACAGCTCTACACTCGATGTCTGTGGGATTTGAGCAAATGTGATAACCAGCAGAGATTATACTCTGAATGGATTCATCTTCTCCACCTTTATGGCCTGGTGTGGGTTTGCCGAGATTAATCCAATCCGACCAAGAACATGTCATATTATGTCCCCCGGGGCAAGGTGTAGGTGTAGTTGGGTGAGAAGTAGTTGTTGTTTGAGTTGCGGTAGATGGTGTAGTGTTTGAAGTAGTGGTTGAAGGTGGCTGAGTTGTCGCTGTTTCAGTTGTGGTGGAAGGTGTAGTGGTTGAAGTAGTAGGTGAAGGTGGCTGAGTTGTAGTTGTTTCAGTTGTTGCAGAAGGTGTGGTGGTTGAAGTAGTAGCTGAAGGTGGCTGGGTTGTTGTTGTTTCAGTTGTGGTGGAAGGTGTAGTGGTTGAAGTAGTAGGTGAAGGTGGCTGAGTTGTAGTTGTTTCAGTTGTTGTAGAAGGTGTGGTGGTTGAAGTAGTAGTTGAAGGTGGCTGAGTTCTAGTTGTTTCAGTTGTTGTAGAAGGTTTACTGGTAGTAGTTGTGGTTTCTGGTGTTGTAGTTGGAATTGTGCTTGAAGGAGTTGATGTGGTTGGACACACACAACATTTGAATTTAACCTTATAATCAAAACATTCTCGTTGAGGGCCTTGTTGGTCGTTGTGGCATATGAGACCCACATCTTTGTTACAAGTCACAACTTGTCCCACCTGTGACATGTTAAATGTTGGGTAAAGAACAGCTCTACACTCGACCTCTGTGGGATTTGAGCAAATGTGATAACCAGCAGCAATTATACTCTGAATGGATTCATCTTCTCCACCCTCACGGCCTGGTGTAGGTTTGCCGAGATTAATCCAATCCGACCAAGAACATGTCATATTATGTCCCCCGGGGCAAGGTGTAGGTGAAGTTGAGTGAGAAGTAATTGTTGTTTGAGTTGGGGTAGATGGTGTAGTGGTTGAAGTAGTAGGTGAAGGTGGCTGAGTTGTAGTTGTTTCAGTGGTTGTAGAAGGTGTGGTGGTTGAAGTAGTAGGTGAAGGTGGCTGGGATGTTGTTGTTTCAGTTGTGGTGGAAAGTGTAGTGGTTGAATTAGTAGTTAAAAGTGGTTGGGTTATAGTTGTTTCAGTGGTGGTGGAAGGTGTAGTGGTTGAAGTAGTAGGTGAAGGTGGCTGGGCTGTTGTTGTTTCAGTTGTGGTGGAAGCTGTAGTGGTTGAAGTAGTGGTTGAAGGTTGCTGGTTTGTTGTTGTTTGAGTTGTGGTGGAAGGTGTAGTGGTTGAAGTAGTAGGTGAAGGTGGCTGAGTTGTAGTTGTTTCAGTTGTTGTAGAAGGTGTGGTGGTTGAAGTAGTAGTTGAAGGTGGCTGAGTTGTAGTTGTTTCAGTTGTTGTAGAAGGTGTGGTGGTTGAAGTAGTTGTCGAAGGTGGCTGAGTTGTAGTTGTTTCAGTTGTGGTTGAAGGTGTGGCGGTAGTAGTTGTGGTTTCTGGTGTTGTAGTTGGAATTGTGCTTGAAGGAGTTGATGTGGTTGGACACACACAACATTTGAATTTAACCTTATAATCAAAACATTCTCGTTGAGGACCTTGTTGGTCGTTGTGGCATATGAGACCCACATCTTTGTTACAAGTCACAACTTGTCCCACCTGTGACATGTTAAATGTTGGGTAAAGAACAGCTCTACACTCGATGTCTGTGGGATTTGAGCAAATGTGATAACCAGCAGAGATTATACTCTGAATGGATTCATCTTCTCCACCTTTATGGCCTGGTGTGGGTTTGCCGAGATTAATCCAATCCGACCAAGAACATGTCATATTATGTCCCCCGGGGCAAGGTGTAGGTGTAGTTGGGTGAGAAGTAGTTGTTGTTTGAGTTGCGGTAGATGGTGTAGTGGTTGAAGTAGTGGTTGAAGGTGGCTGAGTTGTCGCTGTTTCAGTTGTGGTGGAAGGTGTAGTGGTTGAAGTAGTAGGTGAAGGTGGCTGAGTTGTAGTTGTTTCAGTTGTTGTAGAAGGTGTGGTGGTTGAAGTAGTAGTTGAAGGTGGCTGGGTTGTTGTTGTTTCAGTTGTGGTGGAAGGTGTAGTGGTTGAAGTAGTAGGTGAAGGTGGCTGAGTTGTAGTTGTTTCAGTTGTTGTAGAAGGTGTGGTGGTTGAAGTAGTAGTTGAAGGTGGCTGAGTTCTAGTTGTTTCAGTTGTTGTAGAAGGTTTACTGGTAGTAGTTGTGGTTTCTGGTGTTGTAGTTGGAATTGTGCTTGAAGGAGTTGATGTGGTTGGACACACACAACATTTGAATTTAACCTTATAATCAAAACATTCTCGTTGAGGACCTTGTTGGTCGTTGTGGCATATGAAACCCACATCTTTGTTACAAGTCACAACTTGTCCCACCTGTGACATGTTAAATGTTGGGTAAAGAACAGCTCTACACTCGACATCTGTGGGATTTGAGCAAATGTGATAGCCAGCAGCAATTATACTCTGAATGGATTCATCTTCTCCACCCTCACGGCCTGGTGTGGGTTTGCCGAGATTAATCCAATCTGACCAAGAACATGTCATATTATGTCCCCCGGGGCAAGGTGTAGGTGTAGTTGGGTGTGAAGTAGTTGTTGTTTGAGTTGGGGTAGATGGTGTAGTGGTTGAAGTAGTAGTTGAAGGTGGCTGAGTTGTCGCTGTTTCAGTTGTGGTGGAAGGTGTAGTGGTTGAAGTAGTGGTTGAAGGTGGCTGGGATGTTGATGTTTCAGTTGTGGTGGAAGGTGTAGTGGTTGAAGTAGTAGGTGAAGGTGGCTGAGTTGTAGTTGTTTCAGTTGTTGTAGAAGGTGTGGTGGTTGCAGTAGTTGTCGAAGGTGGCTGAGTTGTAGTTGTTTCAGTTGTGGTTGAAGGTGTGGCGGTAGTAGTTGTGGTTTCTGGTGTTGTAGTTGGAATTGTGCTTGAAGGAGTTGATGTGGTTGGACACACACAACATTTGAATTTAACCTTATAATCAAAACATTCTCGTTGAGGACCTTGTTGGTCGTTGTGGCATATGAGACCCACATCTTTGTTACAAGTCACAACTTGTCCCACCTGTGACATGTTAAATGTTGGGTAAAGAACAGCTCTACACTCGATGTCTGTGGGATTTGAGCAAATGTGATAACCAGCAGAGATTATACTCTGAATGGATTCATCTTCTCCACCCTTATGGCCTGGTTTGGGTTTGCCGAGATTAATCCAATCCGACCAAGAACATGTCATATTATGTCCCCCGGGGCAAGGTGTAGGTGTAGTTGGGTGAGAAGTAGTTGTTGTTTGAGTTGCGGTAGATGGTGTAGTGGTTGAAGTAGTGGTTGAAGGTGGCTGAGTTGTCGCTGTTTCAGTTGTGGTGGAAGGTGTAGTGGTTGAAGTAGTAGGTGAAGGTGGCTGAGTTGTAGTTGTTTCAGTTGTTGTAGAAGGTGTGGTGGGTGAAGTAGTAGTTGAAGGTGGCTGAGTTGTAGTTGTTTCAGTTGTGGTGGAAGGTGTGGTGGTTGAAGTAGTAGTTGAAGGTGGCTGAGTTGTAGTTGTTTCAGTTGTTGTAGAAGGTTTCCCGGTTGTAGTTGTGGTTTCTGGTGTTGTAGCTGGAATTGTGCTTGAAGGAGTTGATGTGGTGGGACACAGACAACATTTGAATTTAACCTTATAATCAAAACATTCTCGTTGAGGACCTTGTTGGTCGTTGTGGCATATGAGACCCACATCTTTGTTACAAGTCACAACTTGTCCCACCTGTGACATGTTAAATGTTGGGTAAAGAACAGCTCTACACTCGACATCTGTGGGATTTGAGCAAATGTGATAACCAGCAGCGATTATACTCTGAATGGATTCATCTTCTCCACCCTCACGGCCAGGTGTAGGTTTGCCGAGATTAATCCAATCCGACCAAGAACATGTCATATTATGTCCCCCGGGGCAAGGTGTAGGTGTAGTTGGGTGAGAAGTAGTTGTTGTTTGAGTTGGGGTAGATGGTGTAGTGGTTGAAGTAGTGGTTGAAGGTGGCTGAGTTGTCGCTGTTTCAGTTGTGGTGGACGGTGTAGTGGTTGAAGTAGTAGGTGAAGGTGGCTGGGATGTTGTTGTTTCAGTTGTGGTGGAAAGTGCAGTGGTTGAATTAGTAGTTAAAAGTGGTTGGGTTATAGTTGTTTCAGTGGTGGTGGAAGGTGTAGTGGTTGAAGTAGTAGGTGAAGGTGGCTGGGCTGTTGTTGTTTCAGTTGTGGTGGAAGCTGTAGTGGTTGAAGTAGTGGTTGAAGGTTGCTGGTTTGTTGTTGTTTGAGTTGTGGTGGAAGGTGTAGTGGTTGAAGTAGTAGGTGAAGGTGGCTGAGTTGTAGTTGTTTCAGTTGTTGTAGAAGGTGTGGTGGTTGAAGTAGTAGTTGAAGGTGGCTGAGTTGTAGTTGTTTCAGTTGTTGTAGAAGGTGTGGTGGTTGAAGTAGTTGTCGAAGGTGGCTGAGTTGTAGTTGTTTCAGTTGTGGTTGAAGGTGTGGCGGTAGTAGTTGTGGTTTCTGGTGTTGTAGTTGGAATTGTGCTTGAAGGAGTTGATGTGGTTGGACACACACAACATTTGAATTTAACCTTATAATCAAAACATTCTCGTTGAGGACCTTGTTGGTCGTTGTGGCATATGAGACCCACATCTTTGTTACAAGTCACAACTTGTCCCACCTGTGACATGTTAAATGTTGGGTAAAGAACAGCTCTACACTCGATGTCTGTGGGATTTGAGCAAATGTGATAACCAGCAGAGATTATACTCTGAATGGATTCATCTTCTCCACCTTTATGGCCTGGTGTGGGTTTGCCGAGATTAATCCAATCCGACCAAGAACATGTCATATTATGTCCCCCGGGGCAAGGTGTAGTTGGGTGAGAAGTAGTTGTTGTTTGAGTTGCGGTAGATGGTGTAGTGGTTGAAGTAGTGGTTGAAGGTGGCTGAGTTGTCGCTGTTTCAGTTGTGGTGGAAGGTGTAGTGGTTGAAGTAGTAGGTGAAGGTGGCTGAGTTGTAGTTGTTTCAGTTGTTGTAGAAGGTTTACTGGTAGTAGTTGTGGTTTCTGGTGTTGTAGTTGGAATTGTGCTTGAAGGAGTTGATGTGGTTGGACACACACAACATTTGAATTTAACCTTATAATCAAAACATTCTCGTTGAGGACCTTGTTGGTCGTTGTGGCATATGAAACCCACATCTTTGTTACAAGTCACAACTTGTCCCACCTGTGACATGTTAAATGTTGGGTAAAGAACAGCTCTACACTCGACATCTGTGGGATTTGAGCAAATGTGATAGCCAGCAGCAATTATACTCTGAATGGATTCATCTTCTCCACCCTCACGGCCTGGTGTGGGTTTGCCGAGATTAATCCAATCCGACCAAGAACATGTCATATTATGTCCCCCGGGGCAAGGTGTAGGTGTAGTTGGGTGTGAAGTAGTTGTTGTTTGAGTTGGGGTAGATGGTGTAGTGGTTGAAGTAGTAGTTGAAGGTGGCTGAGTTGTCGCTGTTTCAGTGGTGGTGGAAGGTGTAGTGGTTGAAGTAGTGGTTGAAGGTGGCTGGGATGTTGATGTTTCAGTTGTGGTGGAAGGTGTAGTGGTTGAAGTAGTAGGTGAAGGTGGCTGAGTTGTAGTTGTTTCAGTTGTTGTAGAAGGTGTGGTGGTTGAAGTAGTAGTTGAAGGTGGCTGAGTTGTAGTTGTTTCAGTTGATGTAGAAGATGTGGCGGTAGTAGTTGTGGTTTCTGGTGTTGTTGTTGGAATTGTGCTTGAAGGAGTTGATGTGGTTGGACACACACAACATTTGAATTTAACTTTATAATCAAAACATTCTCGTTGAGGACCTTGTTGGTCGTTGTGGCATATGAGACCCACATCTTTGTTACAAGTCACAACTTGTCCCACCTGTGACATATTAAATGTTGGGTAAAGAACAGCTCTACACTCGACATCTGTGGGATTTGAGCAAATGTGATAACCAGCAGCGATTATACTCTGAATGGATTCATCTTCTCCACCCTCACGGCCTGGTGTGGGTTTGCCGAGATTAATCCAATCCGACCAAGAACATGTCATATTATGTCCCCCGGGGCAAGGTGTAGGTGTAGTTGGGTGTGAAGTAATTGTTGTTTGAGTTGTGGTGGAAGGTGTAGTGGTTGAAGTAGTAGGTGAAGGTGGCTGAGTTGTAGTTGTTTCAGTTGTTGTAGAAGGTGTGGTGGTTGAAGTAATAGTTGAAGGTGGCTGAGTTGTAGTTGTTTCAGTTGTGGTAGAATGTGTGGTGGTTGAAGTAATAGTTGAAGGTGGCTGAGTTGTAGTTTTTTCAGTTGTGGTAGAAGGTGTAGTGGTTGAAGTAGTCGGTGAAGGTGGCTGAGTTGTAGTTGTTTCAGTTGTGGTAGAATGTGTGGTGGTTGAAGTAGTCATTGTTTCAATTGTGCTGGAAGGTGTAGGTGTTGAAGTAGTAGTTGAAGGTGACTGGGTTGTCATTGTTTCAGTTTTGGTAGTTGTTACAGTAGTGATAGTAGTACTTACAGGATTTGATGTGGTGGTGCATTGTACTTTCTTGCAACACTTTACTCTAATTTCATAATCTAAACATATGGGGGGAAATTGCAAGCTGTTCTTACACAGGAGTCCTACTTGCGTGTTGCACGTTACTGTTTGATGTAATTGCTTTATTGGAATCCCTGGATAATGCACCCCTTGACACTCTACTTCCACTGGATTCTCACAAATGTCATATCCCTTCTGGATGATGCTTTTGATGGTTTCATCGTCCCCTCCATCAGGGCCATATTGCGGGTAGTTTGAGTTTATCCATTTTGACCAGAAGCATACGTTTTCTTGGCAAGGTGTTTCGGTAACCTGTCTTGTTGTTGTAGGTATTATTGGCGGTTTAGTGGTTGAACTTGGAGGGACTGACGATGGAGTAGGTTCTGTTGGGCAGGCACTATAGTCACAACACAGAACTCTGATTTGGTAGTTGAAGCACAAGGGCAGTGGCCCTGACTGATCTTCATTTCTGCATGTCAGCCCCTTAGCTTGATCACATTGCACGACCTGTCCCACATTTTCAATGGAAACATTAGGGAATTTCTCTGCCCTGCACTGGATCTGGCTTGGCTTATCACATATTTTGTACCCTGCCGCTATAATTTTTTCATAAGTTTCATTGTCTCCTCCTGGAGTTCCCAGTGTGGGGAAGCTGGTATCATACCATGGCGACCATTCACAAGGATTGCATGTGACTGTAACTGACACTGTGGACACATATAATACAGGCATTGGTTATGTGATAAATCTTATACTACACATCTGATTATGTCTTTAGTCTCCAAAAGGAAAACCTTCAACATACCCGGTGTGGTTGATGTAAAAACAAAGGTAGTTGGAGACTGGCTGGCTGCAGTAGTGCTGGCAGTTGGCATATGTGTTGTTGGACTAGGTACTGGGCATGGGTGTGAACTCTTGTCAATGGTACCATTCTTCCCACACACTGCTGTGATGCAGTTACCATGTCCATCTGTTGTGTTATAGATGGTTTCGCCAGGGAGATGTTGTGTTCCATTATATGTGCAAGTACAGGCTGTAGAAAGAGGAGATGTATTATTTACATATCAACCATAACCTAATCTAATATGTATTTTTAAAACCCATAATCTGTCCAAATCTTTGCATACCTTGAGCATCATAATGGCATGTGATGGTCATTGAACTGCATATACTTCAAGAGAAAAAACATGATTTGTCAGTTTTGATTTCTTTCATTTCATTTGAACCTGCCATTTATATTGCCTTTATTGGCACATGTAAGACATGCAAGACCTACCATGTATGACAGTTTTCAGTTGTTGGCACTTTGTCACCATTATCATAGTGTCTCCCCTCATTATCGTAGCAGCCACATTGTTCTTTTACAACACATGTCATTGTATCCTCATCAAAGTATGGCTGAGAAGGAGGACATTTTGGATAGCAACCTAATTAAAAAAACAAACAGCTGTTCATACACTGAAGTATACAGTTTTTAAAATGCAACTGCAACAAATACAGCCAGTGTAAAAAAGAAAACTGATGAGTTATGATTCATCTTTAGTTTAATTTGATTAGCAGATTAGGCCAAGTCATAAAATTCTTATCTTGTACCTTCTAAAGGAGGTATTTGCATAGAGCAGCTGCCTGAGGGGTTCCTGCAGGTTTTCATACAAGGAGATCCACATGGCATGTAGTGCCACTCACATTCGCCAGGGGGATTGTAGTAATCACAGAAGATAGCTGAAAAAGATAATAAAACTTATTCGTTATTGAGGCGACCTGATAGCTGAGTGGTTCGGTTGCATACCACATGGGCACAATGCTCTAGAGTCAGCGAGTCCCCGGTTTGACTCCCGACTGTCCAGACTCTTTGCTGCATGTCATTTCCCTTCTCTCTGTCCTATTTCCTGTCACTTTCCACGACCCTGTCAACTAATGAGGGCATAAAATGGCCAAAATTAATAAATCCTGCTGTGAGTGATGAGAAGTTGACTTCTCCAACCTAAAGGCCACTACTCCTCCAGTTTAAATGAAAATGATTAGTCCATTTTGTATTCAATGTTATTGTTACCATGAAGTTATATGCCTTGGAGTAGACTAAAAAAGATTTTTAAATGTAATTTTCCTTTTAATTTTGGCAGTAATCATTTTATTATGTATTGTCACTCAACAAGGACCATTGAGGGATGCCATAATTGCACCTTACAAATACATGTGGAGAAACTGGTGGAGATTGTACTAGACTAATGTTACAGTATGTTGTTTGGAAAAATCAAAGATCTAATCCTTAAGTACTACAGTAAATTTAGCTTGATTATCATTTTTGAGAGGAGTTCTCAGACCGGCATGTCCATTAGGGGGAGCTAAGAACTGTTTTCACCAACTATCTTTTTCCTTGCCATTCTTCTCAAGGCAACTGGTTCATATTGAAAAGACCCTACTACCAAGAGTAGTGTATGATGCCATTTGGGTTTTCATAATTGACTGCAGAGTGACCATAACATCAGTTGATGGGCCTGGAAAATCTTATCACTTGGGCAGGAATGAGCTTCCAGACAGTAAAATCCAGGTTCCTGATATTGTTTAAGGGCAGAGTGGTGGATAATTTTCATTTCCATCTCAGAGAAACCAGCCTTGGCAAAATCTTCAACTGCCATCTGTAAGATACAGCTGATGTTCAGTCACTCATTCAGAATCTCAAGACCTTGCTTATTTTGTTGGAAAAATCAGACTTACCCAGCAAATTCAAAGCTTGAATATTCCAACATGGCATCCTCTGTTGTGTCCTCTGACTTTTGGTTAATGAGGTACCATCTACACGTGAAGTGAAGATGAATATCAACAGCCAGTCATCTGGCCTGATCTCCCTTGTATCTTCAGCTACACAGCTCTGCAGTTCCAAAAATAGTGGGATTCTATTGACCACAAAGTGTTGCCTGTAGATTCATAGATGTCATAGAAGTTGTATCACCCATTGATTGCTTTCACTTGAGGAGGTGAGCAGCCTCGACCAAAGTTTAGGGTGACTTAAGGCCTACTCCTTACATTGACTGACCAGCAGTGGTGTGTGAACCTATGCAGACATGCTCAAGTTCCTGATGCTGCTGTGAGAAGCTTCAAAAGCAGATGTTCATATTTGTGCTCTGGGTGTCACATTCTGAAGTTGTCATTTCACATTTTTATTGGTGAACAATCTGAAGAAGAAGGTCTAAATGAATATGAGCCTGCAAGAAGGCACGCGCCAGGAGGTCGAGATTAGCGAAATGGATGACTGAGTTGTGCTGGTGCCATGGGTGCCACTCCTGTCAGCTAAGAACAGGAAACTGAGGCTAAATTTTGCACGGACACACCAAAATTGGACAACAGAAGATTGGAATAACATTGCCTGAACTGATGTGTCTCAATTTCTGCTGCAACATTAAGATGGAAGGGACAGAATTTGGCATAAACAACATGAAAGCGTGGATCCATCCTGCCTTGTATAAATGTTTCAGCCCCTTTGTACCAATTGAGCATCGTTTAAATACCACAGCCTACCTGAGTATTGTTACTGATCATGTCCATCCCTTTATGACCACAGTTTACCCATCTTCTGATGGCTGCTTCCAGCAGGATAATACACCATGTCACAAAGCTCAAATCATCTCAAACTGGTTTCTTGAACATGTACTCAGATGACCTCCACAAGGATGAGGTGGAACGGGAGACTCACATCATGGATGTGCAGCCAACAAATCTGCAGCAAGTGTGTGATGCTATCATGTCAATATGGACCAAAATCTCTGAGAGATGTTTCCAGCACCTTGCTGAATTTATGTCACAAAGAATTAAGGCAGTTCTGAAGGCAAAAGGGGTTCAACCTAGTACTAGCAAGGTGTACCTAATAAAGTGGCCGGTTCAGGCATTGTTAATTTTCCTGTTTAATTTTCCTGGTTACAAAAAAATGTGAAATGGGTGTGGGCTGAATAGTGTCTGGAGGCTATAATTCAGATCAAGGCACTTGTCCAGTGATAATGAAAGCTCCAGACTTGCTTGCTGTGAATGCATGTGATGTAGAGATCAAAGTTTCAGTCACCTTGAGTCAGGTGAGGCCAGTTACAAGAGACCAATGGCATACTATTATAAAAAGACTCAACAAATATCAACAACTGAGAGAGGCTTTAGCTTTGGTGTTCACT
The DNA here is from genome assembly GCF_046630095.1 of Trachinotus anak. Taxonomy (NCBI): domain Eukaryota; kingdom Metazoa; phylum Chordata; class Actinopteri; order Carangiformes; family Carangidae; genus Trachinotus; species Trachinotus anak. The sequence goes on along the minus strand of NW_027273862.1, from coordinate 1,296,309 downwards.
GTAAAGCATTTTGAGATTCATACATACTTGATATTCCAAGGGCTGAGAAAATTCCAAGTTAAGGTGGTAAAAATTACTAAAAATAATGAATAGGGAGATTTCCATGTGTAAATCATCTTGGCCAGTTTATTTTAGCTTTGTATTTCTGAAAAGGAAGAAAAAAATTGAAGAAATTCTGATGAGTTGATCTCAAATTCAAGAGGGCAGGTCTTACTGAATGAGACTGCCCAAGGAGAGACACAAGAGGGCAGCAAGAGTAGAGATGTAGATGCTTGAGAGTGCTGTGCTGCAGATGAATGCACAGACCAACATTTTGTTGCGACTGTGATAGACAATGAATGAAGACCCTCATTCCTGAAGTATTTTGGTTTAGTTTCTGCATCTGCAACCTAACTGAAATGAAGCCAACGTCCAGCTCCATCCGTACAGCTGTTGACATGAGAGGAGCACCAACCTGTAAGCCAACTTGACCAAGCTAGCACAGCCTCGCAGATGATGGGGTGAGGGGTGACGCCATGGGTAGCATATAGACCCGAAACAGACAGATGATCAAGCTCATTCAGGTTTTGGATAAGGCCTTCATCTTTCTATTGAAGTTTTGATATCCATAAATAGTTATATATGTGGTTTTACTTACCAAAAACCATCGTAATGTAGTTTTACATCTCTTGTCCCAGGCTTCTCTCTGGAGCTCTAACAACAGGTAGGTCAGACTTTCAGCCACACAAGTGTTTGTTTTGACTTTGTTATTAAAGTAAAGCGACTGGAGTGATCACAACACTCACTATCAGCGCTTTGCATCACTCCTTCTGGGTGCAGAAAAAGAGAATTACTCATGAAGAAAGTGCTGTTATTCAGATTCACAGAAACTTACCCAGTAATTCATTAATATAGGATCACCAAGGATATCCTCCAGTAATTCATAACTATCCACGCCCTCGATTCTGAAGTAAATCGTTAATTAATCATTAATGATTCATTATCAAGTCATTCCTGAGTTGTTCCTCATTTGCAATTCCACAGTAGCTATTTATACATTTTTGTGGCACATATTGAAAAGTGTTACCCTAACAGGTATTTAGGAAAAAATATGGAAATATAGTTTACTTTATGCAGTGATGTCTTTTTTTATTTCTAATTTATTTGGCACAGAAGGACTGTGTGAGCTGTATCCTAACTGTAGCTTCTCAACAAAAAATGTTTCTTCCTGGTTACTTACGGCAGATTTTAGGGGTTCTCCATCGTACACAGACACCAGCTTGATTACAGGATTCAGCGTAAGCAGCCACAGCAGTGCAGAAACACTCACAGTCTCCACCGGTGTCACAAGCACATGAGTCAAACACACATGCTTCATAGAATGGAGTGGGATCCACCTGTGGTGTGTGATGATACAGTAATGAGTCAAATGGTTATGAAAGAGCAGCTCCAGAGCACAAAATGGAGGAAAGGCACTGCTGCACTGCTCTGTACATCTCAGCGACAAAGATTATAGTTTTTACTCCACTAGATTTACTGAATCTGACAGGTACAGTTACTAATTACTCTGCAAATTAATTTGGACAGAACATATGTGCAGTTATAGCATAGAATATGACACACTGTTAGAGATTAAACTACCCAGCAGTATAGAAAACAGTATAAAAACTTCACCTCAAACATCTCAAACACAAATATTAAATGCTGAAAAAACCTGAACACAATTAATATCTTATCAAACAATATACACTGCAATCAATATATGAATACATGTGCATCCACATATCAGAATCAGAATCAGAATCAGAATCAGAATCAGAATCAGTTTTATTGCCAAGTATGTTTTCACATACAAGGAATTTTTTCTGGTGATTGGTGCAATTGATCAGCAACAGTGGGACTCTCTAGCCTTGTTGATAAGACTAATAGCAGATGGGAAGAAGCTATTTTTGTGGCGAGAGGTTTTGGTCCTGAAGGACCGCAGCCTCCTGCCAGAGGGGAGTGTCTCAAAGAGTTTGTGTCCAGGGTGGGAGGAGTCAGCTACAATCTTCCCTGCACGCCTCAGAGTATGAGTATATATCATATGATGACACCTTATGTAGCATAAACAGAACCGTGTACACGTGCAACCATGCTTTAGAACAAACTACCTATTAGGTTATGTGATGCCTTCTTAACAAAGTTGATCTTTTGTTGGCCAGAAGGTGCAAGAGAAAAGCTCAATCTAACATGGTCTGAAAATGAATTTGATGGTGGAAAATATGACCTTGTGCCATTAGGGGAACATGTGGGATTCACCAGAATATTGATCTAGCTGTAGGGACAGACTGGGCAACTGACAAACTGACCAACACCTGCATCATTAGATCCTGCCGCTTGCAGGGTAAAAACATAAGAAAAATGAAAAACTTAAACAACAAACTTGACTTCAACAGCAACCTACAATGGAGTGGCAGGCAGAGAAGACGTCGCTCTGTATGATGCTGCACTGTTTCTGGGCCCACGACTGTCTGTATGGATTGTTGGTGCAGGGGTTGTTAATGCTTTTAGCATCGGGGCAGCTTGGTAAATCCTTCCAGCTGTTGCCAAACACCAGTGGGCTGACCACCACAGCATGGCACCTTGTAGTGAAGTCATTATTTGCATTGCCGTCATAGGTGCCACACAGCCCACACACGTGACCCTGAAAAAGTAGAGCTTCTTGTATCATGTCATTAACCTTAAGTATCAAAACAAGGCTTGTCCTTCTTTTCACATTAAAACCAAAACGTGCTTGACATATTCCAGGTTTACCTTATATTTCGGGCTGAGCTTGATGAACAAGCTGGTCTTCCTGTCCCACATGAGAATGAGTCCGTTGTTGGCTTCAATTACCAGGTAATTACCCATAGTGCTGTAACGGAAAGGGACTGTTTCCTCATTTCCACTTGAAAGCAGCTGGTAGCGTCCCTCTGTTAGAACCAGGTGTGCAGTCTAAATAAAAGAGTGCACATTGATTGTTGGTCATGAACAACAAACCAACATTGTGACAGCAATTTAAACTGAGTCAGACAGTGACTGTTTACCCCCAGGAAGATCTTGATGGTCTTGGAGCAGGTGGTTCCTGTGGTTCCACATGGAACATTCTCAGTGATCACTCTGAAGGTTCCATTACTTTGAGCACTGCCACAGTAGTCCTGAGGAACACACACACACACACACACACACACACACACACACAGAAATATTGGTATTTATACAAATCTGAAAGATACAGTTGGTGAAGCATGGAGGTCAAAGTCTGTAACAAGCAGTGAGTGAAAACATAGAACGTATACGTAGAACTAAAAATACCGCCTCAATGTTGTATGCCCTCGCCAACCAGCCAAGTTGCAGTAAATATGGTTGCAATCTCTCCTTCATGAGTTACAGTGTTAAATAATGTCCAGAAGCATTTTAACAAAACATTATGATGTCAAAGTGAAGTTGACCTTTGACCATTTAGTTATAAAATGTCATCACTTCATCATTTTATCCTATTAGACATTTGTGTCATAAATGATGTATGAATTTGTGAGTTACAGCCAAAAACATATTAAAGTGACCTTGATTTTTTACCAACTCTTATCAGTTTATCCTTGAGTCCGAGAATGTCTGTGCAAAATTTTAAGAAATTCCCTCATTGCATTACAGTGATATTACGTTCATGAGAATGTGACAGACAGACAACCCTAAAGCCCTTTGATTTTGTACAACATACCAAAACCTTTTGTAGGAAATGGTTTGTGGTGTAGGATTTACTATTTTGAGCCTCTCTCTGATCCTATCTGGGAAGGCTCATTCTTCATTCTTGTGTGAAAGTACACTTCACTTCCATCATTCTGGTCACCAGCTGTTTCTGTGTACATTCATACCTGAGTGAGAATGTATTCACAGCTGCCGTCAAAGGTGAAGCGCTTCTGATCAAAAGTCATGTAGTGTCCAGCACCATAGACAGAGCAGGTTCTGTCACACTCATTGTTGGTACAGCTCCATTTTCTGTCTTTACATGTACTGCAAACACATACAGATTAGATAGGAATTAGTCTCATAATAAAAGACATACCTTTTTGTTTGAACATGTCACAGCTGGGGCTGTGACTGAAAAAATTCTGCTTGTGCTTCACTCACCAGGTGTTGCAGTCCACTCTGGTGGTCTCTCCAGGCTGGTAGGAGATACTGTTGTGAACACAGGGACAGGCTTCTGGCTTGATGCAGCCTCCTTTACCATCAGACACCTTCCCGGATGGACACATGCAGCCAGAGATACACCCCGTGGTCACCTGGAGAAAAGATCAAACTTATAATCCACAGTCACAGGTTTCATTTCTGCTCCAGAGAAAATGTGTAACTTTACCTCAGAACTCAGATTATCCAAGTGTTTGTTCTAGACACAAATTTACAATCTGTTTTTGTAGGTAAATTTTCCTTTATGTTGGGGAAAAGGTGACTCACACAGGCCATGTCCAATGTGTTGCAGCTCTTCTCACACTCTGTTCCTTTTGCAGCTGGACCATTAGCAGAGCAGTTGAAGAACTCCATGGGAGAAACGCAGGCTACTAAAAAGAAAAAAAAAAGACATGTCTGAAATTACTTAACTGTATTTGTAAAATGAATGACCAATTTTAAATATGTATTGATTAATGCAGCATTTTTAGAAGCTTTTTTAAAAAAGATATTAATAAGATTCTGCTCTGCCTTTTAAATTGAAACAAGCCCTATGAATCAAACACACAGTCTAAGAATCAAAGTTATAAACAATTTGCAGAATAAACCAACATATTTAAATGATGTTTGAGTGTTTGTTGCTCTTATGCTTTTTCTGTCAATTTTTCTCTTCTTTAAGTCTCCAGAAGGCCACGTTCACTGTGGTAAAACATTGCCCCTTGGTGGCAGAAAACACCACAACTTTTGGTAGCTGCATGCCTCCATTTATTATGGGTAAGGCCCTTGTAGAAACACTGGTTGTCTTGTAAAACAAAAACCTAATTGGTGAGTTTAAATGTGAGTAAGAAGATTTTATGGCTCATCATTTTTCACGTTAAAACACCCAAATCTTTTAAAAGAAGCACATTGGTTTAAACTCTTAACAACTCTTTACACCTCTGTTTGACAGACATCTCGGCGTTATAGTCTATAAAATCTTGTTAAATTACAGTGTTTTTGCTCCAAATTGTATATAAAGAGATTAGTATCAATCTGTCACCGCAGGACATGAAGTATAATTCTATTAAGGCATACTCTTTCTAGTCCACAGTATCTACAGCATTCATAGACACTGCTTTGCAGTAACTGAGTACAGCTAGTGAGAATATAATGTGCTATCAGGAAGTTATGTAACACTCACTTTTAGGCTGCTACCTATAAGGTGATTCTGTATCATGTAACTTACCTGGCTGTACATTAAATTCTCCAATGCATACCAGTTTGCCCTCTTTGCAGGTGCTAGTGGAGAAATACAAAAACATATTAATATGCATTCAGTATATAACCTGACAGTACACTGAGAATCAAGATTCAAACCAAATGAAATTCTTTGACAGGTCTTTGAACACAAAGACTACAGAGAGTTAGTTAGTTAGTAATTTTTAATTATGGTCTGTTTAAGAACACACAAAATGCTTTTGCACGTTTGACACAAACTCTTTAATGATATACATAAATCTACTTCACATATTAGTGCTCATGAACGAGTACTGACAGGAACTAGGAAACGAGATCACATCTCTCCTGTGTTAGCCTCTCTGCATTGGCTCCCTGTAAACTCTAGAATCGAATTTAAAATCCTCCTCCTCACCTACAAAGCCATTCATGGTCAGGCACCATCGTACCTTGGAGAGCTTATACTTCCCTATTTTCCCAATAGGACACTTCGCTCTCTAAATGCAGGTCAACTTGTGGTTCCCAGAGTTTGTAAGAGTAGAATGGGGGGCAGAGCCTTCAGCTATCAGGCTCCTCTCCTGTGGAACCAGCTCCCAGTGTGGGTTCGGGAGGCAGACTCCCTCTCTACCTTTAAGATCAGGCTTAAAACTGTCTTGTTTAGTAAAGCTTATAGGTAGGGCTGGCTCAGGTATGTCCTGACCCATCCCTTAGCTATGCTGCTATAGAGCTAGACTGCTGGGGGATTCCCATGATTCACTGGGCGCTCTCTCTCTATTTCTGTCTCTCTCCCCCTCTCCCTCTCGATAACTTCATGCCATTAACTTTGTATTTTTTCTCTCCCGTAGTTTGTGCTTCTCCTCTCTCTCCCTCTCTCTGTCCTCATTCTGCAGGTCTCTCTGCCTCTGGAGCAGCAGGATCCAGATCCACCACTACTCATCTTTACTATTAACCACTGTTACCTGTCATTATTATTGATAACACCATTACCGACACAGCTGTTCCTGGTCTCTCTCTCTCTCTCTCTTCTCTCCCCTCTCCTCCCCCTCCCCCTCTTTCTATCTTCTCCTAAACCCAACCGGTTGAGGCAGACGGCCGCCCACCCCGAGCCCGGTTCTGTTGGAGGTTTCTTCCTGTTAAAAGGGAGTTTTTCCTCCCCCCTGTCGCCAAGCGCTTGCTCGTTGTGGGAACTGTTGGGTTTATTCTGTAACAAAGTAAGGTCTTGACCTTACCCTGTAAAGTGCCTTGAGATAATGTATATTATGATTTGGCGCTATACAAATAAAATTGAATTGAATTGAATTGAACAGCTTTAGGAACATGTACTTTAAGAATACAATATGATGTATAATGTACACTCATTTGAACCTATCAAATCACATGCAATAGCACAATCAAAATGTATGCAATATAAAATTTTCATACCACATGACCCCGTCCTTGTTGACAACCTGTCCAGGTGGCACGACAGAGCCTTTGTCATAACAAGGACACGCCTTAGACGGGACACAGCTCCCAGAGTCATCCAGATAGGTTCCCTCTGCACAGACACAGCCATCAATGGGTGGGAAGGAGAAGTGGCAGCTGGAATCTGTGGTACCCAGGCAGCGACAGGTGCGACCGCTGGATGTAATGTTGTAGGAGTAAACCATGCTCCTCGGGCAGGAGGTGGCATATTTCCCTGAGGAGGTCAGACAACATGATCAGTGAAAAACAATGTCAGCGATGCCATATGCACAACATGCTTCAGTTTCTCCGTTACTCATTACTCACCACAGATGGTCTTCCTCCAGTTGCTGATGTGGATTCCTGCAGCTGCACAGGCATGGACATATGAGGAGACTGCAGCACACATGCAGTCCTCACTTTTTTCACAGTTACAGCTGTCATACATGCAGTTCTAGGAGGAGACATAATAATAATAAAGAAACAGAAGTGAGGTCATATCACAGGTCTGGAGTCAGAAATATGTAAAAGCTGTGGCTGTGAGACTTACCTCTCTGTAAGAGTCAGGGCTGATTTCTGAGTGACAGGAGGCAAACATTCCCTGGGGATCAGACAGCATGGAGCACCAGTGCAGGGCGTATTTCTCTGTTGGTGACACACAAGGCCCAACATCAGTCATCCTGATGAGCCCACAGTCATAAGAGAGAATCTAAATTCAGAGTCAGTCCTACCATTGTCCAGACTGAGACTGCAGGGGTTCTCAAAGTTGCTCTTAACATCTGCACAACCAGCATGTGTCTTCCAGCTGTTGACAAAACCAGCTGCTGTGGCATCTGGAACACCGCTGAGCTTAAGGAAGTCATCAGCTTGATTACTGTTGAAGTTTCCACACAGACCTGAGAGACACCATCATGTTAATGACATCACCTAAGCCTAAGCCTGCCTGAGGATAAAAGAATCATCACTACACAGATCATTTTACATTCTTGAAACCACTCATTTCCATTGACAGTTCATCACTGGTGTGAATTTAACAAACAGCAAAAGCAGGAAAGGTTAGTTTAGCAATAACTTACAGCTCTGATACCACCGTTGTCATCCAAAGCTGCCAGATGTACGAAAACAATCGTATTTGTACAATAATTTTGCCCTCTGATTGATGATCAATAATGCAAAAAGTCCCAAAACATACAGTGCATCTGGAAAGTATTCACAGCGCTTCACTTTTTCCACATTTTGTTATGTTACAGCCTTATTCCAAAATGGATTAAATTCATTTCTTGCCTCAAAATTCTACACACAATACCCCATAATGACAGTGAAAAAAGCTTGCTTGAAATTTTTGCAAATATATTAAAAATAAAAAACAAAAAAAATCACATGTACATAAGTATTCACAGCCTTTGCTCAATACTTTGTTGAAGAACCTTTGGCAGCAATTACAGCCTGAAGTCTTTTTGAGTATGATGCTACAAGCTTGGCACACCTATTTTTGGGCAGGTTCTCCCATTCTTCTTTGCAGAACCTCTCAAGCTCCGTCAGGTTGGATGGGGACTGTTGGTGCACAGCCATTTTCAGATCTCTCCAGAGATGTTCAATCGGGTTCAAGTCTGGGCTCTGGCTGGGCCACTCAAGGACATTCACAGAGTTGTCCGGAAGCCACTCCTTTGTTATCTTGGCTGTGTGCTTAGGGTCGTTGTCCTGTTGGAGGATGAACCTTTGCCCCAGTCCGAGGTCCAGAGCGCTGTGGAGCAGGTTATCATCAAGGATGTCTCTGTACATTGCTGCATTCATCTTTCCCTCGACCCTGACTAGTCTCCCAGTTCCTGCTGCTGAAAAACATCCCCACAGCATGATGCTGCCACCACCATGCTTCACTGTAGGGATGGTATTGGCCAGGTGATGAGCGATGCCTGGTTTCCTCCAGACATGACGCTTGGCATTCAGGCCAAAGAGTTCAATCTTTGTTTCATCAGACCAGAGAATTTTGTTTCTCATGGTCTGAGAGTCCTTCAGGTGCCTTTTGGCAAACTGCAGACGGGCTGTCATGTGCCTTTTACTGAGGAGTGGCTTCCGTCTGGCCACTCTACCTTACAGGCCTGATTGGTGGAGTGCTGCAGAAATGGTTGTCCTTCTGGAAGGTTCTCCTCTCTCCACAGAGCAACACTGGAGCACTGTCAGAGTGACCATCGGGTTCTTAGTCACCTCCCTGACTAAGGCCCTTCTGGCCCGATCGCTCAGATTGGCCGGGCGGCCAGCTCTAGGAAGAGTCCTGGTGGTTCCAAACTTCTTCCATTTACGGATGATGGAGGCCACTGTGCTCATTGAGACCTTCAATGCTGCAGACATTTTTCTGTACCCTTCCCCAGATCTGTGCCTCGATACAATCCTGTCTCGGAGGTCTACAGACAATTCCTTGGACTTCATGGCTTGGTTTGTGCTCTGACATGCACTGTCAGCTATGGGACCTTATATAGTGTTTGCCTTTCCAAATCATGTCCAATCAACTGACTTTACCACTGGTGGACTCAGTCTACAACAGTCAAGTTGTAGAAACATCTGAAGGATGATCAGTGGAAACAGGATGCACCTGAGCTCAATTTTGAGTGTCATGGCAAAGGCTGTGAACATGTATGTACATGTGATGTTTTTTGTTTTTTATTTTTAATGTATTTGCAAAAATTTCAAGCAAACTTTTTGCACTTTTATGGGATATTGTGTGTAGAATTTTGAAGTAAAAGATTAATTTAATCCATTTTGGAATAAGGCTGTAACATAACAAAATGTGGAAAAAGTGAAGCACTGTGAATACTTTCCAGATGCACTGTACAATGCCACTTGTTTACATAACCTCTATTTTCCCTATTTTTTATTCACATATTCACACCAACAGGTTTCAGTTACAATGGAACTATTTCAGTTCTGTGGGATGTTTTCAGTCTGAGAGCACATACAGATCATTTCAGTGTACATACCACAGGTCTTGTCCTTGTAGCCACTGGTCACTCTGATGTAAAGCTGCATGATTGGCTGCAGCTGCACCTCCAGCAGAACACCAACAGATGTCTGGACCAGCAGGTAGAAAGAAGTAGCTCTGAATGTGGAGATCCCAGCTGCAGGTTAAGAGAAATTTTGTGTGTTACAAGGCTGGAAGGGACTAAACAGGATAAAATACTATTTCTCTGCTGAGCTAACTAGTGAGGAAAACAACTGAAGCATAGTACAACTGAAATCCATAATTTCCTGCATGCTGTCATTCTATGTAGGCCAAAGACAAATTAAATCATGCTGAATTGGCGGTAAAGATGGTGTCATTGTTGGGGAGGACTGTGTGGAAACAGCCACTGAATTTTTACTGGAATCAGATCCTGTAGAAGTTGGAGGTGATACTCATGAAGTTTGATCTTACTGAGCTTATACTGCTGATTTCAATGCCTGAAAACACAAACTTTATTCCAGATGTTTGGCAGTCCTTGGCACTGTTAACTCCTCTGCTGAGCTGTGGATATGAGACTGTGACCCAACATGGACACGTGATGTCACTAGTCACACTTGTACATCTGCCAGTAATGAGATTCACCAGGAGAGTGAAACACATAGGACATTACACTACTAGTGTAATAATTAGCAATTGAGACAACTGACAGCAGCTACAGTTAATTATTTATCATTCAACTAAACTGTATATTAAATAGGAGAATATACTGTAGCTTATAGTGCATATAACATATACACTTTATACATATAGTTTATATTTTTCTACATATAAGCTAGTGAAGTGCAGTCAGAGGTGATTACTGGACAGTGTCTTACCAGCAGAAAATGGTAACTGAGCGTAGATGCCATTCACAAAAACCTTGCCATCGGGCTGGATGGTGATCACCTTTATATGAAGAAGACAAGATGTTATTGAGATCTTGTAACTGTATGGGCATGATATTCACAGTGATGAATTATCTAACTTCATCTAGTTCCAAAACTGAATAATGACTATTTGTAATGTAAAAAAACAAACAAAAAAAGTCATAAGGTTGTTTTCCCCATTTCCTTACTACAAATAATACTGAATTATGATATGATATGAAGAGAAAAAACCTGCAAAACACACCATTCATTCTGTAATATTGTATTTGGACTTATCCATTAAACATATACATTATCTTTAAGGATTATCTTCTGAAAATAATAAAGGTATAATAATAAAGGTATAATTTTAAATGGTTCCAGTTGAAAAAGTAAAATAAATAGTGTAGGGTATGTGTATCTGTGTTTATCATACTTACATTAGCCCCTCCAGACAGACCTAAGGTAACAGACTTGAGGCAGGTTTCACTCTCGGTCAGTCCACACTGCACCAGTTCTCCCTGAATCACAAACTGGGTTCCACTGCAGTCCTGAACACACCGACACAAAACTATTCAACCACAGAATACCAGTACAAGTGACAATGACAGTGGATGTATCATCTGTAGCAATGTCAGCAGCACCAATACTAGAATTACTAGTGTTCATATTTGAAGTAGTAATGACAGTGACATTAGCAGATGTAGCAGAAGTAACAGCTGCAATTGGTTCTGGGCTTGAAGTGTGTGTGTGTGTGTGTGTGTGTGTGGTATAACAACAATGATGTATATACTACCTTAGCCAGAATATAGGAGCAGTCCCCATGAAAGGTGTAGACCTTTCCATCGAAGGTGTTGACATGAGCTCCTCCCTCCACAGAGCAGGTTCCTGGACAGTTCTCCTCCGTACATTTCCACTGACCACTCTCACACACACTGTCAGCACACACAGTTTAATCTTAATTGCCAGCGGAAAGTTGATTAATTAATGTACAACCATCTCCAAACCAGGCTACACTAGACTGAACACATTCTACAAACCCATTTTCCATAATGTGTAATGTTCCTTTAACACACAGACAGACAGACTGACTGTATATCATACCATTTTTTGCAGTTGCTGGTGTAGGATTCTCCATGTCCATAGATCTTGCTGTTGTAGCTGCAGGAGCACTGACTCAGTGGAACACAACCTTTTCCGTTTAAATCATCCAGCACCGTGCCTGAAAGAGATCATTGTACTACTTTATATATTTAAATGCATTGTGTGTGTGTTGTGTGTGTGTGTTGTGTACAACTGTATGCACATAAGTGTGTGTGTGTGTGTGTGTGTGTGTCACACTGCTGTACCTGCAGGGCAGAAACATCCATCAATACAGTGGTTGTCACAGGTGTGGCTGGCCTCTGGGTTCGAGCAGGTATCAGCACAGGGACTTCCACACTCTTTGTACTCCATTTTGTCGGGACACGACTTCCCTGTGAAAACACCAGTTCTTTCTCACTACTTCACTTACATAACCTCTCAGATAACAATCATTCACACAAACTATATTAGCCTGCTTCCCCTCTGTGAATGGCCTGCCCACAGCTTAAGTATCTTCTCCTGCTGCAGAACTCCAGAGCTTTGAGAAGGGGCAGGGTTGACCTCATGTTATGGAGATATGGTGATTATATTTTATGAATCAACTAAAAAACAAGTTCAGTGGTAGATGTTGTATTTTTCCTGTAGCACAGTCTTTAATCTACGAGAAGCACATCCCATTAGTTGTGAAATGTTTTGTGAATAGGACCTGGGGCTGGTTGCACAAAACACCTTAAGTTAAGATTTTCCTTAAAGTCTGAGTTACGGGTTCCTTAAAATAAAAACAGTTGCACAGATACATTTTAGTTTTCTTCTTAAGGTTGCCTTAAAATGTTCACTTAAGTATATAAGCTTTTCTCCTTATCTTAGTCTTAAACTTAAGGAATCACTTAAAATCACTTAAATTGTTGCACTAAAGACTAAAGAGAACTAAAGTTCACCATGGTGAAGTTCCCGTCAACACAACAGGAGGATTAGATAGTGGTATGCTTCTTTAATGTTACCGGCTTCTCAAAAGTGATAATATATAGGCCTATGACAAGTGGTTATGACAACAAATTAACAGTCCTCATGGAAACAGTAGAATTTTACTGCTGTAAAATCTCTTTCATTGCTGTAAATTACTTAACTTTTTTCATTAACAAAGGAAACCCTTTAAGAGATTCTGTGCAACATGCTTAAGTAACACCTACAGCTAACCTTAAGTGTCATACTTAAGTAGAAAATGTAAAGCGTTTTGTGCAGCTGGGCCCTGCTTGTGTTGCTTGTTGTCAGTTGGACAAACAGTTGAGCCATCACTGAAGCTGCTCAGTTGCCATCAACAGTTAAAACTGAACTCTAAGTCAACCGAGTGAATTAACCCTTAGATTCCCCATTCTCTATCAAATGTGCAAAAAAAACCAAACAAAAAAAACAAACTCAAAATGCTGCAAAATTTGCACGATATTCTGTGTGTGCTTGTTTAAATATGTAAAATGTGACTGAAATATTCAAACCCAAGATCATGCATTTTTAAAGGTGCAACATTCTGGCTGTGTCCTCTTAGTACTGACCAAAAGTCTGGATTCTTGCTTGAATTATGCTTATTCTACAAACCTCACGATTGATTGACAATAATCTCAGGGTGGCTTGAAAGGATTCTTTTTGATGACCGAAACACTTCCACCTTTTTTCTAGTTTGGCCTCTTCTTGGATTTCTTTAAATTGTACTACAACTTTTGGTATTTGTCAGTGAACCAATATTTAAGTAGCAGTGTCTAATGAGTGCACTCACAGCAGAGCTCTTTGGTCCTCCAGTCGTGGGGCTTGCCACCAGCATGGACACACTGTCTGGAGAACTCTGACACAGTGTTGCAAAGGCAGAAGGGGCCTGCGTGTTCGTCTATGCCATTGCCACAGTGGCAGAGGTCTGCAATGCAGGCAGAGGTGAAGGCAGCGACGTCCAGCAGATTGTGACAGTTGTTGAAGGCTGGCCCTGTAAGGATTTGCTCACACAACGGTTTCTGCAGGACAGACAGACAGACAGGAGAGAGCATTTGATTTGGCAGGGAAAGCAAAGAGGGAGCAAGATGAAACATTTCTGCATCAGTTTTAACACAACTGTAACAAATGCCACACACACTGTCTAGGGATAAGCATTGCCAACTTGAGAGCAGCTACAGGCACATAAAGTGTGCACATACTAGCAATGTTGCTGTTTAGCTTAGTGCATTATGATTTAAGGTTTAAGACAGCATTAAACCTATGTTGCCTGGGTCAAAGTCAAATGATCGCTTAAATCTCCTCAAGTATACCACAGCTGTAGTCTTAACCGACTTACAATGACCTACAGAACTTACCTAATGCCTGTAGAGCTCAATGCATCTTAGATTTAACTTAAACCTTCTGTGGAAATGATTCATCTGAGGTTTAAGGTCATAAAATTCAGTATATAGACATATTTACACATATTTTATTGTATTTTTGACATCAGTAACAGGGTCACTGAATATCTGATGCAGATAGCAGCCTGTTGTTAATAAATGCACCACCACAAGTCAGGTGCCTGCAAGGGCGACATGTGGTCAGCTAACCAGTAATGTATATATATCATAGACGCAATGTATGGTCAGAACAATTCCAACTGCAGTTCTGGTGTAAGCTAATACTGTATATTTCATTACTGATTGTTGATACTGCAGTAGACTGAAAGGAAAATGTGCTACAATATGATGTACATTTGACTGAAATGATTGGGACAATATTACTTAATGGTAATGGACAACTATAACGTGCAAGTAGACAAACAGTAAAATGGTTAAACTGCATTAATTTTCAATGTTGCATCAATTCAATAAATCGATAATGGGCAATAATCCTAATAATAACGCACACAACATCCATTGTGAAAATGTGACACAGATAAAATGAGTTTTAGACCTCATGCATGTGACATGAAACACAACACTGGATTAAATTTTTTTTAAATAAAAATCAGCTTTGAAACTGTTTTCTGAGGAAATGGATTCCACATGTCTGTTAGACCTCAAGGTCAACATTGTGTTTTGGTGAATATCACTGAATTTAAATACAGTCTTTGGGTTTATGAGTCCCATTTAAACTTTATGGATGATGACATCTTCTTTTAGACGACTGCCCTTGGTGCAACCCAGAATTATTACTGTGGATGCTTCTGTGCTGTGTGTTACTTTTTGTATTCGTGCTGGTTGTAGTCAGTGGTGTTCAGGGACACATGACATTCTTCATAAATGAGGTACGCTTTCATTTTTAACATTGTGAGTTAATAGACTATTCATAACAAACCTTATGTTGGCAACATGTGTGTCAGTCTCGTAACTTTTACTTTACTATGCTGATATGGAGGAAAAGCTGCTGCTAGAAGATGGTTTTGCTGAAACCAGTATCATTCCAGCTCAGCATGTTAAACAAACAGTGATGAAGCCACTGCAGTGACACCATGAGACGTGTAGTTATTGGAAAATACTGCCCATCTATAACAAACAAGGTACTGGTTGTGGTATAGTTGTGATAGTATTGTGTCGAATCATTTTTTAGATGAAGTCTCACCATGTCGTTGCAGCTTTGCACTGTTTCCACTGTGTAGTCGGAGCAGCTTTCAGTGGGACCATCCATTTTCCAGAAACTGGCAAAATCCATTGGTGAAATTCTCACACCTGGTTGGATAATATCAAAGAATCAGGTCAGTGCTGTGGCAATGCCTACACTGACTAACCTGTTAAAGTGAGTCAAAGTTTACCATGACTGTAGAACTCGTTGTGGAGCTGGACCCCATTAAAGTCTCCGCAAAGACCACAGGTTTGGTTCTTGTACTTCTGGTCAAGCTCCACCTAAGAGGATAAAACCATACACACACACACACACACACATACATATATATATTTCTATAAACAATAAAACATACACATATACATACACACACACACACACATGCGCACACACACACACACACACACACACACACACATACTTGTACTTCTATCTTTGTGAGGACACTCATTGACATAATGCATTACCTAGCCCCTTACCCTAACCTTAACCATCACAACTGAGTGCCTAACCCTAACCCTAATCCTAACCTTAACCTAAACCTAATTCTAACCATAACTCTAAAATCAAGTCTTAACCCTCAAAATGTGATTTAAAGGTGTCTCAAAAAGTGAGGACCGGCCAAAATGTCCACACTTTCCCAAAATGTCCTCACTCTGTTAGTAAAATACTTTTTTTGGTCCTTACTATGTAGCAAGTACAAGTACACACACACACACACACACACACACACACACACGATCCTACCAGAAAAGAGTCCTCCTCATTCCAGATAGCAACAAGTCCCAGATTTGCCTTGAGTTTGATGTAGGTGGGAGTTTTCTCAATGAACACTCCTGCTCGACTGAACGGTAAAACAGCTCTGCGAAAAGAAAAACACACGTCATTATTTTCCCATTATGTGTGTTCTAACTTTAGGTCCTAGAGCCAAAGGGAGGTTGTAAACGGAGCTATCAGTTGTATCTAACCAGTTGCATCTGGAGCTGCAGGATAGAGATCTGCCACCACAATGCAAATGTATTATTATATTATATATGATTAATTATTATTATCATTATATTATTATTGATAATGTCATTACCTCTGGGTATTACAATTATTATTTTCACTATAACAATCAGTATAAACAGTATATACAGCTGTTTCTGGTCTCTTTCTCTTCTCTCTCTCTTTCTCTCTCTCAATCTCTTAATCTCTCTCTCAGTCTCTCACATCAATAATTTTTAGGGAAATTTTTTACGTTTTACATTTACCTCTTTGTCTGATGTGTTTAGGCTTCGACTATACTGTTTTAATGATTATCATTTCATGCAAGTGTTTTCACAAAGGATCATTTTCAAGATTAGGTTTCATAAAAAATCATAAAAGCATAAAACAGTTTTTCTTCTAAAGATTTATTTTCCAACTGCCACAGTACTCCATACAGTACAGAAACATCACAAATAGATTTCTAAGGTGAAGTCCTGTTGGTGTTTTTTTTTTCTGGTGAGGGTATTATCAAATATGATCCATATGGGTACCATCATGTCTGAAGCAATAATTTACACAGGCAGAATGTAAAGGGTTCAGGGTTTTTAAAGTGAACTTACGATTTGCCATCAATGACCACTGAGCCCTTGGAGAGCTCCACCACCGAACCCTCCAACTTCATAATGATGTTTTTAATGGTGGGATGGCCGCCAGACTCCTCTCTCCTTATCTGGATGTTGAAGTCCTTGTAAGTGCTCCTGCATGAGGAGGTCAGGACGTAGTTACAGGTGGAGTGCAACTGGTAAACATCCCCATCAAAGGTCTTGAAGTGGAAGTTACCCCATGTACTGCAAACCTGGCCATTGTGGACGGGATTCACACCTAAAGAGACAAATCAGGATGTCCAAGGTGATCTTACACAGGTCTTTACTTACATGAATCAATGCTCTCATATTACCTAGATTAAATAAATGTCAGTTTACTGTCTCTACTGACAACCAACAAGCTCACCCGTTATTTTTTCAGGAATCTGGGAGATGGAGTTCACAGGAGACTTTGCCTCTGTTGAAAGAAACAAGAATCATTTGTCAAGTAATCAAAAATAACATCTTAAACCACATTAAAACACAATAAGGATGAACTTTACTGTAGGATATTTGAACTGTCCTATGTGTTACTGCCTAATGAGTATAATATATATACCGCTTTGCAAAGCAGCTACGATGGCAGACAGGGTCAGCCATAGCAGCCACTTGTTTGCCATAGCCATTTGCTTCTCCACAGGAACAATGAGGAAGATGGGTGGGAGGCCCAATTCTTTATACCAAGGGGCAAGGTCTAACTGTGGCAGGTGAGGGAGTGGCATTCCCATAGCTTCATAGTGATTCATGACTGCTGGTCCTGCCCTATGTCACATGTATTTGCATGGTTCACTCTGCTTCACACACCTGATGAAAAGGATGATGTTCGCCTCACTTCTGTGATGCAGATAAATTAGTCCTTGAAGGCCACACACAGCCTGTACTAATGTTGAATCAACAAGAATGGCTAAACCAACATGGTGTTAGTGTTTTTTTCTGACATGTTCTAGATCATACAGATTCACAGATTCACATGTATACAGATTCTGTATACATACACAGTAATGAAGTAGGACCATGGTCCAGCAAAATATGTCCTTCACTCACAAAATAGATCTTTGTGATTACATTTATTTCTACTTCACTACATAATAAAACTGAAAATAAAATGAATACTTTAACTTAATTGCCATTTCAAAGACTATAGCAAACTTAGGGATTTTCTTCGATGAAATAATAAATTAATTTTCAAAAACAAAGTTCTTGTTTTATTTGAGTGGTGTCTCCAAATAATTTGTTTAACTTAACTGTATGCTTAATATGTTTACATTATATTTCATTGACAGCACACTTTTTGCCATAGGACCAATAAAGTGCCATCACATCCTCAAACAGCGTCAGCTGAACTAAAAGAGTTGAAAGCTAACCAGTATTTATAAAATAAAAGATTAGTGGAGAAGACCCTTTGTCATGGAGCATGGCAACCTGTGAGGAAGAGGACAGCGAGAGGCAGGGGCAGCAAGTCTAAGGGGCAATCAGACCTTTTACGACTCTGTGGTGGCATCAGCCATCTTTTATGGTGTGGTCTCCGGGCAGCAGCATCTCCGCTGCTGACCGGAGGAGACTGAACAGGCTGATCAGGAAGGCCAGCTCTGTCCTGGGATGCCCCTTGGACTCAGTGGCGGTAGGGGGCGACAGGAGAATGGTGGCGAAGCTATCATCCCTGTTGGAGAACACCTCCCACCCCATGCAGGACACTCTGACAGCACTGAGCAGCTCCTCCAGTGACAGGCTGCTGCACCCACGGTGTGTGACGGAGAGATACCGCAAGTCTTTCCTTCCAGCTGCTGTCAGACTTTACAACAAACACTGTACTATGTAATTTTTCGTATCTATATATTTAGTATATTATTATATCGTTATTATTTATCGTTCGAAATATTTGTTATTGCAGTTTCTGCAGCCTTCCTTTTCTCTGCACTGCCACTTTGCTGCTGTAACACTGTGAATTTCCCCACTGTGGGACTAATAAAGGCAATCTTATCTTATCTTATCTTATCTTATCTTATCTTATCTTATCTTATCTTATCTTATCTTATCTTATCTTATCTTATCTTATCTTATCTTATCTTAATCACAACCACCAGCTACAAGGACTGGATAACAACAATCCCACCACAGTTTAAGATTAGAAGGAACACTGCTAACTCAACAAGGACAGTCATCTGAGTGGGACACCCTTACATGGGTGGACTGTCAAGCTACATCCAACACAGCTGATCTCATCACAAAGGTAGGATCCTATGATTATATTGTAATCATCAGTCCTCATTCTGATCAGTTTTCAGTGGAACTGCTTTCGACCAAACAAATAATCCCTGTTAACTGTTAGTAGGAGGCAGGTTTCCGTAGCAGGTTTAGAAGCGTTTTTTTTTTTTTTAGAAAAGCTAACAAAACACAATTGAGTATGGTCTGTGTTTCCATTGAGTGATCTTCTGCAAGCTTATACATTTTTTTGGGTTGTTTGAGTTTTTTGAAATTATTGTCTTTCCATTACTCATCTTTAGTTCTCAATTTCAATTGAACGTCACATTAAGCAGGTTAATGAGATATTTTTTATACGGCTGCACGGTGCTGCAGTAGTTAGCACTGTCGCCTCACAGCAAGAAGGTTTTAGGCTCGATCTCTGGGCCTGGGGCCTTTCTGTGTGGAATTTGTATGTTTTCCCTGCATGGGTTCCCTCCGGGTACTCTGGCTTCCTCCCACAGTCCAAAAACATGCACGTTATGTTGACTGGTGACTCTAAATTGCCTGTAGGTGTGAATTTGAGTGTGAATGGCTGTATGTCTCTATATATCTGCCCTGTGATTGACTGGTGTCCTGTCCCGGGTTGTACCCTGCCCCTTGCCCACTGTCAGCTGGGATTGGCTCCAGCCCCCCTGCGACCCTATGGATATGTGGTCTAGATAATGGATGGATAGATGGATGTTATTTTTGTGCTGTGAGCATCACAAATTAAATTCCCATAGCCTCTATCGTATTGGGGCCTGAGACAGATATCTGAACCTGGACAAATAAAACTACAACAGCATGGAAAGATGCCACCAAAAGGAAATTAAAAAATATATAATTTTGTAGTTTGGTTCAACCAACCCTTTAAAACATGAACAGTGAGTTGAGGGAAACTTTAAGGGTTGGGATAACCACTGCTGAAAACTGCAACTCAAAACCAAACCTATGTCCTGTATTTGAGTAGATGTTTTCAGTTAGTTTCTGCCTGAGGCATTGACCAGTGAGAATGAAAGCAAAAGCTCAGAGCCTCAGCAGATGCCTTTGTCATTATTCAAGCTTCAAGGAGAAAACATCCACAACAGCCAGATCTGATTTAGACCTGCAGGAGTAATTTTCCATGGTAGTCTTAGACAATTATGATAAACAAAGACTACTAAATACTCACTTGAGTGTTTTTATTTGCTTTGCTTTATCATATTTTGACTCAAGCGATAAAAGCTTAAAACTATCCAAGGTGTGTTCAGATCTCTGAGTGATTAACACTTTTGCCTTTTGTTTTCTTATCATCAGCAGTCATCTTCAACAATAGAAAGACTCAACAGTGACTCAACATGAATGGAAAGCTGAGATTACTTAAATTCACCTCACTTCATTACAGATCCATTAGTATTGTTTTACTGTCCACAAAAATGAGATTATGAGGCTGGGTGACGTGGGTCTGCTCTGTGCTGCACAGTCAAGGGTGTAGCCCTGCTATCTACACAGCAAGACTAATCAGCAATTGTTTTCAGTCATGCTGCTTGAATCCTGTTGTTCCACAGGCGGTTCTGTAAATCACACCCACAACAGTAGCTCATAATAATGCCTCCACCATGAAACATAATTTACAAAGAAGGAAAATAATAGTTTCTAAGGTTCAAAAGTCACTTTCTCCCATTGGGAAAGTGGTTTACGACTTTTGTATGTGTTTATCCCAGCAAGATACACAGCTGATTAATAATTTCTTTCTAAAATAAAATGTTTAGGTCAGTTTCAATATCTATTAATATCTAATAGATATCTGAAACTGCATGTCATGATGAGACTGTAGGCCTCTGTTTTCATAGTGGTATGAGTGAAGCCAGGATACCAACACTGAAAAGGTGGGTGTAATTAAAAATAATGAGCTGTGTGGGTTTTTCGTCTATGAGCCATCTCAGCCACCAATATTGTAAATCATATTATAGTCTGACAGAACTTTATTTGTAAAAATTCAGTTCACTGAGATCTATCTAGACAAATTAATGTTAACCTCCAATCTCCACACATTTGTGGAGAAATACTAAATCTAAGAACTGTGCATGAAATCAGCAAGTACTCAAATATACGTTACTCCCTGAAATGTATAAAGTTATGCTGTATATAATATATTCACTATAACATTATAATATACACTCATCGGCCACTTTATTAGGTACACCTTGCTAGTACCAGGTTGGACCCCTTTTGCCTTCAGAACTACCTTAATTCTTCCTGGCATAGATTCAACAAGGTGCTGGAAATATTCCTCACAGATTTTGGTCCATATTAACATGATAGCATCACACAGTTACTCCAGAATTGTCAGCTGCACATCCATGATGTGAATCTCCCTTTCCACCAAATCCCAAAGGTGCTCTGATGGATTGAGATCTGGTGACTGTGGAGGCCATTTGAGTACAGTGAACTGATTGTCATGTTGAAGAAACCAGTTTGAGATGATTTGAGGTTTGCGATGCGGTGCATTATCCTGCTGGAAGCAGCATCAGAAGATGGTACACTGTGGTCATAAATGAATGGACATGGTCAGCAGCAATACTCAGGTAGGCTGTGGCGTTTAAACAATGATCAGTTTGTACTAAGGGGCCCAAAGTGTGCCAAGAAAATATCCCCCACACCATTACACCACCACCACCAGCCTGAACCGTTGATACAAGGCAGGATGGATCCATGCTTTCATGTTGACCCTACCATCTGAATGCCGCAGCAGAAATCAAGACTGATCAGACCAGGCAACGTTTTTCCAGTCTTCTACTGTCACGTTTTGTTGAGCCCGTGTGAACTGTAGCCTCAGTTTCCTGTTCTAGCTGACAGGAGTGGTACCCGGTGTGGTCTTCTGCTGCTGTAGCCCATCTGCTTCAAGGTTCCTTGATCTTGACCTTGGTCGTAATGAGTGGTTATTCGAGTTACTGTTGCCTTCCTATCAGCTTGAAGCAGTCTGGTCATTCTCCTCTGACCTTTGGCATCAACAAGGCATTTTCACCCAGAGAACTGCAGCTCACTGGATATTTTCTCTTTTTTGGACCATTCTCTGTAATCCCTAGAGATGGTTGTGCAGGACAATCCCAGTAGATCAGCAGTTTCTGAAATAAACCAACCCGTCTAGCACCAACAACCATGCCACGTTCAAAGTCACTTAAATCACCTGTCTTCCTCATTGTGATGCTCAGTTTGAACTTCAGCTGCCATGTGATTGGCTGATTAGATATTTGCATTAACAAGCAGTTGAACAGGTGTACCTAATAAAGTGGCTGGTGAGTGTATATACCTACACATATGTATCAGCGGCGTGTCGTCAGCACAAGCAAGGCAAGCCGTGCTAGTGCAGTTAAAGTTGAAATAGACATCAACTAGAACTATACTGAAGTGGAAGTGATATCTCTCATTACATCTGATCTCAAAACAGTTGTCGGTCCCATAAAGCCATTGTAGCTATCATTTCTGTCATTTTATGGGTGTGACCGTGTCCTGTTGACATAGTGTGTGGCTCGTCAAGCGGAGAGGACAGCAGCCTTTCTTTGCGGTGTACACATGCTCATTGAGGATAATCCTGGAATTAGTGTGCTATGCAAGCCGTACTGAGCTTCTATCGTTCTGAGATCAGTTATGATACTGCACACATCATACACATGCACAGACGTGTGTGAACATTAAGTGTTAAGATGCAGCAGTAGCAAGTAAACAAGCAAATTACATGGATTTATCATCTCTGTGCAAGATCTGCTATAAGTTTGAGAAGTTTGAGACAGAATATTGTTACAGAAGTAGAGCAGCTACTTTAAGGGATAGCTCAGTATGTATGTTGTGTGCGTAATTAGAGAGAGAGACAGAGAGCAAGCAGTGAGCCTGGCAACTGCAGTAGAGAGTAAGTTAGCAGTTAGCAGTATAGCTGTGAACGTACAGTGTGATGTATGTACACTTTAGGCTGTTTGTTAGTAAATAAAGACTACAGCTCCTTAAAACCCTGTTTCCTCTGTCTCCCCTGTGCTGCCCAACTTGGCTGCTCAGCTCTGTAACAGTCACTGCATGCCACTGATTGTAACATATATTCTGTTGTAGCCACTGACAGTGAATTTATATTTCTTTATTTCTTTCTTTCATCATCCAGAGTATCTGTACAGTGTTATAGAGATTGTCTGTCCTGTCCATAATACACTTACCTGATGATCAGCACACCTGCACCAACCTGCCCAAGTGTTGTAAAAGTAGCTGAATTTTTAATTAGGAAATTAAACACATTTTTGACAATGTTAACACAATGAAACTTATATTAACAGACCTAAGCTTTTACCAGTCTTTTCTATGACAGAAAAAAAATTGGAACAGAAAAACCATTTCAGCTTTGTTGTAATAAATTTGACATTTGGTTTTGATGGTCATCAGTTATCAGTCAGAGCATGTTGACCTGGGCTAACTGAACTCGGTGAAGGACAGATTTGTTGGTGAAAACTACCCAAAAGCATCCCAAATTATACCTACTTGCCCAGAACAACCTTTTCCACCCAATTAAGTAAAAGAAATGGCCCAGTAGGGCTCAAACAACCCATCTGCCTGCATGTAATCCTTCAGCCTAATTAGCAATGTAATCCTGAAGCATAATTTCCTACTGCAGACTGACTAATGGGTGTCTGCTATCAACACAGACAGTTATAGAGTTGTATGGAGTTGTTGGAAACTGCCATGTTGCAATGATTTTTATTTCAGTGGTTTTGAAGCCCCAGTTGCATTTTTGATTTTACTTTGTGACATAAATAAAATAGCTTTTCATTAATTTCTGTGACCCTATAGTTAGAGCTGATGTTGTCTGGGCAAAACTTGAATTTTGGTTTACATGTGGAAAGAACCACCAAAACAAAATCTCACCAAGAGCCACAACCTAAATTTGAGGCTACAGTGGGCACAAGCTCACCAAAACTGAACAATTGTTGACTGGTCTGTTAAATCTGGATTTCTGCTCTGGCAGAGGTGGTAGGTTCAGTATGTGGTGTTAACAACACAAATTCATGATCCCAACCTGCCTTGTGTCAACAATCCAGGCTGGTGGGGGTGGTGGTGCACTGGTGTGGGGAATGTTTTCTTGTCACACTTTGCGCCATTAATTAGGCCAATAAATCATTGTTTGAATGCCACAGCCTGAGTATTGTTGCTGACCATGTACTTCCCTTTATGGCTACTTCCAGCAGGATAATGCTCCATGTCACAAGGCAAAAGTCGTCGCAAACTTTGAACATGACAGTGAGTTCATTGACCTCCACAGTCTCCAGATCTGAATCCAGCAAATCACGTTTGGGATGTGGTAAATCTGCAGAAATTATGTAACGCAATTGTAACCCTAAATACTGCAATTGATACCTAAAATACTGGTTACGTTACAGTTGATAGTCTTTTCAGAATAATAAATTAACAGCGCAAATGATATATTATCCATAATAGACTACCTCCTTTCACTACCTGCTAGGACTCAGTGTTGGTTGCTATGGAAGGCAAGGGTGGAGACCCAGGGGTGCTGATCTCTGGCATTACAGACTGGTCAGAAGGACTTGGAATGTCACCTCTCTGGCGGGGAAGGAGCCAAGTTGGTGGAGCAACAGCGGTTAGATATAGCTAGGCTCACTTTTACCCACAACAATGGCTCTGGACCAAAACTACTGGAGAGCCAGAAGGTCAGAACGTCGTAGATGCCTCTTGTGGTGACAACCTGGTAGACACCAGTGGTGGGAGGCTATTAAGCTGAAAAAGCAGGCCTTTTGGACATGGATGGCCTGGGGGTCTCCTGAAGCAGCAGATAGGTACCGACAGACCAGAAGAGCTGCGGCTACAGTGGTCACTGATACAAAATACAAAATCCATACTTCACATATATCATTGCAACAAGGCAGTTTCTGACAACTCCATACAACTCTATAACTGTCTGTGCTGCTAGCAGACACCCATTAGTCAGTCTGAAATAGGAAATGATGCTTCAAGATTACATTGCAAATTTTTAAATAGGTTGAAGGATTCCATGCAGGCAGTTTGGGCATCCATTCTGGGGACCTCAGAATTGCCTCTCTGGTTTGTGCAGATGATGTGGTTCTTTTGGCTTCATCAAACCTACAGCATGTACTTGGATGGTTTGCTGCTGATGACCTTTGGGTAGTGACCAAAAAAATGAGATCACAAATACAATAATCCCCAAAATGAGTTTTCTCCATAAGATGGCCATAAAATGAATTTCCTCAGCAAGCGGGCTGAGCTCACCCTGACGCCTTGTTTATACTGGCTTGTTGAGGCATACACTGACAGCTGTCGATGGATGTGTGGTTGTATTTCATTTATACTTCATTTGGAGGGTGTCTACATGCACAATAGACCTTTGACTATGTATTCCACACATGACCACTACAAATCAAAAATGGAGACATTGGTACAAGAAGAAGAAAACCTGCTTTGTCTGCTGTATTTATTCTTTTAAAGATAAATTGTAGGGTTGAGGGTAGCAGTGTAGCTCCTCACACACCCTCTCTTCAGACTCAGTGTCCATGTTTGTCTTACAGCTCAGGTGCAGTTAGAACCCCGTAGAGCATGTGTGCAGTTGTTACCCTTGTAGTGTAGCAACCACACAGACACACAACAAGCTCCTTTTTTATAATTATGAACTGGTAAATGTCAATGCTGAGTGTTAATGTGTATAATATGCTCCTTATATATGCAAAACCTCAGTGTAATTTGTTTGTCTTTTGTTACATTTTTCTGCATTTGCCCCCCCCTCCCCAAAAAAAAGAACCAAGACATCACTATTGGACTAATAGTTATGAGGGTTGTTTTCCCATGTATTGACCCGGTAGTCTGACTCAGAATTTGGTTACACAATCATGTCAACATTGACCAGAATGAAGGGTGTGGGGTTTGGCTTGGTGTACATTTTGAGGTTAATATTATTTGCATTTGGTGGTGAAGGAAATGTAGAAATGCATGGTGTTCATTTTGATGTGGCACATTTTGGAGACTGGAACGGGGGGCCAAAGGCAGTGCTCATGTCCACGATAAGAACTCCTCCCCTTTAAAATCACTGGTCCACTCCTGCACAAATTTGTACATAGCTTCCAAGGAACAAGTGAGGAATGAATCAGAACCAACCTAATAGTTGATGAGTTTTTAGTAATTACTGTGATGCCAGGACTATGATGAATTGATCAAGAACAGACTGGGAGATACCATGTTAATAAATCATGTATCCTAAACATGGCAATGAAGACATTCATTAACACTGACAAATGTAGTTATCATAATTTTTCCAAATCTATATGGAGAAACATTATAGAATCATTGAGTGTAACTAACATAAGTATAATGCTGGTATATTGTATCTCTGCAAGTGGCATTCATTTTAAAACTTTACATTTTTGCCAAATGATGGAGCTTTTCGTAAGTATGCCAATACTTAATATTTTTTTAAAAAGCAGTTTGTCTTCGGTGTAATTGCCTTTTACACACAGATCCATGGTTAAATCTTAAAGTGGCATGGTGGTTTAGTGGTTAACACTATCAGCAAGAAGGTTCCGGCTTCAAACCAGCCAAACCTGCCTGTGGAATTCGCATGCTCTCCTCATCCCTGTGTGGGTTTCCTCTGGGTACTCCGGCTTAGTCCAACAATCCATAGACGTGCAGTTTAGGTTAATTTGGTACTCTAAAATGCCCAAAGGTTGTGATTGATTGGTTTTTTGTCTGTATGTTAGTTCTGTGATAGACTGTCGACTGGTCCAGGGTGTATCCCGTCCTCGCCCAGTGTCAGGTGGGAATGGTTCCAGCCCCCCAGCCAGCCTAAAAAAAGAATAAGTAGTATGGCTAATGAATGAAAATGTACTTTTAAGTTATCGTCATCACTAATGCATTTGAAAATAACATGGATGTGAATATTATTATATTTGTGGCCTGAATATTATGATGAAAATACCAACCTTTGTTGTTAAAGAACTTATTGTGAACCAATGATGAAGTAAAGCAGGACTACTTTGAGTTGCCCAAGAACATTAGCTAATGTTGAGGTAATGAAGTAACGAAGGACGACCTGTAAAGTACTCAGTAGGATGTATCACTTTAAGAGGACAGAAAAAAGAGTAATGTTTCAGTGATCAGAAACATATGACCAGTTATTGTTTTGTGCCACTCAGTGGTGGCTTTAAAATTAATGAGGAACACAGATATTCATTCATTATTCTTTTATTTATTATGACCTCATGATTCATTCATCATTATCATCATTACTGACTTCATAGTGCTGGCTTCAGAGTCATCAAGGAACTACTTATTAATAACTCATCAACTATCAGGTCCTTCCTGAATAGTTCCTCTCTTGGTCCTTAGTAACTATAAGTCTTACCATGTAATAAATATATACACCACAAATATAATGTAACCTTTAGTCACCAGTGAGTGGGAACTTGATAGGGCGACCTGTAGCAGTGTGTTCAGTGGTAGGTTTGGCTCTGACTTGAATGCAATGTGAAAAAGTTGCACAACATTACATTTTTTTTTTCAATCTGAAATGTGGCAGCACATGGTCAATGTGTGTTTTTGCCTCCTTTAACCAACAGTGATAACTGGGCTGAGACTTTGGTGGTTTGGGCCCAATCACAACAAATCAGTACCTGTGGTTTGACCTGGATTATTTCTGAATCTGAATGTAATTTTTTATCAAAGCGGGCTTACACAGCAAATATTTGATAAGATGCAAGTAATTCTACCTAAATCATGTGTACATATAGACATAAAAAAGGTTCAGTGGAAACTCCCCTTTATCTTTTATCATCAAATTGTGATGTAATATGACCAGTTAGTTAGCTTAGTAATGGACAATCCAAAGGAATAATCACATTGAGTGCCACACATGTAGGCTATACTTTCATTTATGAGTTTAATGTTGTTTTATAAGATTATTACAAATGTACCATTAGCTTTAGTAATAAACACTTATTTGTCATTGTTCTGAACTGTTAACAGAACATGCAGGTACAAATATAGAGGATTTGTATGATGTAGTGCCATTTAGCTGATTAAACAAAAATATGAAACAGTAATGGGATCTTACCCCACTGAGTCACATACATAAAATGAATTAAATTCAGGTGTGAGATAGTGCATATACTTGCACTTTAGTATATTACAGTGTGTGAAATGTGGGGGTTCCAATAGTGGGACATAAGAACCTCAACATCCATCTTTGGCCCCCATTCCAGTCTCCACAAAGCACCAAATCAAATTGAATGCCATGCATTTCCTGATTTTCTTCACCACCACATGCAAATAATATTGAGTTTGAAATGTACACTATGCCAAGAACTGCGCCTTTCACTTTAAGATAATATATTCAACAGCATTCACATACCCTAGTGTTAAGCAATGACTTCATACCCTTTGATTGAGGTTGATCTCTAAAGTGATTTCCTATCCTAAACAAGCAGAACACAGTAGTAACAGGGATGAGATGATCTTTTTTTTCCTAAAAGGTTTTAGGCTTAGCTTAGCCACAGCTTTAGGTTTCATGAATGACCACCTACATAGCAGTAATGCTAAATTAATTCAGTTCAACATAAAAATGAATGATTTCAATCATAGATTACAAGCTAGGTTTCTGTTCCCTTCCAAAAATTCTTAAATTGATTATTACTGTATATATAGTGCTCCACTAAAACCTCCACTAAAAACAAACTTTTGGGCACTTTCACACCTAAAGATTGTTTGCTTTGGTCCGATTCAGTTGATAAACTTTTTATTTTCCCCTTTGCTTTCTCATCAATTCAAGTGAACCAATACCCATCACTATAAACCAAATCTTAATGTTCACTCCTCTTATTGGTCAGATTGAGGTCTAGTGGGAGCAGGAATTTAAACAAAGGAAGGAGGTCCTGCACTCTGGACTGACATCCTATGCGACATAGATCAGCATCAGAAATGACATTTTTCCATAGCTGTAATATGTATCTGGGCAATTTACCTAAATACTATCCGACACCAAAATGCCAATTCCCTTCGGTATGTTGTCATAATGCGGCACAGATCCTGACTTTGCAAGGACGAGCTGCTGTAAGACGTTTCAGAAGGATGAAGCTGATGCTGAAGATGTACAATGACATGCTAACATCAAGTTAACCGTCCAGCTCAAACTTATAAGTTAACCTGCTAGTGGGATCGGATTGAGTTCAGGCCTCTTTCACACCAAAAACACACCACTCCTGAGTTCGTTTTGGACTGGACTGAGACTGCCTCTTCAAAAGGGTCTCAGTGTGAGCATGATTACTGTTTTCATATGTGCCCATACGAATTGCAAAGGGGGAAAACAAACCAAGGTTCGATTTAACCAACTAAAACACATAGGTCTAAAAGCACCCTTAAACAAACCCTCAAACCATAGTGAGGGTTGATTGTAGATTGCGACTGGTTGGTGAGTCCAGTGCAGAGACTGACAGGAACAGCAAAAAAAAAAAGCTGGAAGTGCAGGTTATGTGTCTCTTTATAAGAGAGGGTCTCCTGCTGCCTCTACACCTTTGTCAACTCACCAAAGCACTGTCACTGCTTCTGCTGGGTTTTATATAAGTAAGCACATCACAGAAGTTCCACCATTTTGTGAGTCTGAGGTTGACTCATATTTCAATGCATTTAAGCTCATAGGAGCTGCACTGAATTGGCCAAAGAAATTTTGGTCACTTTTCTTACAGTGTAAACTTGTAGGGAAAGCCCAAGAGATGTGTTCTAGTTTGTTGATTGAGCAGAGCTTAGACAGAGCTAAGACTACTAAAAGTTAAAAACACTATCCCTCATTTTCAGCCATCTCCATGAATCCTTGCTTACCTACCTTGCCAAATGTGAATTTGGCGAAGCAATGGTTATTTATTTAGGTAAGCAGGTGGATCAAGGGCAGATGTGCCCAGTAATGGCTAAGGTGGAAGTAGTTTTTGATTTTTTACAGTTCTCCAGACAAAGAGGGCATTACGCCGCTTCCTGGGAATGTGTGGGTACTACCGTGGTTTCTGTAAGAATTTCTCTGATGTGGTGGCCCCTCTGATAAGTCTGGTTAGTCCTCTGTGAAAGTTAGTTTGGTCCCCTGATTGTCAGGCTGCTTTTGAATTGGAGGTAGATGCCAGTGCGTGCGGTGCAGGTGCAGTTCTTCTGGATGATCATCCCAACTGCTACTTTTCTAAAAACGTTTAACAAACACTAGCTTAACTACAGCACCACAGAAAAGGAAGCCCTAACTCTGCTGCTCACTCTGCAGAATTTTGAGGTTAATGTCGGCTCAAGCTCACAACCTATACAGACTTCACTAACCACAGACCCTTGGTGTTTCTTAAATATACTGTGTATATGTATGTGTATATATATATATATATATATATATATATATATATCTATATATATATATATATATATAGATATATATATGTGTGTGTGTGTGTGTGTGTGTGTGTGTGTGTGTGTGTGTGTGTAGCTTATAATTCTCTGTTCCTGTGGCTACTTGGGACTTAGGGAAGATGGGGGATTCATGTTGTGTCCTGGCCAACCTTAGACAGGACATAACACACAACATGACAAAAATGTCTAAAAGGAAAAAAAAACACCTCTGGTCAATATTCAGTGCTGTAAACTCAGGACTGTGACCATATTTCCTAAACTAAGCTTAGTGAGGTATACAACCACAAGGTGGTGATTCAAGTTCTACTTAACAAATCAAATGTGCAGAAGCAAATCAACAATGAATTTATCCCACTAACTGCTACTATGCATGTTTTCAAAGCATGATATAATATGTTATTACTCTGTGTCATAAAGCTTCATTGTTGTCAGCAAACTTTTTAAAACACATCAGTGAGCCATACCATTGCTCTAGGGGACATGTTCCATCATTATTGTGAAGATTATTGCATTAAATAAGTTAGCATTGTAGCACTTCCAGTCCGTCTTCTCAAAGTGTCTTGGTTTTTTTAATGGGTTTTTGGTTAGATGACTGAAATAAAGTCTGTAGTTAACACAAGCTCAAGACATTTTCAGATTTTATTCTACAACATAAAATACGTCAGTAGATTCCCCAGACATTACTTCTTTAAGCTTTCTCTTAAAAAAGTGCTTGCTAAAAAGTGGCTAAATGAGACTACAGTAGGTTGTAGGAGGATGTCAGTTGTCATCACGCCGTATATTACATTACAGCCTTGTTCTGTTTATACTGACGAGATTCAAACTATTACTAACTTTGTAAAAGGAAAGGCTTTTGTAGAAGAGGTAAGCGCTAAATCAAACTGTGCTGGGAGTTTAGTGGTGTTGAAGTTGAAGCCATGTGACTGTGGTGTAGTTGGTTTATAGCCTAACATTAAGTTTTGACTTCTGGTGATTGTATGAGGTGGCATTCATTAGTGGAGATTATTGTGCTGAACAGTCTAAGTATTATAAACCTTTGTTTATTTTCTGTACTAATCCAAAAAAAAAAAAAAAAAAAAAAAAAAATCCATTGGCTCTTTGTCAAGAGAACCACAGAGATGCTAACTTCTGTTTTTGGCCAACAAAAATACATCATCACTGCAGCACTGTAGTTTTCAACTGTTGTACTGTTTACTCCTGTTTGAGTAACTTAATATTTGTGTAATATTTGTTTGCATAGGAACCAATATATTAGGAGCTGAGTGCCACAGTCAGAGTGTTGAGCTAGTCTCAGTTGAGCAGGTCTCTTTCATATCATAGTCATATAGTTACATCTAGTTAAATCCACTAACTACTCAATCCACACCAACAGTAAACGTTCACTGCCAATGAGGATATAATTAACACACAAATTACATGAACTTACTGTCATTGACACACAACTCCTAAGGAGAACAACACCCTGTCAATAGGGGGCAATATATCAACCAGCCAAATAACAAACACACAACATCACACGAATAACTTTAGAAAAGAGCATGTGCATATTGTATGACAGCTTGCAGTAGTGGTATACAACAATTTCAATTTTTTTCCCATATTTTTTAATGTATGAAAAGACCCAAAGGCACTGAACACTGTAGGCTGACAACTTGATTACTATCAGCAAATTATTTAAACAGTATTTGTATAAGAATGACTCTGTCCCAGGTTTCGTCTTTGTGGTTGATCACTGTAACTGTGATCCATATCAGCTCTTTCCACTGGATTTCATTTTGTCAACACAGGAGGGCTTTGCCAGATTTTGATGCAGCAAAAGTTTGTTGAATGTATTTATTGGTTTTCCTATTTTGCCACAGTAAATTAGTTCATAATCAGCAAAAACAGATATATAAATACAAACACCATATACTCAAACTGGAAATATTAGGTTAAAAAACAAATGTGTATAAAGTTCAAGTTCAAAGTCAATTATTGTTAAACATAAACTACATTTCTGTATCAGGAAGTACAGAGTTGGTTGGGTAACTTCTATAAAGGCAGTATCTACAGTGTTGCTGCATTTTTTAGAGCGCCCATTTTAGTGGCCTTTAGTAGCATCCATCAGCTTTTTCCATGGTCAGTTTTTTAGGTTCTCCAGCCATTATGCTTCTGAACGCAAAGGCTGACCCATTTAACCTTTTATTTTCTAATTTCATATTATCATGAAAGAGAATCAAAATGCAAAGATTTGGTTCAGAGAAGTAATGCTAAAAAAAAAATCCCAATATGATCTGTGTTGTTTTTATCTAGACATTTTGCATCTCCTGACACTTTCACATACTGTGCACTAATGTTACCTCTTCTGAGCCACTTTTGAAGTGTGTGGATTATTTTCATTGCATCGGTGCAAGAGAGTGGAGCTGATGTACTGTATATGTGCATGATCTATTTGTACTAAACAACAATTACTGCAATCATTTCAACCTTGTACTGATACTGCATAAAATGGCCATATGTCAACCCACAGTCTGTCTCTAAGATGTCAATATTTTGATTGTTTAGGATTTATTTCACATATTTTTTTTTATTTATGCATTATCTATATGTATAATTAATTGATATAGATATTTGGACATAGCATGTAAGATGGTCCAAGAAAGCTTGTTCAAGACTGGACAGAGGTGGTTTATGAACTAACTGTTGTGTTACTAATACATGATCCCGTACTTGAAGGTATTTGAATTGTTTTCCAGGGATGCCTGTCGTGTCCCATCAAAGGACTAGAATGAGCCCTAATCACTGAACTGTTGAAACATTTTGGTGATACCTTTCTCAGCCCAAGTTTTAAATCTAGGGTCTCTTCTGTTGGAATAAATATGTATATGTGTTTTTAACAAATTGATCTGGGCCATCTTTCAGTAGGCACTTTAGTTTTTCATTATATATATATATATATATATATATATATATATAAAAAATAACTAATATATACAGTGGGTACGGAAAGTATTCAGACCCCTTTAAATTTTTCACTCTGTTTCATTGCAGCCATTTGCTAAAATCAAAAACGTTCATTTTATTTCTCATTAATGTACACTCAGCACCCCATCTTGACAGAAAAAAACAGATGTAGAAATTTTTGCAAATTTATTAAAAAAGAAAAACTGAAATATCACATGGTCATAGGTATTCAGACCCTTTGCTCAGTATTGAGTAGAAGCACCCTTTTGAGCTAGTACAGCCATGAGTCTTCCTGGGAATGATGCAACAAGTTTTTCACACCTGGATTTGGGGATCCTCTGCCATTCTTCCTTGCAGATCCTCTCCAGTTCCGTCAGGTTGGATGGTGAATGTTGGTGGACAGCCATTTTCAGGTCTCTCCAGAGATGCTCAATTGGGTTTAGGTCAGGGCTCTGGCTGGGCCCGTCAAGAATGGTCACAGAGTTGTTCCGAAGCCACTCCTTTGTTATTTTAGCTGTGTGCTTAGGGTCATTGTCTTGTTGGAAGGTGAACCTTCGGCCCAGTCTGAGGTCCTGAGCACTCTGGAAGAGGTTTTCTTCCAGGATATCTCTGTACTTGGCCGCATTCATCTTTCCTTCAATTGCAACCAGTCGTCCTGTCCCTGCAGCTGAAAAACACCCCCATAGCATGATGCTGCCACCACCATGTTTCACTGTTGGGATTGTATTGGGCAGGTGATGAGCAGTGCCTGGTTTTCTCCACACATACCGCTTAGAATTAATGCCAAAAAGTTCAATCTTCGTCTCATCAGACCAGAGAATCCTATTTCTCATAGTCTGGGAGTCCTTCATGTGTTTTTTGGCAAACTCTATGCGGGCTTTCATATGTCTTGCACTGAGGAGAGGCTTCCATCGGGCCACTCTGCCATAAAGCCCTGACTGGTGGAGGGCTGCAGTGATAGTTGACTTTGTGGAACTTTCTCCCATCTGCCCACTGCATCTCTGGAGCTCAGCCACAGTGATCTTTGGGTTCTTCTTTACCTCTCTCACCAAGGCTCTTCTCCCACGATTGCTCAGTTTGGCTGGACGGCCAGGTCTAGGAAGAGTTCTGGTCGTCCCAAACTTCTTCCATTTAAGGATTATGGAGGCCACTGTGCTCTTAGGAACTTTGAGTGCTGCAGAAATTCTTTTGTAACCTTGGCCAGATCTGTGCCTTGCCACAATTCTGTCTCTGAGCTCCTTGGGCAGTTCCTTCGACCTCATGATTCTCATTTGCTCTGACATGCACTGTGAGCTGTAAGGTCTTATAGACAGGTGTGTGCCTTTCCCAATCAAGTCCAATCAGTTTAATTAAACACAGCTGGACTCCAATGAAGGAGTAGAACCATCTCAAGGAGGATCAGAAGAAATGGACAGCATGTGAGTTAAATATGAGTGTCACAGCAAAGGGTCTGAATACCTATGACCATGTGATATTTCAGTTTTTCTTTTTTAATAAATTTGCAAAAATTTCTACATTTCTGTTTTTTTCTGTCAAGATGGGGTGCTGAGTGTACATTAATGAGAAATAAAATGAACTTTTTTGATTTTAGCAAATGGCTGCAATGAAACAAAGAGTGAAAAATTTAAAGGGGTCTAATACTTTCCGTACCCACTGTATATATATATATGTGTGTGTGTGTGTGTGTGTGTGTGTGTGTGTGTGGCCATTTTTGCCTTTTTTTGATAGGACAGTAGAGAGTTACAGGAAAGGTACAGAGACCGAGGAATGACATGCAGGACAGAGTCGTGCCCGTAGGGTGCGCAACCTGCGACTTGCCTGCTAAGAGCATGTGCGCTCATGTGTTATGCGCCCTAACCGCTCGGCTGTTGGCTCACTTTAATTTTTCACCCAATTAATTGAGGGATTGTTTGAGAACCAGTTTGTTACCAGTCATAACTATGCAGCCCATTAATACATTTATAATGACCTTCAACGCAGGGGAGATGAAATAAATGAAACTGAAGCCTGGGATGTTTACTGTTACTGATGAAAAGTTGTTGCCATTTAAATTTATTAGATCAATGGGACTGAGGAACAACCTGAAATCTAGGCAACAGATTAATCTTAATAGTATGAATGGAGGGTATGGAGGTGAGACCATTGCTTTATAGATTATTGAGTGTACAACTGGAAAACAAGTTTATT
This sequence comes from Trachinotus anak, assembly GCF_046630095.1. Lineage (NCBI taxonomy): Eukaryota > Metazoa > Chordata > Actinopteri > Carangiformes > Carangidae > Trachinotus > Trachinotus anak. The sequence goes on along the minus strand of NW_027273862.1, from coordinate 1,260,616 downwards.
TATGCCTGAGATTATTTTAATTTCCAAGTTACTGAAGCCATGTGGTGACTCAGGGCTACAGTCAGTTTGAACACAGGTCATTCAATACACTGCAAAAGTTTATCACATGAAGGTGACCACTTGTCTTTTCAGTAAATCAAGGCGCTGAGAGGTAAATGGGAATCTTGGTCTTACATCATACGTAAGGCAAATCTCTAAGAGAAAAAAAAAGAAATTAAGCACACTGATTGATTTTAAGCCACTGCAGCTCAACACTGAAAAACTGTCTTCTAAAACACAAAGAGGGAAATCTCTCCTACAACAACTCTGGATAAGTTTGTCCTTATCGCTTTCACTATCATTAGGGGAGAGATCTTTTCAGGCTTTTTATGCTTTTATTATAGTTTCAGTGAAAGAGAAACAGGAAGGTTGGAGAGAGAGACAGGGGATGACATGGAGCAAAGGAACACAGATCAGATTTGAACCTGGGCCGCTGCAGTTAGCACTAAGCTTTAATGGTACACACTCTACCAGATGAGCCACTGAGAGATCTTTTAATGGCCAGAATGAACATAGAGTAAAATTCAATGTACATATGAGGATGTCATTATTGTTTCAAAACTGACTTGAAAATATGAGAACCTATCCTTTAAGTGACATGGTTGCAGAAACTATGAGAAATAGGACCTGGATTCAACTTTATTTCTCAGCTCCTCGATTTGCTGACAGAGAACTTAACACAAGTTTACCATCTCAATTTGATACTCATTATATTACACTCACAGTTAACGTCCTTTAAAGTATGCATTTTCAACAGATAAAAAATTAAGTGATGTGATGTGAACAGTGTTGGAATGAGATGTGAAAGTAGCAATATCTCAATCTAAAACTTACAAATAAAAATATTTAATTTTAACTTTGATTATATGCATTATCAACTCTGTATATAAAAAGTAGTAGTTCTTCCAGGTAGCCAGTAACACCAGCTGTCAGATAAATTGGTGGACTAGTATAAACTAGTATAAACTATTATGTAGTGGAAGCACTCTAGTATTTCACAAATTGTCCTTGATTACAATACTGGAGTAAATGTACTTATGTTATGTACTTGTGGTAGAGATAAAATATAGTACACATGGATTCAGTTGTTAAAGAGGTGTGACATGGAGCTGCCACACCAAACCTGTCATCTTAAAATTAAATGATGGTTTTCCTTCACCTAAAATTGTGTTTTGTTTTGTGACAACAATACATGCTGCTTTTTCTTAAACCCACAAACAATTAAAAAAAACACCTGTCTGGAATTTACTCCACCAGCCCAACTTTTTGAAACCCACAGATGATTATCTGTCCACTGTACACAGAAGCCACAGGTATGGCTGAAGTCTGCAGGCAAGAGAGATAAGCCTGATGTGTAGGTGTATGCGCTGTTATCAGTGTATATCAGGTTAGACTCATAGCTCTGGGCGATGCTGGGTGCTACTGTTTGTCTAGCAGGAGTGGTGTTGGACAAGGAACGAAACTAGAGGAGAAAGAAGCCAGAGAAATCAGACAAATCTGAGCTTAGGAAAATATAGTAAATATAGGTTATAGGAAAAATATACTAGGTATGGTACAGATGGGGGAAAAAGCAGTTTGACAGCACAGTACAGCCAGGAATATAGTTCGTATTCAGCAATTTTGTGCTACATAATTAACATACATTTTGAGAGCCAAAAGAGATTGTCTCCTCAACACGACTGTTGACCTCAGACGGCCCAGCGCTGACCACACCGCACTCAGCATCAACTGTACCACGGTGGAGCAAGTGTTCAAATTGCTGATGACCTCTCCTGGACCACCAACATCGACTCCCTGGCCAAGAGAGACCAGCAGTGGATCCACTTTCTCCGCTGGCTGAAGAAGGTGTACCTTCCCACACATACCCTCTCAACAGTCTACATCGAGAGCATCCTGACCAGCTCTATTACTGTCTGGTAGGGGAACTGCTGCACCTCTAACCACAGAGCTCTACAAACAGTAGTGCGGACAGTGGCACACACAACTCACACATACATCCTTGTCTTACTATATTCATGGGGTCCCATCATTGACATAATTCATTCTTAGCCCCTTACCTTCACCATCACAGCTGAATACCTAACCCTCACCCTCTGAGCACTACCACCCTGGTGCTCTTTCATACCAATCCCCCTAAGCCCCTCCTTCACTGCCTCCAGACTGATGCTAATTCTCACCCACCTCCCCACTTGCAACAACAATTTACTTATGCTTAGTTGCACAAGATCCTCCATGGAGTTGACATACAATCTACAATGTTTAGACTATATCATTACACCAAATGTATATATTTACACTATATTTATGACCACATTGCACATTTTTTGTGTGACAATGTAGCATATATCGTATGTGCTAAAAAAAACTATATTTTCAGTATTTTACCTGTTAATGCTCTAAGCTCTATATGGTCCAAGGAGAATGTCATTTTGTCTCTGCAGTGTACTGTTACCAGTTGTGATGTCAATAAAGCTTGGCTTGTCATGACTTGATCTTTTGAACCTGTAAGCAAATTTTTAGGGTGTCTTGGTGTCATAAAAGGTGATTTCCTGCTTGACTGGCTGCTCCAAACACTTCACAGTTGTTGGAGTCAGTGCCACAGAGTCGTAGTTACTCAGGCAGGTGACGGTCCTCTTGAGACAGTTTGGAACCACAGCAACTTTAGGAAGAGGTTAAAAATGTCACAGAGGACTGATGCTTGCTGATCAGGGCAAGACCTGAGGGCCTGCCCTAGGATGTTATAGGGCCCTGGTGTTTTCATACTTAGCTATAGAAAATACCAAAAAAACAAAAGCCGGAATGGAGAACAAATAAAGACTCATGAAGAAATCAAACAAAACGGGCTTCACCTGACCCTGTTTGCACTGTGTGAGTGGCTATGGGATCATGACTGTGGGTATGTGCTGGGTGTGCACATGTACGTGCTTTTATGCTTAGTTTAATGTGTTTTATTTGGTTCCTCATGATCTCCATTGTTTGATTAAAAAAAAAAAAACAGGGCTCAGACGCAACAAAATGTTATTTGGTCTGATTAGTTGAAAGAATAAAGAAATAATAATAATAAATTTCAAATTAACATACTATCTTCCTATCTATCGCTTATTCTTTGCAAAAGTTAAGTAGTTGAGCCTGTTTACATTTTCCCAAACTATATTTACATTTTCTTTAACAATCAATTACTTTTGGTTACAAACTAATGGAAAACCACATTACCGTTAAATCAATTAGTCATTAACTGACATTTGTATGATTTTATCAGGGTTACATTTTCCTTTCTCTGTTTCCTCCTTCCTTCTGTGGGTTGTTTGTCCCCAGTGTGCCTTTGTCCCTGTCTGTGTGTTTGTGTGTGTGTGTGTGTCTGTCTGTGTGAGTGTGGTCATCAGGTTCATCCAACTCACCTGCACAGTTGCTTCCGTTCATCTAATCAACTCTTCAGCCTATTTCAGTATTGAAACCCCTCCTCATCCCAACAGTCTTCACCACATTGTTCTGTATACTGGTATTGGTAAAACTCTATGGCCAAATTCACAGTTTTACTTTAAATCTCTTTCCTTGTGATCTCCCATCCTTGCTTATGGTCTGTTTACCTCTTCCTCAAATCTCATTCTCTGCAACTCCTACATTCTGACTTCATCTGTCACCCAGTTTGCACCCAGTCTGCCCGGTCTGCTCTGCCATCACCACCATCTCCAGTTCGGCTCCATCATTACCTCTCATCTGCCTCCACTGAACCCACCACTCAGGCTGCTGCTCAGACTGCTCGACCCTGCCCTCGCCCCCTCATCCTACTGATTCTCCAGGCATACCGGACTTTGGTTGTCGTGGTTACAATAATAAACATGCCAACTACAGTGGGGCAAAAAAGTATTTAGCCAGCCACCAATTGTGCAAGTTCTCCCACTTAAAAAGATGAGAGAGGCCTGTAATTTTCATCATAGGTACACCTCAACTATGAGAGACAGAATGGGGGGAAAGAATCCAGGAAATCACATTGTAGGATTTTTAATGAATTAATTGGTAAATTCCTCAGTAAAATAAGTATTTGGTCACCTACAAGCAAGATTTCTGGCTTTCACAGACCTGTAACTTCTTCTTTAAGAGGCTCCTCTGTCCTCCACTCGTTACCTGTATTAATGGCACCAGTTTGAACACGTTATCAGTATAAAAGACACCTGTCCACAACCTCAAACAGTCACACTCCAAACTCCACTATGGCCAAGACCAAAGAGCTGTCAAAGGACACCAGAAACAAAATTGTAAACCTGCACCAGGCTGGGAAGACTGAATCTGCAATAGGTAAGCAGCTTGGTGTGAAGAAATCAACTGTGGGAGCAATTATTAGAAAATGGAAGACATACAAGACCACTGATAATCTCCCTCGATCTGGGGCTCCACACAAGATCTCACCCCGTGGGGTCAAAATGATCACAAGAACAGTGAGCAAAAATCCCAGAACCACATGGGGGGACCTAGTGAATGACCTGCAGAGAGCTGGGACCAAAGTAACAAAGGCTACCATCAGTAACACACTACACGGCCAGGGACTCAAATCCTGCAGTGCCAGATGTGTCCCCCTGCTTAAGCCAGTACATGTCCAGGCCCGTCTGAAGTTTGCTAGAAAGCATTTGGATGATCCAGAAGAGGATTGGGAGAATGTCATATGGTCAGATGAAACCAAAATAGAACTTTTTGGTAGAAACTCAACTTGTCGTGTTTGGAGGAGAAAGAATGCTGAGTTGCATCCAAAGAACACCATACCTACTGTGAAGCATGGGGGTGGAAACATCATGCTTTGGGGCTGTTTTTCTGCAAAGGGACCAGGACGACTGATCTGTGTAAAGGAAAGAATGAATGGGGCCATGTATCGTGAGATTTTGAGTGAAAACCTCCTTCCATCAGCAAGGGCATTGAAGATGAAACGTGGCTGGGTCTTTCAGCATGACAATGATCCCAAACACACCGCCTGGGCAACGAAGGAGTGGCTTCGTAAGAAGCATTTCAAGGTCCTGGAGTGGCCAAGCCAGTCTCCAGATCTCAACCCCATAGAAAATCTTTGGAGGGAGTTGAAAGTCCGTGTTGCCCAGTGACAGCCCCAAAACATCACTGCTCTAGAGGAGATCTGCATGGAGGAATGGGCCAAAAACCAGCAACAGTGTGTGAAAACCTTGTGAAGACTTACAGAAAACGTTTGACCTCTGTCATTGCCAACAAAGGGTATATAACAAAGTATTGAGATGAATTTTTGTTATTGACCAAATACTTATTTTCCACCATAATTTGCAAATAAATTCTTTAAAAATCAGACAATGTGATTTTCTGGATTTTTTTTTTTTTTTCTCATTTTGTCTCTCATAGTTGAGGTGTACCTATGATGAAACATAGGCCTCTCTCATCTTTTTAAGTGGGAGAACTTGCACAATTGGTGGCTGGCTAAATACTTTTTTGCCCCACTGTATATGGAGAGTAGCATACCTACCTTCATTACCATGGTTACGGTACTAACGCTCATAGCTTAGTTAGGTTTAGGAAAAGATCATGATTTGGGTAAAATAAGTACTTCCTCAACATTGGATGATGTTTGTTGTCATGGTTACCATAATAACAACATGGTTAACTGTTGAACGGTCATGGATAATAGAAACAACATAAACTGCTACTTTCATATTCCTGTGTTTTGTTGACCCATCTATCCACCCCAACCTCCTCCTGACCTGGACTGTCGCTCTATAAACTACGTCACCACACTTTTCCATTTGCTCCTGTCATCATTACTATGACCACTAGATGTCACCTAGCAACAAAACGCAACTATGGGTCATAATAACCTGCTGCACAGGTGACCTATTGGGTTTTTTTTACAGGACACTCAAAATTTAAGGTTATAAAGAACATGAATGACAAATCAGAGGGAAACCACACTTAGATTTTTTTATGGCAGGATGCAACTCAGTCAAATATGAGACCAAGCAATCAAGTGGTGGCTGTATCACATTCATCAAAGATGGCTTAGCACAATGCCCTGTGAAGGTATGAATGCACTTGTTGAGGTGTATAGGACACAAGTCTCAATCAAAACAGTTGATCACTTGTCAATTCACCATCTGTCTCTTTACCCTCTTTTCTTTTAATTCTTCCTGTTGCTAACCAGCAATCTCTTTTAATTCTCCAGTTTCTTCTTTTAGCACACAATCAGACCAAGATAACAAACAAGTATGCAATGTGGTCTGACTGGTGAAAACATAAAAGTTTCTATCATTGGCTCATCACAGTTATAGGCCTTAATACAAGACAAAATATCCATGAAAGGGGTTTTTAAAATATCATTTTGTTTTAAAACATTTAAAAACATTATTTAAATTATTTTTTTTTATAATTACATTTTTTCACCAAAATTGTCCTGCAAATGATTTGATGATAGGTTATGTGGATTTAATGAGGAGTGTAGTTCAGCCATCACAGAAAGACATAATGCTTTCAGAAATCTCACAAGTCACATGAATTTGGTGGACTAGAAAAGAAAGTCAGCTGTAAAAATTGTTAAAACAGCTAAAAGAAGTTATTGGAGACTATTTAATTCTTCTGTCAGAAGAGAGAGGGAGAGATGTAGTGGAAGGTGAGTGGAAGAACAAGAATCAATAAAATATCAGTACTTGCAGATAGAGAAAAAAGCCACCTTGGAGTGTTAGCCAGTGTTGGCTGTGATGATCACCTTACTGATATGCACAAAGAAAGGACAGAAGAAGTTCTTAAAAAGAATAAAAAGGTGTATCTGCATCTGGGCAGGATTCAGTTTGTTCTGCCATTTTCCAGCAGCTACCAGAGGAAGCTCTTCAATAACATATAGATAGAAGGAAGATCTCTTCAAGTGGAAGTGTACATTAATTATACCTTTTGCCAAGCCAGGGAAAGAGCAAACAAATGCAGGACCAATGGCAATAACCTCCCGTGTGTACGGGGACAGACAGCCACAGGCTGAAAGGGCTTTATGTAATATTTAAAGGAAACGGGTCTAATATCCAGGATATGAACTCCGTGTAGAGATGAGACGTGACACACTCCACAACAGCAGGGGGCAGGATGCACTTTTCACGCTGGTTTGTAGCCCGCCATTAGTATCAAAGAAGAGGAAGAAGTGACGGACGCGTTTGTTCCGGGGAGCAGCGTGTTTGCAGTTTTGCTTCAAAACTAAAAAGCCGGTAACGTCTGTTTTTCGCCTCGATATGGTGAAATTATCTGCGGAGCTTATTGAGCAGGCTGCTCAGTATACCAACCCTGTGAGAGACAGGGAGCTGGATTTACGAGGTTGGTTAAACTCTCTTCTTGGATATGTTAAGTTAGCTCGCTTAGGCTATATACAGGCCTCATACCGCGCTCCATTCAAAACTTGACAAATTAGGTTTTGTGCTTTCTGATGTTAACAGCAAAGTGATTTAAAATTTAGGTCCCAATTAATTTGTTTCACTGCGTAGCAGATAGATGCAACACAGTGGTGATAAGGGTCCGAAAGTGAACTAGCTGCTTTACCATAATGTTTAGCTGCAGCTTTGCGAGACAAAGTAAAGGTGATACAAAGACGATAGCATCTAAAGGGGAGTGTTGCCACAGCTCAACATGACCGGACGGACTTTGTGGAGATACCTGTAGTTTTGTGTGCAGGTGTACTTTTCTTCAGGTACTGGAGAACACGTTCACGTGTAGGGCTAGCTAGTGTTAGCATAGCGGCTTCCACAAGTTAAACTGGCCAGGTTTTCAATATTCCTAATCAATTAACAAAGTATTGATATCCAGTGATGAGAGGTGTAACCACACAATTCAGAACAGATTATACAACCAATATGTCTCATGACATAGAAGCTATTGGAAAAGAAATATCTTCACGAAAAAAACATGACCAATAAAGTATTAACATCAAATGTTAAGCAGTACGAGCTAAATGGATTTTACAACATGGTTTTACGCTTTGATAAACTCCTTTTATATCACTTGACACACAGAGATTATACAAATAAACAAGACAAGATTGTGATGGGGGCAAAACCAGGATGCACTTTATATAAATCATATTGACAAACCCTTGGTTTCATAAAAACATTACAGGACATACAGACACTACATATATATTTTTTTAATGTCACTTGCCAAAATACAAAAAGAGTTTTAATAATAAAATGTGTCAAGTAACCAAACAAAAAATTGTGAGAAGCAAGATAGATTCTTTATTTTAGAAATGCACGTAGATCCTTCCAAAAAACCTTCAATAATATTAACATGTTTTTCCCCATTTTTATGAGTAACTTTTATAAACTTGTACCCACAGCTCATGGTAGTCTACTGTCTAAAAATATTGATAGTATCTGTCAGTCACTTTATTCTACTTCACATAAGAGAAAGTGCCTCCTCAGCAATCGTATTTTGTTTTTTCATGTCACAGGTTATAAAATCCCAGTGCTTGAAAATCTAGGAGCTACGCTGGACCAGTTTGACACTATAGACTTCTCTGATAATGAAATCAGAAAACTGGATGGCTTCCCTCTGCTCAAAAGACTGAAAACATTGCTCATGAACAACAACAGGATTTGGTAAGTCAAAGGCCTTGTTCAGACTGCCAGCCAAAATCTGATTTTTAGCCCATCCAGATTGGAACTGGATGGCTCTTTTGAAGTCTGAACAGTCACAAATCACATGAAATCCGATTTTTGGAAACCAGATCGAAACCACCTTCGGGAGGTAGTTTCAGATCGCATTTGGACGGATGCGTCTCAGTCTGAACAGCTCCAAAAACTCAGATCGGTTTTGACTGTCCGTGACATCACTCCCACGCGACGCCAGACCCAAGTGTGTTAGGAAGCCCCGGACGATGCGCTGCAGGTGATCTCCCACAGAGATCTTGATGTACTCTTTTTGCAGAGCAGTCAGGGCGGTACACACCTCATGGACGACCACGCACACCGTTGCCTTACTGATGCCAAAAAGGTGCGCAACGGTGCGGTACCCTGACCCTGTGGCCAACCACCACAGGGCAACTGCGACGCGTTTCTCCACCGCTATTGCCGGCCTGAGGTCCGTGTCCAGGTGTGTGAGCCTTGGTCGTAAGCGATCAGTGTTTAAACATCAAAGTGTGTATTAAACGTTGCTCGGCACATTCTGAAATTCGCAAGCCATTGGTCATCGTCAAAACTGCCTAGGACTACATTTTCCCACCAGTCATTGCTCTTCGGGTGGCACCACACTTGTCGCTGCACAGAAACTCCGGCAGTGAGTGCAGCACGAAGCATTGTTGTGTATAATCCTACCAGCCTCCTGCGGCGTTGCAAATGTCTAGTGCGTCTGAGATGTTCTGCACCTCTACTGGACAGTGATAAGGCCAATATACTGAGGTGACCTGCCTCCATCATGTTTGTTGTTGTTGTTGTTGTTGTTGCTGTCGCAATTATATGACGTCAGACGCTCCGTTACTACAGCAACCTGTCAGATCAGTCAATAATGTGGCACAGTCTGAACAGAGCCATATCGATTTGGACACTTGCTAAAAACAGTGTGGACAGTCAGCCCTAAAAATCGGATTTGAGTAGGAATCTGATTTGAATCAGATTCGCCTGCAGTCTGAACGCGGCCAAAGCTGCAGCACCCTCCAGTGTCTCTAATGGGAAAAAAAATCAATATGATGTTAATGAAAGAAATCCATGTTGATGTTTCACACTTATATTAACCAAGAAGAGTTTCAGTGTTTCCAGATTAAATTTGGGATTATAATTATTTTTTTAAGTGCTTTACTTCTTTAAGATCGTATTTCACTTGATGTTCAATACTTTTACTTCCATTTGGAGCACACATGGAAGTTTCAGTATTAATTACACCCCCAAATGTCTGTTTGGTTTGTTCTCCAGTTTAACATCTCTTACAGACAGACACAATGTATGAATCAATCACATCGGTCTTAAATTTGTGTTATTAAATTTTGTTAGCTCTGTGGTGTTGTGCATGGGGTGTTTAAAAGGTTTTCTAGCTAACCTTGTCACACATACAGTCCTATTAGTAAGCCCGGTGTTAGTAGTGTGAGTGTTAGAAGCGAAGACTGACTGGATTTTACCTGATTTCATGTGTAAGGGGCTTGGAAATGTGTTGATGACTACAAACCCCTTGATGTATGGCTTTTGTAAATTTCACTCATCTATATTAGTGCCCTTTATTAATGAACTCTCTCTGAATGAGTTTAGTGCGATTTCACAGGATGATCATATATCATCAAACATTTTAGAAACTTTATCTCTGATTTGTCAAACTTCTTCTCCATCAATAATATCTGCTCTGATTCCCAGCTTTGCTGTACATGGAACAGCTTTATAAAATGGTTTAAGATTTCACATGGTACTGAGTGTGGTGACACCGGTACTACATATGGCAGTGTGTAGGGGGAACACTGCAGGTAATTGACTGGCTGCTAAATTATTGCTCATAGACACAGTGTTTAATGTAGTGAGTATCCGAATTCTGGTAACTACAAATGATAATGCCATATCATAACTTGGCAGGGTTGTCCTAACATTATAAATCACTATGCAATGTTTTGGTGTCTGAAGAGACTCCAGATTGGCTGTAAAGATTGTACATATTGTCTCATCAGGGCCTGTATTCACAAAGCATTTTATCTTACCATGAAGAGTACTCCTAAATCATACTAAAAATTTTCTTTTAAATGCTATTCACAAAGCTACTGAAACCAACTTCTACTTAGAAAAAGTGAAAACTCTGTTGCTATGGCTGACGTCAATTCTCCTGGATGAGCTTGCTTGCAAGAATCATAGTGCACGGTTCATTAACGACCGGTCTGTGCTGGTGAAAACACATGTGCAACATCCCACAGTAATAATTTGAAAAACACTGAGAAATAAACAAACACAAATTAAATAACTACAGATTAGTAGCAGATTCTCCAAAATGTATCCGTATGAAAAGGTTTGTATAAAACCTTTAAAAAATTAAAACTTCAATTCACTCAATGAAGAAAAAAATTATTTAAATAAGAAATTAAACTCACTTAAACTTTTCTGAGAGCCTATTAGCCATCTGTTTATTACCTGTTGTAGGGTTGCACATCTCTCTGTGATAAACGATGCAATATGAATCAAGATACACAGGTTACGATTTGATTCAAAAACGATATCCTTTTATTACATAACCGATTCATCTAGGAATTCATTGATAATTCGTATCGATTGAGGAGGCTGCTACCGATGCAGCCGTATCTCTCACTTGTTGAACCGAATATCCGGTCACATCGGTTTATCGTTCACAACCCTAACCTGTTGTAATGTAGCTGTGGTCCCAGCTGTGGGTTGAGGTAGGATGTGATATCCACTGTCCCTCACCAAGTGACATGACACACATGATGAATATGATCCTTTCAAACAGCCGCTAAAATTGTCGTCGTATCTTGTAGGATCTGTGTGTTGTTTGTTTTTTGTTTTTTTTATAAAATAAACATGCGTTCCCTCTATCGCACTGATCACACAGGGTCGACCAGCAATTACCATGAAGCTGGCTTAGTTTTTCTGGATTGGCAAATATTTAAAGGGAATTGTATCAATTGCCTTATGATGTGGGGTCTACAGAGCGCATTTATTGTTTTTGTGAATTGATCGGCTTATAGATGGCTGGAAGATCATTGCGAGGTGACTGCAGTCCTTTAACAATTCTCGTGATTTGGTCTTAGTGAGTTCTTCTTACTTCTCTTAGACTTAGGAGCTACTTTTAGCGCTAAGTGGTGTTGTGAATAACTCTTGTATCAAAAAAGTTCCAAAGTTAGGACTGACACGTCCATTATTTTTAGGGGTTTCTCCTAAATCGGCAAGTTAGGAGCTACTTTTAGCCTTAACATGTTTTGTGAGTACAGGCCCTGGTCTTTAAGCAACACAACCACCTCATAACAGCTTCTTTAAAATGCAGTCTGTTTTTTGGTCTGAGTGCTCATTGGCACATCACTGAGTCAAACTATTGGAGAAGAGTAGATTCAGGATATAACAGTTGGTTGGCTCAGTATGGTATAGTAGTCTATATGTATGTGTGTGCTTCATGAGATGGTACAGATGACTGTAGATGGTGTTGGTCTGTCTTGATGAAGTGTTACCTCTGTTTAAATTGGTCACAGTGTACTTGGCTAGCCTGTACATGGCTGCATGTTGGTAACCTTATAAAATGTTTTTTCTAGCCGCATAGGTGAGAATCTGGAGCAGTCTCTGCCGGGCCTGACAGAACTGGTTCTCACAAACAACAACATTCAGGAGCTGGTGAGTACATTTCGAGAGAAGCTAGTGCAACAGAACCATCTCAGTATTGGAGATTTTTATATTTGTGATTCAAAACAGTGAATTCAATGTTTACTGATTTAAACTGAAATACCAGAAAAATATAAATACCTCTATAGTCTGATGCCTTTCTATAATTCTGCTCTGTGAAAATTGTCATTTTTGTCAATTCAAAGCTGCCAGTATTTTGGAGTAACTCCCTCAATGGGCAAAATATTATTATGCTGGGTAAGACCAGCTACATAAAGGTATAATTTATTTTCAGGGTGTTGTGTCGTGTTAAGTTGCACAAGTTCTATTTCTCAAGTATATATATAGATAGATATACATACATACACACACACACACACACACACACACACACACACACACACACACACACACACACACACACACACACACACAAGTATATATGTAGATGCGCTTGGTAATTTCACCCATCTGGACCAGTGCCCTTTATTTAAGGAGCTTTGTAAGGAGCTTCGTAAGTTTTGCTATTGGCACAATGTTAGCATAAACAGCTGTTTACTTACCAGTCTAGAAGAAACAATATGAGTTCAGCATCAGAGTTCAGCATCAGACTTCATTCCTTTACTCACTGAGAGCTGCCTCCAGTGGTGGAAAGCAACACCAATGTTAACGCTTGTCTCCATAACGTCTTTTCTTCTACTAAAGTTAGCATGCTAACCAGCTAGCCAGGACCCATCTTGTCACTTTTCGATATTGAGTCACTGTATCCTCCAATCTTCCCTGAAGATGTAGTGCTGCTCAGAGGGGGTATTATAACCTCTTGTTTTGTAAATGCAATGTATACCAATGTACCATCAAACACTATAGAAACTTTGTGTGTCTCTTTTTACCGTACTGTCTTTTTGTAAATGGTTGTTCTTTTAATTTGTAGGGTGACTTGGACCCACTGGCCTCAGTTAAGACACTGACTCTTCTCAGGTATGAATAATCAAGACTCAAAGATAAACTTGTTATTGAACTGTCTTGTGCACCACTGAATTATGATTGTACATGTTTGTAATATTTTCAGCCTGTTAAGGAATCCAGTGACAAACAAGAAGCATTACAGGCTCTATGTCATCAACAAAATCCCACAGATCCGTGTGCTTGACTTCCAGAAGGTGAAGCTCAAGGTAAGTGCATATGAGCAGGTAAACTGTGCCAGTGTTAAAAGTCTCAATTAAATGTCAAGTATGTGGGAAACAGGGCTGTTGACCAGTCCTCATTGACCCTGTGTAATATTTCAAGGCCTGGCACGAGGTGTTACTCATTGATCATATGTATTGGCGATGGAAGCTAAAACAGAAGTATTGACTTTACTGTGACTGATTAAACTTTAAACATTGCAATGGTTACTAACAATTTGTTCAACTCCAAATCCTGTTGAATGTTCAAAGGAGTTGTGGTGAATTGAGCATTTTCCTGCCCGGCCTTGACCCCACCCCCCCATTTCCGATGAAAGCTCAGTCTGTGATTAATAAGGATTTTCACTTTAACTGTGTGATATTGTCATAGGAACGCCAGGAGGCGGAGAAAATGTTCAAAGGCAAACGAGGTGCTCAACTTGCAAAGGATATTGCCAAGCGAACAAAAACGTAAGACAAAAGTCCATGTCAGACAGCAGCTCCTCAGAACCGCTGGATCCTGGCTGATGGAATGGATTACACAAAAACTGCCACCACCTGTCATATAAAGTATATTTGTGAATACACTGTTATAAACAGGTGGGATCTGCTATATTAATTGATATTTTTGGCTGTGCATTTGTGATTCATGACAAAATTCCCAACATTTTGGAACCTATAGTCCAGACCATCAGGATTTGGAAGATTAAATATTCTTTGTTCTTCACCCTCTGCTTCTGCACATTCAATTAAAAATATTGGACTGCACTGAAAGTCAGTAATGTTCTCCAGGTTGTGTGTGAACATGTGTCTTTGTCAGCAATCAAGAGCAGATTCCATGACACCAGAGGATTCAGTACAAGATGCAAACCTCTGGTTAAACTCAACAATAGAAAGGCCAGGAAACAAAAAAAGAAAAAAACAAGTAGAGTTCTCCAACAAAGTTGTATGGACTGATAGAACGAAACCTCTATCAAAATGATGGAAAGTGGAACAGCTCATGACTCACACCAAATGTGGTGGAGGTTCCGTTCTGGCATGGGTCTGCATGGCTGCCAATGGAACCAGTATTAATTGATGATTTCATTGCTGACAGATGCAACAGGATGAAGCAACTTGATGTAGTATCCATTATTTCATCTCAAACTGAATGTGCTGGAGCTTGGTCTGAAGAACAGGAATGTGTACCTGTCCAAATAGTGCATGGAAATTATTATAAAAAATTTGGCATCTGCACCAAAAGATTGCAACTTGTTCCTTAAATGTGATTTAAAAAAAACTTACCTCCCATAGCGGAAGTAATAAACGTATGAAGGGGCCTTGACTGTTTAAACCTGAAGCCAGTACTGTTCACCACAGTGTTACTCAGGAATGCTGTCTTTGGACGATGTATCTGTATATTTGACTTAAGAAGAGACACTACACATGAGATTAACTACACTGGTTGAAAGGTCAGAGAAGCCGTGTTTGTCCATGTTGTCTAAATGAGCTGTGTTCTTTCAGATTCACTCCTGGAGTGGCAGCACAGGTTGAGAAGAAGAGGACGGGGCCATCACAAGCAGATGTGGAAGCTGTCAAGGTTTATTTGTTTACTTGGAATATGCTGGCACTGAGTTTATGGGATGTTTAGAGTCTGAGTTTTTACACCCCTTATCATCCAGATAGTGACATGGGTGCATGTTTGTCATTTAACAAAAAAGAACATACGTACATAGATGCATCTTAACTAAAGGTCATCTTACTTGCTTTTTTGGAGTTTTGGATCACATCTTAGAGTCCTCTTTTGAGGGTGGAGTTCACTCAGTGGTCATCATGCGACTTCATAGCTAAAAAGATGGTTTGTTAATGGTGGGAGATGGTGACTCCTGGGCTGTAGTTGAAAAGTCAAAAGACCACTTTTCCCTGACCAAGATAGAAAACATCATGAGGTCATGGAAAGATGTAATAGAATTCACTTAAGACTTAAGAAAAGACAAGCACTGTGCAGAGAAAATCCAACTGCACTTTCACTGTTTTTTTTTTTTGTTTGTTTTTTTTTAAATCAACTTTATTTATAACACTAAATATTCCTTTCCTCAGCACAAACACAAAACATTCACAATTGACTGACTGTTGACTTACTGTTGAAATAAGATGACGTGAAAGAAATATACAAGTAGAAAGGGTGGAGCCATTACAGATGTTAATTCAGTAAAAATAAGAAACTGAGTAGGGGACCACAATGAATTACATTCAGACATAAGTAGGCTATATGAAAGAGTTTTGACCTTTTTATACATGTAAGTACTACATACTTCCGGTTCTGTTCACTCAGTAAGGAACCTTCCTAAGCAAAAAGGACACAGCCTAGTTTCTGTTCAAAGATGGGTGAATGGCCTTTGACCTCTTCTCAGGCTGTGCTGTGATTGGTTTAGGTCTGATGTTCAGAGGCAAAGAGCATCCTAACAATCACATGATAACAATTCAACCAACTTCATGGCTACTGAGCAGTCTCCACCCACTAATGAATAGTGAGGTATTGTTAAAAGCTCCTGATAAAGCTAGTAAGGGAACCTTGAGTGAAGACAGTTTCAGCTTTGTCATATTTGACTCTTGATATGTTGGTCACAAAGTGGTGTTGAAGCTTGTTCCAATTGACATGTGATATAGATAATCACATTTACTAAATAGTTGTCATACAACAACAGTGGAGAGTCACTGATGTACTGAGATTCAGATTTCTAGGTGTGAATTAGCAGAATGTAAAGTGATGAATAAAGTTTGTCAGACCTTATAATCTGTGGTTTACATGAATGTGTTTGTATTTCAGAATGCTATTGCCAACGCTTCATCACTGGCAGAGGTGGAGAGGTTGAAAGGGATGCTACAGGCCGGACAGATCCCTGGCCGAGATCTCAGACAAGGTCAGTGCTCAACAAATACTATTTCAGACCTTGACCAGTGCTGCAGGACTTGGTGAAGTCTTTAGACTGATGTATATTTTTGTTTGTATAAAGATCAGGAATCCTTACACTGACCTCTTCAGTTGTGACACAAATGAGTACTGAGGCAATGATGTTGCCAAACAGTTAAAGTAATTGATAGTAGTAGTTTTAACCATCTTTTTATAATAAAAAAAGACTGAGCCAGCAATTCATTTATCCAGGTGACAAGAATTGAACCTGATGTATTAAAATCCCCTGCGCCTTAGAGCTTAGTTGTCCAATAACTATTAGAAGCACATTACTAAACCACACAGTTGCTCTGGCTGACACATTCCTTCATTACCATGAAGACACACTGGTTTACTTTGATTTAATCCCACATACACTGCCCTGCACCTGCAGATGCTCAGTAGAGCATCAAGGATTAATCTGCCACTGAAAATTCTCTCCAACAAACACACATTTTCTAAAAATGAAGTGTCCAGCTGACATGGAAAATGACTACACCTTAAAAACAAATCAAAACTGCGAGCCCTTTTATAAACTCTTTGTCTTTAGTAGGAACTGTTGGACTTGGGGCTTAGAGCTATATTGTATTTTGATTGATGGATGAATGAATATATTCATTTGTAATATCAGGTCCAGCTGGGATGGTGGAGGAGGAAGAGGAAGAGGACGACACTGAGCAGATGGCGGCACATATGGGTGGAGGTGCTGGAGAGGAGATGAATGAGGGAGAGGAGGAGGATGATGAAGATATGGAAGAAGAGCCACATGTTAATGGCTCCTGAGTACCCTGAAAGCATTTTTGTTGTTTTTTCATGTTCATTTCTTTTGTTGAACATTAATTTACCAGGGCTGTTTTTTAATTTGTAAATTGACACACATTAAAGAGGTTTTTTTCTTAAGTCATTGAGGTTTTGCAGTGAGTGAGAAATGAATGTGAGTGTATAATAACAGTAACTGACACCAATATGCCAACATATTGTTACACCCGGCCTAGGGGAAATCTGAGCATGGCATAAAATTTACTTCCCCTTTTACCAACTCCCAAGAATGTCCAGTGCCACAACAATTTGCAGTCCGAACAGAATTGTTTTATTCTGAAGTGGTAGAAAAGGCGCTGGGGTGAGCACAGCCAAAACGACAAATAAAACAATCTGCAGTAGAACTCTGCCTTAAAAGAAAAATGAAACTTAAAATACATGCTTTCTGGGGTGGCCCAGTAGTCGAGTGGTTGGGGCACGTACCACATGAGTGCAAGACGCTCTTAGCTTGCAGTCACTGGTTCGACTCCCAACTGGCCAACTCTTTCCTGCATGTCGTTCCCCTCTCTCTACCCCCTTTCCTGTCAGTCTCCACTGTTCTATAATAAAGGCACAAAAGCCCCCCCCCCCCAAAAAAAAAACAGGATTTCTTACCTGCCTCCCTAACAGAAAAGTATTTACCAAAAGAAATGGCTTCTCACACCTACAGCTACCAGGACTGCATTTGCACAAAGTTACAATTATGTAACTCAGATCTTCTATGATTATGGCACAGCACTGTCTGGTTGGGAACCAGGGAGGAGGGGAAGTGAAGGCGGCATTGGCAGATGCTATTGTAAAGTGGGCACCATCAATCTGCAGTCCAATCAGCAGCCACTACCTAACTCAAACACAAGTAAAAAAAAACAAAACAAAGGATTGGTAAACAGCACCACCCTCAGGCAGAGAGGTGGAACACAAAACATTTAAAACAAAGTGAAATACAGTTATGACTCAGACATAACAATATCATAACGATATAAACAAACATCAATGAACATAAACATAATTAAACGTTTAATATTGCTTTGACTACTTTCTTTAGGCAGTTAGTTAACATTCCCAGCTGAATGTAGTCGACCTACAGTATGTTGTCTCTAAAAGTCCAATATTTTAAAAGGGTATTGCATTTTAGGAAAAGTGGGTGGACTGAGGAGATGGACTGAAAAATTAATGTCAAAATTGAACTGATAAGAAACCTTACTTTTCCTGGCTTGTATTCACTTAGGGGTCATGTGGAGCACTGGATCTTACAGTTCTCAAAATGCAACCTACAGTGACGTTCAGTGTCACACTGCTGATACAGCTTTCACATCCCTGTTTTGAAGGGGAGGTTTTCTGTTACACAGTTCCTTAACCATTATGTAAATTCTAGCAGTAGACTGGCTGTTCACAGCACAAGTGAATTTCTACAACTGGTCAACAAGTGATTCTGCTCCTATGCTCCTTTCAAACCATACAGTGCAGTTTCTCTGCTTCAGTTTAGGTTAGGGTTAGAGCCCTAAACACCTCAGAAATGCATAATTTGATAATATACTTGGAATGGCATTACCTTGGGCTCCAGTGCCACAGTAAGAAAACATGTTCTTTACTTCAAATTAGAAACATCCTGTTTTAAAAGGATGCCGCAAGTCCATGCATTTGTTGCCTCAACACTGGACGACTTCAAAATTTTCATCAAGATTTCCCAATAACTCTGAGAAGTGTCCAGCTGATTCAATGCTGCAGCATGCGTACTGACAGGAACTAGTAAAAGAGATCATATGTCCCCTGTATTACCCTTTCTGTATTGGCTCCCTATGAAATACAGTATTGACAGGCAATCAACATACTGTATATTTTTTTTTGCATGAAATATATTATTGGTAAAGTTAGGCTCTATGTGTTTTGACTGAGTGTACAATATACAAAGTAGTCAAAGGACATGTATAATCTAAAACAATTCAGAAAACACTTCATTTTTATCAAGACATAACTTCTCAACTTTGATGTAACTAAAAAGATTTCATTTTCTGAAAATGACCTCCTATTCCTTCCTCATATGAGGCTGGGATACATGATAACTCCACTATCAGGTTGTTGAGTCAATGTTATTTCTAGAGCCCATTTAAACACAACATGAGCTTACAGGACATTAAAGAAAATAAAAGTAAGTTAAAAAAAAAAAAACTAAACATACTGCATACTGAAACATAAACAGACTAAGAAAAACAAGAAAACAAACAACAAATACACAATTATGAATGTCACAAAAAACTAAAAGCTTTGTGAGCCAAAAAGGCCTGTGAATAAAACTGTCTTTGACCGAGACTTTAAAATAGAGGTGCAGAGAGCACATCTGCTATCTAATGCAAACTGGTTCCATAATTTTGGAGCAACAACTGCAAAGTCTCTGTCACTCTATCACTTTCAGGATTGAGTTAACTTTAGTCTGCCATCTTTCCTTGTCAACAAGCTAAGTGGTGCCATCATAACAGCTCTTTTTGGGACAACATTGGTTTCTATCCTAAATGGTCACTCCTCATTGATGCACTTTCACACACTTGAAGATCAACAGGTCTGAAGGCTCATCAGCACATTAACACAGCTCAGAACTTTATGATACTCTGGGCTGAAATAATACAACTCTGGAAATGTATCGTTTTGGCAACTATTTTGTCATTGTCTATGACATTTGCACGTTAAACAGAACAATCGTGCAGTTGACGAATGCACCTGAAATTAAGCCAGCAGTTTGAAAACTTATTTATGATTGCTCTGTTTTTATGGGTCAAGAAAGGGTCATTTTACTCAATGCATGACTCCTGATGCTTTTAATACCATGATTTTCTGCAGGGGAATTAGCTCAAATGGTAGAGCGCTTGCTTAGCATGTGAGAGGTAGTGGGATCGATACCCACATTCTCCAGTGTACCTTGCTTTCTATTCTTGAAGATGAGGCATCCTTTGCAAAGCATTGAGTCTTTCCTTACCAGCCCAATGGACAAAATAAGTGAGTACTTTAACTTATGGACTGGCAAGACAATGAAATGTGATCCCAGAAGTCCAATTTGAGTCATAGATCAATGGCTCTGAAGGCTCATCAGGCACGTTAACCCAGCTCAGAGCTTTATGATACTCTGGGCCAAAATAATACAACTCTGGAAATGTATCGTTTTGGCAACTATTTTGTCATTGTCTATGACATTTGCACATTAAACAGAACAATCGTGCAGTTGACAAATATTACTTATTTACGATTACTCAGTTTTTAAGGGTTGAGAAAGGGTCATGTTTCTCAATGCGTGACTACTGATGCTTTTAATACAATGCTTTTCTGCAGGGGAATTAGCTCAAATGTTAGAGTGCTTACTTAGCATGTGAGAGGTAGTGAGATCGACACCCACATTCATCAGTGTACCTTGCTTTCTATTCTTTTAGACGAGGGATCGTATGCAAAGCAGTGAGTCTTTCCGTACCAGCCCAATGGACAAAATAAGTGAGTACTTTAACTCAAGGACTGGCAAGACAATGAATTGTGATCCCAGAAATCCACTTTAAGTCATAGATCAATGGCTCTGAAGGCTCATCAGCACGTTAACACAGCTCAGAGCTTGATGATACTCTGGGCTGAAATGATACAACACCTGAAATGTATCGTTTTGGCAACTATTTTGTCATTGTCTATGACATTTGCACGTTAAACAGAACAATCGTACAGTTGACGAATGCACCTGAAATTAAGCCAGCAGTTTGAAAACTTATTTATGATTGCTCTGTTTTTATGGGTCAAGAAAGGGTCATTTTACTCAATGCATGACTCCTGATGCTTTTAATACCATGATTTTCTGCAGGGGAATTAGCTCAAATGGTAGAGCGCTCGCTTAGCATGAGAGAGGTAGTGGGATCGATACCCACATTCTCCAGTGTACCTTGCTTTCTATTCTTGAAGATGAGGCATCCTTTGCAAAGCATTGAGTCTTTCCTTACCAGCCCAATGGACAAAATAAGTGAGTACTTTAACTTATGGACTGGCAAGACAATGAAATGTGATCCCAGAAGTCCAATTTGAGTCATAGATCAATGGCTCTGAAGGCTCATCAGGCACGTTAACCCAGCTCAGAGCTTAATGATACTCTGGGCCGAAATGATACAACTCTGGAAATGTATCGTTTTGGCAACTATTTTGTCATTGTCTGTAACATTTGCACGTTAAACAGAACAATCATGCAGTTGACGAATGCACCTGAAATTAAGCCAGCAGTTTGAAAACATATTTATGATTGCTCTGTTTTTAAGGGTCAAGAAAGGGTCATTTTACTCAATGCATGACTGCCATTGCTTTACATACAATGCTTTTCTGCAGGGGAATTAGCTCAGATGGTAGTGGGATTGATGCTTACATTTTCCAGTGGACTTTGCTTTCTATTCTTTTAGACGCATCGTATGGAAAACAGTGAGTCTTTCCGTACCAGCCCAATGGACAAAATAAGTGAGTACTTTAACTCAAGGACTGGCAAGACAATGAATTGCGATCCCAGAAGTCCAGTTTGAGTCAAAGATCAAGTAGTTGAGCAGAGGACAGTTTTTTTCTAATTGGCCTTAATACTGAAATTCTTGGTGTACATGTCCACATAGTCCCGTTGTAGCCTGTGAATATTCTCATTTGTCCAGGTCATAGTATCTCAAAGGAGTTTTAAATCGAAAGCAACTGGACTTGGTTATTTGTCTAGGAAGACATTTCACCTCTCATCCAAGAGGCTTCATCAGTTCTGTCTCGCACCTGACCAGGCTGGGACTGGTCCAACTATCTGGTGTGGAGATCCAGGTATTTTTAACCTCTGGGAGGGGTTTTCACAAGGCTGATGATGTCATTGGTTCCCTTTGTGCTCCATGTGCCAACGACAGTCGTTAGAGTGACTGTCTTGGTGGAGAGTTGGTTTCAACTTCGTTAGAGCCCTATTGTGTTATACAGACAGTCGTTGGAGTCACATGCCATTTGTGAACAGTTGTTTTTCTTTGAGGTTAAACTGTTGAATCTCCTGGGAAGGGATGAAAGGGCAGCATTGTAAATTGGAGATAGGTGGTGTCTGAGGCCTCCTCCCCTGTTGAGGGATGGTTTCTCTACTTTCACATAGATGGCTTCTTTCACTCCTCTTTCGAACCACCTGTCCTCTCTGTCCAGGATGTGAACCTTGCTCTCCTCAAAGGAGTGGGCTTTCTCCTTAAGATGTAAGTGGACAGCAGAGTCCAAGCTTGAGGAGTTAGCTCTCCTGTGTTGGGCCATGCGTTTATGCAGTGGTTGTTTTGTTTCTCCAATGTAGAGGTCTTTGCATTCCTCATTGCATTGGACTGCATACACCAGATTGCTTTTTCGGGTGTGTGGTGTTCTGTCCTTGGGGTGTACCAGTCTCTGTCGGAGTGTGTTGCTGGGTTTGAAATACACAGGGATACGGTGTTTGTTGAAGATCCTCCTGAGTTTTTCTGATACCCCAGACACATATGGGATGACTATGTTGTTTCTT
The DNA here is from genome assembly GCF_046630095.1 of Trachinotus anak. Taxonomy (NCBI): domain Eukaryota; kingdom Metazoa; phylum Chordata; class Actinopteri; order Carangiformes; family Carangidae; genus Trachinotus; species Trachinotus anak. Next base: position 1,237,906 of record NW_027273862.1, on the reverse strand, counting down.
TTGTTTGGTTTTTCTTTCTCAACCATTTTGCTACTTTTCTGTCTGGAAGCAGAAGCAGTTTTCACAAAGGTCCAGTTGGGGTAACCACAAGTTGTGAGGGCGCCTCTCAGGTGCTTGTGTTTGAAATACACAGGGATACGGTGTTTGTTGAAGATCCTCCTGAGTTTTTCTGATACCCCAGACACATATGGGATGATTATGTTGTTTCTTTTGTTTGGTTTTTCTTTCTCAACCATTTTGCTACTTTTCTTTCTGGAAGCAGAAGCAGTTTTCACAAAGGTCCAGTTAGGGTAACCACAACTTGTGAAGGCGCCTCTCAGGTGCTTGTGTTCTACCCTTTGAGCCTGTGAGCTGGTGGGTACGTTATCAGCTCTGTGTTGCAGGGTTCTGATGACACCAAGCTTGTGTTCCAGAGGGTGGTGTGAGTCGAAAAGTAGATATTGGTCTGTATGTGTGGGTTTTCTGTATACCCCAATGTGGAGGCTCCTGTCCTTTTTCATATGGACGTCACAATCTAAGAAGGGCAGACTATTGTCCATGACATCCTCTCTGGTGAACTTGATGTTTTGGTCCACTGAGTTAATGTGTTCGGTAAAAGCTTGCTTCTCTTTGGTTTTGATTTTAACCCATGTGTCGTCCACATATCTGAACCAGTGGCTCGGTGTAATTCCTTCAAAGGAGTTCAGAGCCCTGTTCTCTACCTCCTCCGTGTATAGATTTGCCACAATGGGGGATACTGGTGAACCCATGGCACAGCCATGTTTTTGTCTGTAAAATTTGCCGTCAAACTGGAAATATGTAGTGTTTAGGCATAAATCCAGAAGCTGGCAAATGTGTCCGGGTTTGAGATTTGTTCGGTTTTGCAGGGAGTTGTCCTGTGTGAGTCGTTCTCTTACTGTGGCCGAAGCCTCCACGGTTGGAATGCAGGTGAAAAGAGAAGTCACATCATAGGAAACCATGGTTTCATCTGGCTCCATTTTTAGGTTCCGGGCTTTACTCACAAAGTCTATGGAGTTTTGGATGTGGTGTGGGGTGTTGCCCACCAAAGGTGCCAGGATATTGGCTATGTGCTTGGCTATGTTGTATGTGACCGAGTTTATGCTGCTGGCAATAGGCCTGAGCGGGGCCCCTTCTTTATGGATTTTGGGGAGTCCATATAGGCAGGGGATGGAGTCCTGGGGATAAAGCCGGTAATATTGTGTTTTGTCAATGACCCCTTCTTTTTGCAGTTGTTGTAGACATTCTATCACCTTCTTTTTATAACCACTGGTCGGGTCTCGTTTCAGAGTTTCATAGGTGTTAGAGTCGCTGAGTAGTGCAGAGATCTTGGCCTGGTAATCAGTTGTATTGAGCACAACTGTGCATCTACCCTTGTCTGCTGGGAGGATTGTGATGTTTTGGTCTTTGCCCAATGCTGTCACTGCTTTCCTCTCCTCAAACGTGAGGTTGGAGGGGGGGATCTTGGCCTTGGACAACACCGCTGACACTTTTAACCTTAGCTGTTCGGCCTCAGTTTCGATTAGGTTGTTTTTCTTTATAGCAGATTCTGTAGCTGTAATCAAATCCACTATGGGTAACTCTTTCGGTGTCATGGCGAAATTTAGGCTCTTGGCTAGGACCTCTTTCTCAGGGTGGGTGAGTTCTCTGTCAGACAAATTCTTAACCCATCTGTTTTGCATTTCTTTTTGTGCTGGGGTGTCAGTTTTTTGCCTCCAAGTGAGTATTTCTGTGTTGTTGTCAATATGCCGCGATTGTAAGTTGAAAAATTTCTTGGTTTGTCTCTCTTTGCTTTTGTTGTGTTGATATAGTTGCTTTTTGGGTGAAGTCCACAACTTTCTCCATGATGGAACCAGGTAGGAGTGATTTCAGTTTCTGTAATGGACTCTGCTGTCCACTTACATCTTAAGGAGAAAGCCCACTCCTTTGAGGACAGCAAGGTTCACATCCTGGACAGAGAGGACAGGTGGTTCGAAAGAGGAGTGAAAGAAGCCATCTATGTGAAAGTAGAGAAACCATCCCTCAACAGGGGAGGAGGCCTCAGACACCACCTATCTCCAATTTACAATGCAGCCCTTTCATCCCTTCCCAGGAGATTCAACAGTTTAACCTCAAAGAAAAACAACTGTTCACAAATGGCATGTGACTCCAGCGACTGTCGTTATAACACTATAGGGCTCTAACGAAGTGGAAACCAACTCTCCACCAAGACAGTCACTCTAACGACTGTCGTTGGCACATGGAGCACAAAGGGAACCAATGACATCATCAGCCTTGTGAAAGCCCCTCCCAGAGGTTAAATACCTGGGTCTCCACACCAGATAGTTGGACCAGTCCCAGCCTGGTCAGGTGCGAGAAAGAACTGATGAAGCCTCTTGGATGAGAGGTGAAACGTCTTCCTAGACAAATAACCAAGTCCAGTTGCTTTCGATTTAAAACTCCTTTGAGAGTCCCGTTGTAGTATTTTAAAACGCGGCACCTTTCCCACTTTCACACTGATGTCATTGTTTACACAGTGTTTATAATTAAAACCATCCTACAATGCAGTTGTGCAACACAGCTACACATACTGTACTTTTTTCTTTGTTTGACGTTTACCCTGATATTTGTAGAAATGACGAAGACAGGGAGACCTGACTCATACTGGGCAGGTGTCCTGTCCCAGTATGACCAGGGGAAGTACTGGTTTTCCACAGGTAAGAAGCTGGGGACTAGGAAATGGAAGGCTGTCATGCAATGCATTGATGCCTGTCCTTTGACTCCTATATACAACCACCAAGTCCATCAATATGACATCTTCAGCAAAAAAATCCTCTGCAAATGTGGATATCATAAGTGATGATAATATTTAGTTTGAATATTTGTTCAATGGCGTTTGCCATAAACCAAAGTGTATTAGCTTTCCAATAGGCAATTTTAAATATTTAAAAAGAAAAATGCATTATTTAACATTTCTTTGAACATTTGTCTGACTATCATGCAGAGGAATGTTTTTAGCAGTGCAGAAAAAAGGTCAGTGGTGAAATTGGGCTGCTCCACCATACTGAAGAATGCCATCTTTCAGGCTCCAGCATTATCAATGGGGATTCACCACCACAGCAACCACCACCACAGCAGCCTCCTCCACTCCAACCACCTGCACCACCACGACAACCATCTCCTCCTCCTGTCACATCTCCATATGTTGTCCACCCGAGACTGCCAGAGGTGAATTGGGTGAGTTTCCCCCCCAAACAATTCATGCAGGTCATCAAGGCAGCCAACTGGGAGTGGATTGCCCAGTGTCTTTAACACTCCACAGGACAGTTGAGGCAACAGTTCTCCCAAAACTGATTCCATCCACCCATGCCAAGAACTGCACCACCTCACCCTACGACCTACTTCAGGCAGCAGATGTTTTTGTGGGCATCAATGCGGATGTGGGGTATTTCACTGTGCAAGTGCAACACAGTGGGCAAGGCACACCATTGAAGACCTGTCTGACTGTGAGCTTCACAAAAGAAGGGGTGCTTTAACCCAATGTGAGGAATCAGTCTAAAAGCCACCACCTTTTTGCCTCCTTCCTCTCACACAGTAGATTGAGACAGTTCATGCCAGTGAGATCCTGGGTCATCTGGATGAGATGAAGGGTGTCATCACTTCAACATATAGCAGGATCTTAAAGCTTCACTCCACAAAAAAGGTACAGGCAAATATTTGTAAACCCTTTACAAAGCTTTGCTTCCATTGATGGTTGATCATACTTTTATGTTTATCATGTTGTTATACCAGTTGTGTTTTTTTCCCCCTATAGATGACAAAGAAGCTCGCTGGGGGGCATTGCGGACACAGCTACGTGGTTGACAAATGTCAGTAATGAATATGGCCAGATACTAAACTGTGTGCTAACTACTGGTGTGTACTATTGTTACAGGCACAAAAGTAAAAACATTTATAAACCTTCTTAACTCAGTGAATGTCTAATGTATATCCAAATGAAACAAAGTTGTTGGAATAAGGGACTTCATTTTATATGATAAGTTGCACCCAGTTGTTACCGAGATCAAAGACTGTTCTTATATACATTAGAATGCCCCCTGTTTCATTTTAATATTTTCTGAGCAAAAAATAATGGTTGTATATGGTTTTTTAAAGGTATTTTTGGGGCATTTTTGCATTTATTTGACAGGACAGTAGAGAGTGACAGGAAAGGGAAATGACATTCAGGAAAGAGTTGGGCCAGCTGGGAGTCGAACCCGCGGCTCGCTTGCTAAGAGCATCTGTGCTCATGTGGTACATGCCCTAACCACTCGGTATCGGGTCGCCCCAGTTATAAGAACTTTTACCACAATTTACAGACGACACCCTCTAAAATGTCATTCAGTATGACAGCTGTTATATACAAAAAATTGAGGCATATTGAGAGCCACAATAATTAGATAACATATTATAAGACTATTTAAGGATCATAGTGCATCCCCCAAATACTAAGCAATTATAATTCTAAATCTTTATACATTGCTGATGTAGCCGGAGGTTGTTTCCCTCCCGGCCACTACATGGCACTGTGTCAACTCGCCGGGCACCCTGATCACTGGGCGGCGCCGTGCACACTGTTATATACAGGTGTGTGGGTATACCTGACTCTCTTTTCTGCTCCAATCTCCTGTGGTGGCTGCGGTCTGGCGTGGCAGAGCCCGTTTGTTTGGCGTGGCCGCCATCGAGGTGCACAATATCCTCTATACAGGTAATGCGGTCTGCCATTTCTCCTTTTTATGTGTGTGCGTAACGGGCATATTGGTGATGGAATCTCCGCTCTTTGTAGCGTGTAGCACGGCCGACTGCTGGGGCCGTGGGAGACGGATTGCTCCACTGGAAGCCCTCTGGGTCCAGTAACTCGTCCGTTTGGTAGGTCGATGTTGTCTGCCTGTCCATCGAGTCTGTCACTCAGTTCCCAGCTGATTATTGTCATGTGTACTTGTAGGCTGCCGTGTAATTGAGCCGCGGCCTGTTAGGCTCTCACTCTCCCCTGGGGCCTCATTGTTACATTGCAAGGTGAGGTGGAGGTAATTTGTTGGGCCCGCTATCGGCCACCACTCCCTGGATCTTCGCTGCTGTTTTGGCTCCCGTTTTTTGGACAACTGTGGCGACACCTGTTTTAAACGATTTTGTATAAATTTGTCTTCATTGGTTGCCTTAATGTGTGCCAAGGGCAACATTTATTTAGGTTATATTTTGTTTGTTAGGAATTAATTTAGTTATTTGTATTTCTTTGGATTTGTTTTTTTTTGTTTTGTTTTGTTATTTCATTTAAATATTTGTTTGTCCACACCAGTCTGTGTGGCACATATGGCATGTTTTTATTAATGCTCCTCTTTGTCATTGGTCAGGTGCTGTGGGCTGAAGGCGGCAGTCCATTCCCTGGTGGCGGTGTTTTCTTCACGATTTCCTTTTGCTGTGTGTGAGTGTGCAGTGTCACTGGTGGTTTGTTTCAGGACCCCGTCCCCCTTTTTGGTTTCCCCTTGCCGCATGGTAAACCCCAGCCCTGTCCTCATCCTCATTCCCTGCCTATGTGCTAATTTTATCGTATTATTGTGTTGGGCTGGTGTGTGACACTTTAATTTTGGTTCTATATGTTTTTGATAGATTCCTTTTGTAAAATAAAATTCCTTTTCCTTAATTGAAAACCGTCTCTTGCCCCGTGGTATATTGAGAACCTGTGTGACCTTACTCCTTTAATAAAAGAAAAACACTTATATTAGAATTTCCTGGGGGTGAAATTCCCCCGGGTGGCGTTGTCGCAACTGAACAAAAACCCGACCTCCCTCGCCACGCCACACTAATATCCTTCCAAGTGTGGTGGCAAAAAATATTACCTTGTTCAATAAAGGGTTGGAAAAAGAAGATCTTCACGCGTCATCTGTCTTTCTTGAGTTTAATAAACATTCATGAATGGAGTCACACAAACACAACCGAACAGCAGTAGAGTCAGTGAGTGAGTGGCCTGAAGATGTTTTCCAGGGTCACAGTTTTATAGTCCCAAAACACATTCCACAAAGACAAAATACGATCCCCTCTTTCACCTGCTTGCCTCTTCATAAACCCAATGTCACCGTAACTCACAGCTCAGTTTCCTCCGAGGTCAAATGAGCAGTGTCTCCATGTGTTTAATCTGGTGAGATAAGGCAAGGGCATCCAGATATATTGTCTCCATCTGCTCATAAACAGTTCACCCAGAGGTCTCTTTTATTGCCTCAAAAAGGGTGTACAAAGGTTACTTGAAAACTTCATTAGAAATATCCACACAGTCTTTGATTACACAGTTTTGCATAGACACACATGAGTTATATCAAAATTTCCCATTACACAAGCACTAGGTTTTACTCACAAAACTTATTTGAAAAAAATGGTACTGTAGTTTTTATGTTTTCTATGTATATAAAATCAAATTTAATTTGAAGCAGACACAAAATGGGCACGTGTTGTCTTTGACCCACCTGTTTTATGTCATGATTGTCACATCATACCCTTGAGACTTAGAGGTCCTCTCAATCATGGTGAAAATTTAATTAGAATAATATGCATACTACATCCCAGGCCTTGTTGTTCATTTGTACAGGTTCACCTCCAGTTTTTGTGTGGTTTTGAACGTGGAAGACCAATGTGAGACTGGATATTTTCATAATTAACTTCTGGTCTCACGACAGAACACCATCCTCTCTATGGCACTTTCTGCTCAAAGTTATCCAGCTGCATTTTTGAGTGGGACTAAGATGATATCTCTCGTCTCAAGGAAGCCAAGAGGTCAGAGCTTAAAAAAAAGCATGCTGGTCATGCCCCTATAAAAACGCAAATTCTGGCCAACATGAGCTTCAGAGAGTTGGCCAAGCATTGCAGAAGGAGAACTTGTGGGGCTGAGGAAACCTTTAGCCTGATCCAAGGATTACTGAAGTCCATGTGGGAACTGACTAACACTTCAAGTTTACACCTGATCAACCCTGAGAGCATGACACAATGTGGGAGGTGCAACAGAAGCACTTCACATGCATCCAAGATCCACCTGGTGTTGAATAGTACACCAAACTCAGCTCAGAGTCACAAAAGGGTGACAAGGTCTTGGATGTTTTCAGATGTGGCAGAGTCATATTCTGTGGACAGCATTGATTGCCACCAGTGCACCTTTATGCCAGGTAAGTGGAAATTATACATCTTTGAGATGATTCATATCCTTTATATCTGCCATTGAATTAAAGTAATAAGAGCATAATTTTCTAGAGACGTTTATGAGAAAAGATTGCATACATATGGAAATGTGTGCTTAGTAACTTATAACTCAATATTTCAATAATTTTTTTTTCAAGGATGGAGATTTAATGCTGTGCACGCTCAGATGTATATGCTTGAGGGTGCATCCAGATGGAACATGAACCGAGCCCTTTAAATGTTTTATTGTTTTACTGTTGTCTCTCTGCTTTTAATTTATTGTGTTACATTTGTTCGTGTACTTTCTGTACAGCACTTTGGTCAACTAAGGTTGTTTTAAATGTGCCGTATAAATAAATAATCAAATAATCATGACATTGCGGATGTGAGTGGTGAATGACTCACCCAACTCATCATTTCATACATCATCTCGGGTAATCTGACCATTGCATCTTCATCTGTCATTGAAATTCTTTAGTACCAATGAATTTTGTACAGAGGCAACTTTATAATGCAGGGATATTTTCTCTCTTTATTGTTTTTCACAAATTCCCAGGAAGCCAGTTTTGATGCAAGCAGTGTCTCTCACAGTCCTGTCGGTCAAATTTAGTTACTGAGGACAGTTCCACTAGTGGACCCAGCACATCAGCTCAGGTAACTTCTCTAAAGACTCATCATTCGGTGGTGCTGCTCCACTTATGACCCAAGCTTATGTGCTGCTTTTTACTAATAGCACTTGAGAAGAGACACCTACCACCACTAGCCCCATCTCTTGCCTGGTCCTCACAGCTCTCCCTCTCCGCAATACTACCCTTCAGCCTCATATAATCAGTATGATATACCATCATCTCCAGTATCAACACCAATGGCAACGGCTTCATCGTCAGATCAGTCATCAGTCCACTTGAATCGTCACTGAAAATGGAGACTGCAAAAGGCAGCACTGGAAGATCAGGAGAGTGTGGCAAGAGGGGAGTCACCAAAAAAGCAGCACTGCAAAAACACTTACCATTACCAGTGTAGAACATGTGGTTAGTCCAAAAGCAGAAGCACTGGCCATACCCAGATAAATGGAAAGTGGTACTGTCCAGCATCTGGACAGACCATCACAGAAAGGAAGGACACTCTTGAGAAGCAGTGAAGGTTATTTATTTACAGAAGTTATGTACTTAGTTTATTTAGTTACTTTTAGTTTACTTTAGTTTACTTGGTTATTAGTTAGTAGTTATCAGTTTCAGTTTCAGGAGAATGTGAAGTGTGCTGTTGTAAATTGTTATTATTATATTATATTGTCAATCATATTATTGTTGTACATATTCATAAAGGGTTAGTTAGAATATGTTGATCTTTGAAAAACAATAAAAACAATCTGAGAAGCATAAGTTTACTTGTCAATTTTGTTATTTCAATGAAAACTCAGAGGTGTGTTATGATACTCTGGGATGAAATGATACAACTCTGGAAATGTATCATTTTAGCAGCTATTTTGTCATTGTCTATGGCATTTGCTTATTTCTGATTACTCTATTTTTAAGGGTTGAGAAAGGGTGCTTGACTACTTATACAACTCTTAAAGCTCATGGTTGGGGAAAGTATTTTTGTTTTATTTAAGACGAATAGTTAAACAGTATAAATATGCTGTTCACACAACATTTGATTCCCCAAAACAAATGCGCCTGAAATCAAGTCAGTGGTTTGAACGCTTACTTCAGACACTCTCCGGTTCTCAGGGTGGAGAAAAGGTCTTTTCGATTTGTATTCATTAATATGACAGCAGGAAGGTATGCTGTGTTCTTCGCACATTATCTCCTGTCACCAACAACAAAAAAGAGGAATCTGCATTCTTCTGGAGAATGCTCAACCATTTAAGCTAATTCCCCACTGAGTGCTCATCAAAGTATAGATGTCACGAGAACCAACACTTGGTACCAAATCAATGCCAAAATTCTGAAGATGAGACGGTACTTGTCCCGTAGGTAACGGAGATGGCGTACTAGAGATGTGATTTTTTTTGGTATTGATGAGGGTGTCACAGCACGCTGTGACCTCAGTTTTTACCCAGTGTTTCCTGTGTCTATCTCTTTTTTTTGTGTGTGTATGTCTCTTCCAACGGGGCGTGGCACAGAACTGGCTACCTGACACACCAGCAACTCATCACTCATCAACTCCTGTAGAAAAACAGTGGTCTTCCACTGGTCTGCCTGCCATGCTTCTCACCTGCAGTCTTGGCTCTGTGTACCTACTGGATCCCCTGCTCCTCCCTGATTCCAGATACCAATAAACTCTTTTATTACAACCATCCTGCTTGTCTGTGTCTGAATTCGCTCAGGGGTCCAAACTGAAATTACTCTGGACCATTTACAGAACAATCTGGCCAATATGGATCCAGACTCATTCAGACTCATTCAAACGTGCACTATCAGCACGAGGATCTTTAATTGGACTAAATGGGAAATGCTTCAGGACATTATAGTGAATTTAGAGCCTGGGTGGACCATGTGTCTGCTCATCTGACTCAGTTAGCTACAGCAGGACCTGCCCCTGTAGCCCAGGAAGCTCCTACACCCACAGCTCAGACTGGTCATGCTACCCACTCCCGCAAGTCCTACATGCCGACACCTGAACGTTACAGAGGGGAGTTGGTAGCGTGCGGTTGTTTCCTCCTGCAGTGTGCATTAGTGTTAGATCAGCAACCCACAACCTATGCTTCAGATGAGTAAAAACTAGCCTTTCTAGTCAACCTCCTCACTGAACAACCCGCCTAATGGACGACTGCTCTATGGGCGAGACATTCTCCCAAAGGAGCTAAATCTCACCACAGAAAACATTTGCGGAAGGCTGAGGCAACTGTCTATACCTCAGAGACCTCTACCAGAAGGACTGCTGATATTAAGGTATTGAAGGAAAACATTCACAATTGTATTGTATGTCTATTCACCAATACTAGCAGCCAAACAAATAAATATTGGATAGAAATCAATGAGAAGGCATGCTGTAATTAAAGGTTCTGTGGGAAAACATTGCACACTATATTTAACATTCTGTTATCATTATTCATATCATTTTATATTGTAAAGTCTTGATTTATTGTAAGGTATTTATATGTGCAAGTAAGGGTATGCAGCCTTTGTCCTCAGTCATAAAATCCAAAGAAATCCACAAGAATTGAGGCTGTGGCAAACCAAAATACTGTTCCAGTGTTTTACTACGTAAGCATGAGGCTGAAACTTGCCTTCTGCAGCGTAAGGCTGCGTGTAAACCAGTGTGAGCACATGTGCATCGTCCTTGTACGTATCCATTTATTAGGAATGTGCTCTCATTTTACTGCTAATTTAGTTTAAAAGTGCCAATATCTGAGAGTAATTTATGAATGTAATTTTTTGAAAATCTATTTATCCTTTCAGAATCTCAGGCAGAAATGACAGCAACAGAAACACCTGCTAGTCAACATAGTCAAAATTTGACACACACAAGCCATTTCTCAATCTGTGTTCTATACTGTACTTGTGCTTTTGCAGATGTGTGAAACATCATCAGACACAGCCCAAGTACTGTTCCAATTCAAATTCTACTACTAGCTAGGTGCAGATTAAATATGATAAAGTAATATGATGTATAAAGTGTTCTCGCTCTGCTTGTTTTATTGGGGATGCATTGGACATGACTTATGTGCACTTTGGACAGCTACTATGTATCCCTGAATTCAGTGGCAGAGATTCTAAGACAGACTTAAAGCTGTGACCATTTTCATCCTAGGACTGTTATTATACCAATTCATTAAGTTTTGATAATTTTTGTTTTTTTTATCAAGTAACAATTTAGATTTCAAATATATGGTCAGTCTATACAAATAATGTCTGTTTGGAATTTTGCTCTGGCAAATTGTGAGGACTGTCCTGTAAGGTGAAACTGGCGGTCATCTCAGCAGCTCACTGCCAAGCTCCAGAGATGATCAGTATGCACCATTCTGGTGGGAAAAAATGCAAGCCCTTGAGCAATTTACTTCAGGCTCTGTTATGTTTTAGTGTTTTGATATATGATAAAATTTGTTTTGGAAGATGAAATTTGGTCACTCAGTTGAAAGACAGTATTCATTACTAGTTTGTTTGAGAGGATGAAGCTGAATAAATACATGATGTTTGTTGTTTATGATACAATGTCCATGCACTAAAATATATACAGGTGAAACATTGCATTCCCCTAAACGCATCACTGTGCATAGACGCTCTATTAAGAGAAATCTGTGACATCTAGTTCTTGGACTGGGACTACAAAATAAGAGAAGAAAACAAGAGATAAAAAAATAAGAAAATTCCCTCACATTGCCCATGGTACCATCTGCTATGTTTCGGCCAGATGCAAATAAAATGTGCCACCTGGCTCAAAAGGAGCTCTAAGGACCTGTTGGGGATATTATGTCTTGACAGCCCCTCAAGCCGGGTCACCTCAGCTGGGTTCAGTGGCTCCAGGGTACCTTAAGGTCCATTTGGATGTAAATTGACACTGGAAAGCTAAACATGGTCAGCAGAGTGGACAGGACTGACCCAAGAGACACTCAAATCAACGCCCAGAACAGTTTGAGTTCTGGGAAACCTCTTTGGTTGTACATCTGGCTGCGTTCCTGCATAAACCATGATTATAATTTGCAAGTCCGAATGATCTCTGCAGTTGTCACCTTGTGTTGATCATTACAACAGGTGCTTTTGCACTGCAGTAATGAAGTATGGCATGAGGTGGATTTCAGCTGTCGCTTATGAGAGACTGTAAATAGAGATTATGAAATATAAACACAAGCTCCCATGGCATTTGGATGGAGACCATCTTTCCCATAAAAGAATGCACGCTTCCCGAAGAAATTAAAATTTTCAATAAAAATAATGTCACATTTTTGACATGCACGTTGTGGAGACTAAGGATCTCCCTGAACCTTTCCACTCCTCAGGCTAATGTTTGAATTGGGACAAAGACAAAGACATTTTTGCCACTGCCTTGAAAGAGATTGACTACATCATGTTTCGGCAGTTCTGACTGGCATTGCTGCTGGATGCTGAAGTGCTGGATATTATAGATTTTGTTCTTATGGTTCTAATTATGTAATCCTCGACAATTAGTGCCTGAGGAGGATTCCACTTTTTTTGGTGAGTTTTGTCAGCCATGGTCATCCTCCTGCTGCTGAAACAGTTCTCTTGAGCTGGAGTCACTGCAGCTGAGGCCTGTGCTTGGAGAGCTGGACACAGGCATGGGGGTGAACTGCACGCAGCCAGCTCACGAAGAGTGGACGTACTGCTGAGAGCAACAGGAGAGACAGACCTCTACGGCATAGCTGTGGAGAGTTGAGATGGTGACAAGATACCACCAGACCCCTCAGCGTGTGGAGGAGAGTGAGGACCGGTGAGTGGAGGGAAATCCTGGCTCCTTCACAGAGGACTGCTTTTTGGGACTGCTGCTGTTGTTGACTCTCAGATAAATTAAAATCCTGGTGTCTTATGACTTAAATCCTTCATCCAGTTTAAAAGTCAGAAAAATTAGCCAAGACCTAAAAATTTTATCAAGGACAATGAACAGTAAAGTAATGACATGGATATTGATCAGTGACAAAGCTTCAAAGATGACACATGAGGGGAAAAGGACAATGAGCATGGCTTTAAGAGCAGTAGAAAGAGGAAGGCAGGAGTGCCGCAGGACTGGAATGACAGGCAGCAAAGGCAAAAAAAGGGAAAGAAGAGGAGCAGGAAGTAGCAGGAAGAGAGCGGGACTCCAGGAAGCAGTAAGCACATGCCAGGCAAGAGAAGGAAGTATGAGATGATTGAAAGTGATGAAGGAACTTCTGGAAAGGAGAGAATGGCTAGTGATGAAGAAGAGGATGACGACATTCTATTTAACCTGTATGGTTCGTCAGAGGATGACACAGGGCCACTAATGACACCAGATTCTGTCATCATCTGAGGATGACATGACAGTGACAACAAACACAAAACCTACACACCAACCCAGACCGGAAGGTTAGTAAGGTTAAGGTAAGGGGCTAGAGAAAGCATTATGTCAAAGAGTGTCCTCACAGTGAACGCAAGACAAGTTTATGTGTGTGTGTCCTCAGTGAACTGTATCAGTCTCTGCAGCAGCTTCCAGCTGCAGCAGTCAGTTCAGTTTCTGTTCAGTTTGACTGAAGGAGGTTTTTGTACTACGCTTTTTCACTGTGTGAACAGATACTGACTGTTGATATTGTGTCGGCCGTTACAGTAGTAAACTGCTGCATCTTCAGCCTGGACTCCACTGATGGACAGAGTGAAGTCAGTGTCTGATCCACTGCCTGTAAAACGACTTAGAGTCCGTGCATCTTGATTAGTAGCATAGTAAATAAGCAGTTTAATAGACTCTCCCTGCTTTTGTTGGTACCATTCCACAGAGTCAGAATTAATAACAGTCTGACTGATCTTACACCTGATGGTGACAGAGCCTCCCAGAGCAGAGCTCACTGCTCCAGGCTGAGTCACAGTGACCTGTCCTCTGGACTCTGAGGACACAGAGACACAAACATAAAGCAGAGTCATGGTTTTGTCGCCTTCATTTCAGAGGGACGGATGTTGATAGAGGAGAGGAGTTTGATTCTCTGGACTTTACCTGTGAAGCAGCTGCAGAGGAGAGTCCAGATGAGGACGGAGGTCAAAGTCATGTTTTTGGTGAGGAGGATTTGTGTGTCTTCTGTTGTGATGAAGGACAGCTGTCAGTCATCCAGTCTTCAACTGTCAGGACTATAAACTCTCCCAGAGCACTGGAGCATGGTGCTGCTGATGCAAAGTGGCTCTCTATGGAAATGCTCTGAGTGACTCCAACCGGGACTTGGATCACTCTGCTGATGCGGTTTATCAATGGATCAATTAGTTTATTGGGATATTGATGATAAATGTACTAATTTCTATGTGAATTTAGTAAAATATAAGTGGAAAAAATGTCTTTAGGAAAAACCTTAGTTGTCATAAGTCATAGTTTTCTCTCAATTTTCACAACAAAACAATCAACATCACTGTCACTGAAATTTCAACAGTGATCTGTAAATTTAATCAGTTAGTAAAATATATTATAATTTCAGACTAAAATGTTTCTAATCATGTTTATTTTGATTAGCTACAATACTTTGTACCGTTTATTCCCAATAAATCTTTTTATTTCACAGCAAGAGAATTTAATTATTTTGAGACACTAAACAGTTCAGGGTCAGATAATTATTTTATAAATTTGAAAATCATTCTGATACTTCAAATTTTACATCACAAAGTGAATGTGTTTGTTTGAAAGTCAGAGAGCCGTGTCTCTGTACAGTAAAAGGTTTTTGTACGATGGCTCAATGAGTTTGTATCACTGTGGTGGACTTTTGGTGGAGGAACCAGGCTGGATGTTAACTGTAAGTAAATTTGACTCTTTTAATAACTCAAATTCTATTTTTATTATCTAAATTTATATCTGTACAGATACAGATTAGAAATAAAAGTATGGAGAAAAATATTAAAAGTCAGCCCAAGTACTGGGCCAAATATTAAATAACATTTTCTTTCTTTGTTTTGCTCAAAGATTAATTTTTTTCACACAGTGGATCGAAAAACTTAAAACATCACTGTTATATTTCAAAAAGATTCTGTATGAGCAGGACTCATTTGATGAGTTTTAATATGTAGCTAAATATTGTAGTAGTGAACCAAATTCATTTTGAAAGAACAAAGCTCCATCTCAGTATTTTCTGTTTTCGATTAGAAATCTTTCAGATGCTGTAAAACAATTTAAAACAAATATTTTTCATATTTGTAAATATATTTTGTAGCTTGAAACTGAATTTTGTATTTTGTGGATGAAACATTAAAACATCAGAGGAACCTTCTATTTGTAGTACTGAAACCTGTCTGTTGCCATGGTTACTGAGCTCAGAGAGAGGAGTAAAGAAACTGAAGAGCAGTTTCATCCAATTTGAGGACAACCAACAGGAGAAGTAGTCTCCTCTGCTACAGTCCACAGGAGGGAGTTTCATAAAAACTTTAACTTTGTCAATCTCTCTCTCTGCAGTGGGTCGAGTTGCCCCCACCCTGATGGTGCTGCCCCCCTCCAGTGAGGAGCTGCAGCAGGGGAAGATTACACTCATGTGCCTGGCCAACAAGGGCTACCCCTCAGACTGGAGTCTGTCCTGGAAGCTGGACGGCAGCAGCAGCAGCAGCAGCAGCTGGGAGGAGAGCAGGAGCCCTGGGGTTCTGGGGGGGGGGGGGGGTGGTCTCTACAGCTGGAGCAGCACCCTGAGGCTCCCTGCAGACCTGTGGAGGAAGGTGGACTCTGTGACCTGTGAGGCCACCCAGCGCTCCCAGACTCCGGTCTCAGAGACACTGAGGAGAGACCAGTGTTCCCAGTACTGACCTGACTCACAGGATCTCTGGTACTGATTTTACTCTGCAACTTATCTCAGTCTGCAGCTCTCTCTCTCTCTCTCTCTCTCTCTCATCCATTTCCACAGTAATGTGTTCTTACTTGTTGTGTTGTTGATTGTTTTAATAGTTCTAGACAATAAAGATTTGTTCAAATGGTGGTTTCTGTGTAGTTTCTATTTTTATGACTGAAGTGTTTTTTGACCTTTTTTCTTTGCCACGTGTTTCATGTTATGAAAACTCGTTAGACTGAGACATGGAGCCACAACAGTAATAAGACTCTCCTTTTTATCCACTTCAACAGACTTTGATGACTGAGGGAAATGTTCTTCATAGTTGGTGCAGGTTTGTCTGTCATAAATAAAACTTAGTAACAATACAGGCATTGCAACTGTAAACCACCTGATTACCTAGTATCACTGAAGTCTGCTTTATGATTCACGTGTTGTCAGGATTTTTGTGATGTAAAGTAAGACTTTGCTGATGCAAAGTGGTTCTCTATGGAAATTACAGAATAATGATTACCCCTTGTGAGGTGTTCATATTTTTGTAACTCAGCCAATGTTTGCAGGTCTGATGGACCCACCGTATTATTGGGTTTTTTAATCAATACAGCCATAACAATTTATGTAAAAATACTGAACAGATCTCAGTTACAAGCAATATAGACAGCATATATGGTTAATATTTGCCATTTACCTCTCTTAGATCACATTTATGAATAAAATTGCAGTTCATTTTTTGTGATAAAATGTGGGGGAAAAAAGAAAAAAGATATGGGTATAAAAGTATAAATGAAACACTACTGATGTTTATTTCAGCTGCTCAACAGTGACATTAGGCCCTGGGTTGTAAAACAGGGGGAGGT
Organism: Trachinotus anak; assembly: GCF_046630095.1. Lineage (NCBI taxonomy): Eukaryota > Metazoa > Chordata > Actinopteri > Carangiformes > Carangidae > Trachinotus > Trachinotus anak. Next base: position 1,221,454 of record NW_027273862.1, on the reverse strand, counting down.
GGGTGCACCCACTTCACATTAGATTATTTTATTATTATTTTATGTATTTGTCTGTTTCCTCTGAAAACTAAAATCATGTAAACTCAAGATTTTTGATGATTTTTTAGGAAAAAGTTTAAAAACTCAGCCACATCAGCTTCTTATTTTTCCAGTGTAGTTAGACATATTTCAGGTCAAACTGTGTGATGATTGTCTCTATGCTGATGTCCATGAGAGGCTTCTTAAAGGGAAGTGAAACAATGTGTGAGTGAGTGACTGGTGGAGCAGAAAAACCATCTGCCAGAAACTCCTTCAAGGAGAAAATCAACTCTCCCACAGTAAAACTGTCCAAGTTTCTGGTGTGTGATTGACAGCTGCATGGTCCCTGTCCTCTAAGCTGATTGGTGTTTCCTAGGTGATGTCCGTCCCACCCTGATGGCGCTGCCCCCCTCCAGTGAGGAGCTGCAGCTGGAGAAGGCCATGTTCATGTGCCTGGAACAAGGGTTTCTGCTCCACTATTGAAGGCCAAACTGTTAATTACATTGTAATTATGTAGTAATTATATATTAATGTGAAGGCAAGAAATAACAGTCAAGTAGGCTGTCAATTATGAAGTAATTATGTGGTAATGTGAAGAAAAGGCCAAGACAAAGTCAAATCAGTAAAAAGTTGTGGTCGTATAATTACAGGGATATCTGTAAAATATTGGGTAATTAAATTGGGTTTCCTCCACATGACCAAATGCTGCCAATGTAATGAACCTAATGTACTTGTGACTTCCACCGTCTCACCTTTCAATAAGCCAAGAGGAGCTGTAGACGCTGAAACAGTTGTTTACCAGAAGTGAATGGTAGATGGAAATGTCAGTAGTAGGTCCATAATCACCTTCCCACTGCCTGTAAAGTGTGTTGTTTCTTAGAAATATACATGTGGTTAACAAGAACTTTCATTGTAATTACTTTTCCATAGTCTGTAAAGTGTAACATCAACATACAGATAATTTCCTTATGATAAAAGGACAACATGCCAGTATAATTCACTCTGGATGTCAAGTGCGCAGTATTTCCTGAAACAGTTTCATAGTTTCGTTTAGTTCTTACTTGTTCCTCACTGTTCTCTGTTGAATCAGCTCTTTATTTCTCTTAATGCAAAGGGCCTAAGAGACAATATCAAAAGAAAGGCATTTTTTTCTTTTCTGCAAAAGCAAGAAAATACACTGTGTTTTCCTTCAATAACATTCATCATAGTAAAAATCTACTTTTCAAAATTAGCAATTTTATCAATAATCTAAATCTTAGATATCCCACTAATAATATTATGATAGGAGGTGACTTCAATATGGTGCATGATTTTTGGCACATTATCCATCCTTCAAAAGAATTTTCTTGGTTTAAGCCAGACAGTTCAAGCAGGTCTGGGATTGCTTGATTGCTTATTAGTTTATCTTTGAAACCAACTAATGCTCACAAGTGTAATTTGGACCACTGGAAGTGTAATGCCAGTCTGTTACATTCTGAGGCCCACGGTCAGTGGATTAAAGACATAATTGATGAAATTTCTAATGATCCCAGCCTAAATTCATATATTTCCAAATGGGATTTTTTTTTAATTTAGAGTAAGAAACTTTTGCAAATCCTCTTGTGAGCAACTAAAACAATCCACCCATTTAAAGGAGTCCAGTTTGGTTAGAGAAATAAGTTTGTGCTACAACAAACCCATAATTACTGATATGAACAAAAGGAAATTCCTTACACTACAAACCAAGTTGGATAACAGCTACACAAAGAAAACAAAGGGAGCTTACATTAGATCTAAAGCTGAATGGATGAAAGAAGGAAAAGAAATTCTTCTGTCTTCTGTAGTTAAGAGAAAATTCATCAGGAAAAAAACAATATAAGAACATTATTCATTGATGACAATGAATCCTCTGACCCAAAAAGAATAACCAATGAAATTTCCCCCTTTTTTCGTGACTTATATTCTTCTAATTTCTCACCTGCTGCAGCAGAAATCTTCTTTAATCAAATCAAGTATTTGATCCCTCAAATAGACGAGGATTTCAGAAATGACTGAGGCAGAGATCTATTCTAAGGATTTAGGCAAAGCAGTACAGTGCTTGACTCCCGATTGCCCTCCTGGTCCAGATGGTCTTACATCCAATTTTTACAAGTATTTTTGGGAACACATCAAAGTTCTTTTCTTTGAAACACTAAAATAAATTATTCAAAATTTGTCACTTCCACAAACTATGAAGCAAGGCTTGTTGTTGTTCCTAAATCAGGTAAAGATTCCAAATTATTAGATAATTGGCGACCAATAATGCTCCTCAATAACAATTACAACTACTAACACACATATTTTGAAATCGTCTCAGATAATAAGTGACACCCAGTCAGGATTTGTGAGAGGTAGATCTATACACAATAATGTGCGCGTTGTCTTAGACCTGCTTGAATACAGTGAATATATAACTGATGACGACTTTATCCTTTTTCTTGGTTTTTACTAAGCTTTCAACATGGTACAACACCCCTTTTTTCTTAAGGCTTTGGAACTCTGCAGCTTTGGAGAAAACTTTTATCATGACACTAACAGTTCAACATCTTTATCAGATAGAAAGCTCCCTTGTTTTGCAGTCAACAGAGGTATAAAACAAGGCTGTCCAGTCTCACCATCACTGTTCCTAACTGCAGTAGAAATGCTTTCAATCCTGATCAAAACTTCAGATATTGAGCAGTTAAATGTCTGAGAGCCAAATAGTCACAAGTCAACTGGCAGACGATACAACCTAAAATCTTGAGCAGGAGCTCAAAGGCAATTCAAATCACAGATTTATTTTCCAAAGCATCTGGTTTATAGCTGAACTTAAAGTGTGAATTATTAGCTAAACATGACTGCCATCTAATGACAGCATATGGTATCCCCATTATATATACAGTCAAATATTTAGGTGTACATGTCACAAAGGACACTAAATTATGTGACACTTGAAATATATGGAATAAAATGGATGACTGTAAATCAAGGTTGGATAGATGGTTAAATAGAGATCTTTCCCTTTTTAATTTTCAGGCTGAGGAGCCTCCACACTGTGGATAGATAAGTGTTGTAGACAAGTTACTGTTAACCCACTCCTCGCTTGACAGCACTTTTTCAGCTTTTAATGAGGTTGTTTCAGGATTTGGGGGAGGTTTTTTCCTTAGCTTTGTTTATTTTTGGTCCAATATACTGTGAGAAGACACGTACATTGCACATTGAACTTTTTATGTGGTTCTGCGAAGCTGGCCATTTGGCTAACTCACAGGAATTGGGCTCAAGGTGCTGGCAGCGTAGAAGTGGTGCCAGTTCTGGAGGGACTGCTGAAGGCCCAACTGAGGGTGGAACACTCTGACTTTCAGATGATGGACAATATTCAGGACTTCAGCCGCACATGGGCTGTTAGGGGAGGTTTGTGCTTTAGGGGAGAATGGGGAATTAATTTTTAATTTCTGATTTTGTTTTGTATTACAATGGTCTGATGTGATCATGATTCTTGTTGGAATGGGCCAATAAAGGGCAGTGAAAACCAAACCTCTCCTCTTCCAGAATTAAAAACAGGACTCAGCAGGTCATAGTTAAAAACTTCAGAATTCAGGTGAACACAGGTATAATTCATCACTGCTTGAAATCTGATAAGAACATGAAATATTTACCTTTTACATGAGAGGGATTGTAGGACATATTGCCCTCCCACCTCCTCTCCTCCTCTCCTTCTCTCCTTCTCTCCTTTCCTCTCCTCTCCTCTCATCTCCTTTCCTCTCATCTCCTCTCCTCTCCTCTCCTCTCCTCTCCTCTCCTCTCCTCTCCTCTCCTCTCCTCTCCTTCTCTCCTCTCCTCTCCTCTCCTCTCCTCTCCTCTCCTCTCCTCTCCTCTCCTTCTCTCCTCTCCTCTCCTCTCCTCTCCTCTCCTTCTCTCCTCTCCTCTCCTCTCCTCTCCCTAAAAGAAAAACAGGAGTCAGCAGGTCGTAGTTAAAAACTTCAGAATTCAGGTGAACACAGGTATAATTCATCACTGCTTGAAATCTGATAAGAACATGAAATATTTACCTTTGACATGAGAGGGATTGAAGGACATATTGCCCTCCCACCTCCTCTCCTCTCCTCCTCTCCTTCTCTCCCACCTCCTCTCCTCTCCTCTCCTCTCCTCTCCTCTCCTCTTCTCTCTTCACTTCTCTTCTCCTCTCCTCTCCATTCCACATTATATTACCTCACTTACTTTCTTTTACAGTTTAGACCCCTATAAACATGTTCCTGTTGTTACTATTACAACCATGTCTTCCCTTGTGCTCAGGTCCTTGTCACTGCAGACTCCAGTTGGTCTAGGGTGGGTGTCGACAGACATATGAACCTCCTTGACATGGTGTTGCCATCCTTTTATTTCTCTGTCACAGACGAGCTTCACTGGGAGGTCGAAACACGTTGGAGGTTCACGCTATCCCCTCCAGATCACACTCACTCTGTGCAGACACCCTGCCTGAGTCGTGGTGCAGCAACTAGCACCATCATTTAATCTAATGCAATCTAATATAATTAAGTTGAATTCAAACATTTTAATTCAATTATATTCAAACAAATTCTAAGAAATTCAAAGTAAATAAATTCCAAAAATTTCACCACAAAATATTTCAATATAAATTCATTCAAAGAAATTCAATTCAAATATATTCAAAGCAATTATTTAAATTAAGTTCAAAGTCATTCAAATAAATTAAACTTGAATTGATTCAAATAAATTCAATTCAAATCAATCAAATGTACTCATTTCAAATAAATTCAAAGAAATTCATTTAAATTCAGTTTAAAGCAATTCAAAGAAATTAAATTCAAACAGATTCAAAGAAATTAAATTCAAAAAGATTTAAAGAACTTCAATTCAAACAGATTCAAAGAAATTAAATTCAAACAGATTCAAAGAAATTAAATTCAAATAGATTCAAAGAAATTAAATTCAAATAGATTCAAATAAATTCAATTCAAACAGATTCAAAGAAATTCAATTCAAAAAGATTTAAAGAAATTCAATTAAAATAAATGAAATTAATTAAATTCAAATAAATTCAATGCAATTCACTTAAATTCATTCTAAGTAATTCAAATAAATTCTGTAAAAACTGTTTCAAAGAAATTAAAATCAATTCACTTCCACGAAATTCAAGTGATTCAAAGCAGTTCAAATGAATTCAGTTCAAATAAATTCAATTTAGAGTAATTCAAAGAAATTCATTCAAATCAATAAAAATACTTGAACTGAAACTCAGATGAGGGGCAAAAGCGCTTACCTGGAGACTTACCTAGAAGGTCATCTGTCATAGATTCCAGGTAAAAGAAATCTGCAGGTCTCTTGCGTCCCCGTCTGTCGAAGGGGTCTCTCCTCTCCATGACAAGCCTCACGTTCCTTGCCCACTCCGGCTCAGGCCAGTCTCCAAACAACCCAGGCTCACTGGATGACTCAGCTGTTACGGGGGGGTACGCCACCAATGGCTGACTGGGGACCTCAGGTGTTTTGAGCGGGCACACTGCCGCAGGCTCCCTGGGCACCTCAGGTCTTACAGGAGCCCTGTGTTCCTCCTCTGCCTCTGCAGTGGGGGAGTTCGGTCGAGGGCTCTGGGAGGAGCTAGTGGAAAGCCTAGGGAAAAAGGATGTAGACGAAGAACAAGAGTTAGAGGAAGAACAAGAGCTAGGGGAAAGAATAGGAAAAAATGATCTAAAAGAAGAGCAAGGGGAGGAAGGAGAGGCAGGTGGGGAGCCACTGTGGGATGGTGGCACCAAAACCCTACGGATGACGGGGCTGGTTGGACAGTTGGGGTCTGGAACCAAGAATGCGGCCCCCTTGTCATGTTTCTCCATCTGAAGGTGGAAACAAATACAATCTTAGACCTCTGCTCAACATCATATCAACAAACCATGAACTGTTTTAATATAATAATTTAATGGAAAAGTCATCACGTCATTGAATTCGAAAAAAAGAAAAATGTCATGTCACAAACTACATGATTATCTGCAGTAAATAAAATGGTTAATTGTTTGTATTGAAAAAGGGCCTTACACACAGTAAATACAGTTGAAATAGAGAATACAATATATTGTAACAGAACAGTCAATCAGAATTTATTTACAACTGATTAATATGATGTATCATATTATTTACAATAAATGAGCATATGAGAGACCAGGCTGTTCTTAATGGACATCTTATATTGTCCTGCAGATGCAGACACGGCACCCAGATTAAATGTCAAAGCCTTATATATCACTGGTTTTGTGAACATCTGAACTTTGACTCCAAATAAGCTGAATTTCTAAAAATATTAAATAACTGTCAAAATATTTTTAAAACCTTAAGTATTTTAGAAATATATTTATTCACTGCTCATTTGTTCAAAAGTTGTTTTTATCAAATTTCTCCAATTTAGTGTGTGTCAAGCAATTAACACAAAGAAAACCTTGAGATCTCTGTCATTATACCCTGAAGCCCAAGTTAACATATTCAACATATTGTTATTGTAATGGGAAATATTCATATTTGAGAAGCCATATATAAATAGATAGGAAAATAAATAAATAATATACATTAGGAGTACACAGGCTATTCAAATAATAAGGCTTAAATACTGTTGTCATTACATGTAGGTCTACTACTTGAGGCTATGTCAGCAACAAATTAAAAGAAATTGAAACATTGTTTTTAAACAGTACTTGTGCTTGTTTATTTCATAGTTTAAGGTTAGTTTGAGGGGACAGTCTGTACAAAACAAATTCAGAGAGCAACTTGTGCTTTCCTTATTCAACCTTATGTCAAAACAGTCAAACGTCAGTTGGACTAGTTTGCTCTGCTAGCCGGAAATCTCGCAAACATTGACAGTAACGTCGCTTAATGATGAACGTTCTCAAAGTCTCAACGGCAAAACACATTGAAAACAACAAGTGTTAAAAATGTGTAAAAAACCTCACTGCTTCCTGGGAAAAAGTCCTTCAGACGGTTTCAGTCGGTCTTCAGTCGGTGTTTAGGTCCAAAAGTCGCAGGTTCCATGTCGCTTTTCAAAGAAATCGTCGAGTGAAAGGTAGAAATCGTTTTTTTTCTGGCCGTCTGAACGTTGTGTACTTTTGAAATGATGATCAGGTCTAAATGATGCACCTGGAGACCAAACATGGCAACCATGGACCCTTCAGGTCCGTTCTAATAACACGTCGGTTCTGACAGTCTTCTCACCTGGACAGGTTTCATCCATCAACTGTCTGGACAGTAAAGGACAGAGCTCAAGCTCATATTTAACTATACAATGTTGAGTCTTCCTCCTACCTCTCTGCTATAAAAAGTTCATTACATGGACCACTCCTGATGAGTGTGGGTGTATAAGCAGCCCTGCTACAGTTTTATTCAAAGAGCAAATCAAACGGTCATTGACCTGTTATGGGGCAAAACATTTCTCTTGTATGTAGGCTTCTCTTGCCTCCACGACCCCATCCACCATCCAGTCCTCCTTAACTGAAATTCATTTGTAGCAATTTGATGAAATACAACTTTATTTGGAATACATAGTAAAAAATTGGTTAATAGTAATAAACATAATAAAACTAGAACCATGGTCTATATGTGAACAAATGGGTAATGTGGGTAATAAATCTACAGATGTGGACTTGTGTAAAGTTTAACACATCCCAGGCTCAAAAGCTACTGAGGTTATTTGAGAAACATGCACATGACCACGCGCCCTATTCAAAAGCAACTTATGTCAAACAGTTTCTTGGATAATATAATGTAAACAATGTAAAAATAAATGTATGCACAGAGCTACTGTATGTCGTGTGGGCACTGATCTTTTCTTACAGAGCTGAATGACCTGATTTTCTACTGATTTTCTCTTGTATTGATTTATTTCTATCTACAAAAGAAAAAACACCAAAATTGAAAATGAAATATTTTCTGCAGTCTGATTATTCTTCATACTGATTATTGTCCTTCACTTGTAAGTCACTTTGGATAAAAGCATCTGCCAAATGAATACATGTAAATGTAGATGTACAATCCTGTTACCAAAAAAGTTGGGACACTGTGTAAAATATAAATAAAAACAGAATGTGATGATGTGCAAATCATGTAAACCCATATTTAATTTAGAAATAGAAAAAAGACAACGTATCAAATGTTGAAATGCTGAAATTAGATTGTTTTATGAAAACTATCTGCTCAGTTTGAATTTGGTGCCACCAACACATTTCAGAAAAGTTGGGACGGGGTCATGTTTACCACTGTGTTCATCACCTCTTCTTTTAACAACACCCTGTAAACGTTTGGCAGCTGAGGAGATCAGCTGCTGGACTTTTGAAAGTGAAATGTCCCATTCTTGTCTGATACAGGATTTCAGCTGCTCAACAGTTCGGGGTCTCCTTTGTCATATTTTTCATTTCATGATGCTCCAGATGTTTTCAGGTCTGACAGGTCTGGCCTGCAGACAGGTCAGTTTAGTGTCTGGACTTGTCTACTACGGACCCATGCTGTTGTAATACTCTCAGAACGTGGTTTGACATTGTCTTGACCTGTTGCTAACTAACCTCATTAATTATGAGATATTCAACCTAGTGGTTTTTTTTTTAGAATTACACAACTTTTCCAGTCTTTTGTTGCCCCTGTCCCAACTTTTTTGAAATGTGTTGCTGCATCAGATTCAAACTGAGCAGATATTTTTCATAAAATAAAATTTCAGCATTTGGCATGTTGTCTTTGTTCTATTTTCAATTAAATATGGGTTTACATGATTTGCACATCATCACATTCTGTTTTTATTTATAATTTACACAGTGTCCCAACTTTTTTGGAAACGGGGTTGTAAATATTCTCACACAGTGAATGAGCCGACACAACAGAACCAGATCTGACACCCATGTGAAATCTGCACTTGTGTAAGATGTTTTGCAAACTGTTTTCTATGTGACACAGTTCCCAGCCAAAATAAATAAGGAAAACATCTGTTTATGGTCAAATTACATACTACAGTTTCAATGTCTGAACAAGGTCAAACAAAGGTCAAGGCAAACTCGATGTAGAAAGACAGAGCTGGCAGTGGTGACAGCAGACATACAGGCAGTATGAATACACACACGTAAGCTGCAGCACTTCAGTGATGCCGACACCATGCACACGCAACACAGGCAGAGGCAGTGCACAGGAAGTATGTCCTGGGTGTTGCATTGTTGTCCACACTAAAAGCTCCCGTCTATATTCATGTGTGCAAGAATCGTCTATTCAGTCTGGGCAGGAAAGGACCCACCCAAGAGAAATAGAAAGTGTTAGTGCCAGTGTGGAAACTCCAATACTCATCTGGTCAACAAACGGTTCAACATCATGACTCAGTAATGTGGAACTTGATCACTCAACTCTATCACTCACTCACTCCGTTGTGATGGACATTCACATTATGGGGCTTGCTCTGCTGTTGCAGCCTTGCTGAAAATGAGTGGAGAAACAGGATGACAATGCTCCCATCCACAGGGCACAGTCACTGAAAGACTGTGAAAATGATGTGAACCATTTGCTCTGGCCTTCACAGTCACCAGATATCAACCCAGTCCAACACCTATGGGAGATTTACTGATGTGTTAGCACTCCACCATCCAAACACCAAAGGTGGGAATATCTCTTGGAAGAATGGTGTTCACTCCTCCACTTGAAGAAGCAATGCCAAGGAGCACTGAGCTGTTTTGGCAGGAAGTGATTTTTTAAATGATCATTACAATGTAACAATGTGACAAATCAAGTCACTTTCTACTTCCTTAAAAGCAAATGATGGTATGAGACGAAACGGAGAGATTTTTTTGTGTACTGTATATCTGTATTTCTTTTTTCTCTGCATTATCTCCTGATCGACACTCCAGTCCAGTCGGTGGCGGTGATACACACATACGCTGCTGTGCTAACCGCTAATAAACACCACAGAAGAAGATGATGACCCACAACCACAGCACAGGGCCGCGGATGGCTACCAACCAACAACACGTCATATGTGCTGCTCCACGTACACTTCTACCAAAGATGGCTGACACAGGAAGTAGTCGCCACCACGACAACTAACCTAAGAGACGATAACGTTTGTTCTTCAGCACCGGAGCGTTTATATTTGTCTGAGATGGACGATGTGGAGATCACGGATGTGGATGACGGCGGCCCTCAGGTGGAGAAACGGCCCCTGAAAAACCAGGACCTGAGTTCCCTGAGCGTGTTTGGTAACTTGACATGATAACATGAGCACCGTGTTTACTGTAGGATCCACGTAACTTCTGATTTCACTAGCCGAACAAGATTAACGATTTGGCTACTATAATCGATATCGCTACAAAAAAAAGCAACCACCAGTTGTAAGTTAGCTAGTTGATTTACCAGCTTGGTATACTGTGAGTCTAGAGTAGTTTGTCTCTATGTAGCTATGTCTGTGTCTAGATTAGGTCAAAACACCAAAACAAATGAAACTGAAATCTAATATCTAACTTTTAGTACTGTGCACTTCCACCTAATTCACTTCTCCCCTCATCAGTACACAGTGATCAGTAATAGATTCACTACGTTGTGATAATTAGTTCTCTATTATAAAGCTGTGTACCTGTACATGTATTCATTACTGTGAGAAACATGGTTACAATCTGAAGAAAACTTATGTTTCATCCTTTGGTCCATTCCATAATTTGTCTAATTTATACAAACAGTCTCGCAAACAACATATCTGTTAAATATGATCATCATTATGTGTAAATATATTCATACATGTAAAGAAGAGGCAACTTATACTGATGAATTCAAGAATTATTATCTGTTTCTGATATTGTAACTCTTATCCTCCATCTTCCCATTTTTTTTTTTTATTAATGTGATCTGTGTTTTTACCCCCTGAATTTTTAATATTTTAATATTTTGAATATGTAAAAGAAATGTGATGTTTTCTCCTGCCTCCCACAGTAGGAGAGCTTCTCTCCCAGTATGGCTGGTACCTGCTGGTTGTGACTGTGCTGGTCTACGTGCTCATCCAGTACCTGAGCAAGAGGAGATCCAGCCACAATGTACGCCCCCACACAGACCAAGGTCAGCACCGGCATTTACCAATACCTTACACAGAGTTAGCAAGACAGTGGTCAGATCCATAAAAAAAAAATAAATAAATGGATTCAAAAATAATTTCATATTGTAGAGGTACATTGTAAGCACAGTGTGGTGCTGAACAATATTGCAAAAAAAGAAATAATGCTAGTGTTGTTGTTTGCAGTATCTCAGATTGATGCACCTGTTAATAACTGCAGCACCAGTTAGAGATAAATACTTCCTGTAGCATAATCCTGGATGATTCAATGTAACTGGGAAACTCTTTCTGGAAATAGTGTGAATGTTGTTGTGGCCTCGCTATTACAGGAGAGGGAGCGTGTAGACACAGTTATCTGTGGCTCTAATGATTGTTGCCGTTCATACTTTCTGTGAGGAGATTCTTTTGTAACATGACTCCATCCTCACTCTCTGCAAAAATGCATTTCAAAGTTTATCTGAAGCTGATGTGAGGCTTTGAATTAAGTGGATGTCTTCCTCCTGGTGGTCATGTGCGGGGGAATTGAGGACCAGGACCTCTACCTCTGACTAAGCACATTACATACAGCACATCTTCACCGTCTCCCTTCTGTAAGAGCAGCCTCTCTGGGGTCTGCCTGTGCTGCCTACTGTTTTGAGAAGTCAGAAGTTGCACCTGTAAACTGCATTTGAAAAGTTGCATCACTGCAACAACTGTAGAAGAATATGTTAATGGTTGATTTTAAAGATTAACCTGGTATCAACTGTTTTTATAACAGTACCAGATTACTGAAATCTGAGCTGATACATGTGTGTTTGAAAGGTTTCAGGATCCGGTTCAGATATAGTGAACATGTTGATTAACAAATCAAAAAGTTATTCAGTTCAATAGAAAAGCACTTCAATTTAATTTTGATCACTAGAGTTGGGTCCACTTCTGGTTTTGCTGGTCTGGTCCACGTAGGATCTTAGACTGGTTTGATTTTATGTGTTACAGCTGAACCTACATTTGTCATTATGATGTGTTCTGGTAAATTAAAAAGTCGCCTACATCAGCAACCTGTGCATGTCATCACAACGCTAAATCCAACTGCTACTGGATTCGGAATAAGCAATATGACTATGTGATGGACATTACATGTATGTTTGTCTGACGAGCCGTATGCAGTTCACTGCAGAGCCAAAGCTGGCATCGGATTTCAGTACTTGCAGTTGGCAAAGTGGCTCACAGGTTCATTACCACCATCAAGTGGATTCATGCATGGCCCCTTTCAGTCTCAGTCTCACTCAGGAGCATTTGCTGAGTCAAGTGTGACACCTAGTGGTAAAATTAGGTGTTGTTGTCCCATCCAGTGTTTGGCTTAATATCAAACTGGTTTGAAAATCTTTAGAGCGGTTAAACCCTATCGATCACAGAGGTTAACTCACACATCACATGATTGTTTGATCCTGAAATAAATTTTCAGAACATTGTAGATTTTATTTTAAATTGATGTAACTGCACATTTGCATTTGGGCAGTTTATCACGTTCCACTTCTAAGCTCTGTTATACTGGATGGGAAGTGTCTATGAATTTCCGTCTTCAGGTCTGTCCACAGATGTTCTATGGGTATTCACTGTGGGCTTTAGCTGGGCCTCTCAATGACAGTCAGAGACTTGTCCTGAAGCTACGCCAGAGACCTCTGAAGCTCTGTTAGAGCTTGGTCATCTCCTTTTCGATCCTTGCCCTGATCCGTGCTCCCCTCAAAATTTTATCTTGGAGGTCTACAGAGAGTTCCTTGGACTTAATGGTTCGGTTTTTGTCCTGACATGCAGTGTGAATTGCGGTTCCTTATATATACAGGTGTGTGCCTTACTAAACTATGTCTGGTCATTTCAGTTTGCCAGCCAGTCAAGTTCTACACACATGGAAAGGATAATTAAAGCAGACAGGAGGTACCTGATCACAGTGTGGAGTGACACAGCAAAGGGTCTGAATAATTTTGTGAATGAGAGATTAGAGTTTTTGACTTGTAATGAATTAAAAAACGTTTTCATAGTTGGTTGTAGATTGAAGGGTAAAAATGGCAATTTGATCCATTTTAAATTAAATCCACAACAAAATATAGTGAAGGGGTTTGAATACTTAAACCACTGTTTGTGAAAGCAACAACAAATACATGTCCTATTGAGAGAAAATGATCGTTAGATGTGAGATGCTGCAGCACAGTACTACAGAGAAATTTGATTTTCATTCAACAATTGTAACAAAGCCACTGAGAGAAACTATATATGTCTTTAAAATGTCAAATACTGAGAAATGTCCATTACAGATTCATCACAGTGTCCAAGTTGATGTCTCTAAATTATATCTGACCAACAATAAAACCAAAGATATTCCATTTCCTGTGATATAAAGCAGAGAAAAGCTTCATGTCATCACATTGGAGAAGCTCAGATCACAGAGGTTTAACATCTTTTCTTCATAAATGTCTCAACAATGTTCATTAATTTCCTGTCTGTTAGCTATCAGCTAAGAGTTTCTGCATTATGATTCCCTGCTTATTAGTGAAGGCTAGATGTAATGATTTTTTTTTCGTGTGTGAAGATGCTGCATTAGTGGCAAGAAGACAAGAGGCCATGGAAGCAGCTCGGAGAAAGATGCAAGAAGAGCTCAATGCCAAAGCAGCCATCTTCAGAGAGAAACAGAAACAGGTGCAGAAGTGAAACAGAAATGTTTGAAAGAGAGACAATGATCTGCTCACAATTTTAGACCTGAACTGAATGTGAGATTTATTTTCTGAACAGCAAGAAGAAGAGAAGAGGAGGCAGAAAATAGAGATATGGGAGAGCATGCAACAGGGAAAGAGTTACAAAGGATCTGCAAAACTTTCTCAGGTGAGTTTCATGTTAACTCCTTTGTAACATTGTCTTTTAAAAAATGAATAATTACTGACCAGAATTCATTTTATCAATTTTAAATCATTCTCTCAAATTTCAGAAGTGAAAGTTTGTGAAAAGTGAAAAACTCAAAATTAAATTCCCTAATTTTACCTCTTTCAAGCAGTAAACAACAGAATGTGCAGCACTGACAGGGTATAATGACACAGTCAGCCCACATTTCAGCTTGATAGAGACCATGATTGAATACATTCATGGTACATGAACAAAAGAATGAAAATAAACTTATGTCAGTGAAAATTCCTCCTTGATCAGCTACTTGTCAGAAATACTACAGAAGAGCAGCTGATACATTTCTATCTTCTTCCAGTGCAGCCAAACAAACTCAGGTTTAATACAGGAGTCAGTTCTGATTTCATGCTGCACATGGCCTGAGCAGTTTTCCAGGGACACCTTAATAAGGGTTTGTTAGGTCGCCGAGGAGTTGGAGGTATGCAGTGTGTCATCTGCAACTCCTCATGTAACCGCTGCTGCTTGTTCCATTTTTCCATGCAATATTTTTAACTGTTGTGTTGGACCAATAGAAAACCTCAGGCTTTCCCAGTTGAAAGCTTTTAATGTGAACCAATAGGTCAGATTTCTCTGACATCACGTTAGTGCATTCTTTTATAGTTGATCACACGCTGACATACTGTACATGTCTGTTTGTGCTGTTCGATGCAGACCACCGAAGAGGCCAGCTCATCAACAACAGTGCTGAAACCAAAGACGGACAAGAAGCCAATTCGCAGTTCTGGTATGTACTTCACAGGACACACTGAAGCATTAAACATTTAGCAGGGGGAGAGCTTAATTAGCTGTTAATTATATATTGATAGCAATATATAATAATATGTTTTTTAATTAAGTTTTTCATTAAAAAAAATATCTGACATGAATATTCCAATTACAACTTGAACTGTAGCCATAACACAGTATTTTCAAAAAATATTGAGTGTGTGTGAGTGTGTGAGTGTGTGAGTGTGTGAGTGTGTGAGTGTGTGAGTGTGTGAGTGTGAGTGTGAGTGTGTGTCCTATACTAGCAGTATGCATCCTGTTCTTCTGTGTGTTTTTCAGACTACAATCCCCTGTCTGGAGAGGGGGGAGGCTCCTGCTCCTGGAGACCTGGTAGGAGGGGGCCATCATCTGGTGGATGAGGTTAAAGAAGGTCAGAGACATCGGTCTGTGTGACCTTTGACCTCTGACATCCTGATGTGCACACTGACTGACTGAACCAAGCTGACAATGTCACCAAGCCCAAATTTAGTTTTTGTAACTGGCTTCATACTGATCGATTATCTTATTGAATGGCACATCCCTGCTCTCCTGTTTGGTTTCCTGGTGTTCACTCTTTGATTTCTCTGTGCTGTGTTATTAGGATCAAAGATAATATGATAATCTTGGATAAATTGTGGAATTGAAAGCTTGTAATGAAGCCATTTCTGTAAATGGTTTTTAACCACTAGGTTTGGCTGATGAATTTCACAGTCAGTGTGTTTTCTCATATATTTTAATATGTTTATCTATGTGCACCACCATAGCTTTAGAGCTTCTATTACTACCACAACTGTAGCTGGTGGCCAATGGTTAATTACAAGAAATAGTGCATTGTGGTTATATAGTTACGAACATTGTGATCTACAGATGAGTGACAAGTTAAAGGGAAAACCTGAAAAATGAGTGGAGGAGCAGACAATGCCCCCATCCACAGGGAACAAAGAGTCACTGAGTGGCTGACGAGTATGTGGCATCCACAGTCACCACATCTCAGCCCACTGAACACCTAGGGGAGATTTTGGACCGGCAGTGTAAGACAGTGCCCTCCACCACCACCACCATCATCAAACACCAAAAATCTTGAGGAGCAATGGTGTTCATCCTCCAGCTCAGATACTGTGAAGTAGTGAAGCTGTTCTGGCCCAACACCTTACTAAGACTACTACTTCTTTCATTTGTCACCCGTCTGTATCTAAATGTGAGGAAGGTTTGTCTATAGAGTTACACACATTTTTATGCAATAAAAACATGATCACTGGGAGTGTGTCCTTCAGGTCTGACAAATATGTTGAATGTGTTTCTTTCCTCATAAAACATTTGCACACAAGTTGATTTTTCTTAAAAGTTAGAAACATTGATTTTTTTTTTCTCCACACTTATGTTTACAAGATAGCCATCTCCCTTTTTCACTGCTTTTGTTGTCAACGCTGTGTTGTGTTTGGTTTAGTGCACTACTTCCACCTGTGGATCAGTGACAAAAAGCACACGAAAAATGAGGAACCACATTTAAGAAATTGCATCAAATGTTCCAAAAGATAATTTGTTTCTAAAACCTTTGGTACTAAAGCACAATGTGTACTGAAATGATGAAGGCATTACGGCACGCCCTGCATTATTTCCTAATTTGGGCCCCTGTCTCATGGAGGAGGCAGAATTAGTAAGAAAATCTAGTTTTAAGATCCTCATTATTTCACAGATCTGAAACCAGAGTTTTCAGTGAAGAACAACTGCTTCTTTGTGGCTCAGGGCAAAAAGCCCAGTCTCAGTTTGTCAGATTGTTTGTGAGTTTAATTAAGGTTTTCCAGCACTGCCGAGCAATATAAAGATGTCAAGTGTATTGGACTGAGTGCACCCTGGCAGACTGATACAGACTATGATATACCAAGTAAAACCATTGTGCATATTAGTACCGACGGTCCTCAGATCAGTCAGTGTCTCTAACTTCAGTTTATGTTGCAGTTCATTTCAGTGTTGAGGCACATGTTACTGGAAGCCAGGCTGTCCTAGTCCAGAGATGGTATGAAGAACTTTTAAAGCAAACACATCCTGAGGTCTGGTCATGGTTGTTGAACTCAACCAAGGATGTTTAATATCCGAGCAACTTAGATGGCAAAACCTTATAAATGAAAACAAAGATGTCAGTAATAACTTCAGTTAAATGATGTCCCAGTATTTAAGAGTGGTGGCAGCAGCGTGAGCATCCAGGATGTCTCCATAATCTGTTGGAGATAGTAAATTGTGTTGTGATTTCTCTCTTATTAAAAGGGAGATAAAATCTGTTCTGGTTTCTCTTCTGTTTCATCAGACAAAGCCACTGTTCACAGATGTACACAGATGTAGTCTTACAGATGGTATTTGTTTTCTATTTTTCAGTTTCAAAACTTAACAAATGCCACGAAAAGTCCAAAATCAACAATGTGCTAGTCCTTTCTGGCTTCCCTACCCTGTCTGTGGCTCTCAGCACCAAAGTCTTTTGGTTCCTAATAAAGACATAAACCTTTAGGAACAGCTCACAAATACATTTATTATTATTATCATTATTAAACTCAGTCATTTCCTAAAATGTTGGACACAGTAGCTTTCAGCAAAGTTTATTTCAACAGGAGGAAATTGTGCATTTGTTGGGGATTATTTTCAGCAGCTGATTAATCCACATTTGGTCCTCTAGACAGTGTTTCTGGCAGCAGGACGGTGTGTGTGGGATTGAGTGAAGATAAACTACAATGTATGTTTATGGTGATGAACAAAAATCTCAGCCAGTGCAACATATTGGCTCATTAATTTGTTTTTAGTTTATGGAATTCTTCATCAGACATGGTACTTGTTTGCAGCTGGTTATGCTGGTTTGTGTCTACACATGGGCTTTGATGACAAGAAGGAAAAATATGCAATAACACCAGTCTTACACTGATAAATGCATGTGTCAGCAGGTAAGCAGACAAGTGAGACCCACCTGTGAGAAATGCCAACACAGTGTACACATAACACATAGTTGATGTATATTTACCCGGTTCTCTTCCGAGCATAACCCACAATTTGCCATGGTTGGCTGCTTCATAAGAGTCCAGGTGTCGATAATTCACCTACTCAGAGAGTCCCTGTTGCTTTGTAGTCTTTGTGGTCTCTACACTTTGCGATCCTCTTATATACCCTGCGTCTCGTCTGAGTTTACTTTGAACAGTCTTAATTGTACCTTCCAATTTGTCAGAGACTTCCTCCCAAAAGTGCCTCTCGGGTTGTTCCGGGGTGCTATAAATATTTGAGCATTTTTAAGTTAAGGTCTTCATCTCTTTGATTTACATTCAGGTAAAATTCTATAAAAATAAAACCTCAAAAATTAACTGTGACTTTTTAGCCCAATGTAATGAATTAAGTCAGTAACACAACTGTGATTGGTCTCAAGATGCTGGGGTGGACAAGAAAACTGACCCGTCCTGACCTGCCTAAGTTTATCTGGCATTATTAATGTTAGATACACCACATCAAACAAAACTTAAAAGTAAACGATGGTTTATGATTAATAACTTGATGGCCACAATCAAGAAAAAAAAGAAGAATGTTGTGGCTTAAATGATGTTGCTATTGTCCTATTTAAGATAATTGTGTTAGATTTTATTGAATATTTTTTTATAAATTATATTTTATGCAATAATAAAATGGGCCTCTTCAGAACTTTCATTCAGATGCAAGCTTTAATATTGTATAAACAGTGCTTATGATTGTGCATGACGGCACATATACAATCATGCAAACATTTTTGCCAGGCATGCTATTAAAGAGAATTACACAATAAATAAATAAATAAATAAATAAATCAACTCATATACTCTTGTATGTTCATGGTCACGCTCACTCTGCACACAAAAACATGTCAAAACAGAAGTGAGAGTCTGGCCATTCTAGCGCGGACCACAAAGGAAGTGTATCCTTGATATCAACAAACTGTTGTGTTGACAACATAGACTGAATATAAAAACGGTTTGAAGAGAACCTAACAGTTTGATCTAGTTCATCAACTTTAGCGTCCATTGAAAACTTGAGCAACACAACACGAACTAACTTTGTAACCCCTCTAAACTCAGGTTCAAAGTCTGATGAAAAATCACCTATGAGATAATCTGACGGGTTTGGTATAATTTTGTGTTTATTAAAAAAAACCCATAAAAAAGTGACAACAACAAGCCGAGAACCACATGGTGGAGCTCGAGACTTGAGAGCTAGCTGAGAAACGTGCTGCGTTTGCGGACGTTACTCATGTAGCATTAAGGTCGATAAAAGTAGCAAACAAATAAATACATTCTTTAAACCTCACACATAAAAAAAGAACAATTTTAGTACAACTGTTTGAATTATACTGCATCTTTAAATGATCACAATACATTTCTTAGTTGTTTCAGAGGATGTTTTTTCCACTGTTTAAGTTTTTGCAGCTTTTTTCCACAGGTCTGGGTTTTAATTAATTAATTAATTAACTTTAATTTCCGCTCGCCAGTTTAGCTTTCGGGGCCCCACTAGTTGGTAAAGCAGGAGCCAAGGATAAGTATTTCTGCTGTTATAATAGTAATAATAATTAATGATCAGCTCTTTTTGGCTTAGGAATTTGACTTAGGTTTTTTAGTTGCTCTCAATGTATCCACCCCCAATTTAAAAAATTGTTTCAGGAAGGACATTAAAACACCCCATTGCACATGCAGCTTGAATATATGTAACATATTACTATTATTGGTGGTGTTAGTGCTGTTGCTTTTGTATTGGTGTTGTTGTTTTTATAAAAGTTTCAATAATTGTCAGAGAAAGCAACCCTACTTTAGATAACTAGCTTCACGCTGCAGATGTATTCAGTGATCCTGTGCAGCGGAATTTTCCCATACCACCTGAACGCTGCATCGTTAGATCCAATGGCTCGAAGGGATTCACCCAGTCAGCCAGTCAGAGCTCTGCTACGGAAATTCCGTTGGGTCAAATCAATGTTAAAGCCTTCGCGAACAGCTTTCTCGATGTCTGACATCCTTCCAATGGCGAGATAATGGCGAAAATGGGTCCGCTTTTCAAGGCAATGAAAGGAGGTGCTGCTTTTGTCGATTGGCGTTGAAGTTTGCCGTTGGTCGATCGCGACGTATAGTTTGATGATCAGAGGGAGAAGCGACAGAGAACGGTTCAGGTGGCGGCTTCAAGGAGACTGCTGTGATGCTACGTAGGCAACTGGAAGAAAAGGGCTTTTCTACCATGAGAGAGTGTGTGTGAGCCCGGTTTTCTGGAGACACAGGAGCTCTACCTACCCGGTGTTTGTTGTTTTAATTTCATTTTTTATTTTGTTTATTGGTTTGTTATTCGTCGTTTAGGATACAGTGAAGATACACAGCGAGCTGGTGAAGTTTTGGGGAATGGCAGGTCGAAGCCGAAGAGCATGGTTTAGTGTTCTGTTGGGACTGGTTGTCGGGTTCACCCTGGCTTCCAGACTCATATTACCCAAGGCGACCGAGTTAAAGAAAGCTGGACAGAAACGAAAAGCAAACCCTGCCGGTTGTGGCTTGAACGGGGGTCTGAGAAAGGAATACAGCGGAGTGTTATGGCCACCGCAAGATAACGGTTCACCGGTGACCGAGAAACCTGGCTCCAGGTCCAGCAATTTCCTGTTCGTTGGTGTCATGACTGCCCAGAAGTACCTGAACAGCCGAGCCGTGGCAGCGTACAGGTATGTGATGTGTCAGACATGAATGTGGTTTTTTCCCCCACGACTCTGCCATTCCGCTTTATCTCTCCTGTGGAAGGTAACGGTCCACCAATTTAATGTAAAGCGGTAGCACTCATTATAATTCTACCTGGAAGGACACCGGGTAAAACACTGTTATTAGGTAGCTAGCTAGCAGCAGTTATTTCATCCTATTTTCAGCCTTTGTCAGTGACCCACACGGACTGATACCACCCAGCTCACAGTGTCTATGTCGTAGTGTATGTACTGATAAGCTGAAATTACTAGAGCAGCCCAGTGATTTGTTTAAATCACAAGTTACGTGCCACCAGTTAACTGTTAGCAATGTGCTGTAAAATCGCCATTAAAACCCTTGAAGATCCAGTTTCTCCATCATGTCCCCGTAAGGACCTTTTAAAGTGGGTGAAATATTCTCAGTCCACTCTGTCTGACAGTAACAGAAACATTTTGAACTGTGTTGTGCATTTTCATGGAAGCTATGTGATGTTAACACACAGTGAAGCATTCAAACCCATTTTTAAATTACTGTTTTTTTCAGTTCTACTGTAGCATCTCCACTTGCATAACCAGTGCAGCACCTTGAACAGTGTTCAGCTGAATGGGATGGGTGTGTATTAAGTCTCAGAGGTTGACCTGGGTGACTTCAGGTGTCAACCCTGTTCTGGTGTGCAGAACATGATGTGTGCTTGTCCTGCATGAGCGCTACAGGTCTACTGAGACAAACCAGGGCTTCTCAAACCCTATCATTTCAACAGCTACCTGATCAAATGACATCAGAGGTCACACTGAGTAGTGGAGTTTCCTCACTACACTATAGTCAGTCAGAACCTGGTGTGTTTCTGGAGAGGCATTCTGACATTTTCTTTGGACATGTCAGACCTCAGCCCATAGACAGGCCATTATTGACTCTGGCACCGGTGATAACATCTTCAAGCCCCAGAAATAAACCGATGCCTGTCTCAAATTTAAATCAAATGTACAACTTAGAGAAGCAGATACCTGAAGGGTCTCTTAATCTGCCACTAAAAATATTCCTTCCTGTGTGAAGTAGATTTTTAAATCTCAAGGTATAAAAAGTTGATAAAGGATCAAGACTGAACACATTGTTCAATGTAAGTTAATTCCTCCTCAGTTTCACATTACTATGTGGGAAACACTGAAAAACAAACGAAAACAGGGTTAAGGTTCTGTCTCCATTCAGAACAGGATTGAGGAGCAGGCTTTCTGGTCATGACACAGGTCTGATGCTGGTCGAGAGCTTTGCAGAAAAGGTGTTAAATTGGAATATCTGAAAACAAAAGCCTGGTTTGATCTCCATTAAAATGCTGTTTATATTCACAAAATCTAAAAATAAAGTAAAAGAACTAGAATTGTTTTTTATGCAGGTGCGATGATGTAGAAAAAGGTACTAATATTAACAGTATAATAATCCTGTAAGGGCTCTACAGGTTTGGATTTAGGCCTAAACCTTCTTCCAAGGATGCCAACACTTCCATTGATGTTGTGCAGCAGATCGTTGTCTAGTGAATGCCTTTCCTCCGGGCGTCTAATTTCAATGAGAATCCATCTGCACTGCGCTGTACCTGACAGAAAGTCTATCAGCAGGAGAGGCAGACTGGTTGTTTATTCTGCTTAAACAAGAGTTTGGGCCTAAATCCAAACCTGTGGATCCCTAAAAGGATTATCATCGTGTATTCTTTTAATTCCACCAGATTGCCTAACGCCTAGAATGAATGCTCATTTTAGGTTTTAATGGAATTATAGTACAGGCTAAGAGGGAGGGAATTGCAGGGACAGATAGCACTGTCCCTCTATGACCAATGTGCTTGCAATTAGGGCTGGGCAGTATGGCCTAAAAATTATATCATGGTATAATTGGAAGCACAGATGGGAACGGTATTACTGTATATTCGTTTTCTTAAAATTTGAATATAAAGGAATAAAGCACTGTTTTGAGAAAAGGTTTTGAATAACAGGGGATACTTTCTTTTGCTTTCCTCACCAGAGAGAGAGAGCTGCAAGACATAAACACCCGTTTCTGTGCGCCTCCCCCTCGTGATTTTAAGTGATTGATTATTAAATGTAAATGATTAACGCTTTGTTTGTGAAGACAGTTTTGTTATGTTATAACCGTGTCCACTCCAAGACAGAGCGAGAGAGAGAGTAGGTGTGTTTCCGTTAACCTTCTTAATGCACAATTTGAAATTGTGAACTTAAAAATGAGTGATGGAAACATGTGAATAAAAAAAAAAATCCCTCAAATCTCGTGAAAGAATTTGTAAGCTCGCATGAAGTGGTTTTCTGAGACAATTTGACAAATCAATATTTCGCAAAATTGAAATGGAAACAGTCGTGACCCCTGCTGTATCATGCTCCAGGGAGCCAGTTCCAACTGAAAGGCAGGCTCCTGGAAATCCATCATCATGTTTAATTGGAAAAATATCGTAAGAGGAAAAAACCCAGCTTTTATTTGCATAACTCAATAGAAACACAGACAATTTGCAATTGTATTTTTGTTGAAAAAATCACTTCTATTTCACGCAAAACTGCCTGGGAAGCCTCCAATTTCACAGGGTGACAATAGGTCAATCTGACTATGGATACAATGGCCTAATGCTACTATCCACTATCTTTTCAGTAATTTGTTATACAGTGAACAACAACAGTTGTCTGTGGATCTGTTGGATCACCACCACATGCAATAAATTACAGTGGCAGAATGTATCCAGTGTGACACTGACAGAGGACTGCAGCTGCTGCTCACAGGCTGCTTTAGTGGTGCAGCCTTTGCAGATGAGAGGTTTCACTCCTGGACCTATGGAGAGATGATGGTTTAGCATGTGCGCTATGTTTGATTGAGAAATATAAGTATGTCCTGTTCCAACGTAGACTACTATATAAGCTAAGCCATCTCTAACCGTTCATCAGGACTCTCTGGACTTAAGAGGTTCTGCATAACATGAATTTAATCAGCTGTTCATGTCATTGTTTAGAATTTATGGCCATCCACTGTGTACTCACCTTAAAGTGGCCAACAGCGCTGTAATATGCACAGCACTGCTTGAGCATCCAAAGTCTGCCACTGTTTTAAAAGCAGGTTGTTACATCTTACAGATAATCCTACTTGTTTGTTACCTGTTCTTTTTCTGACTCCATCCATTTGTGTGTGTGTGTATTTACAGGACCTGGGCACAGACAATTCCAGGTCACGTGGAGTTCTTCTCCAGTGAGGGCTCTGACACCTCCATTCCCATTCCCATTGTAGCTCTTAGGAATGTGGATGACTCGTACCCACCCCAGAAGAAGTCCTTCATGATGCTCAAGTACATGCATGACCATTATCTGGACAGGTATGAGTGGTTCATGAGGGCCGATGATGACGTCTACATCAAGAGTGAGAAGCTCGAGAGCTTCCTACGCAGCCTCAACAGTAGCGAAGCCATCTTCCTTGGCCAAACAGGCATGGGGGCCCGGGATGAGCTAGGGAAACTGGCCCTGGAGCCTGGGGAAAACTTCTGCATGGGGGGGCCAGGGGTCATCATGAGCCGTGAGGTCCTCAAGAGGATGGTGCCCCACATTCGAGAGTGTCTACAGGAGATGTACACTACCCATGAAGATGTGGAGGTGGGCCGGTGTGTCAGGAGGTTTGCCGGGGTCCAGTGTGTCTGGTCCTATGAGGTAAGATGGTTGCATTTTGTTTTTAATTCAGTTTCTATTCAGTTTTTATATCATTAACTCTAAAACACAAACATTTCATGATGCAGAATCCAACTGTAGTTTAGACTTAAACTGAACTGTCCACACCAGAGATTTTCAAAATTCTGCTGCAGCTTCCTGAACCATTTGAAGACTTTAAGTAACAGCATGAGGCAGGCCTGACAACAAAATGCTCGGCCTTGGTGATGTTTTTAATGTGCTGATCAAACAAGAGGGTAGGATCAAACGTAACACTGAGATTCGTGGCTGTCAGACGTTGAGAAACCACACAGTTGTCAAGAGGTAATGTTTACTGCTCAGATAATGTCTAGGAAAATGAACAGTCATCTTAGTTTTATCAGAATTTAGGAACAGGAAATTAACGGTCATTCTGCAGACAGGCAGGCCTCTAATTTAATAATTTAAGAATGATCACCAGACTTTATAGGCACACACAGAGCATCATCAGTGTAGGAGTGGAAAGTAATACAATGAATGCATATAATTTAGCTCAGATGTAAAGCATAAAGAGAGAAATACAGGTCCAAGAGCAGAGCCCTGAGGTACTCCTCACTCACCTCACATCAGAAGTTTTTAATGTGATATTATTATAGGGAAACATACTGTGTTTTTTCAGTTAAGACTTAAGCCATATGAATGCCAGGCCAGGGACAGCAAAATGATTTTCCAATCAGTACAGGAGTATCTATGCTGATATCTATGGTGTCAGGGGCCATGTTGATGTCAAGTAAGAAAAACACAGAGGTTCAATCACTGTCTATCGGAATTGATCTTATTTGATTTTTGCATTTTTTCTGCACTAGGTAGACATATTAGCTAACCCGGTGGACTTCAGATTCACACTACTAGAAACCTAGAAGGCTCTTTAATCATTGCATACCTGTGCTTGTATCTAGATAAAATAGCTCTCTGCTTTGTGCCGGTCAGGGCGGCCTAAGAAAGACGACCAGTTTCCAACAAAACTGCATCCCTGTTCACTACAGTGATGAGCCAGCAAGCAGTTCAATAATGTTGAAGGACAATAGCGCGTGCTTCAATTTTCTTTAAAAAATTGGCTGCACCGTCAGTTTGGCTGCGAACATCCAAAGCTGAGTGATCAGCCCCTTTTTAGTCATTATTCTGAGTGCAGCATTTTTTCCCTACAGGAAAGATGTGTGTGTTTTTGAGTGGAATAACAGATCAAAGAGTGGTTGTTTTAATCTCTGTGTAAGAGAAATCAGACCAGTTATAGGTCACTATAAGGTCACAGTGACCCTTGTTCCTGTGTGTGGACCCTGACCTGTGGGCTGACCTTTGGCTGAGTCATGGGTTGTAGAATAGCATTCCACAGGCTGGTACACTGTGTCCTGCCTGCAGTATTGTGTGATGTTTACATGACAATGTTTTGTTTGGTTTAGCTTGTGACACACGGGTATCTTATTAAGTGGTTTGATTGCTCACACATAAATCTGTTAAGCACACAATGCTCACTGCTGACACGCGCAATTACAAACACAAATATTAAGCTGAAATAAATCCACATGTGGTATAATATTAGTTAAGGGTGGAAATAGCCTAAACTGGCATGTGTTCAATTCAAAGAGTAAAGTGCATACACTGTGACTGTGCATGTGGAAAAAGGAGCAGTCACTCCCTTACTCTCAACGCTTGTTACTCATTGAGAGGTTTCATTGTAGGCAGCTGAAATGGTTGCACCGTGCCAGCTGGAATTTATGGCATTCAGTCATTGTTGAGAGTTGTGCGAGTGTTGTAGTTGTTGGCCATATCAATAACTTGTCAGGCAAGATATGAAGACAACAGTGCTAACCAAATCAGTTCACAACAAGGGTCCCATGCTGGTACAAAGTTAAAAAAGAAACGCCGCAGCCTCATCATCAGTCATGAGTGTGTGTCCGTGTGTGCTTTAGTTAAATGTTTCCTCCAACTATCCTGTTCTCTGACATGTCTAGACTCGGCTGTGCCACAGACCTTTAGCTCATATGACTGCTCTTCCCATGAATCTCAGCCTTTTCAAAGTAAAGTAAATTATACAGAAATGTGGAGGTTTAATGACGTGACTGTTTGAGAGGCAGGGTTTCCCTGGGTTCGGGGTTTGGGGGGTTGGGTCTGAGTGCTACAAGACTGTATGGAGTTGAATTACTAGTACATTTGTATTTACTATTGCACTGAACCTTAGCAGTATTGGTCATGTAGAGCAAGGGGGAATATTTCCTCTCTGACAGCCAAGATGGGTCAAAGCTTTTCCTCCTACGCTTGTTGGTTCATTTGGCTTGATTGGTGTTTATCACAGTGGTTCCCAAACTTTTTCACATCAAGGATATAAACTGATACAGATTTGAGCACAGACCCCCACCAGATGAGATTTTTGTTTTTAGATGTTTTATTACAGAAAGTGTTTGAAACCCATGACTAAAATCACCATATATTCTGTCATTGAGTTACTTATGGATGAAAATGTAGCAAAAATAAATTACTCCCCTTTTTGTTTTGAGAACCACTGGTCATGTCATCATGACACACAAAGGGGTCTTTGTGCTTCCATTGCAAACGCAGGTGGTGAGAAGTGGTGTAAGGGTGAAACCTGACTGTGTACCATGTGTATCTCATCGTTTCACACTGAATCGAGGAGCAAAATTAAATATTCAGTTTTATTAAAAACCATTTTAATTTAAACTCTAATAGTTCAGTAAGCTTTTTTTTTACCTTTCATCTTTTTTTGTCGCCATGGTAGCCATGTCCCACTGTCATGATGGAGAGTTGCAGTTTTCTATATATAGAAACATAGAATGGTTCTTTAGGTTCTCTTATCATAGCTTGGTTGAGACCTTGCAGGATGAAGGGCTCTATCCCAGCATGCATTGGATCAGAGGCATTAGAGTGAGGCAGGAAACCCTGGAATGGGTGCTTGTCTGTTATGGGGTGAACACCCAGACACGTTTAAGCTGGCTTCAAACTCCATTTGAACTGCTTGTTGGATAGCTTTGAAAAAAGCCCTCCCAATAATCCTTTCTGACATCAGATAAGGGGGAGGGGTCTCTGTCCCACCATTTTGGTAACTTTCTGAAATTTACAATCCAATAATGACAGATACTTCATGCTGTGATCGGCCAGCTATGCAGAACCAAGGATGGAACTTCTCTCTCTAGCTATTATTCGTTTGTTGCACAACAATTTGTGGAACTTTGTATGTGTGTGTTATAGAGTACAACACTATGAATGACTCCCTGGAGAGGCTGTGAGAGTACGTGTGTGCTGTCCCCATTTTTAAATGATGTCACATTTCCTTCCTCTGAATGACAGCTGGCTTTTCAGGTACAGGTTCAGGTAGAAGCACTTTTGATGTCTGTCATGACTTTACAACCCTTACTCTTGTAAGTGTCAGTAACACATAACTTTCAGGTAGTCCAAGAATTGTGCAGTTGACCCCTCTCACGGTATCACACTGTCTTCTCATTGCCATTTGATACATTTGTAGTGAACATAAACATTATAGCCACTGTAATGAAATAAACATTAAATCAGCATAAATCACAATATTTTTTTTTACTGATAATTGATGTTTCAGTATATCCATGGTAGATTTCATACATGTACAGTGGCTTCACAAAATATTGAGACCCCTTCATTTTAAAACTTATAAAATTGCCATTTGTGCTCATTATTCCAGACCCACAATGACAAAGTAAAAACACATTGTTAGGAATTTTTGCACATTCATTAAAAATCAAAAACTGAAATCTCTCATTTACAAAAGTATTCAGAGCCTTTGTTGAACCCCTGCAATTACAGTTTGAGTCTTCTTAGGCAAGTCTCTACAAGCTTTGCACACCTGGATTTGGACAGTTTATCCCATTCTTCTTGACAGATCCTCTCAAGCTCTGTCAGATTGGATGGGAAGTGTCTGTGAACTGCCATCTTCAGCTCTCTCCACAGATGTTCTATAGGTTTTAAGTCTGGGCTTTGGCTGGGCCACTTAAGGGCAGTCAGAGACTTGTCCTGAAGCCACTCCAGTGTTTTCTTTGCTGTTTGCTTCAGCTCATTGTTGTGCTGAAAGGTGAACTGTTGCCGCAGTCCCAGGCCAGGTGTGAGCAGGTTTTCTGCAAGGACCTCTCTGTATTTGGCTGCATTCATCCCTCCATCAATTCTGACCATTCTGAGTCCCTGGCAGTCTCAGTCCCCATGCTTCACCATAGGGTTGGTATTAGCCAGGTGACGAGCTGTGCCTGGCATTTGCTAGACATAAAAGTTGGAGTTCTGCCCAAAGGGTTCATTTTTGTCTCATCAGATCAGAGAATCTTTTTCCTCACACTCAGTCCTTCAAATGTTATTTGGCAAACACCAAGTGGGCTGATACCTTTTATTCAAAGTGCCTTCTATCTACCACTCTACCGTCGTCCCATCTCTGCAGAGGACTGATGCTTTGATAGAGTGACCGTTGGGTTCTTGGTCACCTCCCTGACCCAAGTCCCTTCTTGCCCAGTCACTCAATTTGGCTGGGCGGCCAACTCTAGGAAAAGTCCTGGTGTTTCTAAATTTCTTCAATTTCACAGCTATCGAGGCCACTGTACTCCTGGTAACTCTCAAACTTTAGAAATGGTTCAGCCCTTGCCTTGATCTAAGCTTAGCCACTGATTTTTTTTTTTTTTTATTTAGTCAAACTGTAGCTCACTTGGTGTTGATGACATGTTACAAGACATAATGCTAGTCAAAATGATAGAACTAGAGCAACTAGATATATAAATTATGTTAAATGTTTGATGCTGGTCATTGTGAGAATCAAAACGGATCATGTTTGAGTCTTAACTTTGGTTAACCCTTTTAGCACCATAATAATAGATATATTTATTAAAACGCCTGGTCTTTTTTGTCTATTCTTGTCAATAACTGTGTCAAAAAATGCCCTATGTGTAAATAATTTACACCCTTTTTCCAGGAGAAGTAGAACTTTCAAAATCTGTCAAGTATTTACCATTCTTATGTAATTCAATACCTAAAACTGTGTGTTATAAGAAGAAAAGGACAAAAACAGAATTGAATTTTCTTTAACTTTCTTTTTATAAATTCTTGAAAAGTGCAGATTGAACATTTCTGAGATTGCAAAAATCTAATTCAAACTAGCTACGGTAATTTGAAATACACATGCGCCGCGGTGTCACTGGTGATCCCCGTGGTTTTAGAAGGGTCAAGGCTCAGACTTTGGTTAACTTTGGTTAAGACTTAGTTCAAATGTTTTAATACAAAAATTAAATTGTTCTCTAATTCATCATCATGCTGCACTGTTTTGAAACAAAGACAACACAACCGTTGTCTTTGAAAACATAAGTATGCTGTATGTGTATGCTGTTGTCAGATTCACAGTGCATATTGCTATGTTTGATTGTTAGTCATGAGAACCTGGGGACCTGCAGGGCAGAATCACACAACAGAAAAGGGTGTTGGCGAGTTAAGTGACATGATGAGCAGGATGGTGACACCTCAGTATTTTCGAACAGTGTTTTTCTTTGTTTTTTCCCCCCTTTTTAATAGTTTTTTTTTTTTTTAGGTCCCAGTTTTTAGCTTTAAGAGGACCTAGATTTCTAGACTAGTCATGCTGGCTAATGCTAGAACAGTGCACAGGAAGTCAGCCGCCCACACTCATGAGCAAAGCCTCAACATGCTCTTGTCTCTGACTGTTTCTCCCCCAGCCCTGTCACACACTCTTGCTGTCACACAGTCGAGTCTAATGTGGGAAACCACTGGTTCTTAAAATATTTTCTCCACTGTAAACTCTCAGTGCAGTGTTTCTTTCCTCAGAGTTACCCAACAGCCTAGGAATTTCTTCATTTTAAGGGCAAGGCCATTTGGCATTTGGTGTCAGAAATTTTTAAGGCACAAAGGCCATTGAATGATTTGATGTGTAGTGTAACTTCTGACGAGTCAGATAAACTTACTATTACATCATTCAGGCAGAATAAGCACAACAATTAATATTAACGGTTCATTAACTCTCCTCCACTAACAAGCAATGGCATTAGCTAGCTTTGTGGTAAGTAATTTAGCAGATAAAGTAGAAGCATGTGTTTTTGTAGCAGATGTCAGCTTATATAAAATAGGTCATGCACCTATAGAACTTCTTTGATTTCTTGTTAACTTATCAGCCATTTTAATCGCCGATACAGATTCATCTGAAGTCACCTTTTACTGGTCAATAAAACCGGTCCGTCGATGTATTGATCCAGCTCCACTGTACACATGGTATTCTTTCACCAACTTATGACTAAATTAAATAGTTTTAATATAGAATTATTCTGCACATATCACTGACATGTTTCTTATTATGTCTTTATTTTTATCGTCAGTATTACTATTATGTTGATAATTAGAGGATTGACTGTTCGGTCTGCGTCTGTGGATTGAACATGTCTCTTCTCTCCTGTTGTGGAGGACAGCCCAACATGTGGTGATCCTGGTGTATTTTCAGAAGTCCTGCGGCCTTCGCTCTGTGTGCTCCTCCTCTGTCTCTCTGCATCGTGCTAAAAGTAGGCCCCCGTGAGTGAGGCCCAATGAGCAAATAAATGTTTACACTCGAGATTCAAAAATAAACAGAAATGGAAAGCCAGAGTGCTGAATTAGCATGAATTACAGCACTGCAGCATGAAGTGCAGGGTGTGTGTGGCTGCAGCAGCAGTGAACTGGTATGCAGGATGGTGACATTTTGGGAGGGGAGGTTGAGTTAACAAGACAGAGTTTTCATAGGTCTAGTAGTAATTACTGAAACCTGTGAAAGCCTTCATTACTACTATCATAGTTCAGTCATATCTCATTCTGTAGAGGGGTTTAAGATTTTGCTTCTTCTAGTGCAATGCACCTACCTCTGTGTTATCTGTATAACTGACTGACTATGTCCTTGGTGTTTTGCACATACTGTAGCACACTGTAGAGCACTGCTCTGACCAGGTTGCGAGCTCTAGAGCCCTCATCAGTCATGCACCCAGCTCGATAAAGGTAATAGCAATTTTACATGTCGGTCACTTTCAGGTAAAAGCTACAAAGGCAATGAGGTCAGATCTGAAACATCTTTGTAGCACTTTGAACACTGAACTGAATACTGTCAGATAAATGCAAAGGCTGCAGCACAGTACACTAAGTGCATTTCTTGTTCTGCCCTCTAAGAGCACTGTAATAAATGTATGACTTAATTACTATCTCGTAGTCAAAGAGAAAATGAATTCATATTAATAAACCACAAAACACTGAAGATGAGTGACTCTTTTTCAGCTCGGCTGTACTACTGCCTGCTTCATGGCAGTTTCCCATGCTTTATATTACAGTTGAAAAGTGTATCAACTGTTACTGAAACAAACAGATGATTAATCAATTGTTAATGATTAATAATGATAAGTGTAATTATTAACTGCAGCCCCATTATCATCCAAAATATTTGATATCACTGACTGTACACCTGACTTTTAGTACAGATACCATAATTAAGATCAAAAACAAAAATCAGCTGAGCTTATAAGCATAAACCTGGAATTTTAGCCCAGCGTAAATGCACACACTCAAATGTCTCTGTGAACCTCCACAGAGATGAGTAACCATACTTCCTTTCTGATGAGAGGCTGCTCTTACGCAAAATCAAAAGTATAAAATAGCTATGCAGAGGTCTTTGAATGATGCCAGTGTATTTCAGTTTAAATTCGTGTAGACAGTGTTAGCACGTCTCTCTGACAGGCACACATTTTGCTAGGATTCTGCAAGCTCTTGTAGAACAGGATGGATGATCTCAGGCCAAAGTCAAATTCCAGCGGTACATAAGAAAATGTAAAACCCTTTGTCTGACTGAAACATGACTCTTTCCCCACTTAGTCGTCTGTGGTCTTCTGTGTTCTGTATGTGGATGGAGAGCAGGAATCTGACAGGTCAAAAGGTGGTGGAGTCTGTCTCATTATGGACAACTATTAGTGTAATTGATGTAATTAGTCTCATTCCATCCACTTCGCCGGGGGTTCAGTGGTCGTTATCTCTGCTGTGTCTATGCAGCCAGATGTTGACATTAACTGGAATTTGTTCCAGTCAAACTCTGACATCATTGAGTTTACGGAAGTAGTGACAAGCTTCATAGCAACTCTGTCAGTGACATCATCCCTGCTGTGACTGTACAGACGTTTCCCAACCAGAAACCAGGGATTGATGGATCCAGTTGTGCCGTCAGGGCGTGCTGCTGCTTGTAGTTCAGGATTTGTTGTTGAAGATGTAAAGGAATACATGGCTGTGTTCTACAGGTTGAGACAGGTTATCTCTATTATCATTATCATAATTATTATTATTACTACTGTTGCACATTAACCTTTGAGCACATCCTCTAGAGTGTTCTACCCACGCACTTCCCTGCACATATTTTGAAATATGTGTATGTGATAAATAAATTCTTGAATCTTCAATGTGATCCATGATATATAAGAAAATCACTCAGAGACATAGCATCCAGCCCAGCCCTACCTGAATGTCAGAGGCCTGAAGCCTGCTGTAAGGGGAGCAGTAGCCTGCTTTCCTCAGCAGCACTGAGACTATTCCATCAGCACCCTGCATGCCAGCTGAAAAACAAGCTCCAACAGAGCTAATGGGAATCACAAGGCTGCATTGCTGAGAGCTATGGGTCCACTTCCTAATCCTAATTTCTCCTGAGTGGCCTGCAGGCCTGCCAAACCTGCGGCCGCTCCACTCACTGTGCACGTGCAGCATGTGCTCTCGTTTTGCCAACAACAGCACCATTGTATTCTTGCCTTAATAACACTTTCCTTCAGGACTAACTGCTTCCCCATTTCTCCCGATCTATCTCATTTCAATGTGTACATATTAATTGGTTTCTCTTTCAGAGTGAGCTACACATGGCTACATGTCTACCGGTAATCTAAAAAATGTGTTGCCTGTGTTACTTCCTATTAAAGGGGATATTCGGCAAAGACCTGAAGAAGCAGCAGTAAAATAATCATTCAAGCAAAAAACATATTTTAAATTAAACTTGTTTTTGTAAATTTGTATTTGCAGTAGGGAAACAATATCACAAACTTTTATTTCCATTACAATTGATGATTGATTACTTTGGCACTCATTGGCCTCTCCCTTTTTGTGCCATGCACGCTTCATATTCAACAATATGATTGTGTTCCAAGGGATTAAACAAATTGATGGTATTACCTTTGGTTGCTATCCATGTTGCATTCACCACAGTCTGGTAGTGGATGCTGATGAGGCCCAATCATTGTTTCCAAAAGTCTCCATTAGGAGCTCATAACTCTGGAGCAGTGTGTAGGGCAGGTGTAAACGTAGCCAAAGAGATGAATTTTAAAACTAAAATGTGTGAGTATGGGCGTAACCTGAGGCTCAGTGTTTGTGCTCGTGTCATCCACATTGCCAGCTTAAATTTGAGTGAAAGTATTATTGCCTATTATTGCCTATTTCCATTTGATTAAAAACATAGGTATTTAGCTTTACAGTATTGTTGCATGTTCTGGTTACTGTAAATCAATGACATTTTGTCTGATATCAGAATCAGTATAGAATCAGTCCTTATACTGCTCAGATCACACAATCACATGACGTTAGCAGCCATTAGCAGCCATAACTAAGAGGTCACTGTTTCTTGGGTTTATCTCTCAAGAATCAGGAAGCCTCACACGTATACTGTATGTGACTTAAGTCTGCAGATCACTCCATCTGATGGGTTTCTTCCTCACTGCAGTGCTGCAAGGTGACCCATGTTAAAAACAGAGCCCAGAGAACAAGCACAAATCTTTCTGAATGTTTTTGATTGTCTTTTTGTTTTTTCCAACAGGAGCAGTACTTATGATTTCTGTCCATCTCACAACGTGTGTGTACATTTGCATGCATGCCTCTAGTAACTTTTCTCATGCCCTTGGTTTCCCTGATTGACTAATGCTTTCAGGCTGAATCAGTGGTGGTTGGCATGAGGGAAAGCAGCAGTGCCTCCCCCCATTCAGACTGGCTGTCCAGGCATGATGCTGTTCCTGCAACTGGAGTTGAAACTTGCTTGATTAAGACGGGTTCATTTAACGTTTCAGTTGTTTGCCCAAACACCTTCTACTTCCAACATGTTCATGCCCTGGTTGCATAAGAGGATAACAACACACATGCATGATGAAGCACCCCAAGTTAACGCGCTCTGTAACTGGAAATCAGTCCTCACAGCAAACTGTAGTCCAATCACAATTCCTTCTCCCAGCCATTAGCCTGGCCTTGGGCCTGACATTAACCATGCCAGGTTTGCTGAAATTTGGAGTCCATATTGGCTGCTGATTAAAAAGGAGGTTTTGCCTAGTCAGCACCATTCAGTGCTACCAGGTGAGGAGTCCTGGTAGTTTCTGGCATATTAGAAAGTACGACCTTGAAAGCATGCAGTAAATCAGCAGGAACTGTGGCTCAGGAGTCACAATGTAGACCAGATTCCTGAGATCCTACAAAGGCAAAGAATTAAAGAGCATTTATAAACTTTTTCTAATTCCCCACTATAATAGTGAGTTAGATTTAGGGCCTATAAATATAAACCTCAAACTGGCCTCAGATCATTTGCAGCAGCATCATTAAAGTTTGATGTGTCTGTCACAAACCCGCTCTAAGCAGCCATCTGTCTGAGCTCCTCACATCATGTCTACCTGTCTGATGTCACACCAGCACAGATTAGTTTGCTCCTTCATTCACTGTGATGTCATCTTATCGCCTTTCAACTCAATCATCTAGTTAACTTTTCTTTTCTGCCCGACGTGCCTCTGTACCTGTATTAGTTCACTGTTTGAGACAGTGATAGTGCAGTTTCCTTCTGTTACTTGAATATAACATTTGTAAGATGATTAACAGTGCTTCCATGTAGTTGATGGGTTGTTTGATTGCTCCTCTGCACTAACACATACAATGTTCTTTAATGCAGAACAGGACAACACAATCTTTCAGTCGGCTCATCTGCTTAAAAATATAAAGCTGTTGTTGAGTTTGATATCAGAATTATATCGTGGTGATTTGATATGTAGAAGCTTATCATCTGATTATTACAAATGAAGATCGTTTGTTTTAGCTGTTAATAGCTATTCCTGTCTAAGTGTGACAGTTACAAGTCAGTTTTGTCACACCATTGGTGCGTACATGAGAGCTGTAAGCAGTGGAGGAACAACTACTAAAACAGTGGCGGCAACAAATTTAATCAGACACTTAAAGCACCATCACCCCGCTGAACATGTTTAATTGAAAGAAGCTAGCAAACATCTAAAACTGGTACCACACTGTTTACCTGACCAGTGAGTGAAGGTTCCCTGCTGAACTGCTGCTGCGGTTCACACACGTGTCCAGCGTTGCTGCTGTGCCTAATGACCATCAATAATAATAATAATCCTTGTAACCAGAAAATAGAGAGGGAGAGCCCTTCACCTAGTTATTTAATAGTTAATAGTCAGTGTTTTATCATGAATATACAATTGAATTGTCCATTAAAGGAAAGTTACAAAATGTTTGTGTAGCTATCAGTTATAGTTCAGAATCAGCCAAGAAAATCTCAGTTGGTGCATCTCTGTTAAAAAGGTGTCAATGACGTGGGAAGCTGCTGAATACACTCAGAACAATAGGACTCTAGGAGTGTTGGTTGCACAACACACAACTTCTTCAAATGTGTTTGAAGACATCACTATGGGCTGTGGGAAATTTTAACAGGCATTTTCACATTTTTCAAGTTATGTAGATAAAATGATCAATTGCAGATGAATAGATAATGAAAATGATTGATAGTTGCAGCTCTATTTTGCGTCATGGCTCATTTAAAAGTAAACAGACTTGCTCCAGCTTCTTCCCCTGTTGGATCACAGCCTAAACTCACAGGACCATTAAACTGAGGAGTTATCTCTTCTGTTCTTTTACCATGTTTCAGTTACTCACAGCAGGCAGCTGTGCCTGTACTCAGTGAAACACCACACAGCCGACTGAAGCTCTGTCTGGGGAGGGAGCATATATATGCAAGGATCACTGTGGATAGATGCAGCCTCCTACCAGTGGTGTGGCTGCCTGGAGCCTGTGTCATACCCCAGCATGTCGCCCTCTCTCTGCCTTTTCCTGACGTATTAGCTCCTCTCCTACACTCCCTTGGCAGTTCCAGAGAGACATTGTTATGATCATCATACTCCCTCAGTTGCTTAAGTTGTTCATGGCTGTAGCTGTGCTCTCCTGTGGTGAGAGTTAGAGCCAGCAACAGCAGGTGGACAACAAATACCAGCCAATACAGGGCCAATAGTAGATGCATTTATAGCACCACCAAAGTACATAAGTAAGTAATGTAAGTTACTTAAAGAGAGGTAAGGTCTAGCAGCTGATTGGACAAGGGCCTGCCAAAGTCAGGAGATCTAAATATGTTGTAATATAAATGCAGAGGTGTGCTCAGTCACTGTCTTTATTTTCTGAAGAATAAAGAGGGTAAATTAGGTTAGTGTGGAATGATTTTTATTGTGATGTGGACAGTTTGAGTGGAGTGAATGGAAGGTGGGGACATCGACTGGGGCCTGGCCTGGTTTAAAGTCTGGTACAATGTAAGTTATCAGATCAGTATGGTGCCACTTTGATTGTGTCAGTTTCATTGTTCTTGTATCTTGTGGAGAGTATCTGGTTTTCAAAGTGCTGAATGACTTTGTGTTGGTGAAAAAAGTGTCTGTTGTGAAGTTGTTCTAGACACAAAACCAAAGCTGTAGCCAAGCTGTTATAAAGTGTCAAACAGGTACACAGAGACTACGTGAGCATCAAGAGTGCTGCTCAGAATGAAGACACTGTGTCCCCCATAAAAATGCTCTGTTCATTTATATAATCCATCTGTAGTAAAATAAAGCATATTAAATGTCTTTTTCCAAAGCTCTTGGCTCCCACTTCCCAGCCACTGTCTATTTGATGTGGCAGAGTGCACCATGGGAATATGTTTTGAACAGATGAAAGCATCAGCAGCTGTCACTGCGCCTCACTCAAGATCAACTTGTGTGAACAAATTAGTTCTTCAGTGGCATGGATGTGATTCAGGAGAAACTGTAGCATTTACCAGTTTTCTCATACTTACATTTATGGGTTAAGTAATAAACCAGTGGCCCAGACCTGTCGTATGAGTCAGGTACAGATAGTTTACCTCATTTGATCTGCAACCATTATGCCTTAATCTGAAGAAGGTGCAGTTTAAAAATGATACTGAAATTCAATAAAATGAAATATCTAACTAAGACAAACTTGATGCCATATTAATATTCTGTTCATCATATCATCAATATCACATTTTGCAATTCACTGAGTTTTATTGGCATATTTTGACACAGCAACTTCATAATTCAATATCTATTAGGAAAATTGTCTCACTCTGACAGCTGCCTCTTTATGGTCTTTATGCAGGTCTCGGTTCAGTGAAACATCACATACTGTAGGGTATGATATTCTCTCAAACACCTCAACCTCTCATATTATTAGTGGGGATAGGTATCATTACTGTATTTTATCAAAATGGTCCAGAAGTTTATCAGTATTTCACTTGATCATATTTTGTGCAAGTGTATGGTGATCATAGGCTGGTTTGGTACCTGTGCCGGAGGGATGAAAGCAGAACTTTTTCTTCTTCACTAGCTCAGTCTGTTTCTCCCTACCTGCAGTTTAACACACTAAACAGTCCATTTAGCTGTCACCATTGTCTGGCAGGCCACTGGGACCAGGACAAATCCCAGTGAGCCAGGGGACCTCAAACAAATCCATAGAGTTTTTACCAGTCCTTTGTGCATGAGGGTGTGCCACTTGCATGTTCCCTCACCGACTTGTCCCTCCCACCCCAGACTGGTCCCAGTGAATAAGTCCACAGCTGAATTTCTGTCCCAGTCTGACCATGGCTGTTACCATGTTCCAAAAACAAAGCTGATTATTTGAAAAAACAAATTGAGGAGAGAGAGGAGGAGGAGGCTGGTGGAGAAGTAGCGCCGAAGTGAGGGTCCTGACTCAGACCCAACTGATGATGAGAGTGTGGGCTGCAGGGAGAGACTGACTGAGCCAAAATCAAGTCTGGAATCATTGTCAATCTTTACATCAAATTAAAACTAGGGTATGCAAAAACAACTTTGTCAGCATGCAAGGTCATTGAGTAATAACATGCTGTACCAAAAAAAGGGTGCAACTAAATCATGTGCCGGTATTGCAATTTTATGGTGGTTTTCATCAGGCTTGACTAAAGTCTGAAGCTTGTCCTGTTCAGAGTGTTTGGTGATTCTGACTAAAACAGTCAAACCCCACAGAAACACGTGAGTGAGTTTCGGGGTAAGAATATGAAAATGTGCTTGTATGAGGGCCCTTGTGTCTGGTTCTTCTTGAAAAGCCTCCAGGCCAGTTCCTTAATCCCAAGCTGAGGTTAACCCCGCTGGGCAGGGCTGGCCCAGTCGGTGCAGCCAGAGAGAAGGAGCTGCAGAGCTGAGCCAGGCTCCTCCTCTGTGTCCAGCCCACTGCCAGCTCATGCTTCTTCTTTCCTTTTTTACACCACCTCCTTTTTTTCCTCTCTAATTGTATGCTTACCAACTCTGCCAGGACTGGTGAAGCTGAATTTTTCCTCTTTCCTCTTCTCCATTCACAAAGCCACGATTTTCAATTCTATACAAAGTCTGTGTGTGTAAAACTGGTTGAATGGTTAACCAGTTTAGGTGAAAGGATACAGTTAAAATGCGGTGGACTGTTTGAGTCTTTAGTTCATTTAAATGATTCGGCTATGTGCTATAAAGAAAAATCCAAGTGTAAATGCAACCAAGACCAAATTTAGTCCAGTTGTTCCTCTACAACCTGAGGAGGAGGTTTGAGACACATTGTCACCAGATGTTGATAAGCTGTAAAGAAAAAGTGTAACTGGATCAGGAACACAACAACACAGAGCTTATTTTACTATTTACAGACTTACTATTTACAGACTCTGATGACACTCTGAATACTGCTATGATAATCTTTGGAGTACTAAATATTCTCCTTTCTGTTTGCAACCACAAAGCATGGAAAAAAAACCAATTTTGCCACCCATGCAGTCCATCTGTTGGAGTCTGTATATGTGTCTGTGTCTGTTGTTTTTGAGTTTTTAGGTAACCAGCGTAACAGTTTGAATGTTATCCACAACTATTAGACGGGTGCGGGCAGTGAGATTTGCTGGGCTAAATGAGACAAGTTAAATGTGGCTAATTGTGAAATAACGTGTTATCTGATGTGGCATATAGGGAATGATAAGTGTCAATGGAGCCTTTGTCGTGTTTGTAGCTGTGCACTGTCAGAGACAGCCTGCGTCTCCTCCTCTTCAGTTTTTTATCTTTTTATTACCACAGTGAGTATATACCTTATATAGGGAGACAGATTCAGAACACACTTAGTGAATATGTTGCCCCGTCCATGAAATTTAATATTGAATCCAAGCTTTTGCAGTCGTATTTAAACAGCTCTTCCTTTTTTCACACATCCCTCTTTTCCCTCAGACCTTTGTGCTGCTTCAGTTTGACTGTCTGCTTTCTCCTCCTACCCTTTTGCATCTCTTGTACGCGCCAGCTTTCTCCTCTTTCCTGTCTGCTTGGCCAAAGCTGCTGGCATTTACTGGCACTCTAAAGCTCTCTAAAGCTGTGCCACTGTAGGCCTTAGTCATGCTCCTGGCCGCCTCCTCCTCCTCCTTCCTCATAACATTCTTCTTTCTTCCTCCTTCAACTCTGACAAAGCCCTGACAAGAATGAACCATAGAATAAGCATTGACTGCTGGGAAATTGAGGAGAATTACAGAGAATTTAAGCACAAAAAAGAAGACAAAAACTGTGAATTTAATGACACAGTCCACAGAGTGATTCCGATCCAGGCTGCAGGCTGTCCTGCAGGGACAGTTAAGGCCCAGCATGGTGAGGGGTTTGCTCTTCACAGCATCTCCACATTCAGCCCAGGGCCGATTTGATCAAGCCGTTCTGGTAAATGGGCTTGTTAAAACCCTGGCCAGCAGCCCAGAGGGAGGGCCAGCCTCTTTCTGCCATCTGCTGACTGCAAAGTCATCCTCTGCCCAGAACCAGGTGGCCCTGTTCTTCCTTTCACATTCCTGTATTCAAAGAGAAGATGTGATGCACAGAAATGAAGCAGTGGTTATACAGATAGATGATTTTAATGCCTTGCGTGGTGCATTTATGTGTTTCTATGGCGCAGACGGAGAGACAACTAAACAAACAATCATTGTTGTTTTTTGCCTTATAATACATTTTTTTACAGTAATGTAAATAATATATATATAATATATAAAATCTGCAGCCTTATCCTTCAAATTTAAGGTCTGTTAAGTGTCTGATGTAATAATTTTCCTGTTGTTTGCTCCAAAGTCTAGATCTACAGCATAACAGCTGATTCCAACTGGCCACAAGTCCAGATTTAAACATATGAAGCTGAGTGTCGATCAGATGACCAGTCTAACAACTCTGTTTGACATATATTGTTTTTTTCCTGGTTGTTCTGGGTTTACATTTGCTCAACTTGGTTTAGTATTTCTTCTGTCTTCTGTTCTGCAGTTTCTATACAGCAAAGGCTAAACAGGTTCCAAGTCCCAGCAGAGATTGTTCTTTGTGGAGCTCTCAGCGATGTGGAAAGATGCATCAGATGTGGCCTAAGAAAGGTGTGCTGAGCTGTCGGAGGCAGCGGAGTGAGGTGGCTCAGCAGGTTGGATGTTTGTGGAGGAAGCTGAAGCAGACAGTGAAGGCTTTGTCAGAGGCAACTGTAGATGAGTGATGTGTATGGTTCATCTTGACTCAGCCCTCTCTGTCACAGCAGGCTTTGAGTGTGAATACCTGCTCCAGTAGAAACAGTTTTGACTGTGGATATGGTCAGACGACATGTCACACAAACTTATTTATTTAAAGCATGTTGACACAGTTACTGTAACTACCATTTTATGACTGAAATGCTGTTTCCATTAGCATCTGAGTGATAAATCTGAACAGGGAGACTGCCTGAAAAGACAAACATCTTCAGTGCAGCGTATTTTCAACCATGACATGACAAACTCTGCAGTCCTACCATTTGCAGTTGTCTGATGACATGAATCTTCATAAGACGTAAACAGAAATAGTCTTGTTGAGCATTAGCTAGCTAGCATGCTCAAACCAACATGCAGTATACCCTACATTTGAATGTGCACATTCATCTTGGAACAAGCATCGGAAGCCTGGCAACATGTATGTGTGTGAAGGCACAGCCTAAAGTTTAATATAGTGAGCTAGCTAATTTAATACAGGCGAGGTATAGGCATAACATGTATGATAATGTAGTTACTTGACAAAATGACATCACAAACAAAAATTAAATAAAAGAAACAAAAAAACAAGAATGAATAAAATTCTGTAGGATCCCCTCAGTATTTCAAATCATTAGATTGTACCTTTGCATTTAGGAACTGAAATGTTCATCTGACAGGTAGAGTATTTAGAAACTAAATCATCGCACTATTCACCAGAGCTAATTTTACCTGTATTTGTTATCTGGAAATAGTTTTCATCCTTTTGTTTCATGTGACTCTAAACTAAATTTACCTGTGTGTTGGATCTGACTGATCTATTTCCTCTGATTTGACAAATCACTACTGTCATTTTAAAGCCAGTCGTTATTTTCTTGTAGAAATATGTGCAGATTGGCCAAGCAGGCAGTTATCTCCTAGTGTTGGTGTGGGGAGGATTAGCCCATTCAGTTTGGTTAATTGGGCTGAGCAGTTGTCAGCGTGCTGCTGGCTCGGCCTGGCTGCCATTACTCCTCATTATGTGTTTCTGTGTCAGGCTTTTAATGTCAAGGGCATTAACACAACTAAAACAATATGGAGCGCCTGCGGTGAGCTGAACCACATCTCTAAAAGGTTCTGATTGAACCCAAACTGATGACTCTTCTGCAGCTGCTCAGGCGCCACAAACGTCAGTGAAACTGAAAATACATACAGATACCAGCAGTCAGCACTTATTTATCTGTAAAACTCATCTCAGTAGTATGACGCATGTATCACCTATTCTGGTAACTTGACCTATTACAACTTCAGGTTC
The DNA here is from genome assembly GCF_046630095.1 of Trachinotus anak. Classification (NCBI taxonomy): domain Eukaryota; kingdom Metazoa; phylum Chordata; class Actinopteri; order Carangiformes; family Carangidae; genus Trachinotus; species Trachinotus anak. The sequence goes on along the minus strand of NW_027273862.1, from coordinate 1,179,195 downwards.
TTGATCTCGTCAAAATCATGTCAGGTTCAGGTCTTTTTTTTTTTTTCTATCACATCCCCAAAGTGCTATGGGACCATATTTACTAAGGAATCATGGACATTTTTTAGCATTAAATATAGGTTGCCATAGTTACTGCTGGGCTATACAAGTTTTGCACTGGTAAAATGAAGCCCTGAAATGTATGATACTTTACATGTTGCATGTAAAGTAACATACTTTTCAGGATATTCTATGCAAGACTATGAAAAATAAGGAAAGTTCAGCCACTGATCAGTCAACAAAGATCGGGAGATTTCTTCCTGTGGAGAGAGGAGTGCTTTAGGGGGATTTTTACTAAGCATCTTGCAAATGACATTCAGGTGGGAAAAAATTTGCATCGGTGCATTTTTTTAATTTAGTGGGGCATTTACAAAGACTCAAAATCTAACTGAGCTCAGTGACACTTAATGTGATTTGCATGAAATGCTACCAAATAAGATCTGATGCCAGACTGTTGTGCGTGTCTTGAAAACAAAGAATAAAAGAAAATCTCTCCTGCTGCTGAACTTGCGTATCGGTCTGAGAGATCTGAAAGTGTGTATTAACCTGAATAGCATGTTGTCAGCCAAGGAAGAAGATCAGATGCTTTTAGTGTCTAAAAAAGACACAAATCTCTGTTGGCGTCTTAGTCAATCTTATGCCTAGTGCCAATACTCCATGCAGAGACTGCTGTCTTTTGCATCCCATGGTTTCACAGAGGTGTAAAGGACATGTCTCATATCATCAGTGTTAGCTGATACCTCACTAAAATTGAGAAAGTTTTACATAACTGTCAAATGCATTGATATCCTTTAAAACATAACGTCATTGAAAACTCCAGGGTACTTTGACACAGGGAAGCTCAGCCTTTCCGCTGTTTGTCATCAGACCAGTGGGAATACATCCACCCAGAGGAAGATGATTATCAGATAAGCTTCAGCCACATTTCAGCTGAGGAGAAAGTAAACTTACAAACTTTTCAAGCTCAAGTCAGATGAGGGCAGAAAACCTGCATTAATCTGAATGTGGATAACTTTTATGTGATCCATAGTGAACATTACAAGAGGCTCAAAGTCCTACACCGTCTGACCCAGAAGGCTGCAACTGCTTTTCTTTGTGTGTGTGTTTTTGATTACACATCTGGTGCTCTAGAGCAGTGAGTGAATGTGTCATCAACAGAAGCAGTTGTAAGTTTGTTCATGGATGTGGTGGGGGTCTACATCTCCTCTGGCCGTGTGTGTGTGTGTGTGTGTCTGTCATTCAATCCCTGGCCAGGCAGGGGGTCCTGGACAGGTTTGGACAGCAGTCGGCAGATGTATGAGCCATTGTTCTCTGTTCAGAAAGCCAGATTTTCCTCTCAGTTTGTTTATGACGCTCAACAAGCTCCACTAATTAAAATCTCAGCAAACCATTTCTAACCACGTTTTAACCACGTCTAAATTTAAAACTAGCACCGATATCATGTCTGACTTTCAGACACTGAAACAATGCAACACCTTACCTTGAAGTACATAATATGCTCATGTAAGAAAAGGAGCAAAACTTCTTAAATATTGTCTAAACACAAACAGCTGTATATAAACTTAACCATTCACTTGAATGGTAAAGTGGTGTCATTAAAGCCCTCTGCCCTGAAACCTCAGAAACACATGCTCTCCTCAGCTGAATCCACATCACACTGTAGGACTGCAGCTCCTGTAAAACATCTTTGCAACCCAGATCCTGTGACAACTTCCACATGATACAGACATGTTGTTTGGAACAGGCCTGGCAGGTAGTTTTACAAACTGTGTGCATTTAAAATGCACAGTCTCAGATCACTGAGTATAAACTGATAACTGTAGTTATCAGCAGCTTTGGGGCAACAGCAGGATCACTGGAACGTTGCCACTTTGGATTCTGGCTGGAAACATCACACTGAGGGAAATCAAGTTAAACACACTGCTCCTCTCTTTAAGTAGTGCAACACGCTAAAGAGCAAAACAACATTTGTTAGTTGTCCTGGCTGTGTGAAGGTGAGAAGACGTGGATAGACATGAACAGAGCAGCCAGCTGTCTGTGCTAATGCTGCAGAAAGACCTTATCTCGCCACTTTGCACTCTGCTGACATTATACTGTATAAAGACTGCTACTGATCCCACTATTTCAGGTAGGGCCTATTTTGAACATTGTGTGTTTCAGCACTGGAGAAATTGAAATGAAATGCTGGAAATTACACTGATCACCATTAATTAAAATGTTTAGAAGAATAAAAAAAAACAAGTAACATAAATATTGAGAGCAGCATGTCTTCCTTTGGAGTTCAGGGGTGTTCTGTAATTGTTTTATTTATTTATGTATTTTAATTTTTGCCCTTTATAATTCTCACAGTTGCATAATTTTGTGGACAATGTTTGTTGTGGTTGAATCTTCCAAGTACATAGTTAGTTTGTTTGGAGGATGTCCAGGGACGTGCATCATGCCTGGAATGTTAAATATGTTAGTTGTCCCAGCACAGGCATCTCAGGTACTTGTGATGTGCCTCAGTCCTTGACTTTTACATAACAGTCTTGCTGGCAATCTTACAAGGGCAGACTTATATTTTCCCATTATTTCCAACATGGCGCAAATCTGAAATGAATGCCGTCGGATTAAAATGAAGCTGCATTTTTTACATACGACATGTGAGCAAATAAGAATTAAATGAGATTCTCAACCTGTACTTTGCTATTATAAAACAGGCAGCAGCACAGTCGGCCATCTTTTTATGTTAAATTATGGGATTGGTGTAAAAATTGAGTGGATTGCTGTGTGAAAAGAAGGTGAGCATCCACAACAGTGTTTAATTAAGGCTGCCACTCACATCTATGTGGGGATGGGTACATAAACCTGCTATTAAACAGGCCCTGGTGATACATTATTAAAGGCTGTAGTATCTATAAGCTCTGAAGTGGTCGCTTCTGCTCTCGGTACTAGAGAAACTAAGAAAATAGTTTTTCTATTCAATGTTACTACATTACAGTTCAGTTGCACATTTTATCTCACCACCTTCATTTATGATTTAGACATTCGTCTGTGATGCTTTTTCACTGTTCACAATCCATAATCTCTCTCTCTCTCTCTCTCTGTGAAGTGTAATTATGCTCGATATTACAAGTGCAACGAGCATGTTGGGGCGGAAACACAAGCAATCTGTTGAAACATCATTGTTCAAAACAATGCTGTTGCAGTTTGCTTGTTTTAATTTATAGTGCATATAGAAAAATAAAGCAATGTAATTCTGTTCTTAATTTGTTTCTTTTCCTCTTAAAAATAACAAAAAGATGTGATAGGAGTAAAGTTAAAGTACCGGATCAATAAGCTGTATTGGTCAGGGGAGTAGTACATTAAAATCTTAATGATACCCATCCCTACACCTATGTCTGAATAGCATCGCTTTAACAGATAGATGAATGCAGTAATGTTGCATTTTCCATGTCTGAGAAGGATGTAGAATTAAGGAGTCTGGTTGCAGCACTGGTTGGTTGTGACTTGTTGTGAAGCGGCTCCTTCTCCTCATCTTCAGAGCAGCTCTCTTTGCCCACCGGAGGAACAGCTCCTCGTCTACCCAGCAGATAAACCAGATTTAAGCTCTGCTGCTGACGTTGGCCTACATTAGGGGCTGTGCACTGACCAGTAAGCCATAATCTTTATCCATCCATGCTAGGATGTATTTGTCTGTCTGTATGCCAGTCCACTCGCTTGTTCTGGCTCTGTGTTTGAGCAGATTGGAAACTGAGTTTGCAGAATGGAGTCTGGATTATGTAAACTCAGGATATCTTGGCTCACCACCCCCACACTCCTCCCGGTAACTCCTCTCCTCCCCCACAACTTATTTAATGATGATTTTTCAGAAGCCATTGCTGTTTTGCTGTCTGTTAAAGGTGCAGCAGGCAATGCTGGAGAGTGGCTGTTGATATTTGAATTCAACACGATGTCTTATACGGTGTAGAAGTGGATACACTTTCTCATAGCTGAAGCAAACCAAACTGTCATCAAAGATGCAACATGCACAGCACAGTATGACCTATTGGCTCTGTGAAACATAGCAAATCAAATGTTACCCACATGGAAACACAGCAACCTCCACATCCATCTTCATGCCCTTCAACTCTCTGAGGTATCGCCATCATAGGACAAATCTTGGTTGGCTGCCACAGCAGTGGGCTGGTAGACTGTCAAAACATCCATTAAGTCTTTGAAGTTTTTACTGGGCCCGTCAGCCTCTTTAGCAGCCCTGTCTATGCGCCTGTCATTCGGGGTGCAGATAAAAAGGGCTAAATCCAGGGCTGAATTTCTTTCTTTCTGACCGTGCAGCCTCATCGATGTTTACGCAGCTCTGCACCCTTGGCTGATCATAGCACCTCTTTTTCAATTTTTGTTTTTCTGACATTCTCCTCTTTGGCTGTTCCTCAGCCATCTCTCCTTCCCAACAATGTGATGAGTATATATTGACGTTCCTGCATTCACTCACCTTAACATCACCGTCAGTGTGCAGTCCCGTTCAATCCCATTCAAAACTCCACACGTTCTGGCGGCGATGGAAGGGTAAACTGTTCCTTCTTCTTCCCCTGGTAATCCTTAACTTAGCACTATCTGTTAGTGTGTGGAAATACTGTCTCTTGTTCCCACTGCCCCCTTTCCCCCATCTCCCCTCCTCTCTTCTTCTTTCCTGTTGGTGAATGGCTGGAATTGGTCTGGACCAGTTTGCTTATATCCCGTTTACAGAACCAAGGCTGTGTAGGAACACCCAATTTTTTTTTCAGCACACAGACAGAACAGACAGCTAACAGACCATGAGGAGACATTCACTGAATTTAGTCCACCAGTAATTGCCCCCCCGCACAACCCATCACTACATACACTGGAAGAACAGTTAATACTCAGGGTCTCCATAGAGACTCCGTAGGTTTAAAAAAAATATGCATAAAATGGTTCAAAGGAGATCTTTCTCTGTTTCTCTGTATATCTCTACCCCCCCAACACACAGAAAAGTCAAACTTGACTTTTTTTTTCTTTTGGTGTGGTTACTCACTTAAAGTGGACATATTATGCTTTTGGTGAATTTCTCTCATTTATATACTCTTGTGATGTTGGATGTCCATGTTACACAGTCAAAGTAACAAAATTGAGCTGAACTTATGTTAAAATGTTCCCTGTAATATAAAAGTTTTTAGTCTGCTCTGAATACTTTGTTCCAGCGTTTTTTTATACATTCCCAACACTCTGATGTGTGAACATCACCTAAGTCCATAAACAGATCACCGCTCTGGGCCTCAGCTCTGGGTTCAGCATGCCCCAGCACCGGAGCATTACAGCAAATTACAGGCTGCAGGGACTGCTATGTCACCCACCACAATGTCAGGAAGAAAGTGTTTCTGTTGTTACTGCAGTGGAGGGAAGGCAACATCAGACACCAGTGGATATCATTTGTATTTTTTGGACCTCTCACAGCAGCACAACCCTCACATTTTTGTCTGGACTTTGCATTTCACGAGACGAGCAGGTTCAGCAACCACCACCTGCCAGCAGGCCTACCATGATTGTCGGTTATGCTGCTACTGATGGACAGGCAGCCCTTATTTTATTGGGCCAGTGTGTCGATTCAGAAACCCAAACTGTAAGTATATCACTAAAATATTGTTTTCTTTGTGGTTTATTGTCATCAGCCTACACATTACTAGCTATTTCAGTGAGCAACTGTGGTGGTGGGTTTGTTTTTTACTCTGAACACTGCCTGAAGTTATGATACCTTGCTAACTTGCTGGCCTTTGAGTTTTCACCAACAATTTCAGATGTATATCAGCTCGATTCAGTCTTGTCATCGTGTAAAGCAAAGGCCAGTCTTGACAGCAGTCTTAGCAGCATGTGTTAGCATGTATCCTAGCTATTGATATTAGTCGCACAGTAGATAATGTTATCTCAGATCTAGGATTCTCATTCTAATGGTGTGGCCCTGACATTAATGAGTTCTGTGGGACCAAGAAATCTTCTGTGTTTTTTGTAAAGTGGCTAACAGAGGGTAACACTGTCTAGCGGTGTATATGGATTCTTACCATAAGGTTATACCTGTAACAGGAGTGGTGTGATTTTTTTTTAATCTTGGCACAGATGAGAAATTGAGGATGAGGTTAGTCAATGATTTCAAACAGTTTATCTCAAAGAACCATTGACGGGTTTCACATCAGTAAAAAGTTGGATGTGACCCACTTTTTCCTACATCCTCGTTTCACTCTGCTTCACTGTTGAGCTGCGAGAAACTCTGTGTAAACAATATGTGTGAACTGATTAATGTAATGTTGACATGACCTCTTTGTTTGGAGAAGAGGCTACAGCTTGTGAAACTGAAGTCAGTCGTGCACTCTTTTCCTCTTTCAGTAGATCAGAACATGTCCTGCACCTGCAGCATCTGTGGGTGAACCGGTGTCCATGGAAGCAGAGAAAGTGTCGAAGATGTCGAGAGGTAAAGATTTCTTTCAAAAAATATGGATAACAGCATATACTAAACTAAAGATGTGTAATATAATTCTCGTGAAAATATAGGGAAAGTGTTTTCAGAATTTAAAATCATGGAAACGTTTTCCCACTAGAACTACTGTAAATACTAAAATTAAAATAAAAGCAACTTTCCAAATCTAATAAGACTTTTATCACATTCATCAGTTTATATCAACACTGGCAGTGGCCCTTTTAGGAGTTGAATTAAAGAAGGAAATATTTAATTGTCAATAATCATGACCAGATCACCTAGAAATGAAATATATCGAATGCCTTGAAAGTCAGATTTGATAATTTCACTGCTCACTTTATTGGTTTACAAATTTTGTTGTCATTTAGGTTGCATACTGTATAGTACCATTAGAACCACACATCCTGTTAAATAAATGCTTTTTCTTCATTTAAATGTATCTGCAGTTGTACCTTGACGACCCTAATGAAACAGTCTTGATATGAATGTTGTTGTTTTACAGATTATCTGAGTCACCTTATGACATTAATTTTAGATGAGGAGTTCCTGGACCCAACAGACTCTCCTAACAGTATGAAAGAACTTCAGGAGGAAGTTATCGCTGTATGGGTGGGTGGGACAACACCTTAGGTCATCCACAGGATGGACAGTCTGACCTTCTGCTCTGACAACTCCACCACCAGCTGACACAACTGTAATAAAAAAAAGCAGAGTAGAAGAAACTCTTCACCCACATGGAGGACCGGGGCCTGGAAGAGCTGCAGCAGGAGCACTGAGGCCGGTCCATTCACCGTGCTCGATGCATCATGGCACCCATCATAGTCAATCATAGTGGTGTTGTTAAGCTGCCAGTATCCAATTAGAGGAGATTACACTCTAAGAGTCTTACAATGACCATGCAGGTCCTCACCATGTGTTTCCTCCTCATACATGGATCACAGAGGAGCTGGCGCTGATACCAATTCATGTTCAGATCAACATAGCCTTTTACCTGCATGCCATATGTTGCAGTGCACAGGGGATTTACCTTGGCTGTTGGAGGCACGTTTCAGTTTGTGGATTGTAACAGCTAAAAACTGTATTTTGGTGTCACTCATTTTAACTTTACCACTTATTTGTAACTGTAAGAAGCAATAAGATGACTGCTGGTTATAAAGTTGTCCTGTGGTTTAGTCATGAGGTGGAATAATGTGACTTACAATTTTATTTATAAGTAAGCCTGTGAATATTCTCATTTGTCCAGATCATAGTATCTCAAAGGAGTTTTAAATCGAAAGCAACTGGACTTGGTTATTTGTCTAGGAAGACGTTTCTCTCATCCAAGAGGCTTCATCAGTTCTTTCTCGCACCTGACCAGGCTGGGACTGGTCCAACTATCTGGTGTGGAGATCCAGGTATTTTTAACCTCTGGGAGGGGTTTTCACAAGGCTGATGATGTCACTGGTTCCCTTTGTGCTCCATGTGCCAACGACAGTCGTTAGAGTGACTGTCTTGGTGGAGAGTTGGTTTCGACTTCATTAGTGCCCTATTGTGTTATAACGACAGTCGTTGGAGTCACATGCCACTTGTGAAAAGTTGTTTTTCTTAGAGGTTAAATTGTTGAATCTCCTGGGAAGGGATGAAAGGGCAGCAGGACAGGAACCTCCACACTGGGGTATACAGAAAACCCACACATACAGACCAATATCTACTTTTTGACTCACACCACCCCCTGGAACACAAGCTTGGTGTTATCAGAACCCTGCAACACAGAGCTGATACCGTACCCACCAGCTCACAGGCTCAAAGGGTAGAACACAAGCACCTGAGAGGCACCCTCACAACTTGTGGTTACCCCAACTGGACCTTTGTGAAAACTGCTTCTGCTTCCAGAAAGAAAACCAGCAAAATGGTTGAGAAAGAAAAACCAAACAAGAGAAACAACATAGTCATCCCATATGTGTCTGGGGTATCAGAAAAACTCAGGAGGATCTTCAACAAACACCGTATCCCTGTGTATTTCAAACCCAGCAACACACTCCGACAGAGACTGGTACACCCCAAGGACAGAACACCACACACCCGAAAAAGCAATCTGGTGTATGCAGTCCAATGCAATGAGGAATGCAAAGACCTCTACATTGGAGAAACAAAACAACCACTGCATAAACGCATGGCCCAACACAGGAGAGCTAACTCCTCAAGCTTGGACTCTGCTGTCCATTTACATCTTAAGGAGAAAGCCCACTCCTTTGAGGACAGCAAGGTTCACATCCTGGACAGAGAGGACAGGTGGTTCGAAAGAGGAGTGAAAGAAGCCATCTATGCAAAAGTAGAGAAACCATCCCTCAACAGGGGAGGAGGCCTCAGACACCACCTATCTCCAATTTACAATGCTGCCCTTTCATCCCCAGACACATATGGGATGACTATGTTATTTCTCTTGTTTGGTTTTTCTTTCTCAACCATTTTGCTGGTTTTCTTTCTGGAAGCAGAAGCAGTTTTCACAAAGGTCCAGTTGGGGTAACCACAAGTTGTGAGGGCGCCTCTCAGGTGCTTGTGTTCTACCCTTTGGGCCTGTGAGCTGGTGGGTACGGTATCAGCTCTGTGTTGCAGGGTTCTGATGACACCAAGCTTGTGTTCCAGGGGGTGGTGTGAGTCGAAAAGTATATATTGGTCTGTATGTGTGGGTTTTCTGTATACCCCAGTGTGGAGGCTCCTGTCCTGCTGCCCTTTCATCCCTTCCCAGGAGATTCAACAATTTAACCTCTAAGAAAAACAACTTTTCACAAGTGGCATGTGACTCCAACGACTGTCGTTATAACACAATAGGGCACTAATGAAGTCGAAACCAACTCTCCACCAAGACAGTCACTCTAACGACTGTCGTTGGCACATGGAGCACAAAGGGAACCAGTGACATCATCAGCCTTGTGAAAACCCCTCCCAGAGGTTAAAAATACCTGGATCTCCACACCAGATAGTTGGACCAGTCCCAGCCTGGTCAGGTGCGAGAAAGAACTGATGAAGCCTCTTGGATGAGAGGCGAAACGTCTTCCTAGACAAATAACCAAGTCCAGTTGCTTTCGATTTAAAATTCCTTTGAGATTTATAAGTAACAAAATTCAAAAATTTTGAAATTGTTAGAGAACTAAATCTTAAACAGATCATCCTCACAATAAAGGTTTTCAAAAGTCTTTTCTAATCCTGTCTGCTTTCTAGAATAAGAGCGTACAACTAGAATAAATGTTTTATTGCTCATTATATTCCTTAGTAACACAGCTCATATCTGATTGATACGACCAAAAATAGAGTTAAAGTCTAGGTCTAGTGGTAACCTCCGGGGGTGAAAAATGAACATATGGTAAAAACTGCAGTTCTTCAAATGGCCACTTGAGGCTGGCGCCAAAAGTGAGTCAGTCCCTATAGACTGCCATGTTAAAATACCCAACTTTACAGCAGAAATAGTTTTACAGGCTGGTACAAAAACGGGTTTAGTCTCTATAGCTAAATTTATAAATTTATAAATTGATAGCATTTAAATTTTATTAAGACTTAAAAGTTATGCATTTCACTGGACTTCTGGCAAGTCAGAAATTTTGGTCAGCCATCTTGCAGTTTGAGCAGGTCGGTAGTCATATTTACCTCATGGCTGCTGTCTAAAGATCTTTTATAAACTGTGGTGAGCCTATTGTAATAAACTGGAGTAGTAGTTACCATTTGGCTATATCTGTCATCTTGATTGAGACTACCATATGTTAAACTGAATTTCACTGAAGAGTAGACACTATATTGTCTGCATATACTGCTCTGTCTTTCTTTTTCTCTTCTTATTGCTGTCTTTTACTCTTTTAGTCAACATTGAAGGTGCAGCCATCTTGTTTTAATAACATTTAATACAATTATTACCGCACAAAATCAACCAGATTGTCAACATCTCTATCCATGTTGTGGGCTGTCAGTATAGCCATGTGACAGGCACTGGCTGTGCAGTAAGGTCAGCTGAAATGTGTTAGCTGAAGCCTCTAAACCTTTGTATTGGAGTGTAGTTCACTATGACAAACCAGATGATACTCTCAAGTGTGTGTGTATAAAAAGAACAACTGCCAATCACAGATTGAATACTACTGAGTAAACCTATTCATAAGAGAATCTACTCAGCCAACTCTAGGTGAAGTCCAGCAATCGTGACCCTCCACCCTGAAAGTCTGTTAAACCTGAACTGATTTACAACCTGGAGATGTGCACACCCCAGCCAAAGGTTTGCAAGACAAAAGCTAATTCAATTAGCACTGACAGAAACTGACACAAGTCCCAGTTGTGCTGTCACCTTAACCAAACACAGGCCTCAAGTTTCAAGTGGGTGGCAGGTCAACAGTATTAAGTTCTAGCCTGGCACCACTGACTAACAATGCACAAGTAGAAATCACTTCACCAAATAAATGAACAAATAAATAATAGTCAACTTAACTAAGACAGAAATTCAGACTATGTAGCAATTCACGCAACTCTTCAGTGGTAATTGAATAAACTGAAAGTAGTTGAACAGGCATTTCACAATACACCACTGACAAGGTCACAGCACCACTAATAAAAACCTATTGAAAAGAGAGTGTACTCAGCCAGCTCAAAGTGAAGTGAAGGAATCCTGACCTTCCAGTTCAGACACACCTTGAAAGTGTGTTAAACCTGAGCTAGCTGTGCAGGCCCAAGCCAGAAGTTAGCAACACAATAGCTAATTCAGTTATCATTGACAGAAACTGACACAAGTCCCAAACAACAAATCACTGAAACCAAATACAGGCCTCAAGTTTAAAGTGGGTGGCAGATCAACAGTATGAAGTCCTAGTCTGGCACAGCTGACAACAGAACACAAGTAGACAATGCTACACTAAATGAATATTACATCTACAAGTGAATTTCATGCTTCAGAGATGAAAGCTGCAGCAAAAATAGACCTGGCACATAAAAATAGTAGTGCAGGGGAGAGAGCATGAGATCCTTCGGTCATGATACGCACACACAGACACACACACACACACATAGACAGACAGGAAGAGGAGCTGTTGGATTGAAACAGCTAATGGGGGCCCTAATAAACAAACACAGCGGATATAACAGCTATGGATTTTTTTCCAACAGTAGCAGCAGAGCCAGGATGTGACCCAGCTGGGTCTTGTGGACATTAGGTGTAATGTCACCACACAACATCTGTGCACAGATGTTTAGGTCATTGTTGACTTTACAGAAATGAAACTTGCGAGATCCTTAGACTTTGAGGTGCCATCAGCCACATACTCCACAGACAAAGGCTGTAATAATGGGATTTGTAGGTAAGGCTTCCAACGTTTATATTTTGCCAACTCTGATAATTATCACATTTTGTCCAGTAGTGGGTTTGTTGCTAAACCAGATGTACATGATGGCAGACAGGAGATTTACTAAATTGGTGATTGGCAATAATTAGCCAGGGTTTTTCTTCCTCCTTTATTAGCGATGGTTTACATCCATATATTACACACCAAGTTTCCTCACTTACAGGAACCAAATTAATCCCATAATTCGGCTTTGTTCTTTCTTGGTGTTCTTCTCTGGTATGTGATAAGTACGAGAAACAATGTTGTCCACAAGATGATGATTAACTAATGACAGTTGATGTGTGTGATGGGAGGAGGAGGCCAGGTGAAATAATTAGGTCAAATAGCCCCTCACCCAAAGTTTCATACTTTCTGTCTCTCCTCGAACATGTTCATGGTTTTGCATGATGCTGAAATGTGACATCAGCTGTGTGAAGAATGGAAAAAGATTTGAGCTTTGAACCTTTTGTTCACAGCTCAGACTCAAGCTCCTTGCAGCCCTGAACAGGATATGAATGTGTTAAACACATGAAGAAGTAAAAAAAAAACCATTCAGTTTTTGATACTCAGAGCTGATTGAGGCCCAACATCCAGCTGACAAACTATTAAATCATTTGTTGAATCAAGAGTTGCACTATGGTTAATTCCTTGTGGTGTGTGGGTGTGTGTGGTCACAGATAGAGAAGCCTGTCACAACCCAGTTGGGAAACCCCGAGAACATCAGCATGTCTAGTATCCAGGTAATTGATGACAGGGCTAGCTTTGCTCCTGAGTGTAGGAGCAAACTGGATTTGCTTACAGACCTGTAACACAGCCTGCTGTAGTGAAGGCACCATGGCATCCTTGCACGCCAGAGTACTTCTAATGTACTTCTGATGGCTTCTTCTGAAAGGTTGTTTGATTCACCATTAAATGAAGCCCACCACTTAAGTTAGTGGTATATCCTTTAGATCAACAGATTAACATTACAGCCCAGTGCTATTTTTGATCTTTAAAGATGGGCATTTTAATGTAGCAGAGCAGACTGCAGAGTGCTGCACATGACAAGGCACATGCAGATAGTGAGTAAAGTTACTTACAGACAACAAGCAAAGCAGCCGCAGCTGCCGCTTTCAGTGTTTTTTAGAACCAAGATTAGTCCATAAACATTGTAAACATTTAGCTGGCAGTGCAAATACACAGAGTGCCCCAAAAATCACAAATCAATAGTGTTGTTGACTTGTCCCTGAATGTAATCCTGTTTTTTTTTTAAAATAATAATACTGATGTTCTAATTGTAGCCCACAACTATGCAGGATTGTTTCCTTTGATTTCCTGTATTCATTGCCTGGCAGGAGGAACAACATGTGCATTTCCAAACTGAGGAGTGCTGTGTACATTTGCACATCATTAAGTTAGTTAATACACATCAGACAGGTAAGATATTACACACAGATACCAAATTTAAACCTTCAAAATTATTTGGAATAAGTCTGTCATCCTCAGGATGAATCCAGAACTCCACCAGAGCTGTGAGGGCCTCCTCTGAGGTCAAAGAAAAAATTTCTCCAGCCAAGTTCATTATTACAGCTTCCAGTAGTGTAGTGTAGTGTTGGCATTACTGTGTTCATAGAAGCACATCCATATACAAATTTCCTTGTTCCATCAGTGGATTTATTCATCCAGGTGCTGTTGGTTTAGTTAGGTTGATTCTTCTCCCAAAATATGACTAGAATAACCAAACTGTTGACATTGACCATACATGTGAAACCACAAAAAAATACATATTTAATATTTAAACCAAAGAACATTCACAAAAAGTGTCACTGGTGCTTTTACCATACTTAATTAGTTTATATCAGGTGATGTATACACAGCATACACATAATAACTTTTTAATGCTTCTCATAAAAACCATAGTAAGAGAGGGATAGATATATTTTTTTCATTTGTGTTGTTTGTCACTACAGAACATTTGTTTTCACTGAAAATAAGGAGCCCTGGATGATCTTGGCTCAATCCCAGATCTTTTCAGTTCCTAGAAACGCCTGTGCTGAGGGGTGAAGGTCACATTAGGTAGATAGATGCCCTCAGTGTGTCAGGATTGGGGAAAAAAGTATGTTACAGGGGTTGAGAGTGTAAGATGTGTGTTCATGCGTACGCTGTTGAAGAAGGAATTCCTTCCTCCTTATGCAAAGTACCATGTGTGGCTTTGGGATTAGAAAGCAGCCTTTGTCTGTGAGCTGCAGCAGGTTGGTGTTGGGTGGAGGGCTCAGGTTGCTGCTGGAGGAATGGCTGGAGGGGAGAGGTGAGGATGCCTCAGAGAGAGGAAGGGACCAGGGCCCAGAGACAGGAGGACGATTGTCCTCAGGCATGCCTCAAAGGTGCTATGTGCAGTATTTCCAAAGCATTCAATCAATACCACATTCATTTTTAGATGTCAGTGTAATTACTGTTTACAGATTAAACCATCATCAAGACATGTAGCTGCCTCTGATTGGCTATGAAATCAGTAATCAGGAGTGTTCTACAGTACAGTTATTTCTTATGTGCAAATGTGATCTTATTAGGACTGCAAACGCAGGATTATTTGCTTATATTTTGTTTTTATTATTATTATTATTATTATTATTATTATTATACATTTTTGGCATTTGTCCTGAAAAAAAAAAACAGTTGATTGATTTTCCATCAGTCAACTAATCCATCAGTTGACAGGTTGTTTGATCACTAGCCACTACACTATGATTCATCACTAGTAACACTTGTCAAAAAATATTATTATTTATATTATATAAAATGTTGTGACAAATTACTGACAGGGTTTGACTTTATTTAGTGAATCCGGTGGCACCACTCAGATTTCAGTTCACTCCTCCCAGTGCATTGGAGGTGTGCCAAGCAGGTCTCTGCTATTTTCATGGCCAGGGTCACCAGGGATATGGGGTGAGACCATAAACAATAAATTATAAGTGGGTGTGTTCGATTTTTCATGGAACTTTGTTAACTGTTTTCAGCGAGACCATTTCCAACCCGTCTGTTGATTTACTCTGCAGTAAAACCTGTGTAGAATAATTAAGCAAAACATTAAGTTTAACATGCACATACTCATCAAAGTTTACCTGTGGCTGTGCATAGTTGTAGTTTCACAGAATGCATTATCACTCCAATGAGACTGAGATGGAACAGATACTAGCTGCTGTCAGATGGCTGTAAAGAGCAGATCCCCAGAGTAAAGGCCTCTAACTGTTGTTGATTATAGAACTGGCAAGAATCACATCACTTCTTAATTCTAATCTTGTCTGGCTGGCATTAAATCAGAATAAAAGCAAAACGTGAATAAAGGGTTTTGTGGGATTTGAGAAAGGTAAGTTGTGCCTTCATAAAGTAAAGTGACAGAAATATTGAAGAACACAAGTTTGCTGAGCTTTCAACCTGCTCCAAGCAGACAAACAGCAAATCACACTAGACTCAGTCATTGTTGGCACCAAGACTGCAGTACATCACTGGTTCAGCATATAAAAGAGCACTCAAACATCTTGAGTTTGCTATTCACAAGAAACATCTGCTGATGTTGCCTTGCAAAGAAGAGATATGAGACTTCCGATCAAGAATTGTTGATTTGCATAAAGCTGGAGAGGGTTACAGAGTCATTTCAAAGAGTTTAGATATTGATCAGTCCACAGTCAGACAAATAGTGTGTAAGTGGAGACAATTTAGTTCTGTGGCTAGTCTCCCTAGAAGTGGGCATCCAGCCAACATGACTCCAAAGGCAGAATCCTCAATGAGGTAAAGAGAAACCTCAGAGTAACGGCTAAAGGCTTAAAGGAATCATTGGAGCTGGTTAACATCTCTGTTCATGAGTCTATCATATGCAAATCATTGAACAGTGGGTGTGCATGGCAGGACAAAAAAAAAAAAAAAACACCTGAAGTTTGCCAAAGAGCAGCTTGACACTCCACAACATTACTGGTAAACTTGTTTGGACTGATGAAACATCCATTTTACACCAAAATTAGCAGGTGTAAGTGGGTTTTTTTTAGAAACATGGGTAAACCTGCGCTTGATTCCTTTTGCACAGAGTTTGTCTCTGTTTGGAAAGAACACACACAACTGCAGTGTGCAACTGCAGCACATTAAGTTACAGAGCACACAGACAGACACAGGGGAGAAAGAGTGAGCTGTTAGCTGCCATGCAGACTCTCATCCCCAGGTTAGAGTTCCTGTAAGTGTCAGAGCCTCTATGTGAGGCGACCTGTGATTGTGTGTTTTTAAAACTTCTTTCAGGGCTGTGGCTCAATCTTTTATCACTTAGCGCAGTGTAGCTGCAGTCTTTCTTGTTTAACAGCATCGTGCTGGACAGGTGACAGGTCTGTTTACAGTGTTTGTTCTCTGAAAGACATCACAGCACAGAAAAGGGGCTGTGAGAAATTTGAGTGCTCACCCAAATATTGTGTTTACATAAATGCCCATCAGGGTCAGAGCTGATAAATACCCATATCTACTGCCGAGTCATTTGACCCACGAGTGAATGCCGACTGTACCCTTTCACATTGCTGACAAAAACCTGATGCTAGCGAGTCTTAGTGGGTTTTTTGACCAGTGGAAAGGGGGCTCAAGGATGAATTGTTAGGGAAGAATAAGTAACACTGTGTATGGGATAAAAAAGATACTGACATGGAAACATCATCCTAACAGTAAAGTAAACTTTATTTGATAGAATGAAGTTTCTCAAAGATTCTTACAGGATAATGTCAGGGTGGCTCAACCTGCTGGAGCTCAGTAGAAGTTGGCTGATGCAGCAGGACAATGACCCCAAACATCAAAGTAAATCTACTACAGAAGGACTTCAGAACAAGAAAATCCACCTTCTGGAGTGACACAGTCAGAACCCAGAGCAGAGATGCTGTGGAATGACCTGAAGAGAGCCAATCACAAACATGGGGCCAAACTTCCTCCTGAATATTCTGCAGGTCTGATCTACAACTACTGGAAGAGTTTGGTTGAGGTTATTGCTGCAGTCCAGTTATTAAATCCAATGGTTCACTTATACTTTTCACCAGTACTCTGAAAGTTTAATGGGTCTGTTCAATAAAGACACAAAAGATTATTGCAAAAGATAATTGTGTGTTATTAGCTTGAGCACATTGTATATGTATAAGTGTCTTGGAGCGGTAATAGCTCCATTGATTTATAGTGTTTTGTGGTAGTGTGACCTTTAGATGAAGATCACATTATGTAACCAATTAATGCAAAGCACTGCACTGCAAAGTGTTCATTAATTTTTTCTTGCCACATAGGTCCAAATTAATCTGTTTCAATTTAGGCAGACTTCCCCAGAAACAGGGTTTTATGGGGGTCATGACCAGTAAGTCACATACATTTTAGGAGGTGAGCTTCTTCTAAGTCTAATGAATAACCAGCGGCTGCCATATTTGTCACTGACTGGTGCAGAGGGTGACTGAATGACTTGGGTGCCGACATGTTTTCAGGAGTAGCACAGTGCAGATTGATTGAAGTGTTGAGGTGCAAGGCTGGCAGTGCTGCTAAGCAGAGCACATGGTCTCAAGGATACAGAGGGAGGCTGTCACATAGAAAAAGAAGGCCATTGGAAACACATTACGGCTTTAGGAGCACGGGGCTGACTTTGTGCTGACTGGATTCTGTCCCTAATGTCGTTGCCTTGGTCTGGCTGGGTCTGAGGAGGTAATTCATCGTCCCCCAGTAGTCTGTGCTGACTCAGATGCAGGCGGTGCCCAGCTGTAGCAGGCAAAGGATACCCTACTGCTGCTTGATTCATTTCATTCAATCATTTCTTGTGGTCATTTCTATGTTGGTGGGGCTCTTACTTCCTTGAACAGACAGTAGCTCTACTGACCTTTAGCCGAGGCATCAGTCACCTTGCAGCTCCTTCAGCAGCTCTAGAGCGAATCTTCCATTACCGACATGTCAATATAAGCTGCTGTTTAATAATGCAGTAGTATCACTGACTGGACAGCACCAAGCACAAGGACTGCAGCTGCCTCAGGCTGCCTGCCTTCAAAGCCACTGCTAATAGAGAGTGATGTAAAAAAGCAGCCTGTATAAACAGCAGAAGAATAATATGTTTTGTTTTTATTTTTTACCTCAACACTCTAAAGTAACATCTATCATGACATGTTCCCACACTCCACAAATTAACTCATCTGCCACTTCGTCAGCTCCCTCCACTCTTTTCTCTCCAACCTGTGCGGACCGTCTAGAAGTGATTCATTTTTTCCATCTCCTCACTCCTCTCTCTCTCCAGTCTGCTTTCCTCAGCGGAAATAGTCGTCTCACCAAATCCACAGGTTATGATGAGGCAAATCCTCAAACCCAACATTTGAGCTTGTTTCTGAGTCCAAGGCTTCCCAGCCTACCACTTCTTGCCTTTTCTTCTCTGTTCCTGTGTGGAGAGAGAGAGAGAGAGAGTACTATCAGGCCCTGAAATCCAGCCACTGGATCAGTGGTGACCGCACAGACACTTGACAGTTATAGTGTTGGTGGTGATGTAGTAAGAACAGTAGCAGCAGCACCGGTGTCCTCACACCCACCTTCATTTTATTAATTTCACAACCAAGCAGTCAGTTGTTGCCTCGAAATTAGGATAAAAATATCAAATAGTAAAACAAATAAATAAAAAGGCATTTTTAAGTGAACTTCACCACATTGATTTCAGGTGGCTATTCTTCATTTCAGGTGTAATTAACAGTGTGTGTGTGTGTGTGTGAGAGGGAGAGAGAGGGAGAGAGAGGGAGACAGAGAGAGAGATCAATAATAATAATAGTAATAATAATAATATGAATAATAAATATGCTATTCCCTTGTTTACAGAGTGGACATGCAGCAGACGAACTCAGCACTGCTGCTGGTCCCCTATTCTCATCTGTGGCACAGATGTGTTGGCAGTGTTATTATTTTAATGTTTAAATGCAAAAAAGTGCTGCTAATTATCCATTTATGGTTTTCATGATCAAACTTGGTGAAATTATTTCAGTTTGTGTTATTACTTAATTTATTTTCAGCACATTTCAACTGTTTCATGATAATTCTGATAACCGTGATCATTTTGGTCACTATAACAGTGATGTTTTTATACCGTTTCATCTCTAATTATTAGTATTACTATAAAGAAGTTATTTAGGATATTATTTTACATCTGTCTCAAGTCTAGAATTGTTTTTAAGCATTTGAGGGAAAATTCAAATCATTCAAGATTAAGTCCAAGTCTCAAAGACAAATGCTTTTTTGCTGTGGAATCAACTTTCTTTGCCAAGTCATATGCATCAAGTCAAGTGATCCTCCTCCAGCAGTGATTGATGTGATGAAATGTGGCATATGCAACTTTCCCTGCTGCACTCTACATGGATCTTGAGTCCAACGCTGTTCTGATAGGATTCAGTCTCCTCATCTGTGGTGGATGATACACTGCCAGTTATTGTGGTGATTACATGAGAGTGTGTGCGTGTGTGTGTGTGTGTGTGTGTGTGTGTGTGTGTGTGTGAGAGTGTGGAGCAGATAAGAATGTGTCTGAAGGTGACTTCAGTGTGAGGCATCACTTTCTTTGTGCATGGTTTGAGAAGTCAGTGTGTCCTCAGGCAAGACATGATATTCTCAGACTAATCAGCTCCACACTGAGGCACTTTTAATGAGACTTAGTGATGAGTATGATTGCCATGGGAGAAGTGGCCTCTTTTCTAAGGAGAGTGGCAACAAATCAACTGACAAATCTTAACCCATCACTGCCATTTTTAAGGCATTTTCTTAAATGGGGGAAAAGTGCTGTTGCCTCAGAATGCCCAGACATGACTAGTATCTTTTTAGAAAGCCCAGACACAACTGCTAATCCATTGGGAAGAATATGCTACTGTGGCTAGGACTCCAAATAAAACCCTGTGCAGCTGGTCCTTTAAAGCAGGGACTCAAACTCCCCTTTCATTAGCTGCCAGTGCCCTCCTTTCTCCTGCAATGAGGCTGCTTCTTTATTGCATTATTACCTCTATCTATTGGGTAAGGGTTATCATTGGTTTCTGAAACCACAAGTGCAAAACAGACCTGCATTATAGCTCCTCCAGCTCCTTTTCCCTCTGCCCTCGCACTCTGTGTGTGGTAGAGGCTTCATGGAATTCATGCCTCATATCAAAGGATTTGACTTTAAAGACTAATTGCTGTAATTTGTAATTTTTTGAATGAACAAGTTAAATGGACTCCTGCTGGAATAGAGCACACACACACACACACACACACAGCCGCTGAGAACTAGTCTTGCATGCCACACGTCACCTCAGGCCAGTCCGTTTCAGTGGCTGATCACATATTGAGTCTCCTCTCGTGCCTCTCTTCCTGAGAGCCATTTCACACTGATGCATTGCTGCCATTCATCATTCCAAGCTGCCAGAACCAAGCAGAGAGTCATATGATACTGACTTCGTGTGCCAAATGGAAGCAGACCTAAACCATTTGTGTGACATTATGCTTGAGTTCTACCATGTCTGCACGGCCAGGGCAGCTGCACTTCACCCTGTTGGCTGTTAGCTGCTGGAGGCAGAGCAGGAGGAAGCAGAGTGCAGTAGGTTACTCAGTGGGAGGCTAATCACCGGGCTCCATGTGGGCCCTGTTTTTCTAAAAGCTAAGATCATCTTAAAAGTAATCTTTAGAGCTCTTCCTTAACTTGCACGGTGTTTCTGAAAAGGGGGATGTCATGTCTTTTCAAAATAAATCTAATGACATCAATCAGACAGCACATGTGTTTGCACCTTCAGTGGCTAAAGGTTTAGGATACATGAATTAATTAGATTTAGTATATAATTTATTTGTAACTGCACCATGAAGAAAATTGTTTTTTACGTCATCTGTAGGAAATTCCACTTTTCTGTATGTTTTGTTTTTCTGTTTCCATCCTCTTATTGTCTTTAGTAGTAGTAGTGGCTTCAAAAAACCTTTAGACCTCTTCAATTTTTTGCACACCGTACTGTGTTGTGGATGTTTTTAAATGGATAAAATTGCAATTTTTGCCCATCAGTCTACACTCAATAAGCCATTATGTGAATTATGGGCTCTTACATAAACAATTGTGTGGCTTTCTAAGCTATATCCAGTCAGTCGAGTTGTAGATCTCAAGGATAACTAAAGCTAAATATAAAATGGCAATTTTATTCATTTAAAATCAAATTAAATCTACTATGCAGTAAGTTGTACAAAAAATGAAGGGTGATTGCAGCATGGATAATGAAATACAAGTGTTACTGACCTTGTTGTCTTTGCTAGCAGCTGTTGTGCAGTTAAACTCTGCATGTTAATGCTACAGCTACCTTTGCTGCTCCTCATTCTTAGTATTTTATGCAACTAAACAACTGTAGAGTAAACAATCTCCTTCCTGTTGTGTACCTGAATGGTCATGTATTTATGCGTTTTCAGGTGTTATTGTATGGACAGAGATCATTTTCATTTTAAAACAGTGTTAAAATGAATACATAGTGCTGTTTCTGTAGCCTGAAAGTTTTCTGATGAGAGATCTGCTCAGGAATGGGAATTTGATGACAGAATAACACCTGCGTGATGTGTTGATGGTGCACATTGTGAATTTAGAGGCTTCATTTGTGCTTCAGACTTGAGCTGCTGTGAGTGCAGTGTGTCCTCTGCATGCTGTCTGTCCATTAAAGTACATTTCCATGATGGACTTAGTTTGAGTTGAGCTGAGTGAAGATTGGATTTACATTCATCAAGTGGAGAAACAAATTCCAAATGAATAATAATGTTGTTGGATGTGTAAATAAGGAGCTGTTTGCTAACAAGTATATAAATGCTACACTCACAGCTGCTGTGGCCTCAAGTGGCCTAAGCAGTCAGTAATTGCAGGTTTCAGTTCTGCCGTAGAGGACTGCTGTTGACTGTAATGATCAGCTCTACCTTCATTTTGTTTCAAGAACTTCTACGTGAGAAGGAAACAAGACAATAGAATCAAAACACACATGACTGGTTGTTGCCTCATGTGCATCGGAGGCCTTTTGCAATTGAGCCTGTCTGATTTTCTCCACATTGCAACACAGGGTGACTTCCCAGTGTTTGAGCTGTGGTGGGTGGTGCCAGCAGGTTTTTTGCTTTACAGTGAATGGCATCATGTCACATCTGTAGTATTTGAGACTGTATGTCTGCCACGAGTGCTACTTAGTGGTAGACACACTGGTCATCAGGATAAAAGTGGAACAGCTATTACTGGCCATTTCTGAGGGCAAACACTGGCGCTACATATCATGTAAGCCAGCTTTCATCAAAGTCATTTAGCTCTGCTCAGTAGCAGAACAAGAGTTTAGAGGAGGAAGTGTAAAAGATAAGAGACAGGACGTGTGTTTGCACATATTGAACTGATCAACAGCCACACTAATGAAAATGTGTGCAGTATGCTTTGCTGTTTATTTACTGTGGCTGTTGAATGTTTCCACTGAGAACAATAAGACGCTTCTTTCTCTTGAGCCCTGGCTAATGCACTCCCTGGCACTGCACAAGTTTCCTCCAACAACAATATTTCATTAGGAAGTGTGAGACCTCGTTACAGTCAGTGAACTGACTCTGCCTGTTTACTGTGCTCTGTTGTAGCTGTGACTCTGAACATACTGTGGTCACTCTGAATGAGGATGTGGATGAAGCTTATTAGGCAGAGGGACCAGTGATCCCACAATGTGGTGTCATATGAACAGTTTATCATCCAGTATCAAACTGTTTAACACATCTGAATATGTTTGGAGTGATTTCATTAGAATTCATCTGTGGTACTGTTTTATTCTGTTGTAGACAGGAAATAATTGCCCAAATTTTATTTTATGTACTTATTAATTATTTATTGATTTTTGTTTATTTACATATTTTTTGCTTTGAATATTTACTGGTGTCTACAAATGAATCTGATTTCCCAAAAGAGCTGTGTCAAACCATCTCTGTAACTTTCCAAAAACTGATGGTCCAACATTCACACCCACTTCTGCCATGATTGGCCAGCTGTGCAGAGATGAGGAAGTAGCCAGTGTTTGAATTTTTCTCTCAAACTATTTTTTTTTTCATTTTTGACACAACTGTTCCTTTCACTTTTATGTTAACAACTCAGTGAAATACCCTGAATTCCCTCCTGAAGCAACTGTCTGTCCTTCCATTGTACAGTCACATCTTTGTTTTTACATACACAACGGGGCATAAAGCTCTCATCCAGTCTAAAGGTAGATGTCCATGTGTTTGTGATTATAAAGCAGGTCTAGGTTCTATATTAATACTGTGAAAGTATCAAAGCCTCAGTCCACAGTGAAATGCACACAGCCTGTATTCAGAAACTGAGCCTTAAAACCAGCCGTCAGGACTTCTGTAACTTTGTGATGTCACAACAGCTCTCAGCCACGCCCCAAGCCCCACCCACCTGGACCCACCATCCAACCTTGCAGGATTTGGTTTCTCTGAGTGTTTTACTGAAATCTGCTATATTTTTATTCAATTACTCGGAAAACAGTCAGCCAATCAGAAGAGAGGCTCAGATCCTCTCTTCTGATTGGCTGACTAACCTGTTGTTACTAGAGCTCCAGAGAGAAGCCTGAGAGAGGAGATGTAAAACTATAGAGATGGTTTTTGGTTCCTAAAACCACAAATATATCTTATAATGGATTTCAACTCTTCAAATAAAACACAAGAGAAGTGTAAAATATGGGACCTTTAAATAAAGCATTGTAAATAAAACAATGTTGACACTATACTGTAATTTAGTAGAAAACCCTAATGCTGCTAAATGGGGGATCCAAATGTAAGGGGACGCTCGTCCAGCCCTGGCTTCTAATACAGATGATGTGTGGTCAGTGGGACTGGCACTTTTCACTTTATCTTGGCCACTTGCCAAAATGTAGACTGTAATTAGATTGTATCAAGCTAACAAACTAATAAGCCAACCCATTTGGGTGTACCAGACCAAAACAAGTCACGCACCAAATGTTCTGTACCATTGCACCTTGCAGTGTGTGTGTGTGTTTGTGTGTGTGAATGGGCTCTTTAGTTGGCACCATCAAGATAGTACAAAGCTCTGTAAATCCAGTTAGTGGTAGTACCATCCACCCCAACCCCCCACAGTCATACATAAGTGCTGCCAGGCGACCTGCTGCCCTTCACCTGGGCTCTGATGTAACAGTGTTCAGAGGGATTATGTTCCCTCCAAACTGCATGTTGGATGGACTGACAATCAGACATTTACACCCACTTCACACTGTGATTGGCCAGCTGTGCAGAGGTTAGACAGGAGCCAGCATTTGTACTCTCACACACATCTGATTTCAGGCAAGGGTAGACAGCATGTCTTAAGAACTAGTTCTGAGAGACCATAAATTGGCTCTCACCCCGGGCCTCCTCTATGTCTCCCCACACTGCCAATGTCAGGATGTCTGTCTTTGGACTGTGCATGTGGAGTCATTACAAAGGCAGCTTATTGTCCTTCGGGTTCACAGGCCAAGACTTGACATTTCTGCATGGCAGTTGTCACATGGCTTCTGGGAGGAATCTGAAGTGATCCAAGATAGCTGCTGCTGCTGCTGCATGTGTCAGTGGTGACATCTGGACCGTGACCCATAACCATCAGTGTACAGCTGTTGCCCCGTTTACCTGGAGGTCAGGCGACCATGCTGTCGGTGGGATCAAACAAAGACAGGGTTGTAATTAGTACCCTACTCCCACCATCCCCTCCTGGGCAGGCCACAGGGTTGGGGGGAGGGACTGATCACCATATGCATGTTTGAGCTCCACAGCTGAACTCCCCAAACACTCCTGGACCTTGAGAGCCTGCGACACCTCACTGCTCTGCAGTTTTACCAGGATTTCTCTCCTCATCATCACCCACCTATACCTCTGCTCTGCTCTTATGAAGCATGGTGTTGCTTGGATGTTGGAGCACAGTAACATCTTTGTGTGGAGAAATACATGCCACTCACCCTCAGCTTAGCCACAGCTATGAATGGGTTACATGTGTAAGCACATCAGTGACACTGTTGAACATCATGAGGAACAGTGAGAAATATTTTACAAAAAATATGACAGAGTGGAATTTGTCTTATAGAAACCTTCTTTTACACCAGGAAGTCTTGTAAACATTTGGTTAAAGGACTGGTTGAAACACATATCATCTGCAAGATTGTCTTTGCACTGCAGCGTGCAGAGCATTGTTTTTCCTTGGACTCTCTGCTAATGAAGTGAGCGTTTCTGTGGGCAGCTCTGTTGTCTATTCAGAGTTTCTGTGTAATGCTCACATATTAGCAAACCAGTTTTTTTTCAGTTTCTTTGTATACTCCAAACAAAGTGGAAATTTGAAACTCCCTGCTCTCGCTGTAGAAGAGGATTCTGGGGCCTGGCTGTGTTGTTTTGAGGGTGTATTGCATTCACACTGGAAACATGACGAATGACTCAAGTAAAACCTCAAGCCTTCAAATGACATTTTGCTTCATTTGCATGTTGATGGACATGATGCAGTCTCAGAAAACAATAATTCTTTTTGGGAACATATAGTTTACTATTTGAAAAATGTAGTTCCAGATGTCTTTTCAGAGATGCCTTCTCTGGTGGTAGAGCTGTAAAGTACATTGCATTCTTGTATACAGTGTGCCTGCATTAACGCTGCATAGTCAACCCTAACATGGAGCATATACAGTAAATGACAAAAAAAAATAACTTATGACATAAAATATTTATGGAAGGCTTTACAAGTTGCACAGAGCAGGCTGTACATTATGATGTTGAATATTAGAATAAGTTTTTCTAACATTGACATACATGTAAGCAGGACTATAAAATATAATGTGCTCCAATACACAGCACCACAACCTCTGTGACCACCTTGGGAAAGGATATGCACACATAGACAGTAGGTGCCCGGCTTGACCAGTAAATTGGCTTAATAACCACCTCCACATTGCCATAAAAATAATAGTTCACTTTCTCCTCTTTCTCTTCTGTCTAATAAAGCCTCATAAACTTTCATGGGTAAAAGACAGAGGTGCTGTGACACAGTAAAGGCTCAGTTATTTAATGAGTATTTACTACAAATGAGATTCTGTGTTGGTCTGTCAGAGGAAGAATTCATTACACATGTGGGAGAACACATAAGCACCTGCTCTTAAAGTTTGGAGTTGGTGTTTTAATGGTAATGGCTCTGTGCTGATTGCAGTGAGATGAGTCTGTCTCAACCACAGCATTGTCTGTTTATGACGTCCTTGTGTGGCCTTTGTGTGGCCTTTTGACTGACGGGACGCGTCTGATAGCTGTGTGAATAATGACTATTGTCTTTGAGAAGTTGAAAGGGAAGTAGCCTGATGGAAAAGCCCAAACTGTCTGACTTTTACACTGTAGACCGCAATTCAGTTCCTATTCACTACCAGCAGCCAGTGTTGGTTTATTCTAACCATGACCATGATCTTCCCCTTACTTTAACTAATAGTTTTCGTTTCCCTAACTGAACCCTGCCTAGTTTCTGTTCCCTCCCTCACTAAGGAGGTTTGTGTTTGGAGTGGAGGGATTGTTTAGGGCAGGGACTGAGGTGCAGATTACAGTTTACATAAACATCTTCACTTTCTGTCATTGATGTGTGAGTAGAAACACTTGTCACCAAGCTTTTCTACACCCACGTCCCAGTTCCTGTTCTTTCTCCAGCTTCCTTGGGCGGCGCTCACTAAATGCTAGCTCCACGGACCACCAGGGATCCACAAGTATGCTGCTCCCCACCGCATGGCTATAATTACCTTCAACAATAAAAAAAAAAAAAAAAAAAGGAGAGAGAGAAAAATTTGACCAATATTGGGTAGTTTTTCCCTTCGCTTTTATGGAAGGTTTTAATTTAGCCCTTTCCTTTGATGTCAGAAAGCAGTTCATGCTGCGGATCCGCCCATGGTCAGCCTCTCTGCTGGCAGTCAGACATTAATGACGCAGCTGTCAGCTGTGGGCTTCTTCTTAAAGTGATGAGTGACTGCCACGGGTGAGGAGAGAGGACGGCCTCATCCACATCACACCTGATCAAAGTTTGGAAACACCATTCAGTCTGGTACTCCAGGTTATAGTAGTGAGGAACTACACTGGTGGCACTTTGTTGTTAACATACATTGTGTTGTATTGCATGTAATCGTATTGAATTTTTGCCCATGTCAGATTTATATTAGGTTCAGTTAAACTGGGCTTCTGTGTGATTCATATATACAATCGGTCTCAGAGTGATAATCCTCTTTAAAAGCCTCATGAACAAAAGTGGAGGTGTGTCAGAGGCTGATGAGAGGGAATGGGATGATCCTGGTCTCTCCTGGTAGTGGACTGGTATTTTTAGAGGAAGGAGGGATTGAGAGGGAGGAAGAGGTGGTATTCCTCTGTTGTGGTGCCAGAGTACGGTGGAGGACATGCTCATCCTGTTGGCCTGCTGCCCCTCTCGATCACTGATTTGTGCTTCACAGTCCTGAGTCCTCAAGACTCTAGCATATTGCCTCTGACCTAAAGACAGGCTTTCAGAATGAACTGCTATCCATCCTCTCACTGTCACCACACCGGTTTGTTCTCTCTTTGCTTCTCATTGAAGTCCACATCAGTGTTTGTACAGGGTAAGAGTTTCAGCGTGGGCTTTGACCCCTCCTTTAGGGACTCACCTTTATGTGTTTCTCTTTGAGAAGATACTGATGAAAGTGTGTTTGCCTCCTGACTTTGTGTTTGACTCTTGGTGTTTGTGTTGATCAGAGTGGGAACAGTCTCTGGTATAGACCCCCACCTTTTGTCAGTTTCTATAGTATAACTTCTGTTATTACTAGGTGGCTAGTAGCAAGATTTTTGACTCTGGGTGGTATTCCAGTGAAAAGGAGACAAAACCATCTGCATGTTGAATGTTAAAGGATAGTTCAGCCTATTTCTGTGAAGAGTAGTGACACTGTAGTCATCCAGTTAATAGTGACAGTGAATAATTCAGACAGGTGAAGAAATGCAAGCAGTCAGACAATCAGACAGGTCACAGACAAACCTACAGCTCAGATAAACTTATTTAAAAAGGAAAACTAAGGTGGATGTTAAACCCCTCTCCAAACAATCTGTTGTAAACATTGATCACAGTTTACAGAACCACCAAGTTCCTAGAATTATGCATTAAGTTTCACTGTTCAAAGCAGGATATATCTGATGTTAACAGATGCAGTTGAATGCAGATGCATTTCAGTGCAGTGTGATCCAGACCTCTGTGCAGTCACCTGTTAGTAACGGTGAATATTCAGTGAACTCTGGTTCCTGATGGGTCATTAAAGCATCACAGTGGCTGAACATAGTGTATTTGCTAAAGTGCAGCCTTATTTAGACTTCAGTGAAGTGTTTAGTTCTGCTTTTATCTTGTGTAAGGTCACTGTGGTTTTGCTGCCCTCTCCACTGGTTTCCCTGTACGTGCAGAAAATTTTACACATCTCCGCCTATGTTCTGTATACATGACTGCACTTTGAGTAGAGCTAATGATGTTCACTGTTAATACAACACACACGCTCAGCATCGCTCTGAGCTATTACTGCTGGTGACTTCATGCTTCATAGGGCTGCTGCTGTTTCACAAAGTCAGGATCCAACAAATCCATGAAGAAAGTGTTGTTTCCTGTGTTTTGGCTCTTCTTAATATGTGACACTGTGGATGTGCTTCTGCCATGTGCTCGGCTGGATGCCTTCCTTAGGGTAGCGTTATGATAGAAGAGAGATGGTTTGAGTGATACACTGTCCAAACACATTAGAAATCAAGTGTTTATACTGATCTAAACAGCCACAGAGAGAGAGAGAGAGAGAGAGAGAGAGACTGATCATCAAAGAGAGAAAGGGGAGAGACAGTGTTGTGTAAATGAGGTTTCAAATTATTTTAGACATGAAAAGTTAGAAAAACAATGGTGTAAATTACGAGAAGAGAGAGCTGGAGAGAGTTTAAACCATGGCTCCTTCCTCATCTTCACACAACTGACCAGTCAGTGTCAGTTTCAGAAAGTATCCCCTTCTAATCCAGCATCGGGAAGGTGTTGAAAGTCATTCGTCCACCAAGAAGCAAACTGGCCCCTTTAGTCTGTTGACTCATGAGATAAGGTACAGATAATGACTATCTCCATATGATCGTTTAGTGTGTAGTCTCTTCAGATTCTCCTCTGAGCTACTCCTGAGATCAAATAAAAAATAAGAGAGACACTGTAGAGATCATGACTTTGGGGCAAAGGCTCTTTTTAAACAGGTCAGAACTCAAAGCGACCCCGATGAAGGCCACAAGATGAAACGCCTCGGTCTAAAAATAAAGCTCTTCTGAACACGACAAGTGTTGCTGGAGATTTGACCTCTTTCGATGTTTTCACCCTCCTCCTTGCACCTTGGAAGAAGATGAAACCTCCACTTTGCTTCTACAAAGGCTCTTTTCATGCAGCCTTATCAGACTGTACCATAAAACATTAAGGTGGTGTTCTGTCCTGTACAGGTGATGGTAGTTGTTATAAATAGAGCTGTTGCTTCATTATTAACCGGGACTTCAGAAATGAGCTTTCTATGGGCTCCCTCTCTAAAGCTTTATGCTTATGTGAACCGCCCTCACTGTGCTGATATAATGTCAGCTGTCCATCAGGCCTCCACTGGTGTCCTGTCTGTCCTCTGACCTCCTGTCTGTCCTCTGACGGTTGAGGTCACAGTGAGACAGATGGTAGAGCGTCTTTCAGCTTCAGCTGTGTGACGTGTTTCCAAGTGAAATGAATATGTGAGCGGGGTTTAGTTAAGAGAGGGATTTAAATCAGATCCTGCAGATGTGATTGAATCATACTTAAGTGGGTGTGACCAGCTGAAACACACTGACAGGACACAGAGATTTAGGACTCTCCAGCTGTTGCAGCAGACATCATTTTGATGGATTATTATATTATTATGAAAACACAGACCATCCTGCCCAACCCTCAGTGTTGTATAATCTGATTTAACAAACAATCAGAGAAAAAGAGACGAGCATTCACGCCTGAGGCTCCTCTGTCTTCAAAACATTACCTGCTGCTACAGGAAGATCTGGGGGTGGTGATCCAGATCTTAAACTTTCTTCACTCTCACTGCGTACACCCACCTTTCCTCTGAAATGAGCTCATGATGCACACTCACAACAACAGCAGCTGTCGTCATTGACTTTTTTTTTTTTTTAACTCACTGTTTATTTTTCCAGTCGACTTCATGATCATAGAAAGAGATTTGATGGACGTCTCTGTGTGGGAGTTCAGGTCTTGACAAAGACAGTGTTGTGACACATTTGGTGAGCTGCCTTTTTTTTGTAGATTTAACTGGTTGATGTGGACAAAGAATCAGTAGTGTCTGACCCGTCACAGTGAATCACTGTTCACTAATGCAATGCAATACACTGTATATATTGCAGAGAGTATACTGTAGGCGATACTTGAGGGGCAGTTAAAAAATGAAGAATCATGTCCACAGTTAGTCAATGCCTGTTTCTGTGTTGCTGCACGTCATTACTCTATAATCCAGGCTGTCAGAAACACTCAGCATGAACAAGTTAATGACACCAGCTCTGTGATGTAGCAGTGGAAAAGTGAAACACTTCTAAGAGCTTCCACTGTTCATCACCATGTTTCCTCTCATCCTACTGGAGTCCATCAACTGAGTTTAGCTGAAAAACTTTCATCACACTGAATGAAGCGCTGTCTGACCCACCAGTGATGTTTGAATCCTCAGATGCCATTAGTCACGTGATATCTTTCATTTGACCCAAGCACTAACGTAAAGTGTTGAAGCAGTGAGCTTCACAAGAGCTTCAGAGTCAGCTGTCCATCTGTAATGTTACTGAGCCATGAGGATCAGGACAGGAGTAAAAACAGTGTCTCTCATCTGAGAGGGAATCTGCTTCTGCAGCTGTTTAAGCTCCAGTTGTGATGTGTGACCAGTGTCTCATTATAAAATCAGATAAAATGCCTTTTTCACTAATTCAGAACGTCTCTCAGTAGATGTCAGTAGAAACTGTTTTTATCTGAAGGTGTGAAGAAGTAGTGTTGCTTTTTAGTTTTTCAAATGTAATCAATTGTGTTTAATGCAAACAGAATCATATTCAAAACCACTGTACAGGGGAGGTGTTGAAGAATCAGCGGTGCACATCTCTCCTGGTTTAGTGATACAAAACAAGTGAAGTCTGAGAGAGAATCTAAGACTTCATCTCTTCAAGTAGTTTTTTCTAAGAACTGTAAGAAAACCTTTTTTTTGTGACCTTAACTCTATTCTATTCTGTAATTGAGTTATGTAACCCCACTGAGTTATGATGCATATCCCCCATCCCTCCCTGGGAGCCTGAGCTGAAGAAGACATCTGGACTGAGGGACCAGCTGTGGAGAACAAAGGGCCCTTTCTGCTCCCTGTCACCCAGGTCTGTCCGACTCTCAGCGGACACACAAACTACAGTTCATATTTCTCCTTCATTACTGCTCTCAGTGCGCTGGATGAATGAGAGCTCATGTCCAGTGATAATGCCACTTATCAAGGTGATCATCTTATTATTGTGATGATCAACACATGAAGCCTGACCAGATTCATGGTAGTCTGACCTCCCGAAACCCTCTGTGGCACTGAGCCCCAGGCTGGTTCCTACTGAAGAGGTTCATATCTGAAAACTCCTCACAGATGAATTTTTAAAAAGGTTCAGTAATTCCAATCACTGTAGTTTTTAATAAACATTAACCAAACAGCGTACTTGTTGGGGTAATGAAGATACTTGTGTGTGGCCTGTTGATGTGTTTTTAATAGTTTTTTGACCCAGTGGCTGCAGCACAGAGGAATAAGATGTATGAGGCTGTGGATAAACACGTAATACTTGTTAGTGGGATACATTAATTGCTGGTCTTGGTCTGAACGTCTTATGCTTTAAGGTTTTGAAAAAGACCCTGAGTGGTTTTCTATAAAAGTTTCTGTGATGACTCAGTATCTTGTAAAGTCTGTCAGTCTTCATCCATCTGAAATTACTTCAGTCACAGTAACTGACACAGCATTTTATGTTGTAATTGTCTTCATGTACAAAACTTTCTAAAGTGCGTCTTATGCTACCTTCTTAAGACTGCAGAGTAATAGACCTAAAAGACCTAAAATCCTTTGTTAGTGAGAAAGCTGGAGTTTAAGGAAAAAGTCCTGATCCTTCACTTCATGTGCTAAACTTTAGCAGTTTGATAAACACAGGCCCAAAGGTTCGGTGTTGTGGAAACAGCGGAGTTGCTGGAGGAGGGGAGAGAGTTACTCAGTGTCCTGGTCCGGATTTCTCCAGCTGGTCTCTAAACTGGGGATCTCAGCCAGAGTGATGAATCATCAAAACTAGCAGGGATCCAACATGACTGTGGAGTAAAGGAAATTAACAGTAAATTCAACCGTCAAAGATTTTATACACTGGCTTGAAATGATAAACGTTTTCCTCTTTGAACTTGAGCTACTTTGCATGATGATATTAATCAGCAAAAATATAGGAAAGGCCACACAGGGCTGGATGGGTAGATAGATGCAGTTCACAGTGTAGAGCAGCAGGATTGCATAATTTTATACAGAGTGATTGTGATTTGCATAAGTCGACACCTCTGGTTGTGCTGCAGTGAACCGACAGGAACATGTTAGTGCTTGCGTCACATCCCTGTGGGCATTTCTCCATAACAACAGCTCAGACTGCTCACACTGCTGCCCTGTTCTGGGAAAGTGGTTTGAAAAGATAAGCATCTGTCACTATGTTGTAATTTAATATCAATTTGTGTTATGAGTCTCGAACCGACCAGGAGGTGGTGTCATCCTGATCATGTCTGCGTCTGCTCCACTTTCAGCTGGCTCAAGCTAAGACTTTTTACAAGCAAAACATGAGGAGTTGTAGAGAGTTGTGGTGAATATCCAAAAGTGTGTTAATATTTATAATAATAACAATATCAGCTCATGAATTTGACACAACACCATGACATTTGAAAAAAATAATCAACAGATCAAACTAGAATGAAAACAAATCTTTGCTGCCTTTTGATTTTTATTGTATTTTTTTAGGCTTTTGTTGTTCTTCCAAAATTCTTCATCTACAGTTTTGGCAGCAACTTTCCTGGTGCACTGTGCTGATTACAATACATCGCCACCGCACTGGCGCAATCTCAGAACTGCAGTGACTAATGACAGAAATCCAGTTAGAAAATAGTGTTTCCACGAAGACACCTGTCAGAGGTTATTGAGACCTGGAGGCAGCACAAAATTTGACAGAGGCAGCCATTCTCTGTGCAGGAAAAAAGGGAGATGATGTTGTAAGTGGAATTTTTGATTTAGCAATTTATAGCTCAGTCACTTCCTGTGCTGACACAGAGTCATCGACTGAATCTCTCCTCCTGCCATATGCTTTCTATGATTAATGGGCATTATAGTTTTCTCTCTTGTTGAAACTAACCTGACCCTGTGTGTTTGTCTGTGGTTTGAACTGGATTCTTCTGTCATTAAAATGACTGGACTTTCTACACAATTCACACATACTTATATAAGCCCAGACCCCCAGGATCTATTGTTTGCTATTGTTTGTGTCACAGAATGTTGGTGGAGATGATTTAAACAGAAACATAAATACATTTTCTAGTTAAACACAAACAGACATGAAATAACAGCTGGAGCAGTTATAAAGTAAATAAAGTCTGTAATTGGTTTGTGCGAAAGCCGCACACTTTCAGACCAACAGCTTTTACATGAGGCTTCACAGAGAAGCAAGCCATGACTCTTTGTTCTCAGTCATTTATTACACTGCCATGGAAATCTCAAACTCCCCCTCAGTACAAAGATTTTGCAGTTAATCAGCAGAGTGTCCACAATCTTAACACTTCATCTTTAACTATAGGACCACAGCAGACATACACTTAATTG
The DNA here is from genome assembly GCF_046630095.1 of Trachinotus anak. Lineage (NCBI taxonomy): Eukaryota > Metazoa > Chordata > Actinopteri > Carangiformes > Carangidae > Trachinotus > Trachinotus anak. The sequence continues at coordinate 1,145,467 of NW_027273862.1, read as the reverse complement.
TATTTTCATCCTTGTGATTTTTAACATGATGGCAGTGCAGTGTTATATGTTTTTAATCATTAAATCATTCATTCATTCATTCATTCATTCATTCATTCATTCAACTCCATTTGGTTGTAGTTCTTGGGAAAAGAACACCTTCTGTGTCACAATCCAAACACCCACGACTGGTTGACGCTCCTACAGGTCAGAACACATTTGCATAAAGTTGAACCTTTCTCAACTTCCACACGTCCTCCTGCTGGGCACCTTATCAGTCTCAGGCCATGTTCATGTAGAGATCTGCTGTGCATGTAAAAACACAGCCATACTCATTCACTTGAATGGGGGAAGTGCTTCAACACAGTGTGACGGCATTGGCATGGTGATGCATTGGCCGCAGACGTGCATGTTCCTCCAGCTCAGGAGGAAGTTTCAGGATCATATCTCTGTGTCTCAGCAGTACATGAAACAACACATCCCCACCTACGCTGGGTTTGTAATATGTACACCCTCCGTCCTGAGACCCTCATATCAGATAAGGAAGAAATCCCCAAATAACCTTTAACAGGAGGAAACCTCAGGAAGAGAAGTGAGGAGGCATCACTCCTCCAGGGTGGACAGACCTGCAGTAGATATTGTCTGTAGTTAATAGAGTAACATAATAGATTGACAGTATGGACAATCAGGATGACAACATTATAGACTATAAACATTACTGAAACCTATGATCTGGGAGGACGTTGAGCAACTTCCACGTGCCGCCAACAGAAAGGACCAGAGCCACACGGCCTCCTCTCCACCATGAAGACCATGGAAGAGGACAGACTACACAAACACACAAGAGGCAAAACCAAGCACATCATTCACACGTGTGGGAGAAGGAAGCAGACACACAAAAGGAGAGAGAGAACGTCCTGACTAGGCTTTCTTTTGTGATCTCAGACCGCTTCATCTTCACATTATTGGTGCTGACATGGATTACAGTGGTGCTAAAGCTGGTGGTGGACTGTGCCTGGGTTCCCTGTTTCTCCCTGTGTGATGCCAGCACCCAGTGTTAGAAGCTCTGGCCCTGGGTAGATAGTAATTTACCATGCTAATCTAGCATTGTGGGTGATGAGGGAGTCCCTTATTACTATCATGTATTGTTTAACCCTGTCAGCAGAGTTGGAGGTGACACACAGGCCTGCAAGGAGCCAGGGCTCAAATCCAGTTTGTAGTCTGGAGGGATGATTGCAGACCAGGCCACACAATGGGTTGGAAGCTTTTCCACACCAGAGAACAGGGACAGGATCAACATTCAGTTTGCAATGACTGGCATCCCATCGTTTCCCAAGTCTTAGACTCCTTATGTATGAACAGGGATCAAAGCACTGCTCCCCAAACTTCAATATCAACATGAAGAGTTTATCAAAGTGCCATTAACAATCTATATGATTCAGCAGCTGGTGGGGGCCAGTCAGCTCTGAATCAGCAGACTTCTGATTTGATGAAACACAGTCGGGCCCGTGTAGATCTCAGCTCCAAAGTCTAAATCAGAGGTTGCCAAGTAAAATTGGCCTCAGGCCAGTTTTTTTCTAATCCATTAGATGGTGGGCCATAACATAATCAAAGGCTAATTTAAGAAATTGATTGATAAGAATGCAACTGGAATTTGCTTTGTTACATTTCACATGTGGTGCTGTGGCCCACAGTCACATCTTTACAGTCAAATGTAATCAAAGGTAACACATTACGTTTGACTGATTTACTGAACTGCTCTTATATTTTTCATATCACACATCATATGTCTGCTATTTCAGTGGTGTGTCAAGGAAGCAGCAGTAAGCAGTTAGGAACTTCCTGTCAGAACTTATCAGATTTAAAGCTCACAATAGTTTGAACTAAAACATTGCTGCAAAAACAAAAAAAACTTTCTTGTGCTATTATTTTGTAGGCAAAATCACTAAAGAGGAAGTGGTTCTGTGGGTAACTGTTGCCACCATGACAAAGATCTATTTTAGCACCAGGCACTGTTCACTGACTACAGCTGCAGCTGGAGAAAAGTATTACAAGCATCTTCAGGTGGGGGAAATTCTCTATTTGGAAATTATAGCTAAAGCAGTTTTGGCCCTGAGCCACCATTTGCCGACTACTGGTCTTAATCAGCAGCTGTCTGATGGCTGTACAGAGAAGTTCACCAGCAGCCCACAGGTTAGATAGCTAATATTGATGAAGTCATCTGGTGTCATGACTGTTGTTGGTACAACCACATCCCATCACACAGATCAATACCAGACCTATTGTTGAGCTGTCTTATGTGTAAGAAGCTTTCCCCTGAGTTGAGAAATTAGTTTGGACAGACCGCCCTCGTTTACAGAAGAACCAATTACTGCAGTATAATGCTGTCTCCAATTAGATTTGCATGGCCCGCTCAGAGGCAGGCCTTGCCTATTGTCCTGCAGATTAAACCCAGCCAGAGCGGGAGCCATGCTGCTCCACTGGTCTCACCTACTGCTCTGAGTGAGCCTCAGGCTTCACTTCCACTGCCTACACATGCCTCCCTTGCTGTAACTAGCCTCCCAGCACCACATACACAAGCATATATTTACATCCAAACACACACACATTCACACAGTCTGTTGTACTGATGGATGGCTGCTTGTATGCATTTACTATGCAGACAAACATAATGAGATTATCCATGGATTTAGTACATTTTGAAACATAAAATAAGTTTAGTGCTGCACTTCCATAAAGTTAGAAAACTCAGGAGACAGATTAAGAAAAGCAGTGGTCAAAGTAAAGCAACAGAGGCTGAGATATCTTTTCTTTTAGTCTTTAATCACTACATTAACCATAAAACTCTTCAGCATCAGTGTACTCTGCCCAGTAAATGCCCTTGTCTTTTAAAATCCAAGTGTTGCAAGCTTTTTGTTATTAATTTGTAGCCCTCAAGCCAAAGCTGATATAACCCTGATGACATCACTATGACATCATCAGAAGTTACTTTTTTCAGACTTTCCAAAAGTCACCCAGAGCATTATAAAAATTGTGTTGCATAATGAGTGAGTGAGTAAATTCACTGGGATGTGATTGTGTCATTTAATGACAACTTTATTCAGAATTATGATTCTCACAGCTTCTCTCCTTCAGCCCTTTGCTCTAAAGTCAGTGTCATTTCTTTGCACGTCACTGCAGCACCCTCTGTCTTTGAGAACACTGAGGAGACCACTGAAAGAAAACTTTAGCAGCTGAAATTTACTGTGGCTTTACTCAGGCAGCCAATCCCAGTCACAGATCACCTTTCCTGTGTCTTAATGTGTAGTAAATAATAAACCAAGTGGGCCTCTGGTGTTTGGTTTTTCAGGATCTCTTGTCTTGAGTGTTGCCAGACTGAAGAGCAACTCTCTGCAGAGAATCAATTTGCTTGTGGTGTGTGAGAGTGTGTTTATTTAGGTTGTGAACCCCTGCAGGATAATGCTATCATTTCACCAGTGCAGTCACAGCGTGGGCCCGGGCTGTGTTCATTGGTCTGGCATCTCCCTTCACTTCAGATAACGTTGTCCTCTGTCATTGACTGTGTTATTGGTTTGATAATACTGTTTCTCCTGCTTTGCTTTGATTATTGTGTTTGTATTGACTCAGTTAAAAGTATGGGTTATGTAAGAGGGTTGTGGAGACATTACCAAACTGAAAACATACATAGATCTGCAGTGTCTGAGGATTCAATGTAAAGCACAAGCCTTCACAAGCCAAGTCTAACACAGCTTATTTAAAATGAGTTCAGTGTTGAAGTTGAGATCTCAGAGCAGCCACTGTGCTTATCATCCCAGAGTTATCTCAACAACAGCTGGGCTTGAAATGAAGCAGCTTCCAGCAGCAACTTGTGACTTACCTTTGTCTTTCCTTCGTCAGAGAACCATTTCAGTTGATGGAGTGAGGTTAATGACTGTGAAGAAATCGCACTAATGAGTCGTAAGTTGCAACGGGTGACCACAAAAGTGGAGGTCATATAATTAAGAAGCGGGCTAATGATGGTGAAGCCACAGGAGAGAGACATAAACATCCTGACCAATTGGCTGTCAGCTGATGACCACCGGTGTTAACCTGCTGGATACAGTCTGAGCCGGCACAGAGCTCTCCCCCACCATCACTATCAGCTGAGCTACCTGGAAAAATACTGTGGGAATGGGAGGGAGACAACTCGAACTGATCAAACTTCATCCCATAAATAAAGTAAATACAGGCAAATGCATGTGGCAGTAACTTTTTTCAAATTCTATTAGTTATATAATTAATTAATAATTATAGCATCATCATTTATTATCTCAATCATCATCTTTTGAGCACAGTATCATTTTGTTAGCTAGGAAGCACTCTGAGGTTTTCTTCTTAAATCAGATCGGTATAAAACAATTTTTCTTGCACAACCACAGTAAAAATCTGTCTAACAGTCTCGCCAAATATTTCCAGTATTTTTTCATGACAACTGCACAGATTAATATTCTTATATCCAGCAGAGCACTTCATACACAGCATGTGAGCAAAAAGGAATTAAAGTTCCAACCTGTTATCCTGTCAATCGATGCTTGTACGCTGTGGGATGTTATAAAACTGGCTGCAGCAGAATTTGCTGTCTAATAACGTTAACTAATGAAATTGGTGTGAAAATGTATCAGTGGATTCACCATGAGAGATGGGGTGAGCGTCCCACTGTTCACAGTGGTTATTAATTAAGGCTTCAATGGTGAAGGTAAAACAAGTTTTTTTTTAATTCATGATGCAGTGATGCAGCTGTAATCATAGCATTTATAACTCATCACTGTCTCTCTCTCTGCTCCGGTTGGACATTAAGTGCTAAATAATCACAGGAGGATGCAGCTCTTTGTGTAAATGTGCTGTTACACCTGAGTGAAGTCGTGAGGAGCAGTGATTTGAGGAGCCGTCACTTTAACAGACAGATGAAGAAGGCGTTGTTCTCTGTCTGAAGAAATACTACATGGATGTTTCTGAGTCGCTGCACATGCAGTGGCCTCGTTTTCAGACCTTTCACCTCTGAAGGCACAGCTTGGCTCAAGACTTCCATTAATGACAAGGTTACAGTGTGTTTTGATTGGCAGGCTGCCCTCTCTTACGTGCACAGGAACACAGGTTAAAGCTATGGAAAAGCCAAGAGTCGCTCTGGTAGTTCCTGTGATCGCATTCAGCTTCAGGTATCATTTTCCTTAGCTCTTAGGCACGTCCTGTCTCATTCCCCGTATGGCCTTTCCCTGGGGATCATGCTTGTGGCTGCATTCCAGAGCCTTCCTCTCAAATTAGACTTTCTGGGGGCTGCAGCCGTTCTGATGCTCCCTTCACCGAGAGGCGACAGCACAAACCCTGCCTTCTTGACCACGGCTGAGATCCTGCCAGTGGCTCCAAAACAGCTGTCTCAGTGTTCACACTTTTAGCCTCCTCCAATTTGAGGAACAGTAGGTTTGTAAAGCTCCAGCAGGTCTGCAGTACTCACTCACTTGCTAGTTGCCCACAGTAGACTGTGCAGTGTGTGTTGTACAGCACACCCCTTCATTTGGTGAGAAAGCAGAATCCAGGAGAAAACAGCTTAAGTGTCTTTACATGCACATAAACCAGCATTATGTAATATTTTTGATTGAGATAACAATAACCAATATCTAAATGTGAAAAAAATTATAATACATTTTATTTAAATAATACCTTTCATACAAGAAATGCAGCACAGTGTACTTTACAATAAAGAAATTATATGCAGCAAGTGCATCACACAAAAGACATAAAATGAACATCAAAACATTTTAACAACATTAATGTAAAATGAGATGGAATAATAAAAAAAACATATAAAAATATAAATAAATAATTGAAATAAGTTAAAAAATTAATTACACAGAGCATAAAATCAGTAAGACATCAATACTCAGAACAGCATTTAAAATAAGTGCTGAGCAGTGCATAAGATAGATCATATATATATTTATACTGTATATATAATATATGTGTGTGTGTGTGTGTATGTATATATGTATGTATGTATAATTATATATGGATGTATTATATATTTTGTCTAATACCAGTATTTAGAGATCCTTCAAAATGAAGAACACAGTGATATATTGTAAATTTTTTGTAACAACTTGTGTTTAATGCTGGACTTTATCTCCTTATCGGCAAAACCATTGGAGCACGTTTACACCGCTGGACTAATTAATGGTTCCCTAAATCCATTGTTTTCCATTCTAAAGAGCCATCTACAATAAGCTGGCTAACAGCCCTTTGTCATCATTCATCCCCTTATCTTTCCTCCCTCCTCCTCCTGATGTGAGGAGCCTAGCTGCTGGACAGGTACTGCTGACAGAGAGCAGCAGGGACGGGTTGATCTCAGCCTCCGAGTCGACAAGAATTCAACTCATTCTCAGACAAATAGCAAAGTCTGTTCACAGTCATAATTTTTAGCTCATTGCATTCGAGGATACCGAGCATTGCCCTCATTGACTTTAGTGTGTCTGACTCTCTCTACTGTGGCCTCCGCTCTCAACTGCTGTCTGGTGTGTGTGTGTGTGTGTGTGTGTGTGTGGTGGAGCAGCTCACCCACGCCCTCTTGTAAACAGGCAGGGAGGAGGGGAGAGAGGCCAACAGGCAAAAATCCCTCTTCAGAGGCAGGTTTCGAGTGGCGTCTTTAATCCTCAGTCAAGGCTCCTTATTATTGGATGTAATTACAGTATTGGCCTAAAATAGTTACCATACCATAATTTAATTTTCTTACTTATCAGCCGATGATATAATGTGCATCCCCATTTCTGATACAGTCTATAAATGAGGAGCTGACTGCTAAACAGCATTGTATTTACAAGCTAAAACTGAACAAAGGAAGTCCACTTTGTTAAATGTTAAATCTCTGGTGATAGGTGGTCCACACAAATCCTATAGAAACTTTTTGAACTTAAATGGTAAGGCAGCAAGTCCCTAAACATCATGGGTCTGACTGCAGCTGCAGCTCAGAACAAAAACTGCTGCTAGTGTGACTATCTGCATTTGGATCAGAAAACGTGTAATAGTGAAGGTCCAGTGTTCCAGTGGCACTAACACCGATCTGTCTCCTGTCTCCACAGATGCAGCAGCTCTTCTATGAGAACTACGAGCCAAATAAGAAAGGCTACATACGAGATCTCCACAACAGCAAGATCCATCGAGCCATCACCCTCCACCCCAACAAGAACCCCCCCTACCAGTATCGCCTGCACAGCTACATGCTCAGCCGCAAAATCGCCGACCTGCGCCACAGAACCATCGAGCTCCACCGGGAGATCGTCCAGATGGGACGCTACGGAGCGGCTGAGCCCAGTCGAGATGACCTCCAGCTCGGCATGCCGCCTTCATTCATGCGCTTCCACCCGCGACAGAGGGAGGAGGTTCTGGAGTGGGAGTTCCTGACAGGGAAGTACCTGTTCTCATCATCTGATGGTCAGCCACCCCGCCGCGGGATGGATTCCTCCCAGAGACAAGCCCTGGATGACATCATCATGCAAGTGATGGAGATGATCAATGCCAATGCCAAGACACGGGGCCGGGTCATTGATTTCAAGGAAATCCAGTATGGCTACCGGAGGGTCAATCCATTATACGGGGCAGAGTACGTGCTGGATCTGCTGCTGCTGTACAAGAAGCACAAAGGAAAGACCATGACGGTTCCTGTTAGGAGGCATGCCTACCTGCAGCAGACCTTCAGCCAGATTCAGTTCAGAGAGGAGGAGGAGATGGATGCCAGAGCTCTGGCCAGCCATATTAACAAGGAGTCTGACTCCCTCTCATTTCTGTCCAACTCCCTCAAGATGCTGGTTCCCTTTAAGTTGGCCACTTCAGGTCAGGACCAGAGGGAACCAAAAGAGAAGAAGGTCAACATCTTGGTACCTCTATCGGGACGTTACGACATCTTCGTGCGTTTCATGGCCAACTTTGAACGAGTGTGTCTGATCCCCAACCAGAACGTCAAGCTGCTGATCCTGCTCTTCAGCACAGACAACAACACAGAGCGGGTCAAACAGGTGGAGCTCATGAGGGAGTATCACATGAAGTATCCCCGGGCCGAGATGGAGATAAAGCCTGTGGCCGGCTCCTTCTCCAGGGCTCTGGCTCTGGAAGTCGGCTCCTTGCATTTCTCCAATGATTCACTGCTCTTCTACTGTGACGTGGATCTGCTCTTCACCAGCGACTTCCTCAAGCGATGTCGGAGCAACACTGCCCTCGGGGAGCAGACCTACTTCCCCATCATCTTCAGCCAGTATGACCCTAAGGTGGTGTACGCTGGGAAGGTCCCTAGCAACAACCACTACGTCTTCACCTCCAAGACGGGCCTGTGGAGGAACTACGGCTTTGGGATTGTTTGTGTCCACAAGGGAGACTTGGTCAAAGCTGGAGGCTTCGACACCTCCATACAGGGGTGGGGACTGGAGGACGTGGACCTTTTTAATAAATTTGTCCAGTCAGGGATTAAGTTGTTCAGAAGTACAGACACAGGGATAGTACATGTCCACCACCAGGTCGTATGTGATCCCAACCTGGAGGCGAAGCAGTATAAGATGTGCTTGGGCTCCAAAGCCTCATCGCACGGCTCCACCCAGCAGCTGGCCGAGCTCTGGCTGGAGAAGAACGACCTCAGCTTCAGGAGACTGGCCAGCAATAACGGCTCAGTCAGGACAGTGTGAGTGAGGCCGGGCTGCAGACTGTCGCAAACTGAACCTGAACCCTCTCTGTGCTCATTTCCTCCTCTTAGTGGTGTTTTCACTACCTAATTTATTTTTTACTGAAATGAAAGACTTCACATGGATCTCTTGAATCCTTGTCTTTTTTTTTTTTTTTTTAAAGAAAATATACAGAAACACCACGATGAACAATTCATAGACAGTTTGGGCCCTTGTACATGTTTTGATTGATGATAGGATGAATATTAACCAATATTCTTGTGTGAGCCTGATCACACCGGGGCCAGAGGCTCCTCCAGCCCATTAAATGTGATCTGTCAGGGTGGTGGGAGAGGGGAGAGGCAGGGATTATTCATGTGTACCTCAGTGAAGTACACTGCCATGGCCCTTAAATATTCCATTTGTCTTGTATGCATAAAACAGACGAACATGTGTCCATGTACTCTCAGACCAGCAGTGCTCGAAACATAACTCAACTCTTTGATTGTGAATGTTTACAGAACACTTCATCAATGAAAACTCATATGATAGCTACCAGAGTGATTCCTAAAGGCCGGTTCATTTGATTACTTTTGATTCACAGTGGTTTTACTTTTCCATTTGCTTTTTATGGTTTTGGTAATACAACATAACACTGTTACTGTTTTTGTATTTTTCTTTTATTATTAATTTCTGTGAACCCAACTGCTGGATTTGATATCTGCAATTCATCTTTTGCTGTCTAATTTATTGAATTTGCAGGCTCCATTTTCTACTCTCTGACTGTTTAAATATGTATATTGGAAAGATTGTATAACCATGTCAGTTGTGGGATAGTTTTCATGTTCCTTTTCCTTAAACTCATTATCACCAAAGAGTTTTGCACAGTCTGCTTTAGGTATCATGTTGCCTGCCTGCCTACTTCCGTCTGTGTGTGTGTGTGTGTGTGTGGGTGGTTGTGTGGTTGTGTGTATGTGTGTGTAGGTGGCTGGGTGGTGTTTTGCAGGTACAAACATGAAACTGGCTGTATAATGGAGACTAAACACAAAAGCCCTATCTATCCCAGGCCTTTCTGATGGTTCTGATGGGCGAAGCGGGAACCAGTCTGGCCTTTATTCAGTGGGTTGAAATGGGAGCAGCGCTCTGGTCGGCCGGCTCAAGTCACGCATTGCTGTCTCTTTCTATAAATGACTTTCTTTTATGTTGAAATAAAGTGTTGTGGCTGGTCCCAGTCTACAGAGGTGTGGCTTCAGTGCTGAATCCATTGAGCTGTGATGTGAAAACCCACGTTATCTGGTCCTGTGTTACAGGTTTGAGGGCAGAACATTTTCTCATGGCAGGCCTGAATCACAGTCCTGTTCCTACCTGTGCTGCTTATCGGCAGGTACTGTACGTTGTAGCACTCCATCAGGTCAATGCTCCTCTTTCAGTGTTACAACAAGAACGGCTAATTTTAAGACTCATGCAACAGGATCAGTGACTGTGCTGTCATCATAGTTTTTTTTTTTCTTTGACTTTTGTAATATTTGTTCTTTCAACTCTGTCCGACTGGGCAATGTTTTCTATTTAAAAAAGAAATAAAATGGGGGGAAAATGATCAAACTGCTGCTTTTGTGGTATTTTTCTCAGTGTGTTACTTTTTCAGCTAAACCCAAGTGGCAGCCCACCGTGACGTCACCCATTGATTTATGAACTGCAGTTTTGAAGCCTCAGTTTGTACTTTGGCCGTCGCCATCTTGGTTTTTTGAAACCAGAAGAAAACATATTTGGAGGAGAAGGTGGATCTGACCTGCTCTGTACTCTGTCCTGATTGTCAGGCAGGTCTCTGTGCGTTACAGACTGTCAATCACATGGTAGCCCTGCTATAAAATGCATACCCTGCCTCTAAATGAACCATAATTAAAAGAAAAAAACATCATGTTTTATCCAAGAAGACTTGAAACTAGAGACTGAGACCATAAACTCATTAGGAAAACATTTACTGAGGTAATAAATCAGTGAGAAGTAGAGACATTTTCCCATAGACTTCAATACAATCAGACGTGTTTTTACCACCAGTGGAGTCGTCCCCTGATGGTCATTAGATAGAATGAAGCTTAAAGGCTCTTTTCAGCATTGTTACACACCCCGTGTGTAACACTGTCTGAAATCTCATGTCATTATCCCCTTTATTTAAATGACAGCGTGTCTCCCCCATCTCTGTGACATCAGGCCTCTCACTCTGCTTTCCACTGTTGTCAGTGGTCGCACATCACGTCACTTGAACCACTCTTAGTGTAACCCGGACAAAATGGTCAGACAGACTGGAAGGTGTGGGGGGACGTGGTTTCAGGAGATAAGCAGTTCTGATAGAGTGTACCAGCCTCTTAACTGGTGCTTACTGCCAATGCAGTTCATCTGTCGTAACAGTGAATGAGGGGTCGTCAGAGCCCCTGAATGTGTGTGGGGCCTGGAGCAGTTGCCCACTTTGCCTCAAGGACATTCCTGTGCTGGTGTTCATAACCCTCAATGGAAAGTCATTGCAGGCTCCTCAGGAATTGAGATTGTGCAATTAAAACAAGAACAACGTCATATCAAGACCAATAAATCTCCTCAGTCAGTAGCTGTGAGTAAATCCTGAGGGAGAGTGCTGCATATCTGATTTGGAGCTCGTTGAAGGTTGTGTGTGCTCTGTGTGATCCCTGTGTCTGAGCAGCACTGTGAAGCACACTCCTGCTTGTGCTCGGGGAGAGTGTGTGGAGGGAGGCCGGATCACCACTGTCAGGAAGCCCCTGCAGGGACAATAAAGCAGGGCCTCTGAAGCGAGTGCTGGGATAAGTAAATACTCTGCTTTTCTGTCTGCAGCGGGGCAGTAAAGACAAACAGTGGGGGTGATCGTCTTCACTGCTTTTACTACATAGACACATTACATGTGACTGTACATACTATTTGTGAAACCTGCTTTGGAGATTGAAGTACATATTTACACAACTTTCACTTGTTCACATTCACTGTTTTTTTTACTTCAGAAGATCACAGCTGTAATTGTCGTTATGTTTTATGATGTGGGAATGAGGGAAAAATGAAAAGAACAGTTCTACAAATGTTTGGTCAGTGGACTGGGCTTATATAGCACTTTTCTAGTTGTGTCAACCTCTCAAAGGGTTTTACAATACATGCCACATTCACTCACACACACTCACGGAACAGCCATCAGAGGCAGTTTGGGGTTCTGTATCTTGCCAAAGGAGATTTCGAGATGCAGACTGGGGGAGCTGGGAATCAAACCACAGACCTTTTGATTAGTGGACCACCCACTGTACCTTCTGAGCCACAGCAAATACTGTAGCTGTAATGACATGTGTTACTAAAGGCTTTCTAGTGAATACCAAATTAAAAATAGTATGTGTTGTTATTGTGTCTAAGTTCCTCAGAGAACATGACCAACAATCTCTTTTTATTTGCAGTGTCCAATAAATAGAGACACTGTCCTGCAAATTACAGCCCTGCCCAACGGAACTGTGGTTTTAGAAAGTTTTTCTGTCACATCATTAACACAGAGACAGAGAAACAGGATGATGATGGCTCCATCCACAGGGCATGAGGGGTCACTGTCTGGGTTGATGAGTATTCACTGTCGCCAGATCTCAACTGAACACCTGAAGAAGATTTTGGATGTGTAGACAGCACTCTCCTCCACCACCATCAAAACACGAGGGAATATCTTTAAGAAGAATGGGGATCAGGGCAGTATGGTGGTTAACACTCACCTCACAGCAAGAATGTTCTGGGTCTGAACCCGGGGCCTGGGGCCTTTCTATGTGGAGTTTGCATGTTCTCCCTGTGTCTGCACGGGTTCCATCCGGGTTCTCCAGCTTCCTCCCACAGTCCAAAGACATGCATGGTTAACTGGTGATCCTAAAAGTGCCCATAGGTGTGAATGAAAGCATGAAAGCATCACTGGTTGTTTGCACTCAGACTGCACCCCCCCAGTGTCTAAAATGATAAGTTTCACAGAGACAGTCTGTACAGAACTTCTGTAATACATTAAATTACAGTCTGCAGCAGTTTCTATTTCTCTGCCTGCTCTCTTGGTGTGTTATTAGTACCTGGATGGGAATTGCATGCTGGTATAATAACAGTTACTTACTTCATTTTAAAATTATAAAATGCATTTATTCATTGAGCTTCAATGTTCATTCCTGAAATTGGAAACAGTAGTTAACAAATCAGTCACACCTCACATCTGTTTGGTAACTGCTCTGATTTATTCATGCATACTTGAAATTTAAAAAAATTACAGAGGAGACTCTCACAAACAACCGGTGAGATAATGATCAGCTCTGTAATAAACATATAATCAATCAAACAGCGTCACAACCACCACTGGGCACAACATGTGATTCTGAACTCAACAAACCAGCAACAACGATCTCCTTCTACTGCATACACACTCACTTCAGGGACATGCTGTCTATCATCTCTGTGTCTCTCTCTCTCTCTCTCTCTCTCTCTCTCTCTCTCTCTCTCTCTCTCTCTCTCTCTCTCTCACTCACACACACACACACACATAATAAAGGGCTACTTAATGGACATGCCTTTGAATACCAAACACTTCATGCTTGGTAAAATGAAGTAAAGCAAACAGGAAAAATGAAAAGAAACGTTATTATTCAGTCAGATTGTTCAGTGATGATTTATTGATGATGATTTTGTTAATAGTGCATTGAGTTCAACTACTGATTATAAATGAAATCATCACACATATTTCATGCGTGTGAGATCAAAGAATCATTTCAATTCATGAGCAACTGATGAGTGAAAATATGCATCCATCTTTCTCTTCAGAGATGTTTGTTTCATCAAAGACTGAGGGACTGAGGATCTAGTTAAATCCTCCAGATTACGAGCAGCAGAGCTTTGTCCTCGGCTCTTCAGAGGAGAGCATGAAGAAAACGCAGCAGGATGTAGAAATGAAAGCAGAAGCTCTGTCTTATCTGCATGTCTGATGCCTGATAGGCGCTGGATGAGAACACAGAGGGCTCCGTTGAAGCTCCAACATCAATCCTGATGAGCAGAGAGAACTTTTTATTTCTCATTTTTCATGGACAGCTGCGGCACCACTGAGATAATGCGTAGGGCACACACACACACACACACACACACACACACACACACACACACACACACACACACAGATATTTTAGCAAATCTTGTTTACAGCTGAAGATATATTTGGATTTCTTCATACTTGACAGGTATTAACATGCATCTTGGGTAATAATAAAATGGACATAGACTGCTGAAAAGAGCCTTAAACCTGAATTCTATCTAATGATCATCAGGGGGCGACTCCACTGGTTCCTCTATGGGAAAATGTCTCTACTTCTCACTGATTTATTACCTCAGTAAATGTTTTCCTGGTGAGTTTATGGTCTCAGTCTCTAGTTTCAAGTCTTCTTCAATACAGCATGATGTTCATTTTTTAAACTATGGTCCTATTTAGAGGAAATTAGACCATTAAAATTAAAAGAAGCAGAAAACAAAACAATAGACTAGGTCTGTTCTTTGGTGTGTTCCAGGCAAACTAAATTCCCAAAGATATCTGATGCACTTGTAAAATATCTCTATGGGCTTTTTGAAAAAGTTTCTGTGAGTCTGCCCATCCATGAGAATCTATTTTGCCTGTTGTTGTTGCCCACTGTCATGCCTTAATAAGTATAAGTTTTCTCTTGCCAGGAGCGGGTGTGGTGATTGGAAGCTACAGTGACTCGCTGTTGGAAAGTGACAAGACAGGCCAGGGCTAGCTGCTTAGCTTGCTAACTTCAGTAGAAGAAAAAATGTGGGAGACAAAAGTTAACATTGGTTTCAGATCTCAGTGCTTCCTCAATGTGTCTTGAGTGTATTCACACCCGAGACCCATGTTAATGCCAGGTGTGACTGGAGCTGAAGGTTTACTGTGTCCTGAGCATGAAGTAGACATTAACCTTTTCATCTGACTCCTGGACAGATAACAGATGACAGGATGTACTAAAATATTGGAGTGTTTCTTTACAGACGCTCAAACACATCTTAGCCTAATGTTTTCTCTTTCAGTCAGCTGTTACACTCAGTGAAAACCGCCTCTGCCTTTTAAGGACTGCTGTGCTCCAACATAGCTCTGCAGGATCCAGCCTCACTCTGTGTTTATGTCACCACAATAACCATCAGACCTGCTGACGGTTATGTAAAACAACCTACTTGCTGTATTTGAGTGTCTGTTCACCAGTACTGAGATGGTGTGAAGCCAGCATGAACGCCAATACGTTCTTATCTCCAGTGGTTTGTGTCACCAGCATATTTGTTTACTGTCTACTCAAATGTGCCAAGCTTCAAGTGTGAATAATGGTTGAATTATACTTTTTCACTGCTTTATCCCTTGTCAAACAGCCCCTCCATATGGCACTACATTTTCTGAACTGTTGAACTGCTATATTCCTACACATAAGCATATTTATGCTGCAGATCATCTGTTTGAGCCATTAAGGGCTGACAACAAGATGAAGCAGTGAAAATATTCAAGATATACACTTAAACTGATATTTGTTCTTTAGGTGGGTAAACTTTGTTTTTTCTGCCATCCCATCCCCATCTACTGCAGCACTCTGCTCAGCTTCTGTGCCAGTAGTCCTGCCTGCTTCTCCAAACAGAGAGGGCACAGATCCAATTCTACTGCAGTGACTATAGAGAAGTTCCTCACACATCTCCACATCAGCGATCACTTTAAACCTGACAGGAAGGCCTGACTCGTCCACTGCAGGTCACCAGGCTTCCAGCTCTCGGTCAGTTGTTCAGATGGGTGCTGTGGCTCTCAGGCTCTTCACTGGTTCCTGTGTGACGGATGGTTTCTGGGTGCAGCCAGGTGCAAAGTGGAACTTGTTGATCCCTTGTTTCAGACCAGGGATCTGGACTTTCTGGCTTAAGGCTGATACAAATCCATGTGATCAGCTCCTTCGGCATCCACCTGCTCTCACTGGCTTGAAACCATATTTGTCCTATGTGAATATAATTTCTAATCAAACACTCACAACATCTGTCAGGCACACATGAAAGCCACTTGTATCATAGAGGGTGTTACAATCTCCAGTTCAAGATGAAGTGGACGCGAATAAGAAAAATGATTGAGGTAAGCAAACAGAGTTTTGACAATTGGACTCCATCAGTGTGAGGCTCATTAAGAGTAAGCTCATATGAAGAGAAGATTCTTCTTCTGACGAAGGTGATTCAACTCTGAGAGAAGACAGAGAGCACATTGTGAAACAATGCACAAGAAAAACAATAAAACAGTAATCGTAGAGTGCAACAAAGAGTCATGTCACCTGTAAAGGAACTTATTAGGATGTATGATTAAAAAGGGGCAGAGAGGGACTTTCTGCTGGAGGCCATTGAGTGACGGTAAGAGATTTCACTGTGCAATGACGTCGAAGGCCAGTGTGGTGAGATGTTAGCACGCAACAAAGGCTAGAGAAGCGCATAGATGTTACTGTGTGATGAAAGCTAGAGGGAGGTTGAAGGCCAGAGGAGAGACCAGTCTGGACACAGAGGTTGGCTTACCTCAGTCCTCTGAGGTGCTGGACAGAGCTTGCGGGTTGCTGGTTAGTACCTTAAAAGATTTTACAGCACTGTGTTGGAGGGATGTTGTCAGCCTGCGGGCGTGATGGCTGAGTGCTCTCCTTTCATGCTGTCAGGCTACAGCAGATGCTGCGAGATCTTCAACTCAAGACTCAAGATAACTGGATCTATGTTTGAAGCTGATTTAAGGGAGTTTTTCAGGGACAATTAGACTCTGAGACAATTAGATATCTGTTGTTGATGTATAAATGAGCAGGAAGTTGCCAGAATCCAGCATCCAGATGACACTTTTAAACACCGTAGCATGACTGAGGAATGGTAGGTCTTAAAGAAGGATGGTCAGAATTACTATGTTATTTAAAGAACACCAGCCAGTAATTCATTTGTTCGAGGAACATGAGCAGACAGATCAGATACAATGATGCCAGGACTTTTGTTGAAGTTTCATTTAAAGAAAACATATTAAAAATGCACTGGGCTGTTCCCTGGACAGACAAACTGCAGGTGGAGTCATGATGGAGGAGTGCAGCCTTAGGGACCGGCAGGCACACAATTGTTTCATTAGGTGTAATGTGGCTGCTCAACAGGGGGTGAACTGAGCTGAAAAGAGTTGGGGGGCTCCCTGCTGGGATCTGAGTGTGTCTGAGTCTGTTGCCAACTGAGGTTAGCTTTGCCATAACCCAATCTGCTGAAACATGCCCTCCACATACTCACCCACACAACAGCGTAGAGCTGATCACAGACGCTGCCCAGTCCTCGTCTCAGCCTCACTGTGCTGGTTCTGCTCCTGTCACATTGGAGCCACATGGACCCAGCACAACATGGTCTGAGACACAGTCTGTTCTCAGATCAGATGATCTGCTCCAACAAACCTGCAGGAACAAGACGTTCTGACTGGAGAACAACACCACACACAGGCAACAGGCAGTTACTCAACTGCTGCAGTCAAGCACAGATTGGTACAACTACTTAAATGTATTAATTTACTTTTTTTTTTACTCTATTAGTTTTATTTGGCAGCTGTAACGAACTACTTTAATGATTTTACATTAAAAAACATTTGAATTTATTAAAAAAAAAAAAAATCCTAAACAGAAAATAATTTAAAAACTGGAGCTGCAGTATCTTCAGTACCCTCAGTACCTTCAGACTCCTAAAGAACTCTATTTCACTCAGTCTTTCACTCACGTTTTGTGCTGCAGTGAACAACAATTCATATCTGCAATCAGAGTTTGGGCATGACTAAATAGGATCAGAGGGGGAGGATGGGAGACAGAGTTGGGGGGTGTTTGGCTGGTTGGTTGAGTTATGAAATAAATAACTCCCCCTCAGAGAGGGACAATGCCTCTCTTGTTTACCACATTTGCTTCTTGTTCAGTGTCTCAAGGAGATTTGGCTCACTCTAAAGAATAGCCTTTGCACACCACCCTCTCTCTCTCTCTGTGTGTGTGTGTGTTGTGCTGCCATGTGTAGCTGCTCTTGATAATGACCTCAGAGCTCTGCTGGACCTAATGTTACAGATTTCTTTAGGACCATATGTGCTGTGTCGTGGAGGAGCCTGCACCGTCGTCCCTCTTCAGAATCTGCTTCACCTCTCAGGATCTGAGGTGGAGCTGAAGGTCACAGAGCCACCTGGACTCCGACTGGACTCTGCTTCATGATTGGACTGTCATTGTCTCATCAGGCTGCTAAATGCTGACAGCTGTCATTTGAAATGACTGTTGTAAAGTAGAAGGTTCAAAGTGAAAGGTGAACTATCATCAATGACATCAAGTCAGGATGCATGAAAAAAAGCCATGAGGAAGAACTCACAGGCTGTTGAGTCTGAAATGACACAAATGGACATTAAAGATTTAACTAAGGCAATAAATCAAAGCAGTTTCATGTCCTGCTTAAAGATATAAGGATAAATAAACTTCTCAGAGACACAGACATAGTAAAAACTAAATTAACAAACTGAATAGAGAACAAATGAATGAGAGTGAAGTCTATAAATAACCTTGTGATGACCAGGTGAACTCAATCAGGTAAATGAAGGGTGGTAACAACATGAGCCAATCAGGAAAAGAAGAGAAGCGTGGCAGGTGAAGAAAGGAAAAGAAAAAAAAGAAAAGATAAAAAATTTTACTAAAACTGTTATATTTAAATATTTTAATTCAGGCATTCATGTATTTTTATTATTTACATTATTTATTCATCTGTTCCATGTTGATCTGTTGCCCCTGACATATAAATAACTAATTTGCCTGTGAGTTTTGAAGTTGTGTGTATGGACTGGGTAAGATACACAGGACTTGCTCTTCTTGGGATTAATAAAGTCGCCTGAATCTGATTCAGGTGAAACCACACCTGGTCAAAACCTGCTGGACCACGTGGTAGACTCTTTACATTCAGCTCGTTATTGTTTGCTTCTCTCCTCCTCTCTGTGCTCACATACACAGTATTTTAATACAGCTGAATTCACAACAAAACTGATCTCATTTACATGTTTTTCTGTATCTGCAGCAGTCGCTTCCAAGCTGCTGCTAAAATCCTGATTTAATAACCACAATGTCATCCAACAAAACCACCAAACGCATCAGTTAAAGACAAAGGCTGAGCTAAGTGGATTTAGTGTAAAATGATCAGAGAGAGTTAGAGTCTTATTCTTGTCAGCATAGAGAGGTATGTCTACTGATGGAAAGCACGACCTCGCAATCGTGGGGTAAAACTGGTGACTACAAAAAGTAACTAAAGCTTGTCCGAAAGGTCACTAGATAGGTGCTTTTTTGAAAGATAAAAAAGTCACTAACAGAGTCTGACAAGTCGATAAATCTAGCGACAAACGTGCTAAGATGACTGGTTGTTCAGGCAAAATCATTTTCATTTTCAAATCATGTAACTTCATCAGTCAGTCAGTCAGTTGTGTGACCTTACCACTGATATCATTTATTCACAGTCTCACTGTTTTACAAACCTGTTTTTTCTTACAAATCCAAATCTTTCCCGCACATGTACAACTGTAAATGTCTCATGCTGATTTATTTTACAGGTTTAAAAAGGTTGATTGACAAACTACAAACTTTGGATTTATTTGTGAACATTACAAGTTCATAATCATTTTGACCCTAACTTGAGGTTTAAAGCCTATAGAAATCATCACAGTACAAAAACAAACAAAACATCCTACCACCAAGATTTTTTTTTTCAGACCAAAATCAACTTTCAAGATCAAGAAATGCTCTCACACTCAACAAGTAGCAACTGACCACAAGAGAAGTAGTAAGAAGGTGGTGGATCAACTGATGTTCACTCCTCATACAGTCAAAATACAAAAGGATTTGTTAGTATAGAAAATTGTATGTTCTAATTACAAACTTTTTTGTCTTGACCTTCCCCCAGTAGATTTAATCTACATGAGACACTAGACAACCTGGAGTTTGATGTCACCTCTGATCACTTCAGCTCAGTTTTGCAACCCCAGTATTTCTTCTTCATATGTTAAAGGCTGCAGCTCCTGCAGACATGTGACACATGATTTGCTGCACTCTTTCCTTGTGGTTGAGTGTCCTAATGAACTACGCATGTTCCACTGATCACATATATTTATGTCTTTGTTTTCTTCTTCTTCTTGTGTTTTATTAGATTTGTGTCCTTGCTGTTTCCAATTATATATACATTCACATATTGCTGCTAATGCTTTTACTTTCCCTGTGCACTGTTATCTTCTGACACTCTGCTCTTTACACTTCATCACCTCACACTCAGCAACCAGACATCCTCCCAGTCACTCATGCAAACTCTCAGACTGACTGATGCAGCTGCAGCAAAATATGAAAGCAATTTGGTGATGAAGCTAAGTGATGATCACAGCACATGAAGTTTTGTAAACACCACTCTCTACTTTGCATGTGAGACTCAGAGGAAGAGGAAGGAACACGTCTTACATTATCATATCTTTTCACTTCCTGTTGTTTGGCTTGGTAATTGTTTTCCTGTCAGATAAAGCAGTGAGACAGCTGATGTGCTCTTCACAGAGGCATCCCGTCTGGTGATGTGTGCGTGTCTCAGACACCTCATGGACTCGGTGGGTCTGCAGCTTTATCAGCTCTCTTTCTTTAAACAACGTTAAAGGGCCAGTTTCCTGATGATGTCATCAGGGTTATGTTAACAACATAACAGAAAGGCAGCTTAACAAACTGTAGGAGTGGAGGTTGAAAGATGTTGGCCTTTACCTGAATGGCTAACAAAAAGACAATGTTGGTTGCATTATGGGAAATGCAGTATGTAATATATATATATATACCAAAAAGCAGGTTCATCTCTGGGACACAGAACCCGTCTCCTTCCTGAGCGGTATGATGGCTGGACATTCCCATGGTGTTTATACTTGTGTATAATTGTTTGAACAGATGAACGTGGCACCTTCAGGCATCTGGAAATTGCACCCAAGGATGAACCAGACTTGTGCAAGTCCACAATTCTCTTCCTGATATCTTGGCTGATTTCTTTTGATTTTCCCACGATGTTACACAAAGAAGCAGTGTGTTTCAGGTGTGCCTTAAAATACATCCACAGGTGTGCCTCTAATTAACTCAAATGTTGTCAATAAATCTATCAGAGGCTTCCAAAGACATGACATCATCTGGGCTTTCCCAAACTGTTTAAAGGCATAGTAATCTTAGTGTATGTAAACTTCTGACTTTGAAGAAAGTAATAAAAATTGTCTAAAAAAATCCTTTTCTCATTATTCTGGCATTTAGCAAATCGAAATAATTTTGGTAATCCTAATTGACCAAAAACAGGAAAAGTTTAATCTGATTTAATGTTAGACGGTGAGAAAAAAAAGGTTATGTGCCTTTTTATATAGTGTATGTAAACTTCTGGTTTCAACTGTATATACATACATATATATACATACATACACATCTTAAAAATAACATAAGATTTTAAAGATGTTTTTGGGGCATTTATGCCTTTATTTGGCAGGAAATGGGCAGCGAGAGGGTGAATGACCTGCAGGAAAGAGTCATGCCAGCTGGGAGTCAAACTGGTGACTCGCCTGTGAGGAGCACTTTGTGCTCATGTGGTACAGAAGGTAACGGAAGGTATAATATTACAATTTCTGGAGTATACCATTAATGTTGCATGTTGTTTGATAGGTTAAAATTAAAATTGCATTTAATTTTCACAGAAAACTAAACAAACAAACCTTCACCAGTGCTTTCACATGATTCCTGTTGTTACAGTCAGAAGATGTCATAAGAATCCCAAATGACTATTATGGTCATTTGGACCTATTATGATAACAGACTATTAGAAAGGTAAACTAATCCAATTGAAGAAAAGATGAGAAACCCACCAGAATGCCGACAGCAGCAGGAACTCATCAGTGCAGCTCATCAGAGAGCAGAGCATCTATCAAGTCTGCTCTCTACTGCCCTCTGCTGCCTGGTGATCTGAGGACAAACCACAACTATGAACCATTTATCCATTTGACAAGCTTAAAATTGGTTTTTGCACAGTAACAGGGAGATGAGTACATCCTGTGTCTGTGTTAGTAATGCAGCAGTGATAAGACTGAGCGTTATCCTGAGCAGGGCCGGTGCAGTGTGAGGAGCTGAATGGCTGCTGGTTGGGTCTGCGAGGCCGGGGCTGCTGTGGGTACTCTGGCCAGAGCAGAGGTTAAATGAGAGCGCCCAAGGACTGAGCATGATTTATTCATATCAGTCCAACTGAGGGCCAAGTCTTTTTAAATGACAAGAGCATCATTCATGATATTTGCAGTGCCACCATGTTGGCTACTGAGTAAACTCCTGGCAGCTGCCTGTCGTCTTGTTTACAGGAGGGTCTGAATGTACATCCAAGAAAGTCTCTGTAGCTTTTTGTCTTTCCAGGACTCTGGATCATTTAAGGTATTACAGAGTTATAGCAAAGAGATCAATCTGTCTGATAAGTCATGTTTTTTTTTTTAGCTTAAAATGGTTGTATTTACATACATATATGAAACCAGAGTACTGTGACAAATCCAGGCAGGAAACCAGTCTACTTCATGCAATTGGTTAGTAATCAGATTACTGTTCTACTGAACTACTGCCACAGTGGTACTGTCTTTGTTGCCATGGAAATGCACATATTTAGCCTAGGTTGGTCTGGCTATGGTTAAACATTCAACCCCTAATGATGTCATCAGGGTCAGTTTTACTTTGAACTTGGTGCTCATTATATCGTCGAACACAGTCTGAAACTTTCCTGAGGGGAATAAATCTGACAAACGAGACAATGACGGCAGGTTTTTCATTCTACCTTTGAAAAGAGGGAAAAACAGAGATGCTTCGTGCTGAACTGTTTCAAGCACATCACTTAATATGAGTTTGGGTGTGGAGATGCTATGACTGCAGGAGCTTGGACAACCACTGATGCGCAAAGCAGTTCTTTTTAAAGTCCCAAATCACTAGAATCAGTTTGTTCAAAAGATTTGTTCACTGAATCATTCAGTGGCTGATCAGAGCTCGTCTCACTCACTGAGCTGAATCATGTCTGAACAGTGTTTATTCCTCATGGTCCCCGGCTTCCAGAACAGGAAGTGCTGTCACTTTGACAAACTCTGTTTATAATAGTTGATATTTTAAAAGTTTCCTTGTTGAATATTTGGGAGGAGCGCTGGTTTTTAAAGACCTAGGCCTTTTTAACTGAGCCACAGGTTGGTATTACTCTTGGGCCTGATTCTGGCAGCCCGAGCGCAGCAGCACCGGTGAGTCTCTACACTCTGCTCTCATATGGGCCAGCTTAACATTTTAAGTTTATCGCGGAAGTCTGTTTAACAATGGGGAACTTAAGGGTGTGCATTTGTGTTCATGTGGCTTTGTTGTGTAACCATGTGAGGGATTAGGCCATCGATTAGCTTGTGCTAACTCCTGGTTTCATTGGCTGTTAGCTCAGAGAAAAGAAAGGCCTCCATATGAACGAATCACTGCAAATGAAACACATTCACTAGTGTTTACTGTATGTTTGCTCGTAAGAAATTGTCAGATTGTTTCAGAAGGTGATTGAGTTCGTTCACCCAAAAGATTTGCTCTTTTGAACGACTCATTTGTTAACAACATGACACTTCAGACAACACATGGTGATAGAAAAAGAACATGATGCTCAGTAGGGCACAGTTGGAAAAAATGAATCAATATTTCAGTCGATATTTATCCAACTACTCAAGGCAGTGCTGGAAGGTGTATTAGCAACTTACAACAATGGGACATTGCTACAGTGCTTGCAGAGGGGGATTTAGCCGCAATGAGAAGTCAGCCTTCAGCATGAATGTGTGATTCATGCTAAAGAACATGCAACTTAATAGTCATACATGTTTGATATCAAGGCCCTGTTGATTTTGAAAAGGTTCCATCTCAGCTCAGTGTCGTCTGTTTGAGGCAGATTAGAAGATTGGTTTTGATCAAGTCTATTGACCAGTAACCAGCGTCTGGGGCTCAGTTTGTGTTGTATGCAGAGATTCTAAATACTCTGTGTACAGTCTAGTATCAACACTTAATCTATGAGACACAACACTACCACCAACACATTTCTGCCACTGTGGCCCCTGGATTTACTACTGTTGTTGCATCTTTCCAGACTTTTTTCCAGACATTATTTTATCATCAGCTGAGACACACACTCTATCATACAACCTGTCACATCAACAAGCGGTTCTTCCAGTCAGCCAGCAGAAAGCACGACGCCTCCTCTTGTGTCCCTCGTGCTGAGCAGGAGCCTCGTTATCAACTTCCTCCTCCCATCTGTCATCGTCACCTCATCACAGGAGGCGTCTGTGCCTCTATCCAACGGTGAACAGCGCATGAAGGGTTTGTGAGGAGAGAATTGAAGTTTCATTCTGTCTAGATGACTCAGAAAACTTTCACAAATTATAAGAAGTTTATTCAGAACCATATTGTACAGTGATTAGGTACACAACAACCTCTATTGCAATAAACTTCCATTATACATCCTGATAAATAAATAAGCTCTGCCTTATGGACTATATACACGTCTTTACTGGCCACTGATGAACTGTAAACGTGCTCGTCTGAGTCAACAAAACTGTTTGTCTGGAAGCAAAAAGTTTTAAATCTGTAAAACCATGTGGGGAGTAATGAGCTCCCACACTGGTTTCATCCTGTCATCCTGTTGTCAGTGGAGCTCAGTAATTTTATTCCTGCATGAATCTTTAATCTGTCGTATAAAAATGACTTTGGAAATGACAAACAGACTTCATCTGATAAAATAAGCATTAGCTCCATGTGATTCAGCATTTCATTCGCTTAGGTTCATTAATTCCTCACATCGTTTGCTGCCACAGCAGAAATTATTGATATGATTTTCTGAGAAACATTTGATCTGTCAAATTGGTAGAATCTTTGGTGGTGATCCGGATGTTTTGGACCGAACAGCTGAATGAAATGTCCTGTGTGAACACAAACGTGGTGGATAAAATTGTATCTCGTGAGGTAACACGAGTCCTGTGTGAACAGACCAGGGAGCAAGGAAGCAGGAGCAAATGCATTTACACACGTATGACGCATTTTAAAGGTCTTTTACAGCTCAACCCACACAGAGCTGGGGACTTTCCCTCCTCCTGAAGATAAACCCTGTTCCAGTAACATCTGTAACTGAGTGGGTTTAATTCAGATAAGATTAGCTCTGAAGCTGAAAAATGTTCCTGGTGTTTCCTGTCAACTGACTGCACTGGACTGGTATCTACAACTGTCATTTTAACCAAAAATCACTTTGTTGTTCAACAGCAACAACACTCCCATGATACGCTACTGACACACAGTCAAAGCCTCATGGATCCTGAATTAAATTCACTTTGTGAAGGTTCTGGTCCCACTGACTGTCCTGACTTATTTGCTGACACTTACTGGTAGTAACATATATTCTAATAAAACAGGTCACACAGTTCAGTTTAAAATTACACATGTACTGGGGTTAGCCAACACTCCTTGGATAATCTGTCTAAAATACAACAGGATCAGAACAACCGGTGCATCTGGTGACAGCCCGGCCAGACTGACTGCAGCTGGGGGGAACGTGGTTCTGCTGAACTAACATTATGTAAAATGTGCATATGCACCAGCCTCTGTCTCCTGCATCATGTCCAGTATGTGCTGCTTCATCTCCTGTGAACTGTGAATCCTCTGTGCATGTGAGGGTAATGTGAATCCCCATGAACACGTTTCATGTTTTATGTTTTCCTCATGAAAATGACGCTGGAGGAACAGAGGCAGGTGAGGAACACAGTGCAGTCTGAGCTTTGTTTAAAAGAAAGTGTTTTATCTGCAAAGACCTGCCAACAGCACTGTGTTTGAATGGCAAACGCTGGGAACAACTGGTCTGTTGCATAATGTTGCACAGAACACAGATGTTAGTTTGTTGCTTACAGGCAACTCTGGTAACAGTGGGAGCTGCGGCTGGCATGCAGATTCATATGGCACAGTTCAGCCACTAAAATGCACTGGAAGAGAGGGGAACACTGTGTTCTGAGTGTGTGAGAGAGCGTTAATGTCACTGCCATCCGCACATCTACTATCTGCTGTCTGTTTCTGCAACACAGCTGTTTACCACCAGCTTAACTCCAACATCAATTCACGTAAAAACAGTCAGATCAACTTGTCCCTTCAGAACGTCCCCGTCCTCCACAAGGGAATACAGTTGGTCTAGTTAACTGAAGGAAGACTGAAATAGACAAAGAATAAACAATAGACTGCAGCAGCTGGGACCAGACTCAGTCCACCACATCTTGAACTGGATCCACCGACGGCTGCCAGTAGCCAAATATGGCATATAGCACTCAATATGAAAATGCAATTAAGCCCTCTGCGCAGAAGTAAAGTCACTTCCTAAAGTTTCGTTCTGGCAACCTCCATCTGTGACTCAGCTTCGTGGCTTTTCATGTCTGTGGGGAGATTACTGATTTTTCAGGTCTTAACATATTATTGGTGCTGAGGTATGTAGCGAGGGGATATAACCACTGTGCACAGCTTGAGGCTCAGTCCTTATGGCCGACCTCCTCCCCCTCATACATTGCCCTGATGTCAGCATTTGGCCACCCCCTGCTCCGAACACTGGCAGTCTGTCGGTGTGTATTCCCCTTAGCTCGCCCTCCGTACAGAGCTGCGATTCTGCGCCTCGCTGTCGCAGCACAACAGCTACCTTCTTTTCCTCATGCTGGTCTCCAAGCGGCCCAGTTCCTCGTAGGACTGGTAGAAGACTTCCAGCTCGCGGCAGCCCCAGCCCCTCCAGACACACAGGCACCACTGCATGTTTTCCTTATGAAAGCCACATACAACTGTGTCCTTTGCCACTAGTGCTGCCTCCTCCAGGATCCTGAGAGAAAAGGAGAGAGGAGGGAGGGAGTGAGGGAAACAAGGAGATCGATTTGTGAGGGAAAGAGGGATGCAGAGCGGAGAGGGAGCTAAAGTTGGTGGGACATCTCTGTGCACTGTAATTATCTTTTCCTGGAAGCTGGTGGGCAGTTCTAGGAAGCAGCTCCATGAAGAGCCACTAGGATACTGAATATACTGTTAGCACAGAGGTTACTGTTTGTTTAAGAGCTGCTAAAGAAAAATCCTGCACTTCAACTGGACAAAAAAAAAAGTCTGACGTTAAAGAATGAGACAAAGCGATCTACTTTTGAACTCTAAGTCTAATTTATGAAGCCTGTGACACAAAGCATTGTGGGAGGAAGGAGGGCTTCTGGTGACCCTGAGCTCAAACACCCATGTATCATGCAGAACAACCCTGAATTATGTT
Organism: Trachinotus anak; assembly: GCF_046630095.1. Lineage (NCBI taxonomy): Eukaryota > Metazoa > Chordata > Actinopteri > Carangiformes > Carangidae > Trachinotus > Trachinotus anak. The sequence goes on along the minus strand of NW_027273862.1, from coordinate 1,118,441 downwards.
CTTCCATTGTTGTTTCATCTTTCTGAGGTGCATCATTATCCTCTGCTGGTGTTCACCTTCTGTGATGAACAGCCTCAGGATCACAGGTACAGGCTGGTGAGGCTGCGCTGTACGAGGGTTCGAGCCCACACATGGACCAACTGACACATTAAACATCAACTCGGGGTTTAAACATCATGTTTACACAGGAGTGAAACTTCTGCAGCAGTTTTATGCCCTTCATCATTACAGCTGAAGAACAACAGCAGCAGCTCTGTGCTGGAAATGACAGCCTGCAGGCCTGATGACCCCTCCCTTGACCTCAGCTATGACCTCCCAACGTGTTGCCTACGTTACAGGTGCACCATGTAATAACTGCTTATTAAGGACCCTATTCTAGGTGGCTCTTTTATTGCCTGTTGCTAAAAGGCCAGGCCTCTTTGTTGCAGCTCACACAGAAGTCCTTTCTGTCGGAGCAGCTGCTGGCGTCTTTACAGAAATAATTACAGACTCAGCGAAGCGCCATAAGTACATGATGAAGGATCTTGCTGCGCTTTATTGAGGCTGCATCAGTGGATTCACATGTAGCTCTTTTGCCGCTTCAGGCAAAAAACTGGCCCCATGCAGGTGGAGGAAAAAGACCCTTTCATGTTAGAAAGAACTTATTTCTGGAGCAGTTCAAAATAAGATGAAGCCAATTTAAAACTAAACACAGAAAGTTCTTAAATGAGAAGTGGACAGAGGAGAAAAATCTATTCTTAATGTATTAAAGCAGAAGACAAATCACAGAACATTACATTACATTATAAATATAATGAGTTAAAACCAATAAGCAGATGACCTGTACAGTCTACACTGAGACAGTTTTATCTGCATGGTACAGGCCTGGATGTTTCCCGTATGCAGACTGAACGATTATAATTATCATCATTATTAGATAATGTGTTTTTTAATATGAGGTGAACGGTGGCTAGAAAGTTCAAACCCTCCCCTTCAAGACTGACATGTGATTCTTTAACGGATCACATTGAACCTCTCTCCTCTGTCATTAGATCCATTTCACACAGTTTGACATTAATGTGCACGTGTCTCTACTGCTTTCATCGCTAAAACTTCATGTGACACTTCAACTGCTTTCAGCGATTTTTCCTTCAGCTGAATCTTATTTTGACAATAACCAACTGCTTTGCCTTGTGAAAATGCTGTGTTCACACACACAGTTGGAAGGTAGTAGGCGGTCTGTGTTGTACTGTTTGTTTCCTGAGTACAGAATCACTATTTTTAGCCGTCTTTTTATGCAGTACCATGAGAGTCACACACATTTTTAAACAAACGCTCCTCCTCGCCATCCAAGGAAGAGATAAGTGGCAGTGTGGCTTTCTGTGCTCACTGTGGTCCTTGTGTTTGTGAACAATGCTGCAGTAACCTGTGAAAACTCCACAGAGGTGTTGTCCTGTTCAGCTATCTGAGGCTAATGCTAATGCCGAACTAGCATCTCTAAGCAGCTGCTTGGTGAACGCACACAGCAAAGAGCAGCGCTGTAGCTTCAGTGCTAATGTGGACAAACAGTGCTCTGATTTAACATGCAAGTTCAGCAAAAAGTCACCAGCTACCTTGTCCTTTTTTTTTTTTTTGTCCACTTATCATCAGGTGATGTGCATTTCATCTGGAATGAGTGTAGTAGTGGCCGTAGCGACCCCTAGGGGTGGAGCTTTGTGTCATACATGGGGAGTGGCTAACCAAACAGGAGTGGACGACGCTGCAGTTAGGGTTGGGACTGTATATAAACCTGGACTACGGGTCTGAAAAGTGAAGCCAATCTCTGCCTTAAACCTGAATTCTATCTAATGACCTTCAGGGGGCGACTCCACTGGTGGTAAACACAAGTCTGATTGTACTGAAGTCTATGTGAAAATGTCTCTACTTCTCACTTGATTTATTACCTAAGTAAACATTTTCCTGTTTATATTCACGTGTTATTTTAGTATATGCTCTGCAGCCACAGGTCCTCTCTGCACTGCCCCTGTGGATCACAGATTGCTGTGTGCTCTGGCTGACGATGAGCTTTTAGCCATGATAGAAGTTCTCTGGTTTGGAGGCTGAAGCAAACTGTTTCTCGATCCTGTCTCGCTGTCATTTTTATCTCAGGGTTCATTTTATCTCAGATTGGCCCAGAGTACCTTTTCAGAGAGCTGCAGCCACTTTGTGTTTGATTCATCTCTGTGACATTTCATCGAGTATCAAAGACACCCGCAGCCCCCACTGAACATGGTGATCCTGTATCTCCTCCACAGTGCAGAGGCCACTGAGAGCCCTGAAACTGTTATGTTTTATTAACATGGAGCGCTCTCCTCATACCAAATACTGCTGGGAACTTTAGCCCAGAGACATGATGCCACAAACACCCTCGAGGTTTGACTGATTCATCAGGATATCTTTGTTTTTCATGTTGTTTTTCCAGCTCTTTTATGCTGTTTTAAAAATAGCTGATGCAAGTGTTGGAAATCAATGTTGTAAAATGCACAGTGAATAGTGAATCTCTCACATTAAGGTTTCACAAAAAAAAAAATTCTGCACCTTGCAAGTCTAATATAGATCAGTTAAATTAATAAATAAAAAATGTTTTGAGGGAAAAAGATGAGAAAAAAAACCCCAAAAACTTAACAGACGAATCAAGACACAAATATTGCAAATTCATTTAAATACAGATACAAATATTTGGCTCATGAATCCGTAAGTGATGTAATTCATCATTATAGATTCAAGAATGTGCTGCAAAAACAAACAGAGAGTAATGTCATTGATGAGCACTGCTCTTAAATGGAAATGAACTCACCCTAAAGAGGAACATCCAGGTGGACTGAGGACAGCGATGACACGCCCCCTCAGCTGATCGCCGTGTGACTGCATCTCGATGATCATCACATCACCTCCACGCCTGCCAGACGACAGAACCGTACATGATGAGCATAAATAAGCTCTTTTCATTGCACATGAGCAACAGTGTGTTATGGTGTGAAGGTAAGTGAAGGTATGTGAATCACTAAACTTAAAACAGGTGGACCTCTCTGACCCAATACTGAACTACTGTAAATGAATGAGGTAAACTCAAACTACAATGAGCATCAACACTGATCTTAATTTAACAATCAATGTCAACAATAACTAACAATTAATTTACAAACATTACCTTTGCCAAAAATGTATATGTTATAACACATTTCTCAATGTGTACATTCGTACAAATAAAACAGCTACATTAGGAAAGTACTGTCAGCCTGACCCTGTTTGTGATAATTAAGTCACAGCTTGGGACACAGCCTTGACTTCCTATTCACAGTGTTTATTGCTCTCGATAACGTGGTGCTACAGATGCTTCCTGGCACAAGCTGATACATTCTTCAAGTTTTATTGGTGCAAGAACTTTGTATGATTGTATGTAGATCAGCTTTCACAGCAGAGTTTGTAAGATTGTTTTTATTTTACTTTCTTTTATTTTACTGATTTATATTAGGGCTGAACAAATAATTTAAATATTATTAACATCACAATATGGCCAAGTGAAATATCCAAATTGCAGGGGCTGCAATTTGCATTTTTGCAATTGCAAAACAGTGCAAAACAGACCATACATGAAGCGTTATGGTGCTACAGGGTTGTCCCTACCTACAGGTCATATTCTCCAGACGTAACAGAACATGTTTATTTGGTACAGGACACAACAAAAATGACACCATCATCATTTTTCTATTTTTTTTTCTGTTTTTTTCAAAATGACTCATATCACAATATCTGTCAAAATAATCACAATATGATTTTTTTTGTTCAGCCCTAATTTATGTATATTCATTTATAATATTTTTTCAGTATGTTCTGTGCATTTACTTCACACACCCTGCATGTATCATTTACTGTCACTCAGACACAGTCACATGAAAACTACATTACACTTGTAGATCTGAGTTTTCATACTTTTATTTGCTCCATCTCTGTTTACACTACATCATGTTCATATTCACCTCCTGCTACAACAGTAACTCAGTACCTCTGTGTTTGAGCTGGTTTCTGTTTGTGGTGTTTAGGTGTTGTCTACCTGGGGATCCACAGAGTCCCATTCACTGGCAGCACCTTGAAGGCTTGAAGCTGAGGCACTGTGGAGTTCGCAGTCTCTGCAGAGTCCAGATCAGGACCGGTGGATGCCTGCTGGTCCTGGTCGCTGCTCGGGCCGTCCCGGTCTGCTGGCAGAGGCACAGTGCTGTGGGAGGCTAACGAGCTGAGGTCGGCGGTGCTGGAACAGACCGACCCCAGAGGCTCCAGGGAGCAGTTGGATGAAATGGAGCAGTAGTCTGTCAGTGAGTCCTGGTGCTGGATGATCTGAGTTCCTGCCTCCTCACTGTAGATCAGTGTCACTTCTCCATTAGCCCATTCCAGCTTCTTGTCTTGGTCTGTGGTCTTGAGGTCAGTGGCTGTCACTGTGGTAACTGCTGAAGGACGCTGCACAGTGAAGATGTCTCGTAGAGGACTGACGTCTCTGCAGCTGAAACCAGAACATGAACTCAGACATAGAAACAGCAACTGAGACTTAAACCAGCAGCTTTTTTCTTCTGCTCAGCTGTTAAAGAGCAGCTGTGAGTGTCAGCTGTATCATATCATTAATGTCAGAGCACAGCTTTTGATTTAGCATTAGCATTAGCCAACCTGAAGTAACACGGGTATCATGTTGCTTCAAATCGTCATGAGGAAGGTCAGAGATGGTTCTGCTTTTTAAAGGATTAGTTTGGGGAAGGCTGCGGTCGAAAAGTCTAAATAATTTCCTTTCCTCACCACTTTTCCTTGATCTCGATGGAAAACGTCATGAAGTCCAGTAAAGAAGTGAAGGAGAATTCATAAGGACTTAGGAAAAGACAACCGCGGTGCGGAGAGAATCCAACTGAACTTACACTGGGCTTTTCTTTTTAAACTTTATTTATAACACATGAATAATAAATCCCCCTTTCCTAACCACTGAAACTAAGCAAACAGGATTTAAACGGAGAACTAAGATAATACGAAAGGAATACACACGTAGACAAAGTTGAGCCATTAAAATAATAATTCAATAAAAACAAGGAACTGAGTAAGAGGTCAGAATAAATTATATTTGGACATAAGTATACAGAGTTTCCTGGCATGGGCACTATTGACATTTTTATAGCCTACATTTGTTAAATAGAGAAAATGGGAGTGGACTTTGGTGAAATGACATTTAGGTATATAGTGTTTTTTTTAATAAATACTTCATGACGACTCCTAACTGGAGAGCTCTGTCTCTTCTTCATTTATTTTATTAATTCATTTATTTATTTTGGGTCTGCCATGCTGAAACTATAATGGTAATTTTAAATATTGCTGCAGCAAGTAATTGTGGGACAGCATTTTCTCCTTTCTTTTCGTAAAGGAAGGTTCAGTGTTTTATACACTAAAGGAGATAAGACAATTGGATCAGCTCTTATCATGTCCGCCACTTAGACACTTTCAGGTCATTTCACTCAAGAACCTTCCTAAGAAAAACGACTTCTCGACCACAGTCTAAGCTTCATCTCATCTCAGGCTGAGTCATTGGTACAGTCAATCTGTCAGACTGAAACATTGTGTTCCTACCCCATAGGTTCCTATGTCCTGCTGCACTGTGAAGTGAACATACGTACAGACAATAGATAAATGAAATTTATAAACTAGAATTACCGCCTTCCGCGACTAGGTTCCGGTTACATCCCTGTTTATCCAGAGTCATATAAAATATTAACCATTTTTGTCATAATTGCTGAGTGAAGTCTTGAGTAAGGGCTAAAAAGGGTTTTGTGACCTTGACCTTTAACCACCAAAATTGAATCAGTTTGTCCTTGAGACCAAGTGGACATTTGTACCAAATTTGAATGAGTAGCTTCAAGACGTTACTGAGATATTGTGTTCACATTGGCCAAGGTTGAGTTTGCGAGGCTGTTTGAACACAGGCAGGCCTGAGCCTTCTTTGTGGCCCTGTTCAGACCCGGCGTTAACATGCATCTCAGGTGATCCCATCACAGGTACACAGCTCTGATAAGTAGAAGGTCAGGAGTGATTGCACCCAAGAGGCATTCAGGAAACACGTTTATTTGCATACAGAGTGGGGAAAAGTTGTCACTGGATGTGTGACATGTGGAAACGCATGTTAATGCCAGGTCTGAGCAGAGCCTATGAAAACATGAAAACACCTCTCAGTTGCTTCCTGGAGTCTCGATGATAAGACAGGAAGTTACTGCCCTGAGCCAAGAAAAGGTCTGGGACATACTCATCTGTAAAACCACAAGGTGACACTTTTACACATTAGACTGATGAACAGAATCATCAGTGTTTACAGGCAGCCCCCAAATGTACTGAGTGGACCAGGTCAGAGTATAACAAAGAACCTGTCAGTGGACAAACTACTCTGTGTGAAGGTAATACTGTATCTTTGTTATTTCTGCACTGACAGTCTTATCAATGAGCTCACATGAACAGTACATATCTGTGATATTCCAGAGTCGGTCAGTAATACCAGCAGAAGCGAGTCTATTGATTCGCTGACAGGAAGTCAAAGTATCGATTCATTTCATCTGATCTTTAACACAAGCAGATGTCTACCTCTTTGTGTGTTTGTCATGTGATGTGTACATGATGACCCCCCTGTGGCCGTCCTGAACCTTAAAGATCCACTCACCAGTACTTGGCACAGAGCTCATAGGAGGCAGCGTGGTACAGCAGCAGGGTGTTGATGTGGTCGTCCAGGGTCCAGACAGCCTCCTCTCCCCACAGACTGAAGCTGGTTGCCATGGATATGATGGAAGATGGCGGGCTGTAGGGCTCCAACCGTCGAACTGCCTGAAGGCTCAGACAGTCAATGACCAGCACACCCGGACCATTGGAGAACCATAACTGATGAACAGGGACAGCACAGTGAGGGGGTGGGGGGGTGTTAACATGATGTCAAGACATTGGTTTGACCTGAGGAGTCAATGCCGTCCTTTTATTCAGCATCTTCCTCAGTGAATTATCAAACGTAACTGATTATTTGCTCACCTGGGAGCCACTGCTGACCAGAGCCATGCTCCTCACTGGGTAGGGTCTCTGCCTGGGATCCGAGTCCTTCAGACCAAACACCGTTTTGTTGAGGGTGTGTGAACACAGGTAGGTCTCCCCCTCCAGAGGAAGGTCCTCCACCAGGCTGTACACTGCCACCAGGCCGTCAGACATCCCCGCAAACACTCTGGCCAGGCTCTGAACGGGTGAGGAAGAGATCATGTGCTTACATTTCACTCATCAGCTCACACTCTAAGACTCTTGCAATGAAAAGTTTTGTGTCTCTTTGTCTAAATGTTGTTGCAGATGTGTTATAAACCTTCTCAGCCAGAAAAGTAGCTCCTGACTGCCTGAGTCAGGAAAAACCCAGTAACACAAACTGCACAAACTTCACAAGCCTTGTTTTATGCAAAAACAAGTAGTTTGAAGTTGTGTTCATTTTAGAACAAAATGCCCAGTTTATGTTTCCCTCAACAGTGTTTCCCTGCTGAGACACAGTGGAGGGATCTGTCCCAGTACTTGCATTGTCAGGAAAAAACACCTGCAATAAACCTACATGCAGCAAATAGGGCAAATTTACGGGGGTCCTGAGAGCTCAACACACTGCTACTAAAGAAAACACAGACAAGCAGACAAAACACAAAGAAATTCAGAAAACATCTTCATCAATTTGACAACACATGTACTGCAAATACACACAACACGAAATCAAAGTATTTCCAGGAGACACAAAACAGTGATGAACCTGGCTGTTGTAAGGTAAAAGCATTGAAAAATAAGTGCACATGGGTGTATTATGATACAATATGTATATATAATACACGTTTTACATGTATCATAATATGCAAGTGCAAGTCCATGCAGGTGTGTCCCTGTCAGGTTCAAAGTCTTTTATATATTTACATCACCTTTGATGATTTTCCTTCATTTCATATTTTCCCTCATTTACATCATTTGAAGTTCAGTTTCCACTTTAAACTATTGCCTGTTTTACTGTGACATGTCAATTTCCCCTTATTACACTGTAATGTGAAACTCCCTGTGTGATACATATGTATCATCCAGTACCAGTCTCAAGATATTATCTGATGATAAGAACTGGTTTTATTTCTGGTGGGCTCATTAAGATGTACAGTTCAGTCTCAAAAGGTAACGAGGGCAAAGCATTTATATACAGACTGGTAGCAGGTCAGAGGTCAGAGTTCAGAGGTCAGAGGGGGAGCAGCAGCACAGACCACATTAACTCTCACGGTCGTTCTAACTGCTGTGAGATGTTTAGGGGCAGTTCTGACTGACAGGTTAACTTGTCAAACCTGTGGCCTACACAGTGATGAATGACAACACAGGTGTGTGTGTATGTGTGTGTATGTGTGTGTGTGTGGACACGTGAACTGACCTGTTCTATTGCTGGAACAGGGAAGAGGCAGGTGATGACAGCTGGACAGGAGAGCGCTTTCTGGGGTTGACTGAGAGGACACATGTCCTTCAGACTGTAGATGAACACCTCCTGCTCCTGTCAGACAAACACATTACACACAAAGAAATTAACAAGAGTGAACGCAGCACGAAGGAATAACTCTCTGAAGGTATTTTTTATTTGCAGATTCAGAAATCTGTTGTTAATCTGTGGTTACAGTGGTGAAGCTGTTACACGATCTGAAGTGACGACTGTCACAGTCTCAAACTCGCTGCAGCACCAGGTTCTTCTCTCTTTAAATATCAGATGACTTAACCAACAGGTGGTGTTCAATTGCAAACACTGCTCCAGTGAATTAGAGCATGACAAAGCTTAACTGTCTCCATGTGATTTTAATGTTTTCTCATCCCTGAACACTGTCCTGATGTTTGTGGATACAAACAAAATCTCTGCCTTATTTATAGACAATTAGAAAAATACAGTCTCAATTGTTTCTATGAATTCTGTACATTTCCTGGGAGGTGCATTAAATGTGGTCCCTGCCACGGAGGATACTCTGGTCCATTTTAACTTTGAGAAGAAGAACTGTTTTATCTAAATAGGAATCAAATAGGGATAAAGGTCGCTGGGTGGTGTTGGCTGGGTGGTGTTGGCTGGGTGGTGCGTACCTCAGTGGCCACCCACAGAGTGTTACACATCTTCATCTGACAGCTGATCCTGCTGCCTGGACACGACATCCTCTTCACCTCCACCTGGCCCTTCTCCACATTCACCACACTGTAGTTCCTGTTCAACACACACAGCAAAGACAGATGACTCCATCCCCACACATAATAGAGGTGGGGCAAATTATCTATACAGGAATATATTGTATTATTTCCTCATGTAATACATTATTGATATACTGGCACCAAATATCAATATTTTTGTGCCGCGCATCAAATGAACGACGGTAAACTCTCAGTGAAGAAGAAGACACTTACAGAGGGAATATGGAGGACGCCGAGGACAGACCTCAGCTTTTACAACGCTCATGGCACAAATAAAATCGATAAAGACTACAGAACATTAACCCTCCACAAACGCGCACGCACGCGCATGCACACACACGCACACACACACACACACAAATACACTTTAAGTACTCAGTGCTGTGTCAGCAGTCAGGCTCTATTTCCTCCAGTGGAGAGAGCAGGTGGTGTTAAAGAGGCTCTAAACTACAGCTCTATGCACGCCACAATACAGTGAATATTTTTTTTAATGTATCAAACATCACAGAAATACACAAAGTATCATGACACCATCGTTATCGTGAGAAATGTGTTGTGAATTACTCTGTGAGGCCGACCACCACATATTAACACTTGTTGAAATGTGTGAGAAGCCTTCAGTAGGACAGATCTGTGAATGGAGAGAAGCTCCAGAATGTTTGGCTAAAAAGATAAAGACTTGACAAATGAAAACATCATTATCTTATGTTATCAGACTGAAGAGTGGAAACCAACCTGTCGTCCTTGTCTCCGCTCCAGAACACAGCGCTGTATCCCTGCAGCTGGGACAGGAAGAGCTGCGAGTGGCTGTCACAGGACAATATGTACCTGAGGCAGGGGAAGCTGGGCTCCTGCATCTGCCTCACACACTGCATGGCCACCGGCCTCTGCGTGCACATGCACACACGCACACACACACGCACACGCACACACGCACACACGCACACACACACACACGCACACACACACACACACACACACACACACACACACACACACACGCACGCACACACGCACACACGCACACACACACACACACACACACAGACAGTAGTAGGCAACTTTGATCTGATGTTCTAGTTGACAAAACAGAGACATTATTGCACCACACTAACCTCTGGCCAGCAGTTAGTACGATTACATTTCTGTTATGTAATACAACTGTAACACAGTGTAGGTCAGCTCTGGCTGTTACTTAATGTCCAATTTATATTTCTGTAATTCTCTCTGGACTGGTGCTAAAGCTGTTGTCCTGGAGGCTGCAGACAGACATGCTCCCTCCCTGTATTGCAAGTAGCTTTTTTTTCCTGCCAGCAAAGAGCAAAATGTGTTTTCAGTGATACAATCAAATGGACAGCTCTAAGTACGTCAGGCACACCTGGCATTGAGCCCCTGCCCCCCCCACTGAGAAAGTGAGAGAGAGGGAGCAGGACATCGTGGGGTTGAGTTAGCAGTTGCACTGCTAACAGCCGTACAGTGAAATACAGTTTTATCCATTTGAAATAGTAAAACATTTTCAGTTCATTATGAAACTCTGCTGGGACTAATCAGACTGTGTCAGAGGACGTCAGGAGAGGAGGCGGTCCTTCAGTGTGTGGCCCAGGACACATTTACGTTCACTCTGCTAAAAGAATTTGGCCACATGTGGTCTGAGTGAGCAGATCTCAAATGTGTCTTCAATGCATCCTGGGTGTGTTCACACCTGGACTTAGAGCTGTCCACTGGTGATCAGCTCACATGGGACAAATGTAGAGAGGGTGGAAGATTCACACTGTCCAACTGTGACAAGACCCAGAACCAGTTTTGTTCACTACACCAAAAACCAAGCTGTAGGTAATCACCCTGTGTCTTTTTCTATTTCCTACAAAACAGGACAAACAAGGAAACTTGTGTGTTTTTGATCTGGAGTCTCACCTTCTCAGGCTTGGTGTCCCAGCATTCAGTCAGCAGGCTGTGGAGGCAGTAGAACTGAACCTCCTCTGGACTGCCGAGCACCGGCCGGATGCCTTTGGAGAGCTTCTTCGCTATCTGAAGCTGGTGCTGTCCCAGCGCTGGTCTCCGCCCAGACAGCAGCTCATACAGCACCATACCATAGGAGAACATGTCCACCTGCAGGCGGCCAAACATGGAGGTCAGGTTTCAGAATTACATCTGAGGAGGTGATTCAGATCAGTCAGATTTGCATGCAACGTTGTCACAAATGAAACGCAGCTTTGGAGTGTGTGGCTGTAGGTAGGTTATGTAACACACGTCGGCACTGTTGATGAAATGGATGGTAAGAAAAAGATGAAACTGATATGGTCCCAGTGGATACACAGCAGAAGTAAACATGAATATGAGGAGCACAGAGACAGATGGGAACACTTCGTCATCAAATCACAGTGAGACAATACACAATAAAAACAGGTGTAAAACACACAACTTACCACACTTAGGTGAGAAAACAGGAAACTACAATCCTGTACTTATCAGCAGGTGAATACAGGGCAGGAGGTGAATGACAATAATAGCTGGGCTTTTACTGATAATGACAACTGAGACACTGACTGACAGATACTCCACAGCAACACAGTTCTGCCTCTCCTGCTCTCTCTTATCTCCTACAGCTCACTCATCCTGTATCCTCAGGGGTCGGGGCTGGATTTGGATTGTTTCCTCCACAGAGCACCTTTGGCCATTAAATGTGATTAGAAAAACACAGAGATCAAAGATCCTCATTCAGCTCATCCTTGAAACCCATATCTGAGGACCAAAATACTTGAGTGGATTCCTGTCTGTGGACATCCACAGATAGTGTCTGGGAGGGAGTCGGCCCCCGTAGGAATTCCCAGAATAGCTGTAGAAGCAAACACTACTGTGATGCCAAAAACACTCAGCTACTTCTGAGGTGACATCACTTGGTAGTGGCTCCAGATACACTTGAGGTCTGTGGTATGGTATGGTGTCTCAAGGACTATGATATTTTCATATAAGGAAGTCGTCCTGACCTCCGTTTGAAGAACCTTCTCACTCTCTCATTTTCTCTATGGTTTTTATTCTTGATAGAAGAGACAAAGAGACTCGATTCTCATCCTTGGCGAACGACATATCTGAAATTCATGTGCTACATAAAACCTTTGATAAGACAGAACCAGTGGTATATCTTTTTTATTAATACTAGAGCATGACAACATGTTGTTTTATCTACAAAATTAGAGGAAAAAGCGTAACAGTGGATAAAGATAACTAATGGAGAGCATGAGGGCTAACTGAAGGAGAATGAGCATGGCCTTTACACTTCTGCCCAAAGATAATGATGACAAATGGAATAAACCATTTAACCAAGGCAAACTTTTCAAAGTCCTTAACCATAGAGCGAATAACAAATCACCTTGACCTGACAGTTACCCATCTGAAATCTGCAACATTTCAGACGCCTACTTCCCCCGCATTCTCCCACAGAATGACATCAGAAACAAAAAATAAATCTTGACACAGCCACTACACCTGTTTCTTTACTGACTGACTGAACCATGACTAAAGCCTCAGCCACTGGAGTAGAAGTCACTCCTATCTTAATTCATCAAACGTCTGCAGACTACTGACCAAAAATAGTCAAAAAGGAACAAAAACATCACTCAACATGGAAAATGCATTGGATTAAAGTTCCCATATTGTGTAAAGTGAGATTTCCACGTCTTTGATCATAAATCAGGTCTAAGTTCAATGTTAATACTTAAGCATTAACAACTGCTTGTCTCTTCTCGGCTCCGTTTCCTGCAGCACGAGCTGCCGCGCTGAGCTCTGTCTCAACAGTAGTGACGAGAGAGCTGGCCTGAGATTACCCAACAGTGAATCCATTTAATTTAGAGCCAGCGGCTGTGACACAAAGTCTGCCAGCTGATTTAACAAGCAACAGGAGCCACAGAGCAGAGTTAGCGTTGAGCAGCTAACTCTGCAAGGAGCACAGCACAGCACAGCACAGCACAGCACAGCACAGCACAGCACAGTTTAACTTTTGCCAGTGTATGGATTTATTTTGTATTGCTCTCTATCCCACAGCAGCCATCTTTGATTCCACCATCTTGATTATAGTTTCCTTTGTTTAAACCAGCCATCGTTTTGAGTAAACCATTTTGTGTTTGTTTCCCTGCACGCACACGCTAACCCACACCCACACCCACACAGCTGCATGTGGTATTGTGTGTTAGATTACATATTTAGCTTTTAAATAAATGCTTCTGAAAAAACCTGCTAGTCTATTTACTGATGCACAAGGGTGAATGTGGCCAACCTCTAATCTGCAGGACTCTTCAACCACTACTAGTCATTCACGTAGTAGTTTTGGTTATAGTTATCAATTTCATTATCAATTATGAGTTCAAAATTGATAGTTTAGATCAACAGACTAAATCAGTGAATAAGTTATCCTTTCCCTTTTTAAGGGTGGTGCCCCGAGGTGGATTTAATATAAATTAAATCCTGTTACTTAATGAAATGAATCATTTCTGATCTCCAGAACTGTTGCACCCACAAAATGCCCTACAACTCCTCATTAAACTCCTCAATAAACAATCCGTGTAGCGGATCCCTAATCTTGTCACTGAGCAATGTTGATATTATCCAGGCTTATAAACAAATGGCTTGTAACTTTCTAGTAGTATTACTGCATGAAGTCCAGACCTCAACTGACAAATACTTGCATGTGTTTCATTACTTCCTAAGATCTTCACAGCTGGCAACCAATTTAACAACCATGAAGCTGCTTTTCATTTATTTTCCTATTATCTTTGTCATTCTGTTCCCACTTTCTCCATCATTTATTCTTTCTCCATCACAATAAAATAGTTAAACCTCGTCAAACACTAAGAGAGAGACGGTTGTTTGATTGGCTGAGGTCAGCGAACTCTGTGCAGAGTTTTCTCTGCTCTTTGAAAGCTTCCTCCACAGAGGCAGGGACCAGTAAAACAATAAACCCCAGTAAAACTAGCTTCCATGGGGAAAGGAGAAGCTCAGAACAGCCTGGATCAGCCATATCAGACCAGCAACAGCTATAACAGACTGATATTTCTGCTGTGAGTAAGTTACATTGACTGCTACAATATGAGTTAATCGATTTTGTTCATTTTTGTTGATTTCATCATTGAAGTTATTTAAGAGAAAGTGAGTGCAAACATGAATGTGTTTGTAGAGCACAAAAAGCTGAAAGCTGGCATCAAATGTCTGATCACATTTTTCTTTGCTCAGATATTTCCTGATGTGAATCAAAAGTTTGTTTATTTCAGACTATTCTTAAGGAGAAGCTCAGGTCTCTGCTTGTGTTTTAACATTTGAGACCTCTGGCCTCTGAAAGAAAGAGGTTTAGCTGAAAATAAATCATATTTATATTCTGCAAATTAAGGTGTCAAAATTTTGGTTTGATATCTGTAATGAAACTCGTACTGGCACTAGTATTAAAACATTTCTAAATTAGTCCAAGGTCCTACAGTCCTAGGTTTTTTTTTCATGGGAAGGTTCCTAACTGAGTGAAATGACCTGGAAGCATCTAAGTGGCAGCCGTGATAAGGAGATTCAATGCTTCCTATCTTATCTCCTTTAGCGTAGGTACACTGGACCCTCCTGTAAGAAAGGAAAGGAGAAATGCTGTCCCACAAAGCCTTGCTGCAACGACATCTACAACAAAAAACACACCATTGTAGTCTCACCACAGACGACCCACACAAATGTAGAAACAACAGAGCAGCTGCGTTAAGCTTGTGACATGATCCAAAACTTACAGAAATCTCCTTGTATGATTCTTGTCTTTATATCCAGTTAGGAGTCATCATGAGTTTATAGTTAACATCATAACAACGTACTATATACATGAATGGTATTTCACTAACACACCCTCACCCCTTCCTCCCCACATTATGTAATGCACTATAAATGTATTTTCTTTATCTAATAAATGTATAAAAAGGGGGTCAAAACTCTAATAATTCATTCTTGCCCTTCAGTTCCCTATTTTCACTGAATTATTATCTTTAATGGCTCAAATCTTTCTACTTTTTTACATTTCTTTAATTTTATCTTATTTCAACATTTCAATCCTGTTTGTTTTGTGTTTGTAGTGTCTTTTCCTAAGTCCTTCACATCTGTCCTTGACCTTATGACGTCTTCCATCCAGGTCAAAGAAAAGCGGTGAGGCAAGGAGATTATTTTGACTTTTTGACCGCGACCCTAGACTGCTATAAGTTTTTGTGTGGTTGTAAAGGTCACCAGTCTCCAGCCCTGGTAAAACCTGCATGGGTCTCTGGCTTTTCCTCTTCCTTTGCCATTAAAGGAAACATATGGGACTAATCAGACAGCAACATGCTGCAGAGAGGAAGCAGACAGTCAAAACTATCTGCCACTAACTCTAAATCCTCTGATGTGACAAGTAAAATGAATACTGAGGCAGGAGCTGCTCCAACACCTTCTGCTCAGACAGGAGACTGCAGACCAGCAGCTTCGAGTCCAAACTGATTTCTGCTGCAGTATCAGGCTCCCCCATGCTGTGCATCAACTGCAGCAAGTGGATCAAACTAATTTACCAACTTCAGTGATCACCCTCTATTGTTCATTCAACATGTCAGGATCAAGTGCCTCTATAAAGACTTTCAGATGTGATGAAGATGAAGCAACATTCAAACGGAGGCACAGAGCAGAGCAGCAGGACAGAGGATCCCCTATGAAACAAACCCCAGCTGAGTTTGTTTTGAGATAATCCTCCTGTCTTCAGTTAGGAATGCAGACCATGAGAGGCATGAACATAAACTAAACAAAACAGCTCATGGAGGACAGGGACGTGAAAATGAACACCATCACCAGCATCTAAAGGCCCAAATTTCAAGCGTTCAAAAGCAAGTGGACACTTGGCGACTAAATGTCTGTTAGACAGCTGTGTGTTGTTTCAACATCAGTTCAGGCACAGAAAAGACTTAAGGGGTGCCATTTAGATTGAGGTGGAGTTGTCTGTCAATATAAGGAGTAAAGAGGTGACCGTGCAAATGAAGAAGAGTATAGTATATATATATATATATCAGAGAGGTATATGGGAGTTGGTTTCAATCAACAGCTAGGTCTAAAAAAAAAAAAAAAAAAACCAACAGGTGCACACAGGAAATGGTAAATGACCATGTAGAGTTGACCAAGGAGCCTGAGTCAAGAATGGTCTCCAGGATGTAGGCGTATATCAATCTTTGTATCTGTCCTGACGATCAGAACCTCTGAGGATTCAATACAAGATGCTGTGACGCTCCAGAGCCTTGGTCCTGTGTAGAGTGTGTGTGTGTGTGTGTATGTCTGTGTGTCTCCTTTCTTTGCTGCGATTCACACGCTGGTTGTGACAGATTCAAACCTCTGGTCAGCCTCAAAAGCAGAAAGACCAGGTTGTAGAGAAAAAACACATACACAAGAAACCGATCTGCAACAAAGTTGTGTGGACTTAAAAAAACGACCTCTATCAACATGATGGAAAGAGAAAAGTGTGTAGCTCATGACCCAAAGCCACCACTTCACTGGTGCAGGTTTGAATCCATCCCTGGCCTTTTCCTGCAGGTCACCCCCTCTCTCTCACTGTGGCCATCATAGTAAAGAAACAGGCTGTAGACTTACTGGGCTGAATGGGAGACAGAGTATCGGGGTGTCAGCTCTGTCCCTGGTGACACACACTCTTTCAGTCCCCTCGGAGGTCTGAGCTTACACATGCTGCATGTAGTGGCAAACACTTTAGACTGAACTTCGTTTAAAGCCACTCGTAGTTTTAGCGGAAGGCAAGGTTCAGTTGGCTTGACTCATGCACGTTACTTCCACACTCACAAAACACCGGAGCCAGGTCATCCTTTTGTGAGTTTTATTTTGACGTTCCATTGGTACACATCCAATCTTCTATTGGGTTTACAACGGTCAGATAATGCTTCAAACTGCAACATCTGTCAATAACGTCTTAAAGTAACGTAAACGGTCAAAAAACCTTTTTGTGCTGTACCTATAGCACCTCCGCTAATCACCGTACTGACCTCTGACCCTGCCCTTTAGTCCTTTAATTAAAGGGGCATGCACCGTGCTTACTTCAGGTGCTATAGGACCTTTCACAACTATGCAACAAAAAACAATAACTTAACACAACACATACTTAACTTATAATAAAGGTTTCAACTCTCTTCACAACAATATTGGCTCCTACACTGCAGGTGCTGCCCCAGGGCCAACAATGTAGTTTATTCTTTAATTAACTGTATATTGTCAACTGTAGCCTATATTATAGTCAATGTTAGGTTATATTATACAATAACCAATATAGGTAACAAGGCAATAATCAGCAAACTGATCATACTAATATTCCATCCATTCACTTCGATTTGGAGCTGAAGGTTGAGATATTTATTTTATTCATAAATATGATTAATAGTCTAGATTATAACTTTATCAGTCTCTCATGTATAATTCATAAACAGCCAACACATTTAAGAAAAAAAATTCTAGCTGAGGAAAAAATAAGTATCAAACTATCCTTGTGTATTTAATGTCAGATCTAATCTAAATCTAATGACTCCAGGTAACAGTTGCAGAGTTGACCCAAGTATCAATCACACTGTTAAGCACAACAGAAGTTATAACAGTGCTTATGCACAAAAATCAGTATTACATTTTTTGTTACCTTGATATTTTTGTTATTTTGGCTTAAAAGCACATTCTCAAAAAACCTCAGAGTAGACGACACCACTGCTCAGCCTTAATGGTACACGCTCCAACAGGCGAGCTACTGGGGCACCCCAGGATACCTCGTATGTATGTATGAACCAACAGACTGACATCACCAGTTTTACTGTCCTCCGCAAACTGCTGAGGCTCACAAAGTGCATCTCAATCAGCCTAACAAAGGCACAAGATTCATAAAAATGCTGCACACATCAATTAATGTGGGTTAAGAGGAGGGGTCAGTACCTTCTCATCATACACGATGCCTGGTCGGATCTCAGGAGCCTGGTAACCGGGCGTGCCCTCGACCCCCAGCGCGCCCTCATGGAAGGATTGTCGAGAAATGCCATAGTCAGACAGTTTAATGTTGACTGGATCCTGCACCTGGAAGAAGACACATAAATGATTAACAAGCTGAATCAGATGAAAGAAACACAAAGCTGGTCTGTTTCCTTTAGAAAAATTATCTTTGTTCATATGATTAAATTTTCTGCATATGGTATTTCGAATGTCTCTGTCTTGATGAAGGTTGGTGGGATGTAAAAACAGGATCAACAGATCAAAGAAGTTCAGGCCTTCACTGTTCGCCCCCTTACAAAGTCTGACTGTACATTTGAAGACAGTCAATAAACTAAATTCAAACATTTGAGACTTTCTTCTGGTGATTCACATACAGACCTGCAGAGACCAGACCAGGATGTTGTCAGATTTAAGGTCACAGAAGATGATGCTCTTCCTGTGAAGGTATGCCAGTCCTGCTGCAATCTGATAGGCTACTCTGAAGGTTAGCATGTGACCGAGGGGCATGTACTTGGAGCCTACAAATAAAAAAAATAACTTCATGTTCCACTGACACAGAAACAGATACACTTGAAGAGGGAAAACACACAATGAGTATCTGTGTACGTGCCTTTGCGCTTCTCCTCCAGCACGGTGTTGAGGCTGCCCAGGGGGGCTAACTGCAGGGCGAAGCACAGCGGGTGGATGCTGATGCCCACCAAAGAGACGATGCAGGGGTGCTGAAGAGAGTGCAGCATACTGGCCTCCTGGCGAAACTCAGAGAAGCTCCGACAGGCATCTGCAGACTGCAGGTGTTTCACCATGGTGTCTAATGAGAAGAGGGATGAGAGGGAACTTACAGATGAGACATACAGAGAAGAGATCTGAGGCTGAGCTCCAGCTGAATAATATTCACAAACCCTCTCATACTAAACTACTAAAGTTTACATTCAGATCAACACAGAAAATCAAACATAGCACACAACAAAACAGCGAGCAAACAAAATGAGGGAGCCATCTAATCTTGGCTCTGATGAGAATAAATATGTTTTGAGCTGAGATTTTAAAGAGCTGATGGATGGGGCTGATCTGATTGACATGGACAGTCTGGAAGGCAAATGATCCTGACTGCAGGAAAGACTGAATCAAGGGCAACTGGACTTGATTGTAGATGATTGAAGATGTTTCACCTCTTCATCCGTCCAGAGGTGGAAGAGAGGAAGCACATGGATGAGACGTGAAACGTCTTCAAGCATCTACACATGTGGGTCGATGTCTGAGACAGTTCCATTATCTGAGGAAGACCATGGGATGCTGTCAAAAGCTCGGTGGACCTTGAGCTGAGATTATTATGTCACATAACATCAAGAATTAACATCCACACTCCTGTGGAGTGATCAGCTGGTCTCTGCTCCTACTGCAGCGAGAAACGGATCCACTAGTCTTAAGGATAATATTGTTGGGTGGGTGGCAGCAACATTGAAGAGAAGGGAGTCATACTGCCGTGTCATTGCTTTACACTTTCTGGAAACACATAAATTCTTTTGTATAGATCCCAAAATTTGCAAAATTCCTTAATAAGGAAAACTCTGGATTCTGGAAAGGTCAGTGAGAAATCTTTATTTGCAGGATCATTTTCAGTTTTTTTTTTTTTTTTTTTTTTGTAAGAAAATGATCCCGGTATGGATCCTTTGGTTCTGACTGACTGGCATCCTATGGAAAACTCTTCAAACACAGTTTAGTAACATGTAAATGTAAATGTTGTTGTAAATAAGTGTTAACAGTTAGGGTTAGGGTTATGGGTATGGGTTGTTTAATACCGGCTGTTAGTGCAGTTCTTCACAATGTGTCTTTGGGAGCTTTTCTGTCCTCAAGAGTCAAAACATCTCGGTTGCATTTAGCAATGGCACTAACTATAGTTCAGAATATTAGTGTCAGATTTCAAAAACCCATCAAACAATTTAATTAAAAACTAGACCCTTCACTAAAAAGAGGACCACGCCTCTGTACCTGTGTCGCTGCTGATGGTCTGCTGTCGACACTTCTTGAAGTGGAAGCGTTTGACAGCCACCGGCTGGTCATGATAGCGGGCTCGGTAGATGATGGTCCCACTGCCCCCCTGGCCAAGGATGTTATTCTCCTCCTCAGAGTACTCCAGCTGGGCCCTCTCCAAAAACAGCCTAACACAAACACACACAAACACACACAAACACACACTTGCTTATTATTGTGTCCCAAACCTGGAGCACTGACATTTTGAGTAATTTGCTTGTTTGCTGTTTTAACCAGAGCCAGTGGGTTTCATCTGTGTAGGTCCATTACACAGATGAAACAAAGATTACAGAGAGTGGCACGAAAGAGGAAGTAAATGCTTCTGAATTAAATCCATCCATGTATGAACTTTTATTAAAACATGGTCAGATCTTCATCTTAGTTACAATTATTAACAAACACAATCTGTTTTAACTAATTACACACAATTACAACCATTCACAATGTAGGTTGTAAAAAGTATGTGAAGCCTTCAGCTAATGACATCAACAAAAGCCAGTAGGATTCAGCAGTAA
Organism: Trachinotus anak; assembly: GCF_046630095.1. Classification (NCBI taxonomy): domain Eukaryota; kingdom Metazoa; phylum Chordata; class Actinopteri; order Carangiformes; family Carangidae; genus Trachinotus; species Trachinotus anak. Next base: position 1,097,649 of record NW_027273862.1, on the reverse strand, counting down.
TTAAACCTAGAGCCAATCAATAGAAGAAGATTGGAGGTGTCTGTTAGAGGCATAAAAAGTCAAAGAGTTTAGATCTTTATCAGTCCACAGTCACACAAACTGTCTGTAAATGGAGATGATTTAGTTCTGTGGCTTCTCTCACTGGATAAAATGACTCCAAAAACACAACACAGATGATCAGTAATGTAACAAAGAAGCTCAACAGCTTAAAGGAATCATTGGAGCTGGTTCACATCTCTTCATGAGTCAAACATACACAGATCATGGAGCATGAGGGAAGACACTGCTCTCTAAAAAAACCCATCACTGAAGAGCAATTTACTGATGAAACTAAAGTTGAATTGTTCAGGAGGAACATGAGTATGATGTACGTGAAATGTAAACGTGCTGAAGGTGAAGTACGGTGGAGGGAGCATCGTGATCTGGGGCTTTGCCTCCTCTGAGCCTGGACAGCTCAGCATCAGAGGAGAAAATTAATTCCCAAGTTCATCAGGGTCTCTCACAGGATAATGTCAGGGTGGCTCCTCCTGCTGAAGCTCAGGAGAAGCTGGTGATGCAGCAGCACAATGACCCTAAACACCAAACTAAATCTACTACAGACTGACTTCAGAACAAGAAAATCCACCCTCTGGAGTGACACAGTCAGAGCCCAGACCTTAACCCAGAGGATGCTGGGAAATGACCTGAAGAGAACTGCTGAAAAAAAAATTATATTCTTACAATTTACATTTTAAAGGCTTTAAACATCTTTTCTGGATCACACACACATGCACTTTAATACAGGTTCTGGTACCCCGGGCTAACCCGGGGCAAGCTATCAACAGATAGTTTAAAACCAAGCTGGAGAAACATTCACACCACAAAGACTCAGATTATCCAGAATGCCAACCTCAACATTAACCATGCTGTACATTGGTCACATCTGGGAAACAAAGCCCCTCTTATATCAGCTGCCCCACAGGCTGACAGTAGAGCTGCATTCTTTTCCCATCCACAGAACCCCCCCCCCCCCCCCCCCCCCAAATCCCTATGTCACCCTCTGCTCTCAGGCCTTTTGATGTGCTGCTTTAACCACAGGGACAACATAAACCAATCAAGATGGTGGCTTAAATGAGCTCTGGCCTACGAGTCTGAACGGTGACACAATTTAATGTTGACTCTGGGAATGGTTTCCTTTCAGGCAAAACATTTGGTGTAAATCTGCAGGAACATTAATTAAAAGTAAATGTCTACTTAATCTTTTTAATTAGCGGAATCATCCAAGGGTCCAGAGTAGAGATACCCAGCAAATTTTAAATCTGTTTTAACCTCACTGCTCTTTGTTCAAACACTATAATATATTATATCAACTTACTTTGGGCTACTTTTTGAGAACTGACAGAGATGTGCCTGAAACCGATGAGTATAGAAAACGGTCCCATTAAATGATATAATTTAATATAACTTGAGTCTTTTTTTCTACTTGATTAGATATTGCTGGAATTGTGTCATAATTTTGTTATTTTCTGATAACTTTGGAAAGAATTTTCAGTTGTCATGGAGATTCATTGGTTATTTGACCGTCGTCTCCATGACAGCTGACCAAAATCATCTCCTGAGGAAGACTGCAGTATGTGGTTGAGATCCAGAATTACATTATTTTATCACACATTCAGTGTGGTTCCAGTCAACAGTTTGACCGTTGTTTTAAATCAGTGTCTATGGTTTGTTAAACTGCATTGAAACCCTGGTAACAAAACTGATCAGTTAAAGTGACCAAAAACACTATAAAAATAGAGGGTGATTCAAACTTCTCTTTATGTGGCCTCACACCAAATCTCACCGTCACAGACAAATTTCCAATGTTCTGGACGTTCTGATAAAATCAAACATGTTTATATTATTTCAAGTTTTTAGTCTTGGCTCATGCAGACAGTGACAGTCAAAGGGGAGGAGCAAGAATGTTGGTGAAAGGTCGGCATTAAATACATCAGGGTGGCAAGGGTGGTTAGACAAATCATTTCAAAATAGGGGGGCAAATAATAATACTAATACTTATAATAACACTATTACTAGTACTACTACTACTAATAATAATATAGAATTTCAAAGATCAAAAACGTCTAGAGTTTTTTTTTCTATTTCCTGTAAATTTCTATTTCCTGTAAATTAGATATAATGATGCAAATAGTGACCCAGCAAGATCCCCAATCTTCACAAAATCTTATAAAAACTGGCTCCAGCTCCCCGATGACCATAAAAGGATAAGGGGCGTGGCTAATGGATGAATGAATGAATAAAAACTCATGTCATAAAGACATGTTGTCTTTAGATGTGAGAGGGTGTCAGACTTTCTGTCTTTTAAAAGTCTTTTTAAAGTTGTCTAGTAGGCATTACTTTGGTTGAATGGTGGCCATGGTATAAGTGACAGTTCACTCAGGTGTTCCAGTATTTAGAGTTAAAGTCAAAGCAGAGTGATTTAACTTGTTCAAGACTCTCTAATTTCACATCTTATTGATCTTCTTTGAGCTCCACATTGGGGGTGGACAGCACCAACTCTGTGCTGCCACATTTTTATGACCTATATTGGCAACGGCTAATAGATCGGTCTAACCTGAATGTACGAGCCTCCCTCCAGCTGTGACAGTGGATGATGTTAGTTGGTGGCACTCGTGTTTATACCAACCTCCATCTGAGATTCTCTAAGAGCTCCAGTACAACACATTTGCAGTTGCAGTTGCACAAATATTTGAAGGGGCTGTTTAACTATTGCAGCAAACATTTCCATGGGCCTGTGCTATTTTACACAGACAGAGATTTGCTTTCGCAACTGACCGCCCACCCAATACCCCCCACTCCTAACCCCACATACACAGTCTTTCAGAGTACTTCATGGACTCCATGGTGTGTGTGTGTGTGTGTTTCTATGTGCGTAGGACACAGAGACAGACTGCATGTTTACTCCAATAGTTGAAGGAGTGGTGGTTACCCTTGAGCCCTGACAATACATCAACAGATGCTGTCACTGGCAACAAATCAGCTGAAACTCATTACACAGCCAAAGCCCTGGAGAACAGCAGACTGTCAGTGTGTGTGTGTGTGTGTGTGTGTGTGTGTGTGTGTGTGTGTGTGTGTGTGTGTGTAATAGTTAGTATATACTGTGTGAATCATCCAGCTCCTGTGGAATGTGTCTGGTGGAGGGACCAACAGTCTGAAGTCCACTGAGCTGTGATATGGAGTTTCTTTCCCATCTTTAGTCGAGAGTATGCTCTTTCATTTTGAGGGCATTATTTCTTCATTTCACTTTCAGATTTTCCAATGCTTTCCCTCAAAACTCTTCCTCCTTTCTAAAACAGCCCCTGCTCCAGGGCAGATTTTCTCTGCTCCTGCTCCAATTGGTTTGTCTGCCCTCAGATCTACTGCTGCTGCGCCTGTGCTTCAGTTTAAGATGAAACTTTGCCAAAGAACATGAAAAGAAACCTGATGAATCAGCTCATTCTTTGGTCAGAAGACACCAAGATAAATTTGTTTGGATCAGATGGAGCCCTTCATGTTTGGTGTGGACCAGGCCAGGACAACCACAGTGACTGCACAGTGCTGACTGTGAAACATGGAGGTGGGAGTTTACTGATATGGGGCCGCATTTGTGCAAAAGGAGTAGGAGAGATTACACTTACGCTATGAATGCAAGTGTGTGTACAAAAGTACTGAATGAACAGATGAGTCCCAGTCTCAAGAAGTTATTGTTCAGAGGCTAAAATGACGGAGTGGGAGAAGGTGTTAAACTGTTCTGAACAATTTCACTCTTCATACATCTCTTTTTGCCAGAACGTCAGCAAATCTGTCTCCTTTCACACAGTCTAACCACCTAAACAAAAAGACTGACACATTGTGCTCCATGAGCCTCTGAGAGACAGGAGCACCATACAACCGCCCCATAGACTGCACAGTGTTGACACCAGGAACAAATCTGCACAGATGTGTGCAGCAAAGCCTTGTGAATGGCAAATGGACTGTACTTATGTAACGCTTTTATCGACCACTCAGGTCACCTTACACCACAGTACACGCCACATTCACCAATTCACACGCACATATTCCAATGGCCAGCAACCTTCCTATCAGTGGACGACCCGCTCCACCTCCTGAGCCACAGCCGCACTCATGGTGTAAGAACTGCGGCCATAGTAGTTATGGTTTGTGACTGAACAGCAGGAGTTTGAAGTTTGCTGAGCCAAATGTCACTAAAGTCTGAGTCCAACTCAGGGAGAAAGAAGCTGGTGCCATCGCCATGGCAACTGTAACAGGAGCTATACACAGCTGGTGAACATGTAGTTATTAACAGCTTATGTGGTCTCTGTGCTGTTAAAACACACACACACACACACACACACACACACACACACACACACACAGCTGCTGCATCCTGTTTCCACACTACATGCAAGTCGCATGGATGTTTCAGTTTCGTGCCTGTTTCAAGCCCAACCAATATTATTATCAGCACACGTCAGCTGACGTGTCAAATACCAAGAAATGTCAAAAGACAAATGTCATAGACATATTGAGGCACTGGCTCCTCTATCATATGGGGGTCTGTGGTTTAATTTGTGTCAGTCTAGGGTCCTTGATGTGAAAAGGTTTGAGAACCTTAGAAGGCTGTCTCCATCAGACAGTTTGCCCACCAGAGAGCCCTGACTAGTTGATTTTTTCACTGTAAAACATCCCACTGAGTTTTAAACAGTCAAAATGTAAAGTAGCTCTGTCATATCCTGCTGTTGATCCAACAGATCTCAAGTTTTTCGTTTGGGTCTACAGCATTTTCATAACTGATAGAAATGATTAGATAGAAAGAGAAACTGTGCTAAACTTACTAAACCGGATTCATCTTCTGACTGATTTGGTGGAGTCTGCTGCCCTGGCACAGGTAAAATGAAATGGTCCATTAAACAGTGAGAGGTTACCGTGCAGGGAAGTCAGTCATGAAGAGCTCTGGGACCAGCTCCTGAAGGGGGACTGGCTGGTCAGGATGCTGGGGACAAATGATGTGCTCCTTCTCCACTGCAGCCAGCACACAGTCCTCCATGTTAAAATAATGAACTCCTGCTTCGCCTCCTCCTCCATCATCTCCACGATTTCCTCTCTCTCCGGGCCAGTTAGCTGGGAGCTTGATCTGCTTCTGTTGGCCCAGTGAGACACAGAAAGGACAGGGGGCGTACTGCTCTATGAGGAGACTCCCATCGCTCTCACTGGCTGTCAAAGCTACAGGTGAGGACAAAGAGACAAGACATATATATGGTCTGAACGTGTTTCATAACAGATTGGTTTACAGGGTTGGACAGTTTCAAGATTACTACTCTAATGCAAGTGAGTGGCTTTTTAAGGTTATAATAACAAATAAATAATAATAATAACAATACATTTATGGTTTTGCACTTTGGTCACATGACTGTGTTTTGTGATAGTGTCATGTTTAGAGCTATGACCAACTTGTGGTTGGATGCCTCCATAAGCTTTAACCTTTAAAAATATATTTAAAATTTCACAATATTTCAGACACACATCTGTATGTGCTCCAGATGGAGCATGGTGCAGCCAATCAGCCAATCTGTGGATTAAATATGAATTTATTTAAAAATGAGACATTTCATTCAAAAATGACATGTGTGGTGTCCTGCTTCCCTCTGTTGGACTACCCTTGTCTGCACAGGACTTCCCTCTTTTTTTTTTTTTCGCTGCCGTTCACCACATCTACAGAGGATGACCTCAGGCTGTGAAGAGGGTGTGCCTTCATGTGGAACTAACACATTCTCTTGTGGGTTTGAGCCCCAGGCCTGGAGTTCAACACTTCTATGATAAACTGAGTCATGCAGCATAAAACTTGGTGACATTAGTTCTGAGAGGTGAAAACTGCACAATAAGAAATACTTTTAATTCGTTAATTCTTTGTTTTAATTTGTAAACAACTCAGGAAACAGACACCTGTCTATAACAGTCAAATAATCAAACGATGCATTGGTCTGCTCAAAGTAACTAACTTTGAAAAACTGCCACAGGTTATGATATTATTATTATAAATGTCTGACAGCATTATGGATTCCTACAGAGACAGACCTTTTTGTTAAAGAGTGAGATCCTTTTTGTTTAAGCAGAAACAGTTGTTATATCACAGTTCAAAGACACCAGACTCCATTGTCAAAAGCTGTTCAGTTATTCCCGGGTAAACTGCTCCTGCTCAGTAGTGAACTGAATGTAAAGACTTTGGTCCCTATAAATCGTTTACACCCAGAAACAGAAAAATGAAGGTTAGGTTAAGGAAGGTCATCCTTTAATGAAGGGTAGTGTCCCTTTAAGACATTGTATAGTATAAATATGAGTATTTGTCAAATAATAATGTGTATACATATGTTTGAATTTGGATTATTCCATCACTTTGTCGAACTAGAAGTGCCGCCCCATGGTTGTATCCCTCCACCAACCAGCCAAGCTGTGGAAAATATGGTCACTATCCCCTTCCTGAGTCACAGCATTTAATAATGACCAGAAGAATTTTTGCAACATTATGATGTCACAATGAATATGACCTTTGACCATGTGGATATTAAATGTCATCACGTCATAATTTTCTTAATTTGTCTTAAATTGTGTCATAATTAGTTAATGAATTTGTGAGGTCACAGTGACCCTTGACCACCAAATTCAAATCAGTGCATAAAAAAGATTAAGCACTCATAATGTCACCTCATTTTATCCTGAACTACACCGGATAAGAGCGGAAAACTTAACCAAACTCTGACACATCATCACTCATTAATGAGAGGAAAAATAATTAATCAAAAGAGATTTTGTTGCAGACAGAGAGGAAGCAGCCCCCGCAGTCCAGGGCTGGATCACATACTGGCAGTGTGCACCGGGGTGCTGAGTAGTCTAGTCAGTTTAATCTTCCAATTTCATCTAAAACAATATTATGGCGTGATGTGGGCCATATCAATGTACCTTGTAAGTATTGTGTATTTGACAGAAAGCTGCTTCACTGCTGAATCTCCAGCTGCTGTGGATATGAAACATCTGCTGGAAAAACATGTGTCCATACAGCCAGTACTGAAATCTCCCACACATGCACACACAAATCTGTGATTGAGTGGGCAACAGTGACCCTGGGTCACGTAGCAATCTCTGTATTTGTGAAGCAATCTCTGTATGTGTGCGTCCAAGTGACTGCTGTCGTGCTCGTAGCTAGGTTGTTGCTAAGGTGGTTGGGATGATTGCTGTGGTGGTTCTTTCTGTTCACAGTGAAAAAAAGAAACCCTAGAATGGGATCTGCTGTTCTTGATTTTCAGCTCCTTTAAGGAGAGTTCCTCCTACATCTTACCTTGCCTGACATAAAGACCACCTCTGCAAATGTCAGAGGAAATTATTACACTTCCACAAAACATTAACCTTCAGTGGGAAAGAGCAGATGCACCACATCACACAGCAAAAGCCACATATTTAATGTGTGGCTAAAGTTTAGATCGACATCCTATGACTACTAGCTGATGTGTCCTGTTTTGTCTGATTTCCCAATTCAGATAAAAATGCATCATGACAATCTGACCAAGTTTTGACTGTGCCCACATGAACAGAGAGCCCTGCACTAACCAGGGAACCACTGCTCGATCAAGGAGTTGACGTGGTCTGTGATGAAGGCCATGGCAGAGAAATCCCTCATCTCCGACTGGCAGATGATCTTTATGCCTCCACTCTTCTTCCGCTTCCAGTTGACATCTGATGACTCCACGCTGCAGAGACACAAACACATGTCACTGCCTCATTTCTCTGGAGGGTTTATCTGCTTTCACCATGTCACAACCTTCAGCCTGTCCACAGCGGCTGACGTGGAGCAGCCAGCTTCGGCTGAGGCAATTCAAGGTTAATTTTTTCTTCCCTTTAATCAGCTCCATTTATTTCAGATTTTTTTTGCCATGAGACATAGCTCACCTTCAGTGTTATCTTCTCATTTTGTATATTACGCTTCAGAATAAATTAAATTACTAAAACTGCTGCAATAGATATGGGAGGTGAGCATAATGAGAGAACAGTCTCCTCTATCTATATTAAAGATGTTTAACCCTATGTAGGGAAAACACTGAATACCTGGAACTATCAGCAATGAAATGAAAATACTGCAACTTGAAAATGAAAGTAAATCTTTTGAAAATCAGCAGACACACAGAGTTCCACATTTGGTGCAAAGATTACTTGTTCTTGTTGTTTAAGATCTTCTCAAAAAGGCCACATTTGTCAGAAATCCCCTGTAATGTCCAGGTTAAACTGTGGAACATACAAACCCACCTACTTCCTGTGAACCTGAATGCCTTTGAAATTGACTGAATATTAGTTCTGACCTGCTGTTTGCCTCCACTGGTTTTAGTCTGGCTCCTTTAATTACTGCCTATATCTTTCTAGCCTGAGCTCTGACCTGAGATAACCTCCATCAAAAGTGACCAGCAGCCCCTCCTTCCAGTAGATGGTCTGGCTGCGTCGGACTCTGAAGGTGCTGCATCGGTTTCTCTGCCTCTGCTGGGTTCCAGCAAAGCTGTAGATCACAGAACCCCTGCTGTGCTGGCTCCTGGTATTTCTTTTGAGCTCAAATGACTGCACAAACACAAAATGTCAGGCTATAAATATAAAGCTCCAAAAGTGTGTAATTGTAACAGGTGACTGATGAGAATCTGCTGGTTTCAGTACCTGCAGGTCCATCTCTGTGAGGCTGATGAGCATCCTGGCAATGAAGCGCTCCCAAAATCCAGCAGGAACAAAGCTCATCTTGAAAAGGCGCTGTAGGGTGTTGTTGAACTGCTGGCGGAAACCGTGGATGTCCATAGCTGGCTTGGGGGGAAGGAGATGGGGCAGTAGATAGCTACAGAAAGAGGAAACAATGAAACTTTAGATATGCTTTCTGCTCGATGCTATTGCCAGAATTTTTTTTGTTGTTAGAGGTTTGCTTTCACATTAGCTAATAATCTGTATTTTAAAGGAGCCATTTATAAGTTTTCTGTGCTGCTGAACGTGGTATTTTGCCAAGAGCAGGTGGTGTTGTCAGTTGACGAGAGTTTCAGCCGTTGTTGTCTTTATAATACAAGAGGTTACAATATGTTCTCTGCGCAGCGCTACATCTTCAGTGCAGTGAGTCGCTAACAGACAGTGACAAGACAGGCCGGGCTAGCTGGTTAGCATGTTATCTGCAGTAGAAGACATAATAGAGACAAGAGTTAACACTGGTGTTTGTCTCCACCTCTGGAGACAGCTGTTGGCGAGTAAAGGAATGAAGTTTGATGCTGAACTCACAATGTATCTTCTAGACTGGCAAGTAAACAGCTGCTAATGCTAACATTAGTTGTGTACTTTAAGGTGTTTGAATTCTTTCCTGTGGGGTAGGTGTAGTGGGAATCTCATGAGCTGGATAAAGAGATGATCACCAGGAGTTCAGAGGTCTCAGGCAGAAGTATTCATTGTAAGCTTGGCGCCATGGAGAAGATGATGAGCTGTACACAGTGAGCATGTGAATGAGGGTAGTGCCATGTCAACATATCCTGTCGGACAGTGGGTATATATTCCCAGGTCTCACATTGTTGATTTACTACACCTTACTCTATATATGGTAAACTTTATCCTAAACATTCATGTGTGAAGATGCTATTGGACAACACACAACCCTGATTAATATTACATATGTCTTGTCCTTTCACCTACTCAGCTCATCCTTGACAATAACTAGATTCTAAGTTTGTGCTTTCCTTCTACCCCCTTATTTATGAGACCTTGGATACTCCAGCTACAGAAGGTAGTTGTGGCTCTATCTAGACACAAACAGTCACTTTAAAAGCTAAACAGTGAAACATTGTCTCACAATGTGAAGGTTTTAATGGCCTGAACTCTCTGAAGGTTAGTGAGGTTTAGGAAAACAAGAAGAACGCTGGAGTGAGAAAAATCTCCTTCACAGTGGGTAGTAGGTTGCTCAGCATTTGTATGGTTGATAACTGTGTTCAAGGTAGTGGCCAGAGTGTGTTAAGGTTTTTAGTTGTGTGTGTGTGATGGTTACTAGTCATTTTCATTTGGACATTACATGGTTGCTATGGCTTTCCAGTTGATTGAGTTTAATGGGTGTTTGTTAGGGCATCATAATGTGGTTGCTTGGCAGATGTTAAGGTGTTTGGGATGATTACTGTGGTGATTCTGCATGCTTGCAGCAAAAAAAGAGAAATGGAGCCTGCTATTCTTGGTTTGCTTTGCGGAGCAACCACACACAATAAGGAAAGCTCAGATGTAGAGGGAATCGACATTGGTATCATCTGAGTACAGATCTGTATATAGACAATATTTTACCTGTTGTTGGCCACAGGCAGAGCAATCTCAAACTTGGCTAGAAACTGGAAGTACTGTTCCTCTGTCTGCTGGGTGAACCCCGTCCCTACCAACAGCATCTGCACAACAGACATCATCACAGAAGGAAGCGAGGTCAGGAATCTTTAACACACAAACAACTCACAAAGCCCAAACTTTACTTCTGATATCTTAGCTACTTGTCTTCCCAGTTGGTTCCTGGGTCTCACCCTGAGGTCTTCAGCTCGTATCACTCCGTTCCTGGCTACAGAGCGGGAGGACTTGAGGTGTACGATCCTCTCAAGGCATTCTGACAGCCACACAGGACACAGGAAATACAAGGTACACAGGCCATGGCTGGTGTCCGGGAAGTGCAGCATGGTCCCCGTCTCTATCAAGAAGCTGATGGCTGGATGTGAAGAAAAAAGAAAAAAGAGAGGAGCCATGTGCATGAGGTAACTTCATAACTAATGGTCAATGTTGCTGATCTGGGAAATGAAGGGAGTATTCTGCCACACCAGTAGCATCAGCCGGTCGACTTGGCTCCTTATATAGACAGCTAATCACCTTACTGCTCAGTCAGCCACCTCTTTGTATCCAAACTTAATCTGTGTATGAGTTTGTTTTGTACCTAAACACTATGTATTTCTATTTTTTCAGTATTAAATACAAATGCTAACTTCATTCTGAATGTTATCTATTATATATTTTTAATGTGAATGGCAGCAAACTTTCTTTCAGCTTTTGGAGGAACTGATGATGTGACTTTTTTCATTGGTGAGTAGTGTAAGGGATTACAATTACAAATTCGTTGATAACACTACAGTTATTAATCCCAGTAACACTGTGTTACATATCAGCTGTGTTTGTTCCTGTGTTACTAGGACTTCAACAGGGCTTGATATCAGCTTGGTCTCTGTATGTGTTCAGTGGACACACTGCTCAGGGCCATGCTAACTTGGTGCATGAGTTGATGTGGGGGGGCTTTTACCAGAAAGAGAAGCTTCAAGTAACTCCTAAGTTTTCTTAATTAAATGTTTAGTGTTCCTGGCTGGGTTACTAATGTTAGCAACATGTACACACACATTCAGGAGTCACATATATTGCAGGGAATGTAACTGTTTCTCTGAGGTGAGGACTTCTGTAGAGCTGTGTGCAGTCACTGAGGCTCAGCTAGCTGCTCGTTAAACCACAATATCTTGTTTTCTGTTTCTACACGTGTTAAAGGGAAATGATACAATAAGAGGGTGCAGATCATTTATTTAAAGCGCCTTTGATGTGGCTCTTGCATTTTTGTTGTGGCTTTTGCATTCATGTTGATGCTTTTGCATTCATGTTCAAGCTTTTGTATTTGTGTTGTGGCTTTTGCATTCATGTTGATGCTTTTGTATTCATGTTGATGCTTTTGTATTTGTGTTGTGGCTTTTGCATTCATGTTGTTGCATTTGTATTTGTGCTGTCTTTTGCATTTTCTGTGGCTTCTGCATTGTGTTGACCCTTCTGGTCCACTGCAGGAATGTGGCTCCTTGTCCCTCATAGATTATGCACCTGGGTTTAGTCCAAAGTAACTGTAACTGTAAGGATACTTTAGTTAAAGGAAATGGTTTTAGGTAGTTTGAACTGTCAAGCAAATAACATATCAGGCGTAACATTACCAGTCTGTAGGTCCTCATAGTCTCTGATGTCACTTCCTGGGTTCTGCTCAATGATACAGTCCAGCTGGGCATCAGTTAAATACTGGACGTCTTTCTCAGCATCTCGCCTCTGCTTCTCTGCTATCACTGCTTCCTGAAGTTTCAGATAACTCTTGGGGATCTGATGGAGGAGACAAAGGTAAAAATCTGCCTGTGCTTTAGAATAAAGACAATTTGAAGTACTTAATAATTTAACAGGTTTGTGATGTAAACTAATCTTTTGACCAAGCAGTTGAAGGAACTAACCTTCAGAATCACTGCAGAAGTTCCCTCAGTAAATCTTTTGTTTGACTTCTAACCACATCTCACAGCCACAATAACCCACACCTGGTGTTGGTGTAATTTTCGATACATGAAGATCACTGTGTTGTATTTTCACTGTTGTGTGACTATGATGTTTAAACTGACTGATAAACTGATATGAAACATGCAGAAGTGGAGAAGTGGATTAAAAAGCACAGTTAAACACAGACGCGCTGCAGAGCTTCAGCTGCCACTGGCCTCACTCACCAGTCTGCCCAGTAGTTTACTGCCACAGGCCGAGCTGCTGCTGTCCTTCATGGAGAGAGCCACCTGGTAGATCAACTTCTTCAGCCCCTCCAAACCCTCCAGAGTCTTACAGGACACTTCACTGAGCACCAAGACACACACACACACACACACACACACACACACACACACTTGAATACACTCCACAGACTAACAGATGTTCTGTGAGGCTGATACTAGTGAGCCTGCCACACTCACATGAATCATATACAAACAGAGCAGCTGCTTTGTATCAATATAAAAAAAACAAACAATAAAATGTGAAACATGTGCTTACTGCAAGTGTTTCCAGGTGATGTCAGGGTAGCCGGTGGCTCGAGCCCCTGACGGGGATCGGCACAGAGCCAGGATATAAGCTCTCAGCGTGGCCAGTCTCTCAGTGCGAAACTTAGTGTCAATCAGATCCAAATGAGTTCCCACGACCACCACTGCAGAGTTGGGTGCTCGTGCCTACAGGACACAGGAGCTGACAATTATTATGTGTGCATTGAAGAATAGATAAACAGAAGCAAAAATAAATATATAATTTTTTAGTTGAAGAGTAGGTTATTTGACTTTATGTTGTACATATAATAAGAAAACAAAAAAGTCAGTTTACCTGGAACAAATTTGATTACACCTGTGATTTCCAATTAAGGCTATTTGCATAAAAAATGTTAAAATAAAAGAAAACCTGTGATCATCGCTGAGATCATTCTCAGTTGTCCTGGGTTGTGTCTAACACAGGGAACACAATGGATACGTGGTGTGTGCATCGCTGCTACTGCCAGCTCCATCTGTCTTCATACAGTTTGCAGGATACTTGTTGGATTACATACATGTTGGATTTCTCTTCATTCTAAACGAATTTCTCATTTATGGACCGAAAATGTTGCGAAAAATGCCACTGTCTCCACATGCAGCTGCTAAAATGGTTAAAAAAAATTTTTAAATATTTTTTCATGTCTGTGTTGTGTTCAGATTCAGCCCAGACACAGACAACTCTAGTGGAAGGTGTCGGTCATGTGCAATGTTGCTGGTATGATGTCAATATCACATCAACAGGTGTTTTCTGTGTCTACTTTTGCTGTGAGATGAGTGTCACACATGAAAAATAGGTGCAACACTGAAGTTTTAGATCTTGTTACGCAGCTGTGAGGTGAAATGTACATCTCCTGTGCCTGTCACGTAGGCAGTGTGCTCGCTCTAATCTGTTCCACAGCCAAAGCCTAGTGTGGGTCTTAATATGGTTTCACATGGTGAAGAACAAGTAAAAAACCAGATTGTGAGACGTCATGAAGATGTGGAGGTTACAAGAGCATCAGTAGACTGCTGAACATAAGCAGAAAAGGCACAGACAGGTACTGACAGAGATGAGACAGACAGACATCTGTCTGAAACATGATGCATCATTTTGAATAGAGTCAGTGGTATTCAGCTCATTAGTGTTAAACCTGGGTGATTTTTTTTCTTTTCAGTTTTGCAGCTTTGACTGAGTCGACAGCAGCTAAATATCCACGATGACATGGATCAGATTGTTCATCCTGCATTCATTCCACACAAGTTTCAGATTTAACCATAGAAAATGTACTCCATCTGTCAGATGTTTATGACGTATATAATGTCATTGTATCCAGAGCTGCCCCCGCACTGAAAATATGTTCCTGCAGGCATGTGTACGTGGTGTGAAGTGGTGGCAGTGGAGAGCACTGACAAACTGACAGGATCATGTCAAAATGAGACTGGCAATGAAAAAGTTACAACATTCACTCTGCTCAGCCTCAAAAACAAATCCAGGAATAATTAATACTGTAAACCACTAATCAGAGGAAAGCAAAGGAAAGGCATTAACTAAAAGTTAGTTAGTAATTAGGATGCAATGAACCACTTCAGTGAAATGATGCAAGCAGTTTCAACATTTTCCACATTATTATGCTTCAATTAAATGCCATTAATCAGGCTGTGGTGGGTTTGTGGTCAGACAGCCAAATCATTTTCCTTTAAATCAGATCGCTCCTCCCTCCGGCTGGAAACACAGAAACCATCTCTCTGGTCGGTGCTGACGACTGTCTGGTTCACACAGTCACACCCTTCATTCTCTGACCCACTCACACTCAAGTACAGCTGGAACCAGGCTCTCAGTTGGCCTGGTCTGCAGAAGAGTGTGTGTGTGTGTGTGTGTGTGTGTGTGTGTGTGTGTGTGTGTGTGTGTGTGTGTGTGTGTGTGTGTGTGTGTGTGTGTGTGCGGGTGTCTGGTGAGTCTGAGGGAGAGAGAGCTAAATTTCACCTCGATGTTGAGCAGCCATGTCTGCAGGCTGGCCACAGCCTCCTCTCCCAGAGCCAGGTTCCAGATCACCACATACAGGGCCTTATCAGTGAAGAAACACTGGTTCACTGTGGACATGCTGGCTTGACCACCGATGTCCCACACGTTGAATGCCACTGAGTCCTTCTGTGTGTAACAAGACGAGATCTGAGTGAAGTTAGGGGTCTGGAAAGCAAATATGTGATGAGTCAGCAAAAAAAAAAAAAAAAGTCTGAGGTGACTCAGTTCTCTGGAAATATGAAAAAAAAAAGTTATTAGTAGATCCACTCCCAAAATTCAGTAGTTTCCAACAGACAAATCCACACTGTTCACTGTGAATAGTTTTTATTGGATGCGACTGTTATCCCTATGAAACTGACAACGTGTTTCCTGGATTAGCCACAGAAACATAGAAACTGTTTCTGGAGGGAGCTACTGCTCTGATTTTTTTTAAATGTAAATTTTTAATGCTGTGAGCTCCACAAATGAAATTCATTTCAATGTCTCATATCTGAAAACAGCAGTTCTGAAGCTCAGAGTGGGCTGCTCCACTGTGTTTTTGTTACTATTCCTCCAATTTAGCTCAACACAACACAAGCTACAGTGTACAGAACAAGGTCAGTGTAAAAATGTCCTTCATCACCTACACTGGAAGCCCATTCAGAGGAGATCTCTTACTGACCTGTATGAACAATAGACCGTAAATAAAGATGGACGTGGCCTCCATGACATCACACATGAGAGGAACTGCAGTTTTTGCCACTTCAGCGTTGGCTTCATTTTTCAGCCTCGGAGGTTGAAGCTTAGATAAAACCAAAACTATACGACTAATCCACATTAGATTTTACATTAAAGCTACAATATGTAGGTCCTGGAAGTCAAGTTAGTACTAGCTCATAAGAAAACCACTCTGCTCCTCCCACTGCTCCCTGTTCAGCCCTTTACCTACATCCTCATCGTGTTTGTTGTCTCAGCTCATGCAGGAACTTTTTATTTTTTATTTTTTTTAATTTTGTTAGTATATATTCTTAATGATCACCGTGTTAGAAAGCTAACAGATAAGGCTAACAGGAATGTCATTCAGTTTGAAGGTATCCATGGTTAAAAATCCCTTTGATGTGAATTTACTAATTGTGATTTCAGTTGGAAATTATTTCAGTACTGTCCAGTCTGTTTCATTTCTGACCTAGAAAACCACAGAAATCAAAAAGCTAATTAAATTAACCAGTCCTCTGGTACAAGACTCTGATTACTGTTTTTCAGACTAGTTTGAAAAGTAGAACATTATAGACACAGTACAATACAATTTTTGCTTTTCATTGGTATAGTTGTTCTGTCTAAAACCTCGATGTATGTGCTGTATTGTGAATGTGTGTACATTAAATACACAGTATACGTCTGTGCTCTCTGTGTTTTTCTCACGCTGTTTTTGCCGCAGTTGGGTTTCTCCAGCTCCCAGGTGGAGGTGGAGATGCTGCATTCTGCTGGGGTGAAGGCGGATGCCCTGCCGGTCTGCAGAGTCTCCAGCAGGGCCGTCTTCCCCTGCCTCGGTGGACCAATCACAAGCATCTTCAGGAGTCTACAGGGCTCTGCCTTTCGAAGGTGCGCCCGGAGGAATGCCAGGACAGATGCAGGACCTGAAAACCAGAGAGGTCCAAATCTGGTTTTCAGGATGTTGGAAACTACATTACGCAGTACCAAGAAAACTACAGACAGGTGTCACCACTGAAACCAAATACATTACACATTACATTTACTGAAGTTCAATTTTTACATACTTGTACATCACTTCTTACTTAAAGATTTTATCCAAAACCAGGTATGTACTATAATATTATATATTATATATATAATATTATTATTACAGATGTTACAAATTAAAGTGCCCAACAGTACATAAAGTGAGAAATGGGTCAAGAAACATGATCAGGTTGGAAACAAACCTCCAGGTAAGATACACTTTGGAAAATTAAGTTACAATATTAAATTATTACACAGACTGTTGTAAAATATCCAAACACATTGCAGACCCACTTCTTAATTCACCTTTGACCTACTGTATTTAATGTAGCTGAGCCTATAATTATCTTGTACATAGTGGGACTATTAGCAGCTTTTCAGGTGTGCTCAATTTCAGTTTGACTCCAAATGAAGTGGTTTAGATCCTGGATAAGAACCTGGATAAACTGACTGCTCATGCTTCTTGATCTGTTTCTTACTATGTTTCACGATGCTCCCAGGTCTCACATACTGGATGAATTTGGTGAGTACACAGTAGTTTTATCGTAATAGATAGAAATGATCCACTAAAATAAAACCCGTCATAGACTGTAACCTATAGTTTTCCTTTAAAGGACGGCTACACTGTTTTACCAGGTCTAGATTAAAACAATAGTCAGGTGCTCATATGGACAATGACTCAGGGTGTTTGCTATAAACATCATCTTGTTCAAAGTGGCCCTTAAGAGACCCTTTGATAAAAGCTTCCAGTGTAAGTGGTAGGGGAGAAAATCCTCCATGTGAGCATGTGAAGTTTATCTGAAGTTAATAAGCCTTCAACGGTCTAAGTTAGACAAATCAGTTGTTTATCTTTCAGTCACAGTCTCTCTTTGGTAGGAAATTCCCCGTTTTTGTTACTACTTCTCCAGCTCAGCAACACAACCTACAGTGACCAGAACAAGGTCTGTGCTAAAATGTCCTTCATCACCTACGATGGAAGCCCAGTGAGAAGGGTTCTCTTACTGACCTGTACGAACAATAGACTATATAAATATCAACGTAGCGACCTCAGGCACAATCTGAAGAGTGTTTTTGAAGCTCAGAGTGAGCTGCTCCGCTGTTGCCATCTTGGCAGTGCCTGACTCTGCCTAACTCCAGGCTAATCCAAAAATGGGCAAAGAGGTGGGGCGTGTGAGGAGCCAAGACTTCGGTACATGCTTGTTTGTGGCACAGTCACGCCCTCAATCATATGTAAATTTAAGCCTTAGTAAAGTGCAAACAGGTGAGTTATATAAAGATTCACCCGTACAGTTGTCATGAAGGAGAAAATTAGCTCTAGAGACCAGAACAGTTTCTGTACCAGGCTGTAAACATGTTTATTTCTGCTGTAAAGTTGGACATTTGAACATGGGAGTCTGTGGGGACTGACTCACTGTTGGAGCCAGACTCTGGTGGTCATTAGAGTATTGGTTTGAATTTTCAGCCCCGGAAGTTGTCAGAAACTGTTTCATGGTACATATGCACCTGATAATTATTTTAAGATTCATTTATTTTCAGCCAAGCTTCCTTTTAAAAAGTCAGCTGAAGACAGTTGGACAGTACCTTCTTTTCTTACTTCCTGGGGGACATTAGTGATGTTGAGGTCCTCGGTGTCCAGCTGCCACAGGTTGGAGAGCTGACCGAGCTCTGCTGGGAGCTCCCGGATTCCAGGATTACTGTCCCCAGAGCAGGTGAGACAACATGGTCAACAATTCACATTAAAGACAGGACATTCAAAGCTACCGAGCATCCAAATGATGGTGTCAGTTTTTAATAACTTAATGGTTTAAATTATCATTAATTTCATTGGCCTGCATTGAAAGGGCCTCTGAGGGCTAAACCCTTTTTTAAGAAACAGCCAGATGGATATGTGGTTGGTTTTTGGCTGCAACGGTAAATGTGGATCCATGACGTGTGTGAGAACAGAGCAATTTGCTGTTTGTATAAAACAGCTGCAAACAGCCGAAGCAGGAGGACTGACCGCATACCAAGCAGTGGTTCCCAGTGACTGAACTGATTTCTGTGTCAAACCCAAGAGGAGCTGTAATTTTTCTTACTTAATTATTTGTTTTCTTTTCAAAATTCAATCTGGCTTTTAACATTTTACTTGTTGTGGTAATATAATGTTAGAAGTGGTTCCTCAGTGTCTAAAGCTGAAAAATAATAACACTGCAACTGATTTTATTGAAAACTGATGACATGGTTATTGTTTTAAAGTGAAATACATGGTGGTTTCCATCCACCCAAATTCAAAACTGCATATGGGAATGCAGGATTTATAAATAGTAAAAGTGCTGGAAATTAGCAGCACATTGTCGAAACAAAGGATAATTTTGTTACATTCAAGTTGTATTTCATTAAAAGAGCCAAAATTAAATTTTAGGTGCTTGAAAAATAGGTGGTGGTGGAAGCTGAATGAAATAATACGAGAGAACAAGATTTAATAATGTGCAGAGTCTGGATTTGAATAAATGCCTTATAAAGTTGAGGTTTCCTTCTAGGAAATGTTGAGCCCCTGGTGTTTGCTACAGTGAATCTAATGTCTGGGAAAATTTTCTAGCACCAAGATACTGTTGTGTTTTACATCTTTATCTTTAGCACCGAGAGGGACAAGAATGCCCCCTACAGAAAAATCCCACTAACTGCACTCAACCTCCCACACATCATTTGTCAGTGACAGAGAGGTTGAAAAACAGATCTGGGGATTGTAGCTAGACAAACATACAGCAGTGTTATCAGTGTGACAGAGGGAGGACTGTGAGGGACAGCATGCAGGTGAAGGCTGGCACAGAGACACAGGGACTCACTTGGAGAGGTAGAGCTCAGTGAGGCTGTGCAGGCCACACACTGACTGAGGAACACACTCCAGCTGGTTGTCATTCAAGTAAAGCACTTCCAGTGAATCCCGCAGAATCATGGGAAACTCTATGGGACACACTGCCAAGACAGAGTCATGCAGGGGGTCACATTATGTACAGTATGCTCAAACACACAGAGGATATGGTTCAGAAGAATGTAACTAATACTGGAACTGGGCTTTAGACATTTCCACAGAAACATAAAAAAAAACTGCAGCTTTGACAGAACTGGATTCTTGGCAGGAGGCAAGTCCTCTGAAACATTATGCAATATTAATACAAATAAATTATATAATTTCACTGTAATTAAGTCTTTAATCAAACCGCATCATCTCCATTATCGGAGATGGATAACACTGATTGACCCACGCTGAAGGTCACAGGTCATTAATCAGTCGCAGCAGGAGCTTGTGTCTGTTTACTGAACTCAGCAATTATCATAATATGGTATGAGATCCAGTGGAGTCACCATGCAGAGATGTTTGTGTGTACGTGTGAGAGTTTACTGTGTTGTAATAGCAGGGACGGGAATAATGAATTACATTTATTCTTGTGACTGTAACAAAGTGGGGTTTTTGTGTACTGGTCCTTTTTGGAGTATTTCTAAAAGTAAGTACCTTTACTCATACCTAATTATTTCTTAACGTAAATATTTTAATTTGCTACATTTAAAGTCAAAATCGTTAGAGAGTAAAAACAAAAGTCACATCCTGATGTTATGATTTACTGTGTGAGACCGCAACTAATGAAAAGAGTCAGATCAGCAGCTGCGGCAGAGAAGAAGCAGCTGATTGGAGGCAGCGCACATTTGAATCAACAACTCTCTACGACAATTAATAACATTAAAATTGCAAAACTGTTGTACAGCATATACAGCAATAAGCTGTGTGAGTGCATACATGTAATTATCAGTTGTATGCACAGGCTGCAAAAGTGTATATATGCAATGAAATACCTGCTTGTAGCCTAAAGAGGCTCTTTAATTTAATTTACTAGTTTTTTCATGTTTTATCGTTATCATATTTTTTACCCATCCCCTTTGTCCTTTTAAAAATGTAACGCAGTAACATTTACTAGATTTTAAGTGACATACTTTGTACTTGTACTTGTACACAAGTAATTTCAGTATGTACAATTTTCCAGTTCTCTGTCCACCCCTGTGTGAAAGTCAACAGCAGGTAGCGTGGTGGTGGAATGCTCACCAGGAGGTTGAGCCATTGTAGGGACTTATTCTGCCCTGAATTCAGTGAGAGGTGGGTTCTCCTGTCAGGTCGCGTTTACTCCCAACAAACTCCATATATCTGAAGGTTAGTCTGAGGTCTGGGGTCAGAATTGATTCACGTGGGAGGATGAAGTGCTTTGTTTGTTGGCAGTCATGCAGAGTTTGGGAGTGAGCTGCAGTGACTACCAAGAAGAAGTCACAGGATGATTAATGAGACAGGAAAAGAAAAAACACTGCTCTGCAACATATTTCTTTTTTTTTTTGATGGAATACTGGCTTCTTTCACCTTCATCATTCTTTCATGAAAATGAAAGGTTGGTGTAATTGTTCAAATTTGGCCATTTTAGTAGAAATGTTTCATGTTCTTAAACAGCGTAAAGTCTTCACCACAAACCCAGTACACTCTGTCAGGTGGTCATTATTAAATATAAATACACAAATTTGATATGGTCGATACAGACTATTGTGTTAGGGTCAAGTTTGACCCTAAGTTTTAAAATTTAGATGTAGGAAACATACCTTTTTCTGATCAAAACAAGTCTTCATTACATTCTCAACAATAACCTAATATTATTAAATACATTTTGATCATTTTTCTTTTTTAAAAATCTCAATTAAAAAAAAGTTACATCTGTGGTGTTACGGGTTAAATTTGACCCCGTAGCAATTATGGGTTTTTTATGCAGAGAAATACACAGCAAATGTTGTAAAACCATCATGAATGACAAAGATAACAAAACAAAAATAACAGTAAAAAAAATCATGAGCAGTGAAATAGATCATTGTATCCATTTGAAAACTAAAAATGTTTTATACTCTGTAAGTTCAATGTGATCTAAGCTACATAAAATATCAATGAAAGTATATATATTATAGTTATGGATGAATAACAAGTTTCTTAAGCAGATAAAATATTTTACTGGATGATAATTAGTGTTTTTTTCTGTGCTTGTTTTTGAATTCAAACACTAAAGGTATAAACCCTTTTCTAACACATTTGGAGGGTTGATTAAAAACTACGATAGCGGTAACAAAATAATTGCATAATGAAGACAGATATTGATCAGTGTAGACATAAAACAATGATTATAGGCAAATAGTGCCTAAAGATGTCATTATATCAGAAGTGAAAATATCAAAGGCATCAGATAAAAATGACTGAAGGAGAGATGGAGTTTAAATAAAGAGGTTAAAGTCTAAATTGCATGGTGTTGTCTACACTTCAACAAAATACTGCTGGGAAATGACTGAATTTTTGTTAATTGTTGCAATCACCAGATCTTACCCACAGAGGAAGGCAGAGATAGTACTTCACACTGACCCTAAAGTCCTGACATCATCTCAAAAGTACACATTATTGGTAGCGAGGAGGAAAACTGAGATCACGTCTATTTTTAATATATTGTTCTATATGAAGGATTAAATTATTTCCGTGCATGTAAAGCAGGTCTACCTGGGTCTGGGTCCCTCCTGTTCCATGTAGTTAGGAAGGCCAGCTTCCTGGATTTGGGCCCCTCCTCTGTTCTAAAAGACAAAAATACAGAGAGAAATCAACTGATGCTGAGCACAACGGCAATGAGAAGGAACGAGACCAGCTCATATCTGCAGAGTGTGGTGGAAGTGTCCTGTGTGGGATTCACCAAGAGAAGGTAGGAACTCCACCTTTAGCCCGGTGTGATACATACAATAACAGAGCACTTTATTAGGAACACCTCCACACCTGCTTACTCACGTAATTGTCCAATCAGCCAATCATGTGGCAACAATTCACTGCATAAAATCATGCAGATCCAGGTTAGGAGCTTCAATTAATGTTCACATCAAACATCAGAATTGGGCCTTAATACCAACCAATCGTGGTTTGAATATCACAGTCTGAGTACTGTGCTTGACCATGTTCATCCCTTCATGGCCACAGTTTACCATCTTCTAACAGCTACTTCCTGCAGGATAATGCTCCATGTCATGAAGCTAAGGTCGTCTGAAACTGATTTCATGAACATGACAGTGAGTTCCTTTTTGGAGTATTTCCCCCCACCCCCCACCCCACCCCCCCACAGTCTCCAGACCTGAATCCAGTTCAACACCTCTGGGATGTGGTAGAACAAGAGATTAGCAGCTTGAATGTGCAGCTGATGAATCTGCAGAAATGATGTGATGCAGTCAGGTCAACGTGGAGCAGAGTTTCAGAGGAAAGTTTCCAACATGTTGTGGAAGCAGTGACATGAAGACCTGAGGCTGCTTGAGAGCAAAGGGAGGAACTACACTGTATTAATATGGCGTACCTAATAAAGTGCTCAGTGACTGTAATATTCAGGACAAACTTGCATCTCGTGCAGTAAAACATTCTATGAATAAGGCTGTAGAAACTATAAAAAGCAAAAGTGCAAAAAACATTCAGGCAGCAGCTTCACTTTTATTTGATGGTTGAAAAAACAAATGTAATAATGCTGCAACTTGCCCAAAGGCTAAAATGAATCTCCAACTAAACCTTTATACATTAAGTATAAGTCTGAATCAGGACGTCCTGTATTTGGATCAAGTAGTTTGTGAATAATTAGATGAGCAAAGTCAGTGAGCTCCAGCAGACAGTGTATATGCACACATGTGTGTACGTATGTGCATTGACTTACTTGCCAAGCTGGTTCCTGGAAAGATCAAGGGTCCTGAGCTGAGAGCACTTCCACTTATTGGGGGCTGGAAGCGTCACAATATGATTCCCACAGAGTCTCAGTGAGACCAGGGCCTGAAGAGAACAGGGGCGAGATACTGTAAACTAAACATTCACATTTTCCTGTCAGGGGCAGATGAGGACAGAGCAGCACTGCATCATGGGTAAGTTTTCCTGTGATAATGAGAACATGAGCTGCAAAGAAAACCTCTGGTGCTCCAAGCTCATAATTCTGCTTTAGCATTAGCAACGCCTCGAATCTAAGAGAATAAAGAAGCTAAATATTGATGTGAAACACAGAGCAGCCAAGTCTAGATCATGAATAAAATATGACAGAGACGTTATAATACAGTTTTGAAGCAGCAGTAGTGTATTTTAATTCATTTATTCTTTTCTTTTTCTTTTCTTCAGTGTTGGTTCAGTGTTGTATAACAAAGGTGGTCAGGAGTCTTTATCTTTAAATCAATCTTAATGTAGCCTCCTGTTTAATATAAATCAAAAATAAATACATCTGTATATTATTACTTAGCATAGTGGAGTCTATTCAGTCTGGCTCTTCACTAATGCTAACGTTTTTTGAATTCAAACACTAAAGGTATAAACCCTTTTCTAACACATTTGGAGGGTTGATTAAAAACTACGATAGCGGTAACAAAATAATTACATAATGAAGACAGATATTGATCAGTGTAGACATAAAACAATGATTATAGGCAAATAGTGCCTAAAGATGTCATTATATCAGAAGTGAAAATATCAAAGGCATCAGATAAAAATGACTGAAGGAGAGATGGAGTTTAAATAAAGAGGTTAAAGTCTAAATCGCATGGTGTTGTCTACACTTCAACAAAATACTGCTGGGAAATGACTGAATTTTTGTTAATTGTTGCAATCACCAGATCTTACCCACAGAGGAAGGCAGAGATAGTACTTCACACTGACAGTCCTGACATCATCTCAAAAGTACACATTATTGGTAGCGAGGAGGAAAACTGAGATCACGTCTATTTTTAATATATTGTTCTATATGAAGGATTAAATTATTTCCGTGCATGTAAAGCAAGGTTTTGGTTGGATTACAAGGTTAGAGCACTGAAGCCAACACTGAGGACACACAGATGGATTACTGTCTGTTCTCACATCACTGAGTGGACTGATTGTCAGTCACTGGGCTTGATGCAAGAAGGTGTGTATTGTGTTGGTTTGTGTTTTCATTCATCCTAATCCTCCTTCTTTTGTCTGTGAGGTTTGTTCCACAGTGTGTTCAACAAACTCTCTTAACTACACAAACTGCTTGTTTCTGCTTCATGAACGTCAGCTGTTGCAGTTGGTGGACTGTCAAAATTTTCCAGACAACTGCTAAACTGTATGATACCAATTAAACTGTTAAAAAATAAGAAACTGTTGTCAAACCTCTCAGTAACTCACAGCCATGATGTACATTACACATATTCAGTGAACACAATGTAAAATTATTTGTACTATTTTTGTTTTTTGTTTTTTTGAGTTACGTATCACATTTAAACTTCAAATTCATTCAGATATTCAGATTATAGCATCATAATTCCTGTGGAGGAAGACAGACTGTACATGACTCCTACAATACGTTTGGACCACTTGCAAAAAATTATGAGAAAACTGATATAATATATGAATATATATATAGAATATATGAGTATATGAGTATGAGCTCTTCATGCATGAGGCCCACTGTGTACAATTCTGCCTCATAGTTTATTCATTTTTACATCTGATCTTGCATCTCTCTGCCTGTGTTGGTACATTCAAAAGCTGGACATGAACAAAACTCTTGTGTACAATGGAATGTAATACAATGTAAAGTGAGCTAAATATCTCTGCATATAATGGAGCACAAACTCCTGGTGTTTTAAGTCAATGACCCCACACATGGAGCCATCCACACAGCAGCAGCTCCACCTGGAGGCTGTTTAACAGACCACACACTGGAGTCTGACCAAATCATTGGATTTTAATAAACTTGTTTTTGTTTAATCCAGAGATTTTTTAACTATGATTTTACTCCAGCCTGGTGCACATACAGATGTACAGTAACAGACCCAGATGTTACTTCCTACCTCCAGTTCAAAGATGTATGAGGGCAGCTCCTTCAGGCTGTTGTCAGAGAAGTCCACCTCCTGCAGCTTAGTCCTCCAGAAGATGGAGATGGTGTTTGGAAGACTCTCAATCACATTGGAAGAAGCTTTGCATTGTTTCTGAAGGGGCAGAGGAATATCTTGTGTTAATATTTGGAAACAGTCCGTTTTTCTTTTAATTATGCATTTTGTTCCAGTAAAACCCCCAAAAACAAAAAAGCCTCAAAGTGAAGAATGCAAATTTCAACAGTAAATATCTTTACATATATTAAATATCATATGAATTTTTTTCCTAACACAATTTCATTTGCAGTTCTGTTTTACTGACAGTGTGTAGAGAGAAACAGGAAGCAGAGAGGGGCCCAGTCTGCTGCAGTAAGAACTCAGCCTTGATATGAACTCTACCAGGGCACTGCATATGTCAATACTAACATAATCCTGTGTCCTGGAAGAGACCTTGATAATTTATTTTCTCCTTGATGACAACAAGCTGTTCGGGCCCAGAGGCAGCGAAGCTGCTCATAATCACGATGCTCCCTCACTGAACGTCACTGTTGGGAGGATGTTTTCATGTTGGCATACAGTGAAGCTTTTTACATAGAGCTGCATGTTCCTCCCTAACGATTCAACCTTAGCTCCATCAGTCCATACAACACTAGTGATGTGGAGAGTCAAGGTGCTGGTTTCTTACCAGTGGACAGGCCCAGGGGTCAGGGAAGGAGCTCAGTTTGTTCCTGCACACATTGAGGAAGCTCAGGGATTTCAAACAGTGCATGACTGCCGTAGACAGACTGGTCAGACAGTTATCAGACACGTCCAGCTCCTCCAGCTTACGAAGGCCGATCCAGTTTGTTGCTGGAAAGAACAAAAAGTCTGAATTAGACCTTAATGTCTAACATGTCTATGGAAAACTCCATAATTATTTAAATGGCTGTAATAACCTACAAGTATTTATTAGCAACAGATCCAGGCTGTGAGGAAGAAAAAACTGCTGAACCAATGAATTGATTAAGTGATCGACAGTAACTTAAAATCAATAATATATTACTTAAATGCCTGTGTGAACAGAAGGGTTTTTATGTGGGTATGAACCATAGGCAGAGAAAAGAGGACAGTGTTTCTGAAACCATGTCAGCCTGTTGTGATGTAGCCGAGGCTCATTATTTTTTATTTTAGTTTTTAAAGAACATCATAAAGACAAATATTTGGATAAAAATCTGATTTTAAAAATACTATTTGCAGCTAAATCCTTTTAATTTTATTTTATCTGCCCCCATTTTTGTCCCCTTTTTTTTTTTTTTTAATTTGTAGCACTGAGTCAGTACTGCGCTTCAGCCGTGCAGGTTTAGGTGACTAATGTCTAAGATGATTGATTTAAACTCCCCCTCCATCCCTCCAGCTGCTCTGCATCTGAAACAGCTAGCTACAGAGCCCTATTCAGTCTGGCTCTTCACTAATGCTAACGTCAGAGGTCTCCACACTCACTGTCATCCTGGCAGCTCCACAGCAAACTAAATCAACATTACCTGACATGCAACTAGGTATAACAGAGTTAGAACGTACTGGCAGGGATGTCAAACAGGACTCTGAGCTGGTTCTTGGTAGCAGCGATTCTCTGGATGTTGGTGAGATGGAGAAGTCCTGGTGGTAAACTGGAGAGCTGGTTCTGAGAGAGATTCACCTGCTGTAAACTGAAGTAGAGAAACAGGGAGGCTGAGAGTTAGTTACAGTCTTTTGTGTCTGAACACATCCAACAAACCCGACACCCTCCTGCCATGTGTACCTGGAGCAGATGACCTCCTGGGAGCTGTGAGCAGGCGGCAGCTCCTTCAGCAGGTTGTTAGACAGATCCAGAGTCTGCAGGTGGATCAGACCCCAGGGAACCACAGAGGGCAGAGCAGTCAGGCTGTTGGAGGACAGATCCAGGTGGGTGACACGTGAGGAGATATCCATGAACCAATCCAGGTCTAACCAGGGCAGCTGCAGACCACTCCAACACACAGCGACAGCCTGCGCGCGCACACACACACGCGCACACACACGCACGCACACGCACGCACGCACACGCACGCACACACACACACACACACACACACACACACACACACACACACACACACACACACACACACACACACACACACACACACACACACGAAACTCATCACCAAAGTATCATGATCAGCTTGTATCTGGACATTTTTATGTCATGTGTCATGTTTAGAAACTAATTTTGAATTTCCTAAAAAAAAAATTTCACTCATTCAAAACTTTTTAGAAATAAATTTGTTTGTAGCACTGATCACATTAAAGAGGCATCTGTCAGCTCTGGCTACCAAACATGACACGTGCAGCTCCAGGCAGTGACATCACCAACCCAGAGTACATCCAATTAGCTCTGCATGTGGTCAGAAAATCCATCAACAGGCAGAAGTTAATGAACACAGAAGCTTCACTTACAAAAGTAACATTGGCATCAGAACAGTGCATTTATGAAAATCCTGTTGTTTACCATCAAAATACATGTACACGTACATACATGTATGTATGTAACACTGACAGTTGTCATTTTAATTATGGTTAAATTTAAACTTTTTAATTCAGTCACTCATTTTATTATTTAAATCATTTAGTCACTTCATGAATTGTGACAAAAAATATATATTTTAATTAATTTAATTTACTTACTTGTTGTTCCCTTGCATTGACCCACATGTTGCCTCTGACGTATACTGTAACTAGTTAGCCTGAGTTATGAAGGTGTGTATATGGACTGGGTAAAATGGGATTTATAAAGTTGTCTGAATCTGACTCTACCATCATAACATCATCATAACACTGTGATGTGTTTTTAATCCAGAGCACGACCAGGCAAGACATTCACCACTCCCCTGAGTGGACTCATCCTTTCATTAGAGTATTTTATGATAGTTTTATAACATTTCTTTATTTCAAATATTTAATTATTGAGCTTCACTTAACTTCTGATCTGTATCATGTAATCAGTGTTATTTGTAAAAACGTCCCTGTTGTGTGTTATCGTGGCTTTAATTATATTGAGGATATGACATTGACCATACGTTGCTAATTAATTAATGTCCTCGTGTGATCGTACTATTATAACAAGTTTTCTGTGTAACTTTGACTCTTCAACATCCCAGACAATCTCATTCTGCAGCTCCTGACTCACCTGTGCTCTGTCAGCTGTCACCAAGTCTCACACCTGGACTAAAACATTTCCTTATACTACAGGCTGTCAGCCACGGCCGCATCCTGAGCCCATTACTGTTCACGCTGCTGACACATGACTGTTCTGCAAGGTTCAACACCAACTACATCATGAGGTTCACTGGTGACACCACCGCCGTAGGCCTCATCAAACGAAGATGAGTCGGCAGACAGAAGTGAGGTGGAGCGGCTGCCTACAACCTTACTCTCAACACGGAGAAAAGCAAAGAGATGATCACTGACTTCAGGAGGGTTAACTCAGTCATCACCCTCCACTGACCATCTGTGCGTCTGTGGTAGAGAGAGTTCAGGTTCATCTGACTGGTGACATGACCTCCAGTGACAACACTACAGCCGTCATCAAGAAGGCCCAACAGCGCCTCCACCTCCTCCGTAGACTGAAGAGGGCGGACCTCCCCACAGATCAGAGACAGAGACTGGACAGGATGGTGCAGAGAAGATCAGTGGTGCCCTGCTGCCTTATCTGCTGGTCATCCACTACAAGTGCAGAGGAGTCGGCATCATAGATGATCCCTCCCATCCCTCTCAGACTGATCTCTCTCATGCAGTTGGGGAACAGGAGCATCCACTCAAGGACACATTTTCCCCACAGCCACCAGACTGTTGAATCAGAACCTATGAACTGATTTTTATCTGGTTTCAAATAACTGCACTTTATTCAAACAATCTTTTATCTGTGACTATATTTATTATCTCTATTTATTATTTTTCTTTTTTGAGTGTTTCACTGCAAAGTCTGACCATTAAAAGAAATCTGAATCAGTCATTCTGGATTGTTCCACCACTCACATGGATGAGGATCTGACAAAGACCCCAGAAACCGATCTATTACTACAGAGACATGGTCTGAATTGTTGTTTTACAGTAAACACACACACACAGCAGAAAACACATGCTACCTCCTAGAGTTTGACAAACTCCTGCGGGGCTCAAAAGCTAAACAGGAATGAGAAACAATGTTGGACATGAATCAGTGGTGATCTCATCTCATCTGACAGCCTCACACCCATTGGTTCACAAACACACCACCAGAGTACACACCCACCTCCTTCACTCTTCTGCTGGATGTTTCCTGCAGCCTGAGCCTGAGGAGGTGTTTGCTGAAGGCCGGATGGTCGATCAGGGTGTATGAGGAGAACCCGGCTCCATTCTGCAGCAGGAAGAGAGCGATCTCCTTGTTACCTGCAGCACAAGACACAACGTTCACTCTGTCTGTGCACATTCACACAGAGGGTGGACACAGTGTTCACAGTGTTCACTCAGTATCTTTCACCGGTTTTGTTTCAGCACTTCTGCAAGAGATGAAAAAGCAACACCACAGATCGTCAGTCAATCAGACAGTCACACACACACACAGGAGACCGCTGTTTGTTTATTGTTTCAGACTGATAGTCAGTGTTGTTTCTTTCATTCACAACTGTTCCACAACCTTAACCACATGTTTATTATTGTAACCATGATGACTGAAGAAAGTACTGATTTTAAACCAAACCACAATCTTTTCCAAAGCCTAACCAAGTACTTCTAGTGGCTGAACCTAACCAAACAAAGACGGTTCCATAATCTTAACTGCACTTTTATTATTATTGCTTCCATTACCACAAAGACCCAGTATGCCTGCCCCTGCTACTCCCCACAACAACCCTGCCCTCAGATGAGTTGTATCTGATCGCAGGGTTGTTTCGACTGGAGCTCTGTGCTGTTCTGTTTGGGTTTAAGAGTTGTTCAGCATTTCTGAGTTGAAACATATGTATGACGGGGTTACAGCAGAGCTACAGAGCCTATGAACACTGCACATAGTCACAGTAGCTCACTGTGACTGAACTGTGATTGGTCAACCTTCACTGCTGCTGCTACTGCTGCTGCTGCTGCTGTTAATGTTTTCTGCTACAAGTTTCTGATGGTGGTGGAGAAAAAAGATGAAGAGAGCTGAAGAAAGACTTCTCCCCTGCAGACCCTCTGCTCACTAGGATCCTCGCTCTCTGTCACAGTGAATGTAAGAACATAAAGAGGTGATTGCACAGCAGTGGTCTCCTATTCAGTGAGACAAGGCAAATCTGCCCAACATCACTCTGTATCTCAAAGTAAATGAAAGGATGTAAACACTGTGGGGAACATAATTAAAGCTCAATGTAGCCTGATCTGGTACAATTCATGTGTCTGATGTCGTGTTAGTGACATCAGTGAGTGAAATCTGACCCTGACACACAGACCAACATCTGCCACAGTGGGACTGTCACTGTGAATCCAGCTGTGCCCCAGGAAGCAGAGGATGTGAACTGTGAGCAGCAAACACAGCCCTCAGGAAGTATTAACAGTCATGCTACACATGTTTACTGGTCTTTCTTTAAGTGTGTTTTTTATTTTGAAGTGAAGTATTTTCATCTTTGCACCTTCACTCAGATTCCTCTGAGGGTGACACTGCAGCAGGTGTTTGTGTGTCTGTTTTCATCCAGTGTCCAGTTTTCTTTGCTTTCATTCTTCAGATGAACCGAATCAGACACAGAGTCAAGTTTCTATAAAGTGAAATGTTGCTAAATGCATCACTTACATCGCTGGATCAATACAGTTAATAGCACAGTGGTTTAAACACTAAAATCAATGTGACGCTATTGCACCAACGAGTATTTTATACACAACGACATTTTATTATAGATTTAGTGTAGCACACAGACTCTGGATCTGATGGGTCAGTCAAACTAACACAGTTTGCCTTAAAATAAGTCTAATTCATTTGAATCATTTTAGTTCTTTTATCTCTTTGTGTAGGACTCAGTCAGGAGGAAGCACGGCTGCCTTCAGGTATTACTAAAGAAGGACAACACAACCACAGCAGGACAGACCAAACACTCTCCAGGGAGCAGCAAACGTTAACATTTACAGACAATGTGTCGTCATTGTGGACAACAAAGCTGTGAAAGGTCGTTTTTTTCTTTATTTGGTTCGTACAAAGTTGCACAAAGTCAACGACAACACACGAGAGAAAAAAATAATCATAAATAAAAAGAGGAACAGAAATATCTGAACTAAAAAGAGATTTCTAAGGTTTTGCAGAGCACCACAGTCCTGATGGCTTTCTGATGTGTTTGTTGATGCAGTGCTTTAAAGTGACATCTCAACCCGGACAGAGCAACAATTTTATCAATCCTGTACGTTGTGTTAATTCATGATGCAATTTTTTTTTTTTTGGGCTTTTTGTGCCTTTATGATAGTCAGTGGAGACTGACAGGAAAGGGGGTAGAGAGAAGGGAATGACATGCAGGAAAGAGTCAGACCGATCGAGAGTCGAACCGGTGACTGCCAGCTAAGAGCGTCTTGCGCTCACACATGGTACGCGCCCTAACCACTCGACTACCGGGCCGCCCATGCTGCAAATTTTAATCAGCAGCCACAAGCTGCAGCTCTTATGTTCACACTGTACAGATCAACTGACCCCCCGGTCAGTTTCTTTTCCAGTAACAAGTCCAATGAAATATTTTCAACAAAGTGAATGTGCCCTCAACAATGTTTACAGGAAGAGAGGAAGACAGATTTACTCTGTAAAATCCCAGGAAGTAAGGACGGAAGTACGAAGTACGAACAGAAACTAAGAAGAAAAAGTAAAAACATGGGGCTGCAGAGAGCTGCAGAAGATGGTGTCTGTTCTGTTCACATTCATATCAGTCTCCATCAAGTTGACACTTTAATAATAATAATGATAATTTTAACACAGGCTCACTACAGTTAATTACTGATTGTTTGACAGCAGCCATGAAGGAAATCAGACCCTGGAACTGATTCAACTATAGACAGCGGATCAGAATTACTGAGAGACAGGTCTGAGCTGCTATTCTGAAAACAATGGGATGATTACAGTTGTTACTCTCTGTAGTTTGGCCCATTGATTTAGCCCTCTTACCAGCACACGGCTCAAGAACACACTTACGGTATTTTAAAACCCTGAGCACACAACTGCTGCTATTTGCGTCAACAGCTGTCTGTAAGTCCATAAAAATAATATAACTACAAAACCTTCTAACTACAAAACCTTCCTGTGAATCATCACTTTTTTTGCTCAGAGTAATCCAGTCAGATGTGTCTGTACATTCATGGGTACACTGGAAAAAGGAACAGCTAATAGCTAATTCAGCAAACTTTTAAAGGTCCCAAAATTTTAACAAATAGTCACAACAAACAGGGTCAAACTTTACACACAGATAACAGACCATGAATAGATTATTCTCCAAATACAAGTAAACCAAAGAGTCATGATAGTAGTGAAAATCCATTGATATCAACTTTTCAATATCAATATGCAGTTATTATCTGAGTGTCAGGATTTAAAACCCCCCGGTTCAGGCACAGTGACCCCCCTCAAACTGAACGACAAAAGACAACCGATCACTTCAGCCTGATTCTACGACGAGTCGAGGGCAAACAGTTTAGGCTTTAATCTGTAGTGCCTGCCCAGCTTCAGGCTTGAACCGGTGTATGATGGGTTTTCTCTGAGATCATTTCCATTTTGGGGTGTAAGACTTTGGGTTTAACTGTAGCTCTTGGGTGCACAGACTGCGTGGCGTCTCTAAGTGCACCTGCTATCATTGTTCATGTAGGTGCAGCAGCTCAAAGTGCAAAAGTCTGGCTGAGGTGTATGAAGAGAGAGTGGTGATAAATAATTACACTCTCAGCCAGTCACATCACCTCATCACTCTGCAACAGCAGCGCCCATCACAGGGAAGCAAGACAACGATGGTGATGGTGACTTAAACAAATAAAAACTGTTGATGAAACTGTTTATATGTGAACATCAATGTGACACTACTGTGTACTACTACTTCAGTTTTAATTCCACTGTTTCTCACATCGTAAACACTCACATTGTGTTGTTTCACTCCATTATTCATTTCAAGAAGAAAACTTGAAATGATACTTCAGCTAAAAAGAAAGTTGGGCAGGAGTCAGTGAGACATGACTGATGAGGAGCCGTCTCCTGCATAAACAACACAATACTGAGTAATAACAGACTGTTCTGATGTGTGAAGAAATATATGTGAGTTTCTGTAGCAGTCTGGACTTAATTAAGACAAACACAGTTGATATCTGTGTACAGTCACTGTGTTGTCTGTGCTGCTGCCTTCATGAGGCTGAAGGGTTTAATGAACTGAAGCAGAAGCTTTTCATGAAGTCTAAAGCCACTGTGAACAACAGACACGGGAAGAATCCGATCAGTGAGATAAATGTAGACTGCTGCTTTAACCACAGGAACTTTATTTTTCCAAGTATTGTTTGGAAAGTGATTTATTAAATGGTTTATTTATTTCGTTTATTCATCACTGAAGCATAACAGGACAAACCAACAAACCAAACACTTTTACCTTCCCACTGGTGGATGGTCCCAACTCCACAACCCCCTAAACCAAGTAACTGTTTTTGGCCTATAACCTAAAAAAAAACTTGAATCTCCACCTCATGGTTGTTTGCCTCGTAAAGTAGCAGGACATATGGTCACAATCTCCCCTTCCTGAATTACAGCATTGAATAATGGCCAAAAATGTTTTTACAGAACAGTATGACGTCACAGTGAAGCTGACCTTTGACCTTTTGGATATAAAATGTCAACAGTTCATTTTATCCTTAAAGACATTTGAATTAAATTGTGTTATAATTACTGTATGAATTTGTGAGAAAAAAAACATATATTGTGAGGTCACAGTGACCTTTGACCACCAAAATCTAA
The DNA here is from genome assembly GCF_046630095.1 of Trachinotus anak. Taxonomy (NCBI): domain Eukaryota; kingdom Metazoa; phylum Chordata; class Actinopteri; order Carangiformes; family Carangidae; genus Trachinotus; species Trachinotus anak. The sequence continues at coordinate 1,063,190 of NW_027273862.1, read as the reverse complement.
TCAGTTCATGTTTGAGTCCAAGTTGACATTTGTGCCAAATTGAAAGAAAATCCCTCAAGGTGTTACTGAGATATCGTGGCCAAAATCATGTTTGTGAGGTCACACACCTTTAACCACTAAAATCTATGTCTCGTCACGTGGTGCTGCTGTGGCTATTCTCAGTGCAACGTCTAAGACCTACAGTCTAACACCTAACTTCCACCGGATAACATAACTGGCCTTGCCTTGCCTCATTTGAATGACACCCTCTCCTCCCACCTGTGCACCACGCTCTCTGCGCTTGGCACCTGTCAGTCAAGCGCCAGTTTACTTATCAGCGTACTGAGTCGTACAGTTTGTGACCTGGAAATTGATCGAGGTCAGCCATTATCAAAGACATTCCAGCCCAAGAGGCGACGAGGAGCGGGGAGAGAGAGGAGACTCCCAGAGGAGCTCAGAGCAAGGACCCACAGGCGTACATCCTGTGAGACGTGAGACGTGAGCGAGGGAAGTGAGGAGCCACACCAGCTGAATGAACACACCTCTGGGAAAACACTCAAATATTTCTCTGTATTTGCAGAACACAAATGCAGGAGTTGGATTGTTTTTGAAGACACTGTAGAAATAATATTTGTTATTCAACATCACTGTGTATCACTAAAGCATTCAACATGTGGTCTCCATGTTCCCACCTACAGATGATGTCTGCAGCGTGTTCAGGTGCGTCTCCCTACCTGCTTGTGCGGCTGCATACAGCGGCAGTCCAGTGACAACAGGAAACTCATCGCTGTGGATGGCGCAGTCCTTGGCATCAGCGTCATAGCCATGGACCAGCAGCCGCACCACTTCCAGGTGACCCTGCTGGCAAGATGTGGCCAGCATCCAGTTCAGTAAGTCTCTCCTCAGACATGGACCTGAGAGGGAGCCAAAGACTTCCCATAATTCAACCCTCATGATCTTTTCATTAGACCCTGTCTGGCTGGTAAATGCAAATCCATTGCAGTTTTTGTTCTAAATGTGTTCTAAGTCCAGGCTGACCCTGGTGACACAGCTCCTTTAGAGCCACAGGGGACATTATACAACAACAGCTCTAACTACAATTAGTGAACTGACTTTGACATGAAAATAGCAGAGTGCCTCTTCTTTAATTATCGTATAAGGTGTAAAAACATCAACTTTCACTGCAGTAACAGTAACAAATATGCAATAAAATAAACCATTTAATTTGCAGGTCATCAAGATGTTATAAATGTTTCTGTTCTGTTTCTTTCCCTCCTACCTGGTATTGAATCCAGCAGTTCTTTGACCAGGTTGGCATGGCCGTAGTACGCTGCCAGGATGGCTGGGTTGCTGTTGGAGAGCTCCTGGGGCACAGTGATACGGGCTTCTTTCAGGAGGTAACACACACTCTCCAGATCACCATGCTGAGTGGCCACACACAGGAGATGTACCTACAACAACACACACACACACACAATGACTAATAAAAATATGCACTATTCACAAGGGGAGCCGTGATCAACATCCAACACACTACACCTGCACAGCACTCCTTGCAAACACATTAATAGGCTGTAAGAGGAAAAATGAATTGGAGATTTATTCGGTAAATATGCATTTATAGAAACAATAAGTGGGTGTCTGACCATAAAAATAGTTTTAAAGTAATTCAATTTGTTTTTTAATCTTCAAAGCTACTAAATAAATACACAGGTTAATTGTTGGTATAAGAGAAAGAGCAAAAATCAGTGTGTCCTGTTTCCTGTGGACGCTACAGTGACTTGGTATCAGAGAGTGACGGGATGGTCTGGCTGGACCTGGGCTAGCTGGTTAGCATGCTAACTTAAAACAACAAGTCAGCAAACGGTTACTTTCCACTGCAGGAGGAAGCTTTTAATGATAAAGGGAATAAAGTCTGATGTTGAACTTGCAACATTTCCCCTGCTGTTGGCGCTAAGGTTGGCCATGCAGCAATAGCAAAACTTACAAAAAGGTTCCTCTATAGATGTGGCTAAGGGCTGAGCTCAGGTCTCAGTCTTAGGCCTCTACTGGTCTATATGTCCAGGGTTCAGCTTTATCATTTGCTTTTTTTGTATGTTTTTTTTCGTCTTGTGACAATTATCATTATTGTGGCTGATCACAACAGGAAACTCCAGCCTACATTTAATTATTGGCTAAATTTTCCCTTCATAAGTCCAAACACTATATATAGAAGGCTGAGCTTTCCTAATCTGCCAACTTAAAGTTATCTCCAAACACACATATGCTGCACCAGATGAATAAATCTCAGTAAAACAAGAAAAGAGGAAACTGTTTGTTGATTCTGTGACAAAGTTTAGAGCTTAAAAAGTGAAAAAAGTAATCTTATACTTTCTGTTCTTGTACTTTAACAGAAGGGCACAAATATACATTTCTCCAACATAAATGGAGAATGAACTAGTTCTAAGAGGAACAGGTTTTGTCCTGTAGACTACCAGCAGCACACTGATCACAGGTGTGGGGGACTGGTTTTTCAGGTTTAACACAGGGAAGGTTTCACGCTTCTTCCCTCAGCACTGTTAGTTTGGTGCATGATGCCAGACGTGACCTTCATCATGCTGTATTTTGTATTTTCTCTCAACCAGTTGAGACACTGAATAATTATTTTAGTCAAGTATTTTAGGTCTGTGTCCATCTGCACAAGAGCTCAACAACAGTATCCAACAAACACCATAACACAACTAAACTCATTCACAGACCAAAACTACACATTTCACATATTCAAATGTCATTTTACCAATTAAATTAACAAATTAACCTTAAACACGCAAAAAGCTGTACCAAAGTAAGATAACAGAAATCTTTAGACAGAACTGAATTAGAAAAAGTTTCTGCAAACAAATATCTTGGATGGATGAATGGCTGCATGACAAATTATATTTCCATACTCTCCAATCTGATGAACTTGTAAAGAAACAGAAATTGAATTAGTTTTTTTTTATTTATTATTTTTTTAATTTAATTTTAAGAACCTTTTCTTTGCATCAAGAAGAAATCTTGTTCATTCAACTGTTTTACATTAAGGTGATTCTCTGTATATCAGACTCCTTACTTTTTTGGCTGGACCCTGGCTGTCATTCATCTCTACATTTTATATTGAGTGTAATAGGATTTCATAACTATGACCAGGACACACACTTTTTATTTCTATGACTGTGTGGACATATCATGTTCTCACATCAAAGATAATTAACAAAGGCATTAAAATGAGAGTTTCAGCCGCAACATCTGCCAAACCTTATAAAGGCGTTAGACATTAACAGAGGACACATGGACCGGCACTGTTTGAACAACCCTTGATTTGTTTATGGGAGATTGAGAAAGGAGTGGGTTGAAAAGAACTCATACAATATCCAATATTACTACCACAACCCACATTTTTCTTTGAATCAAAACTAAAATAAAACTACACTTTTCTTATTTCCTCTTCACTTAAAGGAGGAACAAACATTTCTGAAGACAGACTGTTGACATTTGAACTAAACAGCACAACAACCAGTTGCCTTCCTTCACTGCTTCCCCAGAGGCTCCGCCCCCAAATGGACCCGCACTGTCAAGGTCCATGTCCAGAGCACCAAGTGAATACTCTTTACCTCATCATATGAAACATCTTAAAATAAACAACATGCACAAAAACAAAGCCTCCAAAACACAACGGAGGAAAAAATAGTGAGAGTTAATAGTTTAGATTGAGAGGACTACAGGTTTCTAGCTAAGCTAAGAAGGAAGGTAACGTTATCTGGTATAGCATCTCAAATCCACTCTGTTAGCAAACTTGTGTGTTTAGGTCTTCGTGGCTATAAAACCCTTCGCAGGTTGTGCAGATGAATACCATGATACAGAGCAAACAACGATACAGTGAACTGTTCCTGCTGCAAGGCTAACATGCAGAGCAGCGGCTGCAGACAGAGATACTCACATCTCTCCTGCTACTGTAGCTAACATCACACCAACAGCACATCCTGGCAAGGTCCATGGGCAAATACAGTAATTTAATGTTACAGGACACACAAATATGACACCGGTAGCTGCGTACTAACTAACTAACCAGTTGGGAGAAGCCATAGCAAACAATAACTAACAACTGATCATGATATAATGTCATGGCTAGCAGCTCTGTGAAGCTGTACTTCACCTCATTCGTGTTTTCGGTTACATGCTAACATCAGCATGCTAACATGCTCATAATGACAATGTCACCATCTTCACCACCTTAGTTTAGCATGATAGCGTGCTAATATTATCTAATCAGCACTAAACTCAAAGCGCAGCTGAGGCTGATGGGAATGTCACTGGTTTTCAGTTATAAACCAAAGAAGATGCAAATGTCTTTTTCATTTTCATGGGAGTCGGAAACATTTCACTCATTTCACTGGTCTCAATCCATCCGACAGCTGTGGAGATATTTCAGTCTCAACCAAAGTAGTGGACCAATCAGCAGACAGTGTCATCCATAGAGCAAATACTCACAATGACGACCAGCAAACATTTGGTATTTTAACTCGACAAACAGTGATTCATGCTTCATCAAAACTCAATGAGTTAATCTAACAGACTTTTTTGTGTAAGTGCAACTAACTGGTTTTGTGATATTAGTTATGTTTATGTGTAGATGTACCCAGAACCTCATGTCTCATGTCTTCATGCCTGTTGTTTTCCTGATAGGATCACCTTCAGATCCTGTGCTGTCCTGGAGGACTGGAGCTTGTCAACAGCCCAATCTGTTAGACTGGCACAGGGAGAAGTAAGCCATGTCTCTGCTGGCGCCTGGAGAGGATGATTCTCAGATAAAAACAATCACTCAATCTCTCCTCACAACACTGTGACAAAGAGCACTGCACCACAGCAGGGGAAACTCTGCACCTCTGTAAGTGAATAATACAACTATGACAAAGAATAACTGCAAAGAAAAAGAAAAGCACTCCATGTCCACATCTTATTCAGTGAATTATCTAAGCCATCAGTACAGACTGAAGTCACCATAACAACAAGAGTATTTGGACAGTTGCATATTTTTGTTCAGTCTCTGTTCTTATGTGTCAGCTTTAACGTCTGTAGGTTTGTATCACCACTGAAGAACTGAGGGGGAGATATAGACCTTTATTTTCTGTAAACCTACTCAAATTAAACATGAGACCTGGCACAATGTAATATTCATGACTTTATTTCAGATTTAATGTCCAAATACTACATCTGAAATGCAGCATAGTTCCTCAAATAAAACCAGCAGTCAGTTATTGGTGGATAAAACCTGGTGCCTGTCACATCATGCCAGTTAAATATAATGAACATTTCTACTTATTTCATCTAATAAAATTCAACAATATAATTCTGCTGTTTTCAACACTGATACTTCATCTAAAGTATTATTGTCCTGTTTCAGTCACTCTGTGTGTGTTCACACTCACAGTTACACACACTCACACATAGAAGCTGCCCCAGACACCCACAGTCTGAGCAGGTTAGGGGCACCTCTATTCTACACTCTACCTCAGTGGAGGTAATGAGGGAGGGGCGTTTGGTTGAGTTCATATTATCAATCCTCTCTTTTTTGGCTGCCCTGGTAGTGTTCAAAGTTTATTCACTAAGCCAGAGCCACTAAGCTGAGGGCTCAGAATTTGCAGCATTCAGACAAAACTCTGCCAGGTTGTTGTTCAGTTTTCTATTTCTTTCTTTTCGTCATCTAAACTACTACTATACTACTCTCTTTGATGCACACACCTTATGTTAGAGACTGACTGCAGCCTAAAGAGCAGACTGTCTGTCATTCTCACCCTCTTTTTCACTCTGCAGGTCCAGGGATTGAACTGGGAACCTTGTGGCTCAATCCTTGACCTTTAGATCAGTGCTTCTCAAACATTTTGGTTGAACCATTTCAAACAAAACAATGTGTACTTGCGAGCAGTTCAACCAGCCAGTTTTTATTTGAATTTGTTTTATGTTAATAGTTTTTAGAAGCTAAAATTGTCCACTAATTCAGAAAAAAAATAAACAAGGATTAGAAAAAAGTCTGAGAAATATGTTTGTTTCTGCTTTTTTAAATTGATGATTATCTTGAGGCTCCTTAGTTTTATCTTACAGCCCTTTGTGGGGTTCCAGGTCACTGCCACCAAGTTTATTCATTCTTTTTTTTTTAAGCTTTAGATCCATACTGTACTTGTATGTAATACAATTGGTGTGAAGGGTCATCTGGTTGCTAAATTAAAAACCTGTTACCAGGTGAGAGCAGGTTTCAGTCTTATGTTTTCACTTTACATTTGGATTGGTTACATTTTAACATTTTAATTACCAGTTACTGTAGATACACACACTTTTACAAGACTCACGAGGCATTTCTCATACACACTCTAACAGAGCCACACTGATGATTCACAGTATATAATCTCATCATAAATCTACCAGCATATCTCTGTAACCCTGGTTTCCACCTCGCATAAAACATATTGTTACAGTGATGACCATCCAGCCCGACCAGCAGCACAGCTGACAGTGTGCATGTCGTTTTCTATTTTGGGTGTACTCACCCCATCAATGCGGGGCGTGCCTGCGCTGCACTCCACACAGGAGGCCTGCTGGATCAGCTCCCTGGCAGCCCCCTCCTCTCCATCTTCATATGCCGCCTGGATGTTCTCCAGAGTGAGAGAAGGAACGAGCGCGGAGCCGTGGCCCATACCATCCACCAACGACACCTTGGCTCCCATTTCCTCCCCAGGGCCTGGCAGGACAGAGGACAGAGCCGGAGGGAAAACAGTGGTCACATGGCAGTTAGAGAGGGCGTTTGTGAGGAGGAACTGGATCATATGGCAGCAAACTGCAGGTTGAACACACCGTGTTACTGTAGTTCTGTTAGCAGCAGACGCCCAGAACTAGGTCATCTTATTAAAGAATGCTCTCATGGCATCAGCAGCAGTACAAGTGGATTAGCACTTAATGTGCAGGAGTACCAGCCTCTGGTGGCAGGAAAGCACTTCACACTGAACTCACATCACACAGAGATATGAGTATTTCAAGGGAAATACTAATACTAATACTAATACTGGTCAACTAAAATGTCAATATTCAGTATCTAATGATGGAAAATGAGACTTTGTGTGAGTATTGAGACTGGTTTGTGTAAAAACACGGTGAATACATCAGTACCTGAAGAGACTGAGACACTGTTGTGTAATACGGGTTGATAACTGGATGTGAATTAAACAATAAATAAAGACACTCGGTGTTCAACTAACACAAACACACAACTGCATGTGGCTGTGACACAGAGATATAATCTGTACATACAATGGAATGATATTTATTTCAATAATAATATCAGAAGTAGGATCTGACAACAGTTTCCTGACCTAGATAATAACCAAAATAAAATCATGGAAATCATTACAGGCTACCATCTGCCCTAGTGATCGTGGCTGATATCATTAACAAAAGCACAGAATAAAAAAAAACGCATTTGTTAAAAAAAAAAAAATCAAGCACCCATCAACCTTTTCAGAGCGCTGCACGGTTTTTGCTTTGTCATTATGGGGTAAGGAGTCCAACAAAAAAAAAAGAAACAAAACAAACAAAAAAAAAAACTAAACAGGACTGGTCATTTTTTTTTAATTAAAAAATTTATGATATTGTGATTTTTGTTGGGTCTTGTACAAATGTTTCTTTACTTCTGGAGAATATGATTTGTAGGCTGGGGAGTCTCTGTAGCTTCATTTACGGTAATTTTACCTTTGGTAAAAAAAATTGCAGCTCTTGTACTTGGCCGTATTGCGATTTGATCATATTTCCATTAATTGTTCAGTCCTAGTATCGATCTTAGATTTATAAGGGAAAAAAGAATGTAAATGGTTTCAGCATGAACCTGCAACATAACAAACATGTGAACCAAGTGAAGGCGTCTGAATACTTTCTGAACGCACTGTACAAATCAATATCATTAAATCTAAGATGTTCATTTCCCACACTGATTATGCTTAAATCACATCAGAGACTGACAATGATGAGCTTTCCTCTGAACAGCTGAACTGAGCATTCAGACCAGAAACAGATCAGCACTCAAAAATGCTAAAAGCTGTGATATTTCAGGTACTGCTGAAGACCAGCTGGAGAGATGGATTCATGAGGTTTATCAGACAGAAAATGTTAAGTGGTAGATTTTATAACTTTAAAAGTTATCACAGAGACACTTATTTCCTCTGAGTGATGGATTCCTCAGCACCACAGGACAGGCCTGGACCTGCACTGGACTGGGGTCTTCCTCTGTCACTTCTCACTCATTTACAACTCTGACACTTGGTGTGCTATAAAAAGATCAGGCGGATCATGGCTTCAGGCATCAGTGCACTTCCTCAGGTTAAATCCGTCCTGCGCAGTGAGTGGATCCTGGTTTTCAACTGTAAGACCTGAATGCTGTTGCACACAGTAAACCAGGTGGCAGTTGGGACTCTCTGGTTGACTGCATGTTTTTTTTTTTTTATATGGCTATTTTTGGACAACATACTGTGTGTATTCTCCATACATCTCTTGGTAAATGAAACCTCTGTTCACAACTCAAGCGTTGGATTATTTTCATGTTTGTCAGAGTGGTTATTCGTTTCACCAGCGAGTAGTTTTGTTTCCTCTTTTAGCCTAGTCTGAGCTACATGTGCCTGCTTCCTGCAGACCAGAGGGTTTCTATGAATAATTAAGACGCTGCGAGTCTGACTGGCCTGCTGAGGTTATATGAGAAAGGCTGAGCAGGGAAACCATTAGACCCACATGTGCCTCCCATCCACGATCAATACTCCCCTTTCACAGCTTTTCCCGACCCGTCTGGGAAAGCTGAAAGAAGACCTGAGGAGGGATGAGGCTGCCAACATCCCCGTCATTACTCAATTTCCCCTTTCACCGGTCCATCTGATTTAGAGATGAAAGGAAACATACACTCCTGACTTCTGCTACAGGAACAAACAATAGCAGCAACTAAACATCGGTGTGATAAACAGGGAAAGAGGAGGAGGAGACTTTGTTTTTGAGACAAATGAGAGGGAGCTGAGGGTCATCTGTTCACACGGCAGAAATCAAACAGCCTCATGTCACAGACACCACACAGACCTAAAAACCTCAAGTGAATACTAATACACCAGCTGAAGAGGCACCAACCAAAACATCTTCTCTCCTGATATCAATCTTTAATTAATGTCCTTAATTCAGGATATCTGCTGATACGGTAAAGTAAAGTAAAGACCTGATACCGGTGCTCTCCTTTACCCAATGTGTAGTCTGTACACAACACCATTAAGCTGCTTAACCTACACAATCTACAACTGCCACATTAAAAACGAGTCATGGAAACACGTGAATTTCAAAAAAGAACTCAAATGTCACAAAAAAAAAATGTATATGCTCCCATGAGATGGTTTTTCAGACGATTCAAGAAAGCTTCGCAAAATTGGAATTGGAATTTTTTTTCACATTCAAGCCGTGGCACCCATCGCATCATCCCCCAGCGAGCCAGTTCCAACCGAGAGGCAGACCGCTGGCAATCTGTCATCACGTTCATCTGGAAGGATACTGTGAGAGGCTTTATTCACACAGAAACACAGACCATTCCCAATTGTGCTTTGTCGACTTTTCTACAAAAAAATAAAATAAATTGCTTCTATTTTGGCAGAACTGCGATGGAAACCCGGCTAATGTGTGAAACTCATCTGAGTCATCAGGTAACATGAGGCCAGGGACAACAGGCCATGGCACTAAAAACTGAGTAGGTGTCCTGCCCTGAGTGAATGAATGTAGGTGATAATGAAAACACTTACATTCTATTGTCAAAAAAAATTTTCAAGGTGCATTAATGAAGTCATGGCCAATACCCAGTCCACTTAATAAGATCAGTATGGATGCCAATCAAGTGGCAACCTCCTCTAATGACCACTAGAGTCTGGCTCCAACAGTGAGTCAGTCCCCATAGACTCCCATGTTCAAATGTCCAACTTTACAGCAGAAATAAACATGTTTACAGCCTGGTACAAAAACTGTTCTGGTCTCTAAAGATAATTTCCTCTAGAGAGGGTGAATTTTATATAACTCACCAATTTAAAATGTTAAAGTTTACAGTTATGCATAATTAGTGAACTGCCACAAAGTCTCCCACCTCTTTGCCCATTTTTGGATTACCTGTACTTGACATGTACAGTTTGTGCACATTCTTAAGAAAACAACACACATGACCCTCACACTCTGCACACTGTGGCATCCTTCAAGAGAATCCCACCTAGCTTCCATTCAACAGACACAAATGAGTGTTGGGCCACGTTAAAAGGACCTGCAACTCAACTGAGGTCCTCCGCCACAGTCTAATTAGGAAGTGTCAACCCACCATGACGTCACCCATTAGTTTGTGATCTGCCGTTTTGAAGCCTCAAGTGATCATCAGGCAGGTTGCTGTGTGTAGTACAGTCTGTCAATCACACAGTAGCCACACCCTACTTTATTGTCTATTTTCCTCTAAATGGACCATAATTAAAAAATGAACATCATGTTGTGTTGAAGAAGACTTGAAACTAGAGACTGAGACATAAACTCATCAGGAAAACATTTACTGAGGTAATAAATCAGTGAGAAGTAGAGACACTTTCCCATAGACTTCAATACAATCAGATTTCTTGTTACAACCAGTAGAGTTGCCCCCTGATGCTCATTAGATAGAATAAAGCTTTAAGGCTCTTCAGCACTGGCTTCACTTGAACAAAAGGTTGGGCACTCCTCTACTTCTCAAGTCTCAGAGGCTTTTAACTCCTTAATGTCTTAACTGACTCAACAGGCCCAGTGAGGGAGGTCAAGAACACCAAGAACACCAAGACTCTTCAACCCTTGTGGTAAAACTACCACAACCACGGGCTCCTCAAAGCAAGTAATTGAGGAAGGCTGAGGAAGGCTATAAAAAGACATATCAAAGCTCATCCAAATTTCCACTGTGAGAAATGTCGTTAAGAAATGGCAGTTATTGGAACAGTGAAAGTCAAGACAGGATCTAACTGATGAAGAGAACTTTCAGATAAAACTGCACATCTGCTCGACAGAAAGGTAAAGCAAAACACTCATTTTAACTTAGTAAGGTGCCCAAACTTTTCTACATGCCACGATCACGATTTTTTTTTTCAGTTCTCATGTCTGCTTTCTGCAGAGGTTGAGTTTTCTGCTTGTCACTTCAAAAATCTACAAGGGGGTGTCGTCTGCCATCCCTGCACTCAACACAGTCTCAGTCCAGACAGTTCTGGTCTGTGGTTCCCTGATGGTGGAACAAGCTACCTGATGCTATCAGAGCAGGGTCGTCCCTCCCTCTTCAAGAATCTCTTAAAGACTCATCTCTTCAGAGAGCACCTCCTCTCCTAACACCTCTAACACTGTAGTTCAACTTTCTTTATTGTCCCTGACAGGGAAATTGATTTACAGCCAGGCAGTGCAGTATGGCAGGATGACCAGAGTAAGAGTTCATTCATCAAGGTCAGAGTTCAAAAGTCAGGTCAGCGATCTCCAGACAACAGTAAAATATTATCTGCCATCTAACAACTGAAGAGCAGCAGGAACAAGGGAGAACTTCTCTTAAATCGAAAGCAACTGGACTTGGTTATTGGTTATATAACCAAGTCCAGTTGCTTTCGATTTAAAATTCCTTTGAGATACTATGACCTGGACAAATGAGAATATTCACAGGCTTATTGAGAACTTCTCTTGTTTGTCACAGCGGGCGCCCTAAACACCCTAAACAACCTGAGGGTAACAGTTCAAACTCTGTCTGAAGAGGCAGAATGGAAGCAGCCTGTGGGACCACCTGCCTGCTATAGAGGTCTGTAAGCTGGGTGTGATTCTTCCTTGAAACTTTACTCACCAGTTTGATGAGGCTACCAAGCCTGTTTTTGTCGGACATGGTCAGATTACCAAGCAACAGTGCAGAACATTAAAACTGATCCAATAAAACTTCTATAGATGAGAGTCATCATCTCTGAGCAGACTTATTTGTTGTGGAAGCAGCATGAGGTTCAATATAGGGCTGCAGTGAGTAATCAGATAAGAACTACTTATGTCTTATGTCTTTTAAGACATAAGAAAACAATAGAGCAAATAAAAATTAAGACAAAGAGAAAATATTAAAAAAGAGAGAAGAACACAGGTCTCTTAAAACTAACGACTAATTGGTCCCCTTTTCAGAAAAAAAACATCTTTATTAATTAAACTGCATCAATATCTGTCAAAACTAAACCCAGCTCAGTCTTTCTCTCCTGAGTCTGTGTGCTGTGATGACATCGCTCAGAACACAAGGGTAAACTCATCTGGCCGAGACAGGAGGAGACAACGGCCCTTTTTTTTAAACTCACATTTTAAAAAAAAAAACACTTTTACTCACTAACTTTGGTGTAATAAGGTTTTAGAGGCTGAAAAATCTCCAGAGCAACAACTGACACAAAACAAACTCACATTGTTTGCCACACATGCATCTGGGAGACTGTTGCTGGTTGGTGCTACAGAACCTAACATGAGTTAAATTAACCACAGTAATCAACCACAGTAATAAACAGTTATAGTGATAATTAAAATTTTAATGGTAATATTAACCGTCTGCCATTTCTACTGTGATTTAGCATGAAACCAGTAACTGAGCCATCATGTGGATTAAAATGAAGCTTCAATGCGAAGAATTTGCCTCAATTACTTTTATTAATCAAATTAATCAAGTTTCTCAAGGAATCATTTCAGCTCCAGTTCTGTCCACCTCTGATGCTGGTCAGTACTGGACTCAAGATGATTATCATGTCTTTAGTTTCAGACACATTTAATTGGAAAAGGGACTCTAACATAACCCTGACATGCAGAACTAGCACTCACTATGCACTTTTGGTGAACTTCTTCACCTGATCTTCTTGCACTTACTGAACAGATTTAGTACTTAGTACCTACATCAAGGTCTACTGCACTGAAGCTGCAGTTTTGAACCTCACTTGTAAGTCGCTTTGGATAAAATAATCTGCTAAATGAATAAATGTAAATGTAAAAGCACAAATGCCAAAAAAATATTAATGTTTTTAAGAAAAACAGCAATGAGTCTTGCCTCGATGATTATGGGCCATCAGTGACAGTGTGAAGCTTTCAGTGGAATTTCCACCTTGATCCTCCCGACACCAAACATTTATTAACTTTCACTTTCCCTCCGTCAGTGCTGGACCACAAGAAGGAACCAGTTTCACATCCACTGTGGACTCTGTTCAGTCCAACTGGGCAAAACACGCACTGGTGGCAACATCACATACATCAAGCCAACTCAATCAGCTGTCACACTAAAGCTATGGCAGCTGACAAACTGTTTTTCCCTTCAGTCTGCTGCACAGGAGAATCAGCCACAGGTGAAGAACACAATGGACTGACCCTGTAATGGGATCAAACCAGTGGAGCCATTCTACTGCTGAGGAGGTATAAGGTATGTGTCTGACTTGCTTTGTTAAGTCAGATGGTTCTCACACATACAAAACGCTCTTTGTCTCCTTGTCTGTGCCTGCTGACCCAGTGATCCTAAAGGCCACAGACAACACCACAGGCTTCCTCTTTTAAACAAACGCTGCAGTTGAGGGATCACTTACACTACGTAGTTCTGTAAAAGGATGGTGCCTGTTTTACATAAATCACATCACTTTTTACAAGTTACATGTGTAAAAAAATGTCTTTTTGTTCAGTAGCCACTGAGCGTATTTCCATTCTGTGATTAGTTCTCAATATTAGTGGCAGAATCCACCATTACCGTGCTGGATTCCAACTACCTGCCGTGAGTGAGGGGAGTCACAGGAACAGTGCAGATTTAACTCATCAATAACAGCCTCACTGCTCAGTGTTCATCCTGCTCAGGCTGAATCAGAGCTGTATTAAGTTACTGCTAATGCTAACCCAACGTTCAATATAGTACTGCACAGTATAACGACACTAGAAAGGTATCACCATACCCTGCTGTTTAAAACAGTTTGATCAGCACAGATACTTGAGGAATAACTGTTTTAATGAGTGCTGTATTTCAGTTGAGTCGATTTGGGACGGGGGACAGAGTGTGGGACGTTCCACTGCCTGCAAGCAAAGTGGACAGCAAACTGTTTTCTGCTTTCATGGTGACAAAACAATGGCCACAAACACAAATGCTCTTGTCGACAGTTCACAGCTTGTTGACAGAGCAAAGAGAAAACAAAATCTGACATTTTCTAGATTTCACAGGCGACAGCCAGGACGAGCACATGGTCACCACCAAGTCTGTCCGTCAGATGTTTTCAACCCACACAGACCAAGGGAGGGAACACGTCCAACTTGGCCAAGCATCTCGTGACAGACATGTCAACGTGTTCAAAGAATTCAAAGAGTGTAATGGTTGTGAATGTTGATCCAAAATTATATCATTAACTCAAATATAAGACAAACCAGTGCGATTTTTTTTTTTTTTTACCTGCGCTATACTGAGTGTATTAACTAGTTTTCTATTTAGTCAAATTAGATTTAAGAAATTACAATAAATGAGAATAAAAAAGTAGTTTATAATCTACATAAACTAGCAAAGAACTTTATTTGTTTTAGGTTTTGGTTGTGATACTGTTTCAGTGTATCCAGATACTCAGGCAGGCATCATGTCGTACAACACCAGTTCAAGACTGTGGCTGGTTAACATTAAAAGCATTCCACTGGCAAAACACAGTGTGGCTTTTATTGTGAAGCAGTAACAGGAAAGGCAATGCGTTTATCACAATGTTTAGCAACTGTATTTCCAAAATTACGAAGGAGTAATGGGACAAGAAGGAGCAGCCACAGTGAGCTGTTAGACAGAGAGCAGGAAGCGACAGGCTGCACAACTCCAACTGCTCATAAAGGAAACCAACTCCTTTCACTGCGTCCTGCTACTGTGTAGAAGACAACTCACTCAACGTGCTGCATGAGATCAGATCATAGCTGCATTTGGCCTGATGGCAGATTATTGATTATGGATATTGACCAGTAACCTCTTGTTTCACTAAATCAACCAGAATTTAAATCTTTATAAATATCAACACACTTTTATCCAGCAAACCAAACCACTGTCATTGCTACCTTCATTTTCTTCAGTGTAGACCAGCGGTATGCAGCAGCAGCAGAAAGAGAGAGAGACAGCTGCTGTCATGTGTAACAGTAGCTCACAGAGGCTCTCAGAGGAGCTGATGAGCCCATCTCTTAAATCTCCACAAAGCACTGTGCAGACCTGCAAGTCAAACATGCTGACTGGTCGATCCAACATCTGTCAGGAGGCGGGTTTAAAACTGATAAGACCAAGAACTTTTTCAATGTAAGTGTGGCATGTATGTGTTGTTTCAAGACAGACTTGAGAATGTAAAGCTACTTTAGCCTTTAGCCTACAGTCCGCTCTGTTAATATGCAAGATGAGATTTCTGTAGCTGCTGAAACATGATACTGGGTTGTTATTGGGATGAAATATCGCCTGGAGGCACAGTAGTAAAGTTGTGTGGATGCAGCCATAACTGCTCCCTATTATTTTGTCCTGTTACAGTGGCAAGCTTGTGTGATTTAATCATGGTGAATGATTCAGAGGAGGCACACGAGCAAAATATTTGGCCGCCGCCTTGGGTCCAACAACCAGCAGTAGTGTCTCTCTCCTGGCCAGTGGACAAATTATACCATCTGTCATTTCTCTTTGAAATGTGAAATTTCTTCTTGAAGCATCTGAAGCAACGTTTAAAAAAAAAACCTCCTCCATTATAAGCTAGTGTAATACATACACATGAGCACGAGTGACATGTATTCATATGAGTATGCATCAAAACCAGGTGAAGGGATTCTCATAAACGACGCCTGCTGCGGTGTTGAGCTCCACAGTGTAGAAGTCATCAGATCTGTCTCATCTTCACACCACACTGGCTGATCCAGATATGATGTCAGTGGACTGCTGCCGTAGCCAGAGCTCAGTGCAGAGTAGCTGTAAGGCTCAGTCAGTCCTACATGTGCAGCATATAAACAAGCCTCCAGTCACCATGTAGCTCTGCCCCCCTGCTCCTCTCCCCCACTAACCTGCTTACAGTGGAACAGCGGATCCCCCTCCTCCTCTTGCCACCATCACATATAAAGCTTATTGTTCTCTTTTCATGGTTTCCCTTCAACTGCTGTACGGCTTCTGCCCAGCATCCTCACGCATCCTGGATGATCTCCCTCCTCTCTAACCCTCTGACGAGCTGAGGACGGGGGAGGCAGGGAGAGGGAGGTAGTGTAACAGGAGGAGGGGGGGAGGTAGCAGGGAGAGGGAGCAGGGAATGATGCTCCTTTGTGTAAGAGCCACACCAGACTCTGAGCTTCCTGTCTCTCTCTCCCTCGCTCCGTCTCTGCTTTGATCTATCACACTGTTCTGTGGATCCATTATTAGATTGATCATGGAGGAAAATTCCCATCACAGTTGGCAGATCCACAGTGATGTCAACAGACACCAAAAGTCAAAAACCTAAAGATAATCAGTTTACTATGATATAAAAGTGATGGAGGACATTAACGGAGCTGCAAACAAACGACCAAGCAGCAAGATAATGATTCGCATTTTTGGTTGATAAATGACTCAGTTAATCAAATATGGAAATAAATTTTCAAATTTCAATTTCTTATTCAAATTTAAGTTAGTTTCTTCTTTTTTTCCTCTTGCTTTCCCACGCAAGGACACTTTCTTTCTCTCTCTCTCTGCAATTACCATTATTTTTATTATTGATCATTGTGGCAATAATTTTTTTTCAATGAATTGTTGCTCTACTAAATGTCAGAAATAGTGAAAACAAATGCCAATCACAACTTCACAGGATCCAGGGTGACGTCTCGTTTCCTTTGACATTCAGGTGTAGGATAATCACTTATCATTATTATAAATGGAAGTCCTGCCGTTTGGGAAGCTGAGAACAGTGTCGCATTTTTCACAGTTTTTAGAACAACTGAAATGATCAATCGATTATCAAAATATTTGCTTACCGTATTTTCCGGACTATAAGGCGCACTTAAAGACCTTTAATTCTCTCAAAAAACGACAGTGCGCCTTATAATCCAGAGCGCCTTATATATGGATAAATTCTGGTTGTGCTTACTGACCTCGAAGCGATTTTGTGTGGTACACGGCGCTCACGGCGCTCTGTCAAAATGTTTTAGTACGACTTTGGTAAACTACAAAGCCGCACCGCTTGCAGCATTACGGCTATCGTAGTCAGGAGCGTCGCGGAGTAATACATACTGTGCTTCACCATAATATTACAGTGTGTGTGTATAAGGACCTATAAGGAGTTATTGTGAATACGCTAACGTTTGATTTAGCGGTATCAGACTGTGCTTTTTTTTACGTGTTACAACTGAACAAGGTTGGGAGTTATTGTGAACGCGTTTAATAAAGTTCGACTTATCTGACTGTTTTGTTTCGCTTAATGCGCCTTATAGTCCAGTGCGCTTTATATATGAAAAAAGTTCGAAAATAGACCATTTATTGACAGTGCGCCTTATAATCCAGTGCGCCCTATAGTGCGGAAAATACGGTAGTTTTTTGGGGGGTTTTTGACGATCAACTAATCAATAAATCAAAATTTTCAGCCCTATAAATGACCTCCAGAAAATATTAAAACACAGCAGGGAGCCACACCATTGCACTGGGTGAGAAAATGTTCCATCAGTCTGTCAAACTGGGATTTTTTTTCCCATGTGTCCCAGCCAGAAATACTCATGAGAGCACCAATGTAGATTTAGAGTTTTACGCAGATACTCATAGAACTGAAGTTACATGCAGTAACTCCTGTTCCTTTTTCATTCGTGCTTCTCCCTCTAATGGGCTTCATTAGTTGACCCCTAAATGCCAGCAACTGACTGTGCAAGAGAAAAACCAAAAATGAGCCTCGTCCTGCAGCTCGAGCACCACCCACCGAAGTGTTATTACCACACCCGGTGACGACACCGTGTCCATGATGTCGCCCTTCCTCAGACCATGCCCGAGGCACCCCGCTCGAAGCAACAGCAGGTATGTCCAGTAACTACTATTGTTTTCAATCACCATGACTTTAACATGTGACAGTTCACATCAGCATCCTGGACAAGAGCCTGAAAGACTTGAATGAACACCAGAAACTGTTAAACATCAGTTGTCAATGAACACAAGACCAAAACCCCTCACAGCACGCTGGGAAGAGGTGAAATGTCATTGACCAGAAGTCAACAGACAACTGGAGAAAGATCAAGTTGATCCGACACCGTGCAGGAGTTCTGAGGTGATGAGCAGTGGATGTTTGTAAGACGGATGTGGAAGAAGGTCTCTCAGTCTACCAGCTCTGGAAACCTTAAACAATATGTGTTCCCACAGACTGTAAATAAACAAGGATGTAGCTTTCGTGACTTCACCCACAGGTTCCTGAGGAGCGACTTTGAAGCTCAGAGTGAGCTGCTCTGTCGTCACCATCGCAGTGCCTGTCTCCGCCCCTCACTCCCGTCTAATCAATAAAATGGGCAAAGAGGTAGGTGGAGCTGAGACTTCAGTGCATGCTGGTCTGTGGCATCTGCTCATCCACCTGTCAGTCAAAGCGGCCACTCCCCTCAATTACACATAACTTTAAGTCTCAATAAAATGTAAACAGGTGAGGAGGAAATTAGCTCTAGAGACCAGAACAGTTTTTGTCCCAGGCTGTAAACATGTTTATTTCTGCTGTAAAGTTGGACATTTGAACATGGGAGTCTGTGGGGACTGACTCACTGTTGGAGCCAGACTCTGGTGGTCATTAGTGGAACTGCGGCTTTTCTGTTGGCCCACCTCAGCCCTGGTTACTGCTACTACTACTACATGTTAAAATACAGGAACAAGATGGTCACTAGGGCTGAAAAATTCATCAAAATATTGAAATCACAATATGGCCAAGTGCAATATCCAAATCAAAGAAGCCACAAGCTTTGGATAAAGGTAGAACGTGTCAAAACATAAAATTATAATAACGTCCTAGCCTAGCCTCATACTGGCCAGATGTAAGGGAACACGCTCGCAAGAAAAAAAAAATCACATCATTAACATTTTATATTCTTTTTAGTGAAAATGAAATTCAAATATTCCCACTAAAATTGCAGCTGTTAAGATAATCGCAATAGGATTTTTGTTTTTCGTTTTGTATATCGTTCAGCCTTAATGGACACAGCCAGAAAAAGTGAACCAATGCAAGACATGTCCCTACCTCCTGGCGTAGACAGGAAGTCAAAAGACAAAATATAATGGCAGATCACAGCAGCTTCCGCTTTTGCTAGGAAAAAAAGATATAGTAAACCTACTGTAATCTAATCTACTCCACTGCTCCACCTCCTGCTTTAATCCATCACCAGCTATCATTGACAGCATTGTCATTTTCAGAACAACACAACTGTACTGCAAAGAAGTGGCACTGGAAGTTTTATGAGGCTAAAAATAAAACTTTCTCTGTGAGTTAGTGAGAACACTTTGGTGCATACATACACTCAGACAGTAACAGATAAGGCCTGTAACTCTCAACAATCACAGTTTCAGTTCTGTTTTTGCTAAATTTAAGCAGAGCTGCAGTCATCCCACTCCTCAATACATTTCAGTTTGCAGCCACGTCCTTCCTGAACCTGCCTGACGCCTCAAACGCCACAGCAAGAAAGCAAGGCGCAGTAACAGCATTCAGAGAGGGATGGATGAGATGCAGGAGGATCACTCACCACTTTGTTGCTCCATGTTGCTGTGAGTGTCTCCAGAGTCCTGGGGAAGGCCAACAGACCAGTAGGACATTCCTACCGGTCACTGAATAACCGCTATCAGAGCTGGGGTCCTTCACAGTGAGGAGGCATGTATTCAGCGGTCAGCCTGCACACAAACAAAGCGGCAGTGATGAACTAGAAATACAGACAAATTATCTGTACAGCCCAAATGGTACGATCTCGATCTTGAAAAGTGTTGAGTAACTGATGAGCTGTACTGATATTTCATTGGATATGCATGAACACAAACTGGACTGAAATCACCACCCCCCTGAGGAGGTAAACACTGAACTGTCACGTTTCATACAGGAAGGATTTACTGCAGAGCTTACATGTTGGGGTCCATTAGGTTGTACTAGTATTCTATTTTCTGCTCAGTTTGTCTGACAATAGAACTGTACACTCATTCTATCTATAATCCATCCATCCATCAATTTACAGTGCACAACACAGGAGCAGATTAAAAACTTAGAGATGAATGCACTGAAGACAAAACCACCTGCAGGCAGAAGACATCCAGCATCAGTGGCACTGTATTTCCACTTCTGGACACATTGCTTGAATCTTGTTTTAGAGGACAGTAGAGAGTTGAGCTTGTACTTTTTGGATTTTTATTTATTTTTTTATTTTTTTAAATTGTAGCTAACCTTCGTTGCCAGCTCTCTAAAAACACCACGCAGTATCTGCGAAAAATGACTCCAAATCCTTGGATCCTTAAACCACAGAAACTCTCAGAATTCATCCTATGCTTGGAAACCACATCACCTGTGTTCATGGAAACCACAGTTGCCTCAAATGCCCTCCAGCAGTAAAATCTAGACCCTGGAAGCTGCTTATGCTTATGTTGATGGTGTCCTGAGCAGCATGAAGCAACTGATGGCGGAGTGGTTAGGGCGCGTACCACGTGAGATATGAGACATGAGACAAAGATAATTTGAAACGCCACCACTCAAGCTGACACAGCAGAAACTGAGGCTCCTGATGCGATGCCTAGGCAGGAAAGACGCTGAAAAGTGCTAACTAAAACGAAATATTTCTTATCATCCACAACAGACGAGCGAGGGAAAGGCTATAGCAGAAGGCCGTACGTCACATTTCTAGACACAGTAATTTAGGAACTCAGAGACTTTTCAAGGAAAAGGGAACACAGAAACATCCTGTTGCCACTGCTCTGCCTGACGACTCCAATGTGTAAGAACAAAATGCTGCTCATACTCTCTGTGAGTTTTATTTGAAGAGGAGGAGGACCAGTGCAGACTAAACTCAGCCTCTCCCACTCTGCATATTCCGGACAGTCCAGACAATAAGTATTTGGACAGTTACATATTTATTGTTCGTCTGGGTGTGTGTCTCAGCTTTAATTTGAGGATCTTCACATCACTACTGAAAGAACTGTGTGAGATACAGCACAACGTTTAGTGGTCCAAAGCTAAATGGACAGAGATGAAATCAAACAAAATGCTCATATTTAATATTTTGTGGTAAATCCTTTGCAGTCAACACCTGCCTCAAGTTTTCGACCCACAGACATCAGCACACACTTTGTATCGTCCCCGGTGATGCTCTCCCCAGACCTTCACCGCAGCCTCCTTCAGCTCTTGCTTGTCGTGGTCTCCTCCTCTGCTCAGACTGAGATGAGGTCGCTGACCCAGCCAGTAAAGGATCCACCTCTTCACCCTAAAATGCTCTTGGGTTGCTTCTGTCATATGTTCAGAATCGTTGTCCTGGTGAATGGTGAAATGTTGTCCAGTGAGTTTTGATGTAGTTGGCTGAATCTGAGCACAGAATGCTGCTGTACATGTCTACATTCATCTCACTGCATCTGTCAGCAGTGAAATCGTCAATAAACGCCAGTGCAATGGTTCCATTAACAGCCATACATGTAGCTGAACCTCCACCCTGTTTGACAGATGAGATGGTGGCTTTGGGTCATGAGCTGTTCCTTTTTTTTTTCCTCCACACTTTGTCCACATTGTGTTGCATGAGAACACAGACCTTTGTTGGAGAACTCTAACAGTTTCTTCCTCTTGCTAACTGCAGCTGGACAGAGGTTTGCTTCTTGTACTGAATCCACTGAGGTTATGGTCACAAAGTATTATTGACAAAGAAACATGTCCACCTAGATCCTGGAGAACATTCTTGACTTGCTTTGCCATCATAAATGGGTCTTTCCTCACCATCCAAATGATTTTCTGGTCATTCTAAAGACTTTGGTCTGGCAGCTCATTTGCAGTTGTCTAGTTTTCCTATGCACACCTCCTTTTTCAGAACGTACTCAACTGTTGATTTTGGTGAGTCAACCTTTGATACCACTCTCTTTTTTTTTTGAAACCTTGTTATTATCGCCTTCACTTGCATGGTCCCCTCTTTACCTCCTCACAATGACAGAAAAAAATCCACTTCAATCTAAATGACAGCTTTCATCCACCTCTGAACCACATGTGAGCCAAGTGTCCAATTACCTTTGAAGCCTTGCAATGTGGGGACTCTGTGTTAACAGAGCTGTATCTCACACAGTTCTTCAAGTGCTGATGTGAACATACTCAAATTATAGCTGACTTGAATGTAGTATGTAGTAGGCTGAAGCACAGAGCCTGAAGAACAAAACCTATGTAATTTTCCAAATAGTTATGGTTTGGACTGTACATGCCTAAATAAGAGTGGCCATTCAGCTCCTGACCATTGAAGCCACATCAGCTGTGTCCACAACCTCTGTTGTGCATTCACTCTCAAAACTGGTGGGGACAAGAAAATAAATGGCATCAATAACAGCAGGTCAGGAAGACATAAGTATGAGACATTCATTTATAAATGTCAAAGTTCATGATCAAATAATTGTAATTATCTGCAGAATAAGATGTGTTAAGCGCATAAGTGTATTGTTTATTCAGCTTTCTCTTTTAAACATAGCCTAGATCTTCATCTGTGCTTCATCCACCCACACCTAAACACAAACTGTGTGTGTGTGTGTGTGTGTGTATTTTGGATAGAAATGTCATACAGCCTAGTATGCCAGTATCAGGGGGAGGCATGACAGTATAGTGGGTGTGGAAGTGACATTTTCAAAACTGCGCCTCTGAGACTCTAAATGTCTCCTGCCTGTCGCCCAGTGTCAGTCCACACTCAGCTCACTGCTATTAGCTGATGCAAAAATCCCTTAATTCACAAAATACAGCTTTACCCATTATGTGGATTTTATTCCTATGTCTTCATCTCACTTCACAGGACAGTGAGATGGTGAGTGGGCTGCTGCGCCATGCAGCAGTCTGGAACTTATTCTGAAAACTTGACACGTTTTTAAAGTCAGTGATTCTCTCTGGATTTTAATGATGCTAGAATAAAAAAAAGACAGTGTGGAAAATATACTGAGTTATAAGTCCCAACCTTATTTATGCACAATTAAGGAAAAACTTATTGCTTAGATGAATGGTTTGTTTTTCCTTTGATGACAACGTCACGTCGCAAATCTAACAAAGCAAGACGTGAAGAGCAGTTGCGCTCATCGCTGCGGCTGAAACTCTGGACTAAATATCCGGACACAACGCTTTTCACCAGCCAACTCACCGCGGGCCTGAGGGCTCCAGCCAGCACCACGGGACGGTTTGGAAAGCTGTGGGTCCTCAGGAGCAGACACGGATTACTGCTTCACTGTGTGACACGAACATTTCACTGGACTTCCTGATTCCACGATGCAAACTTTCCAATCCATGCGCACGCTTTGTAAAGTCCGTGCTGTCCCAAAGTGAACGAAGTAATCTTTTCTACCGCTAGTTCAGCGAGTTCCAGACAAACCGAGCTTCCTCCAGAAAACACCCGGGTGCCCTCAGTCTAGTCCAACACTGGCTAAAACTTTAGCCTTCTAGCAGGTGCTGACCGACTAATACGTGTTTACCCCCTTATCGCCTCTTACCGTCACTGTTGTACTGGCTGCAGAGACCGTTCAGGCCAAAAGACGCGCACAATACTCGACTCGACTCGACTCGACTCGGCTGCTGCCGTTACCAGCTCTCGCACTCGCACAGACCCGCTTCCTCCACACTTCCCGTATACACGCCGAAGTGCAGCCTGTACGCCGAAGAATGCCGAAGACAATGTTGTCTTCGGGACTTCAGGATTTGTTCATGTTGTACAGTCAGTAAACAGTGGACTCAGGGTTCTTAGCCTGTTGATATTATTCCTGATTCCTGCTGCCTGGCCCATATGCAAATGTGATGTAATATACATATAATTGATTTCTATATATGAATTATGAACATATGAACATTTAAAATAAAATCATACAGTGCACCTGGAAAGTATTCACAGCACTTCACTTTTTCCACATTTTGTTATGTTACAGCCTTTTTTACCTGAAAATTCTACACGCAATACCCCATAATGACAAAGTGAAAAAGTTTGCTTGAAATTTTTGCAAATATATTAAAAATAAAAAACAAAAAACATCACATGTACATAAGTATTCACAGCCTCTGCCATGACACTCAAAATGGAGCTCAGGTGCCTCCTGTTTCCACTGATGATCCTTCAGGTGTTTCTACAACTTGACTGGAGTCCACCTGTGGTAAATTCAGTTGATTGGACATGATTTGGAAAGGCACACATATGTCTATATAAGGTCCCATAGCTGACAGTGCATGTTAGAGCACAAACCAAGCCATGAAGTCCAAGGAATTGTCTGTAGACCTCCGAGACAGGATTGTATCGAGGTACAGATCTGGGGAAGGGTACAGAAAAATGTCTGCAGCATTGAAGGTCCCAGTGAGCACAGTGGCCTCCATCATCCGTAAATGGAAGAAGTTTGGAACCACCAGGACTCTTCCTAGAGCTGGCCGCCTGACCAATCTGAGCGATCGGGCCAGAAGGGCCTTAGTCAGGGAGGTGGCTAAGAACCCGATGGTCACTCTGACAGTGCTCCAGCGTTGCTCTGTGGAGAGAGGAGAACCTTCCAGAAGGACAACCATTTCTGCAGCACTCCACCAATCAGGCCTGTATGGCAGAGTGGCCAGACGGAAGCCACTCCTCAGTAAAAGGCACATGACAGCCTGCCTGGAGTTCGCCAAAAGGCACCTGAAGGACTCTCAGACCATGAGAAACAAAATTCTCAGGTCTGATGAAACAAAGCTTGAACTCTTTGGCCTGAATGCCAAGCGTCATGTCTGAAGGAAACCAGGCACCACTCATCACCTGGCCAATACCATCCCTACAGTGAAGCATGGTGGTGGCAGCATCATGCTGTGGGGATGTTTTTCAGCAGCAGGAACTGGGAGACTAGTCAGGGTCAAGGGAAAGATGAATGAAACAATGTACAGAGACATCCTTGATGATAACCTGCTCCAGAGCACTCTGGACCTCGGACTGGGGCAAAGGTTCATCCTCCAACAGGACAACGACCCCAAGCACACAGCCAAGATAACAAAGGAGTGGCTTTGGGACAACTCTGTGAATGTCCTTGAGTGGCCCAGCCAGAGCCCAGACTTGAACCCGATTAAACATCTATGGAGAGATCTGAAAATGGCTGTGCACCAACAGTCCCCATCCAACCTGATGGAGCTTGAGAGGTTCTGCAAAGAAGAATGGGAGAAACTGCCCAAAAATAGGTGTGCCAAGCTTGTAGCATCATACTCAAAAAGACTTCAGGCTGTAATTGCTGCCAAAGGTTCTTCAACAAAGTATTGAGCAAAGGCTGTGAATACATATGTATATGTGATGCACCTTCCGGATGCACTGTATATGTAAAAAGTATATTAAAAATGTGTTAGAAATTGAAAAAACTCGAAATCACAACAAATATATATGTCTATGTATGTATGCTTATATTGTAGACATGTCAATATATGTTGATATTATATACAGTAGCGTCCAAATGTCTGAGACCACTTTCTCAGAATGGGGAGATTAATTGTTGAGAAATTAATAAGAAATACACACGTAAGCATATTGAATTCTTATATTTATGTTATTTTAATAAACCTTCTCATATAGATTAAATATATATTGTCATATAGGTATATATTGTATTTTTAATATTTGTACATATTGCCAACAAATTTTACTATAGGTATAATGTTATAATCCTCATATATCCATAGGATCTATGTGATATTAATATCACAGCCCTTAGGTGGCTTATATGGCAGCATTACATATATATATATGTACATTTCTCAACGGGTGCACACTCCGACAGTTTGCATGTTGACATGAGGTTAGAAGATGATCGTCTTTCATGTATTTCCATCACTGTAATTTTACTCAGTGATGAGAGAAGACTGGTTGGACGGTTATTGCAGTAAAATGAATTGCTGTCTCCTGTGCTCAATATGTCTTGCAATGAACAGAGCAATAAGTTTGAATGATTCAAGTGATCAACTAGATCTTGTCCTGTGGATTTATCTTCAGAAAGTGAGGTCAGCGTTTTCTCCACTATGTCTGAAAATATCTCTGAAAGTCTTCACATTAGACATATCTTGTTTCTTTGTTCCAAAATTAATGCTATCTCCTGGTTTAGTTTAGATTTGTCCATATATCAGTACTGACAGGACATACATGTTTTCACACACTAAGTAAACCCTATTCCGTATTCCTGGCATGTTTTGATTTATTTACAACTCCTTCAAATGCTTTTGCCTTATAAGGTATCTTTTTCTGGCAATTTAACTTTACCACAACATTTCAGCATTTTCTATATAACATAAAATCAGAATCCAGTCTGGAGCTGCACATTACTCTCTTAGGTTCTTGTTCAATCCAACAAGATAGTCTAACTTTAATTGTATTTTTCCTTATTGAAGCATGATAACCTATAATGTCATTAAAAAGCTTAGTAAAACGGTCAAGTGCACAATCAATATTTTCTTCAAGATGCACAAGGTCCCATGGGATAGCAGCCAAGTCTCTCTGATAATCTTCTAGTTTGTGTTTGTGCTTGAGGCCTCTCCTTATTGCTATTGCTTTGGCACTTTGGTAAATTTTGTCATCCACATAATGTTGTGATCTGTCCAAGACAACTGGATTAATCTGAAATTTGAATATTCACTTGGTGTTTTACAAAATATCAGATCAACAGTGGTTTTTCTTGTGTGCGATCTGTTTGTTGGGGACCTACAAGGTTACGTTATATTATTATCCTTTATTTATTTTTATTTTTTGTATATAAATTTGCCATGTCCCTTTTCAGATGGCCAGTGCTACATCTACAAAGGGACAAAGTTACATCACAGAGTGCTGCAAGGATGAAGTATTTTTGTAGGCCAACCCAGAAATTAGCATCACCCTGGTTCCCTCCACAACACTCAGATCATTGGCTTTTGGATTATGGCAGAAAATAAGATCTGTGACAAACAAAAGTTGGTGATACTTGCACGTTTTGAGTGAACACCACTTCATGATTTTTGAAGCATAAATACAATCAGAAGTAAAATGCTAATGTCGGCTATAACTGAACAACACCATGGTCAGATGACATAGTCCAGCCCTAAACTAGTTTCATAGCTAGTCTTGTTTCTAGAATTGAAACGAGGGAAATGATCCTGTCAGTCCTAGAAGCACTGATAGACACATGTGGTTGGATCTCTGCTGTGAACTGGGATCAGAGTAACTAGCAGGCTACTGTCTCTGAGATCTCATCACTTTAAATTTCTTTAAATCTAACTTGAATGGCCACTGACCTCACTATGAATATGATTTTCATATTCTAAAGGAAGTGCTTCAGAAGACTTGTAGACTTGTAATTGGAGCATTGCAATGTAAATTGATAACCTATAAACATGAGTTTCAAAACATCTTAATTAGTTCATTTTGTTAACTCTGTAAAAATTCCAAGTTTCACTGAATTATTAGTGAAATGCTACATGAGCTGCTTTGTTCTGTGATAATATTCAAACCTAAGTTATGGCAAAATTTCTCCAATGAGGCAATTTCTTCTGATCTTTTAGCCCTGAATAGCCACCATTTAAATACACTGTTCACTGGTGTAAATAATGTGGGATGTGGCACTGGTCTTCGCTACATTATCTTGGTAATAAAAATAGACATTAAATTTAAAAAAGTGTGTAATTTCATGACACATTTAAGTTCTTCACCTTTCCCCAAAATCCCTTTGTGTGTGCAGACACTGAAAAAGTGCATTAAAGGGTTTTTCTGTATAAAAGATATATTCCTACAGACCAGTTGCAAACAATGACACATTTATATTCGTATATTTGATTTTCTTTATTCAGAATTTCTATTTAAATACAAAACTAATGTGAGAAAAGGTGGAGATAGACTCATTCTCCATATGTGATAATAAACAAACACTCAAACACACGTTGGTTATATATATACTGTATACACAGAGTTCCTTCCAACATTTGAAAGAGAAGGCACATTCTCCTCAGCAGAGAGAACAGTCATATTAAATCACACCAGGTTAGAATCAGCGCTCACAATTAGAAACACACATTGTCCCACCTCGGGAGATTTGATGAACAAACACAACTGACGAATTAAATTCTTATGCAAATTCTATATTTGTTGTATAATCACTATGTGTTGTGCATTTGTGTAATAAAGCTGCTTTAAGGGCTTGACAATACATGTGTCATTGTAACTACTTAAGTATTTTTGAACACTCTTTTGAGGGATGACCCAGACAGCTGACAGGACAGAAAACAACTTCAGAGACAGGCTGTAATCTCCTCACTCATTGAGTTCTGCTCAGGGGTCGATAATGAATGAAGTTACACTGGACACTTAAAACTTTCCAGCTAAAAGAAACACTGATTAATTAATGACAATGGATACAAGGGTGGATCTTAGCAGTATACTGCAAGGAACAGGACAGGAACACTACATCAATGACATAGCAAGGACCCTGGACACTAGAGTGAATGGTCAGCAGACACAGACAACATTAGCTTTCTGGCAACACCAGCTCCAACACCAGAGTGGATGCTGTGTCATTGGATAGCCAGAGACAGACCAAGGTGTCCAAAACAAGTGAGTAAATTCTATCTGCCATGAAATGTAGCCGGAACCTCTAAAAATGTCCCAACAAGTGATCCTGAATGTTTGCGCTTTTTGTTAAATGATGTTCTGTTGTATCTTTTTAGTATTTGTATTTTCTACAGTGGCCCTGAGAGCTCAACACACTGCAACTTAGAAAAAACATGCAAACAGACAATACACAAACAAACACAACATGAATGTGCTGCAAATACGCACCACACAATGGAAGTGTTTCCAGGTGTTTTCTTAAGTTGCAGTGCATTGAGCTCTCAGGGCCACCGTATTTTTTATTACTCTGTAATTTCATACCAACTATAGGTAAAATTTGAATTTTATTCAAAGAACTGCCCCTTTTAAAGCCAAGTATGTATTCAATCATTATTAATTTATTATTAGAAACTTATTCTTTATATATGTTGCATTGTATACTTGGCTGTAGACAAATTTTACATTTGTGCATATTCAGCTGACCTGTTGTGCACTGTGGGTTAAGATGGCAGTTTCTTGGAATTAATTATTAGTTTATTTGATGTTGCCGCTCAACACTATCTTTATTTCCCAGATAGTTAGTGTAGCATCAAAACACACTTATGTCTGGTAAATGTTGGAAAATATGAACCTGCAAAATAGAACATTACCAGTTTTATAAACTGAAGTTACTGAAACTGCTCAGTAAAACTTTATCCTCACCTACAGTGTAAAGTGAAGAAACAATGACTTCTTCAGGGCTCTGATTTAATGTATAGACAGAGTGATAAACTGAACTAACCCTAATGTCAATATCATGAGCATGACTGAAACAAGACAGACAGAGGGGAGTGTGGGTGTTGTAGAGAACTGTGTTGTGGCCTGGTGTGAGGGGAAGTGCAGAGCACTGGATTTTCCCGGTTCTCCTCAGATGGTTTCACTCAGCTTGATGGTCACTGCTTTCACCTCCGAGTACTCAGCCAGAGCGTACTCTCCACTGAGGGCACAGAGACAACACACGAGGCAGGTTAGGGAACATACAGTGGACACGTATGATTGAAGATTATGAAATGTGAAGAAACAGCGATGGCTCTTACAGCTCTCGTCCAATGCCTGACATCTTATACCCTCCAAAGGGTGTCTGGGCATGAAGGGCGTTATAGCAGTTTATCCTTGAGTGAGAGAGAGAAAGAAAGAGAGAGAGAGAGGTCATTGCCACTACCTTTAGCTCAGCATAAAAATGCACCTAGCAGTACTGGCACCTCTGAAGGCCGCTAATTAACATATTGTATCTTGGTGGGCTAGTGCCCAGATAAGTTAGGATAGTTGCACACCGCCTCCTACTCATTTCACTGAGGTTCTGCCACCTCCATGTCAGCTGTAACTTTTGGTTTTGGATGGAAATTCAGCATCTTATTTGATTCTCATGGTTTTCACATGCTGTGGAGTCTAATTTGCTGTTTCCTTACAGCTGATAAATGGATTAATTACATGGACAGTCCTGTAACCAAACCCTTGACTTAGGAGTGAAACATTGTGTATCCTTTACTACAGAGCTGGTTGCGAGAGTCAGGGGCAGTCACCCTCCCTGTCCTTTATCTCTCTAGTTTGTTGTGTTTCTAATGTACATGATGGTTGTGATGTGAACATATGTAACAGAAACTGTTAAGCAAGAAAAGAAGATTGAAATCGTTGTGGATCTTGTATAACGGTCATTCACAACATTTACTTTATCAGCTGAATTTTTAATTGTATGCAATAATGTTATTGAAATAAAACATAAATGTGATTTTTAATGAAAAATAAACAGATAAATAAATGTCTGTCCAGAATTCCTCTGGTGTCAGGACTGTGATTAAGTAAAGTTTATCATATTTCACTTTTCACAGACATGAGTCACAAAGTTCTATACACAGCCAAAAACAGTGAAGATCAGTCAAACTGCAAAAAAACATATAAAACACACAACACAGGGATGTCCAATAACACATGTATCCAATAACATGTATCCAATAACACAGATAAGAAAATACTATACTGAGTCATATAAGTGCTTTACAGAACCATAAACAATTAAGATGAAAGTGCAGATTCATAGAAAACATATGACACAGAGATACAGTAGAGTATCCAGTAAAATATGCACAGTTTATCTGAAAGGCTCTTTAAACAGATAAGTCTTTAATAAGCGTTTTTTAAATGACTCCACACAATCAGCAAACACTAAAGGTGCAGGTAGACCACTCCACTACCTGGCTGCTGTGGCCTCAAAAGCTCGATCACTACAAGTCTTAAAACTGGTGTGTGGAACAGGCAGTGGATCTGACTTATTTGACCTGTGAGAGTGAGCTGATGGGTAGGATGGAGTACATCAGTTTAATATGCAGGGGCTTGATGGTGCAGTGCTCTGTATGTAAGAGTGAGAACTGGACTCTATATGTAATAGGGAGCCAGTGAAGGGAAGTGACTGTGAACTGGGACTTACCAGACAGTGCCAGTCTCCAGGGCTGCAGACACAGACAGAGCTCTGTCCATACTTGTTGTGAAGACAGCTGACACCAGGCCATATTGTGAGCTGTTTGCTCTCTCTATGGCCTCCTGTTGGCTCTTAAAGCTGAATATACACAGCACCGGACCAAAGATCTGAGAGGGGAGAGACATCAGCAGTAGTTCACCCTGTGCAATAAAATTCTTTTTTTTGTTTGTTTATCTCCCTGCCATCCATATAAAACAGAAAACATAAAAAATAAAATATAAAAAACTGAGTAAAGAACAATTTGACTTGTTAAAAAATAAATATAGGAAGAACTGTACAGTCCAGCATGAAACAATCCTACAATTCTTTGCTGTAGGACAGATGTGCTTTTGCACAAATGTATTAACATTATTATTTCCATTATTTATTAGAATACATACAACAGAACCATTGTCAGCCCATTAGTTGTAATGATATCCTGTGAGGAAAGCACAGCTCATAATACTAATGCATTTACATAATAGTATTATCATATCTACAAGAGAAGGATCAGCAGAGGATCAGATGTGTAGTAGTTCCTGAAAGTAACTAAAGTGACAGATTTTACCTTTCTTGAACAGCTCAAATGAGTATGTTCAGGTTTGTACAGTATGTAATGGAAAATGTTATTTATTGATGTTATTTGTCTGAGCACATAATGATTCTTAATGGCTCATTTGGTTTGTTTGGTTAGCTGTTGAAGAGCTGCTACAGAGCTTCTCTAGAACTTTACGCAACCTTTTTAGAAAATGGAAATTTTTTTATTTTCAGGTTAATATTAGACAGGATCTATTTGACAGGTTAATCACACTTGTTATGTGAAGGTTTAAAAATAAAGATATAATCTAAACGTTGCACTTGAAATTTCAACCTCAATGCAGCTTTTGACACCAAAGAACATTGTGTGCTCCTAGACTGACTGGAAAACCAATCTGGTGCCTCTGGCCAGGCTCTCATGAGGTTCGTAAGTGTCACTTATCTGAAAGAACACTGTGTGTTTCCTATAACACTACATCAGTATTCTCAGACGTGAAATATGGAGCACCCCAAGGCTCTGTTCTCAGCCCTCTGTTTTTCTCTCTTTCTCTTTATATACCACCTCTGGACCTAATGCAAAATGAACTGTCGAGCTCTCATGTCAAAGCCATCTTGACATATAAAATACCAACATTCTTGTCATGAACAAAATCCAATGTCTCTGAAATGTCACAATGTAAATTAGACAATGTTTAATTTTGATTGTATAGACTGTAGACTGTATATAAACCTGGACGTAGACTCCAGGTCTGAAAAGTGAAGCCAATCAGAAGAGCCTTAAAACGGCATTCTCGCCAATAACCACTGGGGGGCGACTCAACTGGTGGTAAAAACAAGTCTGATTGTATTGAAGTCTATGGGAAAATGTCTCTACTTCTCACTTGATTTATTACCTCAGTAAATGTTTTCCTAATGAGTTTATGGTCTCAATCTCTAGTTTCAAGTCTCCTTCAATACAAAATGATGTTCATTTTTTAAATTATGGAGGAAAATAGAATTTAAAGTACGATATGTATTAGGGCGGGGCTATTGTGTGATTGACAGCCTGTAACACACAGCGACCTGCCTGACAATCAGGATAGAGGACAGAGCAGGTCAGATCCACCCCTCACTCCACAGCTCCACCTTCTCCTCCAAATATGGTTTCTTCTGGTTTCAAAAAACCAAGTACAAACTCAAGGCTTCAAAATAGTTGTTTGCAAACCAATAGGTGATGTCACAGTGGGTTGCCACTTGATTTTGCTGTCAACCTGATTTTCATTTTCAACCAAAAATTGAATGTCCAATGTCCAACAAGTGCACCATATTTCTGACGTTACATTGATGTCCAGTGCCTGCTGAGCAGCGATGGCATTGGCATATACACAACAAGGCCTCCAACCTGAGCACCAACAACATATACGGGTCGCTTTTTTCCAACCCTCCAACCCTTTCCAACACCGCTGTCCTGTGTCATATTCCTGTGTTTTGTTGACCCATCCTCCTCCTGATGAGGACTTTGTCGGTCTATAAACTTAAACTATATATAAACACCACACTTTTCCCTTTGCTCCTGTCATAATTACTACAACCACTAGATGTCGCCTAGCAACAAAATGTAACTATAGGTCTTAATAACCTGCTGCACAGACGACCTATGGGCTTGTTTTTTGCAGGACAGTCCTCATATACAGTGACAGTGACAGTGGGTAGTTGTTCTTTTTATACGTTTTATATCTGAGATATAAGGTAATCTAAATTACAGAATAATCACATGTTCCATAACTTGAGACAGTGTACAAATACTGTATAACTACTGGAGTAGTTACTACAGGGTTACACCCAAAAAGATTAAGAAAAGGAATGATAAAATTAAAAAAAGGCTCAAGTCAAAATTATGATAATAATTTGAAATTATAAGGTTAATTATTAAGTAGACTTGTCTTATAATTTTAAATGTTGGAACAGGTGTCCATAGAACTAAAACTGTGACCCATGTTATTCTTTGTCTAAAGTGTTTGCTATGTGTTCAGCAGCCTGGCTCCCTGCTCTGTCTGTGATGTAATGACAGCACAGATCCACAGGGTGTCAGGCTTCACTTTCACACACTGACCCTGCCCCCCCACCCCCACCCTGTCTGTGTCAGGTTCATTTGTAATGTACTGAATCAAGTTGTAACCTCTTCCTTGGCGATGCGCATATGGTCTTTGACCCCGGAGAAGATGGTGGGTTGAATGAAGAGGCTCTTCTCACCCACAGCCGCTCCTCCATACTCCAGCTTGGCTCCTTCCTTCTTCCCACTTTCAATCAGATCCATAATCTTGTCAAACTGCTGTCGGTCAATCTGCAGCCAGTGCCAGGCAGACAGGATAAGGGAAGGAGATAGTTTAATAACACAGGAACAATTTCAAATTTGGGGAAATGTACTTGTTTTCCATCCTTAAACAGAGTCAGTTTCATTTCTGTTTGTCCAGTTGAACTAAGTGATCTAAAAATCTCTGTAGAGTAAAGTGGGTGTATAGCACTAAAAGTATTTCAATATTAGACTTGAGTTGATATTTTTATAATAGAATAATATGTCATTGTCATGTTCACAAATAAGTTTTTGGTGTAGTGCTCTATGACTTTGTGTATTCCTACCTGTGGCCCCTGTGACGTCTGGGGGTCCAGTGGGTCTCCTATGACAATCTTCTTTGCTTTTTCGATGCTGCGGCGCACAAACTCTTCATGAATACTTTCCTCCACAAACACACGTGATGCAGCTGTGCAGCACTGACCCTGGTTATAAAAGGCTCCTTTCTGGGTTTCCTCCACAGCCAGCTGCACTGTAGATACACACACATACACACACACACACACACGCGCGCGGATACACATTTAATAAGAGCAAAAACTAAGAACAGCTCTGACATTGTATTAAAAGTTTTGATTTTCATGAGTCATCAGTCTGTGATGTTCGGTGCCTGTCAGCGACTGACGATGAGTTAATAAAGGTTGTAATTGACATCTTTTTTCGGGGCATTTTACACCTTTATTAGACAAGACAGTGTAGAGTGAGGGGAATGGGGACAGAGAGTGGAATGACAGTCTGTCCGATACATTCTCATGAATGTGACATCTCAGGAACCACATAAGGGAATTTCTTCAAATTTGATACAAATGTTCACAAGCCTGAACTAATTAGATTTTGGTGGTCAAAGGTCAAAGTTCAAGGTCATTGTGACCTCACAAAATCCATAGCTCAATAATTCATTAATTATGACACAATTTAACACAAATGTCGATAAAATGATGAAGAGTTGACATTCCAGCCACAACCCAGGAACAAAGGAGGCGATTATGACCATGTTTCCTGTAACTTGACTGGTTAATTCTTATTTTTGTTTGGTTTTTATACTCTCTTCCACTAAGGCCACTAAGTCCTCTCATATTCCCAGAAAAAAAAAACTGAGGATCTGCCTCAGTGTGATCAGTGGTGTCTACAGCCCTGACCTTAATAATGTCTTAGTTGTCATGTGCAGACTCGGGGTGAATAATTCCAGACACTGGACTTTCAGTATGAGAAAAACTTGACCCTGGCAGCATCACATTTACCTCAGAACATCGTTCTGCTGTAAAATACTTCCATACCATTGTATTTCATACAACATGAGGGTTGTTTGTAGTTATCCATATTTAGCAAGGAAAGCAATAACACCAAGACACAAAACTGAACCTGGGACTGTAAAGTAGATAAAGTAGAAGTAGATAGTAGATATTTTAACAGGTGCTGTTTAAAGGATATGACAGCAGAGTGTTTATCAGCCCAACAAACTGTGGATGTGTCGTACTGGTCAGTTCACTCGGCTACGGTTTCCCCTGCTGCTGCTCTGTAATGACAGGACTGTCAGCAGCACAGCAACTGAAGCCTGGTGGCTTCTCTGCCGTCCCCTGGTGACCTAGCACTCAGCTACACGTTACAGTTTTTTAATAGTGCGACAGTCAGCGACATCTTCACCACACAGTGTGGTTGTGTGATGATAGCATCAGGCTTCATAGTTCAGTAGTGAAGTAAATTCAAGGCTGTGACGTGATCATACAGCCGGTCATACTGTGACTCATCCTGAAATTATAAAACAGTTTGAAGCTGCATTTCATTCATCAAACGAGACAGAGAGAGAGAGAGAGAGAGAGAGAGACCAGGTTCACTTACAGTCACAGTCAGCAAACAGGATGCAGGGGTTCTTCCCTCCCAGCTCCAGAGTCACTCTCTTCAGATTACTTTTGGCGGCTGCTTCTTTGATCAGTTGGCCGACCTGCAGTCAGGAGTCATACCTTAATGCATTATGGGTAATATTGAAAAAATGAACTCACTGACATAAACTTTGTAACAAAACAAGAGAGTTTGAATATACTGATGGGTATCTCTTTTTAACTAACATGCTGATGAAATCATTGACCATATTTCCCAATGAAACTGATTTTTCATTGAGAAATACGAATAATCAGGGTCCTTTCCCTAAATTTGTATGACAAAGTCAAGTAGACTTTGTCATACAAATTTAGGGAAACTCCATCTTACAGCTTACTCTGTCTAGCTCACACTACTCATTTTTTCATTTCATTTTAAGAATTTTTTTTGGAATTTTTTTTACAGCATGGTTCATCTACATCTTTGTAAATGACCTGATGGCAAATTAGATTTTCATGAGCTAAAATTCAACAAGTTACAGCTCAATAAAGATGTACCAGCATCTGACATAGAGTATAAAGTGTTACATGTAGTTTTTATTGTATTTTGCATTCAAAAGGGTCTTTTCATGGTAGGAAGGGATCAAGAACCTTTTGGGGAACTCAAGAACTTTACTTATGTCTCAGTCCGAGGATCCAAGGACTGAATTTAGCTCCGCTACAATGGTTCCAGATCTAAAAAAAGAGTCTCTGCTGGAACTATTGAGGTGGATTTTAAGGGATGTCTAATACTGACTGGTCAAACACAGACACTGTGGCTTCTTCAACTTGTGTACTGTACTGCTTCATTTAAAACCAGAGCAGTGTGAGTATCAATATTAGGATGGAGGGAAGGACATGTCTTGTAATGTTTAACATTAAAAGCTATTTTATGTGGCTTTCCCAGCTTGTTTAAATCATAACTCACCAACACAACCAACTCTGAATAAATGGCTGCATCACATAGTCAAATATTAACTTTACAGTTTTCTACTAAAACTTGTTTTGCTTAAGAACAAAGAAATAGATAGAAAACTGGTCTGATCTCGTTAAGAGCAGCACATCATCATTCAGATGGCTGCTGGATTATATATTAAGACCAAAGTATGTGAGACTATTTCTCTTTTATCATTCATCAAAATGATGATTACGTATATATTAACATACCTCTGTAGAGCCAGTGAATGCCACTTTGTCAACATCCATGTGGCTGGCGATGGCTGCTCCTGCTGTGGGACCAAACCCTGGAATGATGTTCACAACTCCAGGAGGGAAGCCCGCCTGAAACAGCAACACAGAGAGCACGTTAGTAACGGGAATCACTGTAATAGTATGTCTGATTTAATGTCCCA
This sequence comes from Trachinotus anak, assembly GCF_046630095.1. Taxonomy (NCBI): domain Eukaryota; kingdom Metazoa; phylum Chordata; class Actinopteri; order Carangiformes; family Carangidae; genus Trachinotus; species Trachinotus anak. Next base: position 1,025,873 of record NW_027273862.1, on the reverse strand, counting down.
AAAGACCCCACATGTGAAGTTAAAAAACATTTAACCCCATAAGTCAGTGACGCCAGAAGTGCTTGTGTTGACATTTTGAATCCTAAGATCCTTTTTGCTTTGCCAGAAACAGCCATTTTATCGCTCTGTTCAAATCCAGCAGACTCCACTGACAGTAACAGCAACAGTCGTGACAAAAAGGCTGTTTCTGGTTAAACAAGGATCCTATTCTTCACCAAAAAGGTTTATCTCTGTAGGAATCCTGTCCATAATGCTGTCAGACACTTATGATAACAATCTGTACCTGTCAGCGGGAAAAACAAGCACTACAGCAGACGTATACTCACACTGATCAAATACGCTGTTGTTTATTGCAGCAGCTGTTTCGTGATATGCATCTGTGGCTCAGCAGAGCACAGATTGAAAACATTTTTCTCATCAGTTATTTACACCCAAAAACATTGTAAAAAAGGTTTTAAGTGTCTGAGTTATCCTTTAAGTTGAAGTGTGTTGATCTCTGAGGGAGATGTGTAAATGTTGTAAAAACTTGCCGTTCCCCATTCTGCTCTCAGGTTCATTACTGCTGATAGTTATAACACTCATCACTGCATCCTGTACAAAAAGCTCTTCTCTCTCTGAGAAGTGTGATTTGAATATGTATTTGTGTATTTACTATGCTCTTATTAGAAAGCTGCCTTCATATATTACTTCCATTATAATTTCATCCACTGGACCACATTACACCAGGACTAATGCCTGGCTTATGCTCCATGTCCCTTGAGTTCATACTGAGCTTAGGAGAACTGCTTTTGTCTTCTTTGCACCATCCACCTGGAACTCAATTTGTTTACAAATCAATTTGTTGGTACCTTTTGGTCATTTTAAATCCATCATCTCAAACCTTTTAACTTCCTGCTATGCTTGATTTTGTAGTTTGTAATTTATTAATTGCATTTTTATGTTTGTTTTAATTGATTGTTCTTCTTTTATTTTGTATCTTCGTTATTTTGTATCTGCTCGATATCATTGTAAGGCTTTGCCCTAGATGATTACTGAGTTTGAATTAAGACATAATTGTAATTGTAACATATTGATATTTCTAATTTTAGTATTTCTGTACAACAACAGATTACCAGGACTGTATCTGCCATTGAGGAGAATGATGTCATGTCTTCTCTATTTTTTCAAGGAATTAGAGGATTTCAGGGACGTATGGAGGAGTTAACATTCTACAACTAAAACTTATGGTTGGGATTTTACAAGCTGAGTCCTGTATTTCATATCTAAATGTTACTACCTCTAGGCCAACAAAAACAGATTATAAAGGATTAAGGAATCTGTTTTTCTAAATGTTATACAGTATGGATTAAGTCTGAAAAGAAAAGATCAGACTGAAAACTAAGCCTGTAAGTTTTATGTGCTGAAGAAGTTAACAGATGATGGATTGGATTAAGAAACCTGTGAAAACCTACCACTGCAACAGTCAAATTGGTCCTTTCTTAAACTGTAATTATGGCTAGAGAAGGACAGGGACCTTTGGGAGTCTCCTACCCACACTTTAGAAACCACAGTTGAGTTGTTCAGGTCCAGAGTGTCTCCCCACTCAGTATAGTCACAACCAATACATAACACAGGCAGAGTGGGCTAATCACTCAGAAACAGGATTTTCTATAAGAATACGGGCCCAGAATCTGAGGACTATCAGAGGTTTAAAGTCTAAACCTGTCTAAGCCCACATCTTGGATCAATCCCACTGTACATGCTGAGCCTAACATCAGACCTCTTTGATGAGCGATCCAATGTGGAGGGCCGTGAGGGGGGTCTGCTCTGCTGGCTTGATGACCACTGTGTTTCCACAGCTCAGGGCAGGCGCTATCTTCCATGTGAACATCAGCAGAGGAAAATTCCACTAAAACAAACAAAAGAACAAATGTTAGCCAAGACTTTTTGAATGTGTGGCACAGCAGGGCAAATCGTCATCATGGTGGAGCACTCTCTCTTTCATTCAATTGACCACTGCTAGATAAGCCTTGAGGTCAGATGTACAACATCAGGATATATAATGTGCTTTTTATGACATGGTTTAGTAACAGAATATGGTTTAGACAATCAGTGGGGTTAGTGGATGTAAGGGCCATAAATTAGATAAATTAATACTATAAGCCCCTAATAGTATGGAAATAATTGTGACAAATTTCCCTTGTTTACAAAACCTTTCATTTATTCAGGGAAGTGTTGCTGAAATCCAACACCCTGACACTCACACATTCACATCTGAAAACCAGCAGGTTCCAAGAAGTCTGATTTGCTGACCACTGAGCAGCTCAACTAGGGTAGTTAGGGTTAGGGCCTCACTCAAGGGTACCTCAGTGGTTTACTATCCTCATTCAGCTTTATCCTGCCAGTCCAGGAATAGACTCTGCGACTTTATGGTCACTAGCCCACTTCATTAATATCTGTAATACCCTTATTTGTGCAATGGTGCAGGCATTGTACCAGAATGTTGCGATGAAGACAGTCTTTTACCAGTTTATCGGGTCCAATCCTCACCTCAGGTTACACTGCGCAAAATACCCCAGAATCCAGAGATGTGGTTGCCGAGATATTTCAAACTATGACCCATATATGATGAAATCTGGACTGGACATGTTCAAAGCAAAATGTCATATAAAAAAAAATCTCCAGATATGCTCCAGATATGATCCAGATTCTTGCAAGAACCTAAGAAGGATATCTCTGGATCCTTGGGGTTTTGAGGCAGTGTCATGAGCTCTGGGTAAAAAGTGGTGAAAAAGTGAATGATAATGGCAGCTAAATTGTTTAGCAGGGTGACTGGGTCCCACCTGAGGGACAGGGTGAGGAGTTTGGACATCCAGAAGGATATAGGAGTAGAAACCTCTGCTCTCTCACATTGAGAGTTCTTGAGGTGATTCCGGTAAGGACACCTCCTGGATGAATTCCTTTAGAGATTTCTTTGGAGGAGACCCTGATACAGACCCAGAACACATTGAAAGGATTATCAAATCAAGTCAAGTTTTATTTATATAGCGCCAAATCACAACAGAAGTTATCTCAAGGCACTTTCCAGTTGGAGGAGATCAAGACTTTCTCTATAAAGTACAGGAAAAAAAGAGACCCAACAATTCCCACCAAGAGCACTTGGCGACAGCGGCAAGGAAAAACTTCCTTTAAGAGACAGAAACCTCAGGCAGAACCGGGCTCTGGGTGGGTGGCCATCTGCCTCGACCGGTTGGGTAATCTATCCAGTCCAGCCTGAGAAAACTTTGAGAGGGGCTTTTTGGTTACCTTGCCTAGCTTGCTGCTATTGCTACCAGGGCATGGATAAGCAGAGGAAAGTGGATGGATGGATTCCTGTTACAAGTGATCATAGTACCACAGACCAATTGCTTTACAGTGAACCTGGGCACTGGGCAGTTGCCTGCTTTGTCCGTTTGGACATGTAGCCTTGGCTACATGGAAAACTTAAGCAAAGCAGTAGACAGGTGCCATTTCTGGTAGCTACAACCAAATCATTCTTTCATTTTGTGTACATGGAGGATGGAAGAGCCTAGAGTTAGTTTTTGATGTAAACAGTAGCTTATTTCTGTGACTCTGTTATAATCTATCTCCAATGGAAATAATAACAACTACATGAGAGGCACAGTTAATCCAAGAAACACACACATCATCAGTACTTTGGTTTTCCCAGTTAAATCCACTTTATCACTTGGATGTTGGTGGAGAGAATATACAAGACAATAAAATGAGCTCTAAAGTACCAGGACTGGAGAATATTCAAAGTAAATGAAGTCCGAAAAAGAGGACATTTATTTTCCAGTTGCTCATTTCCATGTTGGAAACCAATGGACAAATAATTGGGCACTCAAACCCAAATTAGACAGCAATATATGTGAGTGCTGCATGTTTATTGTTTAGGCATTGTTAACTTTTACAACACTTTGGAAACACTCAGTGCCATTAAGGGATCTTGGGATCACAAGTCGGGAGAAAGGTTTCCTGTTTTCCTCTGACAATGACTCATGTGGCGTGTGTGCCAACAGTACTTTCAGTAATTACATAACGTTCTTCAGTATAAATTTCACTTTTATGATATAATCTCCCATGTCAAACAACAGCCGTTTTGTTCCTTTGTTGCCAAAGCAACATTCGAGGTTATAGGCTTATGCTCAGAGATAAAAACTGAATGGCTGTATTCTGTCATGATGTCGAAATTATGCTCATGTGTCTGTCTGGATCTACGACAAAGTGAAACACAATACGGCAAAACACCAAACACTGCCCCACCCTGAATCTGATGAAGTTATTATCAAGGGAAAAAAACATAGATTCCAATGTGTGAAAGTAAATCCAAGAAGTACAGCATTGCGGCTGTGTGATCCTGTAAGAACAGCCCTAAAGGGATTAGCGGCGAGGAGGTCTTGTTTAGGTAGAGCAAAGATTAAGATAAGGTTTCTGGTACACACGGTTTCATTTCATCCTCTCGTCCAGACAGTGCTGTTAAATGAGTGCAGTTGCCTGTGTAGTACACATTTATGATTACTGTTTTTCTGGAAAGTTAAGGTCAGTCTGTATTGATTCCAGTTAAGACTTAATGTAGTTCCAGGAAAGCCAGAGATGTTAGCAGTGTATATAATAGAGTCATTCACTTAAAACTAAAACATGCTGACATTTAAGGGCCCTGCTGCATTAAAGGAACACTGTGAGTTGGGTAAATACACTTGTGTCCATGCAGTGTCAGAAAGGTTTTCCTCTGTTTTATCTCTGTGTCCAACATGAATCGATTAATAGAGCTGGATATAGTGCAGCAACTCAGCCTTGATGCTAATTTGTCCCAGTGGAGAACTGTGGTACAGCAACATGAAAATCCCCTGCAACCCAAAAAAAAAAAAAAAAAAAATCCGCATAGATGTCTGTAAAACTCTAGACAGGACACCTTGAACTGTGCACAAGATCAGTTATGATTTAATATTATATTTGCAAAAGTTTCTCCACAGCAAAAAAAAAACTATTTCTATGAGTATGATGTCATTCCAATAGAGGCAAGGTTGTAGAGACTCTAATGAACATATGCAGTGCACAGAGCTATTTATTTGACATATGCAGTGGGTGAACTGTCACTGGAATGTATGGGCACCATCTTGGAGCGGAGTCCTGTGCCAGGTCAGACAAACCACGAAAATACATTTATATTAATTCACAGGTACAGGTGAAGGTCAGAATGATCTAAATGTGGGTGGGCAGCTGGTTAAATAAATATAAAAACAAAAAACAGACATCAAAATAAAGCATAATTTTACCAAGTCTAAAGCTGTGCTGTGTTCCTCAATTCATCACCACTGCAGAACTGAGAATGCAGCTGACTGATAACAACACAGTGTCACTGTGGAAACATGAGCGACAGCCCAAAGGACCAGTCACTGCTGATGGAACTGATCAGAACAGAGTGGACGTGGGACATATCATTGATGTGTCGAAGGCAAATTAAAGCTCAGAACTACTGTGCTCATTGTAGTGTTTAGACCCAAAACATGACTGTTATTGAGGGTTTCGTCTCAAATATCTGTTTCTATTTTCCATTTTCACGAGCACGCAGGGGTGCGCTGGGCTCTGCGTTACGTAAATTTCATCATCAGGGGGTGCATGCATATTTGTGTGTCTGTACAGACTAGTTTGTGCCAGTTTGCACAGCCACAAGGACACAAACTGTGCATTGCTCCTCCAAGTCAACTGAAAGTGGAGTAGAGAGAAGTATAATAAGAAAAACTAAGTGTCTGTGGTGTCTGCAGCTGCATGTCTGCATTGATTATGTAAATATTTACCTAATGTCTTGTAGTGTAAGGGAATAATTTAAATGTCTTTTTACTGTAAGTATAGGGCCCCTATAATTATTAAATCATAAAATTATGGGGCAAAAAAGAGTATTAAAAAGTTATTTAGTTAGTTATTTTCAGTTTTTGGCTGCTGGGCCAGTGAAGATATACAACGGGCCAGTAAAACTCCGATTTATGGGCGTTTCAGGCCAGTGGGGATCAAATGTTACATTGGACACTGGGACAGATCAAAATCAGTTATCTGTGGGTCAGTTTGCATTACATCAAGAAGTGCGAGCTGATTGAACAAGTGCTTTGCACATCTGTGTACAACAGCACATTACATAAAATAAGACAAACTCAGAGCAGTCATCGTGCACGCACAGCTCAAATACAACCTGGATGAGTTTTAAAGTAAGTGGCTGTGTAGCCTCTGTCTTTAATTAACATTACGGGTCAGGCTGTGGGACTGGCATTAACTGGTTGGGTCCAGATTTGATTTAGACATAATTGTGGGTAATGGGTCAGTTCTGGTACTGAGCTTAGCGGTGTCACACACTTTGCTGACCCATCCGTCCACCCAAGTTTGAATTATTATTAAAAAATACACCTTCAGGCAGCTCCAACACTCTCATTTTCAGGTTAGGACAGAACACAAACCTGCCTGCAGTCAGTGAACACAGCTCGTAAAACCACAATGTTTTACATGTATTAAACAGACAAGATACTAAATAATACCATTCACATGTTTGACTGATCTATGTAAGCAATTTCCCCTTGTTAAAGTCTTTTTGCTAAGCTAAGTCTCCAGGACCAGTCCATGGATGTATACAACAATGGATCATGAATCCAAACACAGCAGTCCAGTCATTCCAGTGAGAGCTAGATTTGCCAAAAAAAATTAATTCCCATATTTTTTAACCTAATGTTTCAAATTTCCAAAATTTAACGAGTAATTCCGAATGTGTATCACGATCAGAAAAAATTTCTCTTGGAATGGATGTATATGGCAAAAAGTTTTTCTGGGTCCCAGGGTGTCATGTGTCTGAGGCTGTGCCAACATTGCCACACAGCCGGCTCCACTCCTGGGGCTTGGCTCTATCTCTGCACTGATCTACAAGGATGAAACAGATATCCATATTCTCTGACTGTGGAGAAGACAGCAGACAAGAATAATGGTTTTTCCAGAATGTCAGAGCATGCCTTTAACTCTCTGATGACATACTTAAAAACACATGTATGATGATTATGATCCATATGTGGATATACAGTAAGCAGAAAGAAGTTGGCATCACAGCAGTGTGTTGGATTCTGTGTCCTCAGGTTATAAAGTCGATTTTTAAAAGGCTTATTAAGAACAGATTGTATTACAGCAGAATCAGACGTCCTCAGGCACCTTTTACTGGATCTCCACTGCAGAATAACAACACACACACATACGCACACACTTGTTTTCATCACTTCAGAGGACGTTACACTGACTTTCATTTCATTTCATATGGCAGACTTAACCATAACCACTTCTCATCTAACCTCAACCTTTGCCATAACCTTAAAGTGATACTTTGGATTTTTTGACGTGGGGTTGTGTGAAGTACTTATACACAGTCAGTGTAACCTGTAGTAGATTCAGATCAGAATGCTACTAGATTAGAGAAGCAACCAGGAGAAAGCAAGAAAACTTTTGGAAAATGGCCACCGAAAAAAACTAGTATTGGTTGAGGCATACACTTAATTCTAAAGAGTTTACATTTTTTCAACCATGCTTGTGTTATAGGAATATGGTAGTTCAATGGTTGAAAAAAACGTAGTTCCAAGGTAAAGGGCTCTTTGACGGCAAAATAAAGCAGCAAAAATATTGATAAATAAAGTCTACATTTAAACTGATATTGGCTTTTTTCTGTCACACAACGTCACGTTTAATAACCTGAACTATCGCTTAAACCTAAACCTGAACTTATCTGAACTTTGAACCAGACTTCATCCTAAAACTCAGTGATTTACATGTGAGGACTTGATTTTAGTCCCAAGAGGAAATTGAATCCCCACAATGTATAAACAGATTTATGTCCCCACAACATGAGAACTACAGGCCCACACACACACACACACACACACCAACAGCAATATAATGTGTTGTTTGTCACACCGAGGCAAAGGTAATATGAACAGTAATGAATTCCTATTATACACTATGTTGACTTACAGGAATGATGGCTCCACATACACCAACCGGCTCGTGTTTAGTTAAACACATGAAGCTTTCATCTGAAAAAAAAACAAAACAGCACAATCAGTTTGATAAACTACATGACAAGTGAGAGAGGACTGAGAGGTCACAAACAGCATCACTGGTGGGTGTGGGAAGGTTTGGTTGGTCAGAGACGTCCTCTGTTTCACCTGTAACTGGACCCAACAGTGATGTCACAGAGTCCTGGAGTGCACTTGTACAGCAGCAAGGTGGAAAGTCAAACCACTTAAGGTCAGCAAAAAAAAAAAAATGTTGAGGGGGTGTAAAGTTCTGAAAGTAAACGACATGTTTGCATTCAAGTGACAAAGCCCTCCACTCCCACAGGAGTCATGATGAAGGAGGTCGACTGCTGTTCTCTTCCTGTTGTTTTTTTTTTTAACCACATTTTTCCATTAACTTTAACCAAGTGTTTATCATTGTAACAATGTTGAGAAGGTTTCTTAAGAAGTAATTTGACCCCAAACCTCAACTGTACCACTGTCACATCTTTAAATGGATTCATTTGATGGATTTGTAATGTGTTAGAAGACGCAGAGAGATATCATCATTGTGTGTCGTTTAATTAGGAGGACTTGTTGGCTCTTTAATGCCCTTTTCTTCAACTAAGGAATTTCACATGATGGCTGGAGTGAAAGTAAGGAAAGCAGGAAGTGTGTAAGAAAAAACATTAAGCATGTTTCTTAAAGAAAATCAAGTGAATAATTGTCGCTCGGTTACACTGAGCTCTTTAACTTTTTATTTTTACTGTACAAGTGCAGTATTTCTCTTGTATTGTTGAGCTGTTTTCACGCTAATCCTTTTAGACTGCACCAACAATGCTGACGGTGAGATCAACGCTGTGCATGGACGTGTCAGAGGCTGAGCACCCTGACCTTCTCTAGTTTCCCGTGTGACTGATCACAGAGCGGGTGACTCCCCCACAGCAGGACTCATCTCCTGCCTCCTTTATCTTTGAGTCACTGGGTGAGTTCATGTTCAGCCGCAGCCCCCTCCGAGGGGAGGACAGTCCTCATTCAGACCCTGCTGAGGGGGGCCACGATACATAAGATTCACAAGAAGCTTGGCGGCAATTAGTTCTGTGTGTTTGTCAGCACTGAAACGGTCGACTCTATATTTAACCCACAGATTTCAGTGGGTTGAGGTTTGTGGTCAAGGCCCCCAACTGTTTTTGTTATTCATTATATATTTGTATTATATATTCATACTCTATAGGTGAAAAAAAAGATTTTATCAGCTGATTCAGTCATTTTGGCTTTTTCTATTAAGGAGCGCAAAATAAAGATTACTAAAGGTGCATTTAGGTCAGAGTTGTCTTTTTAGAAAATGTTATATTCGGATAAAGAAGTTGGACCAGTGTTGTCCTGGATGGTCTGATTTCTTTCTTCGGTTACTTCTCTACAATGTTAGACAATCGTGTGAGTGCAGAGATCAGGGGATTAAAGAGCCAGGAGGAAGTGAACAACAGAGAAGTTGAATTAATTGATACAGAAAATGTTAACTCTGCTGGCTCTGAACACACCAGCCAACCCAAACAGAAACTGAAACAGATTAACTTTGCACATTTGAGTCCTAAACCTATAACTCAGTCTGGTACATCTTATTTATAACAAAGCTCCTGAGTATTTCAAAGACCACCTGTGGTTTAATATAAACTTATCCATTCCCTGCTTCTTTAGATTCTGCAGCACCATAATTAGAATAAGTTCCCTTTGCACATTAAAATCACAATAAGTTCTGTGTTTTATCACAGACTATTGTTGTTTGTCTTAAAGTGATTTTACCCATGATAACATTGGTGTTTGTTGTGTTGGTTTATTGGTAGTTTGTGGTCACCTGGGCCACCTGATCCTCTCAAGTGTTTTTTGCTTTTTCTGCTTTTTTAATGTTGATGGTAAATCAAGTAAACCACTGCAAACTAAACTAAACTCTTCTTCTTTTTCCTTATCATAGTATTCTTTTTTCTTTGAGAATGAGCTAAGCTTATTAAGCTTATGTGGAAATTTCAATTTCTGTAAAATAGAAAATGAAAGCAGCCACTTCTCATGTCTGCAGTCCTGATGATTCAGCCACTGTCAGCATGACATTAATTCTTCTGGTAAGAAGAATAAGTGAAATGAAAAGTGAAAATATTATACCTGTCTCCAGTGGTGTCTAGTGATGGGTTTCCTCAGTGGCTGAGTCATTATTTCTAAGAGTTCTGACTGGAAATGCACTGTTACATTTGACTGCACCTGTCGGCTCTTATTTTGAACTTCTTGTTGTGCCCACCAGCAGTCGGTATAAAGATAGTCTGTCAGTTAATGCTATCTTTATATCTACTGTTGTAGCAGGCTGGAGGTGGTGCTCACCTGCCAGGTACATTTGTTGTGTTACTTATTTTTAAGTCAATGAACTAGTCAGCTGATAGTGAGCAAATTAAGAACGAAGGAGAGGGTTTTGATCATCATTGACGTTTCCACTACAGAACAGTGACGGTAGTTGTAGTGAGACTACTCCAGTATAAAAGTGGAGCTTAGTGGCTGAGTGGCTGCTGCTTTGGCGAGGCGTTGAGCCAGCACTGATTGCTAATCCTCACAGACTGTTGCACCTCACTGATCACTATCTCAGCCTCTTCCTCTTCCTTTTGTCCCGCCATGCTGTTTGTCTCTCACCACTCTATTGGGATCTAATCGGGAGGAAAAGGCAAGCCTGTTTTGTCTATCTGCTGTCCTGCAGAGGCAGGGGAGACGCAAAGTAGGCTCTGACAGGAGGGGGAAGTATTAAGAGGCTGAATGAGAAACCACCCACGGCTCAGGACAAGCCTGAGCCATGCCAAGTCACTTGCTCTATCGTAATTAACTTGTTTCCCAGTGGTGAACTGGTCATGGATTCCCTGACATGTGCAAAAACTACCCCTATGTTTCATCTTGTGCACTTAAAATCACTATAAGTGCCACTTTTAATTATCTTATTTAATCATGGATAGAAAATTTCCATTATTTTTTATGAAGTTCATTTCAAAATGTGCAGACAAATTAAATTGTGAGCTCAAATTTAACCATTTTTGCTTTCAAATGTAAAATAGAATAAACAAGTGAATAAATGAATTGAGTAATTAAAGGCTCCACAACAGAAATAAAGACTGCTGCTAACAGCTTTAACTTCACTTCCTGCTGCTACATTAACACAACAGCAATTTGACAATACAATTTAATTAACTTGTGATGCCAGGAATGAAGTAATTCAGGAGAACAAATGACTAATTTATGTGCACGTTTTATTAATTTGAGAGCACAAATTCATTCTATCAAATTACTGTCAAATTAGTGTAGCAACAATAAAAAAAAAACCCCTGACACTCACTAAGCTCTGCAACTGCTATAATTGGTTTTCACTACAGATTATCCTGTGATGTTGGAATTGTGTGTGAGACACGATCTGGAAACTACATTACAAACTATCAAGAGGCATTTCAGCTGTGTGCTTCAGGCTCATGTGCATCTGTCAGAACACATGCAAATATTTCAAACGATAAAGCTGTTTGTTAATGGCTCAGATTTCACTCATTCACATGAACCCACGGTCTAGTCAGGTATTTTTCCAGGTTTACATGCACAGCTACAGAGATTGTAAATTGAGCTGTCCTCCCTGTAGAACCACACTGGCCAAAGCCTTTCTGAAACCACACAGGATCTTTGTTGGATGAGGGTTTTGTTTGTTGAATCCCTGACAGTTAAAAGAAGAAGACGCACACACTCACCTACAGGCAGACTCTTGCCGTGGATCTTGTCGGCCCAGCCTGCGTAGTAACGAAGGGTTTTGATGCTGCCCTCCAGGTCAATGAAGAAGGACTGCAGGAAAGGCTTCCCTGTGTCCAGAGTCTCCAGAGTCTGAGGAGTCAGGAAAAGAAGCTTCATGGTTCAATACATGAAAAACCTGAAATCTGAACTAAAGACATGTAACTGCAGATGTTGCAGGGGTCTCACTTAAAATAGAAATTCTTCAGGATGATTGTCTAGCTTTGACTTAAACAGTTATTATAATTTATTAAAACTTGATTCTTATTTCTGTAGTTTTCACCATTATTCCTCTCAGTAATTTGTCCTCATACTCCAATTAATGGACAAGATTTCTGCCAGTTATCTCTAAAGACGAAGCATCTTCAACTTCTATGATTTGTGAGTCGTTCAACTAGGGTGACTTTACCATCTCAATATTGTTTGATTTGAATAATTTTAGAGGGCTGAAGAAGCAAAAAATACAGTGTTGAGAAAAGTCAAAAATAACAAAAATAAAATGAATTAAACCAGCAGGTTGGAAACCACTGTTGGAAACAAACTCCCAGGTTAATAAAACTTATTTGCCAACAGCAAAATTATTACACAATGTCTCTGTTAGAAATGTCCCTCACAGTTTGCAATCTACTTCCTCCTTTAACCTTGAACCACTGTACTCACTGTAGCCGAACACACAATTTTGATTAGCATCAGTTTCACTGTGACTTCCAAATGAAGTGATTTAGATTATCAAGATAAACTGTCGCTTTGTTTCAGTCTCTCTGACCATCTGACTGCTCAGACTGCACTGCAGTGATGTGTTACAGAACTCATTACCTCGGGGAGTACAGTGTTATCATATGATCGAAATGTTGGACAAAACAATATAAAATAAGAGCAAAAATTGTAATAAAGCAGAGTAATCTTTGAATAAATATCTATAATCTATGGTTCCTCCCAGGCCTCTTCTTGCACAGTGCAGGTTGCCCATAAAGTTACTGCTGGCCATCGGCAAACACTTTTATTACCAGGAATTTAATATGATGTTATGCCTGTTGGTTCCAGATATAATAATAATAATCACTATAATAATGGTGAATTAATTTAGGGCCTAACAAAGGCAGTGAGTTGTATGAGCCTGAAATAGCTGGCGAGGTCATTTCTCTGCGGAGCCAAGGGTGGTGCAGTGGGATGTCGGCCACAGCGGTCCACTGCAGTGTACGGTGTCCTGGTAAATACATGGAAATAAGCCGAGACAAGCAAAACTGAGTTCATAATTGATTATGATATAGAATAATGATGTTTGAATCTGTCAGACATGAGTTACACCATGTTGTGTACTGCACTCCTTTCCAACCTATATACCACAGTTACTGGAGTTAGTCTTATTTCATTGTAAAAGGAAAAATGAGAAGAAAGTGAAGCTCTGCGGCTCAAGCTGACACTGAAACCACTGTACCACTTTACTGTACCTTTAAATGGCCCAAATCTGGACCTTATTTCCTCAAACATAGCTGGGAGTTTAGTGTAATTAGCCATACCCTGCACACTACCACTCCAGAGCATGTTTGCAATTAGCAGTCACATGCAATCTGGTATTATTACTTCACTCACATCTGTAAGGGTTCATTTACAGATCTAAGTCTTACTGCAAGCTGGCAGCTACACAGAGTGAGCAAGGCACAGCAACGGGGATTTCATTCCAAACAATATCTGAAAGGGAGGCAGAGTAACATCCAGCAGTCATTACAGACAGAAAGAGAGAGACTGGGGTGGGGCCACAGTGTCATGATGTCATGCAATAATATAGACCAGTCCCTGATATGAATAAGTCACTGTCATGACAGCACACGGACAGCTGCAGGAAAATCCCATAGATTTGCTAATCATGAAACAGAGCTTGTTTCTATAATTAAGATCTATTGTTATGAATAATATCTGAAGCACAGACGCAGGAACTGCAGCCAGTGTTACTGTCATTCAGTGGAAACATACAGACTGAGTTAGGGACCGGTCATTATCTGACTGCACAGAGTTTGTCCTCATCTGACAATGAGTTTATTCTCTCTAGAAAGAAATCAGCAGAGTTGGAGAGAAATTTCATTTACTGAAGTTCTGCAAACACCAAAATACAGTTTACTTTACTGTGCTGCTCAATGCTATTTCTACTTCAGTCCATTTCAGAGGGAGATGTTGCAACGTCCTTTTTACTCTGCTACATTTATCTGATGGCTCCAGTTACTCTAGCTATTTAATTAAGATTTTTTTAATCTCTAATGATTGTAAAATATAATGATTTGTTATACAGTAAAATGTATAAAATACTCTCAACCATAATACAGTAGATAATATCTCTCTGACAGGGGCCAGTCTGCTACACAATGATGACTTATACCTTTGATGCTTTAAGTGTATGTTGCTTGTAATGCTCCTGAGCTTTTACCTTGGTAAAATAAAAATAAAAGTCTTTTAGGTACTTGTGCTCAGGGGTGGAGATACCAGGAACTGAATACTTATTAGGGTACTTTTTCAGCTGCTGGGCATCAGGGCAGGTTTCTGTAGTCAGCCTGGTACTTGCTGCCTAACAAAATCAGCCTATGTTGTGTATCATGGTCAGTCAGTAACATGTTGTCACTGTGACACTGTCCAATTCATAATCACATAATATCGATATATCATTTTAAATGTTATAAGTTCATAAGTTTATAAATTTGTAATTAATTAATAATTAGTTAGAAGTCAATGTAATGATGGACCTCGAGCTCAATAATTAAAAATGTATTTAATTTTTTTATTTTTATCAATTAACTTTTTTATCTTCAGGATCATTAAACTGAGGATGATACACTGAGCAGCGCGTCTGTAACAGTACCAGTTTAAAATGAATCTGTAAATCTTGAACTGTTCACGTCCATCATGTTCTCAAGGCAAAATCTACTTTTCCACAATCCGCTGCTTTTTATGGAGGTAGAACTGTACTGAAGTCGCTGAATGTGGAGCTGAACTGTTCGCATCCTACGATCCACTCAGACGCGCTTGTTCCTCGCTGTTTACGCAGCAGCTGCAGGACACATGAAACTGCGGTAGACCGGGAGCAATGAACCCACCGCCAGCAGCAGCCGGTCCCTCTCCATCAAGTCGGCCAGTTTGTGCAGCAGCCTCCCCCGGCTGGACGCGTCCACTCTCCGCCACAGAGAGCCCCTCTGCATGGCCGCTTTGGCCGCCGCTACGGCCTTGTCCACATCCTCCTGCACGGAGAAATGAAGAAATTAGGTGGTAATGATAGGAGACTTACATTTCTTTAGGAGACGTTGCCTTTCTTTATCAAAAATGCCCCGCGGTGTAAAGCAGCGTGAAGTCTACTGTCAAATATATTTTACTATCTACTGTAGGCCTACAGATTACATATTGGCCCATTTTTGTAGTTCTCATGTATTTTATGAAGTTCTTATGCATGTAATCCACAGATATCCCTTATACTAGACACAACACCTTAAATTACCAGATTTTAAAATGAAGTTTGGCAGAAGAAAAAAAAAACCCAAACATTTGGAGCCAAAGCGGTAAAGCAACAATTCATGTTAATGTGGTCAGCATGCACCATGTTTAATTATTTATTATTATTAATGTTATATATATCTAAAATAATGCCGTCTTACTTTGTCTGCTTCCTCCACATCACAGATCCTGACACCTGTGGCTGGGTTGAAAGTGGGGAAAGTCCTCCCTGTGCAGGATGTGTGCCATTCATTGTCGATGAAAATCTGTGGAGAGTGGAGAGTGTTTGTGATGCCTCCACACCTGACACATGGTTTCTAACATCACCACAGTTAAAAACACAGTGAGGGTAAAAGCTGTGACTGCTGTCACTCACTGCAGCAGCTGCACCCGGGTTATTACCTTGGTGTGTCTGATCTCCTGGACCTTGGCGGGCTGAGGCAGAGCTGGGATTCCTTCACTCTCTCCGTTCTCTGTTATTCCGTTCTGTGCCATTCTAGGTCAGTGCGCTGACGGCTCCGTGTACCCAACAGTGTCAACTCTTCCACTGGTTTTTTATAAGAACGTGGGACTCCTCCCTCCTCACACAGCGGTTGAGGAGAGCCCAACTCCGCCCCTATCAAATATCAAGGGCCCTTATCTGAGGGGAATCTTGTTTTCGCGGCACCTTGGAAACATCCTGCAACATGTATCATGTGTATTAATAATGCTATGTAAATAGTGTGGCTGTGTGGCACGACTAGGATTACTTCATGTCACCTTCTTCCTTTATTTACTGATGAGCCAACACATTATGACCTCTCTCTCTTAGATGATGCTGGTCAAGACAGGTCCAACCAGCCAAGTCAGGGACCCCACACACCTGTGAGGGTGCCCGGGTCCCATATTTTACACTTTTCTGGTGCAGATATTTATTGAAGAGTTGATATCCATATACAGTACATCCGGAAAGTATTCACAGCACTTCACTTTTTCCACATTTTGTTATGTTACAGCCTTATTCCAAAGTGGATTAAATTCATTTTTTACCTCAAAATTCTACACACAATGCCCCATAATGACAAAGTGAAAAAGGTTTGCTTGAAACTTCTGCAAATTTATTAAAAATAAAAAACAAAAATATAACATGTACATATGTATTCACAGCCTTTGCTCAATACTTTGTTGAAGCACCTTTGGCAGCAATTACAGCCTGAAGTCTTTTTGAGTATGATGCTACGAGCTTGGAACACCTATTTTTGGGCAGGTTCTCCCATTCTTCTTTGCAGAACCTCTCAACTTAGGGTCGTTGTCCTGTTGGAAGATGAACCTTTGCCCCAGTCCGAGGTCCAGAGCGCTGTGGAGCAGGTTATCATCAAGGATGTCTCTGTACATTGCTGCATTCATCTTTCCCTTGACCCTGACTAGTCTCCCAGTTCCTGCTGCCGAAAAACATCCCCACAGCATGATGCTGCCACCACCATGCTTCACTGTAGGGATGGTATTGGCCAGGTGATGAGCGGTGCCTGGTTTCCTCCAGACATGACGCTTGGCATTCAGGCCAAAGAGTTCAAGCTTTGTTTCATCAGACCGGAGAATTTTGTTTTTCATGGTCTGAGAGTCCTTCAGGTGCCTTTTGGCAAACTCCAGGTGGGCTGTCATGTGCCTTTTACTGGGGAGTGGCTTCCGTCTGGCCACTCTACCTTACAGGCCTGATTGGTGGAGTGCTGCAGAAATGGTTGTCCTTCTGGAAGGTTCTCCTCTCTCCACAGAGCAACGCTGGAGCACTGTCAGAGTGACCATCAGTCACCTCCCTGACTAAGGCCCTTCTGGCCCGAATGCTCAGATTGGCCGGGCGGCCAGCTCTGGTGGTTCCAAACTTCTTCCATTTACAGATGATGGAGGCCACTGTGCTCATCATCGTCTACAGACAATTCCTTGGACTTCATGGCTTGGTTTGTGCTCTGACACACACTGTCAACTATGGAACCTTGTATAGACAGGTGTGTGCCTTTCCAAATCATGTCCAATCAACTGACTTTACCACTGGTGGACTCCAGTCAAGTTGTAGAAACACCTGAAGGATCATCAGTGGAAACAGGATGCACCTGAGCTCAGTTGTGAGTGTCATGGCAGAGGCTGTGAATACTTATGTACATGTGATTTTTTTTTGTTTTTTATTTTTAATATATTTGCAAAAATTTCAAGCAAACCTTTTTCACTTTGTCATTATGGGGTATTGTGTGTAGAATTTTGAAGTAAAAAATGAATTTAATCCACTTTGGAATGTGGCTGTAACATAACAAAATGTGGAAAAAGTGAAGCGCTGTGAATACTTTCCGGATGCACTGTATTTGTGGTTTTAAGAACCAAAAACCACCTCAGCGTAGTTTTACATCTCTTCTCTCAGCCTTCTCTCTGGAGCTCTGGTAACAACAGGTCAGTTTTCTGAGTGATTTAATAACAATAGAGCAGATTTCAGATAAATAGCCCACTCTGAGACAAATAACTGCAAGTCTGGCCAGCGGGTCCAGGTGGGCAGGGCTTGGGGCATGGCTGAGAGCAGTGACTGCTCTGTTGTGACATCACAAAGTTCCAGAAGTCCTGACGACTGGTTTTAAGGCTCAGTTTCTGAATACAGGCTGTGTACATTTCTCTGTGGACTGAGGCTTTGATACTTTCACAGAATTAATATAGAACCTAGACCTGCTTTATAATCAAAAAACACATGGACATCTACCTTTAAGTTCCATAGGGCCATCGCATATCATGCCTGTTCCCCCACATGCCCCAGCAGCTGGTCGCTGGTCCATGGTTTGTGCCTCCTCAGACTGAACTTTGCTGTAGTAATAGCTATCATCTCCAGTAATGAGGATGTTGAATAAAGGCAGTGCATTTTAATTTTCACTCTTACTGGTGGGAATACGGCTGAGCATGCATTCAGGAGGTGTGTGTGTGTGTGTGTGTGTGTGAGATCTCTCAAATAGCAAAGAGAGTCAAGAGTAAAAATTTCATAGCTGAATTATTTGGCTGTGTCCAGTCTAGGCAATGAAAGCAATTAGACTGAATTCATTCTGCTGCACAATATTTACATCGCAACACAGCAGCTTTGATCTGCTGCTGTCGGCCTACTTGGACTGACTGCAGCCTGTTCATCAGCCTTGCAAAGGTGTTATCAGTTGTGATGTTCTCGCAAAGTTGGTTTTTGCACCTGGGCCTGGTGAAGTTGAATGGAGCTGAACACATGCAAACAAATGCTTTTGTTCTTGGGGACAAAGCTGCTTGCTTGCTCCAGACTTGCACTCATACACAGTCTGCTATTGTTTCCCCTTCATCGCTTCTTGTCACTCTTTATGTCAAAGTTTAATTAGGACAACGAGCTTTCACAGGCTCATTTCTCACTTCAGCAAGTTTCTAACACTTTATAATGAGAGAGAGAGACTCAAAGGGATTGACTGAAAGGAGGGAGACCCAGAGAGAGAGAGAGAGAGAGCGAGGGAGAGAGAGAGGGAG
Organism: Trachinotus anak; assembly: GCF_046630095.1. Classification (NCBI taxonomy): domain Eukaryota; kingdom Metazoa; phylum Chordata; class Actinopteri; order Carangiformes; family Carangidae; genus Trachinotus; species Trachinotus anak. The sequence continues at coordinate 1,007,067 of NW_027273862.1, read as the reverse complement.
CGAGAGGATATGATGTGTGTGCGTGTGAAATGCAAAGCATGGGCCCAGACCCATGCAAATAATCAGGAACCTGCTCTGAAGGGATGAGCTGGTTTTATCGAACAGTTGAGGGATTAACTGCAAGTGACAGATCAACAGGGCAGACCAAGCACACATCCACACTGTCTCCACAAGTGTTTTTAAGAGTATCAGGCAGAGGGAGACAAGAAGTATCTGACTGTGACAGTGATTCTTCTAAATCATTAAAGGATAATTTTCTCATTTTCAAACTAACAATGAGTCAGGACCCTCTGATTTCCCTCGACTGTCTATGATGCTCAGCACCAGGCCCATCGGTTCCTACTGAAGATGAACATCTTCAAAAATGCCTCAGCAATATATAGTTTTATTAAAAAAGGCTCAGTAATTTCCTAAAACAACCAAACGCTTTATTATCAAATGTTGCTCTAACAGAAGGAAGTTCCCAGGACGAAGTACTTCTCTGATATACAACCCTGTTCCAAGTTGGGACACTGTGTAAAATATAAATAAAAACAGAATGTGATGATTTGCAAATCATGTAAACCCATATTTAATTGAAAATAGAACAAAGACAACATATCAAATGTTGAAATGCTGAAATTTTATTGATTTATGAAAAATATTTGCTCAATTTGAATTTGATGCCACCAAAAGAGGCTCCAGAGAGGCAGAGTCTCTGTGCAGTGAAGATGGGGAGAGGTTCACCACTCTGTGAAAGACTGTACGGGCAAATAGTGCAACAGTTTAAGAAAAATGTTCCTCAATGTAAAACTGCAAAGAGCATCTACGGTTCATAATGTCATTAAAAGATTCAGAGAAACCAGAGAAATCTGAAACGATCTTCATCTTCATACAAAGAAGAAACCAAATCTAACCATGATCCAGAAACATCTCTGACTTCTCTGGGCCCGAGCTCATCTAAGATGGTCTGAGGTGAAATGGAAAACTGTCCTGTGGTCTGATGAATCAGAATTTCTCATTCTTTTTGGAAATCATGGATGCTGTGTCCTCCAGGCTACAGAGGAGAGGAACCATCCAGCTTTTTATCAGTGCACAGTTCAAAAGCCAGAATCTGTGATGGTGTGGGGGGGCATTAATGCCCATGGCTTGGGCAGTTTGCACAGTCCAGACCTGAACCCACTGAAAACATCTGGAGCATCATGAAATGAAAAATATGACAAAGGAGACCCCGAACTGTTGAGCAGCTGAAATCCTGTATCGGACACGAATGGGACATTTCACTTTCAAAAGTCCAGCAGCTGATCTCCTCAGCTGCCAAACGTTTACAGGGTGTTGTTAAAAGAAGAGGTGATGAACACAGTGGTAAACATGACCCCGTCCCTATTTTTCTGAAATGTGTTGGTGGCACCAAATTCAAACTGAGCAGATATTTTTCATAAAACAATAACATTTCTCAGTTTCAACATTTGATATGTTGTCTTTGTTCTATTTTCAATTAAATATGAGTTTACATGATTTGCACATCATCACATTCTGTTTTTATTCACATTTTACACAGCTTCCCAACTTTTCGGTGGTTGTACAAGTGACGAGATGCAACAGTGTGGCTCAGTTAGTGGGATTCATACAGGGTTGGTTTGAATATAAAAAATACAGAACATGAGACGATTACCTATAAGGTAATATAAAAAGGGTAACCTATGTATTATCATATATATTATTACTTATTATTGTACATAATAAGTAATATTGTAAGGTGTTGCTTTGTAGTACTGCTGTATTGTTTGTACATAATTTCTAATACATTTGTGTTAGATGCATTTTTTCATTGATGTAAAATCTTTGAGGAAAAGACAATTTTATGCTCTCACACCAGACTGAGTGAAAAGAATTTCTGAAATCTAACAAAAACTAAAAGAAGTTGTTATTTTTGGTGGACGAGGTAAAAATAATGAAAATTTGGTCCATCGTGTGATACTGTGGAGTAAATCCAGTCTAACTTCTGCAGCGGACCTTTGCACATCCTGCCTCTGTAGATTTCATATGGCCCGTCCTGAACACAGACACAAGGTATGTGATCACTTGGTGTGTATATAAAGAACATTCACTCCTCTGGCTGAGGGAGAGTTGGGAGAGCATCCTGTCGTGGGAAAGTGGAGGCAGGTGACCTCTTCCTCCAGGCTTGACTGCTCAGGCTAATTGGCACTGCACACCTTCTAATGGTGGTCAAGTGTTCTCCCATCAGCAGGCTTCAAGGACAATTAGAATCAGATAGCTAATTGCAGCATTATGTCTTGTTGATAATAGTTATTGGTTAAGTAGCATTTCACGGTACAGACACAGGATCATCTAACATTTGTTTCAGTCACAGATGAAATGAAACTAGAGACAAGATATAAGAAAACTAAAGTGAGCAAACTGTGGTGTTTTAGCAGCAAATTAATACAGCACATCAAAGCAAATAAGGGACATTATACATGATGGTAAATTACATGTGTTTTTCACATGCATCATGGTCACATGACCAAGCTTTATGTGGTGCTAAAACGAAACTATACTACTAAAAGTATAAAACTACTAAAACATACAAGTTGGACAAAACCATATATCAAACTATCATAGAAAACATAATGACAGATAATAGAATATAATCACATTCATACAGGTAGATAGACAATCTATGATAACAACCACATTGCTAAACCAATAAGATGATGAAAAGTCAAATAATAACAAATGATAATAATAACGCATAAAATGATAAAATAAAATAATAACAAATAACAGCTGGCAGGTGTGGAAATAATGAAAACAAATGAATAACAAAGACGTCTGCCAAAAAGGACATACAACAACAATAAATTATAACCAATTTTATGAATCAGACATTGCAGGAACACTGCACAGCCACCACATCATCTAACATGGGCTTAGAATAACCCACAGAAACAAACCAGTTTCAAAATGTCTTTTTGTTTGGTGAAAAAATAAAAAAGGTTGATAATTTATCTGAAGGGATAAAAGTTCCTGTGAGGATGTTTGATGAGTCCTCAAGAGAAGTGAGGTAGGAGCTCAACAATGTCTCATAAACAAAGAGGAGGAGGCAGTGTCTTCCCCCTCTGTCACTGAGAGAAACCATCCCACGCCCTCACACAGCTCACTGTGATGAGCTCTAAAACTGTCCTCAGTAATAAAGAACTGTAGTGGACTGTATCTGGTTATTAAAGTGGGGATGAGGCTGCTTGCATACACACACTTCTTTCATTGTACACCGCAAACAACTGCAGAAGACTTATACTTGATGTTCAGACCCTGTTTGTTCTGTTTTCTGAAGAGAAGCACAAGCAGATCCTGCACACCCAGTTTAATTCTCACTGTCTGTGTTTTAGCTTTAATACAGTGTATAAAGACAAAGTGTACATGGTCAATACGGGCGAATATGACACAAGAGACAAGCCAGGGGAAGATGAGCAATAAAAATAATACTGACAAAACACACTATCATATATGTATATATTATATCATAATTACAACACCTACAAGCCATGACAACTGAATACAGAACATCTGTAAAGTTGCACAACCTCTGTATGTTATTTTTTATCATTTATTTTTTTCCTCTGCACTGAACAAAATGCATATATTTCATTTTTTAGCTTGTAGTTTGATGTGGTGTTTTACTTTGATGTTTTTTCTCATTCATCTAAAGGAACGAATGATACAATAATGCACTCTGATACAACACCAAGACAAAGTACAGCCTCAAAATAAAATCCATTGTAATTCAAATGATTTAGACAAACAACTTAACAGTGTTGGGGAGTACTGAACTAATTAAACCAGTAGTTGAACAACATTTTACTATAGTTTGTTGGTAGTTCAGCTACATTCACGTGTACATAGTGATTCCGCTGTGAAGACATACTGTCACAATGCATTTGTCTGCCATCCACCACCACATACAGTACCAAGAGCTGGCGTTGCTCAGCGCTCACACAGCGACAACGTCAGCATGGATAAACCTCCTGAATGTCAGCCTGAGGAAGAGTCACCATGACCAGAGTTACTGTTTACAAAACCAAAGTTGATGCTCCAGCTATTTCCCATAAACACTGGGGTCTTTTATTTTCTGGTTCATGTATGACCTGAGAACAGGAACAGCAACAAAATTGTATGTGCCTTTTTTGTATTATATTTTGTTATAATTTCATATCACATGTACATTGTCAATTTGATACATTTTTACATACTTTTTCTTAGTAGTCTTACTTAACCCAATTAGATTTCTACCTTGTGTAGCTATGCTGTAGTTTAACTTCTTCCAGTGTGAAGTAATTGGTAGCTTGCAAAGCTACATTTTCAAAGTAGCTTCCCCAACACTGCAATTTAAGTTGCAGCTGAAGCAGCTGAGACCATTACTTCAGGGCACAAATGATTAATTCTCAGAAACAAGTTTATTTAGGCAGGGGTACAAATCAATACTGTATACATTTACTTTAAACCAACAAGTATTTTAAATTCAAAAGCATCATGGTTAAAACTAAAACTTAAGTCCTTGAGCAGGACTCCTGACTATCCTGATCCCTGTCATCATTTAACTGAGACTCTCTTGGGCCTGGTCTGGGATCAGTCTTAACCTTAGATATGATAAAATGGCCTGGACTGTAAATATCCCTCTTACCTTGTGCCGCTTTCCCTGTAAACTTAAAGCACTTTCCCATGCCTGTCTGTTATTTGTCTGCACTTTGAGTTACACTGCTGCAGTTGGACACACACACACACACACACACACACACACACACACACACACAGCGTAAAACAGAGAGGGGGTGGGGGGTGAGAACAATTCAGATTGAAAAAGAATGACAGATAGAGAGAAGAGAGAGAGAGAGAGAAGGAGAGAGGGAGGGAGGGAGAGTCTGAACTGCTGAGATAACTCTGTCCAGGTGTTCAGAGCCAAACAAAGGCTCTTTTCAGACCGTGATGAGAACGCACTGCTCCTCCACTTGTTGCAAAATATACAAGATAGAAAAAAGAGCACAACTCAGGCAGAAGCTTATAGTCTGTTACAGTACCAAAATATGGACCGGGGGACGGTCCCAATTACACGAGCCTCACTGCTGCCAGTGAACACGAGGAAAGTGTTGCAGTCATAACTGTGAACATTTACAATAACAGTGCCCTGTGTTAGATTTGCACTTGCAGTAAGTGTAATTTGTTTGAAAGTTGTCCAGAATTTAAGTTTGTAAGATAATAAGCAGGAGTAGGAGGAAGGGGTAATTTTAATATGGCTTCAAAACACTCAACACTGTCTCCTACAACTACAATGATGACAATTACTGTCACATTTACATTTACTCATGTGTCAGATGCTTTTATCCAAAAGCTTACAAGTGAGGGACATCACTAAAGCTTCAGTGCAGTAGGAGAGCTTGGCACAAGTACTACATATATTTAATAATTGCAAGGGGATCAAGTGCACCGAAAGGTGATAGGAAGTATGTTGGGATAGGAGGTGGTCTTGGAAAAGATGAGTCTCCTAGAGATTATTGAAGAAAGAGAAGGATGACCCTTCTCTGATAGCAGCTGGTAGCTTGTTTCCCCGTCAGGGAACCACAGATGAATACAGTCTGGGCTGAGGTTGCCTTGTGTGCAGGGATGGCAATGCCAGACAACACTCCTTGGAGGAATGCAGTAATTGAGAAGGAGCATCAGGTTGTTTGATTGAGTTCAAGTAGATGGGTGCAGATTTTGATATTGATACTGTGATGGAGAGACTGCTTGGCTGGGATGAGTAGGAGTTTAGTTGAAAGTGGCATTCCTTCATCCATGTGGATATTTCAGAGAGAAGGGCCGAGATCATTCGTCTGGCATCAACGACAGGTATAGGTGGGCGTCATCTGCATAGCAATGATATGAGAAGCCATGCAAGTGGATAATTGGACCCATGGAGGTGGTATATATATTGCAAAGAGGAGGGGTCCCAGTACCGATCCTTGGGGAACTCCAGTTGGGAGGGGATTCATTGATTCGTTGATACAACCTATAAGTAAAATGTTCATTGAAAATGTATTGTTTGCAGAATATATGCGTAGTGTGTGCACCATTATTAAATGTTTCCATGGTAATGTGTGGACACTCACAGCAGTTAGGAAAGGCTGGGGAAAGCTTTCACACAGAACATGTCTGTGGTGTGTGATGGCCGGACCAAATAGGTTGATCAGCCAGTATATATGTTTCCCTCCTGTCTCATTTTGTTAGGTCAAAAGTTAAGGTTCTGTTTTGTTGGCAGTATTTTTTTTGAGTAGATTTCCGTTTGGTTGACCTCTTTTAAAACACACAGTATATAACTTTTGCCACTAGGGATCTTTCAAGCAAAACACTGATGCATGCACAAAGGGGATATGACATGATAGATGGGAGACCAAATGACACGGAGTGTTACCATGATTAAAATCATTATTTCTCTGGTTTGGGGATTGCTGGAAACATTTGGGATGATCTAAGTACCTAACTAAAAAAAAATATAATATAGGTGCATTCATTTTTAGACATATGAATGCAGAAAAGTTACATATTATAACTTTAAAGAGCTAAGTTGTTTACCATAACTACATAATTTGATTCATTTATATTTTTGAAATGTTTTGGGTGAAATAAAAGTAAACCTGTGCCCTCTTGCCTTTTGACCGGTCCCTGCTTGCTGTTAAAGTTCTGCGTTCTGTTTGTCAGCCACTGACCGTGACCACCTCCTACGACTCTGGATAAATGTAACACTTGATTCAACTTCTGAGACTTAATCAAAAACTACACATAATGATAAGACTTGAGCTTGAATTGAACAAAAACTGAATCACAGTTATCTGAATAGACACTGAGCTTTTAAATAAAGATACATAGGAAAGTATAAATATGCACAAAATAAAAATGCACTGACAATCAGAAAATAGAGTAAACTTTGATTTTTGATAGTTATATTGTGAAATACTTCTCCTGACTTGAACTTTATCTTCACATATGAATGTAGTATCAATAATCAAACATATAGTGTCTATTAGACACAGTGTGCAGGCAAGGATACGGATTCTATTTTTCTAACATTATTAATATATGCTTTTAAATAGTGGCTATAAATAACTTGTTACCCTTCTTTAAAACGATCTTAACCTTGTATTTTGAAGGTGAGATGTCCCATGAATGGAGCTTGGCTGATATATTGTTTACAAAAACATTTTGTCCCCTTGAGGTTATTGACCTCTGTGCAAGGTTTATCTGTCTGTGTACTCTGTATATTAATCTGCTGGCTCAGTTTATTGGTCCATGCAACAACTAAAGGGTTTTGCCAACTACACCTCATACATTCCTGACGTGTAGAATAAGGTGGGATGTTTCCCTGGGATCCAAAACAAATGCTTGATACGACGCCCTCACCTCCTTCTTCATGCTTTTTACTGCACTATCAGAACATTACACAGCTTCATGTGTTGGCAGTGAATGTGGACATAACTTGCTCTTGCAGACAAGATGAACACACATTTAATGTGTTGAAATCATAATGTGTAATGTATACATTCTTGAATACAGTGGCATTTTCCCCCACTGACAATGACTGCCCCCCTCCCCGGATTCCATCCTTTGATTAAATTTCTCATATATATTCTTGTATTGTACAGTGACATATTGCACATTCCCCCATTCCTACTGCACACTGTATGCATCATTTTTTTTCTTCACATTTCTATTGTAAATATTTCAGTGAAAAAAAAAAATATATATATTTACCTGACTTTTTGATCTTTCTTTCTATTTTTTTTTTCGTACTATGTTTATTGTTTTACACTAAAACATCAAAGCAAATTCCTCATACGTGAAAATCTACATGATAAAAAATGTGTAGCTACATTAATACAGTCCTTAGTGAATGTGCAGCTGATGGTCAGAGAGAGGTTTCCATCCTTGAATATAAGACATACAACTGAAAACCAAAAGGTAGCAGTGGATAGTCCTGCAGAAAATTAATTGCATATGCACAAAGTGTATCATTCAAATATATCAAGAAGATTTTTAGGTTTTAATTGAACAAAATGTTGCAGGTAGTGATTTTTGGGACCAGAATTCACTTGCTGGGATGGAAAACTGTTGACATTTTCTCAGCTTTCTTTTGCTCTATCACCGGTGCAGGTCTCAGCATCAACATCCATTCAGCGCAGAGTGCTCTGTGGGCTCAGCTTGCAGAGGGATATGTGTCTGCCTAGCAGCCTTCTGTCATCCCTCCCTACCTAAGCTGACAGAAGTGAGATGGCAGCCTTTTGATGTCAGAGAGAGATTCTTACTCCTGGCTGTTTCTCACCAATTCACATCACTCCAGCCACTTACCCGGTCTGTTAGAAGGAGTGAGAGAGTGCTTTGTGTTTTCAGATCAGACCAATTTGCAAGTTCATTCATGAACAGTATTAAACAAAAGGGGCTTAGATATAGAATCTCTCATCACTTTTTATAATGGCCACTAGATTAACTTTCCTACCTGATGGCATCTCAGTTATTTAACTGCACAGCTGGGGAAGAAAGTCAGACCTGCTCCTCTAGGAAATTGGTTGTTAAACTAAGAGTGTCACACCGCGGTGAGGTCATGTTGGTTTTTGTCCTGTCTCCATGTCTTGTCTTGTCATTTCCTGTTTTATTTTGAAAGAGTAATCCTCCTCTCGTTTCAGGTCACTTGCCCTCCCTTGTGTGTCTTGGTTTGATTGTTTGATTGTTTCCACCTGTCCCCTATTACCATGTGTTTAAGAGTCTGCGTCTCCCCTTGTCTGGTGCCAGTGTGTCGTTTATGTCGACAATCATTCACAACGATCTAGCCTTCCACAGCGCAGAATCCTATCGCTATCTTGTTCCTTTTGGTTTTATTTCTAGTTCCTTGATTTTTTGTCCCTCCAGTTTTCAGGAGCGTTTTTTGTTTGCTGAGCCTGATTTAAAAATAAAGACCTTTTTTGAAACCATCCTGCACCTGCGTCCAGAGTCCTTGCCCGGTCGTGACAGTACACACTGGCCAGAATGGACGCAGCAGGATCCGAGCAACTAACTGCGGCTCTTCGGGCACAGGGAGCTCGCCTCGCCCGTCAGGATGAGCAGGTGGCTGCTCTGGGCCAGGGAGTCAGTGGCCTCGCCCATAGCCATGAGGACTTCAAGGCTGTCGTTTCTGCCCAGCTAGGGCAGCTCACCGAGCGGATGGAGCAGTTCCTCAGTCACCCTCAGAAGACGGAGACTGTGTCTGCTGCGCCCGAACCCCCGCCCGCTCCCACCATCGCCTACGCCGGAGCTGGTGCCTGGCTGGCAGCTCCTGAGCGATTCTCAGGAGAACTAGGACAATGTAAGTCATTCCTTGTGGACTGTGAAATGCATTTTGAACTCTCCCCCAACGCATTTCCCACAGACCGAGCCAGGATTGCTTTTATGATTTCCCACCTGGCGGGAAGGGCGAGGGCGTGGGCCACGGCAGAGTGGGCAAGGGGGTCCCCGCTCTGCAGCTCCCTCCAGGACTTCAAGGAGGCCCTTCATAAGACCTTCGACCCGGTCTCTACTGAACGGGAAAAGGCAAGAGAGCTGAGTGGGTTGAGGCAAGGGCAAGAGTCCGTATGTGACTACGCCATACGCTTCCGGACCTTGGCTGCGGAGAGTGGGTGGAACGCCATGGCCCTCTACGACGTCTTCCTGAAGGGGCTGGCTGACCCCGTTCAAGAGCGTCTGCTGCCCCTAGACCTGCCGCCGGACCTGGACTCCCTCATCGCTCTCGCGGTCCGAACTGATAACCGCCTTCGGGAATTTGAGGCTCTCCGGAGAGGGTGCCAGCGGTTGCCAGACCGCTCACAGCACATCCCCGCTGTTCCCTGGTCTGGTCCCGGCCGAACATCATCAGATCAGCGCTGGCAGTTTCCTCCTGCTGGAGATGAGGAGCCCATGCAGCTGGGCAGGGCCCGGCTCACTCAGGCGGAACGACAACGCCGCCTCAAGGAGGGGCGGTGCTTCTACTGTGGGGAGCCCGGACACCTTGTGGCCGCCTGCCCGGTTAAGGCAGATCAGGTGAGGCGCCAATCCACAGCTTCTGGGTCTGCTCCACGTAGTTTGACCTCTGTCAAGGTAACACACAACACCACAGTCCTTGAATTGGATGTTTTAATTGACTCTGGGGCTGATGAAAGTCTTATGGACTGGGAGTTAGCAAAGAGGTTGGGGCTGAAGACCAAGGCCCTCTCACAACCCATTAAGGCTAGGGCCTTGAATGGTACCGAACTGTTCACTGTTACAGACGTCACAGAACCGGTGGCCCTTACCTTAGACAATCACTCTGAACTGATAAATTTTTACCTGTATCACTCACCTGCACGCACACTGGTACTGGGACATCCATGGCTCGTCAGCCACAACCCCCACATTGACTGGCCTACGGGCAAGATCCTGGGGTGGGGGGAAGACTGTAAGGGGAAGTGCCTGAGGGACCAGACTCTTGGACAGGCTACCACAGTTATGAACAGTATTTCTGTTCCTCCTGACATAGAGTCCCAGTACCCGGATCTGACCTCCGTACCTGCCTGCTACCACCATCTCAGGGAGGTTTTTAACAAGGTCAAGGCCACGTCACTTCCACCGCATCGTCCGTATGATTGCGCCATCGAGCTTATCCCCGGCTCCACCATTCCCAAGGGGCGTCTGTACTCAGTGTCAGGGCCCGAACGTCAAGCCATGAAAGACTATATTGAGTCGTCACTGAAGGCAGGGCTCATCCGCCCGTCCTCATCACCTGCTGGAGCCGGTTTCTTTTTTGTGAGCAAAAAGGATGGGTCCTTAAGACCATGTATTGATTACAGCCCCCTCAATGACATTACAATAAAGAATCGCTATCCACTCCCTTTAATGTCGTCTGTGTTTGATCAGCTTCAGCAGGCCACGATTTTTACTAAGCTTGATCTACGCAACGCTTACCACCTAGTTCGAATAAGGGAGGGGGACGAATGGAAGACTGGGTTTAATACTCCCAGCGGCCACTATGAATATCTAGTCATGCCTTTCGGCCTCACTAATGCCCCTGCTGTCTTTCAGGCCATGATCAACGATGTGCTCAGAGACTTTCTCGACCAGTTTGTCTACGTCTATTTGGATGACATATTAATCTACTCACCAGACCTTGACACTCATAAACAACATGTTAACCGAGTCCTTAAGCGTCTTCTTGACAATCACCTGTATGTCAAAGCTGAGAAGAGCGAGTTCCATGCCGATACCATCTCCTTCCTGGGCTTCATTGTAGCCCCTGGAAGGGTGCAGATGGATCCGGCTAAAGTGAGCGCTGTGGCCGAGTGGCCGACGCCGGATAGCCGCAAGAAGGTTCAGCAGTTCCTGGGGTTTGCTAACTTCTACAGGCGGTTTATCAGGGGCTTTAGCGCAATAGCTGCTCCTCTCCACTCTCTGACCTCTCCCCAGGTTCGATTCATCTGGACCCCGGAGGCGGAGGAGGCGTTCCAGGCCCTCAAGCGCCGCTTCACCTCTGCGCCCATTCTCACCTTGCCGGATCCACAGCGTCAATTCGTGGTGGAGGTTGATGCATCTAATGTAGGGATCGGGGCAATCCTGTCTCAGCGATCAGAGGTGGATGGCAAGATGCATCCCTGCGCCTTTCTGTCCCGGCGATTGAGTTCCGCGGAAAGGAACTATGACGTTGGCAACCGGGAACTGCTGGCGGTCAAGGTCGCCTTGGAGGAGTGGAGACACTGGCTGGAGGGGGCCCAGCATCCGTTCATTGTGTGGACCGATCACAAGAATCTTGAGTATATCAGACAGGCCAAGAGACTAAATTCACGCCAGGCCAGGTGGGCATTGTTTTTTAACCGTTTTTGCTTCACGTTGTCTTACAGGCCGGGGTCCCGGAATGTCAAACCAGACGCCCTGTCACGCGTCTACGACCCGGAGCCTGTTGCCAAGGAACCAGAACCCATCCTCCCACTTAACCGTGTGGTTGGAGTGGTTACTTGGCAGATAGAACAGGAGGTGAAGCAAGCGAATGGTGAGACGCCTCCGCCCAGTGGGTGCCCAGAACATCGTTTGTTTGTCCCTGTTGAATTGCGCCCACGGGTAATTCATTGGGCTCACACCTCGCTGCTCACCTGCCATCCGGGAGTCCGGAGAACCATGTTCGCCATCTCCCAACGGTTCTGGTGGCCTTCGATGGAGGCGGGGGTCCGGGAGTACATCGAGGCTTGTTCGGTCTGTGCTCGCAACAAATCGTCCTCCGGGTCACGCATGGGACTCCTGCAACCTTTGCCGATCCCCTCCAGACCGTGGTCAGACATCTCTATGGACTTCATCACGGGACTCCCGGTCTCGAAAGGTAATACCACAGTCCTGACTGTGGTGGACCGCTTTTCCAAGATGGCACATTTCATCGCTTTGCCCAAGCTGCCCTCAGCTAAGGAAACTGCTGTAATTATGATGCAGAACATTTTCAGGATCCATGGTTTTCCTAAGGACGTCGTGTCTGACCGGGGGCCCCAATTCGTTTCCCGGTTCTGGAGGGAGTTCTGTCGACTCATCGGTGCCACTGCGAGTCTGACGTCCGGATATCACCCAGAGGCCAACGGCCAGACCGAACGCCTCAACCAGCAGCTGGAAACTGGCCTCCGATGCCTGGTTTCCCAGAACCCGACTTTGTGGAGCACCTACCTGGTCTGGGTGGAATTTGCCCACAATTCTTTGCCCACCTCGGCCACTGGTTTCTCCCCCTTCAAGTGTGCCTATGGCTACCAGCCTCCTGTGTTTTCTGACTTGGAGCCAGAAGTGTCGGTTCCCTCCGCCCACGCCCTGGTTCGTCGCTGCCACCGCATCTGGGCCGCTGCCCGCCAGGTGCTCATCCGTCAGGGGGACAGAGTCAAAAGGGCAGCGGACCAAAAACGCCGTCCCGCACCAGAGTATCGGCCCGGGCAGAGAGTGTGGTTGTCAGCCAGGGATCTTCACCTCAAGGTTCCCTCTAGGAAGCTGGCCCCGCGGTTCGTGGGTCCTTTCCCCATCACCAAGGTCATCAGTCCAGCTGCCATCCGTCTCCGTCTGCCCAGGACCCTCCGTGTCCACCCCACTTTTCACGTCAGTCAGGTCAAGCCCGCTAAGGAGAGTTCCATGGTCCCGGCCACCAAGCCCCCACCGCCTCTGGAAGCAGCTGATGGGAGTCCACTTTATAGAGTGAAGAGACTGTTAGCTGTGCGCAACAGAGGCCGGGGAAAACAGTTTTTGGTGGACTGGGAGGGGTACGGTCCAGAGGAGAGACAGTGGATTCCACGGAGTTATATAGACGACCCTTCCCTTATTGAGGACTTTTATAGGAGCCATCCAGAGTTGCCTGGTCCGTCAGGTGTCGGCCCTAGAAGGGGGGGTTCTGTCACACCGCGGTGAGGTCATGTTGGTTTTTGTCCTGTCTCCATGTCTTGTCTTGTCATTTCCTGTTTTATTTTGAAAGAGTAATCCTCCTCTCGTTTCAGGTCACTTGCCCTCCCTTGTGTGTCTTGGTTTGATTGTTTGATTGTTTCCACCTGTCCCCTATTACCATGTGTTTAAGAGTCTGCGTCTCCCCTTGTCTGGTGCCAGTGTGTCGTTTATGTCGACAATCATTCACAACGATCTAGCCTTCCACAGCGCAGAATCCTATCGCTATCTTGTTCCTTTTGGTTTTATTTCTAGTTCCTTGATTTTTTGTCCCTCCAGTTTTCAGGAGCGTTTTTTGTTTGCTGAGCCTGATTTAAAAATAAAGACCTTTTTTGAAACCATCCTGCACCTGCGTCCAGAGTCCTTGCCCGGTCGTGACAAAGAGGTCTGTTTCACTGTAGTACTGAAAAGCAGCCAACGAGAAAATTCACTGACAGGATTTAAAAATTAACAGCAAAGAGCCACTATCTTGTACAAGTCCCAGGTTCTCTCTCAAAATACAAGAACAGTCATCCTTTCCAAAAGAGATCTCAATAATTATCTTGACATGTTCTTATGTGTCTTGCTTGTTTGATACTTCCTCACTTGTCCTGGAAATGATCAGGCCCCGTCATGGTGATCTTTCCAGTGCCCTTAGTTCAGTTTCCTAGGAGTGAAGGGCGGCGAAGGCCTTACAGTTTCCAGAAGCCAAATCTCAGCCCGGTGATCACAAAGCTTTAGGTTTGCTAAAAGTGATTTAACTGACAGGGTTTCCAAGTTGAAGTGTAAGGTCTACACAGATACTGAAAACAAGGGATATTCTACAAATTTCATGTGTTTCTCTCTGGACTAACAGGTCGATAAGCTAATCAGAAAAGATGCTCTGAGCCACAGTTTGTGAGGACACCATTACCTTGACCTATGACCTTTTGACTACCTAAGTCTAATCAGTTCGTCCTTGAGTCCAGGTGAATATTTGTGCCAAATTTGAAGGGATTCCCTTGAGGAGTTCTCAAGATATTGCATTTACAAGGCCAAAATCATGTTTTGTGTGTCATGGTCACTTTTACCTTTGACCTTTAGCTACTAAAATCTAATCAATTTGTCCTTGAGTCCAAGGGGACATTTGTGCCAAATTTGAACAAATTACTTCAAGGCCTTACTGAGATATTGTAGTCACAAGGCCAAAATCTTGTTTTGTGAGGTCACTATGACGTTACCCTTTGAACTTTGACCACCAAAATCTAATCAGTTCATCCTTTAGTCCGAGTCAAAGTTTGTGCCAAATTTGAGTAAGTTCCATCAAGTCATCACTGAGATATTGTGTCCACAAGAATGGGACAGATGGGTATCCTGAAAACAATAAGCTTCCAGCTCTGGCTGTCGCCGGTGCAGAGGCATAAATAATAGCAAACCTAGAACTGACTCAACTTCATGTCTCTATATAAACTGTAGTATTGGTCTAATTCCGTTTTGCTCTGATCTCAGTTCCCTTTCCAGACTTGATCTTGACTCAACATGGTGTTGTATTTGGTATTTTTAGTGCGGTTAAATTGAACCCTGGTTTGTTTTCCCTCTTGGTGCGATTTGTCTGGGCCGGTGTGAAAACATTAATCACACTCGGGTCTGGACTTTCTTCGTGTATTTACTTTTCTGTTCCCACCAGACAATCTGACCAATAAGCATAGTGAATGTTCTTACGTGGTTGAATGTTCTTACGTGGTTTGCAGTGATGCATTTTGGTTCACTTTAATTTTTCTGTGTGAAATCAAACTGAACCCAGGGGAAGATGGTACAGGTTTACAAACTCATCAATGAATCGGACCAAAGTAAACAGAATTTGAGTGTGAAAACGAACTTTAAGTGTTTTAACATGTTTTAACAATTAAAATTCATTCACACTTGAACAAACTTTGAGTGTAAAAACACCCTTAAACTCATTATGAATGTTCTTGACCCGATCCCTGTCCAACCCTGTTCTGTTCGGCTCTGTCCACAGGACACAGTGTCTCTTCAATCCAAAATGTTAATGTCCTCAGACACACACACACACACACAGAGTTCTATCTTTGTGAGGACACTCATTAAGATAATGCTAACATAATGCATTCCCTAGTCCCTTACCCTAATGCCTAACCCTAACCTAATTCTAATCCTAACCCTAAACCAAGTCTTAACCCTCAAACGGCCCTTTGACTTTGTAAGGAATTTCCTCACTTCCCAAAAATGTCTTCACTCTGTTGGAAATGTATTTTTTTTTGGTCCTCACTATGTAGTACAAGTACGCATGCACACACACACACACACACACACACACACAAACACACACACACCCACACACACACACACACACACACACTCAAACTGCCACACCTGGGCCATGTTTCTCTGCTGAGAAACGCAATGCTTTAATGGCAGTGCCACAGAGGACATATCACCTGTTCTCCTGTTGCAGAGAAATTCTCAGAGGTTACTTGAAGTACACAGCTCCAGTGGAAATGTTCTGGATACATGTTGAATCAATACGCTCTATTGTTTGGAAACTCAGAGCAGTTCTGTGAGAGACTCCCACAGCATCTAGGATAGCTGCTCGGCTCTCCTCTGCTGTTCAGGGAAGCATGAGGGGATCCTGGATTAGAGCACACAGTGTGTTCTGTCTGGACACAGTCATCTCTCTCTCTACCTCTTCCTCTCTCTCTGTTTGGACAGGGATCAGTAAAGCCTTAAAATCTGTTTTGCAGCCATCATACAGTCTATCAACTCTAAAAATAATTACAAGGAAACTGTAGTTCTTTCAAAATCTTGTCTATAGATTAACTTTATTGTCATTCAAATTTGACACAAAGACAAGTGCAAAGCAGAAAAGAATTACACAACCAGTCCTCCAACCTCAACAACCACACAGGTCATTTCTTTCAACCCTCTGATATGACCCATAGCAGTGTCTCCTGAAATAGCTCCCCTTTAGCGGCAGGTGTATGGGACTTTGGTTGTCATGGCACCAGTAACAAACATGCTGACTGTACCAAGAGTGGCATACCTACCTTCATCACCATGGTCACTATAATAGCTGTCATGGCTTGGTTAGGTTTAAGCGCAAAAACTACCTGGATAAGTACAGGAAAAGATGATGATTTTGGTTAAAATATGTACTTCCTCAACATTAGAAGATCTTTGTTGTCATGGTTACAATAATATTATAACAATGAAGGATCATGGATAATAGAAACAACTTAACTGCTACTTCCACAATCAAACACTGCTCTCCTGTGTCATATTCCTGTGTTTTGCTGACCCATCCATCCACCCCAACCTCCTCCTGACGTGGACTTTGTCACTCTATAAACTACGTCATCATTCTTTTCCCGTTGCTCCTGTCATCATTACTATGACCACTAGATATCACCTAAGAACAAAATGAAACTATGGGTCATAATAACCTGCTGACCTGAGCTGACATAATAACAGACAACCTATGGACTTTGAGTTTGATATGAAACCCAATACACATGTTATATTACTCTAGCTGTTTTTTTTATCTTCAATTGACCAAATTAACATGTTGGAGTTTTAAAATGAGTTCACAAGAAGTAGTTACATACCCCTTCATGCTTAGATAACTGACTTCCATTGTTCACTTTGTTGTCTGTACTAAACTTTGGAACAAATACCCCTCAGACTGGCATTTCAGGAAGTCCAAGGGTCATTATTGAGCTTTCACATGGGAATGGAAAGGTTACAGTTGGCACCTGATTTATTGAACAGAAAATACACACAGGAAACAGGAAATGGACAACAGAGTTATAATGGCCAGTGCTATTCAAATCAGCTTTCAATCTGTACAGGGTTTGGTGCAGGAAATGTTCTCCTGGGGAGGAGAGGTAAACATCTATACACATTAATCACCAACTAACTGCAGCTGCAAGTGGCAGCCAATCTATAGGTTGGGTAAAATGAATTAGAAATGAATTAAAACATATCATAATATAACATAAAAAGACATATCTTAACCACAATAAATAGGAAAAATACACAAATTCACATTTAAAGAATATCATAAAATCTAGAGAAAGCAACAAGAAGAGCAGAGATGATGAGACAGTGTCACGGTTTGTTGCAGGAGACTGCCTCTTGTTTCCTGCTTAATGTCTTTTAACCATGATAATGTAATCATTCCTAATATCAACCAAGTAGTTATTTTATAAAATACATTTTTAACGTTTAAACCTAACCTGAACCTTTGTCATAGAGGTTAAGTGAAATCTGAAATCATTTTCATAAGAGTCATATGTTTTACATTTTGATATCAACTTGAGAACCAGTTCTGAGCAAGACTATAGAGACCAAGATATATGCTATTGCAGGGCTGAGTAGTACATTTTCAATTGATCCTCAAAAGTTAAAATCATGTACGCAAAATATTTTTTTCTACACTATGAAAATCAGTACAGTAAATTTTGACACAGGTGGGACTTATTTTGTGACACTCCTCCTGCTTCTCAGTTCTCTTGCCATCCACAACTGATGCAGTTCTGCCCAATGCAAAATATGCTGAAATTAATCAATGTGATACTTACCCCTGAAAGTCACTCAGAGGAATCTGAGTCCTTCCTTGATGATGACGGAAACATAAACATATATAGGAATACATGAAACCTGCAACCACTGAAAAGAACTGAAAAGATCACAATTTCAATGAGAGCAATTAGTATTTGCTAAAAGGAGGAGGAAAGAAAACATCAAGAGCTCTTAATGTGAACAAAGATAAGAATGAAAGAGGAAAGAAAAGTTTCTATTTTTTAACCATTGTCACTTGTGAGGCATTGTTGCTCCAAATGAACTGTAAATAGCTGGTGAGTGAGCCAATTTAAATCAGGAAGCCTGGTCAGATTTGAACATCTGCTACTTGAAACTGTCATGCTGTTTTCTGTGTTTTACAGTATGTGCATGAACAAAGGCAGAGTTTAAATTGGCTCTACTGGAATAGAAATGTTAAGCAGCTTCTTTCACATTGTCTTGAAACTGTCTTCTTTCATGCATTTCAGGCCACTTTGGTCCCTGTTCAGAAGGTTCCCGTGGTCTATTTTGAAACCAGCTAATGCAATAGGGATACGTCTGTACTTTTACAGTGAATGCAGTGTACTCCATTGTTATTATAGATTGCACTTGGGATAGGACAGGCAAAAGAACAAAACAAGGGAACTGCATGCTAATGTACTTTTTAAATTTCATGGAAGGTTTATTGGGAGTTATAGTATAAGCCCACAAGTGGCACCTAGAATCCACTTTGTTCATTATAGTTTACATTACAAAAGTATTAGATACAGAGAAGTAAGCCCACCAGACAACAATGTCAATATTAAACCTCGTTGTCATTCAATGTCAAAGTCTGGTAAGGTAAAATGAAGTTGTCACAAATCATCTTTGGGCTCTTTCGTTCTCTCCTCTGGTCCTACCATCCCTACTACTATTCATGTCTCAGCCCTGTCTATTTTGACCTGTGTCTTCTGTCACTTTCCATCCACCTGCCAGATGTCCACAGACTTTATTCCCTATCCTAGTCACCTGACTACCAGATCCTACTGCTCACCTGTCTCCTATTATCAATCACATGAGCCTCCCTGACGACACATACACCTGTTCCCAGTCTCCTCATCATTTCAGCCATTTCCATCAGCTCTTTGCCAGATCTTCTGCCTGTCTCCTTAGGTTTTCCAATGTTCCTATTGATCGAAGACCAAGACCATCCCTGATAAACATCCACTCCCTTGCATACAATACCTTATTGACACATTTGGAGGGTGCTGGTGGTTTTTGGCAGCATCGGTATGGAGTATGGAGGAATTGCTTGTCTCTCTGCACAATGAGCTGTGCATCCCTTACCATGATGATATTCTCTGCCACACAAAGACATTCATAGACCACTTTAAGGGGCTAAGAAGAGTCTTTCAACCCATGAAGTGAAGCTGCAGCCAACCAAGTGCAAACTTTCCAATAGAGAGGTCAAATCTGTAGGGAGAATGGTCTCTGAGTAAGGTGTTCTTATTGACTCAAAAGACTCTGAGGCAGCCTTGTCCCTTAAAGGAAAAACAAATTCACACAGTGGGTGATGTCTTTGCACAAGGTTTTGTGACTACTTTTGCTATCTCACTTCCACTGTACAATGTAACAACCTGACAGATGTGGACACCCTATCATGCTGCCCTTCTGACTTTAATAAGTGCATGGCTGGGTACACAGAAGAGCTGACTGATCCAGTGATGCATGTTACATGAGAGGGGCACCAAGCTGCATAAAGGAAGGATGTTACCTGGGTGGCAGAGGTTCCAGGAGGGAACAGAACAGCCTGATGAGCAATGGGCAGCAAATGATCATGGTGAACTGGAGAGGGCTCAGAGGCATGACCCAGCCATTGGTGACCTAATGAAACTAAAAGAATGCTACCAGGAGGTGACAAACAAGGTCAGGCTGGGAGTGAGTGATCCCACAAAGAGGTTGATGCATGAGTGGGGACATTTATATCTCTGCAATAAGTTACTCTAACCAAAGACAAGCCAAAGATCTAGTCAAGTCTAGTCTCACCATGCAGTACAGAAAAAATGTCCTCAGGCATCTCTGTTACAATATGGATCACTAAGGAACTGAGGAAGTCCTTGAGTTGGTGAGGGAGACGTTTGACTGACCTGTCATGAGCAGAGACGGGGAGGACTATTTCACCAAACAGCGCTGCTGTATTAAACAAAACAAACCCAGTGGTAAAATTCAGGCCACCTGAAGGAACTACCACCTCAAGCTCTCCACTTGAACTAGTCTCTGTACACTACATACATCTGGAAGCAACTGGAAGGGATATGAGTGCATTTGTCATAATGGACCATTTCACCAAGTTTATACAGGCATATGCCAATAAAAACAAATCTGGAAAGATCACCTCTGAAACAAAATGACTTCATACTGAGATTTGGCATCCCTTCTAAACCCCATCATGACCGTGGGTGGGAATCTGAGAACCAGCTCCAGACACCTGGAGCAGTTGACAGGAAGGGGTCATTCTCAGACCTCAGAATATCATCCCCAGGCCAATTCTGTTGAGAGATTCACTGGAACACTGCTACAGATGTTAAGGACACTTGAGGAAAAGGAGACTAGAGTCAAGAGACCACAAAGAACAAAAGAGAAACAGTGATTCAGACTTGGATGACACTGACTAAGAAAGGACTTACTATTGGCTAAGGGTTGGGAACAAAATGGATAAGACGACATCCACCTTTAAGTCTCCAAGAGAGACTTAAAGGTGGATGGAAGAGAGAACGAGAATAATGTCTACACCTGCATAAGAAGAAGGGATGATGGCACAGTCAGAGGAAGATTACCCCAATGACATACAAGGACACTGAACTGGTGTCCCTACAGCATTCCAGACTGAGAGTGACCGAGAGCAGGTGATACCTGTTAGGAAAGAGATACAGGCGGTCAGTTTCCCAAAAAGAAAACCACAGACAGGAAGTCAGTGCTTGATTGATTCTAAATCAGTAGCAAATGCCTGGTCCCATGAATACCATAATAATTTACATGTTAACCTCAGAGATACGGAGATGTTATCCACTATATGATACAAGTAAAAAGGGTAAAGATACTGATGACAAGTATAGATGTGAATGTTGTACAGAACTGTAGAGTATACATTTGGGTTTGTGTACATTTTCATTGTTTATTTATTATTTTCTATGAAATTCTGTTAAAGATGATTTGTACACTAAACAAACAGACTTTGTGATTGTTGAAATTAATAAAAACGTATAATTGATTATTGATTATTAATTATTATAATAACAATAAACATTCTGATGCCATACTGAACTGCAGTACTTTGTCCATTTTTCATTTAGTCCGAGGGGTTCGAGGGGTAAAATAGACATTGTTCAACATCACATCCACCTCTGTGGAAGAATACATACTTGATTCCTGAATATCTCAAGGTAGCCTCTGAATGTTCTTGCATCACCTGTGCATATTACACTGCAGTATTTTGTCACTGTTGTTTTTTGGAGACCAGGTCTGATTTACCAACCATGTCCCCTATTGTTTGCATCCATCTGTAAACTACCCTTTATATTCACCATTTTGTAGTTGAAATTGGGTATTGAGTATTGTGTGACTTGGATATTAGCATATAAACTTTTAAACTGAGAACAGTGTATTCAGAAAGTATTCAGACACCTTTTTCACATTTTATGTTGCAGCTATTTGCTAAAGATGTTGAAATTAATTATTTCCCCTTATCAATCTACACTCAACACCCCATAATAACAAAGATAAAAACACACATTTGGAAATTTTTTCAAATCCAAATCCAGATGTGCAAAGTTTACTGTGTCACACTAAAGAAAATTTCAAGCAATCAATACCAAAGCTGCTTCAACTAAGACCTAAAGGCTCTTAATCTGTATGTCTATGTGATGGCTCAGTTCTTCCTTTTTAATAAATGTTAAAATTCCCTTTTTGCTTTGTAATGATGGGGTGTTGAGTGTAGATTGATGGGTGAAAAAAATGAATTTCAGCATGAGGCTGCAACATAACAAAAAGTGAAAAAACTGAGAGGATCTGAATACTTTCTGAATGCACTGAATGTAATATATATATATATATATATATATATATATATATATATATATATATATATATATATGAGAAATAGGTATAATGTAAGATTGAGAGCAGGTGACGGTGAGCTTCACATCAAATTAAAAGCAAAAAAAATAAAGCAACTGGAATCATAATTACAGTAAATCTATCTACGGAAAATGTAAAATGCTGAAAACTGAAGAAACATTGAAAACAGAAGAAACAGAAACATGAAAACTTACAGAATAACATACCAAGGATCAGTTCTTTTATAAGGGGAAAATTGTAATAGATATTTTTACAGTTTTGGACGTTTGTACTGAAAAATGATTGAACTAAGAGACAAAAACTGAGCATTAAAAAAAAGGCAAAATGAAAGAGTGTGTGTGTGTTGGACACACAGCAGTGGATGTGTGGGCAGAGATTTTCATAATTGTTCAGTGTGTAATGGCAATGACTGTGTGTGAGTGTTTGACCTTTCTGTTCTACTGCATCATCAGGGCAGGTCAGAAGCAATCTCAGTTCTGTGTCTCCTGCAGCCCACCGGCAGACTGAACCTGACTTTATCTGTGGGTGATGGGCATGTGTGATATTTAGTTATGGAAATTATCAATAATAATCCCTGTGAAAATGTGTCATTTCTGTTACAATGAAGTAATGAAGCTTAGCCCTTCTCTTTTGTGCCCTCTCTCACTCTCTTTCTTTTCCGACTTGCAGCTCAATCAGTTAATCAATCAGATCTTTCCTTGGCGAGGCAGTGGTCTTGATGCTGCAAGGTGCTGCAAGGTGCTGGTTGTCATTTCAATTTGAAATTGATGCAAATTATTTTTTCAGTTTTCTTGTTTTTGGCAGCTAAGCTGATGTCTGATTCCAACTGCGATCTTCTCCAGGAGGATCATGACCCACCACCAATGTTAGGACTGCATCCACTGAATCCACCTCCTCAGGCAGTTGTCACAGGAGAAGCTTTGAGTTATGGCTCCCCGCTAGACGAGTCAGATTTTTCTCCTGACCCAGTTCAAAGATTGCAGTTGATCCTCCCACTTCACCTGCTTGAGGTGGCATTCCAGGATCCTCAGCTGAAGAGGAGGAACCTCTTTTCTCAAACTCATTTTCTGGTTCCCCCAAACTTCAACTGCTACTCTAGGTCACTCTCCTGCAGACAATGCCCTAATCACCAGCATGCAGTCTCAGGCTAACTCCATCCAAGCAATCAATGCACTCCAGTCCAGACTTGATGGTACTGTAAAAAACTTTATGAGGCAAAACACAGAGGTATGCAGAAATGGAAAGTTCTTAAAGTGGGTCTCAGAGAATTAAAAGTTCAATTTCTGAACCAAAGGCCTATGTCAGGACAAGATTGAGGCTGTGATTAAAACAATGAGTGGGTTCTTATACATTTTGAGAAAAGCCAATTGAGTCTAGCCTTTAACCCCAGTGTGAATAACCATCTTATTTACGATTACCCTTACCCAGCAGTTTCAAGTAGGGCAAAATTGCCTCCTCTGTCACTTATGAGCCAGCACGAGTAATTCTCTGGAGTCACCACAACACAACGGTTGGCGCAATTTCCCAGACACACCTTTATGTCTGAGCTCCTCTGGGTAAACAGACAAGAAGCGTGAGCCATGGCAGCTGCAAAAGATGACGAAATAATACCGAAAGAAGGTAGTCATGTTACTTCAGTCATATGGATATGGCTTGGTTTTGCAAGGTCTGACCTGGAACAGACCATCGTGCTGTGCAGAGTTTATAAAAGGGCTGTTAAAACAAAAAGTGGCAGCACAACAAACCTATTCCAACACCTGAGACAAAAGCATCCGGTGGAATGGGAGCAATGTTTTCTCTTGAGTTCATGTAGGCAGAACAAAATCGATTTAAAATCGTGAATTGTCCAGAACACTGAAAAAAATCTAGATTTAATTTTTTAACCTTATCACCCAGCCCTAGTTTCAAGTAAGATTCATTGTCACCAGCTCTGTTCCCAGGAATGTATTGAACTGTGGTCATTGAGTAACATTCTAACAATAGAGCTGCTAATTACCAGTTTGATCAGTGTGTGTCACTGAGTGGGGGGCATCTGTTACATTTATGGCTATGTTTCCTATATACTGTCATCTGGAATGCTGGGGGACAGCTAACAGCACTACACTTGATCGGCCCACACCAGCCACTGGTGGCTAGGCTGGAGGTATTTTTCTGTTGAGAGGACAGAAGCTTTTAATTCACTTGCCTCCATTGCAGCAAATAAACCATTCACATTACATGGATAATGTGTTTAAATGTACAGCGTTTGATCAGCTGCTGCACAGGGAAATGTTAGTGTTAACACCACAGTGCAGGTTGCTGATAGCCCTACAATACACCTACCACAACAGCAGACATTACACCAATGAGCCACACCCTCTGCATACATATGCTTCCCTGTTCCACTCCCCAGTTGTCAGATTGTTCAGATTGACTGTTTGCCTGTCTGTGTGACTACAGTTTTGCCTGCCACACCTTTGTCCCTTTGCCTGCCTGATTTCTTTGTCTTTTTGAACCAATGACCATCATTGACACTTTTATCAGCTATCTCTTACTGACTCTTTTTATATTATGTATTTTATTTGGAAATCTGCTGCTACATGTTGAGGTAAGAAACAATATTTTCTTTGGGGGGGATTCACAACCCCTTTAAATGGTGATGTAACAATAGGTCTAATTGCCAAAGACTCCTCACATATTTTGTCATCTTTCTTTGTCCATTAAATTAAATTAAGTCACTCTTGAATCGAAATACTGTTCATCTTATCTATTGTTTACACAAAATCAAATAAATGAATTTAATTTCCCTTTAAAAGTGTCTCTCTGTTAGTCTCTCTTGATTGAAATATACAGACGGCAGGAATGATCGGTCATCCGGTGTCCTTTTATATCATTTGTATAATGACACCTGATTGCAGACCTTTGCATTTACATCTGGCATTAACAAGTATTCTCATTATCACCACATGTGATCAGATTTCAATATGCAAATTTGGCTGGGGGAGTTGGAGTGTGTTTAATGTCACTACATTATGAATTATGGGTAATTCCCTCTTACAGAAAGTGCGTATAAAGGGCTCAAAATGTCTGCAGAGAGCTCTCAGGCCCTCAAATCTTTTTACAGTGGGACATGCCTCAGACTTCATGGACTTACTGGGGTCTGTGAGTCTGTGAGGCTGGACACTGGGACTGGGCCGTGGTGTGTTTCAGGTCAGGGGAAGTGATCTGGGATGCTCTCAAAGCACCTCTGCAAGATATAGGTCAAAGGTCACATTTCCAGAAGTGGTCTGGCTGATCTGGTGGCATTTTGACTGCAATTATTTGTGTGAGCACACCTTCATTTAAGGCTAGGGGAGGCAGACATTCAGAAGAACAAGACAAACAGCTGCCTTCCTGCAGCTTTCCCCTCACTGGCCACTGATCACCTGCTTTCATGGTTAATCTCCCTGCACAACCAGCCATTACAGGCGGTGAGCAGCCTGTGACCTGTCCAGGAGAAGTACAGCAAGTTCTCTCCACCTCTGAAACACTGACATTGACACATGTCCATCAGGAGGGGCATGCACACGACTCTGCATTTGTAGAACAGCCAATAGGAAGGTTCCCTTCATCTGACAAGACCTATGATTGGTCAGCATCTGCTGTCACAGGCTAGATTTTCTAGACGTCCAGTTTGCCCTCAGACCATTTGAATTACAATATGCTGACAGGTGATGAGGGACGTTTTTCCCATTAACATGAAAACATTTTTTGCTTATAAGTAAAATTACTATTTTGGACATTATTTCAAAAGGTAGTGCATCTCAGAACCTCGACAAATAAAACCCAAACTATTAAAAGATGAGTGAGAAAATAGGTTATTGTTTAATGTGGATGAACCAGGCCAACAAACTAATGGCTCGTCTGTCAGCTTTGTGAAACATCTCAGTCATTTGGGTGTGTCCACATCCTCCACATCCTTCACAGTGACGAATGCTCCACAGCAACATTTCATCAAGCAGCCACTTCCAGTCTACACCTGTTGAGGGCTAATGCAATCAGTATTTATAAGATTATCAATAAAAACTTATTATAATAAAGAGGAGGGCGTCTGCACTACAGTACAAAAGATAAATAGTGGGCTGTCATTTGAGGAGTTGCCTGTGCTGCTTCTGGCAGGAAGGTGAAGCGCTTTCACCACAAAATGAAGTCTCGATAAAATGGAGCAGCAAACAGCTGGTTATGGTAACAGGGGGACGAAGGCCGTCAGAAAGAGCCTCTTTGTTTTCTCAGCATTCGGCACAAGGAGGCCGAATGTCACACAGCTGACCCCTGATAGCTGCTTGTCTCCTGGACCGAGCAATAAAATAAAGAGTTCCTTGACAAAACCCTGTGGAAGCAAGCCAGCGCCAGCTCCTGGAATGCCTTCTCATTTCCTGCAGGACAAATATGTTTCATTCATCTTGCAACAATCACAAACAGTGACAGTAAATTTTCACTTTAAGCAAATGGTTCTTGTTTGATGACTGCATGAGTTTATGAGTTTTACAGTAGCTAGGTATTCTGTAAAAGAATCAGCGCAGGAAGTGTCCTGTTAGCTTTCTGAGAGATTCAAAAAGTAGAAACAACACAAAACTGTATCCAAGGTTGTAAAATAATTAATTTAATGCAATTGTAAATTATGTTCTTAAATGCATTACTTTTGTAAACGTATACAAACCTTAAAACTTGTTATTGAATCATGAGAAAGTTTCAGAGCGACAGAGACACCGAGTGTTGGTGTAACCATAGTAACTCACTCACACACCTGCCTGTTGTGCACGATGTAAGAGGAGCATCATGGGAATAAATGACAACAACAGATCTGTGGATATTTCTCACTTTGCTCTGATGGTCTGAAGAACTTGCTGCTGCTCTGTCTGTCTGTCTGTCTGTCTGTCTGTCTGTCTGTCTTTCTGTCTGTGTCTGTGTGTCTGTGTCTGTGTGTCTGTGTGTCTGTCTGTGTCTGTGTGTCTGTGTCTGTGTGTCTGTGTCTGTCTGTCTGTGTCTGTCTGTGTCTGTCTGTCTGTCTGTCTGTCTGTCTGTCTGTCTGTGTCTGTGTCTGTGTCTGTGTCTGTGTCTGTGTCTGTGTCTGTGTCTGTGTCTGTCTGTCTGTCTGTCTGTCTGTCTGTGTCTGTCTGTCTGTGTCTGTGTCTGTGTCTGTGTCTGTGTCTGTGTCTGTGTCTGTCTGTCTGTCTGTCTGTCTGTCTGTCTGTCTGTCTGTCTGTGTCTGTGTCTGTGTCTGTGTCTGTGTGTCTGTGTGTCTGTGTGTCTGTGTGTCTGTCTGTCTGTCTGTCTGTCTTTGGGCTGGGGCCCACTGGTGGGCCATGAATGTATTGCAAGTGGGCCAACAAATAATTAGCAAAACAGTACGATTTTGGTGAAAAGATCTAACTATGAAAAAATAAAAATATAAGTAATGTTTTGGAAAGAAATTATCTCTAAAAACAATTAAACTGCTGAGCAACTCTTCATTGTTTTGTTTTGTTTTTTTCTTGTATTCAAGCCTGTCACTGTGGTAAGTTAATGATAGGAACTTTTATGTTTTATGGCCACATCCCACTTGCTTGTTATCAGTCTGATTGCGCGCTAAAAGACGACATTCATGGCAAAGACTGGGGCATCAGAATGGATAGCTGGTTAACAACAGCAAGAACTAAAAGGAAAAAGTCTAGAGAATCAACAAGTTATCTTTCCTCCATCAAACGAAAAGAAAAAATCAGCTTCCCTTGCTTTCAGTTCAGTCCTGAATGTTTGGCCATTATCATTTAGCCGTGGTTGCTGGGGAGGAAAAGGCGTGGCTGAAGGCTGAGGAGCCAGCTCATTGGGCCAAACCGTGTGCTGATGTGTCATGGGGAGGTTTTGGGTTTAGTTAGTTTTGCTCAGTATTTAGTTGTTTGTAGTTGGTCTCCATCTTGTTTACCCCTTCGTGTGTTATATATATTCCCTCATGTTATATAGTGCCGCAGAGATGACGTACATTTGTAGGCCATCCTGGATGTTAGTGTCACCTTGGTTCCCTCAACAAAAAGCCAGTGAGATTTTTACATTGGCTTCTGGATTATTACAGAAAATAAACTCTGTGACAAACAGCAGCAGGATAATCTTCACTAATGACACCATTTTATGATGTTTGAAGCCTAAATCTAATCACCAGAAGTAAAAAGCTAATGTTAGGCTATAAACCAGTCACATGACTTCAACATCACCACCACTAAACTTTCAACACATAGTTTGATTTAGCTCTGACCTCTTCTATAAATGTCTTTCCTCTTAGCAAGTCAGTAAGTAGTAGCAGAGTATAAACATATACAGTATAAACCCAACAAGGCTGTAAAGGTGGACTCTGTTATGACATTTGGCCACTTGTTAGCAACCAGCCTTTTTTAAGAGACATAAAAGCTTAAAGAAATCACGACTATGATGAGAAAATGTCTTGAGCTTGTGTTAACCACAGACCTTATTTCAGTCATCTAACCAAAAACCCATTCAAAAAACCCAGAGACTGCAGGAGGAGGGGGCCAGAAGTGCGACAATTTCCATGTTTTAGGACTCATTCCTGCAGCACTCTGTGTTGGGTCAGGTTGTTCAGTTATCACTGTGTTTCGTTGTGATCTCAAGTATAGTTATGTTTTGTTGACCTCTTTTATAGGCCTAGTTATTATACTCTTGACCTTGTGTCTCTTATATAAAGACTTTTTTTCAGGGAAAGTTACTCTGTTCTCATTGCCTCACTGCTGTATCCCTAACAGATACATTGTTAAATCTGGAAAAGATAATATATTAAGCATTAATAATGTTTTTACCTTAATGTTTTCGATCTTGACAAATATACCAACAGCCCTGTACTCTTCTAGTACAACAGAAAGACTTTGGCAGAGTGTATTATTCTGATGTGGCCTGAAGAAAGGAGCTCACATTACATTACTAAGAAACTTACAGGACTTGAAAAAAAAAAAGTGAATCTAATGGAGCTGCATGAATGTGTTTTGCATAAACCCATCTGTGCACATATTTGATTTAGGTGGGACAGTATGGAGGTGCTGTATCAGATATGAGAGGAAGAACCATTTAGATATTTTTAGACAGCACACAGCTGTACAGACAAAGCTGCTATTGTTCCCACTGTCTGAAGGCTCGCTGGCTCACAGAGGGATGGCATTGTTTTATCATGTAATGCTACCAGTGATCTTGTCAATGATAGCACCCCATGTTTGGTAAAGTAAGACAGAAGTATATCACAGCCACTATTAGGTCACCTCAGCTCAGCTCAGCTCAGCTCAGCTCAGCTCAGCTCAGGGTTTGACTGAGTCCTGCACAGAACAAATGGAGGTGAAAGCAGAAACCAGTTCTTTTAAAGACGACATTCCTGAGGAAAGTAAAGACAGGGGGAATAAGAAAAGAAGAGGGAAAATGCTTCAGCAGAGATGTTTGACAAAGTGCCATTTTTGGAATTTTCTTATGCTTTCACATTTTTTTTTTTTTGCAGGGGTGGGGGTGGACGGTGGAAGATGGGGGAAAGGGAGGTAGGTAAGCAGGCACACTCATGCAAAGGTATCCTCTGAAAGGTAACGCCCTGGTAGTGTGCCAGTGTGAGTGGAACAACCTTTATTATTAGATGATTACATACTCTCAACACGTTTTATTTTCCACATCCCACTCAAATATTCTCAAAATATTTCCATATATGTTATAAAACAGAAATATTTTTCATATTGTTAACCATTTCTCCTGTCTACACTGGGGGAGACCAGGGATGGCTCTAACTTTTTGGTCATTTCTGTCTGTAACCTGAAGCCAGTGCATTCAAAATGTCATACAAACAAGTTACATGTGTTTGCTATTAACTAGTGTAAGGACTACACTGGGCATGTGTAGAGTGGATCAGGTGATTCAGAACCTGTTAAAGTAGTACTTTTGTGTGTCAAAGTGTTAGCTGCTGAACCTATCCCATAGCTACTCTGTAGCCAATGAGCAGCTACTCAACACTGTAACTACAGGTCAGGGCCATCACGGCTACAGAGACGTCACATGAAGACTGTGATTGTTCAGCTTGAGCTGCTGGAGTTTTCTCCTCCAGAATTCTGATGTCGGTACAGACTCCTGAAGTAGCTCAGTAAAATATTTCTGTGGACATGTATTTAACGAGGCCATCTTCTCCACAGGCCTTTTCCTTACTGCTCACACTACTCTCTATCACACTGAATGAAAGAACTATTCACTAATCAAACTTGGCATAGTCAACTGAATGACAGCATTTATGTACAGTTCCTATGGGGAATATAGTTGAAGCACACTACAGTCTGATCATGTACATGTGTCTAGTGTTGGGGTGGTGATATGAACAGCTGAAATCTGACACTGAACTATAAATTAAAACCTACTCCATAAGTATTTACAGATGGACCTGGCATTAAGTACAAATCCTTCTCCAGTGGCTTCGTTAGGGAACCGTGTCAGGGCCTCAGTCACTGAAGTTATAATCTTTAGAGACACAGTGAAATACCAAATATACTGTGTCCCTGTGTTCGCTGTTCAGTCATTATTTGGTAAATGCTTCTCTTTTTTCTTCCTGTAGGAAAAATTATTTTGATGACTGATCCCGGACTTGAGGTATTTATCCAATCACAGCTGATTTGGGGCAACCAGCTAACCCTGCACACCATATGGAGGAACAGGGTGACCACTGGTTGGTCAAAGGACACTGGAACAGGATGAAGGGTATAAACTACAAAAACAGTTTCATTTAAGTTAAGCATTTATGCACACAGATGAGGGTCAACAATGTCATCCAGCACAGTGATGTAACTCAGGGTACGACATGCAATTCAGTCCCATAGATGAAAAACAGGCTCCACCAGTACCAATGAAAAGTAACTATAATGAACACGAGAAGATCAGAGCTAACAGAGAATCTGCTTACATCCACTCAGGTGTAACACAGACTTGCAGTCTTTTGTGTCTCTTTGTCAACCTGTGCCTGATCCATTCCACATCCATGATCATAGAGGATAATTTTGGACACACCCGGCTCTCAGTTACTAAGACCAGGACAGTCCAGTGGGCCAAGAAACGAAGCGGTCAGCTGATCAGACAGGTTGTGAAAAAGCCAACAGTTTATCCAGATGATCTAAACCACTTCATGTGGAGGACAAAGAGAAAGTGAGGACACCTTAAATACTAGCAATAAACAGGTGAAACAGGTAAAGCTGTGTGAGTAGCACATGTACAGAGATACAAACAGGAAGTGGTTCTCTAAACTCTGATGATGTTTACAATGAATGGTTGGGACAGTAACTTTACTATTTTACCACCGTTTTCTTTTCCAATTACCGGTAAGTTTGTTTGATCATCTGAGCGCTGGTGTTTCTTGACCTGTCTGACTTCCTTTCTGTGACATCACTGTGCTTCCACATCTCAACTACTGAGTTATTATCTTTAAACGTAAAATCCAGACATACATCTTCATCCTATCTTCTAATCAAATGTAGTTTTAAATCACTTTATTGAATCAATGTTGTAAATTGTTTCTTTATTCTGTTATTTTAGCATTAATATTCTAATATGTTTTTTGTGTTAATGTTATTGTAGCTTTTAGAATCTATTTTATTATGTCTCGTTGTCATATCTCTTGTATTTCACTTTCTTATTTGATTCATCCTTTTTTCAGTTTATCAGTGATTCTGACACTTTGAACTGCACTAACCTGTACAAAAAGTGCTACACAAATCAACTTTGATAGACTGATTAATTATAGAAAAAATCTATTGTTAAAAAAAGACCTACTGTCAAAATAGGGACAGTCTTTGTCATTTCTGTCACCCTTAACCTCAATGTACATTCATCTCTCTCTCTCTCTCTCTCTCTCTCTCACTCAAAGCAAAAACAGCTGACAACCCAAAAACGTTAACTTTAGTTTATTCACACATCTCGTTTTTTTACATTTGAAAATCTGCATATTCTGTACATTCAGTAGTTAATGGTGTGGAAGACTTTTGATAGCCACATAAGATATTGTATGAAGTGTTTCCCTGACTGTGACGACCAAAGTCTGCTGAGGAACCAGTTGGAGAAGGCAGTCGATGCATGACAGATTCGTTCACACACACACACACACACAATACAAAACTGCTGCTGCAAAATCTTATCAAAACCAGAACCAGGTAGAGGAAGGTGGACAGTGTGAAACTGAAATGTGGTGGAGAATATTCTGGCACGACAACAACACTGAACAGCCTCCAGTGTCCAGCATCAAAACCACCAGTGAGTCATAGGGAGGGGGCTGCATTAGGAATCTTAGGATTCATGTCTCAGCAGAAATAATCAAATCATTAGTAAAACTATGACTGAGCCAACATCAAAACCCAGGAACAATTTCTGAACTTGCATGGTAATGGGTCAGGATAGCACTCTTGGTTTTGTTCATTTCCATCCAAACACTTTCTGTAATAAAACATCTAAAAGCAAAAATCTCATCTGGTGGGGGTCTGTGGTTTAATTTGCCTCAGTTTAGGGTTATTGACCTAAATAAGTTTGAGAACCACTGTTTTAAAAGGACAGAGAAGACTGTGCACCCTGGGCTGACCCTCACAAATGCCCAGTGATCCTCATCAGATTACTAGATCTTAACCCTAACATTGCAGTTATCTCAGGAAAACTTAATAAATATGTGGAGCCTCCCAAATCTTTTCTAATATCACATCCTAACTGTTAAAAACTGACGAACATCTTGGTTGCGCTCTGTGTCACACAGTATGATATAAATAGTAAAAATTATATTTTCAAAATTCATCAAAAGGCAGACTAGCCATGAATACTTCTTAAAAAAAACCTTCATTTAAAAAAGTGGCACCTAACATATATACTTGCAAATGGTCTCTCTGCTTTTCTTTATAGGCTTTGGAATTATTTATATGGAAGGAGTTGCACTTGAAGTTGAAGTTTGTTGGATCTCAAAGATACACACTGTGTGATTTGGTGAGTAATATTGAAGTTTTGTTTGTTGTTGGAAATTCCACAGGGCACTTTTAATGACCCAAGATTTAACCAAATGTATGTGTCACCTTTGGTCAGGTCACAGTGTAAAGAGCAGAGTCCTTCACCTTAAGTGAAGAGACGGCTGTTAAACAGGATGCGTCCTGACAAACTGTTTTACTGTATTTAGTCTTGACAGGCAGAGTTTGACCCCATGAAACGGGACACAAGTGTTTCTATAATTGTGATCTTAAATTATTCATAAAATCTATCCCATGCAACTCCCCCGACCTCCACACTCACTTCACATGTTCATGTGTTAACCCCCCTCAGACTTATTTTTATGTTAACAGAGGAGAGGTGTTTGTCTCAGTTTAGCTGCATGGGGCACATCATTTACAAAATAACAAAATGTCCTGATACAAAGCTGCAGACATACAAAAAATGAAGTGTGACCGTGACCATGACCCTGACAATCATACACTGTTAGAATGGATCTGTGAAAACATCATTTTAGGAAAACCAACATTAGATGTCACATAAGTTCACTATGCAATATAAACACATGCAGAGACCAAAAAAAATCTTGTTGCATGGGTATTATTTAGACCCCTATGTTTTATTTTTAATTGTCAAAATTAAAAATTCACAGTATAATCTCCACAACAGAGTTACCTGCAAGATGCAGATGATGAATTTTAAGAAAGCACCCAACATTTCTGCCATGAACATAAAAGAAAACACTTGATTCCAAATTATTCCTGTACAACAGAGTATTTGAACTCAGATACACACAAAAAAGAAATATTCGAGTCACACCAAACAGATCATAATATTATATCCAAACTTTAAATACATTAACAATACCAGAGATCATTGCTTAAATAAATTCTACAAAAATATCTGTTGTAACATATTTACATTGACTGTAGCTTCTAGCGATTGTGTGTCAGTGTTATCCATAACAGACTATATTACTCTTATTTAAACCACACCTTTAGTGAGTAAATGTGGTGCTATCACAGTGCACTCACTCCAAACTTAAATGTACTACATATAGAAATGGATGAAGCAACTTGATTTATGTTTGATCACAGCAGAACACTTTCGCTGCTCAACTGGTAGCATCAAATTATTTTTAAGCATCAAACTTCAGTTCCAAAATCATTTCAGCTGCTTGTCATATTCTTCCTTGTGTCCGTGCAAGACATCCGAAACAAGCAATGTCGATCAATGTGGCAGTAAAACTAAACCTGTGTATGATCTTTTAAACGACTGCCCAATTTTGTTATAGCTAAACCTCAAAATTTCTGACCAGTTTATTGTTGATATTTTAAGTTCCAAAGCATCAGCAGTGAGTGTAGAGGACATTTTTTGGACTGAAATCAGACTGAATAATCTTTTTGTTAGATTTTTTTTCCCCTTCAGCCTGACATGACATTTTTATGTTATACTGGACAGACACCGTAAAGATTGCTCCCAAATTTAAAGGCGCTATTTCTAAGTCTTCTCTGCTGTGTGGTGCAGGAGGTGGTGATTGTCGCTTGACAAGAGCTATCGTTGCGTTTATAATACAAAGGTTATAATACGCCCTCTGAGCAGCGCTACATCTTCAGGGCAGATTGGAGGCTGCAGTGAGTCGCTATAGGAAAGTGACGAGATGGGCCGGGGCTAGCTGGTTAGCATGCTAACTTTAGTACACAAGAGTTAACATTGGTGTTGTTTTCCAGCTCTGGAACAGTTTCTTATAGACTGGTAAGTAAACAGCTGTTTGTATTAACATTGGCTATGTAGCTATAGCAAAAACTTACACATAGCTCCTTTAACTTTAAACCTCCAAATTGCCCCCCCCCCCTCATTTTAGAATTAAGCTTTAGAGCCAAGTTTGAGGGGTGGTGATGCCTGATTCTGCCTGAACGATCAACAGTGTGACCGTTGGTGGATCAGATGATATTAATGAGCTTGTTTCAATGTTCCAGTAATAGCATTTTAAATGCTATGGCTACTGTAGTCTTGACTGTGCTGTAATAGATCAATAAATCAATAAATTAAACAGACCATATCATCCACAGCCAACTCCATGCTATGTTTCTCCTTCCTTCTCTCTTCAAACCAAAACTGTAACACTGCATTTCTCTTTCTATGTAACGAGCTAGCTTTGTACGAAGACGATGTCCACAAGGCTCATCATACCTACAAAGCTCAGACTGATCAACTGATTCTCTAACTGTGGGAAACTGCTGTCAATGGGACAACATGACTGGTCCCTTAAGTCACTGAACAAAGTGGAGATTGTGAATTCAGAGGTTTGGAACCAGACAAAAAACAGGAGGGTAGCTTCTAGAGGTCTTTTGTAAAGCTGCAGTATCCAAGTAGCTCAACACTGTGATAGAAATAAATGTTTAAAATGAGTTTAACTTCCTATAGCTCAGTAAAATTAGATGGGAGGAAATAAATTAAAATATACTCATTGGCAAGAACGCATTTGATGACAATCTGAGCCAGCAAGGATAATATCACGCAACATGACAACATGAACAGAAGCTAACTGCAGTCAAATGAGGTTTCTTTTCATTCACATGAGGTGGCTCCACTTCAACTCTTCAGCAACTGTTTTAATTGTAAAAAGGCTGAAACAATTTTTAATGTGTTTAACTGGACAAACAAACTGGACTAACTCTCCCTGGGCATGTAGGGGGCAGACCTGTGGACTTAGTGATTGCATAGTCTTCATAAATGACAGCAGAGAGTTTTTAGTCACCCTCTCCTCTTCTGCTGTTGTTGCCTTCACACATTGTCAAACTTATGTTTTAAATAGTCTTTCATAACCTTTGCAATTGGAAGCTCCTCCAAGAACTTCAAGCTTTGAAGGCCGATGCAGTGACGGATTTTTATTCGACACAAGTCCTGTAGAGTCCGAGGTTGTCCTGAAACAAGAACAGAAACAGATATTAATACAGTGGAGTTGCACCTGAGAGGAAACTCACCACGGCCCGACTG
Organism: Trachinotus anak; assembly: GCF_046630095.1. Lineage (NCBI taxonomy): Eukaryota > Metazoa > Chordata > Actinopteri > Carangiformes > Carangidae > Trachinotus > Trachinotus anak. The sequence goes on along the minus strand of NW_027273862.1, from coordinate 970,998 downwards.
CTTTCATCAGCCCGTGTCTGCTTACTGCACGAGTCAGTATTGGTGTTTATATCAGTCAGACAGTAAAAGTAAGTTAGAGTAATGGAGAGCTGAGCTGACCATCCACTGAGCAGAACAATTTTAATTTTCTAATTTTAATAAAAGAATTTTTATTTTTAGGTATATTATAGGTCTTTATGGCAAGGTGCTAGTTTGTGCATGAAATACATGACTTGAATGATAATAAACCATGCTCCATCGTTTCCCCAATTGCTCAGGGTGTTGCTGGTCTGGTTGTATAGGATCCTGTCCCCATTTCTGTAGCCTTGGCCTGAAGGAATGTCATGAGCTAGATGTGAACCAAATGTGATGCTGTTGTTGAAAGTAGAGACTGAAGCAGAGTCTTAAGATCTCAGCTCTGCTCAGATCAGTTTTACTGATTCACCTTTCCTGACAATTGGAGGAGAAATCTGGTCCTGGACCTTGGTCAGTGCTGATGTTTAGCCCAGATTATCTGATAACATGAGGGGTTCACAGATCCAGTCTTAAACCTCCAGAGCTGCTCACAGACTCATCAGGTCCATCCTGATCATGTGAAACATGTTATTTAGGCTTGAAATTGGGATGATTATGATTATGTCAGTCCCTGAGAAGCTGACAGTGTTGCCAAGCAACGGTAATCATTCTAGCACTTGAGGCTAACATTAGCTACCATGCTACAAATGCTGTTGACAGATATAAAAACTGACTAAACTGACTTAAATCTGAGTTCTTCTTGCTGATGAGCAGCAGTTCATCTGATTTGTTGGTTAAAGAACTAGAGATTCCCCAGGTGAAGCTCCCCAGTCGGAACCCCATCAGTGCACCAACATGCTTTCACCGCCTGCATCTCCTCTCATCCCCACAGAGACATGATGCTCCTCCAACCAAAATCTCCACAAAACTTTCATCACTTATGAAGATGGGTGAAAAACTGTGGGATGTTCAGCAGTTCCTCTCTAGTGTTGTTAGAGTTGCAAAAGGTTGAACAAATAAAAACAGTGTAAGTAGAGAGCTGAGAGTGAAGCTGAAAAAGGTAGATGAAAACAAACACAACATTATAAAGAGCTGTGGATGTGGATGAAACATTAACAGTACTTTCAGTTGGTTATCTGTCATGTTTAAAGGCTGTTGTAGGAATGAGTGCAGGTGTACATGCTTTATACTGAGCCCAGAAAAACACCTGCAGGATGTGAACCAATGCAATAAACATAAATCTGTTTGAAGGGGTTTGTTTTTGTTGACAGTTTGTATTGATTCAGATCATTTCATATTGTATATGGGGAAGCAAAGATATTAAAACCCGGGTTTAAAAGAAATCTGACTTTTTCGATGCCACTACAAACAGCCACCGTCACTGTCGGCTATCCCAATAATCCAGTGGTGTACATCCATTATGAATCTTAAAGTTCCTCTTTCATCTCAGCCAAAGGCTGAGCCTCCACTCTGCTATCAGCTGTATGCAAACAGCTGGGAAGAATCCCCTTGATTCCAGGAAGTGATGAGTGTGGCTGTTATCAGTGAGATAATCAGTGTGACTGCCACAGACACTTCTCTCCCTCCACCACAGGACACATGCTTTGTAGCTAGGTGGGAAAATATGCATTTTTATGATTCGATTAAACTGTTGGAAAATATACTGCATATTTTAATAATTGTGTTTAATGTTTTATGACCGAATGAACCCAACTCTAAGCTTCTAGTGGGCCACAAATGTCTTTCCCACTGCAGGAGTCTGCTTTAGTCTATATACATTTGGGAACGCTCAGAGGGTGATTCTCAATTCACACTCCAGGTACTTTCAGGGGTTGGCAGCAGTGCTGTGGATCCCTATTGGTCAGGGAAATGTGATGTCACAACCCAACAAGGATGATGACAACAAACACACCCAAACACTGCCAAACAGTGCAGGTAATAAGATTAAAGATAAAATAAGTTATACCATATTAAAGTGAGGTCTCTGCCTTAAGTGCTGAACCATAGAACAACAAGAAAGTGTGCCATTGTCCATATGTGTCTGTACTATATTTTAATGATTTTCTTAGTGAACATTAAAAATATTAATGCACTGTTACTTTTATTTCATGAACTTATGAAACAGTAAAAAGCTAAAGTTTTGGCAGCCCATTGAGCCTGTACTTAGTGACCCTCCCTTTGCAACTGTTAAGCATGGGTGTGGAGTGACAATTTATTTTTTGGATAAAGGTAAATTGTGTCACAACATTGTTGTGCATTGTTAGCACGGTAAGTGTTGAGGTTCTACAGAGATGCAAAGAGCCTCCAAACATAGTCTCCAGACGTAGGGGAAAATGTTTGTTTGGTACAAGCCCCAACAAAAATCACATCATCATCATCATCATTTCAGGTCAACCGGCTGCCAGAGTTTAGCACTGAAGTTCCTACATGCAGCATTATGCCATTTTTAACAGTTTGTAGATCTTAAGGTTCACACATCTAGACTGATGCCAAAAATGAGAAACATGTCATACGTGACACTGTGTGTTTCAGGTGTTGGGTTTTCCTTGAAGTTGGAACCTTTGTGTGAGGACAGTTGGACATGTTGAAGTGTCTGACAGGACAAAAACCTTAGAGGAGCAAAAGTGATGTGTGCAGCAGCTGAAAGGAGCTGAGGGTGCCTGTCATTCTGTGTGGGATGAGCCTTTCATGGCATATGAGTTAATCCAGGAGGCAGAGGTGTAATCAATAACCCGGCAGACATGTGATCTGGCTGATGGTTTTGAGTCTCTGAAAGGGCTTGTCTGAATCAGTGCACAGCTCTTTGATACCTTTGATATCAAAGTTCAGGGGGCAGTGGAGGAATGCAGCCATTGTTCCTTCTAAATCATAATGCTTCAGGTAATGTGCTCTCCTGTTCCTCTGACCTGGGATTGTTCTGTGACTGAACACTGGTCATTATAACCTTGTGTTGGCAAGCAGCCCTCTGTCACTCTATACATTTCTCAACTTTTGCCTCCTCTCAACTTACATTAAAAAGGTCTATCACTTTTTGTACTAAACTTGGACTCTGTTTCTACACCCCACCCACTTTTACAGAATTCTATTCAAAGATAAGGACACTAACCTCTCACTGTGCTGTGCTGCATTTACAAAGAGGCATGCAACATTAACCAGTATCCATCCTCACAAATACAGTGTTCACTACAGTCACTGAGGCAAATACCTCTATCACAAGAAATCTTTAATGTTGAATGAGGGATTCTTCCCAGATTTGCAAATAAATCAATGGCATCTATAAAATGTATTCTGGTCCAGCTCTCAAGGCTATAATTTGAATCAGAAAATGAAAATGTGCAGATACAAATACCTCAGTGAGCTATGGGTGCAGTTTTCTCTGACAGAAAGAAATGCCTGCAGTTTTGAAATCTTACATCAGATGCACCGAGCTAAGGTGTCTGGTTTGGACTGAGAGAGAAATAATGAAGCAGCTCCTTCAAACAATTCCAGAGAGGAAGAGGAAATCATGATTAACCAAGAAATAAATTATTCTGTAAAAAATCCCCAAACATTTTTTTGGGAGAGAGATGATAACTGAATACAATAACTCTATCCACAAAGTTATTTTCATGTTGTAAAGGGGGAGAATGAACATGACAAAGAACTGTCCACTGTATACAAATGAAGCACTTCAGTCTCTAGTTGTTTTTACATTACAAGTCATAATATCTCAACAAGAAAAATGTAGATTTAAGAGAGAAAAAAAATATCCTAATGACCCAAATTTAGCCAAATCTGGCAACTCAAATAAATAAGTGCACTGTGAATGACAACACCTTCTGTTCATCTTTATTAGAGCATTTTCTATTTATGAGTTGAATCATATTAATTCTTCTACCATCAAGTAACTCATTTTAAAACTCATAAGTAATGACAAATATTATAATATAATAATATAAATAATAATGACAATCATAAATCATTATATTGTTATTAATAATAAACTATTGTTATTGTTTTTTCTATTACTAGTGTATCATCGTTTCATCATTTTCTGTTACTACTGTATCATTAGCACCTGCTTGTGTGACAGGTAGTGTGTTGACTTACTTGTGACCTCCTGCAAGAAATCCAGACAGGGCCGGCTGATGCCAGACATGCTCACCGATACAGCTACCGGCGTCTGGCCCTCGTAGTTCCTGGTGTTGGTGTTAGCTCCATATGTGTAGAGCATCTGGGCGCACAACACATCATCCCTGAGGGCTGACAGGTGCAGGGGGGTCTGGCCGTCCTCAAGACGCCCAAGATTAGTGTCTGCTCCCCTCTGCAGGAACATGCGGCAGTATGAGTGATTGCCTTTGATGACGGCATACCGCAGCAGGAAGCCATTTTGAATGTCAATGTTGGCACTGTGGTCCAGGAGGATCCGTACACAGCTGGAGCGCTCACGGATGATGGCGAGCTGTAGTGGTGTGGTACCTTTGTCGCTCAGTGGGTCCACCTCGGCCCTGAACTCGAGGAGGAGGCGTACGAATGAGTCTCGACCATAGTGAGCGGCCACATGCAGCGGCGTCCAGCCATCGTTGCTTTTTGCATTTATAATGTCACTGCGAAACTCGGATTCCAGCATCAGTCGAGCAATGCGTGCTCTGCCATGCATAGCAGCATAGTGAAGTGCTGTGAAGCCACCGATGAAGTCCTTCACTGTGGGGTCAGCTGTGCAGAGGAGAGAGGAAATGAGAGAGCGTCAAACACAGCAGGCGTTGTGCTCCGAGACTGTGGGAACATGATGTGTGATCCACCTCAACACTGATCGGCTACAAAGAACCTCTTCACCAGTTCACACCAACTGTCTTAACAAAAGCTGCTTTCCAGCTATTAGACACTATCTACACTATTACACTTACAGGACTCAGACAAATGCAGTGCACAGGACTTTAGACGCCATCTAGACCAGTGGTTCCAAACCTGTCAGCTGCAAAACAGCACCATTTTTGCGAGAAGACGTAACTATATAAAAATATATATGAAAAAAATATAAATAATGTTTGCGCCATGTTGGTGTTACAATGATCACAATTTTTTAACTTAACAGTGCTCATGACATCAATAGTCATGAGTGGGGAACTTTTTTCTGAAAGCTGTGATAGATCTAGTTCTGCAGTTAATAACACAAGACCAACAAACATAGAAGCCTTATGTCAACTACAGCACAGCACTGTTAACCCTCACATGACCAATACTGCAAACACACAACAAACAACAACAGGTTGTTAAAAAGGATTCAACCAAACATTTAATTTGTCAGTGACAGGGAACTGAAAGGTGATTTATAAAAATGAATCTAGATTACATTTGCTGCAGGCAAGAGTTCTGAATTAAATATAATGGCTCTACTTCCTTAGATAAAGACCCTATGTGTGAAATGTGTGTTTCTTAACTTGAATGGCAAATTTAGCTGTTATAGACGTGAATGAAAGGATGTCTTATTTAGTAAAATACTGCCCTCTAGTGTTAGACAGAAACACCTGTCAAAGAATTATGTTAAGCACCAAACAGGACAAACTAAAGCCTCTGACCTCCATGCTCCAGAAAGACTCGAACACATCTCTCTTTTCCTTTGGCAGCAGAGAAGTGGAGCAGGGTCCAGCCATTGGCATCGCGGATCTTGGGTGAGTATCCTTGCTCCAGCATCCTCCTGACAGTGCAGACATCTCCAGCTGCCACTGCAGCCTGGATCTGCAGCTCCTCATGAAGCTCAGGGTTCCTTCTGCAGTGATGGTTCAGCATCCTGTCACATTTCGGAATGGGAATGTTCATCTGTACCTAACCGCTGTTAGGAAAAATCAGTGAATACATTCTGTGTGCCTGGGGGAACTGGTTGGCTACGTGCAGGGTGTCTGAGGTTTCTGACTCACCTGCCAAGTACATTGAAAACTGTCTCTAATGCACTCCTGATAGACAGGTGCTTAAGTAGGCAGTGAACTCCTGCAGTCAGCATGAAGTTTACTGAAAAGCAGTGGCGTTGTCACAGACGAGCTACTGATACAATAACCAGTTAAAAAAAGGGAGTCAAATCCAAATTATATCCTGACCAAGACTGGAGTACTGATACCTGTTTATACTGGAGAGTTTAAATAAATCTGGAGTGACACATCGGGTGGTACTCATTTTAAACATCACATAAACAACCAGTTTTAATGTCTTTTTACTGAACATAAATAAGCTTGACGATTCGCTAAACTTTGTTTCTTACAAAATTGTGACTGGAGAGAGATGACCCATACTGATCCTAAGGATTGGTATCTGGCTGATGTGAGCATCTTTTAATGGATCGCTCTTGGCTGAACGGAACCTGAGCTAAATTTGGTCCTTTCTTTACTCTGAGTTCAGACAATGTGGCTGGCAAAATACATGGATTCACTGAGCTCCGGCATGACTTCTCATTAGTAAGGCAACAGCTGCTCATTGTAGCAGGTGCTGTAATTTTCACCAGTTAAAGCAGGTGATATCAGTTGTCATTAATTAATGTTAATTCAGTGAGTAACTTGATAACAGCTAAAATTAACTTGGCTGTTGTCTGGTCAATGTGCTCTCTGAGAGCCAGTGTCTGTGCTTGGCCAGAGATCATTTGTGAGGGAAGAGGTCTCACTGTTACACCAGTGTATAATCAGAGTAGACTGACATAAACTTTATTTCTTTGTTTGGATCCCCATCAGCTTCCACACAGTAGTCACTAGTCTTTCTGAGGTCTGGGGTACTAGTATATTAGTGGTAATTTAATATTGGCCAATACACAGGCTCAGCCAATTTACACTGTGAATAACTGGTAAAACATAAACAACATACATACATGAGACATGCAATGAAAATAGACAATACACAACGAGCAATACAAAATGATTTTGTTTCTCCGTTGCTTAGTGAGTCAACTAGCTCTTCTATGTTCAGCAAAAACAAAACAAGCACAGGTTCAGCTGAATGGCAAATAAACAGAGATAAACTCGGTGCATGACCAACAGAAGACTGGTACTCCTCTGTAATGTTGTACATTAAATGGTATCTGAGGAAATTGGCTTCAACTTTCTGTTTTATGATTTTCCTGGGCAATCAACAACATCACTGACTGCTGGAAAAATATTACAAATACCAGACAATGTGACAAATGCACAGCATATCATAAACATTTGCCCGACAGGGATAATGCAGTATCAATATTCTCTCGGATATACTAGCTTATATTACAACTGCAATGGGAATTGGTCTTTCAGTACATGTATGATTTTTTTCACCTGTAGTTTGTGTCCTTGGTTGACTGAACAGTTTATGTGGCACCTCCTACATTAGGTCATACAGGATTAATGGGAATTGACTTCTTTGTCTTAGATGATACAAAAGCATCTTTGCCCTCAGTCCAGTATGAGAGGATGAAGAAGTAGTAACTATAAGTAGGCTATAAACCCGTGTTGCAGCCATCCTCTCAGGTTATGAAGTCTTCACTTGACAAAAGATGGGCAGTTTTTACAAATTACCTCTTTACAATTCAGCTAAAGAAGTGTGCAGCAGGTTTAAATTAAACCTCAAATTCAGTGACTTCCAGTGGCATAAGTGATTTGAATATGACACAGCACCTGCATTTAGCCAAAAACACAAATGATACTTTTTGTGTTCACATAGTTGTGAGGGTATACGTGAGTGTTGTCATTTTCCCATATTTGCAAGGGTACAACCGTCCACAAACCACTGACCAATTTATGACAGCATTCACTTTATGTGTGGCTCGTACTTGCTGACAAATATGTGTAGACACATCCACACAAGCAGACACCCAGTGTATTATAAACAAAACCACATCTATTTTATACAACCAGGTATATTTTGGAGTATATCCAGCCACTGTACGCCACAAGGACTCTGAGGCGTGCAGGGAAGATTGTAGCTGACTCCTCCCACCCTGGACACAAACTCTTTGAGTCACTCCCCTCTGGCAGGAGGCTGCGGTCCTTCAGGACCAAAACCTCTCGCCACAAAAACAGCTTCTTCCCGTCTGCTATCAGCCTTATCAACAAGGCTAGAGAGTCCCACTGTCACTGATCCCCCTGATCCCCAATTGCACCAACCACCAGCACAAATTCCTTGTATGTGGAAACATACTTGGCAATAAAACCGATTCTGATTCTGATTCTGATTCACTAAACAATAGGAGAAGGACACAGCAGTGGGGTTTCAGTGGAGACCACAGGCTCTACCCTGACTTAAACCACAGCTGGGGGCAGAGCAAGAGCACAGAGAAATTCAAGTAATTTCTGGTATGATAAAAACCAAACTTTACCTTTTGACCAGCTGAAAAGATGGGCTTCTCTTAGTCATATCTGAGCTGCACCTGTATTTATGCAGCTGCGCCGTCAGGGAGGCTGAGAGGGAAATAAGAAGGCACTCAGTCTTCAGCAGTTATTCCTGCAACACACACAAAAATGATTATCTTTATTAAGTATACTCACTTAACGTTAGAGAGTATTCTGGACTAGATATTGATGTAGCACCACTACCGCTAATACTATTACTACCAATAATAATAATGACATTAATTTTAATAATAATGACGTGAAATGATAGTAATGAAAAATGAGAGGTACGTTGCAAATGCAGTACTTGCTAACATAAAAAGCTCTGGTTTAAAACTAGTGATCACCTTATTGTTAAAGCCAAATGACTGAAACGTTGCAACAAGGCAGCAAACTCTTCAGCGTATCCTGTCATCACACTCAGCACTAATTGTTTAGTTGGTTAGCTCCTCACCGGTTGGAGAAAACAGTGGACAATAGAATGGCTTTATTTGCTAACATAACCAACAATGCACACCACACACAAGTAAACTATATCGACACCTATCAAAAGCCGGGGTCGCCAAACGGACAGATGAAGAAAACTCGTGTCACACATTACACAAAACAGAATTAATGCGAGATTCTTATTGAAAACCTCTCGATTTCAGGCTATATTTATCCTGGGCTGTTAGCTAACGCCAGCAAGCTAACAAATACACTAGCGCTAGCTCGCTAGCTTGTGTTGACTTTTTGTACTAGCACAGTTGGGTACACATACACCACAACAAACCGGGTGAAAGGAAATTAGAGTTTATTCTACATATTTAGTGACAAACACAACAACTTTAAACAACTATTAAAAAAAAGATTTACTTGACAGACGCTGAGCCGACGTTCAACTTAGCCAATCAGCTTCCAGGTGAGAAGAATTGTCAAAGCTGCATATTTCTGTCGCTTTCAACCCTATTCCAACAATGATTAGTAATATTGTCTTATGAAACTTCCCTTGATGTCCGTTTCACCAATGTTGAGCATCATTTCGCTGTTTAACAGTCAGCTTTAACAACAAAGTCTCTTTCTGAGCACATCAGTGTGACCCCAGCAGCAAAAACAATACGACTTCCGACTACAGCTTTTCAGAATAAAAGCATTTTTCTACAAATCTTAACTACATAAATTTGCCAAAAAAATAAATTAAAAAACGTGTTTAAAAAAAGGTGTTAGACTATTAAAACTATTACAAGTCTATAGAAATCAAAATCAATGAGTTGTGATTCAGTACAGGTGCAAACAAAACATGATATCTGTTAACATCTCATTAACTGGGTACAGTTCAACATTACACTGTAGAGAGCCAAACTTTAAGAATATATGCAGATAATGAAAAATTGGCTTCAGCTCAGAACTGGTGGGAGTTACGCTTGGACATGCAACAATGCCAGTGGAACTGGCACACTGTAATTTATTCATGATTTCACAGTTGATGAAAGTAATAGGAGGAATGCAGAGGTATACAGGAGCACTCTGTTCTCCAGTTCATTTGAATGCATCAAAACCCTTTGGTCACATGGCCAAAGCAAACAAAGAGCTTTTAAATAGCTCAAATCACTGATTCACTCACCTGAGCGCAGTCTGTCTGAGCTGCGTTCCACTTGCTGAAGACCAGACTAAAAACAGCGCTGAAGATGGCTGCAGTGAAGTCCTGGGAGAGCATCACCAGGGAAGTACTGTGCAAAGAGTTTGGGTCTAGTCAGAGACAAGCAATGGGAGGTGGAATTTTATTTTGACATCCAGGCTTAATATTCACAATATCAACACTGCATGAAGTCAATGGTAAGCACTATGACACAGGATATGGCAGCACACACCTTTCACACAGTTCCTCCTCCACCTCTTTGAGGAAACTGGCCTACTTTGTTTTTAATTAAGTTAATTTAATCTAATCTTCCTGAATGTCCAACCTCTTGTTCTCAGAAAACCAAAGACATTTTTTTAATCTCCACTCATCCTGTAATTATTTGACTTTGATTCCTGTATATTTTTTCATGTTATAAGGATAAACTCTGCTGTTTCATTCTAATGACACTGATCATTATTACCTGTCAGAAGTGTAAGGTTACTGTTGCTGCATTCAATTCTCAGGCGGCTTATTGTTACTGTCTTTCCTGTTTCTCCCACTACTTCTTACTACATCCACCTGAATTATGTTTTGAGTGTATTCATCCCTCCTTGTGCTGTCATTCTGATACTATTCCACTGTTGAATTATTTCCATGCACTATGTTTTTCCCTCTGATTTGGAAATTCAGTTTTTCCTTTTTTGACCACTGTCATGCACCATTAAAACATTACACATTACTTGCATTAAGAAGAACATTTTTTGTGTATATTTGTGTAAAAATATATAGACGTAATTTTAAAAAGAATACTAATTAGATTTAATTTTTTTTTCTGATGTTTCTATGGAGAAAAAAACAAGTGTTAGCACAGTATCTCTGAGAGAGTCTCTCCAGAGGGGATTTTAAAGCATGTTTTGAATCAACTGTTTGAAGTGTAGTGTAATGTGAATGTTTAAATTTCTCACCGCGTTATTAACGCGTTAACGTAACATGCCTTTAACGGTAGTAATTTTTTTTAACGTGATTAACGCTTGTGACATTTGAACCTCGGGCCACTCCGTAGCTCGGGAAATCAGGAAGCAATGACCGAGGTCGATTCCGTCGTGAGCAGTAATGGATAAAAAAGATATTTTGAATGGCAAGTTCAGCTTCAAAGTCTTGCCAGATGGCTCTCTTGACAGGACAAAAGTCATTTGTATTTATTGTCGCGGTGAATTTACGTACCACCGGAGTACATCTAGTCTCAAATACCACATTTCTATAATGTTACAGTTAGTAAATTGGTATGCCCATCTGTAATTTTTTTTGTTGGGCTTTTGTTTTAGTTTATTTCAGCATCTTGTTTTACAATGCAGTTTGCACATGTTAGTTACTTGAACTGAGAGTATTTCTCATTGTAGCAATAAATAAACATGATTTTTTTGCATCAAGCAAGCATTTGTCTATTCTCATGTTGAAAAGAGTATTACAATTGAAAAAAATCAGTTTAAGGTACATTTAGAACAGATTAAAAATATGCGATTAATCATGATTAACTATGATCACTCATGCGATTAATCGTGATTAAATATTTTAATTGATTGACAGCCCTACTAAATATATTTATAAATATATATATATATATATATATATATATATATATATATAGAGAGAGAGAGAGAGAGAGAGAGAGAGACAATTTAATGGAATGGGAAGCCAAATAGATCTTATATAGAGGAAGTGGTGACAGAAGTAACACTCCCAAGCGACAGCAACATCAAGAAGAAGGAAGAAGCTTGAAAAATGCCAAGGAAAATGGAATAGAATTAAATGAATTAAATGTATATATATATATATATATATATATATATATACACACACACACACACACACACACACACACACACACACACACACACACACAGCAGTGTTTAATCAGAACTTCCATCATGCTGTAGGTTTACGAAACTTACAGCATGATGGACATTCTGATTAAACACTGCTGTGAGGATCAATCCAATGTAAAGCTATAATACAGACATGGGGACAGGGTCTTGAATCAGTAGATCCAGTATTACGTTTGATCCAGTGGCAGTGGCAGCTTATCAAAAGTACCCCAACCTCTTGGCAGAGATGGTATCTTAAGAGGAATTCACATTTGTTTGGTGCTTCTATGATGTCCTACTATACAGCTGCTCAATGTCCTACTGGTTTTGTGTACATGTGATTTACCACATGGGGAACAGATTACTGCTTTAATGTTGAAACCCCTTAATGTGGGCAGATTATCAGTGGTGGCTGATGCACCACAGAGGTGTTTCCATGGATTGTTTGTCCTCTAAAAACTGAGATACTGGGAACGTTTGAAGTCATGTTTTCTTTAAAATGTAACACTGCCATGCAGGTATTGTGTCATATACAGCACCCCTGCCCTGAAGAACGCCCTCTACCGTCGTACCCTGCAGTTACCTCACTAACCCTAAATCCTGCTTCGTACAGGCCTCACAACATGGAACAAGCTGAGACGTGTTTTATTTTGAAGGTTCAAGTGACACACATCCGGTGTGACTTTGTTACTTCGCGATGAATTGACAGCTTCTTGACCCATTTGTTGTAGCGGCGCTTCCGCGTCTATCATATGGCAGATCTACACGGAAGGGGCAGCATCATGGAGCACAGGGGGGGCTGCACACAACGACCAGAGCGCTTCCACTGTCTCACAGATGTGTACAGGTGTTTTCTTATGGGGTCATGTCCCCGCCAAAGTGCTGCGGACTTGGCGGGCGTGATATTTTCTGGGCTGTGTGGGCTGGAGCCCGGTGAGAGCAGAGAGGGGGCTCCTGCAGCGTGTTGCCATGAAGGCGGCGTGGAGCTGAGCTGCATCAGCCTGACTCTGGTGGAGAGGATGAGCCTGGTGGGTCAGAGGCGACCTCCAGAGGTGTCGCTTTACTGTGGTGACATCCTGAGGCTGTTGTTTGAAGACATGGATCTCATGTCACAACTTGTGAGTCTCACTCTCCTCGGGCTGTGTAAAAGCACAAATTTATTTCAACACAATGCATTTACTGTGTTAAACTTGCAGTAACTCCCACTGTTGCACAGGTCCATCAGTTCCAGAGTGAGGAGCAGATTATCTCTCATCTGGCAGCAAAGAGTGCATCATCGTGTGTTGTATATCACCTCCTCAAATCTGTGAGTATCCTGCTCAGGCCCACAGTCAGTCAGTCAGTCAGCTCTGTGTTAAACCTTTCTCTAACCACACCTGCTCAGCAGCTGGTTCATCCACACAGGGTCCTGCTGTGTTATGATACACAAGATATGTAGAATATTATTTTGGAACGGTGCAGCCATAAGTCTGAATATTTCACTCTGTGAATGCATCATGTACCTTCAGTAAAATATTGCACAAACATACCAGACAACCAGTAGGAATTCCCTGGTTTTCTGCATTAATTGGTCATAAAAGTTCAGAGCCTATTACGCACTTGAAAACAAATGTCTACAAGTGACTCAAAGGGGAGGTTTATGTTTTATAACAAGTATTTACATACAGTATTTTTCGGTTTAGAAATTTAAAAGACTTTCAGGAGGGCGACTAACGGTCCCACTGCTGAGAGCGGTGCCCAGTTACTTCCTGGCAGTGTCTCTGAGACTGTCTCCTGTGCAGCGGCCGAGGCAGTCCTGAACAGGGCTGACATATTGTTCTGATGATCTAACATTTAATGTGTATGATACATTCTGTCATTTCTCAGGGAACAGTCAGTCCTGTCTGGCAGCAGAAGTGTTTGCAGGCATTTCACTGCTCGCCACCCGGTCCTGAACTGGACGCCTGTCTGTGGTCACTGACTGACGTCTTAAAAAGACTTCTCAAAGCAGTTCATCAAGGTAAAACCAGTTAGTTTTGTGCACTGACTCTGAGCAGAGGCTGACGTTCATTGAATTCACAGCAGAGTCACAACCAAATAAAGTTTGTTCATCAGCTCAGATATTCTGGGTTTTGATTTGCTGATTCAGGACTACACATTGCAGTCTCTCAGCACTGGGCTGTCCATTCAAACATATCTTTGTTAATTTCTGTTCTGCAGTTTCTTATTACTTATTGACTGACACATATGTCAAAACCAATATATCTTTGCAGGCGTGTAATTGCCGCTGGAGGACAGGGGTCACATTCCTCCCAAAACATGAAATAAAGAAATTTGCCCCACTCCAATAATCCCCAAAGCTGAAAGACAGTTAATTTAAAAAAGATATTTAGTATTAAATTTATCCAAAACACCTGACTGAACTCTACAGACTTTGTATGTGGGAATCTAAATTAGAGGTTGCTACAAGTGTTGCTATATGGTGGGGAAATCAAATACATAGTCAAATGTGTGGCTACAGAATTTTATTTACATTAACATCTTGAGTATATTTTCTATCAATAAATTGTTTAACCTTCTCTCTCTCTCTCTCTCTCTCTCTCTCTCTCTCTCTCTCTCTCTATATATATATATATATATATATATATATAATAATAATAATAATAATAATAATAATAATTATTATTATTATTATTAATTCCCCCCCCCCCAGCCAGACAGACAAAAATCCAAAGATATTCAGTTTACAGTGTAAAATGGAGAAAAGCAGCAAATCCTCATATTGAAGAGGCTGCAGCCGGAGAGGGGGTTGTTTTTACACTAGCTTGTGTAACTCAAGTCCAGAATAAAACAACCCAGGTTTCTTGTTGGTTGTATTGTTGTGTCTAATGTCTCATTTTGAGTCATGTGTTTATTCCTTCAGAGATCCTCAGGAAACTTCTGGAAGCATTTGACTCTGGCCTGTGTGCTTTATGTTCAAAGTTTCTCCCTGAAGAGAGAAAAGAGGTAAGAGATTTTACCAGCAGCAGACACTGGGGAACAACACTCTGCCTCCTGCTGGACCTGTTGGAGGCACTGACTGCATCCAGGTCGATGTGTGACGCTGCTCTCAGGAGTCAGAGATTGACCCACATTCACTCCTCAGCACTCCTGACTGCAGTCAGATGCTCCTCAGACTATTTTGTCAAAAAGCGAGCGTTGCTGCTTCTGAAGAGAGCTGTGCTTCAGAAGGCTGGAGAGGACTGGGTGTCAGGAGGCGTGCCGTCCTCTGGGCTGAGATATGAGAACCTCAGCTGTGATATGAGCATGCTAGCTCAGACTGTGTTAACAGCAGTGGTTGCTGATTGGTTGGAAAGTGTTCACGTGGAGTCAGCGCGTTTCTTTGGGGGGACCAGACGAGATGGTCAGAAACCGGACTGCGTGACGCTGCGAGCTGTCAGCCTGCTTCTTCTCAAGTCCATGGAGCTCCACATACAAACAGCTCAAACAGGTGAGTATAATGAAACACAACTCTGGTACACACACACTGGATACAGTATATATTGTATATACACACAGTATATATTGTATGTGTTTTTTTGCTGAGTTGATGTCTCGTGGGAAGAGTTTAAGGGGGCTATTTGCAAGTTCTCTCTGCCACCTAACGTGCTGTCTTGCCGGGAGCGGGTGGTGGTGATTGTCGCTTGACAAAATCTTCGGCCATCATTTACATGCATTTAAAAAACAGGAGGTTATAATACTCTCTCTGAGAAGTGCTACGTCTCCGGGACGGACGGAAGGCTCAAGTGAGTCGCTATTGGAAAGTGACGAGATGAGCTGGGGCTCACGTTAGCTATCTAGCAATAGAAACTTATAAATGGCTCCTTTTGTTGAGCAGCATTCATTGATGTTTTTTTTTTGCTGAGCAACAAGCTGTAAACTCAACACTATATACTATATTGACATACTATATTGTCACCTTATAAAGTTGATATGTGACCTGAATTGGCCAAAAGTTCCCTGTTTACACACCCAGGAGACTCAGCAAAATCCAGTGGACACAGAGCAACATTAGTATTTATTTGTTGTGTTTGTGTCCATCTGATGAACACCATCATTGCCCAGCACCAAAAAAAAGGAGCAGATAGAGACCTAAAGCAAAAGTGACAGAGAGGGAATATTGATCCTACAATCATAAGGTGGAGAGAATCCCAGCTGAAAATGAATGATAATATTCTGTGGCTGCTGGATGGAGAAATAGGCAAGTGTTTGGAGCTATTTGTGAGTTTTGCTGTTGCTGCCAAGCCAACATTAGTATTAACTTACCAGTCTAGAAGAAATGTTGCAAGTTCAGCATCAGACTTAATTCCTTTACTCACCAACAGCTGTCTCCAGAGGTGGAGAACAGCCCTCTGGTTTTCTTTCTGATACAGTCACTGTAGTGTCCAGTCTGCCCTGCAGAAGTAGCACAGTAGTGACACAGAGGACCTATTATAACCCGTTGTATTGTAAACACAATGATGGCTGAAGCGTTTGCCAAAACTTGTAAGTAAACTGCTTTTAATGCCACTGCCAGCTATGTAGCAATAGCAAAACTTACAAATAGCCACTTTAAAGGTGACGATATGTCAGTGATGTGTTCTCAGCTTGTTTCTGCTGCCCCCAAAGTGGCAAGAATCAGCCATTGGAGGTTAAAAGTTTTCTGTAGACGCTGGTAATCATAGTCTGTGATCTTGATAGTTGTTGAAGTGAATAGAAGACCATAGCACAGCTGCTTTTACTCTGGGTATTTATGTCTTTATTTCTGTCTTGTTTTGATGACAGCACAGGATGTGTAGTTTCAGTTGGAGTACATGACAACACCAGTGTCTTTATGAGTGTGTTGTGTAGCAGGATGAGGAATTCTGGACATCCTGCATTACAGTATTTCCGCAGCAGGGGGCAGTCCTCTCACACATGAGTTGAGTGTCTGTGCTGATGCCCTCCCTGCGTCCTGTCACTGCAGAGGTGGACCGCACCATAGAAGTTAATTGGTATCTACAGAGCCTGTGGGGTTGCCTGAGGCGGTGCAGTGTCCAGCTGAAGGAAGTCACTCACCTCTGCTCCTGGGTCAGCCTGCTGTTTGGAGAACAGGACGATGACATGATGGAGGCAGCCAAAGCCCTGCTTTCCATATTCCTCCATCACAGGTACAACAGATGTGTATTTTATTTTTTTATCAACATGACGTTAATAAGAAAAAAGTGTTTAGCTGATACACATCTCTGAAATGTTACCATTGACTATAATTATAGATCCCCTCAAGACATGTTTCAATACTCTGCTTTGATATTCATTTGTGTCTGATGTGGGTTTCCACAAAAACGTTCAGTTACCTCATTATAAATTCATCTGCTCATTTCTCTCTGATCACTGAGAATAAATGAATATGCAGATATTCATGTCAGAAGTTTTACTGTTGAACTAGAAAAGTAAGTTTAAGTTGTTACTGGACCACAATCTGCTTAAAAATTGATATCACAAAACATGCTTGTGTGTACATGTGTTCAATTTATAATTAAAGTGAGGACAGAGACCCCCCCCAGCAGAAGAATGTGAAAACAGTCTTCAAGTTTCAGACTCATTTATCATTCTGCCCAGTGAAGAGCAAACATCTAATACTCTTTTTACACCAAAATGAGTGCATATAATCAGTGTTTTGAATGTGAGTAAACCCACTAAATTAGGTGATTGACTTTTTTTCCTCTGCCAAATGATTTTGCCTGTCTGTTGGGACTGAGACACACATAAGCTGCTAGCTGATGTGCAGAACAATAGAATGGATCCGTCACATCCTGTCCTCCAGTTAGTGCTCCTGTAAAGTGTCTGTGTGAGATACTTTGGTCGGTGATTGTGTTTCAAACCTTATTGAGCGCAGCACACACTCAGTGGGAGTTGTAGCTGCGGTATTTCTGGGCAGGAAAGTAACAATATGACAACAAATATGTGAAAACTTGCCTGTTGACTTGGTCACTGCCGAACAGCGCCACAACCAATAAACTGACTACTGCAGAGTCATTTGAGCTAGGAGTGAAAGCTGATTGTACTTTTCACACTGCCAACAAAACCCAGGTTTTAGCAGTTTTTTTGTAAAAGGGGCTTGAGTGAAATAACAATAAGTAAAGGACATTTTTTGAGTGCAGGGAGACTTGAAATGTAATCATGTGCATGTGAAGAGCTCTTTGACACTGTGGTGGACAATTCTCTCACATAGCATTTACACATTCTAAGACAACACAGCTTTCCTCTGTGGCCCAGGAGAGTAAAACCTGTGACCACTACTCTATATTACCACCTTGAGCACTGGTTTACAAAACATAGCTAGTAATCTTATTAACAACTATATATGGTGTAATTAAATAAAAAATGTGTGACACTGTGTGGTTTACAGGTCATGTCCACTCTGGTACTGTCCTATATACAGATCACTGGACAGAATTAAGTATTTAAAGCCACTACATGTGGGATTTGGACATTTCTTACTTTTGTGCCCCCCAGTGGGAGCAATAAAAGGAGAGAAGAGCACAGGGCAAAGTAGGTTTCCACTCACCATGCACTTTGTTAGGAACACTATACTAATACCAGGTCTGGCTGTCCTATGAAATAATGCACTCACTATCTCAGATCTTTGACCAACTGAATAAATTCATCATAAATATTCCAGATACAAAAACATCTGTACAGGTCACTGCTAACATTGTAATTATCTGACGGATTACCTGAAGAAAACCTTTGTGCTTTCCCTCTCCTCGTGTGTGTATGTAATGTTTTTAAGTTGAGCTAATTGAACTGCTCATCTCTCCCTGCAGACTCTCCTCTGGGTTGGATGACTTTGCTGTGTTGGAGGCAGCCTGTGCCTCTGGCTGCAACCCTCACTGCCACTTCCTGCTTCTCCTTCAGAGCATCTCCTTCAACCACAGCATCCTCCTCGACTTCCTGATCTCTGTGGAGACCTGCTTCCTGGAGTACTTTGTGCGGTACCTGAAGTACCTCAGAGCTGACTGGCAGGGTTTCACTGCAGCGTGTGAAAGAATCAGTGTGTCAGACTGTCATCTCTCACTGCTGGAGTCACTCACTGGCTCATGTGGTGGTGATACAGCTGCACTGACATATATAGGTGAGCCAGATCCAGTCAAAGTCAGCTCCCGTGTCCAGCCCACAGGTGTTAGACCACCAGTGGAAAGGATGGGTTTGGTCTCTGGGCTTCGCCTTGTGGAGTACGATAGTTCTGACGAGTCTGATTCAGGGAACATGGAGGTTTCTGAGGATGAACCAGGGACATCTGTATGTGAGAAAAGCACATGTAATTCCTTCGGTGTGAAGCAGGAGACTACTGGACCCCCAGGATTTACCAGACAGAAACAATATGAGACATCTGACTCTACAGGATTACTGAGTGGACCTGACTCCACACTGGAAAGAAGACCAGAAGGGCTTTCGCTGCCAGTGTCACAGAGTAAGCAAACATCACCTCAGCCAGAACAGGTCCCCTGTGAGACATTCTCCAGAGCAGCTCTCTGTCTGTCAGAGCTCAGACAGGTGGTGACGAGGCTGCAGATGAAGAAACTCTTCCCATACAACCCGTCTTCACTCTTAAAGCTCTTAGCAGAGGTCGAGAACTGTTCCCAGCAATCACATCTGTCACAGTTCAATAAAAGATGAACATGTGTAATATGTCTGTGCTTTATTCTTTTTTAGTGAGGTGGTGTGTCTGTTACATTTTAGGTACATCCAGCATCTCTACAGGGCCAGGCAGTCGGGTAAAGACAAGAATGACCAGGACACGCACGCACGCACACATAACAGAAAAGGGGGAAAATAAAAACACAAAGGGAAAACAATGGCACAATGACGAGGACAGATTTTGCTAATACTTCTAATAGTTAACACAGCAGAGCAGATGTTTGTCAGAAGTTGTCACTTCTATGCCGATGATATTCAGTTAAACATCTCAATTAAGCATCAAACTATAGCAAACTCATCATTTTTAAATAACTTAAACTTCTGTGAAAATTGTGTGGAAGATAATTTCATACAACTCAGTGCTGACAAAACAGATTTTATATTTCTGCTCCAGTCTTCTAAAGTAATGTAGGACCTGGGGTCTCCTTCTGTCCCTGTCTTCCATAAGTGTATGTTGGGACACAGGGACAGGCTGCCACCACAGTAAAACCAAAAAGGAATAAGTGGGTAAATTTTTTAATTTTTAAATTTTTTGATAACCTTAATGATCAGCTAGTTGTTTTGGTCAGATAAGATAAAAAGTCCAGTGCCCCCTACATACTTGTGATAAAGAATAAATGTCACCTTTGTGTTGCTTGTCCAAGTAAGTTAGTTAATGCAACATTTTCTTCATCTCACTGTGGTGTGTCGCTGTAATGGGTTTAGATTCCTGCCCCCTGAGCCCAGAGGGTGAGACACACCCACTGATACCTGAAAAAGAGTTTCTCACCAACTGTCCGTGTCTGGGCAGCTGTGTCACAAATGTGCCAAAGCTGTCCAGTCCTCTACCGCTTTTGGGTGCAGCTTCCATAACATGGCACCATTGGCAGTCTAAGTAATCAGGCCCGGTCTTCTCCCTGCAGCCATGACCAGGACAGACAGAGGTCTCACCTCATCATCCAGAAGGAGGCCATAGCCCTGCCACTGCCTGCTTCTTCATCCACTTAGCTGGTAGCGAGCAAACCTCGGTTTGAGCTCTGCTCTCTCAGCTACCTTGCCAGCTGGTGCTGGTACAAGGCTAGAATAGCCATGCGTTGACCAGCCATCCAAGGATTTTTACAGCTCAGTACATTCTGGTAAGCTCAGCAGCTATCACTTTTCCTGTTTCTTCCTTTGTGGCTCAGTGTCACCAAGACAGACTTGGAGAGGGACACCAAGGGACACCAAGGCCCCTTAAAGTCTTATTCCCAGGTGGCAGTGGTCCACAACCAATCATCTCCTGACCAAGCACACATGCTCCCCATCTACACAGAGCTGATCACCGATGAGCTACCAGACCAGCACCAGATCTTCCAGCACACACCTAAAATATAATCAGGTCTTTGCCTTCTGAGACAGAACCCAGGATGTTGGTTACATCAGATGCATATGACAGGCTTCCCTCCCCCCTACAAGGGTGGAGATGTAGGTGGAGTAGCTGGATGTTTATTTGAAAACACCAGAGCTGTAGCCTTCTTTAGGCTACCTGGCAGGAAAACAATTCCTGCAGGAGGCTGAATGAGTTTGCCGTTGTTTGCGGTGGTGTTTGTATGTGTGTGTGTGTGTGTGTGTGTGTGCGCGCGTGTGCATGCTTGTTTTGTTAAGCCATGGTGTGAGGGGCATTAACTTGTTGTAAAAGACTCAACAGAATAAAGTAAAACTGTGCTTGTGAAACCATATGGCAAAGACTGTGTGCGTTTATAGTGACAGTTTACTTGCTGTTTGGCCAGCTGTGCATTGGAAACAATGGATGTTAGCTGAAAAAAACCTGTGAATTCTGTGTTTGTATTTGACTCACTTGGTTCAACAATTCTAGCTTTGTATATAATATACTGTATATGTGTTGCAATTTGCAGGGAGTTTACTGAGTGGCCAGCCAGAGGGAAAAGTAGACAGCTAAGGGATTTTTATGTTGGCAAGACTAATTCTTCTCATGAGGCCATTTTTGTTCACCAAATTAATAAATGCTGATAAAAAGTAGATTTTTGTCAATATTATTAATGTATAGAGCCCAAATAGCAGTGGTTGGGCTGTTGGCTCCTGAATGTTTCTGATCAGTTGTGAGTTGTTTCAATGTTAGTTCATTTACAAAAAAAGTTCAGTGATTGAGAGTTTCCATTTAGATTTAGTTGGACTTGGACTCTGTCAACATAAGGAGTAAAGAGATGACCATGTAAGTGAAGGAAATGATTAAAAAAAAAAAATCAATCTGAGACATATCAAATGTAGTTGGTTTGTCACAATTAGCAGTTGGGTTCATTCTTCTTATCAGGACATAAGTGTTTTTCATGAAGTTATTGTTTGTTCCTCCAGCAGCAGCCAGTGTCTCATCTCTCTGCACTGCAGGACTGAGAGGTTCAGGAAATCCTTTGTTCCCACTGCCATCAGACTGTTCAACACCTCAGAGAAAGGCAGAGGATCATGGCCTGGACTAAAATCTTAACTGAATACATTAATGAGCAGTTGGCCTACTATTTTGAATTTCCCCAAGTGATTTATAAGGTATCTATCTATCTATCTATCTATCTATCTATCTATCTATCTATTTTATGACAACAGGCACTTAATGACAGGTAAAATGTGTTAAATCATGTTACTTGCTCCACATACATAGGTGGCAGCTTTTCACCTCTTTGCCCCCCTCCTCCCTTGCTGGAGCTACTCCTTGTTCATACCCTGTGCTAGAAATGCGTTATTTACAAATTGCAGCAATGACATTGTTACAGTAGAAACACATTCTAAACCCTGAAGTCTCCTCAAAATGTATAAGCCTAGCAAACTTTCAATCCTCCCTAATCATAACAGTAATGTAAAGTGGTTACAATATGGTGAACCGCTGGCCATGTATTCACTCAGTCTTCTGGATCCATACAATCTCAATGGACAGTCATCAGTTATAAAATAAGCCTACAGTTACTGACGTCACCACCGGGCAACAGTCGGGCAGGAATAGGCAATCATGAATTTATGCCATTTGAAACACTGGTATGCCAGTTTGCCCATATGGTTTGTTATTTGTTGTACTTGAGAGCCAACATTAGATGTTTCTCACCAGCCTAAAAGAAAAGCTGCAAGCTTGAGCTTGTCCAGAGCTGTCTCCAGTGGTGGAAAGCAACACCAAGATTTATGGGTGTTTTACATCACTTCCTTTATTTGCTGTTGAATGTAGTGTCTTGTGGGGAGCGGTCCTTGGGATGGAGCTTCAGCCATCTCTGTGTTTCTGTGTCGCTGGTCTGGAACTGTAGAGTAACTTCAAGCTCTGGAGGAAGCTGTTCCTCTTCATCCTCTTACGTAGGACTGAGGGCAGACTAGACGCTACACTGGCTCACATAGAATCTAGTGTCACAAAGTGGTATTACAAGACGGGACGGGCTGGGGCTAGCTGGTTAGCATGCTACTTTCAGTAGATATCTCTGAAATACAGTAGATGGAGGTCTTGGTCATGACATCATCACTATGGCTCCCTCACATACTGTGGATAGTGTTAGTTCATTTTTGGACATTTTAAACTAAAATTCTGGCCAAATCTTACACATTCACCCTTAACATTATCAGTGTTTCAGGCAGACACAAAGTACTTTACATTTATTTAAGAGAAAGGTAATGCCCAGTAAGAAAGATGAGGTATTTAAAAATGTGCAGGGACCAGATGTTTCTGTGGAGATAATCTGGATGTAACACTAACATATTTATTTTGAGCACTATTATTAATGAGATGATTATGATGAGAACCAGCAGGTGGCAGCAGAGTCACACTGACTCCCAGCAAGAGATTTTTATGTTGCACTCTCTGCCAGAGCTGCTCTCCAAACAAGGGTTGTTTTTTTTTGCCAGATTTTTTTTTTGTCGTGCCTTCCACTGAGATCATATTATATAAATTACAACCCTGAAAAATAACAAGTTTTAGCTGCTGTTATCGTCTGACATACCTTTTCTAAAATTTCAGGTTTGGCTGATTAAATTACTCTGCAGCTCAGCATTCATCATATGCTCTACAGTAATGCAGCATCGTCAGCATAAAGTAAAATACCACGATCAACACAGCATCACTACCTGGTAACATAAGGATCCGTTAAAGCCAAATCCATCCGCTGCAGATTGTGAGTATCTCTCCCTGTTTCTTGTGGACGTGTCAGGTTTCTAGCTCTGAGCTGAGTGATGGATGGAGGAATTAATTGAGAGACTGTGTAAATATCTTTGCCTTAATCCTCCTGAGATCCAACAGAAAGTGGTGAAATCACAAGCAAAGGCCAACACCTTACTAATGAACTTTATGTTGGGCTTTCGTTTCATTTGTCACCTGTCTGTATATGTATATCTTGTGTGTGGTGCAGTACATTTGACTATCAAATGAATAATAAATACAACAGAAGATATGCAAAGAGAGAGAGAGAGAAAGTTTTCTGGTCTTCTGGTTCTATTTCATCCTAATAGGAACTCTCCAGGTCCCTTTCCATGTGGCTGTCATGTTAATCATTAGTTAGGAGTGTCATCAAAGGGTTCTGTTGACTTAGCTTGACGACGCGTACCAGTACATTGTTTGCTCTGTTAGTACACTCACTCACCCCAAACCATACAGGAGCTGACTGTAAACCCACTTAAAGCCAACATACCTGTCTGTTTAGTAGCAATGGTGAGATGAAGCTTCATCAAGCACTGAAGCAGTCCAGCAAAGTGCTTTGAGAAAAGGCTCATTTCTTGACACCTCATGTTAACAGAACAACATCTAATGGCCAGAATGTAAAACAGGCAAATACAAATGTTAGTATATTACAGTATCAGTATCAGTTTAAGGGAAACCATAACTGTGCCTTTATTCTAAGCATATCTTCATATTAATTACTCTAAAAGAAATCAATTATATCCTTGAAAAACATGCCGTTAAATATACTGAAAGCATCTATGTTCAGTTCATTCATGATAGAAATAAGATCAAATTTTTGTCAGACTGGAGAGGTCTTCTTTGGTGGATCCATTGTAAATTCAACCAGTCAATGTCAATCAGTGTTATAAACCAAAAACTATTAAAATTCATGATTTCTCTCAGAGGTCTTACAGCAAATGTCGCAATTGCTCCATAATTCGAACTGACACCAAAAGCAGTGACGTGGTACAGATGAGAAGCGAGGCTTCACATTACATCATCAGTTACTTACTTACTTCTAAAGTGATACATGCAGCGATACACACTTCACCAGAAAAGCTCAGCTGTACGCGACACACACATTTCGAAGCCTCGATGTCTTACATAACATCACTACTGATTAGAGCGGCTTTTGTCCACCAATCTCCACTCAATAATCCATAATGACAAAAGATGTTTTTAAAAAGTCAAATCCAAAAATATTTCATTTGAAATATAAATTCAATACTTTAGAGAAGCCCCTTTAATCAATAATGTGCAGTCATTAATCACCTGAAAACAACACCATGCTACACTGCAACCACACACACCTCTACATACATCACAGTGTTCAGTGTAACAGCATGAAGACACCCACACTGTCAGTGCACCTTCCACCTACCACCTTGCACTTTGCATTTGTTAGTCAAATTTCAACTGAAGGTGCAAAATATGAAAGTGATGGGGCAATGCATGATGTGTACCATCACTGAGTTGGACCTTTTACCTGCTGTTGTGGTAAATAACTGTGTGAGCAGATCTGTTTCCTCTGCATAGTTCTTTCTTACTACCTGGCAAATCTGCCGTAATAATAACAATCCACCAAAGAGCAGGCACACCTGGCTTTTAAAGGAAATGGGAGATGGCGCTCTAGTTTATTGCATGTTGTGCCCAAAACACACCCATGGTTAATTATTAGAGAATCAATTCACTCAGTACAACCCTTTTGAACTGTGACTGTTTCATTTTTCCCACTGTTAAACAAGCAAAAGTGGATTTGGACACGCTCTAAAATTAAATCTACAACTTAACAACTTAATGAAGTGAAGGTGTGCGAGTAATAAGTAATAAGAGAATCATAGTTATTATCAAGAGTTATCAGTCTGGAAGACGTTAGATGAATATTAATCACAATTATTATCTAAAAACATTATAATTGTGTTATAATTATAATAGATTATAATTATAATCAATAAGTAAATCAAGTGACAGTTAAAATTTGAAGCGCTGAGTTGCTGAAAGCAGTTTGAGAGTGAGTTCAAATTCAAGCATTAAAAAGAACTTTAAAGACTAAAACAGATGTTTTTCGAAGTGTAAGCAGTAACAGACGTTGGATAGGTGTGAAGTGTAAAGTGCTCAAAGTAACTAAAGTATCATATGAAGTGTAAGAGCTAAAAGGGTTTGAAATGTCAGAGGAGGTTTCAGAGTAGAGATTAGCGTCACACTGGTGCCAAATGATGAGTCTGATGATGTGTAGGTGTTTAAAGCAGTTGAACTGTCAGTTGAACTCATTTAAGGAGCTGAAGGGTCAGGTGATGTGTAAGCACAGGAAACAGCTGAAGTTTAAAATTTGAGTGTAAAATGACCCATAAGTTGTTTGCAGAAAGCAGCTGATTATGACCCATAGTTTCCCTTCATTCTTAAGTGACATCAACAGGTCTAGTAAGACTTTTCAGTAAATGTCTGAAAAATGAGCGGAGAAACAGGAAGACAATGCCTCCATAAGGGCTCACTGAATGGTTTGACTAGTATGAAAATGTGTGATGATGTGAATCATTTGCTGTGACCTTCACAGTCACCAGCTCTCAACCCAGTCCAACACCCATCAGAGATTGTGCACTGATGTGTTGGACAGCGCTCTGCACCACCATCAAATATCAAATGCGGGAATATCTTTAGGAAGAGTGGTGTTCATCCCTCCAAGAGCTCAGACACTTGGAGAAGCTGATCTGGCAGAACAAAGTGTCCCAACACCTTACAAAGTCAGGTGATGTTGTTATATAGCGACAGAGTCAGTGTAGGGAGGAGGCTGGGGTGGACGGATGGGTTGACCACTTTTCATTTCCTGTTTCAATACTCAATGTTGTTTCTTTTAACCATGATTGTTCTATAACCTTAACCATGTTTTTATTCTTGAACCATGACAACAAAGGTCCTGTAACTTTATCAAAGTACTTATTTGAACCTAAACCATGGTCTTTGCCCAAAGCTAAGTAGTTTTCATGCCTAAACTTCACCAAACCTTTAACATAACATTGTCACAACATATTTATTTTTCATCTATGATTTTTATTCAGTTTATTTGTGGCATTAGGGTTAGGGTTGGACTCTTTTCTAGGTCATATCAGAGGGTAGGGACAAAGGAACTATATGATGGTTTATCTTGGGGGGATATGGCTATATATAAATATAATGTACTGTATATAATGTATTTACTATATACTATATTTTATCAGCACTTTCACTAGTGCTGATAAAATATAGTACATACTGCATGCCAGTATATTTATTAACTATAATAGCCAATCAGTAGACAGTTTTTAAAAGTCAACATAATGTCCCTGTTGCCTCTTCTGTCCCTGGAAGGTTTGTTTTGTGGGAGAGCTTGCTTTTGTACTTTATCAAGAACACAGTACAAACAAGGTTATTTGATCCCCTGAGGGCAGGCAGAGAAAAAAAAAAACGTTGTGTGTTGTGACAATCCGTTAGCCTACCTCTACTTCCTGGAGAGGAGGAAAAAAAAACCTTTCCCAGGTAATTGTGGCCGGACTGGGTGTGACCCTAAAGAATGTCAAACAAAGAGAGTGGCTGGCTTGCTTGTCATAGTGGGGGAATAGAGGATTTTACCAGCCGTGTTCACTTGTCGTAGCAAACACAGCTGTCAGCTGGTGTGGAAACAACAGCCCTTACCTGCTCTATCTGGTGGCACTGACTGTGGAAAGGTAAGCTGGTGTTTTCCTGTGACCTTGGGCTGTGATTGGTGAGGTCTCTGCTTGTTTTTATGTGAGTAACAGTTTCTGTTCTGGTGTAGAATTATCTCTGTGTTTAAGTTAGAGGTACAAAGCTGCCAGCAGCTGTTGAGGAGAGCTGGTCTGAGGAGATCCCACAGATAGTGAAGTTTGCTGTCAGGTTGTTGGAGCTTGTTCGTGGCTGAGTTGGAAATGATAAAGTCCCTGTTCTTAGAAAGATCAACATAAAGATCCTGTGAGATCCAAGCTGTGTGTGGTCTGCCCACTTGAAATCAGAAGGTTTGGGCTAAGATAAGTTGTGGGGGGTTGAGATGTTTGAGAACTGTTTGCTGTCTCAGTTTGACAGTTGCTGTACTGCTGGGTAACCTTTGTAGGGCCAGCAGCTGTGTAAAGGTGGAATGACGAGAACCTTGACTGGAGGCAAATCTCCTTTCACGTCACTTGAAGCAACAAAGAAACAACAGCAAACGGACAAGTGAAGTGCAGTAAATGGTTGTTTAACTGTGTCGTGAAATCCTGATGTCATGAAAAACAGGCCTTTGAGCTCTGAGTTTCTTCTTAATTAGTACTTTACTTGAATATTTCCACTAAGTGAGACTTTTGTTTTTTTTCTATTCTTTAATTTCACTGGAAAATAATATACTTTTTAAATTCAAATTTTGTGTTGATATTTATTAAAGGTACACTCTTTTTCACTTGACTTTTTTTTTATTTGTGAAACAACAAATCAAGAAGTGACATGGAAGACATTATGACTGAGAGAGCATATAAAACATGAAACATAATAGACAGACAGTTGACATAACTAGGGGTGAAGGCTGGGGTTACTAGGGGTGTAACTGTATAACTGCAGAGTATGTTGTGGGTAGTGTGTTTTGTATGGTGAGACGTGTTAGTAAAAGTAAAAGTACACTTTCTGATTTTGTGCCCAAACCAGCTCACTGTTGATGTTTTGAGTCAGCTAGAGGAGAAGTCAGACACACAGTTCAACATGCAGGCTGAACATGTTTTGTCAGCCACATCACTGAATGAATTCCCAGAGGGTTTCAGTTAAATGCTTATACAGTATTATGGCAACAGAAATACCTTCATCAGGATGAGCTACAGCTGAAAACTGTCCAACCCGCAGTGAGATTGTGAAGAAGCCAGGACCACAGGCAATCACTAAGTGCAACAAGTTAAAGGTCCAATATTTGACTCTTTTCCGGTGTTTTATTTTAAAGTGATTCAATCCATCAGAATATATATTTGTGGTTGTAAGAACCAAAAATCATTTCAGTGTAGTTTTACATCTCCTCTCTCTCTCTGGAGCTCCAGTAACAACAAGTTGCTGACTGTTTTCTGAGTTATCTAATAAAAATATAGCAGATTTCAGGTTAACACCAAACCCTGCAAGGATGGGCGGTTGGTCATGGTGGGTCCAGGTGGGCCCAGGTGGGCAGGGCTTGGGGCGTGGCTGAGAGCAGTGACTGCTTTGTTGTGACATCACAAAGTTCCTGAAGTCCTGACGGGTGGTTTTAAGGCTCAGTTTCTGAATACAGGCTGTGTGCATTTCTCTGTGGACTGAGGCTTTGATACTTTTAATAAAGAACCTAGACCTGCTTTATAATCAAAAACACATGGACATCTACCTCTGTACTATATTGGACCTTTAAAGTTGATGATGTTCTAGTGTGGTCAGTGATAAACACAGCAGCACTGACATTGCTATGAAAGACTGTTGCTGGGCTGAATAAGCTGATGCTGACAGACTCTGACATTAACATGTTTCCTGAGAGGAAAGAAACTCAAACATCCTATGACAACTTGAACTGAACAAATCCTCCACATATTACATTTATAATGAGAAACCATCTCTGAATGCACCAGCCTACAGATTGTATGGGATTCTCTGTTTTTCTGTCATCCGTCAGCTCTAATGAGCCCTCTATTGTAGTTATAGAACAGAGCAACAGCTGGCTCTGAGAGACAGTAACATGATTCAGCTCAGGCATCATGAACACAACATTCTGTAAGAGCCCCAGCCCACCAGGGAAAAACATAGTTCAAGTGTAAGGAATGTATTATATGTTTTGTCACTTTGACATAGCAAGTCATAATAACACCTCAACATCTTATAGACTTAACAGTTTACAGAACCAGTCCCCATCAGTACATGGTATCTGTGAGTCTCAGAATGTGGCTGCTATTGCATAATTGACCCAAGACAAGAGGAACATGATTGAAATTCCACAAATAACAAATTCAAAATATCTTCAAATTTACATTTGTAGTAAAGTATAAATAAATAAATATTTAGTTTAGCCTTGGAACATAACCTTAGTCCACATTTTGTCATGTGGTTCATGTCATATGTATAGTGAAGGATGGTGAGTTTTTTTAACTTGGCCTCCAGAGCAGGTTGATAAACCAATGAATAGACTTCATGTCAGCCTCAGCTAGCCAACTGCCTGTGTGTTAATTCCCAACAGAACACACACGCACACACACACACACACACACACACACACACACAAACACACACACACATACATGTCACACACATTGACTCCATTATTAATTGCTTTGTGATGCTAGGCTGCAACCCAGGCTTTCATCATCAGTTTTTTGCTGTTTTTTTTCTCCCTCCCCTCTCTTTGTCTTTCTGTGTGTGTGTGTGTGTGTGTGTGTGTGTGTGTGTGTGTGTGTGTATATATATATATATGAAAGAGAGAGAGAGAGAGAGCCCTCTCTCTCTCTCTCTCTCTCTCTCTCTCTCTCTCTCTTAAAAGGCGTGGAAGCTGATCTTGAGAATAAGGGAGGGATTGCTGTCAATATTTGTTTAGGAAATAAACCTTCAGGCAGAGTACAGTAACTGTAGCATGACTACAGTCGGCTGATTGTAGCCTCTTCCTGGAACTTACCCCTTACCTCTGTCTGTTGTAATACATTTTTAATAACTAAAGGGTATTTTGGAGTGCATTGCTAGTGTGCACTGTTTGACAAAGAGTATGAAAATGTCACAGCTTCAAACTTTAAGCCCACGATGTGCAGGTGCCTGGTATGGCAGCCACATATTTCATCTTTGGCATCAGTGTTACACATTTTACTTCTGTTATACTTTAATTTGCCTTCTGTTCTTGTATATATATTTTCTTTATATGCAGATTGAATGAATGAAAACTTAAATTTGGCACAAATAAGTACAGACACTGAAAGGGACAGTTGCACAAAACACTTTAAATTAAGATTTTTCATAAAATCTGTGTTAAGGTTTCCACTTAAGTCCTCTCTTTAAGATCTCCTTAAAATATTCACATAAGACTTTCTCCTTATTTTAGTCATATACTCCCCATCAAGACCATATGAGGATGAGATAGCAGTGTACTTCTTTAATGTTATATTATGGTCCCCAAAAGTGATTACAGGTATCACAAGAGCGAATGGCAGCAAATCAGTGGTCTCCATGGAAACAGTACAATTTTACCACTGTAAAATCTCTTTGGTAATCTCTAAAGTAACATCTAAGGAGAAATTAAACCTTAAGTATTATACTTAAGTAGAAACCTTGAGTGTTTTTAGGCAGCCAGCCCCTGATTCCTTGGCTATCCATGGTTCATTACCTCTATGTATATAAGTGTTTGTAAATTGTCAGTCATGTCATAATCCCATCTTTATGGATATTACAGACAGTGCTCTGTGTTCATTGGTTATGAGTATATGATAACTTACCCCTCCTTCTGTTTGTAGGACCTGGTGGCTCTGTGAGGGTGGAGGGATGTTTAACACGCTGTATGAGTGGTTCTGGTGGGACAGAATCTGGCTGCCAGTGAACCTGACATGGGCTGACCTGGTGGACAGGGAGGGCCGGGTCTATGCCAAAGCCTCACATCTCTATGTCACTGTCCCCTACGCCTTGGTCTTCTTACTCATCAGATACCTGTTTGAAAGGTAAGGTCCACGTGCACCTACTCCCCCGTGTGGTTGTACAGTACCGACAGAACACCAGTCAGTGCTTGTACATCACGTGTGTGTGAATCCAAAATCTGATATATCTTATCCCTCTGTTTGAGATTGCTAAAAACTACTTCTTCAGGTTTTTAAGGATCAGTTCAGGCACCTCAGAGAACCTGGTCAAGTTTAGGGAGTGACGATATTTGTCTTTGTTAAATATTTCAAAAGTTAAGTCAACACTGAGCAGCAACAGAACGTGTTCACTTTTTCAATATTTAACCAAACTACATATTTTAACTTACTTTAAAGTGACTCTATATAACCACTGATAAATGGCAGCCACAACTGACAATTACAAGACAATGGCCAATTCTCAAACTCAGTGTAATAGTCTGGATAATTATGTCTATTACACATCAACTCTGTAAAGTTTCATTTTGTCACCATGAGCTAGTGGTCATAACAGACCAAGTAATGCTGGAGCAGTTTTTTATACATAATCTATGATTACTACAGAAATTAGCAGCCCTTCTACAAATCATGTATATTTCACATTTGTGAACACAGATAGTTATTTTTGAATGAGACACTGGTTTCTACTCATTTCTGTATGAATAATTTATTAGACTCTTAAAAAACTTGCTTATGTAATCCATTCTGAATTAGTTATTGCTAAGGGGAGATTATCTTCATCAAGTGATTCAGTTTATGTGCAGAATGGTTTGAAACTGCACACTGCATCTCCTCTTAATAAAGTCATGTACGCTTGGAATATTGCAGA
The DNA here is from genome assembly GCF_046630095.1 of Trachinotus anak. NCBI lineage: Eukaryota > Metazoa > Chordata > Actinopteri > Carangiformes > Carangidae > Trachinotus > Trachinotus anak. Next base: position 938,931 of record NW_027273862.1, on the reverse strand, counting down.
TTTCTAAAACTCATGACAATGATAATGACTAATTTTGTATAGGTACAGGAGTTTGTGTGTAATCAGCTAAAGCATACAAAACCACTGTGATGGTCCTTCACTGTAAAATATGGTGTGCAATATATTATAATAAGGATTATAGTAAATAGTAAATTTTCTTATTCATTGATTGATCATGCTCTATGTACATGTGCTTGGTAAAACTACATCTTAGTCACTGTGTGTGTCTGTCTGTCTCTATTGACACTGTGAGCATTGAACCCTGTGTGTATTTGCTGTCTTCCAGGTGGATAGCAACACCACTTGCAGTCTCTGCTGGGATCAGGCAGCAAGTCCAGTTGAAGCCAGAGGACAACCCCATCCTGGAGCTCTACTACACAACTCGGTGTAGAAATCCTGCACAGGTAAACAGTCAGCTGTCAAGTCCCACTCAGATATCTGTTCTGTGATTAATGTGACAATTTAAATATCAATGAAAAATCTAAACTGCAATATGTATGTCTCAGTGCTGCAGTGGAAATGGAGGTGAGGAGGCCTTCAGCTTCTCTGTCTGATAGAGAAAATCTCTGTCTGTTTTATAACCTGGCTCTTATTTTCATGGCTTTTCCCAGTAGTATGATAACACATATGATATGATATAGTCAGTTTTATTGCTGACAGCTGCACACCTGTCACCTGTGCTGCCACACAGATGCCACGGGAACCAAATGAGCCATCAGTTGTCTGTTATGCCCCAAGTATTACAGAGTAACTAACTGCTTCAAGCTTGAGCTCAGAACACAACACAATGTCCATTTTGGGCTCATTGTCTTTGGGTTTCCACCTGGAGCTTGTGTTATTGAAATGTAATGAAAATGTCCAGATCATAACTGACAGAATAGGCAGCCAAACAAAAACATTTCACAAATTGTGTTGTATTTTTGTTGAAGCTGTGACAAACTTCAACTTAAAACAGAGTTATGGAGGACTTTAATGGTTTCAGGACTCTGAAGCTCACCTGGTTTTGCCCATGTCTGATTGATTAATACATTTATTTTAATATTATGTCTGTGTTCTCCTGTTTTAAGGTCAAATATGGTGTCCCACAGGGATCGGTACCTGGTCCACTTTTGCAGCCTCCTCATTACAAAAACTATAAAATAAATCTGTCATCATCTAACCGAAAATTACCTCCTAGCTTTTGAAACAGCCTTTCATAAATCCATGGTTTGATGTGAAAAAGCTTAAATTCAGTGCCAAATGCGCAGATCCAGCCAGACATACAACAGTTGTCAGCATGAACCATGATGGCTGCACAACTTCTCAACTGCATGACAAGAATTTTACCAAATCTGCTTTATGTCATTTAAGTGACATTGCTCAGATCTGTCTCATTTTTTATACAAGGGTGAAATCCCTGTACATGGTTTATAACATCCAGGATCAAGTACTGCAATGTGCCTCTGCTTGTTTGCACACATGTTCATATGTGTGTGTCTATGTGTGTCCTCTCACTTCCAGGCTGACATTGATGGGCTGTCTAAGAAAAGCAGTTTGTCAGTGAGACAAGTTGAGCGCTGGTTCAGAAGAAGGCGAAGTCAGGACCGTCCTGGAGTCCTGAAGAAGTTCAGAGAGGCCAGGTCAGTCTGTGTGTGTGTGTGTGAGTGTGTGTGTGAGTGTTTACTATGATGATAATAATGGTTGTCCTCCAAGAGCTACAGTCTACGTGTGTCTCTGCTTCCTACAGTTGGAGGTTTGTCTTCTACCTGGCGGCATTCATCGGAGGAATAGCAGCACTGTATGATGTGAGTATCCCTGACCCAGTGGAGTCCATCTCAGTCTGGTTAGATTTGAAATCTTTCAAGCTTTACTCCTCACTACTCTGACTCTTTTACTGAGCAGGATTACGACATTTCAAGTGAACAGTAACATTTTCTCTCCATGTTCCTGCAGAAGGAGTGGTTCTATGACACCCGGGAAGTATGGACAGGTTTTCCAAAGCAGGTCTGTACACATTTCCTATACACCTCAATCATCATATCAACACCAGAAATGTACTTAATCCTTTTATAATGCCTTTGACCTTTGACCTTGGAGTCCTGACATAAAATCTCATCAGAGGGAACACTTCATGCTGAATCAGTTACAGTTAAACACTGGAGAACATCGGATCAAAGTTGTTGCTCCGTAGTGTTAATCAATTATCTTGAACTGCCTCATCTGATTTGCAGAAAAAACTCAGGAAACTTTCACTGAAATACAAGACGAGCATAAACACATCAGTGCATGATTTATTAGATCTATTATGTCTTTTTCCCACAAGCAATGGAGTAAGCAATTTCATGCCACAATAAGCTGAAACTGCACTGTATAGTAGCATTGTACACCAGTCTGTCTACCAAAGCACAAGCAGGTTTGTTAGGAGCCAGATGGGTGCAAGCCAGAATCTGACTGCAGGAGTGTTATCACTGCAAAATTAGAGGCAGTTCTTCATCACAAATATAAAGTAACTGTACACACAATAACAGAGGTTTGATACAACACTCTCATTTTTCTTACTTTAAATTCTGACCATGGAAATTATTTCATGACCTTCTGGACAGTGTGAGTGACAGAAATCCCAACTCAGAGGTCCACTTCCTGCTTTTTCAGAGCATCCATATCTCACAGTGAATGGAGCTCAGTCATATGACATTAGTATGGAACCTCAGGCATGTTGTCACAACAGGTCACCATATACAGGGGGAGATAGTAATCCCTGAGTACAAAGCAGTTCCCTTAATTTGCACACACATTTCCCCCAGATGTATCTCTTAGTCCCTCCCATGTAAGACATGAGGGGAGATGCAAGGAAAGGATTCAAGGAGAGAGGACACATGAGAAATCAGACATCCTTTCTTTTGAACTGCACTGCTGGATCACAACTGGATGAGCCATCAGTGAGCTGATATGCAACGTCCAAATACTAAGAAAGGCACACAGTTACCTGTGGCGGTGCAGAGTATGTTTCCTTTTAAGATAAACTGTTGGTCAAACATCAGCACATTCATAGCAAAACCACACAGTGTATTAATAGACCCCACTATACAGAAACTGAACGCACACAGGCTATTTCTACTGACATATGCATTTATTTTATTATATTGTTTATGAATTTGTTCTATAATAATAATAGTTATGATGAGTCTTTTAATTTGTAGAAAGTATTTATTAACCCAAATACTTTAGGGAAAGCGAAAATTAGGTAAATATATTTCACATTAAACTATATTGTTGCACCACAGAGACAGTTTCTGGTTTCAGTTTGGATGTGTCTCCGCTGTAAGTGCCTGACGCCATTAAAATTATATACAGTATACTAAAGTTTGAGTATCGGAATGATTTTCTCTGTTATTAAAACGCAAAGAAAAGCAGGAATCGCAAGCCAACAAACCTGAACGTCTAGAATATGAGCTACAGAGAGCTACAATATGAAAGGCCAAGAAATGTGATTTGCTTTTGATTTGTGTTTCTTATTTTTCTTTGCGTTTCTCAGTTTCTCTTTGAGTTTAGTGTCACATCACTTAATGCATCAGATGAGATCTCCAATAGATCAATAAATATTCAGTGTATTTCTTTTATAATATATTCAGACTATAATATAGTCAGAATATGCTCTTTGTGGGAACTGTTGGGTTTATTCTGTAACAAAGTAAGGTCTTGACCTGACCCTGTAAAGTGCCTTGAGATAATGTATATTATGATTTGGCGCTATACAAATAAAATTGAATTGAATTGAATTGAATTAAAGTAGTGAAGCCCTCACATTTAGAAACAGTGTGTCCTCTGGTCATTGACTGTGACCGCAGCTATCAGGATGACTGATTAAGTCTTCATTACCAATATAATTTTGCTGTTACCAATTGCAGCAGTAGTCGTCTCAGTAAATATGATTTAACAACCTCTCTTCTCTGTAAAACCTGATAACTGTCACTTTGAGTGGAGGTGAAATAACCTCTACATCTTTATAGAATTAAAGCTGTATAGATTTCATCAGTCTTGGAATATAAATGATTTATATACTGGCTGCAGTTCTATTCACAATGGACCTTCATTACAATTACTATGATGTCATTCAGTATATATGATCCCATGGCTTCACTATCAGGTTGAACTTGCCTTTGAAAAATGAAATGGAGTGGGAGTGAACAACAGACTCTTCTACAGTTCCTTCCCTCCAGCTGAAGGGGTGAGGACAAAGAGCACAGCCTTTAGGGACAAACCCTCTGTCTGTGTGACTGAGCTTTACTGTAGCTTCATGTTACACGTTGTCCATCTCTGTCTGACTGTCTCTGTTCCCGTGTCTCTTTCTGTCTGCAGTCCATGCTGGAGTCTCAGTACTGGTACTACATCTTGGAGATGAGCTTCTATGGCTCCCTTCTCTTCAGCATTACCTTTGATGTCAAGAGAAAGGTGAGTAGAGGTTGTTCAACTTGGTTGACTCTCTTAACCCCTGATGTACAGTTTCCCTGCTTGCTTTTGCTTTTCCTTGCTTGTATTCTCATAGTTGGAGTACTCAAAATAAATAAATTCAAAGAGCTGACTTTAGTCAAGTAAAGCATTATCAAAATAAAAAGAGCAGAATAAGTTAGGAGGACATGTAGCTAAAGCTTATATATAACATTTACAGGTCCATCCAGTCTAAAGGTAGATGTCCATGTGTTTGTGATTATAAAGCAGGTCTAGGTTCTATATTAATACTGTGAAAGTATCAAAGCCTCAGTCCACAGAGAAATGCACACAGCCTGTATTCAGAAACTGAGTGGGAGTAATCACTACTAGCAGTTTCATCATCTTGTTGGGCCTGTTGTCAGACTTTGATACAGTGCACCACCAAATCCTCCTTTCCCCGTCCACAGTCTCAGGTACAGTGCTACTCTGGGTTGAGTCCTGACTCAAGGGGCAATCAATCACAGTTGTATGGCAAGCAATAGAGTCCAAATGTAATTCTCTAAAGGATTAATGCTTGGTCTCCCTCATGTCTCAATATACACCACCTCCCTTGGTTTCAGTATCAATTCTTGTGGTTTGTCCATCCGTCCTTCCTGCCAGATTTGACTGTCTCAGCACAGATTCCGTGCTTCTCAGTGACGCCACCTTTAATTCAATCTCCCAAAGACTGAATGTTTGGTGATCCCACACAGTCCTGCTGTTCATCACAGCATGAGTAACAAGGCCTTGGAGAAATCTTGGCATCTTGAATAACGACCAACTAGCTTACACTGAACATGTTTCATCCGTCACTCATAACAAACCACATTAAGGCCAGATACTCAAACTCCTGAGAGCTACCTAACCCAATTCAGTCAGCAAATTCCTCTGTCTTCAAAGATCACTTGAAGACCTACTATGTCCTTGCTGAAAACAAGCTCCCTGGAGGATGAGCCTTTCTGATTTCTGTGACACCCTTACCTTTCCTCCAGCACCTCCCGCAGGACAAACAGATTTAGCCCCACTAATGGTAAAACCATGTGGTCATGGTGAATCACCAGTATGATTTTTTCTTATTCCAACTGTTTCATTCTGATAAGTGTAAGTAGTGTAAGTTGTAGTGGTGCTATTAAGACCTCAGTTTAGTAGTCTGGTAGAGATCACATGTATTCTCTGTGTTAACTGACTGATGTCATTTTATTTTTTTCCTCTTTCAGGACTTTAAGGAGCAAATCGTCCACCACCTGGCCACACTTGTCCTTTTATCATTTTCCTGGTGTGTCAACTACATTCGTATCGGGACGCTGGTCATGCTCGTCCACGATGCCTCTGATGTTTTACTGGAGGTCAGTCACAGCCACGCGAGGGTTTAAACAGCTTTCTCACCTGATGGCAGGCTGATACTGGATGAACCTGCAAAACCCCTGATCATATTCAGTGCCAACATTTTTTCTTTCTACAGTAACAGTGATTGAAAACAAGAGTATGGAAGATGATACCAAACAGAACTTGTATTGCTTTGTCTTCTTTTAGCAGCATCTGGTTTCACAAGTCCCAGGTTGATACCAGAGGCATTCCATCGTATTTGAGATACATTAGCAGGATTATAAACCCTGTGTTAATGCATTCAAATCATTTCACAGGTGAATTTGTAGCATCTTAACATGTTTACAGCTGGGACCAGTTTGGCAATATCACCTCTTCAGTTTTTGCAGGGGTTCACATAACTTCTACTTTAGCCTCTACTTAAACATAATTATTAGTATTAGTAGTAAATCAGATGTATGAGAGTAGAATGTCTGCCAAATGTAGCCATATACAACTCACCCACACCAAATGTCTATTAAATAATGTGATAGATACCTACTGTACCTCTGCATTACCATGGAGGCACATCAACACAACCATGTAAAAACCACTAAGACCACAACATATTCAATCTTGGCCTCTCTGTTAAAAGGCAGCGGAAGCAGTAATGCTAACAGTAGGTATTTAAGGCCATACACCGAAAGGGGTTCACCCCTGTATTACTGAAGCTGTGCTGTGTCTACATGTTTAGGCATACATGTTTTCACTACATAAAGGACACACCACTTCCTGCACTGGACATAAACTGTGTTCATTTCAGTGGATACCTGGCCAGTTAAGATTAAACCACGATGCCATTAAAGGTTTATACTATATTGAATATGATATACTGCAGAAAATGGGCTTTAATTTAGTGAAAACCAGCTCTGTGTTTTTGGATGTGGTTGATTAACAGCACAACTCCTTTTTTCTTTTAGTCTGCCAAACTGTTCAACTACGCCAAATGGGAGAAAACCTGCAAAGCTCTCTTTGTTCTGTTTGCCATCGTGTTTATGGTAACACGACTGATCATCTTTCCATTTTGGTAAGCTGAGTAAGCTGTGTGTGTTTGAGTGACTCTGCATTTGTATTTATAGGTAAGGATAAATATGTTAAATGACAATTAGCAGTGGGATATTTAAATCTCTTTTTATTATTCTGTTGGATTTTGACATTTAGACTTTAGATTTAATACTTTTTACTTACAAACTGAGGAATATATTTGTATTGCTGATGCCACATTTTAGTATTCTGCACATCAGACCTTTTCATCATCATTACTTTATAATTCACTTTTCTGTTTCTTGTTTTTATGATCAAGTAAAGTGGAATAACAATAAATTAAATCTACAGTCATATTAGGCTTAGTAGTTTGTTTGTACACATACTGTAGTTACTGTTACTGGAGTCAATGGTTCCCACTGGCAGAAATGTTTATGTGTATTCTGGTTCTTGTGAAATGCTAAAAAACACAATGCTGCTTTACTCAAATGTTGTTCATCACAGCATGATTTTTATGAGGATCCCTGCTGCTTTATTGCTACCTTACTGGTGGCATTTCAAAATACAGTGTAGTAAAAAACAGTCGTCAGTTTATTAGGTCTGCCGAGCCAAAACAAATGCAGTCTGATCCAACAGGCCTGTGGAGGTCATAATGTTCAGTGTGTGTTGAATCAGCGTTATGGTCATTTCTCCGGCTGCAGTTTGTGTTGATGGTGAATTTTATTGTGTTGTACTGAGAAATGTTTCCAGTCTTTGTCTGTCCTTATCTATATTAATAAGGGCAGATTAACAAACTAGTAAGTAGAGACGCACCGATTGATCGGCTGGTGATTGTAAAAAAGTGGTGGGGGCTGGATATTAGAGGTTTTCAACTTATTGTGTTCCTCCTGTGTTTCAGGCTGATCCACTGTACCTGGGTTTACCCCATCCAGCACTACCCCGCCTTCTTTGGCTACTACTTCTTCAATGTGATGTTGGTGGTCCTCCTCTGTCTGCACATGTTCTGGGCCTACCTCATTCTCTGCATGATCAGGAAATTCATCTTTGGCACAGTAAGTCTGCTCAGTATGGATCATATATCAATAACTGCAAATCCTGTGCAGTCTAGTAAGGACATTGACATCATAAGACATGATTTCATTTAGGCTGAATGGCAGATCATGAACATAACCCCCGCAGAACATAGCCCCAGGCAGGTCATGAACATGAACTAGTTCATTTTGATCTGTGTGTGCTGAACTCAGAGCCAGCTCTTGTGAAGTGTGAACTTGAACAGCACTGATGATGTCGCCATTTTCCCATATTTCACCCATTAACTGGTTGACGACATGTGACCATAACTGATAGAAATGATGGACGACTCTACAAAAATAACACCCAAATTGTAATGAACAATAATTATTCTTAAAACCTGTTGTTTGGAGTGATCACAATAACTGTTCCTTTCACAATATGTATCATGTACACTGGACAAAAATGCAGCACTTTTATTTTTACTCCCATGTTGAGTTAACATAAGCGATGTCAGATTTTTCCTACACACACAAAAGGTTTATTTCGATTTCGATTTTGCTCACAAATGGGTTTAAATCTGTTAGTGAGCATTTCTTTGCCAAGTTAATCCATCCACTTGACAGGTGTGGCTGATCAGATGCTGATTACACAGCACGATTATTGCACAGGCGTGGCTGGGGCTGGTCACAGTTAAAGTCCTCTTTAAAATGTGCAGATGCCACAGATGTTGTATGCTTTGAGAGAGCGTGCAACATGAGAAACATCCCAGGTCCTGCATGTCCTGCATACTCACCAGACATGTCACCCACTGAGCACGTTTGGGATGCTCTCGATCTGCGTGTGTGACAGCGTGATCCACTTCCTGCCAATATCCAGAGCCACTGAAGAGGAGGCAGCCAACAATCAAGACCTTGATCACCTCTGAGGAGAAGATGTGCATGAGGAAAATCGTGGTCGCACCAGATACTGACTCGTTTTAAGATCTACAACCCCTCTAAAAATATGCACGCCTGTAGCCCAAGGCACACCTGTGTAGTAACCATGCTGTGTAATCTGCATCTTGATGCCACACCTGTCAGGTGGATGAATGATCTTGACAAATGTGAAAGGCTCACTGACAGATTCAAACTCATTTGTGAACAACCCGTGGAGAGAGACACCTTACATGTGCTTAGACAACGTTTTATGTCTTTAATGTCAGCTCATGAAAAATGGGAGCAAAAGCAAAAGCACAGTAAATGATGGTGTGACCAGTGCAGCAGAATAACCTGCCTCTTGTATATGGTCTCAGCACTGAGCAGACTCACCTCATTCTGTCCATGTGTCTGTCGCTCTGTTACAAACAGTTCACTTAGCTACCGGTAGAAAATATCTAACATTACTATAACACTGATACACACTCACTGTGTGACTATGGGACATTTCATACTAACAGTTGCTATTAACACATAATTATTCCTGACTTAGTGAGAAAAAACCTGTTTATGATGGAACAGCACACCAGAGAGAAGTATGACTGCAAACACAATGAACAGAAAGCAGGAAATAAAAACGTTCATTGAACCCAGAGCTCCAGGTCATTGTTCTCTGCTGCAGCTCAGGTTCCCAGTCTGCTTTCAGGGGGACGTTTTGTTCTCTTTGCCTTTGGCTGCTGGCTCCACCACTTGATTGTTGTATTTGCTCAACACCCTCTCTCTCTTCCTCTGTGTTACCCTTTTTCCACCCCTCCCCTCATATCTACTTTCTTTTTCTGCTTCTCTTATGTCACAGCTGACCAGAGATGAGAGAAGTGACAATGAAGAGGAAGAGGAGGAGGAAGAGAACAGCACAACAGAGGATGAAGGTGCAGAACAGCACAAGGTCAGCAATGGACTAGCAGTCGATGAGAAGGAGGACAAGAACGGCTGCTTTGGATGTTTGTCTCCACCAGAGAACATCTGCCGGTCAAAGACTGTGTACTGACTCGTGCTCAGTGTGTTCAGTGGAGCTGAGGAGAAACAGAACAGTGGGAAATACATTTCATCCAATATGGACTGAAAAATAAGAAAAAACATAATTTATTCCTTCAGATGCTGGAACACGACCTAACCCAAATAAACTCTGCTGCTCTCACGAGACTTTGAACTGTGCACGTGTACAGGCAGAGACTTGAGATGTTATTGGCTCTCTGTTTCTCCACAGCGTCAGAGGCAGCACATCACTCGACAGCCCAGCAGGTCAATTGAAACAGACAAGCAAACAAAATACAAACCCACATCTAATTTGTGGTGCAGAGCCGGCATGCTGTGGAAGCAGCTTCTCTTCACTGTTTCATCCATCAAGACCTGCTGGCTGTTGTATCAACCCTCTACTGGCCTGCACCTCTTATTTCTGGTCACAGGGAGACAAATGGGATCTAGATCACGTTAGGGTGCCACCCCTCGTGTATGTACCCTGCACCAACACTGGTAAAAATCCAGCCTTGGAATACAGGCTGTCTTTTTTTTTAAACTAACTAATATAGAGTTCCATAGGGATGACATATTTCTGTAGGCCAACCTGAATGTTAGTGTCACCCTGGCCAGAAAGCCAATGGTATTTTTATATGTGCTTTTGGATTACTGCAGAAAATAAACACTGTGACAAACAATAGTTTATGATACTGACAGGTTTTGTTCAGCAGTATAATCTTCGTAATGACACCACTTACAAATACAATCATGTTAGGCTATAAATGAACTAAACCACAGTCACATGACTTCAACTTCACCCACCACTAAACTTCCAACTTCCAACAAAGTTAGCAACAGTTTGCATAAACGTGAGTGTAAGAGCAGTTCGGCATGATGACATTTAGTCATCTAACCAAAAATCCATTCAAAAAAACCCAGAGAGCTCAGGATTGAGGGAACAGGAAGTGCTACAATGCTAACTAATTAAATAAACTAATTTCCAAGTTTTAGGACTCATTCCTGCAGCACTCCATTGCTGTTTATTTAATGTGTCTATTTTTATCAATCTTTAATGTAGACGTGTTCAGTACATGTACAAATGAATCTCTGTCAACAAATCTTCACACTGGTCTGTACACTGAATCGTCACCGTCACTGACCAATCAGCATCTTAGCAGTGGGGCTCCTCACTGGTGACTGAGGGCGCTGCGGTCAGATCAGGGATGTTACTAATGAAAAGCTTGTTAATATAATGCAATAGCCACAGAAACAATCAGAGTCTGACTCTGTGCTGACCTATGTTGACAGTTATGTGTTCACTTCCTGCTGCGTGACTGAATAGTGATGCATTCACTTACTGAAGGGAATACTAAAGTGTATTTAAATGATGTGTTCACTTCTTCACGTATTTACTGAAGTGCATTCAAATGAAAGGAAAAACAAACAACATAGTCACTGACTATGAATCCTTGAACTGAACTGAATGAAGTGTTTCGAATCAGCACAGTGATTTGTGATTTCCAGCTTAACTTTAACATCATTACCCACCAAGTCCTAGACCTACGCAGACCTAACGTTATGGCCAGAAAGAAAAAAAGACATATGACTGGAAAAATGACTTCAGAAGAGAGCTCTGATTATTTTTATGGATATGGCTGAAACCATGTTCTGATGACACTGGCACCCACGCTGCCCCACCTGTCAATTTTCATGACATGTTCATGTTTTTTTTTCTGTGCACAACAATCTAAGTAAAGAAAAACTGAATGACAGATTTCAGTGAGCTGCAGAAATGAGTGGATGAGAAGCTCACCTGGATGTGACACCATGACATTGGCTCTCTATACAATCTAAAAGGGATTCTGGGAAAGGTAGAAATTTAAATTGATGTCAACCAGTCAATGTACAAGACCATCCTCGTAAGAATGAAAGCAGCAACCATGTAATAAGTTCTCCTAAACAAAACATTCAAATGATGAAGCCCAGTCCTTATGAATTATGACAGGAGCAAAACAGGAAGTCAGGTGATGTCATTATTGCTGGATACGGTCCACGTAGGGAGGAGGCTGGAGAGGATGAGTAGATCAACAAAAACATCACACTTTAACTCAGAAATCGGCTGTTTGTTTTCCGTTTTGATGATGAAATCCCATAACAAGAGCAAAGTAGTAACATTAACCCAATCCACAATGTTTTCTAAACCTGAGCAAAGGTATTTTAGCCCAAACCACCATCCATCCTTGAACCTAACTAAATCTTAACTATAGCCAGAGGTGCAGTGGTGTGTAGACACAGGTATATACCCACCTCTGGGCAGGGGATTTAGTGTACACCTCCTGAAAAACAGATAGCTGTTGAACAATGGTGCATGTCTTTCAGACTACAGGCTCTTGTGTTAGTCTTTCATCTGTGGTGTAAACTGTGAACAGGAGACTTTTGTTCTGACTTTAATCTTTGGGGCAGTGCCTCCACACTGGGCAGCATGAGTTCAGTGAAATCTGTATGATCTTTAAGCTGAAGTGTCGGTGTTTGCTCTTATGTGTTATTAAAAACAGACAGGTGACTACACTGAAAACACAGCCCGCAAAGTACAATCTCAGTGCATCGGGGGTGGGTGGGGGGGTTTATTGCATGAACATGGTGATAAAACAACCACAGCTTCTTCAGTTTGGTGAGGACCTGCCTGGAGTAAGAAACCAGACTGTGAGACTTCATAAGGATGGAAGACAGGAGCATCTATAGACTGCTGAAAGTAAATGAATAAATAATACACCAAAACACAGTTGCACACATGGTTAGGAAGCGTAACAAGAGCTGTACTACCAGAAGGCGCAGCGGGCGTCCTTACGCACAATTCACTTTGCACTGAAACAATCAGGTAGTGCTTCTGACTGATCAGTGACTGATCAGACTGTGTGAAGGACACTGCAGTCAACCTCTACGGACAACGTTCAAGGAGGAAACCATTGTTCACAAAACTACACAAAACTGCAAATTTAACCTTCACCAAAGAATATGAAAAGAAGCCTCATGAATAATTTGCAGCGCGTTCTTTGCATCAGATGGGATCCACCATGTTTCGTGTGGATCAGGCCACAGTGACTGCATCGTGCCACCTTGTGAAACATGGAGGTTGGAGTTTACTGAAGTGGGGCTGCATTAGTGCAAAATATGTAGGGGAGATGATACTTATAGATAGCACAATGAAAGCAAGTTTGTTTGCCCAAATACTGAATGAAAAGACGGCTCCCAGTCTCAAGAAGCTTGACAGGAGTTTTCCAACATGTGTAAGCAGAATTTCACTGTTGTAGTTGACTGATTTGGAGCTAGTTTTAACTATTTTATACTGTTGGGCAGTGTAATGTGAAGCAGTGTTTCATTTCATCACCTCATTTCTTTTGTACGTAAAATGTCAATATGTGAAGAAAATAGTAATTAAAGGTGTAAAATAAATATCGGAGTGTAGAAAGTACAGGAAGAGTGAGTGTCATGGAGCAGTATGAGGTTGTTGTTTTAAGGGAAATGTCCTGCACGTTGAGGTGTGTTATGCTACAACAACAAAATAGTGAGGAAATAGAAGGAAGTTGAATGATTTTCTGGATGATAACTTGTTCTTGTGATTCATATTGAGAACGTCTTCTTCAGGTGTAATTCTACTATTGCCCATAAGATGGTGCTCATCACCCTGGTGTCAAATCCTGAAGCAGCATCACACCGTTAACCACATGTGCATCAGGAAAATGGGAACAGTTTCTGGCAGGATTAGATATTAATGCCTTCTTCACAACTGAGTGTGATTGTAGGAATATATTTCTGAAAATAAGTCAGGTTGTTGCTTTGGTCAAATGTGTCATATGTCAACCACTGGAGAAAATATTACAGCTTACAGAAGCTGTAATATACTTGCCTGTGTACTTTCAGTCCCTAGTTTGGGTTAAACTCTGAAAACACTGGGTTCTACATTTTCCGTGATGCATCCAATAGTATTTTTTGCTAGAACCTAAAAAAACTCCACATCTCCACTTTGTAATGCAGGTTTTCTGTAATTAATGTAGTCTCCAAGCCCAAACTCCTGCAGAGCAACAAAGAGCATTATACCAGTTTTCACAAGCTGTGTAGTGGCCTACTTTTAAATGATTTTAAAAGTAATAAAATAAAAAAATCTTTTATCCTTTTCTCTTGAACTGCATTTGTTGCTTTCTGGCCTCCTACTTTTAACACTAATGTTAATGCTTTATCAATATAAACACCTTTGAATGCCTTTAAAAGTACTGTATAAATAAAATCAGAACAAAAAAAACAGATACTGAACCAAAGTGAGAGCGGCACAAACACAAAATGTATTTTTTTCTTTGCCTTGCCTTTTTTTTTTTTTAGGCATAAGAAGGGAATATAAGCACTGTATTTGTACCTTCGTATGAGACCAGGCTTCAGCTGGTGTGAGTCCTCAGGTCTCTGAAGAGCAGAGTTGGGACAGTTACTCTCAAAATGTAGTTCAGTACAGATTACAGAGGGCATGTCCCTCACTGTAGTCTGTAACGTATTCTGTAAGATTGCTCAAAGTGAGAAATACTTTGGATTACTTCAACATTATCTTGTGTTCTGATTGCATGTAACACTGTGAATAAATGTGGAATTCTCACAATACTGCTGCCTGAAGTCGACTGAAACCAGAAGTTGCTGTGATGGCAATGTTTTGTCTACAAATCGGATGAAGACCAGCTTTTCCTTGACTTTCTATTTTCCACTGCATCATGTTAGAGTGAAAATCAGTAATCCAGATGAAAATAAAATGATGTGAATTTAGATTTCCATACAACATTTTATTATCACTTTGTTGCCTTGCAACTAATCATCTATGAATAAAAATAGCAGCAGAAAAAAGTTTTCACCTTCTCTGTTTTCCCACAGCATTAAACAGGGGGAAAAGAATTGAATAACAAAAACAGAAATCTGCAACGCTGCACAGACCAAGGAAGCTAGCTCGCATACCAAAAGGCTGAGGTTCTCAAACAGTTGTTGTAAAGTTCCAAGACATTTAGTACTGGATAGAAATAACTGGCAAAAATGTAGGAGCCTACACATTATCCATGTTGTAAATTGACTGGTCTTGATTCTGTGGTTTGTTTGTTAGCTACACATGCTTAGCAAGCTAGCTACTATGCCAACAATGCTAATCAGTCACCGTTCGGCTAGCCATTTGGCTAAGTGGGTAGCTCACATAGCGTTCATCTAAACTGCAACTGCTTTTAATTTTCAGAGTGAATGATGCAGACTTAAAAAAGTAATCCTGTTATGTATTAATTTTAAGAATATAGCTGTTTTCTGATCACCACCTTGTTAAATTTTACCAGTATGTATCTGGCCCATACATGTGCCACATGCTTGTTTTCTTCTAGCCTGAAACTGGCCCATATACATCAGATGCATCTTCAACTTCTGGACCAACTCTGGCACACACAGGGAAATTCTTCTAGCTGTCAGCCAATACCAGAAAATAACAGCTGGAATTTGCCCAGATGTGGAAGTATATGGGCCAGACTTGGGCTGAGGACCTGGCCATACAGAGTGTTGGTCCAGTTTAATTTTGGTACAGTTATTCATATTTTGCGTTCTCAATAAGTACCTCTATTGCATGTATATACTCCCCAGCACTGCTTAATAGCAAGCAAACATTTGACTTTAAAATGAGGCAAAAAATGAAATTAATATAAGACATATTTCATCATGTGTTGATGTGAATGAACTGTCGTTTCTCAAATCTATAAATCACTATAATCACGAAACAAACAGACAAACAAACCTAACATTATCTCTAACATGAAGCTCTCAGACACAGCATGAGGCCTGAATCCCCATGTGAGCTGACCAGCCTGGCAGTGTGGTGTTTATGAAGCTCAAAGCAGATCACATGGTTGTAACAGTCGTAAATCCTAGAGAGTCTCTACCCTGGAGTACTGTAGTGTGTGTGAGAGAGTCAGTCAGCCTCCAACAGCAACTGAATGAGTTCTGTTTGCATGAGCATTAAAAACACACACCTAAAAGACACATACACTATACACACACATCTACAGCCAAATGTGCATAACACCCATGCACAACTTTCTCATTCCCAAATAAATTAGAGATAATATGCACACAGGATTGGCTCACAAGGGATGTAATTACACTACAAAGGAAAGGCACAGTTGCCTGTCTGCATCAGGTACACAAAAAATATGCTGTTGTTTTATGCTGAGCAGCATAGGGATGCTGAGCAGCATAAAACAACATAAACAACATAAAATGGGACATTAATAAACACATTAAAAATTGTCTCCTAACAACAGAACCTAACATAACACCAGCAAATGAAAATATTAAAACTGTAATAAAAACCACTGTAGTGATTGTTATTGTATTTTGTTCCTCATCACTTCCAGTAAATTGAAATAGCTTTAAGAGGGGATCTCTTTTTGGCAAATATGGACAGAAGAAATAATTACAGTGAACAAAAAAATCTTTCAGTGTACAGATGGGCATGAGCACTCTATTAAATAAACCTGAGGAGATGTTAAAGTATCATTTAACTACAGCTGTTAAAAGTGAAGTTAAGAGGACAGTATAAGAAATAACCAGATCTGAAAGCGTCATCTCTCAAGTTAAAGCAAACAGCAGCATTTCTATCACTATCTATCACTGCGTAATGTTTTTTTGGCAATTCAGTAGGATTTTATTCAAGTATTCGTTCAGGTATTAATTACTTTATAGGGCAGAGGTTCTCAAGGTCAGGTCCAAGGACCCCAAGGTGTCCTTGAGGGGGTTCCTGGGAATCCCCAGTAAAAAAGGGAATCGTTAATTTTCACTGTAATTTCATCCATAAGTAATACAATGATGACTGTCACAGCTGTGTCCCATTTCAGGGGCCACATGCTTGGGAGGGTGCAGTCTACGAAGGTGTGGTTCTTTTTAGCTGTAGCTGCTGAAAAACCTTTTTGCCATGTTCTCCGTCATGTCTGTTGTTGTTGTTGTAGGCATCTGGGATCCTGCCTCTTTCCCCTCATCCTGTGTCCTGTGTTCTCATTGGCTGTAGCTTGTCAGCAACCAGATATTTAGCATGCTAGATATTTGGTCTGTAATGTGAAGAAATGATATCACAATGAAAAGCCTCAAATGTACAACTCAGAACACAGACAAGGATTTCCTAAAACAAAGTCACTTAGCAAAGGGTCTATACAAAGGAGAGCAAAACACACAAGGCAGACTGGTCCAAAAGACTGAAACTGAGCAAGTCATACACGACAGGCTAAACACTAGGAAATAAGGCAGGAACTCTGGTCACAAAGGAACGAAGATGAACTGGCACAATGGGATGGGGAAAACGCAGACTAAATACACCAAAAGAGGCAATGAGACACAGGTGGAGCCCATTAGGGTGGGTCAGACAATCATAGTGGCAGGAAACACATGAGGGCAGGAAGTGAAATGAAACAAGCGGGACAGCTAGTGAAGTCAAAATAAAGAGAAGACGTGGTAAAAAAAACTGAAAACATGACCCGAGAAACAGCTAGACCTGATGGGTAATCCACTGAAAGTCTTCAGCAATGAGAAAAGTGAGCTAGAGAGAGAAGTGAAAACCCTGGCTCCTTTCTGACCCGCACACACCTGCATGAAGTGAGTGGTGAATGTTGGATTATTTGTTCCAATATAACTTCAATGTGCAGGGGAACATGGTTTCTGAAGCTTTTCAATCAACTGCCAGTCACTCCTGAAGAAGCATCTGAGTTTCCAACAAATTTTGGAGGCTGGCTGCAGGAATTAATCAATCACAAGCGCATTAGAGAGGTCCAACACTAATGGTGGCTGACAAGGCCTAGCTCCAGGCTCCAGGTCGGTTGTCCAGTTCCTCCCAAAGGATAACCATTTCTTTTTGGACCAGGCTTTCTGCACGGGGCATTGGTATTGGTCTTAAAAATCAGTGTATTCTGCACCATAAAAATTTCCCTTCATTGGAACTAAGGCGGGACAAGGACCCCATTCTACCACCAGACCATTCAAAATCAAGGCCCTGGAAGTCCTGGGTAGATGGTTTGGTTCAGCTATCACCATGAATTCTAATTATTTATGCTTAGTTGCGGGACAGACCTAAAAAAAACCCCAATGTATCAAAATGTAGAGATCTGATTGGTAAGTCGTCAAAATGCTCAAAACTGAAATTTGAACAACTCCAGTTATAACTGCACAAAGTCTGTCTGGTGATGAACATTGTGGTGCAACCAATACCAACAATCTTGGGGGACTTTTATCTGGGGGTTGATTGTAAGGTAGTTGGGTCCTCCATTAATCTGTGCTCCTTATTTTTGTTATTGTTTTATTCTTTTTGTTCTAGTTTATACACCACATCTTTCAGTAATTTTCACTACTGTCATCCTGAGACAATGTATGAAGATTTTCATGTTAGTTGTGAGGACACTCATTGACATAATTAATTCCCAAACCCTTTGCTGTAACCGTATTCTAAGCACAACCTTTAAGTCTTCAAACAGCTTTTTGAAATAGTGAGGACCAGGAAATATGTCCTCACGATGAATGTCCTCACAATGATGGTTTCAACCATAGAACTTGTCTACACAACCGTAACCATCACAACTAAATGCCTAACCTTAACCCTAACACCAAGTCCTAGAGGAGCTATTTGTAAGTTTTACTATTGCTACATAGCCAACGTTAGCATTAGCACCCGTTTACTTCCCAATCTAGAACAAATGTTGTGAGTTTAGCATCAAACTTCATAACTTTATCCACCAAGAGCTGTCTCCAGAGGTGGAAAGCGATCCTTTCATTTTGCTTATATTTCTATCATGTCTTTTCTTCTACTAAAGTTAGCATGCTAACCAGCTAGCTCCAGTCCAGCCAGACTACCTTGGCACTTTCCGATACCGAGTCATTGTAGAGTCAAGTGTATCCTGAAGAAATAGCTTCTATTATAACCTGTTGTTTTGCGAACGCAACAATGGTTGAAGCTCTTTGCAAGACTGGCAAATAAAAAGCTGTTCATGCTAACATTAGCTATATAGCAATATATAATCTTAAAACTAGCCCCTTTAACCCTCAAACAGCCCTTTGAAGCTGCGTCAGACAGTGAGGACTGCCAAAATGTCCTCACTCTGTTGGGAAAATACTTTTTTTGCTCCACACTATGTAGCACTTAAAAATAGGCCATACACACACACACATGCAGACACACATGCTGTCACATGTAATTTTTGGGGACATTGCATAGACTTGCATTAATGTCAGGCAGACTTACCCTAACCAAAACCACTACTTGTGTAACCCTAACCATTACTTTAACCTAAACCACTCACCCAAATATTAGCTTTTTTTTCTAGCTCGGCTTTAGCTGTGCAAAGTCTTTAGCCTGAAATTTGTCCCAAAATGGTCTATGACAGGGGCACACACACACACACACACACACACACACACACACACACACACACACACACACACAGTTAAAAGCCAGTTCTCTGCACTTTTTTTTCTCCACTCGAAACCACGTGTAGGGTTTCAACCCCCGACAGTGACAGACCGCTTCGCTGACCAATGAGGAGACAGGGATATCTCGGTCAGGGTTTAACGGAGCCAATCTGACACCAGTACAGGCGGGTCCAGACGGCATAGGCGTGTCCTGCGCTACAAAGTCACTCCAGCTTTAATTACTGCAACTTCTCCAACTTTAGGGAAAATTGCGCAGTCCGCACTGTGCTATACGCTCCTGTCCCCACACAAATAGCCACATACCTCCTCATTTATTCTGCCTTGCTTTGCTGTATCATGCATAACAGCCATGCCACCCATCTGCTCGTCTCTCTTCTTTGCATCGGGTTGACTGGTAAGTACTGACTTCTAACGCTTTAGGCATGGCTCTATGTTGTGTCTGTGTCTCTTAGATATCGGCCAGGTCAACTGTGGCGAGCAGTTTTCTCAGTTAAACAGCTGAATGTCTTACTAAAGATCAGTTGTAGGAAGTAGACGGTGTTTGCTCCTGTATGGTTGTTAGATTCCCCCCGACAGCGACTATAAAGAGAAATCGGTGCAGTAATGACTCGCACACTGTTTCTAATATTCACGGGCTGCAGATGTTTGCAACCCACTGGTTGAGCTGTGAAGTTGAACGTGGCTGCAGGAGTCACGGAGCGTTAGCGGCAGACAGTCCAGTCAGTTCACCGAGGCAGGACAGGAGGCTATTTTTGCCACCATCGTGGCCTCTGTTTGATGGAAACTGTCCCTCCCCACAGCCCAGTCTGAGCTGGAGACAGATGAAGTGGTTCCCAGGCTGCTGTCCGGGCAGGAGGCGCACCTGTCCACTGACCACACTGTCCGCACTCTCCGGCGCCGCGGTCAGCGCTCCCTGGACGGCTCAAGGGGAGGACACTCTGACCCGGATAACATCATTCTGACACTGCCTGCTTTTGGCCGGGACCTGTATTTAAATCTGACGTGGGATAGTACGTTTCTCTCGGGGGACTTCGAGGTGGAGGAGAGGCGCAGGGACCAGAGCGCAGCGGTCAGACGCTTGTCCGTGGACCAGCTCTGCTTTTACTCTGGCTCCATCATCAACCACACGGACTCTCTGGCATCAATGAGCACCTGTGGCGGTCTGGTAAATCCATCTTCATTTTTTGGACTGTTGATAGGTTTCATGTCATTGTACTCAAGCGAGCGTGTGACTTTCCCATTTCATGCACTGAGCAGGCAGGTTGGGTTACAGCAGCTTGGTCTGCAGAGACTCTCCATGCAGCATGAGTTTTAGCCCCTGTCTCATCAGTCATCAGTTAATCTCTTAAATCCCACTGACCTGCCAGTGGGTCAGTCAGTTCAAAATCACACTGTGCAGCGAAACACTGTTCAGACCCACAGAACATTACTTTAAATGTCTCCAGAAATCACTCTGGCTACAATGTGTTAAAACTGATGCACAGGACATGTAGAGTATTTCTGTTTGCCAGAACATAGCAGCATTTTAGAATCTTAAAGCTGCTTTAAAAGGAAACAAAGGAGGAAAACTGTGACTTAAGGGTTCGAAAAAACATTTTTAGTTCTCTACTGCATTTCACAGTCTAAACAGTGGAAAGACTGTCAGAGGTGGTTGTAAGCTCTGGAAAAAAGCTTGTAAATGGACTGAGTTAAGATTTTCTTTTCTATGTCCAAAATAAAGAATTAACTATTATGCTTGATGCATTTTAAAGGGTTCTAGAAAAGTATTTTGTTCAGATCTTTGAAGATCATGAAACCGTTCAAGAAAATGTGAGTTTCCCCAATTGTGAGAGGTTCCACATTAGCTGAGGCATTTGATAATGCTCTTATGTAAAGTAAGTGTGGAGGTAGGGGTTCAGGCTCAGTCCTGGACTGCTCTGCAGAAACAGGACTGAAGCCAGCTCTGCTCCTTTATTTCCTCTATATATCCTCAGTGACAGTTTAAGCATTCAGCTAACCTACAATGAATGACAAGATTATTGTCCTGCTGTGTACAGACAGTGTGAGTCACATGGTGGGTTTATATGGAAAAAAAAAAAAACACTGGCAGCTGAAGCAGTTGAACCTGCATCCTCTTACAGTCCAGACTAGGACCTGTCAGGGTGGGGGACCGAGGGGCATTCAGTGTGTCCTTAGTGAAATTAGCTCTGTCCCATTTTCAAGCTATATACTAATTCAAAATATATGAACTATATCTTATGTAGTACAGGATGTTTACAGTGCATTATTGTGTAGTAATGTGCTGTTAGCACCTATTGGAAAATGATGCAAAACACAGTGTCAACTAGTCTTCAGCGCTGGAGAACTGATGCCAGTGTCAAACCCAAAAGCTCAGTGAAAAAGACGGCAGCATGTTTTATAGGACTCTGCTTTCTTCCCATGAGGTCCCATGAGTCATCACGCCACTGTCAACAACTCTTTCCCAGCTGTGAGTAACGTCACCATTTCTCTTGTGCATTGCATTGTGGGACAACATGTTGGCATTTCTAAAGAATACTTAAAGTTTATTACAACTTGGGTCTTATTTTTAAAGTTTTGTCAATAATAACAACAATACTTTACTTACCAGCAGAGCCCAAATGACGCATCACAGCACATATATTTGGCCAATGTGATGTGTCAGGATCAGTGTGTATGTTTGGTGTAACAAAACAAGAAAAAGTAGACACATATCAGATATGTTTGAGGTCATTAACAAAAAGTGTCTCCATTACATAATTTGTCCACCAGAGAGCACTGACAAGTTTGTTTTTTACACAGTAAAATGTCCTCACTATATTTCTGCATCACTATCAACTATCAGACTTAAGAGGCTGTCAAATAAAATATCAGCATCGGCATCAAAAATCCAGCATCGCTACAAAGAAGTCTGATTGGTCAAAGAACATGAGCTGTCAGCTGATCAGACAGGTTGGAGAGAAACCAACGGGTCAGACAAAGTTCTTTAAAAACAAACTCAAAGGTAATCGGTGAAATCATGAGCCAAACTGCTGGCTGTAAACATCCATCACATTTTAAAGGCTTCACACAACCTGTCGAGTACAGTGTTATTATAACTGACGAAATGATGGTCAGCAGCCAACTATGACCCATGTTGTAATAAAGAAGCATTACAATTTGAAGATATTTATTAATGAATGCCATCATTTTTCCAGTGACCAATATATTACAGACTCTAACCCTGAATGGTCAGAGTTCGGTGGAATTCATGGACAATTTCATTTCATTCGATTTATTTTTTTAAGTTAGGATTTAGCAACATTTGTGTACACTGTAGACAGATGTAGAACAAAGTATTAAATCAACAGATGAAGATTTTCCTGGGATTCAGGGTGAAACATGAAGGCTCCATGACGGGCTCCGGACGTTATCAGCCACACTGTGTTTGTCAGATGTTGGTTTCGGAGCTCGCTCCTTGCTGGAGCAGTCAGAAAAAGCTGGTAGCCACTTTGCCACGTGCACATGCTTACTGTGTGTTTGATCTTAAGTCTGACTAGGAGTGTGATCAAGCTGTCTGTATTTGTCCAGACTTCACACGTACACACACACACACACACACACACACACACACACACACACACACACACACTAGTGTGTCAGGGAAGTACACAGTGAGTAGCTCAGATGCCTTTAAACTCAGAGTAAAGTTGTCATTGGCTGCCAGCCGCAGCAGACGTTTGACCTTTTTATTGCCATTTTGCTGATTTTCATCCCTCCTTTGCAGACAGCTGCTGGATGTTTTGTTGAAAAGAAAACATTTTTGAATGTGATGTTCGTTCATTGGAGCTAACTAGGTCAGCCTCAGTGAGTCCTTAAGTGGGAAAAGAAGGTCTCTCCCATACGCAAATGCACCTCACCACAAATGTATTATGGCCTGCCTGTGTGAAACTTATCTCCATATGGTCCAGGTTATATGTAACTCTATCCAGTCACAGCCGCTGTCCTTACCCCTGCACGTCAGTCAGCCAGACAGGCTCGACGCACACCAGGCCTGTCACTTTGTCAGAAAATCAAGGTCGAAGGAATCTGAACTGGCACCTAATTCATTCAAACTAATTCAAACACAATCCATATTCTTTACCCCCCCGCCCCCCTGCCTATAAATCTCGCTATCTTACTGGTGATGGCCTTTATTATAAGCCTCTGGCAAGCATCCTGAGAATAAATGTGCTGAAGGGTATTGGCAGTCCGATGAAATTGTACAGTTGATGTTGCTTCTCATGTTTCTGTACTTCTGTTGCTGCACTGAAGTGGTAAACTAGCCTCAGGTTTATTATTGTTGTAAAGTAAGGCAGTGCCTTTGCTAGTGATTTTGCCATCTATGGTGAAGAATCCAAAAATGCCTCCAAACACTGCATCTCAGATGCTTTGGGGTCTTCAAATCCTCCTCCATTTTTATTAATCAGCTCAGTTTACTGACAGGTTAATAGGGCATGTGATAGGTCAGGCTACTTCAAGTCTGTACATTTTGAATTCAATATAGTTGAATACAGTTTGAATATATATATATATTGACTGGATATATATATATATATATATATATATTATAATTATAATTTTTTTTACATGAGAATGTAAAAGGTGCCTAGCACAGTCCAAGCACACTGGCACACACACACATACACACACTGTCCATTTGTCATGATTGCTCAGTGGCACTGGTAGCCAGTTTTATTGGAGTTGTTAAATCAGCAGCATGTGTTTGGCTGAGGCTCAAGCCAAGCAAAGCCTGCTGATACCTTGTCCTTGTGTGGATGAAGTGTTCTCATATTTGTATCAGTGGAGTGGAGTAGGGGCAGTGGACACATTGGGTTGTATTAGAGCCTCCAACAGTGCATGTGTTAAGGCAGCAGAGTAAACAGAAGAAGGAGAGGCACTGATGCTTCAGTCATCATATAGGTAATATACAGATGTATATACATATGTGTAGAAAGTTATCAATATCCTTCCACTTAAAAATGAAAAATACAGTTTTTGCTGAAATAAGTTGAAACTGACAAAAGTAATTGGCATCATCGTATTTAATAAAACAGACATGTTGCTTTGGATATTCAGTGTAACGCATTTAAATAATGCAACAGATGAAAATGGCATCGACAAAACTGTCAGGACCCTTAACCTAATATTTTGTAGCACATTCTTTTATGGCAAATCACTGTCAACCACTAATGAGACGTCTACATTTCTCTGCTGGTAGTTTGATCTTCCCCAGCAAACTGCTCCAGTTCTCTCAGGTTCGGTGGATACTTTCTCCCAACTGTGAGTTTCAGCTCTTTCCATTGATGTTCAGTTGGATTAAGATCAGGACCCATAACAGGCCACTTCAGAAAGGTCCAGTGTTTTCTTCTCATTCATTCTTGGCTGCTTTTAGATGTATGTTTTGGGTCATTAACCTGTTGGAGCAGCCATGACCTGCAGCTGAGATGGAGCTTTCTGACACTGGGAAACATGTTTCACTCTAGATCGCATCGGTAATCTTCTTTAACTGTGCCCTGCACAGATTCAAGGTTCCCTGTGCCAGATGTTTCACAGTGAGGATGGTGCTATTTTTTTCTTTGTGAACATAGAGCACATTTGAGTTACCAAAAAGTTCAAATTTTGTTTCATCTGTCCAACGGACAGTCTTCCTGAAGCTTTGTGACTTGTCAACTCACATTTTTCAGTCCAGTCAATTTTTTTTATGTTTCTCTTTCAAAGTGGGCTCTTCTTGGGTTGTCTTTCATAGAGGCCCCTTTCATTCAGAAAGTTGACACTGTTGTACCTTGATCCTGGAGGTCAGCTTCTGTCTGTTTTGAAAACTTCCTTGGTTCTTCTTTCAACATTCAAACTATACTGTTCAATCTGGGGCAGGGTTTCTTCCTGTGGCCTCATCCAGGGAGGTTGGCTACAGTCCCTTAAAATAATATAAGCAGGAGCATCAAGCTACTTGGAAATGGTCTTGGACCCTTTAACTTGACCATCTTCCTTATCTCCTCAGACAGCTCTCTTCTTTCTCTTGTCCTTGAGGACTGAGGACAATTCTCAATTTAAATAGGCTGTTAATAATTGAAGTGAACAATAGTCTGCTGGAAATATCACTACAGTCCGCTTGTTTATCACCACTTCTATGAGGTATGAACTCTGTGGTTAGAGAAGTATAGATAAATACAAATGCCTTGCACATCTGGATTTGGGCAGTTTATCCCATTCTTCCTGGCATATCCCTGTCAAGATTCATCAGAATTGGTGAGAGGTGCCATCTTCAGCTCTCTCCACAGATGTTCTATATGTCTGGGCTTTGGCTGGGCCACTTAAGGGCAGTCAGAGACTTGTCCTGAAGCCACTCCAGTGTTGTCTTTGCTGTTTGCTTCAGCTCATTGTTGTGCTGAAAGGTGAACTGTTGCCTCAGTCCCGGGTTGTGTGCACTTTGGAGCAGGTTTTCTTCAAGAACTTTGGCTGCATTCATCCATCCATCAATTCGGACCAGTCTCCCTGTCCCTGGCGATGACACTCACCGTGGAGCTGACACCACCATCTTCACTGTAGTGAAGATGAGCAGTGTCTGGTGTTTGCCAGACATAGTGCTTCTTCCCAAAGAGTTCTCATCAGTCCAGAGAACCATATTGCTGCTTTGGCTGTCAAATGCCTTTTACTCAAAGTTGCTTCCATCAGGTTTCCTCTGTCTGTATTTGTGGCAGCTGAGTTGAACCAGTCTGTTAGAAAAAGTGCTCCACTGCCTGTCCAGTAGGTGGTGGAGAGGATGTTCAAGATTATCCAAAACGGATAACAAATCGTTCAGTATTCTCCTGTCCACCACCACTTTAAACATGTCTGGTGTGCAGCCAATTACAGAGCTAGCCTTCTTGATCAGTTTATAAAGTCCTTTGGTGTCTACGAAGAGTCTGAGTTCCTCCATTTCACACTTACTGAGGCCTCTGTGCTCTGGGAACACTCAAAGTTTTAAAGCAGTTTTATACCCTTGCCTTGATCTATGCCAAACCACGATTTTATCGGAGGTCTACAGAGAATTCTTTGGACTTGCCTCAGTTTTAGTCCTGATCTGCTGATCTGCGAGACCTTATATACACAAATGTGTGCCTTTCTAAACTATGTCCAGTCAATTCAGTTTGCCTAAGGTGGACCCCAGTCAGGTTCTGGACACATCTCAAGGATAATTAAAGCAAACAGGATGCACCTGACCGAAGTCTCGAGTGACACAGCAAAGGGTGATGAAGAGCATTTCATGTAATATGACAGTGGTCAGAGACCTTAACCTTAATTCCAAAGTCTCTTTCATTTTATGTACCGTATTTTCCGCACTATAGGGCGCACTGGATTATAAGGCGCACTGTCAATGAATGGTCTATTTTCGAACTTTTTTCATATATAAAGCGCACTGGACTATAAGGCGCATTAAGCGAAACAAAACAATCAGATAAGTCAAACTTTATTAAACGCGTTCACAATAACTCCCAACCTTGTTCAGTTGTAACACGTAAAAAAAAGCACAGTCTGATACCGCTAAATCAAACGTTAGCGTATTCACAATAACTCCTTCTAGGTCCTTATACACACACACTGTAATATTATGGTGAAGCACAGTATGTATTACTCCGCGACGCTCCTGACTACGATAGCCGTAATGCTGCAAGCGGTGCGGCTTTGTAGTTTACCAAAGTCGTACTAAAACATTTTGACAGAGCGCCGTGAGCGCCGTGTACCACACAAAATCGCTTCGAGGTCAGTAAACACAACCAGAATTAATCCATATATAAGGCGCTCCGGATTATAAGGCGCACTGTCGTTTTTTGAGAAAATTAAAGGCTTTTAAGTGCGCCTTATAGTCCGGAAAATACGGTAGTCTACTAGATTAGCTTGGGTTTTGGAACTTAGGTCATCAAAATCCTCTGGATAAAATCCTGTGTCATGGTAGTGACAAATTTTAGTTCAATATCAATATTATCTATAAACAGAAAAGTCTGTTTGTGGATTTCCAGAGATAGAGATTTTGTGAATAAACCAACCATGTTTGAAATCTAAATGGTTACATCTTGCCCTAGAAAAACTCAACAGAGGGTTAGGGTTGGTTAGGTACATGAAGCTTGATGGGCACAAAAAGTATCTGTAACATTGCTGTCTGTTCAAATTAAGCCTAACACTCCCTTCTGTTCTTGTTGCATGAGTTTTCCCGATTTCTGTATGCAGTCTCCTCGTATCTGTGTGTAAATCTGACAGTTGATGAACTTGTGTTTTCGGAGAGCATACAAAGGAAGCAACCTGAAGACTGACTGGAGAAACAGGATGACAGTGCCTCCATCCACCGGCTCGAGGGGTCACTGAATGGTTTGAAAATTATGTGAATCATATGCTGTGGCCTTCTCAGTCCAGTTGAACACCTATGGTAGATTTTGGAGTGATGTGTTAGACAGTGCTGTCCACCACCATCACCTTCCATCTTTTGGAAGAATGGTTTTCATCCCTCCAGTAGAGTTCAGAGACTTAAACATTTCAATGCCAAGGAGCACTGAGGCTGCTCTGGCCCAACACCTTACTAACACACTTTATATTGGATTTTCCTTTAATTTGTCACCCAAGTGTTTATCACCATAACCATTTGTTCAGATGCCTAAAAGAACTGTGTTTATGCTTGACTAACAAAGACCTTGAGTGGTTACATAAATTATGGTTGTTGTCTATTTGAGGCCAAGTAGTTTTTGTGCCAAATCCTGATAAATGTTGTCTTGCTGATAGGGGGTCGGATCAGAAATATAAAGTCATTAAGAAACTCCAAAGTCTTGCATTTTGTTTGTTGAAAGACTTGTATGTTAGATTTAAAGGAAGGAAACTGTTTTTTCTGTCTGATCACGAGTTAGATGACTGTGAAAATCCAGTGTAGAGATTGGTCCACTGTGTTATTATCATTCCTTAGCACAAGAAGGAGAGGTTTTAGAGGTGCTTTTTGTGGCATCTCTCAATTTCCAACAAGTCAAATCTCATGACAGTCAAGTCCAAGGAGAGTTTGAAATCCTCATTTCTGTAACTTA
Source organism: Trachinotus anak (assembly GCF_046630095.1). Lineage (NCBI taxonomy): Eukaryota > Metazoa > Chordata > Actinopteri > Carangiformes > Carangidae > Trachinotus > Trachinotus anak. Next base: position 910,649 of record NW_027273862.1, on the reverse strand, counting down.
GGTCTCAAGACTTTTCTGCTTCTTTCAGCATTAAGTGAATGCTGCAATATTGTGACTCATTATGAGGACAGCAGTACAGAAACAGTTTCATAAACTTGAAGTCATGTTGTAGGTGTGCATGGTTGCTGTCCATCTTTCTCCACTGTACACATCTATAAATAGCATCTTAAAACCATGTTTGTAAAACTTTTACTGTGGCATCAGATAACCCTAACCCAGCAGCAGCAGCAGCTGAAGCTGAAGCTTGGCCTAGTCCCAGACTTAATTGTAAGATGAGATAGAAGTTTATTTATCTGTTTGGAGAAACTAGGACATTAAAGCAGCAGAAATATTACAGCAGAAAACAAGATGGTGTCATTATATACACAAACCTAATAATAAACAGAAAGCATGGGAAAGACCATTAGTTCTAATATTTACAGTGCTGATGTAACAAACAGAGCTCATTTCTTACTTGATTCACTGCAACACTGATGAATGAAATCAAACTCCTCCAGCTGAGGATCGAGGGATTTTAAATCAGATCCCTCCACCCACAGCTGTTCTTGCATGGCTGTGATATACCTCTGCCTGCAGCTATGAATAGTATCATGTCCCCATGTTTGTGGAGCATTAGAAATGCTTTAATTCATCTTCCAGTCCACATTATGCTGGCTAACAGAATTTGTCAGCGCTGGGGCTCAGCTGGGAGCAGAGTGTCTGCGGGAACGTTGGGACAGCCTGAGCTGCTGCCCTGTTTTATGGCATATGGCTCTGCTCTTGTTGGAGCAGGCCTGTTCCTAGCGGCTGCTGTGCGTGCATTGAGTTGTTTGGCTTTGTTGTTTGCAGAGACCGCACACATGTTGCTGGAAAGAGTGCAGAATGGTATTTTAACTGTTTGCACTTGACTTAACTTTGAAATAAGAGCTGATTTGATAGATAGATTTACTTCATTATCCTCTGTGGAGAATGTCTTGTTCTTGTCACTGTCAAAACTGCTTGTCAGACAGTCAAATAGCGTCAGAAACCTTATTACCCCACACCTCTCTGATGTCAGTTTTTGGGGGGCTGTGTCCAACAATATATGTTAATGAAAATTTGCAGTCTGACATTCACAACCACGTCAGGAAAGGAGCCAGGGTATGAACTTCAACTCAAACTTTTCATGTGAACAGGTGAATGTAATACTGTGATTACCTTCCCCATATTTGAAGAACCTGCTGCTGTTGCTGACTTTCACGTTTGGCTGAACCTCCATATGCAAGTGATGTCCTTTTTGTTGTTAGATACTAATGATACATAATGTTACCCCGCTGCCTTTTGTAGCACTGTAGTTCATGTTATTAAACATCTTATTGAGAATGTTACCTCACTTTCTGTTTTTGTAGGGGGGTGCATTAAGGGGGGCTTCCAACATGACATCACCATATAGAGCCAAAATATTGAACCTGGTTCAGCTTTTGCTGCAATACAACATGACATCATCTGGCGAGGCGTTGTGTTGGTTAGTCATATATATGCAAGTGTGCATGCAAACCCTTTCATCCAACTGGACTTCCCGGAACATATTCCACGGCCTCGCCAGTACATGAAGAGCACACCCCCACCCAAACTATCCCCTTTGTTTTTTTAATGAAGCACAAATGTCCTTCTGAATGCAGCCACCCGTCAGTGTGAGCCATCTGCTTCCTGATTTTGACTTTTGACATCTTTTTCTCTGTTTCAAAGCTGTCCTCTGATTGGAGTTGCATCAGCCAATCAGGTTGTTTGACACTTAGCTCCGCACATTGCACTGTTGAAATTTAGGAGGTGGTGGAAGTTTTAGGAGGTGCACAAGCAGCTTCATGAGCCTCTGCGTCCCGCACTTACCCGTAACACCCTTCTGTGTGTAGTTCTGTATCGACATTTATGTGGATCTCATGCATCTGCCTTTCTCGACGAGACACTGAAACCAGCACTGCATACAGTGCAGGAAACACTTGCACGGGAAGCAAATGCTTACATGAGAAAGGTAAAATCCTGACATTATTTTATTAAAAGACCTAATTATTAGATATTAAGTATTTAATAAATATAGTGGATATATCAAATGATCTCATATTTCTGTGATAAGCCATAACAACATTTTACTGATCTGAATTTATTTTGTTATGAGAGTGACCCATAATTACTGGATGTAATGTTTTCTCAACTTACGAGTTACTGATGGTATAATCATGTGTTAGATGGTGGGTGGAGCCTCCACCTTCCAAAACTGATGCACACCACTAGTGAAAAATTAGTCAGTTTAGTCATTTAGTTAGGTTTAGATACAAACAGACGACACCAGTGGTGTAGTCTACATGATATGCAGGTATACGCTGTGTACCCACTAAGAAAGCTCCACAATTCCAGTAGAACCACTTCAAAATGCACAAGAATACCTAGCAACATAGTTTTGTGACAGAACTTGCACTTCAACAGTTTGTTCATATAAAAATGTCAAATCATGTGATGTCAAGTGAAAAGTTCATCAATGAGCAGTAAACTGACCAGCTCGGTGTGCTGTGAGAAAATACACAGAGTGTCAGCGGTTGCCTTCTACACATGTATTACAGCCCCTGCTTTGTTTCCCCCCCTGGAGGAGCCCACTCCCCAGAAAGCAAGTGATGAGCAGGGGTGTGGGCCTCCTGTTCCACCTGGACAGAAGTGGTCATCAGAGGTAATCAGAGAGAAACCGTCGCCAGCGCGGCTCACAGCCTCACATCGCTCCCTCTGATTGATGACAGACTCTGTCCCTGGAGCTGACTCAGCTGCTGCCACTACCAGGCAGCACGTCACAGTGGCTGAGTCACCTGCACACTGTGGCCCCTCCACAATCCATGGTGGTTGTGTCTCAGTCCACTTCAGCCAGGAGAAACTACCCTCCCATTAAAAAATGGTAAAGAAGCAATTAGACTTTATTGCTCAGTCTCTAGAGTCACTAAAGTGCAATGTTCTTTTCACTGGGACCACGTCTCTCCCCCCGTCGTGCAGAGACTTTTAGCCTGGACACTTGGCTCTGTGAGTGTCCAACTGGAACCGGCTTGGATATGTACAATACTTTAATTCTTTTCTGGTATGTGCAAAGATTTCTACACTTACAATGGTTTACATTCAATGAGATTGGGAGCCCAAATGCTTGCCACAAAAATTAAATGATGATGTCATTGTGTATCACCCATTAGGTCCACGTCTATCACTACCAGTAACATAGGCCCCCTGGAAATGCTGCCACACAGTGAGTGTTGATAATCTTGCATCAGTCCTGCTGCCCCCTGCTCAGTTTCGCTCCATGTCAGTCCTCTAACTCAGCAGGGTTTCAGTTGTTAAATGTCACATCTCTTAGTAATTCCTTTCTGTCATGATTTCGTGTTTATGAGAGACTTGGTCAAGCCCAACTGACAAGTGTTGCATTAAATGAACGTCCTTTAGAATTCCTTGTTTTTATGATAAATGGCAAGGTCCCATTATTTTTTGTAGTAATCTACAGACCCCCAGTCTAACAGGGGTTCACTGATCCTTTAGGTTTCAGTATAGCTTCAGTGATTTTAACATACATCTGTGCAGCCCCTCTGGTTCCTCTTTCATTCTGGATTTTATAGAAACTGTAAAATCTTGTAATCTTGCTCAGTATCCAGTTGCTTACAGTCACACATTCTGGACATTGTTTTGAACTCTGGTCTTACTCCTGAAGCAGACTTGATGATCTGTGTGAGGTTAGTGTAGGGAACCTCTCCAGTCCAACAGAACCAGCACTTCTCTCAAAACCTCCCAGGAATCAGAGCGATCTGCAAATCACATCACATTCAAGTTCAAGATAAGGAAACCCTCATCTCCTGCATGGACCTGTGATCAGAGCACTGATCCTGTGACCTTTGACCCTTCCTTTGTCTGCTTTGCATCCCATTGTGGGAGACACGCACAACCTGGATAAACATGACCTGATCATTTACTGTAATAACTCACCAGTCACCCAGGGAGACTAGCTGGCACCAACTTGTAATCTTACTGTGCAGTTCATGACCAGGCGAAGCAGCAGAAAAGCAAACTGCAGCTTGAAAGTTACAACTACCAACAACAAGGAGAACCTAGACATCATACCCCAGTGACACAGTCCAGAACACCAACAAACATATGGTCCAGCCACACACACACACACACACACAATGGCCCCTGTAAGACAAGAGTACAGTGAAAGCTTTACTTTATTTGTACAGCACCAAATCACAACATACATGATCTCAAAGCACTTCACAGGGATCTGCCAGTAATATAATGAGAAACCAAACAGTTCCCCCATGAGCAGCACTCACTGACAGTGGAGAGGCAAAACTACCTGTAATAAGAAGGAACTTCCAGCAGGACCAGTTTCAGGGTGGGGGTGGGGAGGGGTCTACCTCGAGAGGGCGGAGAAGAGAAATGGAGATGAGGAGAGAGAAGACAGAAAGAGCAGGAATAGCTGTGTTGTGTTTAAGCACTGTCAGACTGGCTGCTATAATGATAATAATATAACAATAGTGACGTGCATAGGTGTAATAATGTTATTAATAATAACAGCAGCTGTAATAGCAGTACTGATCATTATTATTATTATTATTATTATTATTGTTGTCATTATAAATTGAATGATGATGATTGATGATGATTGATGATGATGAGTGTTGAGGTGTAGTGGCAGATCTGGATCCTGCTGCTGCAGAATGAGGACAGAGAGAGAGAGAGAAGCACAAACTGTAGGAGAGAGAGGACACAAAGTGAATGCAGTCATGTGATGTAAGTGTATGGAGAAAGAGAAGAGGAGGGAAGAAGAGCTCAGTGCATCATGGGAGTTCCCCCAGCAGCCTCAGCCTATAGCAGCATAATTAAAGGATGATTCAGGGCTCACCTGAGCCAGCTCTAACTCTAAGCCTTATCAAAGAGGATATTCCCCCCATTCTACTCTTAGAGACTCTAGGAACCACATGTAGGCCTGCATTTAGAGAGTGATCTGTTCTGTTGGGAAAATAGGGAACTGTGAGCTCTTTGTGATGCAGCTTGGTCATTAAGAGCTTTGTTCTTAAGGAGAAGGATTTTGAAGTGTATTTGGATTTTACAGGGAGCCAACATAGTGAAGCGTTTTCCTTCAGTACTTGTGCTGCAGCATCTTGGATCAACTGGAGGCTTTTCACTGAGTTACTGGGGCCTTCTGATAATAAGGACAAACAGTAGTCCACATGCATGGACTAGTTTTTCCAGTATCCCTTTGAGACATGATGTTTCTATTCATGTGTCTCTAACAACAAAGTTGTTCTTGACTCTACAGCACCAGCATGAATCATGAGACTGAAACCAACTTGCAGCAAACACTGGCTAAATGACAACAGCAGAGAAATAAAGAGAAAATGCAGGAAAAGGGAAGTGGAAAAAGGACTGACTGCTCTCAGGAAATTCTGAAAGCTCTAATGTCTACTTATCAAACAGCATTAAAAGAGGACAGGTTTTCCTATTTCCCCAGCATCCACAGACTGTCAGAATCCCAGAGTCCTCGTCATAAATACTGATTCTGTAATTAACCCAGTCAGAAATGAAGTGCTGTATGTCACAGAACTTCCTCCAGCTAAAGGAAAACAAATCTCTCAGCATATTCGTCCCTCGTTTGTCTTCCCCTGTTTTCAAATGTCTGACCTGTAGTCAGGTGTAATCTTTAACAGTGTTAAATCGTTGTTTTATTTTATTTTTAGCATCTCAAAAATCAAGTTTTTCTTTCTCAAATTGATCTTCAGAAGATCATACATGCTTTTATATCTCCTCACTCAGTTTATTGTAATTTATTGTCTTCAGCCAAAAAAACCATCTCACACCTCCAACTAGAACAAAACACAGCTGCTGGGCTTTTAATGAACACTAGAAAACAAGATCATATCACCCTGCTTTCGTCTCGCTTCACTGGTTTCCAGTCAGTTTTAGAAATAACCTTAACATTTCACTGATTGCCTGATGGTTCGGCTCCAAGCTACATAACTGAGTTGTTGCTCCTCTGTGAGGCAGAGTGCACCCTCAGGTCTGCAGGCAGGGCTCTGGACAGGTGGGTTGTAAGGAGCTGTGTGAGCTGCAGGTGCTGCTAGTGGAACTTTTAGACGTAGGTCTGTATAAGACCAGGTGTAGAGCGAGAGAAGAGACCACTCCTGATAGTGCTGGCTCACCTAAAGCATGCACTGAGACTGCCAGCCTCCAGCACTTTTTCTCCTGACCTACTTTAAAAGCTTCAGCTTACAACAGCAGAAGGGATTGGATGGCCACAGCAATGGGATGATAGATGTGATCACTTGTAAACACTGTAACTGTGTCTGACAGACGAGTCACCCGAACTGCTAGGCAACATAAATACAGAGTCATCTGTCTCTACAGAACCTTCGTTTATAACTAATTTATAATTTATATAGGTGGATACTACTGCTGACCAGGTTCCTCTTTTGTTTATTACACACACTTCAGGGATTTACAAGGTTCCATCAGACAGTGAGTAAAGAGTATGAGTGGAAAACCCACAGACACTACTCAGGGTTAAACATGCGCTGCCATCTGCATGTCTTTTATGTAAAAAAATCTGTATTTTGATTTACAGTTAATATTCTCCTGCAAAGACATTAGCATTGGACAATAATCAAAGATGAGGCCTTGTTGTTAAACATGCAAATACGATATTAATGATTAAGTATTATATCTCAATGAAACTATATGTGATACAAGAAGAGCTGCTTTAAAGGAAAAGTGCAACATTTGGGGAAACAAGCATATTTTCAATCAGCCTCCTGTGTGTGTGGAACAGAGGTGGAGTCAGGGTGTGGTTAGCCTAGCTTAGCATGCATCACTGTCACACTGCCAAGACTTACCAGAGCCCTTGATGATGTCATTAGTCACAACTGTGCTTTTCCTGCTATGACAAGTCACATGTCTGCTGTGAAAAAGGCTGATTCACCCACATCTGATTTATTTAATCCATACAAATAAACAGAAATGACAAATGACAACGTGTGGTTTTAGAGGGAGGTTTGTGCTGGAACTATTGACTGTATTAAAAAGTAGATACCTAGACAGTCTCTGTACAGGCAGGTGGGTACCAAACATTTTCAAGTGATAGATCCTGTCAGTGTCATTTTTAGATATCTGTTCATGGACAGTTTAAACAAACAAAATACAGCACCTTGATTGTCCCCATGCTTCAAATCTTTGTGCTAAGCCAGGCTAACTGCATCCTGAATAAAGCTGCAAATTATTTCACCAAAAGTTGAATTCCTTCTTTACTTGCACAGACAGAAATTCACCCTTGACAATGAGGTTGCTGTATCCTACTGTGTGTTACTGTTTGTGTTAATTGTTAGACACTCGGGTGTTTTCATCGACAGAAACGTCCACAGTCAGTCTCAGTCTGAGCCTTGTTCACCCAAACACAGAACATTACTTTCATAAATGATTTTTTAGAATACGTGTTGACCCGTCACTGCCTGTGTTGATGTTATGATGACCTCAGGTCATGTGATCATCTGCAACATGAGGCATCTAGATATTTCTATAGGAGCCATTTTTTGTCCAGAAAACAGTAGGAAGTGATTTATCAGATAACAGAGTCATGAATCCTGAGAGGTTCCCTGCCTTGACCGACATACGCATGGATGGAGTTTGTCACTATGTACACACACACACACGCACTGAAGCATAAGATTACTGTGTTGTGCATGAACTAAAGTATTGGTGATGTCCTCCACGGGTTGGTGAGGACCTGTGTTGTATGATTGCTGATGTTCAGTTCACGGCTCATGTTTTTCATTCAGTGCCTTCCTGCTGCGAGTTTGCACAGCACAGCGCTGCACAGTGTAAGCTGTCATTCAACTGTGTCATACTTTGCTCAGCTGTGACGTTAACCTGACAGGTACTTCGCTCACATGCCAGAGGATTTTTCTAGGAAAACACTGCTGTGCTCGTGCCTGAGCCTTCAGACGCATCACACTGAACAACACAAATGGTGCTAACCTCAGAGCTGATAAAGTGCAAAATGGTTCTGGCATATTAAGTACCAACTGGTCACTGTCAAAGTTAGTATTGTACAGTAAAACTGTGTTATTGGGAATGAACTGGCTGTAAACAGGGTTTCTACTGTGTTTAATCATTTGTTTTTTGTGACAAAGAAAATCTAAGACATAGCTAAATAATGAGTGTTATTACATTCTCCAATCACCTCATACTCAGCTGTTAAAATCCTGCTTATCTAGACTCAAACCAGTCTCCTCATGGGGGGTGTTCACAGTTTCATCTCGTACATGTCTCTGTTGTGTGCACAGACTGGGCTCGTACAGATCGGGGAGGACAGCCTGTTCATCCAACCGCTGGGTGAAAACAACCCATCACAGTCCTTCTCTGGACTTAAACACCGGCTGTCCCGGCTCCGACGCTCCGCGAAGACCAGCTCCGCTCCAGATGCCGACCAGCCCAGCTACTGTGGGACTGTACAGGGTGAGTGACACAGAGCCACACTGGATGAGTCAGGATGTGCGGTCATTGTCACACTGGTATCAATCAAACAGACCTCAGTCACCTACATTTTGATGGATGTGATGAACATGTGGTGTTGGGGAGGGAGGGGGGAGCATCACTGCTTGGGGGAAAAACTGTTTAGTATCTGGTAGTGTCAGCAGGGGTGGGAAGAGTCTGCAGAAATGGTGGTCAGCAGTGCTGCAGTTTCAAACAGACAGTGACACAGGCAGTGATGCTCGCCGTGGTCCCTCTGTAGAAGATGGTGGGAGTGGGAGGGGAGAGACCCGTCTGTGTTGTGGGTGAGAGGATCTCTGTTGTGCACTGTCTCCACAGTGAAGCCGCTGAGAGTCTGTGCAGCAGGTCTCAACACCCATCTCTTCAGTTTTTTCAACATTCAGAGATTGTTAGGGTTAGGGAGAGGGCTATGGTTGTGATTACATCAAAACTGGGTAGGAAAAACAACAGATACAAGCAGGGCAGCACAGTTCAGTAGGGTGGGTGGGTGGGGGGTCAGATGGAGGACAGTGTAGATAGTGTAGATAGTGTCAGTGGTCCAGTTGGGACAGTAGGTGAATTGCAGTGGAAGGTTTCTCAGCACCAACCTCTCAAGACACCTAGTCCTGATGGGTGTGAGTTGACATTACAGATTACAACAGATTATTTTATCACCAGGATAAACTCTTGGTTTGTTTCCATCCTGTTTGATTCTCACACTGCTCATGTTTCTTCAAATATTGTAATGAGAGATCTCAACAGTTCGGTAGATTAGTACATTGTTGTCAAAACTGACAGAAGTGATGGATGAAAACTGACCCGTTTTGTAATAAACTAGAATTAGTGCACTGACGGTGCTGCTGTAGCTCCTGGCTGCTGTGTAATGCTGCATAAATTCAAGCAGTGATTGTAGGATGGTCTCAGCTGATGTGTTTTACCTGATCAACCAGCACAATGTCCTCACTGAACTTGTGAACTGATGCAGTTCTCTTCCTTTCTATGCTGACAACTCAATTAACTTCTGAATCATGATTTTAAAAACTGATTTTCTTGCTTGTTGCACTCTGTCTTATACTTTTACAAGTGGTGCTTTGCAGAGACGAAAAGGATTTTTATGCTTGAATCTTTTTGGCGGAGAAACGGCTTCATACATATGGGTCAGATTACAGAGGACGGGATTCGTGTGATTTTTCAGAATCTTGGGAATGTTCCTTACGCTCACCTCAAAAACCCTGGAACATTTTCCAAATCCCTCTGCAGTGATGTGCTCGCAGTGAGCTGAGTGAATGAACTACTGTCTGCCTCTCCACCCTCCGAGCTGAAATGGGCCAGTTGAACATCCCAGGGAAGCAATGCTAATAAATCATCGGTTTCGGAGCAGCATTTACTGCGATCTGCCACGCTTTGATGTTCATTCAGCTCCAGTGTGTTGCAAGAGAGGCTGTGTGGAATGCAGATGTTTCCTTATTTAATGTGTATCTCTTGTTGGAACCTGCTGACCCTCTTGCTGTGAACGCTATCAAACACACGGCAAACCCCACTCTCTGCTCTTTTGCATTAATAATGTGCATATTTTCCAAACCCTCTGTGTCTCTGTGCCAAGATTATCGATTTTTGTCGTGAGAGGAAATTCACAGTGAGGATTTTTTTTTTCAAAGCAGAGAAAAGCTGTGTCTCCTGATTTTTGAATGATGGCAGTTTTTTGTAGTGTGGAGCACACCTGAACACAGGATCCAGTCACAGGCACTAATGACCAGCCTGGGAAGTCATGGAAAAGTTTAATTAGTTGCAGACTGGAGTTATAGTTATCCAAACATTTCTCTGAGCCGAGCACTGTTCTGGAGGCAGAATCAATGAGTGAAGCCAAAGAACCACATCACGCAGCCAGAAGCCTGAATTAAAAGTCTGCTGTAGGTTTGCTTGCTTTACTCGCTTCTCGGTAGATGTGTTTCAGTTTTACAGGCTCTTCTCTGAAGCAGAGGCAGAAATATTGAAGGTCCCAATGTTGATCTCCATCAGAAGATATATTTGTTGTTTTAAGAACCAAAAACCATCTCGGTGTAGTTTTACATCTCCTCTCTCAGGCTTCTCTCTGGAGCTCTAGTAACAGCAGGTCAGTCAGTTAATCAGAAGAGAGGATCTGAGTCTCTCCTGTGATTGGCTGACTGTGTTCTGAGTAATTGAATAAAAATATAGCAGATTTCAGGTAAAGACTCAGAGAAACCAAATCCTGCAAGGTTGGATGGTGGGTCCAGGTGGGTGGGGCATGGGGCGTGGCTGAGAGCTGTTGTGACATCACAAAGTTACAGAAGTCCTGACGGCTGGATTTAAGGCTCAGTGTCTGAATACAGGCTGTGTGCATTTCTCTGTGGACTGAGGCTTTGATACTTTCACAGTATTAATGTAGAACCTAGACCTGCTTTATAATCAAAAGAGAGACAAGCCAAAAATAATGTTAACGTTAGTGACATGAGGCGGTGAGCTGTGTCTGGATAAATCTGCATCAGGAAAAACAGCAACTACATCAGGTTTGAATGCAGGAGAATGCTTTTTCATTTTATATATCTGTGCTCTTCCTGATGTGAGACGTTAACATGTCTTCAATGAAAAAGGCTCGCTCTCCTCCTGAAGGCAGTCATGGTGTTGCACTCGTCTGTGTATGTGAAAAGTCAGAGAAATACACTGATACACGGTGTAGTAACAGTTACCAGGTTAATCTGAAAAACGAATCATTGCTATAATCTAATCTCGTGGTTTAAAAACTACATTAGTCTGAGGAGCGTTTGCACTGACTTCACTTACCCTCATACTCTTATAGAATCTCTATAGCACAGGTGAGTGGTGAAGTGTGACAAAGACAACAAAACTCTTCAGATGACAAATTGAAATTACTGTTGTTTTTTGTAACCTTCAGCCTCCAGCTCAGACTGTGGCTGCACTGGGCAGCTGAGGGTTTCTGCAAAACGCAGCTCCTCTGTGTTCTGGTTGTGCCATCAGGTTTGTGTGTTCAGAACTGTGTCTAATCCTCAGCAGACGTTCCAGTGGAGTTTAAGAGTCATTTTGATCATTATCTGTGTTTCTAAAGCAGCTTGAAAACAAATGTCCAGCTTTTTTTATGATCAGTGTGGTAACTTGACTGGTTTAAATGACTGCACGCGGCACACTGTCTGATCTTTATTTAGTTTCTGTTTTCCCTGACCAGTTCATACTGTCTGTACAAAGACAATGTGTCACCTTCTTCTCATGTGCTCAGTGGATTTTGGCACACCAGCTTGAATGGTAAATGCACTGCACTTATATTTCTTCAATATATTAAACTTCACACACACATTCACACAGAGCTTTTTGCTATGTATGTAGCGCTTTTTCTACCAGAAACACGCTCCCACACAGTTGATTCATTGGGGTTCAGTATCTTGCCCAGCGACACTTCACATGCACACAAGAGGAGCTGGGAATAGATCAGTGGGCGACCCGCTCTACCTCCTGAGCCACAGCCTCTGACATGGCAGCAGACCGTCTCTGACAACTGCTCTCGGTGGTCATGAGGGTTCACGGTGAACCCACCATGTCCAGTTAGAGATCACCTTCTCACTCATCCACTGAGCAGAAGGACACAAGCAGACGAGCTGTTCAGCTGCAGAGACAGTGACTCTGCTGTGTCTGGTGGGTCTGGTGTTATCATTGTGTTCACTTGCACACAATCAAAACTGCTCTCAGACGTTCTCTATGTTTCCCCTGTGCACAGTCATTAAAAAGAGCTGCTTGACCCTGAGAGCTGAACTGCACCGCCAAAGTTACATAACACCACCCAAGCTAAAGACCACCAGCACTTTTGACAACCTGTATAAATAAATTTTTTCCATATGTTCACAACTGGGGCATACACAATAACTGAAACCTCCTTTTTAGAAGGAAAGAAGAAAAACCATGCCGAGCTGTGTGTGTCTGTGTCTGTTTGTCGAGCAGCATTTTTCATGACACAGTTTCAGATGGCTTCACATCACACACTCTCGCTCTGCTCTATGGGAAGTTGTCTGCTGATATTGAACGATTTGTAGAACTTTGTACTGTTCTTAACTGACATAATTGTTAGCAAATAAAACCGTGGTGAAGTTAAACTTGTCTGTTTTCTGCCAGAGAACTTCTTGGAAACTCTTCAGGGACGTCTGACATTTCCATCGACTTGCCTGTGTGGCCCCCAGACCTAACTTTGAGGGGTTGCAGCAGAATGTTCAATGGGAGGGTGTGGTCGTCCTGCTCCAGTGACACAGACATGATTAGATGACTGATAGATGTATGTGTGTGTGCAGTAGGTGTCCTGAGGTGAGATGAAGGGAGAAAAGAGTCGGATTTTAAATTCTCTCCTCTGCATGTTTGCATGAACACTGCTGGTTCTCTCTGTAGTCCTATTCTCTCTCTCTCTCTTATTGGCAACAGATCAGAGATGCTTTGCCACAGCGGTACAGAAAATTATTAACACTGACACATGACTTTATTTTGCAATAAATATACAATAATATGAAAGTAGCAACCATCGATATCAATCATCAAATATAACATAATAAAAGGCCTCAAATAACAATTCTATTCAGGTCACGTCATGACCACACAGAACAAAGAAGTTGTCCATAATGTATGGAAGGATTAAGTCTCAGCAGTAACACTGAAGAAACATTTACTGAGTGTATAACTACAGTTAACAGATTTTGCAGGTAATAGTACAGCACACTGACTTTTCTCTCACATAGACAGGACATTTTTTGAAAGAAAACCTCTGTCAGATCCTTGTATTTCTCACAGTACAGTGAGATTCTGTTTCAGCTACTCTTGAATGACAGAGTGAACACGGCCTGTTCTGCTGTGACGGCCTGTTTCTCTGGTCCTTGTCAGTCCCCCTCAGTGATCTGTCAGTCCCAGTGGTCAGGTGCTCTCTGTTTAGAGTTTGTCAGAATTCATGTCATGTGTGATTTGGTGGTTTTGTTCCAGTGTTTGATATAATTTTCTTCTTGTTTTGAGATGGTTTGGTCAGGGCAGTTTGCTGTGTGTCTTATCTTTGTTCAGCTCTTGGCACTCTCTGACTTCTAGTGGTTGGAGTAAGGTGCACTAGCTTGGAGGTGTTTAGAAAATTTGATGGATTTGAGTTATGTAATAGTATTGACCACCCTGTGTGTGTTATTGGATGTTTCTCTGTGAACTCTGTGTTTTTGCACAGTTCTGCACGCACAGCTTCCAGTAGATGTTTTTCTCATTTTGGGAGGTCGTGGCTTGGACCCCACACTTAACAACCATATAATATTATTGGGTCTATATTACTGGATTTAGACTTTTGGTCCTAATTGGAACATCAATCAGGCTTTTTCTTTTGAAGGCCTACAAAGCCCTTCTTGCCTTCTCTTTCAGCTCATTCACAGTCAAGCCAACACTGCAGTATAATGTTTGGTCTGCTCAGTCTTTATGCTTTCTACTTTTACATTTTATTTTGTATTATTTCTGAGTGCCCATGTTTGATAGAACTGATTTCCAGTCTCAGCTGTAAGCTGTCTGTGGAGGGGGACAGGAGCACCAGGTCATCAGCACACACACACACACACACACACACACACACACACACACACACACACACACACACACACCAGGGGCTACATGTATAAATCTGCTGAAGAGAATTAGGCTCATTTTGCAGCCTTGTTCACCCCAAACTGCTGTTTAAGGTAATTATTAATCTGTTGTACACTGTTTTAATGAAATCTGTTCTACTTTAATACACAACAACTCTTTGAAATCTACAAAACATACATAAATTCTATTTTTATTTTAGTGTATATGCCTTAATGAGAGTGGTGAGGGTAAAGATATGGTCTCTCTCTCTCTCTCTCTCTCTCTCTCCCCCCCCTCTGCCTCCCATGCATTCTTTGTTCAGCAGCAGTTTAGTCTGCTTGGATGGAGGTCAGTGTGTCATATTGCATAAGAGCCTGGAGGAACATGACGAGTGACTGAACAATATTTGTTTAAACTTTCACTTTGGTTATTCATGAATATGTTTTTATGGCAGGTACATTCAAACCAAAAAAAGAAAACATTACAGGGAAAATTCAGTCCTTTCACTCAGTTGTTTTTGCTCAGTTTTCACTCCTTTATTTTTTTATGCTTTGTCTTATAGCAGAGGCACTACATGTCTTAACTTTGTTTATCATATACTTTATATTCAGTATAAGTTCAGCTGCTCAACAATGTCATTAATTTGCACGTCAGTACTATTATACAGTTAGGCCCAGAACTATTTGGACAGTGACACAATCCTCATGATTTGGGCTCTGCATGCCACCACATCGGATTTGAAATGAAACAACTACAACGGAATTGAAGTGCAGATTTTAAGGTTTAATTCAACCTGACTTAAACCAGACCCACAACAATGCTTGTTTGTGGGTCTTTCTGCCTTAAGTTTTGTCTTGAGCAAGTGAAATGCATGCTCGATTGGGTTGAGATCTGGTGATTGACTCGGCCATTGCAGAATATTCCACTTCTGCAGTATGTTTTGGATCATTGTCCATCTGTACTGTGAAGTGCCATCCAATCAACTTTGCTGCATTTGGCTGAATCTGAGCAGAAAGTATATCCCTATACACTTCAGAATTCATCTGGCTGCTTCTGTCTTTTGTCACATCATCAATAATCACAAGTGACCCAGTGCCATTGGAAGCCATGCATGCCCATGCCATCACACTGCCTCCACCATGTTTTACAGAAGATGTGGTGTGCTTTGGATCATGAGCTGTTCCAATTCTTCTCCAAACTTTCTTCTTCCCATCATTCTGGTACAGGTTGATCTTCGTCTCATCTGTCCAAAGAATGCTGTTCCAGATCTGGGCTGGCTTCTTCAGGTGTTTTTTGGCAAAGTCAATTCTGGCCTTTCTATTTTTGAGGCTGATTAATGGTTTGCACCTTGTGGTGAATCCTTTGTATTTACTCTCATGAAGTCTTCTCTTTATGGTAGACTTAGATACTGATACACCTTCTTCCTGGAGAGTGTTCTTCACTTGAGTGGATGTTGTGAAGGGGTTTTTCTTCACCATGGAAAGGATTCTGCGATCATCCACCACTGTCTTCCGTGGACGTCCAGGCCTTTTTGAGTTCCCAAGCTCACCAGTGCACTCTTTTTTTCTCAGAATGTACCAAACTGTGATTTGGCCACTCCTAACATTTCTGCTATCTCTCTGATGGATTTCTTCTTTTTTTTCAGCCTCAGGATGGTCTGTTTTACCTCCATTGAGAGCTCCTTTGACCGCATGTTGTGTGTTCACAGCAACAGCTTCCAAATGCAAACGCCACACCGGGAATCAGCTCCAGACCTTTTAACTGCTTAATTGATGACAGGTTAATGAGGGAAGAGCCCATGCAGCCTTGTTATTTTTTTTTTTGCAGCCTTCTGAGTCAATTGTCCAATTACTTTTGGTCCCTTGAAAAAGAGGCGGCTACATATTAAAGAGCTGTAATTCCTAAACCCTTGCTCCAATTTGGATGTGAATACTCTCAAATTATATATTATATAATTGTATCCTGAATATGTTTTCGTAAACAGCTAAAATAACAAAACTTGTGTCACTGTCCAAATATTTCTGGGCCTAACTGTACCTAAACTAGTTTTTATTTAAAGGTGCCATATTTTACACTTTCCAAGTGTTTGATTTAACCTTTATCTATAAAAAGATATCTTTGTTGTTTCAAGAACCATCTCAGTGTAGATTAACATCTCTCTCTCGCCTCTCTCTGGAGCTCTAGTAAGAAAGGGGCATTTTGTGTCAGTCTCCGAGCCTCGCCTCTGATTAGCTGTTTAGTTTTCAGAGTGACACACAACCAGGCCAACCACATGTAAGGTATTGTAGCCTGCTACTGTAACTTGGTAAATGGTGATGGTCATTTAACTTTGAAATCAGCTGAACAAATGGTCAAATTTGGATTAAAATGCTCTAGTATTTCAGAAAAACATAAACTCTACCCATGGTCTCTAATGTAACCATCCTTGGAAAGGCAGCAAACATTAGCTTTCTGACATGTAGTGATGTGCAGTGTTTCCTCGACATTTTGCTGTCCTGTAGCTTGCTAGTTCTGCAATGTAATGACTACATTGTGTTGTGTTGTTAATAAAGTTTTTAAGAAAGATGGATGGTCCGCTCTTCTTGGGGCGTGGCTGAGAGCGTTGACTGCTTTGTTGTGACATCACAAAGTTCCAGGCTGGTTTTAAGGCTCAGTTTCTGAATACAGGCTGTGTGCATTTCTCTGTGGACTGAGGCTTTGATACTTTCACAGTATTAATATAGAACCTAGACCTGCTTTATAATCACAAACACATGGACATCTACCTTTAGACTGGATGAGAGCTTTAGAAAAACACACAGCTGGATAATACAGATATGAAAATGTTCTCATATGCTTGCAGCCGTCTGCAGGCAGCAGTTATGTTGACGCATCTGCAGCCTCTGATTTGAGTGGTTCCAGTGCTATCTGAGCACCGGTGTCTGCAGCATCTGGCTGTGTCCCGTTCCAGCTCCATCATGGCTGCCAGAGATGATCCACTGGGGGGGGGGTGTTTTCCCCACTCCGCTATGTTTATGTACTAAGTCTGTTTTGCCAGTCTGGGTCATCCATGTGTATAGATGCTTGTAATTTATGGACCATTGACTTAATATTTTATCTATTTATTTCTAATGTTATTTAACAATTATACAATTCATTTGTTTTTGACTTTGAGTAAGAGTAGTTTTCTGTGTTTGTATTTGGAGAGAAAGAGAGAGAGAGAGACTGAGGGATTCTTTATCATCACATATACTATGTTTGAATGTAATTACATCTCAGTTCCTGTTCTCAGCGGTGCAGTTGTGTCATGACACATAATACCTTACTTTCCTCACTTATACTACCTGAGCTGCAGATTCAATAATTACTTAATGATTACTACACTGTCTACACAGAGGTTGATGGCAGCAGCCGAGCTGTGAGGTCGACTCACCACTTGATTGACACTTCAAATGAGTGATTACAGAAGCTTCATGTTCACCTCATGACAACATGATTTCCTGGTGACGTCTCTTCCATTTGTTGAGCAGTCTGAGAGGCTGAGAGCAGGTTTATTAATCACCCCACCCTCTTATCTGTGTTCCACTTCACTCAGACCTTTTGCTCTGCTGCACCCACATGAACTGAAATAGCAGATGCACTTGGAGACTCCCACAGTCCATGTGTCCTGCTCTGCACTGGTGTTTCTGTGTTGTCAGAGACTGCGTCTTGATTTTATTGGACTTATTTTGCTGTGAAAGCTCTTCATATAGGGACCAACAGAGCCAGAGGGATCCAGACAGGCAACTTCTACTGTTAAGTTGCACATCTTAGCAACCTTTCTTCCTGAACTCGCTGTTCTAGAGGGTCACTGTGGCTGAAAGTGAAGAAATAAAGAGTAACATGTTTTTTTTTTTCTTTGTTTTTTTTTTCAGAAAACTACTGAAAATTCAGTTTAATTTAACCTGGTCTGTTTGACTGTGTAGATGCAGAATGAAAGAATCAGCTAGAGAGAAAATAAACTTCAGCTTTTTATAAGTGAATGGCATTAAGTCACTAAGCTGGGCTGGTTGGGGAGCTGTGGATGTGGATGATTAGTGAATGGAGATGATGAGTGGTGAAAAAAAAGGTGACAGAATGGGGTTGATGGTGACGGCCCAAGAGAAAGGCAGGGTTTCAACTGTAATGAGTTATGGAGTGCAGGCTGAAGAAAACAGGCCACGGGTCTGCATGGCAGGACCATGTGGACTCACACGTTTCTCCAAGAAGTCTGTGAAACCTTCCATGTAGCTCTGCATGTGTGTGTTTGCAGCGTGAGGTGTGGTCGATGCAGGGTTTAAGTTTCTCCTTCACAAAAGTATCAGTTGTGGAGGAGGAATGCTTTCAGTCCTTCACTTGCTGCTCCTGACGACTGAACCTTTTAATTATAATTCTTATAGCAGCGGCCTGTTCTGTCCTGTCTGCAGTAATGAAATTCCTGCGTCATGAATGGAATCTGAGACAGTGGGGAAAAGTCCAGAGGAAGTTAAAGCAACAATGAAGCCCAGGCATCTACTTCCTTCATGACAGGAGAGAGGGTCAACAGCACCTTACCTCCACTCCCCAAGGCCCTCAGGAGATACTCTGACACCGGGTGGGGGCAGATCACAAGGGGTTTCCCCCGTGGTTCAGTTCACAACTGTTTTAAGTTAAACCTGTCACACAGTTGCAGGGCCTGGTTCAAGAGGGCTGAACTTAGTCTCTTAATTGATCACGTGAGTGTTTTGATTGTAACATGCAATAAACCAATCAGAGTACCCTCTCCCATTCCCTTTTAACAGCCAGATGGATTTCTATCATAGTGGCTCAATGTTTCATACAGTTAGATTGTATTTGTGGGCACTTGATTACATATTGTGACTGACCAGTGAGCTCAGTCCCGACACAAATCACAACATCAGACATGTTTCATGTTTTATTATGAGAAGTGTGAAAACAGTTTTGGTTCATTATGAAACTGTTGTGGGACATATTGATGAGGTGATGAATGGGAAACACTGTGGCACACCCTGCTTGTGCATAACAGGCGTTGTGTGCCTGGCTATGTAGGTGCATATTACAATCTTGACAATGTGTCCTTGAAATACCAGAGAAATACTGCACCACTGACTTCAGACCAGGTTTCTGTTGGCCAGTCACTTACTGCTGCCTCAACATAGCAATGCGCCAACAATGCGCCTGACCACACCTCATTTTAAGACCACCACGCCCATAGTCGCTCAGACGGATGCAAGTGTATCTGCTGTTGGGAAAATGAAAACTGCTTCAGTCTGAAACTAGTGAAGACACACATGTTGGGCTTTCCGCCCGATGTGAGACAGGGCCCATGTTTTTATACTACATCTATGTAAATGAAAAACACTGCATTAGACTCACTGCCTCATCTTCCTGTATGTGGAAACATCAAACCTGTGTAATGGCTGACAGAGATGGAGGCAGAAACACAGGGACACACTCAGTATGTGCGACACCCACAAGCAACCAGGTTAGTCAAACAAATCAGATCAGAGGACAACATGTTTACAGGAGCTGCTGTAATTTGATCCACATCAAAGCATCAGGTCCAATTTCTGATCTTACTTCGAAACAATTCCTCGCTGCACAAGATGCTGCTCTTGGCACTTCCTTTTGGTGAAGGCATGTCTGTCAGAGAGCAGGTAGCACTGGTAAAAACATTTATTATTGGTCTAGAGGATCTAGTTACAGCTACTACTAGACCACAATGTAATCCACAGACCTAGGCTGCCACTTGGGAAGAGAAGGAGAAGGATACAGGCCGTACCTGAGCCCCAGGTGAGCTGTCACTTTGGTCTCCCAGCAGACCACAGGGTTGGTTCTGCTCCCATCCTCCTCTGTGTTAACCTACATGAGCAGAGACCTGAGCTGATTTCTGTTCATTCAGGTTTACAAATCGATGCAGACAGAAAGAAAATACTTCAGGGATGAGTGATGTCGTTCATAGTTCATCACAGTGTCAACAAAGAGACACTGTCCTCTCCTCTGTGTCCTCTCTCACCTCCCAGCTACCTGTTTGTGAGATTGGCAACTAATCAAAAACGACAATATTTGATCATGAACAGTCTCTATCCTTAATGATACTTTATGTTCTTCACTGCAAGAACAGAAGGATCGTAATGTAACATACATCTTGTGTTTCCACTGCTGTGGGGATGAAAGCCTGTACCTCAGTTTGGATTCTGCTCAAGAGCAAATTCCCCGTACTTCAAAGTTTAGTGCTGTCATATCACAACAAGGACGACTACAAACAACACAACCACAGGAACCATCATTTTACTGTATGGAGCAGGACAACCACCACTTAGAAGAGAAGAGCATACATGTCCAGGCCCTCATTAGTGTTTGCTGAGAGAGAAGGCCATTCACAGGGTCAGAGGTTAGAAGCCAAAACAACCACAAGAATTTATGCTATGTATTTAATGACATATCTCTGAAATGTCAAATACAGTGGAAACACTGTAGGACCCTTGTGCCAAAGCAAGGTTCAGTTCAGTTTATGGAAATCTCCAGATTACAGGTGTGGAAGAGGCTACTGTGGGTTCTGCACTCTGCAATCTTGTTACAGCATGAACCACGTAGCCTCAGAGCTGCTGCAGCTCTTCCTGTGTTCTCTGTGTAGACACGGTGTCAGAGCAGCAGCTTCTCCTCATTTTCTTATAAGTCTTATGTCCAAGACAGTAAACAGGAGGATTTCCTATAATGACTGTTCCTTTCCTTCTCTGATGCAGGTACAGAGGACAGTCATCTGTATGGTATGAGATGCATCAGCAGGTTATAGAAAGATAGGCACATCATCTGTGACTATCATGCGAGGATCTCTAAACAACAGTAATTACTTCAGGTCTGAGCAGCAGCAGAGGTACAGTCGTTGTATGAGGCAAATGTTCTCCCACAGAGTTGTGAGCAGGCAGAGTTACTGTTGCCCTGCAGGGCTGGAGCTGGTTTCACAGTTAAAAACACTGTGTTGTTTGTCTCTGTGTGACTCAAACACATCCTCTCCTCTCTCTTATTACCCCACCAAACAATGAGTAGCTCTCTGCTCCCTGCTGGGAGTCTCATTTTTCTGCTGAGGTGGGATATGTTCAACTCTTTCCGGACCACTCGCTGTCTGCTGCCGTTGGTTTGTTTTAATGGTTTCATTCTGGAGGCTGTAATTTGTGAAGCTGTTGAACTGTGCTGGGTTATAGTGAGAGGCCTTCCTAATATTCTATATATAATATCCTATTTATATGCATTAAGGCTGATAAAATATATACAGTATATATACTGTATGTCATAGCTGCCCTTTCCCTGATCATACTCAGTATTTGTACTGAAGAACTTGACTTAAACCTTAAAACGGGTCTGACGTGGATTTATCTCATCTGTGGAGTCACATGATTAAAGAAAATCACTGCGTCAGAAAGGACATTTTTAGAAGCAATCTACAGATTTTCAAATGTTAGTTTCTCACTCATACATGGTGCAACATTATGTCACCATAACAGCAGCGTTGCATAAATTACTTGTTTGTTAATAATCGTAATAAATCAGCTTGGGTGGAGATGAAAAGTGAATAAAACTTGCTGCGTCTGAAACAGAGCTCTGGGATGCTTTTGCTTCAGGTGACTGTGCAGAGCTGTTTTACTGCTGTGATAAGTAATTTCTGTCTGAAATCCTCCTTCAGATGATCCTGTGCAAGCTCTGTAGCTGTGCAAGCTCTGTAGCTGCAGCCTGCAGCCGTACCAGGCGCAGCCATTGTTATGATGCAATGTCATAATCGATGATGTTGGTTATATGGGTGCGTCTCCTCAGCAACAACTGTTGTTTATTGTTTGTCAAAGAGAAAAAAAGACAGAGAGACAGAGATTCCTACATTTATAGTTAGATAATTTCTATAATAGTTGATATAATAATTGATTTAGTTGATTAACCATGTTCTCACCAAAAAAGAGAGACCAAAGTGACATAAAATATGTCTGGTTTTGATGCTGGTTTGTCTTTTGTCTCCTACCAAGAGTCAACATTGTTTTTTTCTAACCAAATATTTGGGGGGAAAAAAGCCTGAAGATCCATTCACTAGTATTTTCTAAAACATTCAGTTGTGTACTCAGCACATCTCCCCTAACCCCCGTCATCCTGGACGGGACACCACACTTTCTTTTGGACTCCTCTAAATCCAACCTCCCAGACCATTGGATCACTTCCTGTTTCCGGAGATACTGACGGTCTGGTTTCAATTCAGAGTCTGAAAAGATCTGATAGTGAGCAGAGCCAGTGGCTACAGGAGGCACAACTCCGACACTCTGCCTCCACTGGAACGAGGGGCTTCTCTGACTGAAGTTGTGCACACAGTGTCACCTCTGGGAGCTGAGAGTCATCTGATTCTTCTTAGTCAATATTTTTCTGCTTGAATTGTCACCTGGTTCCCCCATGTACCTCGGTGCTCAGCTGACATGAAATATCTAACGCACTGACCGCTAGCCATCAGTTCTCTAACCTGAACCCTTCGCAGAGTAGTTTGAGTTGCTTAAACCTAATGAAACCTTAACCACGTTCACTTCAGACCAGAAAACACCCAACGACAAACAACCTCTTTTGTCATTTAGGTTGTCTTGTCTCGTTGAGTTAATTATAGCCACGTGAAGCTTGATTTGAAAGATTACCAGAGGCTAATGTCCTCAGGAGTGTGGCTGCATCCATTCTTGCATAGCTAGTGAATGAACTAATGCTTAACAGATAATTTGTTTCTCAAGGATAATTTATTTTCTTTAGTGACTTAAATTTGGTTGGCAGCAGTGTTGGGCGTACAGCCCCAGGAATTCTTAGAGTTTTCATAACACAAAACAACAAACATCTCACGCAGTCCGACTTCACATCCAGCTACAGACCTCTGCCCCCGCTTCTAAAGCAGGACCTCAGTCTTCTCCTTACCTTGACCAAGTGGTTTACTTGCCTAAACCTTAACATAACTTAACCACATTATATTTGAAATAAACTCAAACTTTTCCTAAACTTGGAAATGGAATCTGGGCTTGAAGAGCCGTCCACTATCACAGGGTTAGAGCTGCAGCTGTACATAGAAAACGTGACTGAGGTTGTTGTTTTAAGCATAAAAAAGAAAGAGTTCTTCTACTTTAACTCTTTAAGAACTGCCTGAAGTAGACATCATTGTCGTTTTTAGAAAGTTACTTATACTGCCTGGCACCCCCCCCCCGGTGCCACAGGAACGGGTGTTTCAGCTGCTTTGTTTGAAGGAAGCACACTGAGACTTTTACTCACTCTGTTTGGCTCCTCGTCGGCCCCATGGGCTGGGGCTGCTCGAGCTGTTGTGAGGTAACTTTGTTTTACAGTTTAAAGGTGATTTTTATGACTTGGCTGTTTTCTACTCTTGGCATTACAGACACAATTTGGTTGGTACTCTGAACACACTGAGGTCACATTCTCTGCCTCACACGGCAGGTTTTTAGTAGCAGATTTGTTTGAGCTTATCACCCGTTTCTGATGAGCGCTGAAGATGTTCAATGACTGTCGTCCTCTGATTCTTGTTGTCTCATTATTGATGGTAACAAGTGATAAGTGATGAGATTTTTTTTTGTTTAAATGCAAAAAAAACGGGGGTATGTGGTCCCCAGAGTCCACAGCAACAGGAAAACCCAGACCCAGGCCCAGCAGTGCCCCTATAACATTAGTCCGTCCAGATAGAACATTAAAAAATGGGTAGTTTTGTTCTGATGAGTAACAATATTATTATTGTTTTTAAAGATGAGGACTCTAGTAAGTCATTTAGATTTCCTTCCTGTCCTGCATCGTACTTAGTGTCTTTTTTATTGAACATATTGTGTCCTCATTATTGTGCTAAATAAAAAACTAAACATCTGATCTGGGAGTTACAAATCAAGGAGAACTCCTCTCTGGGTTTGGCTAGGCCATCATCCAAGAGATGAAGGGCGTCACTGTGTTGAAAAGTGGTGGGGATTTAAGGGCTCAGATGAAAAACATTTTTAAAATGGTGCTCAGGTTTAGTTCTGGGAGGATCGGACTGACTTCAGAGAGATAATTACAGCAGGAAAATAATTGCAGAAGGCTTCAACAAAATCATGAAGCCAAGACTACTACAGAGTTGACAGAACAAAAATACTCATGTCCAACACACGAGCGATGCTCATCTATGTGCATCACATCCACAGCTGCAGCACAAATCAAATGTGTCGTATCCACAGACAGAGGGAGGAACACTTTGTCATGAAGAAACTGTCAGAGTCTGATAAAGTCACTGGTCAGGTTGTGCACTTTTGTTCTGTTTTTATCAGTTTGACTTTTTTTTTTTCCTGTTATATTAACACTGCATTACATGTTTTCTTATTGTGCTAATAAACCTCTCTCAAACATTTTCATTGGTTAATTAACTCAAACATATGAGACATGTGTGGACAGATTGGACAGTATGGCCATGTTGAGCAGTCTGACACGCTGTCGATCTGCATCATGTAATTCAAGGCCGTCCAAGAGCTGGAGATGTGACCGAGGACACTGATGCTGAGGAGGAAAGTGGCTGAGTTCACGCTGATGCAGGAGCAGCAGGTTTATGGTTTATCTCTGATTAACTACAGCTTCAGCGTGTTAATGTGGCATAGGCGTGTCGGGAGTTTTTACCACATCGTGTCATTCACTTTTCTGTCAGTCACATCAGGTTTTGGGGAGATGAACAGAAGGAGCTGAGCCAAGTTTTAAAAAAGACAAAGTACAGAAGTAGCTCTTTTGGATACTTGTCTGATTTAACAGTTAGTGAACATTCAGACCAAAAAGACAAAGCATAAAAACGGCTGCACTGGTGGAGGTGTGTTGATACTTGTACTAGTGAGAAAATGAAACGTGATCCAGGACGGATGGTTTGATCAGTGAGTTCAAGGCCGTCAGTCTTATAACAGAGGATGTTACCACTTGGCTCAACTTTTTTGCCTGACAATCTTGCAATTTTTGCCAAATCTGTGTACGTCAGGACCCCCACTGTCAATACAGTGGTCGCTGGCGCAGCACTAATATTGGTTTGAGTGTTGTCTCATAAGGTCAGTATGACAGCGCTAATGGTCGTTGTGGACATACCCCACAAACGAAGCTTCTCTGTAATCTCAGCTCAGTGGTGCTTCATCGAAAATCAAAGTGACTTAGATTTTACAAATACACCCCTGTAGTAAAAAAGCAGCTGAGTCACAGCAGCGTGAGTGCTGCTGTTACCTTTACCTGTGAGTAGTGTTTCTAACCCTGGTCTTCCTGTCTGCCTGTTTTCCCGTCTGTAGCAGGGAAGAAGAAGGAGAAGAGGTCAAAAGTAGTGGAGGAGGGTCGCGGCAAGAGAAATGCCATCCGCCTGCACGAAGCATACACTGTGGAGACGGTGGTGGTGGCCGACTCGGACATGGTGCAGTACCACGGTGCTGAGGCTGCTCAGAGGTTCCTGCTGACTGTTATGAACATGGTAAGAATCCCACATACAGATAAGAGTCCCCTGACTCAAATCCTCTTTTTCTTCTTTATGTTACACAAATCAAGTGGATATTTTCCAAAGTGAAGGAATTTAGTTGTACAGACTGTAACTCAGTTAAGGATGTGAAGACGAACAGTTGATGTGATGCAGATGATCGTACACCTGGATGGCGTCAGAATCACATCGCCAGGTTTCTCATGTTCCACAGAAACATCCCAAACATGAAGCGAAGCCAGGAAACGACTCTGCATGTAAATGCGTTCACTGTTGGGTGCTGTGGTGTTTTCTGCACTGGTGACAGAGATGAGCCAGAACCACATCACTATTTTGTCACCCATGCAGCCCTCTGTAACAACAGCCTGGAGCAGCCAACTGAATAAACCTGCTTAGTACTCAGCACAGCACAGGGGAGCCTTCTGGCTTTGGCTCAGGCTCTGGAGGCCAGAACAGGGGGAGAGGAGAGACAGGCACAGTGAGAAGCTGGAGAGGACAGTGACAAAGCTCCAACCTGTCTGTTTTTATATCAGCTGTGACACATTCCCTCAGGGTTGCAACTCCTAATTATTTGCTGATGGAGCTATCAATCCAAATGATTAACCAATTAGTCGACAGAATGTCAGACAGTGGTAGAGGAAGGGAACAGGGAGTGAGCAATGGAGAATGACTAACATCTCTGTTTGAATTATTAGTAACAAGCTAATCCTTTACCTCTGTGTTAGTCCCAGCAGCCTCCACTGTCAGACCAGTATGATGTGGCATGAGTGGCTTCACAGAGCAACAATATAATCTATCTGTGTGTGTGTGTGTGTGTGTGTGTGTGTGTGTGTGTGTGTGTGTGTGTGTGTGTGCTCTAAGTGAAGGAGGACAGATACCAGGATGTGGCAGGAATCACAAAAGTCTGGTTTCTGCCTTTCCCTGCTGTGAAGCATGGATATACTGATGTACTGGTCACCATATTAGCAATCTGATTCAATTATCATCATCGGCTGTAGAAATTCAAGATCATTTCAAATAGAATTAAAGAATTTCAGAACGAGTGTCAGTACTTTTTAATAATTTCTTCTGATGCTGTGCATATATCACCAAGGTTTCAGGTTTCATCTAGTTTTTTTTTTGTGTAAAATCGCTGATGGTGTTTAACAGAGCATCCACCTCCATGTCAGATCACTTTGTTGAATCTGTTTGTTGCATGAACAGCTGCTGCAGCCGTGAGCCCTCACACTTTGGTTTGTCTGTAACACACTGCCTCCATCCTCCACAGGAACAATGTGTATCAGTATTATTTTAAAGTGACTGTGAGTCAATTTCATTAATTTCTGTTTTATTTGTATAGCACCAAATCTACATTATCTCAAGGCACTTTACAGGGTAAGGTCGATACCTTACTTTGTTACAGAGAAAAACCCAACAGTTCCCACAAAGAGCAAGCGCTTGGCAACCGGGGGGAGGAAAAACTCCCTTTTAACAGGAAGAAACCTCCAACAGCACCGGGCTCAGGGTGGGGGGGTCTGCCTCGACCGGTTGGGTTTAGGAGGAGAAAGAGGGGGTGGGGGGAGGAGAGAGGAGAGAAGAGAGAGAGAGAGAGAGACCAGGAACAGCTGTATAGGTCACAGTATTATGAATAATAATGAGAGATAATCTTGTGATCCATAAAGGGAAACTGCATGGAGGTGTGCACACACACTGCTTTAGAAGTGATTGTTTTTTGTGTATACACCATTTTCTTTTGTGCACATGTGCATTTAAGCCTGGATCCTACACACCGATTTATAAATGAGGCCTCAGAGAACCGGCCTTCCTCAGACGGAGGCTCAGAGCCAGAGAGATGCATCTGTTTCAGGCGAGGTTTCAGTTGTGTTGTTCCACCTCTTGCAGGTCTACAACATGTTCCACCACCAGAGTCTGGGAGTCAGGATCAACATTCGAGTCACCAAGCTGGTGTTGCTTCACAGCCGCCCTGTAAGTCTGACTTTTCACCCTCTTTGACTCCTCTTTAACTCTGTTGACCCTGACAACCCGACTGCCAGCAGATGATGGACACACCCTGTGGTCGTGCGTGTGTGTGTGAGGAAGGTCGTGCTCCTCAGGAAAGAGGTTTTCTTTTTTTTTCCTGTGGACTCCAAAGTGAAGATTCCCTGTGAACTAAATTAGTTCCTTTTTTTTATTTCATCCATGTGTAGAGTTTAATCTGATGTAAAGTATCCAAGCACATGAACTTTAAACTTTGGTCCAGAAGCAAGTCAAAGCTTCTGTGTCCCAAAATAGATGAGGTAGCTAAAGTGTGAGACACCAGGCAGCAGGACCCAGTGATGTAGGACACACACTGGAAATGATTCTCTTTTTTATCACTGTCTTTAAAGCTTTGAATGGTTCTGTGATTATGTGGATTTAAGTATGCTGCTCTGTATCTGTTCCTCAGGAGAAGCTGAAGGTGGGCCATCATGGAGAGCGCTCTCTGGAGAGCTTCTGTCACTGGCAGTATCAGGAGTTCGGGGGCCCACGGTACCTCGGCACCAACCATGTTCCTGGTGGGAGGGATGACATCCCTCCAGTGGATACTGCAGTGCTGGTCACCAGGTCTGTACATTTTGTCAGATGAATGAATGAGATTAAATCATAAATGTATTAAATGTGATCTCAGATCTTGGGCAGCTGCTCTCATCCTCATGATGAAGAAGGTAAGACACAGTAGGTGAGACTGCAGCAAACAGCCGTAACTCCACCATGGTTTTAATCTCTACAGTGCGGTGTCAGACCTAAAATACCTCCGGTGTCATGAATATATTCAGTGTGTGTGTGTGTGTTTGTGTGTGTGTGTGTGTGTGCGTGTGTGTGTGCAATGGAAGACAGAGAGACACAGTTTTTCTTCACTGTATAAAAGTCTCAGAATTTTACCAGCAATCAAATGTTCGGTGGTGGAAAGCGACTAATTTAGACGTCTAGATCGTGGTTGTGTGATCTCTTCCAGATCCAGATCCACATCGTCCTGTCATCACATGTGGAACTGCCAACAGTCAATATGATCGGGGGGTTTAATAATCAGAGCATTCACAATAATCAATCAAAATCAGTCAATCAAGTTTCTGAACTGATGATACACACATTGTAGTTCATTGACACCGTTGGATGACAGAGACTCCAGTGTAGAAACAGCTCTTAATCACATTAATGGGAGAACAAGCCATATATCATCTTCGCATTTGCAAAGGCAGAAGCATCATCATCATGGAGCTCATCGTCCATCAGCACTATCACCATCAGTCTATACTAGATGCTACTTTGTGTTACTTTCAGCTTCAGTTGGACTTTAAATCCCTCCACGGAAGAAATATTCAGATCCTCCACTTAAACGATAGTTCTGGTTTATTTCAACCTCGCACATTATTATAGCTACAGGGGTCATGTTAGCTTTTTGCTTGCCGCCTCTTGGGGGTAAGTTTCACAAGCCTCCTACTGCTCTTCAACTAAACATGGTTTCTACATGAGTAATTTCAAATACTTATCTCTGAATCTAAACACGGAGCAGCCATCAGGGACGGCCATTATGGCAAACTGCACAGGGATCTACATCCAGGGAAACAACACTTGGACATTGGTTTATATTCATGTATGAGGCTGTGAGACATTGTCCTCTTAGTGTTGATTTGTGCAAGAGAAGTAGTAACAAATGGTTCATTCTTGCAAGTTTCTGAACTGTAAGAATAAAAAGACACAATACACACCTTGATTCTGATTCTGATTGTAGTTTTCATTGACATATGCTACTGTTGGATGAAAAACAGTGACTAGAAATGCTACTCTAGGATCAGTTATAGTTTCAAGAGTACTGTGTGTATTTTTCAAGTATCTGTACTTGAGTTTTATTTTTATTTTTTGGAAACTTGACTGACTACTACTCCACTTATTGTACTTTTGACTCCACTACATTTCTATGAAGTACTTGTTACTTGGAAGAAAAGCTTTTAGGCAGCAGAATTAATTTTCTTTTATTTTCCAAAATCCAATAGACCATCAGATGTGTTTGTCACAGGAGAACCCCTACACAAATGACAGCAGCTCGTTTTACTGATTCAGTTGTGTTTTTATGGCCATTTTTTTACAACATACTCTACAAGCTTTTTATTGTACAGGTTTTACAGTCAGTCAGTCAGTCAGTCAGTCAGTCGTTTTAGAGTCATTAGGTTCTGTAAATGTGGACCAATACAATGTGTTGACATGAAAAATCAATACTTTAAAAAAGAACAAGTACTCTAGTACTTTAAGTCAAATAAAAATTTTAATTAAAGTGATAGTATATAGTTATTTTTGACGTGGGGTTGTGTAAGGTACTTATCCATAGTCAGTGTATTTATTGGCTGCAGTAGATTCAGATCAGCTCCCAGTTTAGAGAAGCTGCCGGAGCATCAACACAGAAGCTGAGTGATGAGCTGCTGTGGACGGGCTCAGCAGAAAAATGTATTTTAGCCTCTTAAAAAAATACCCACAGAAAAACTTATATAAGTTGAAGCGTATGCTTCATTTTGAATATTTCTTCCGCTTTCTCTTGCCATCAAACAGTCCTTTCATTTGGAACTTCATGTTTCAACCGTTGAACGGCCGTATTCCTGCGCCACAAGTGCACCTACACTTTCTCAAACAGCTGATCTGTGGAGTAATACAGTGCACTTGTGCATAGGAATACAGTAGTTCAACATTAGTTCAAAAGAAAAGGGCTAGTTAAGGCAGTGCAAATATTCAAAATAAGCTACGCTTCAAATGATTTTTTCTGTGGGGATTTTTTAAAGTGGCTAAAATACATAAATAATAAATAAAATAATACTTTTTTTTTGCTGACCCCGTCCACAGCAGCACATCACTCAGCTTCTGAGCTGATGCCCCAGCAGCTTCTCTAAACTGGGAGCTGATCTGAATCTACTGCAGCTAATAAATACACTGACTCTAGTACCTCACACAACCCTAACACACCTTGTGTTGGAGTGATATTCGATCAGGAGTATCTGTGCTTTGATTAGTGTTGTGTACTTAATCCACCTCCGCTGTGATGTCACATTCTTTTCATGTCTGTATAGTTTTTATCTGGGAAGTCAAAAAGGGAGTGGGGGGGTGAAAGGAAGGCTTTGTTTAAATGAGTACTCATGTCCTCTGATTCAATCTTGTCTCCTTTTACTGCAAGGAGAAGGATAAGGCCATGTGCACTGTGGCCTTTTGTTCTTGAGGTGGTTTGTTATGAACCTGAGCTGCCCGCCCCACCTCTGCTCCCCCACCCCACCTCTGTCATGAAGCTTCATATGTGTGGACAGGAGCCGTCAGGACCAGTGTCTGCTGGAAGGGAAGGATAGGGATGCTGCCAGCAGCAGTCAGTGAGAGAGTGAGGCAGCATGCAGGCAAATGAAAGCACATTGCTCTCAGGTTTCCTGTAGCGTATGGGTGCTCAGCATCCTCTGTGTGTGTGTGTGTGTGTGTGTGTGTGTAATCTGCCACAGTTTTAGGAATGGATGATATGTCTACAGTTCATCTCTTACAGCTTATTAACAGCCTCCTGGGAGGAAATAACAAGATATTTGATATTGGTGACTGGTTCATGTCACTCACAGGTAATGTACAGAGACCAGATTAAAGCTCCATGAAAAGGCTGTTAGAACAAAATACTTTCGACTTTGTTTGATGAAAGGTTGATATTTTAGAAAACTTATTAAAATATATTCTTCAAAGTGTTGTTGGAGATAATATTTCACATTTCTACAGGTACACCCGCTCTGAGGTGTTTCTTTAAGTGTTCCAGCCAAGAATAATGAAATGCCACTTCAGTATGTGGAGGCCAGATAGAAGTTGATTAGTCTGTGTCCATCCATCCATCCATCCATCCATCTGTCCATCCATCTGTCCATCCATCCATCACAGTTCTTAGACAGCATGCTAGTCTAATCTTATTTTGACAAGGATTTCTGTTTTGTAGGTTGATTATGGAGTTGAGTTCCATCAGCTCCAGCTAAAAATGTGGACTACACACCTGCTTTTTCATGCAGTTATTCAATCAGCCAATCACGTGGCATTGATGTAATGTATAAAACCCTGCAGATACAGGTCAGGTTTACATCGGAATGAGGTAAACTGTGATCTCACTGACTTTGACCATCATGTGATTGTTGGTGTCAGAGTGTTTCTGATCTGATCTCCTGGTTTTCACACACAACAGTCTCTAGAATTTATTCAGAATAATGTGAAAATCAAAGAGCATCCAGTGAGCAGCAGCTTTGTGGATGAAGCGCCTCATTGATGAGAGAGTTGAGACTGGCTGGAGGTGACAGAAAGCCTACAGTAACTCACTCTTTACGACTGCGATAAGCAGAAAAGCATCAGAATGAACAACACATTGAACCTTAAGGTGGATGAGCTACAACAGCAGAGACCACGTCAGGTTCCTCCTGTCACCAAGAACAGAAACCTGAGGCTGCAGTGGACACAGGCTCACCAACACTGGACAGTTGCAGACTGGCCCCCTTAATACCAATCAGTCATGGTTTGAATACCATATT
Source organism: Trachinotus anak (assembly GCF_046630095.1). Lineage (NCBI taxonomy): Eukaryota > Metazoa > Chordata > Actinopteri > Carangiformes > Carangidae > Trachinotus > Trachinotus anak. The sequence goes on along the minus strand of NW_027273862.1, from coordinate 878,528 downwards.
GTTGCTGACCATGTGCTTCCCTTCACCGCTACAGTTCACCATCTTCTAACGGCTACTTCCAAACTGGTTTCATCCACATGACAGTGAGTTCAGTGAACTTCAGTAGCCTCCCCAGTCTCCAGATCTGAATCCAGTAGAACACCTAAGGGTGTCTGTGCCACAGGAACTACCAGTGAAACAGTTTTGAGTGCTTCCAGTGAAATACTAAATTGACCCACTGTATATATTGTTCCTTATTTCCCCATTTTGGTCTTTCGTCCACATGATTCTTCTCATCTGAAATGGACCTTTTTGAAAACATATTCCAAAGTGAATAAAACACACCTGTTATCATGAAGCTGTCTGAAGACCAGCACCAGACTGCTGCAATACAAAACCACACAAACCTCCCCATGTATGTGCACATCAAAATTGGCATTAATGATTCAATATTCTCCCTCTCTATCTGCTAATAAGTCCCAGCAGTCCTCTCCTGGTGTCTCCATCCAAACGCACCATTTTTCTGGGGCAACAACTGCATGTGCCATCTTTAGTTTAACGGGTCTGGCCAAGGTAGAAAATAGAGAGAGATAGAGTTGTGTTGTTCATATAACCGAAACTGGTTGTGAAACAAGAAATTTACAAACTTGTGATTTAAAAAAAGTATTGTAGGTCTTAAACAGCAAATCTCCACACCCTCAAGTTTCACTGTAGGAAAACTCTCCATGGGATTCTTAAACTGTCAGTGCATCATGGTGAAGAAACCAGACTTGACGGGGATTATTGCTGTGTGCCTGAGTTCATGAAAATGGAGCCCATCAGCATGTAAATAGATATAAATGAATTGTTTTAGCAGCTTTGCCAGCACCTCCTAAAAATGTCATCAGCTGCTGTTAACTGCTGCCATATTGTGTCTCTTTATTTTATCGTGTATTTGGTTCAAACTAACTGTAGGAATAGGAGCATACCTTTTTTCTTTATAATACTTTATAATACTATATCACTATGTGACAGCTAATCAATGTGTGATGTGCGTTTTAATTTATAATAATCATAATCTCTTTTTGTTCATTTATTTAAGAAATTCTCCTCACACAATATAATGTGTGTTTTTCTGTGTGTGGATATCATGTGTCAGCTCAGACTCGTTACCACTGAAGCTCCTGTTTGAACTCAGTCCAGCCTTCTACACCAGTCGTCTGGAGTGTTTGTGAGAGGAAGTGTCCTCGACAGTGGTCCCTTTATGTCCTGCTTCAAAAGTTTGCATCCTCCTGAGAAGGCAAACAGCTCTGTGTCACCATGTCCTCTTAATGCTGGTGGAAACCCGTGGCAGGCCCTCACTGCTTCTTACAGCTCATAGCTCCATTACCTAGGCTTCATTCACTGTGTAATTCTGTACGCATATAGTTGAGGTGAGGACTTGACTAGACACAGTTCAGTATCTTTATATTTGACTATTTTTGGTGACACATAATGAAGACTGTAGACTGAAACAGCTCTTTAGTATATGTGTGTCCAAATTATTTAGCTTGACTTTAAACATGGAAAGCAACAGGATGTTGGTGCTGTTACTGAACCTCTTACCAGCCAGTGGTCATTACACAAGTGGTGAAAGCTGGTTTAATTGGTCGAGGTTCAACATGTAATCTGTCACTTGACCAAGTCATGGCATGAATGAATGACTGTGCGCTCACCTGATTTGACACTGTGCTCAACCTGGAAGGCAAAAAAAGTTGTGAAGTCTGATCCCAGCATAAAACAGTTGTTCATGTACAATGTGTTGATCATGTTCTGCTTTAATTTAAGACTGCAGGGTAGTGGCCATTTGATATTTCTTATATGCATCTGCACGGAACTTGCTAAAGCAGATTGTTCAAAGGTTTTTTCAGGAGCCTTGTCTTTTCTCCTATTTCTTCCGGTTTTGAAATAGCTAACTCAAACAGTGGTTATTTTCACTGCCTCTGCTGACCTGCAGAGGATGTAAACTAGCTGTCGACATGAAGTCACGGGATTGACAAAGGTTGACAAGACAATTTTGCTTCTCCATCTGTAGTTACATTATTAAATATTTGGCAGTTTTCAAAACTGAGTGTGTGGACCACCTCTTTATGTCTTTACCTTTTTACTGGCCCCTTTACAACCATCATCACCAGGTCATGGCCAGGTTCTGGTCCTTCCAAAAGCCTGTAACCATGAGCACAATACACACAATTTACACAGCATCGCATTTCATCAATCTTACACATGTTGACAACCAGGTCTTGTTGAGGTCTAGTTCCCAGAGTCCAACCTGCAGCTGTTCACACCTAGCTGAGGACTCCCACATGTCAGTGGAAACCTCTCCTCCTCCGCTGTTGTCGTTGTAGTGCTAGCACACTCAGCATTGCCCAGGGTCGTAAAAACCTGCGGCTTTAAATGTTTATGACTGCAGAGTCATAAACATACACACACACACACACACACACACACACACACCTGACCTATCATCTGGCAAGAGTGTGGTGTAGTTGAATGGACTGTTTTGATAAGCATGGCTGGCTACGCTTGATCACATCAGATTAAAGCTGTAAAGCATTTTGTATTGCCTCTAAGGCCACATTCAAACCGACTTGAGCCTTGCATGAAAAAATGCAGCGTTGTCTGGCAGAAAAGTTGAACCAGCCTCAGCTTTTGCTGCAACGACAGAGTGTCACAGTCATGTTTCCAGTCAACCCGACTAACTGTGGAACTACAGATTGAACAGGGCCAGATTCAGAATGCTGCAGTGCCCTTACAGTTGCTGCTATGGCTGATGTTTGGGAAACGTGGCCTCTCCATTGCAAAAGGTTAAACAAGGGCCTTTTTGAGCTGCTTCAAGAAGAGCCTCCTCTAGTTGAAACTGCTTTTGCCCTCCAGGTGGAGAGTTCAGGTCACCCCCTGCTACAGTGTCCTTTGACATGTTATTACTGGACATAAACGTGTCCCTGGCTTATTGCTGTCTTTGAACAGATTAATGGCTTGCTGCCATGACCAAGTCAGTGAAATGGGAGCTCACAGTTTACTCACATACTCTCTTACATGTACTTACATCACTACATGCATCGGTTTTCCAGTGCAAATATGAGAACAGTATCAAGGAACCCTGTGATGCCTTTGTCTTTCCCCATTTACTCCTTATATAATGATATCTAAGGACATCTGCCAATGTGAGAACCCTGGCAAATATAGTGGAAAACACTATATTGTTGTGACTATGTTCAGGCTCCTAATATTGATTAAGTGTGACCTGGAAGATTTTTTGTGCTGTTCAAAAATCTAAGCTCTGGAAATATTTCCATTTTTGTATATCTAGGGTGACTTCAACAGGGTTAAATAGGCTAACAGTTTGTATATATACTGTGATCATAAAACATAAATACTTGCTACTGTGGTGCAAGAATGAAGTTACTGTATCATCCCTGGTTAGCACTTTTAAAAAGCTTCCATTTTTGATGGTATAAATGTCACTTTAGGATGGAGGAGCCAGACACTAGTGAGAAGATGCATTTTTAAATGTGTCAAATGTACAGTTTTATGTATATGTATGATTTACTATTTCCCATCTTGGGCCAGCACCTGGAATCAAAGTCCTGAACACTCTACAGGGCTCCGGACTGGGCTGAATTTAGCAAAGCCAGTGGTCAGGTCATACTTAGGTTTCTAATCCCTGAGTAAACATTAAAAGAGCTATTTGTAAGTTTTGCTATTGCTGCATAGCCAGTGTTAGCTAGCCACCGCCTGTCTCATCACTTTACCGTTTACTTACCAGTCTAGAAGAAATATTGTGAGTTCAACATCAAACTTAATTCCTTTACTCACCAAGAGTTGTCTCTAGAGGTGGAAAGTCATGCAGATTAAGTTAACTCTATCACAGCTGTTCTTCTACTGAATTTAGCACAAACTATAAGCCACAAGAAGGCCAGGACCAGGTTAACCTTATTTCCCAATGGTAAACTGTGATTACTAAAACGGTAACTTCAGGAAACATGCACTAATCCTCCACAAGTACTTTTTCCCCCAAAATATCTGGAGAACAATGAAAGTTCCTGTAACTATGCAATATTCTGGAAATTTCCAAGAATATTTTAAGACCAACATCTTTTACCCCAGGCTGTAGATATCAAGAAAACCTTTCTGGGAAATTTTGCCTTGTAAACATATGAATGTTCTTCTACCATTGGTTTTGATCTTAACGTGAAGAATGCAGGATAACCTTCCTCTGCAGTGGGATTTACCGGTAGTCAGCCCAGGCAAGAGGTGGGGTGTATCCTATAATCACAATTTTAAGTGTAAGTGGGAGCCTAAAGCTAATGGAACTGTAAGAGGTCAGAAAGTAAGCAGGGTTTGAATTTCTCTCTGGCTCTTGTTTTTCCATTCCTCACACAACCACCTCTGACACTGTTAGTGTTTACAACTGTAAATGTGTTTACAACACTGTCAATGTTTTCCAGTTGGAAATGTTGTGTTGTTATACCCATATTTAAACAATTATTTTGTCTCACCCCTCTCCATGACAGCTGGCTCTTCATCATGCCTTCCAGTGTGGTCGTTCAGAATAGCTATAAACTCAATTTTTCCATTCAACATGGTTGGTTACAGCATAACCTCTATACAGACCCTAGCCCAGTGTGGGTGGATTCTACATGAACAGTTACCTAATGTTCAATAGATCAGTAAACTCTGTCTTGTTTCCTTTTCAGGACAGATTTCTGCGTCCATAAAGATGAACCCTGTGATACTGTGGGTGAGTACATTTATGTATCCGGCTCTCTTACACACACACACACACACACACACACACACACACACACACACACACACACACACACTTGTACTGATATGATATATTTGTGAGGTCCCTCGTTGATATAATTTATCTCTAGTCTTATTCCACTGCTGACGCTAAACCCTCTGTAACCCAAACCTCAGTCAAACCACAGACCTAGAGGTCTTAACCCTTTGTGTGGATGGTCCTCCTTCTTGTCAATCAGCCTCTGGGGGTGGGATCAACAGTTGTGATTGGTTGCTCTGTCATTTGTCAGAGAAGCAGAGTATGAATATTCACTGGACACTTAGCTTGCAGTAACCAAGACCTGACTCTGGACTCAACTAGGACAGGCCCCATATCATATTCAGTCTAACTGGGTCCAGGTTCTACCCTTCGTACCTCTGAACGGTGTAGTTGGGTGTGGTCAGAGCTGAGTTTGTACCTGTAACCACAGCAGTGAGGTCTGGGAGTGCACCTGTACATCACTGCATCAACGCAGTGTGGAGAGACAGGTTTATTGCTTTTCCCGGATAACCCTGAATTTATTTGCCAGGTATTGTCAACATAGTGGCTTCACTGAAATGACTGCACTTATGTCAGTTTGAATGTAGCCTCCTATGCGAAAAGGTTATTGGCAAAATATTTAATTTGTTTTCCTTCACAACCTTTTATTGGCAACTAAAACATGGTTATCATTTTTATGGTTCTGATGAGGGACAGATTGTGACTTGAAGAATAAGGACATGTTGACATTTTCAGAGTTTAATCAAAACCACCAACACAAACCAAGTATTTTAGTTTCATATTCCCAACAACACACTGAATGCAGGACGTGAACCCTTCTCTGTTGTCCTGAGCTTTGAGGTCCAAAGCATCCACCAACCTGGATAGTAACATCACTTTTCCTAAATTGGAAACAAATGTACCAGTAAATATAATCCAGGCAGAAATTCTGTTTCTTCTAAAAGGTATGAGGCAAAAGAAATTAGTAGTATGTAAACATCTTCTTTATAGGAGACAGGGTTGCTGAAGGAAGGTCCACTCTGTGTAATCCTGTTCCTTTTCCTACATGAATTTCTTCTGCCTCTGTGAACCTCTCTATTTCAGTATTATGTAATGTTGGACCTCTTCCATTCACAGTTGTGATTTATGCCCTTGGAAGTCAAAGAATTGGCCTCAAGCCATAAAAGCCAAAGCAGTTTTCTTTTGTACTTGTTTCCCTATTTGACCATATGAGCTCAGATCTTTTTTTATTTTTTGTTTGGCTCAGTGTTTTTAGTTTAACAAAGGGCACAAACTTTCCTTGCAGTGTAAATTATGTTGAGACAGAATGAAAGTAGTAACGAAATCAGAGGAATTGTGCACATATTTCATTTGAGTCAGGCACTGTGATATACTGGCACCTGAGTTCCTCAAAGAGCAGCAAAGCCTGAGAGGTGTTTGTCACAGAGAAGCCTTGTCATATAAAATGCACCTTCGAACAGAGTCCAGTAAATCTGCTGACTTTCGTACGAGGAGGAATTCCCCTCTTCAAGCAGTGAGTATAAATGTTTCCACACTCAGCCAGTGTCTAAAGCTGAAATTAAGAAAGGGCTGCTTGAAACTTTTAATCTCTTTTATGAGGAGTAGCTTTGTGTGTGTGTGTGTGTGAGTGTGTTGTGTGAGTGTGTGTGTGTGTGTGAGAGTGTGAGTGTGTGTGCATGCAGGCAAGCGTGTGTATGCACACTAGTGTTTGAGCGAGTCTGTTTCATGTGTGACTGGCTGTCTGGTTTCCTGTCTGGCCTCATAGTTTCAGTTGCTGCTCTGTTGTCAGGAGCCATTAAGCTTCACATCAGGTTCAAAGGCATTTGGATGAATTTGCATGTGGAGTATTAATTTTAAAAAATGAGTTCTTCATGCAAAGTTGCATGGTTCTAGGTTTGGGGGTATTTATATATACTTAGATTGTGTTTTTTTTTAATGTGACAACGTGATACAGCCAGACCCATTCTCTTCATAGTTTAGTATAATGGCAGATACAGCTGCCTCCCTGTCCAATCAAAGAGCCATCTCATAATGGATAAGGTGTCCAAGGTTTCCAAACATCCACTGCATGGTCTATGTCTTCTTTCTGGCTGATTCTGATTGACTGTGTGTGTACAAAAATGTGAAAGACACAAAAATAATAACTTGATATGGCCTGTAGTGTTAAAAAAACGCCTGTGGAGCTTTGGTTTTCTAGCTGTTGAAGTGGAATCTACTTGGACAGGCAGGGAAAACAGATTAAAGGCTCTATTTTTGTGAAGCTGGCAGTGCGGTGCAGATTGCAGTGAAGTGTGCCCTACCCAGGGTATGCCAGATGCACTCTTGGTAAGGGTGGGTTGGTTTGAGGAAACCACCAGATGAGAAACTGAGGAAGGATCCTTGGTGAGTCTTTTATTATTTGTCTGATACAGTCATAACCACAACAACAGTTGTGCCGTCCTTTGTGTAAATTCAGTTCCTTCACTACCCCAGCACTTCCAGGATAATGTCTGACATGATGTTGTCTCAGACACCAGTTACACTATGTACCTCCTCTTATGTAATGTCACATTCAAACTTTAATAAGGCAGTGGGGAAAGAGCTGAGACATATTTGTCATTTTCATTTCCTGCCTCAATGAATTCCCTAAAAGACTCAGAATCATATTCTCGGCGACGTCCAAAATGGAATGGAAAAGGAGATTTTGGAATAAACCCACTTGGCATCAAGGCTGCTCTGCATCTGAACATCTAAAACTAAATAGGAAGAATTAATGGACCACATATTCTCTGCATCAAAAAATAGATATTGCTATGCTAATAAATGAAATATACTGTGTGCTAAAACAAAACTACAGTTGTAGGCCCAGATGACTGCTTTGTTGTTATTAATGGACTCATAGGAATATGAAAGTAACAATAGCCAACATTTATGGGCCCAAGGATGACAATCAAAGTTTCTTTCAGACCTTTTTATCGCACCTCATTCTCTGACCTCATTCTCTGACTGAATAATCACAGGAGGAAACTTCAATACAATCCTTAACCCAAACCGAGATCAATCACTGAATCTGGCACACATCTGACACTGTAAAATAGTACAGTATATCAAAGATCTAGGTCTTGGCGATTGTTGGCCATCAACACCACTAGGCGTAGACATCCTTCACTGGATTGAATTACTCTCCAGAGACATCACCATCTGTACTTTGGGAGACAGCAAAAGCAGTTCTCAGAGGACTCATCATCTTATATTCTACACAGAGGAAAAAGAATGAACAAGAGATGCAACAAGAACCTTAGCTCAACACTTTCCAGTGAGCAAATGAAAAATTCAGCTTGAAAGAAAATCGTATAAATTAGGACACACTTTCTTTCTTGATTAAGTCAATTAACTTAATCAGAAAGATCCACATGAAAATGTAATTCATATCGCAAAAGACATAAACTGTAGTTTGCCATGATTTATAAGGAGTTATATCACTCTGATAATGAATATCACACCTCAAGTATCCACTACTTTCCTGACAATATTGAACTTAAAACCTAAATTATCCCTTCAACACATGATAAACACATAACTCCACAAGGACTCCAGAAAGCGCTCTCCTCCATGCCTAACAATAAATCATCTGGTTCAGATCTCGTACAGTTTTGGAAACTCATTTCTCTTCCAGTTATCAGAATGGTTATCAACATTAAATCATCAGGAAATATACCTCTGCTCAAACTCAACAAAAACCTACAGACCAACAAGCCTAATCAAGTGCTGTTTCTCCAACAAACATCCAGGAAGACCTTTTCATGGAGGAACATCTAACTTTTCTCCTTGAAGAATAGCAGCAGTTAAAATTACCTCCTCCTGGCCTGGAAACCAGACCAGCTTATGTTCATTCACTCTTGCAGATGGGTTCAGACAGATTTCCATCTGTCCTGAGACAGGATGGGCCAATCACAATCATCTATTTAAAATGGGTGGGGTTGATACAGTTAATGACAGAAGAGTGCCGCAGAAGCATTTTCGCTTACAGCCAAGATCGCTGCGGCTGACATGGAGAGGTCTATCGAATCTGGTATTGTGAAATAAACAAATGGGATGGTATGTTTTCTCTACAAGAAGAACAAACAGTCTGACACTTGGTGGAAACTCTATTGGATTACCGGAAAACCTCCTGACTCCAAATAATTTCACTCTAGCATTACAGAATCCAGACTTTCAAATTAAAAATAAACCCCCAACAACTAAAACAATTAACCTTCCACAAAAAGTCCCTCTCAAAAACCTACAAGCTTTTATTGGGAACAGAACGCTCTCTCCTTTCTGATCCATGAATGGAAAGCAGGCCTTGCTGTTACCACTGATATCAGTTCTTGGAAGCAAATCTGTAGTAACACTTTTTCAATGTCTAAGAGCAATACTCAAACCAATGGAACCTCCACAAAATTGGATTGTCCAGGTATATTAGTTCCAAACACCTGTTTGTTTACCACACAGGCAATTAGGAGACATTTGGAACACACACTGTATTGAAAAGTAGGTCTCTGGTTACTGTTTGTGAATTTTGACCACTATATGCATCCTCTGTAGGTGTCATAGCAGAAATGTTTTGGGCAACCTGATGAATCTTAACCCATTTACACCAACAAGTGACATCCACCAAATGGAAGTCTGAATGTATTAACGATCAAGAATTCAGAAGCTGGAAAAAGATTAGGGAGCGTGTGTGTTGTCTCTTACAACCTTTTGGCAATACGGCCGAAGCATTGAACAAGCATCAATCAAGAAACCATGTTCTGTGACAGTGAAAACTTATAAATAGCTCCTTTAAAAGATGGTGCATCAGTCATGGTTAAAAGAAACTGATGTTAAAGTCCATTGTTTTGTTGACCCATTTAATCCACCCTAATGTTAAATACATGGCTCTATAATAACATGACACTGCTTCCTCCTTTGTGACTGATGCACAAGACTCATTCATATGCTCACTAGAGATCTTTGACACCCTCATGTATCATGTAACCACAACCTCCAAAATGACCATACACTTGTATGAACATCTCTCTAAATCAATTTCATCAGAAACTGTACATTATAACTTTTACAAAGGTAGAATTTATTGCAGGACTGTTGTATTGGACTGTATTAGTTTCCTCCTGGTCTGCCTAATAAACAGTGCACATTGTTTTGGAGCCATGGGACAAAAACATACCTTGGAAAAGGTAAAATGTTCTAGTTGTTCAGAGATTATTTTTCATTTGGAAATTATACACATTTCCCAAAATGCATGCGGTCATATAGTATTTGGTATCTAGAATTTCCTTTCTATATACATTTGTGACAACTGTTGTATTGTTCAGTTGCACATTTAATAGCTTTGTAAGTGCTAAGAAAAGGCCTTGATATGAGAGGTGGATGAAACTCACTGTGCAGGCTGCTGATTGGCTCCATACTCTTACCCTACATAGCACTGCTTCCCACACATTATCATATATTATCAGCATGCACATAGCTATGAGGTAATGGAAGTAGATGCAGACAGAGGCAGTGCTGTGTTGTGAGGCATTGTGGCAGCTCCTGGCCATGCCTGGCCCTGCACAGCTCTGCCCTACCATAATACTCTCAACCTGCTAATCTTCCCGCACAATGAGAACACTCCTGCTCTTTGTGCAAGCAGGCCCAGAGTGTGTGACCCACTTTGACTCACTATAATCACAGCACTCATTATAAGGCCTGCTTCAAAACCTCTGCCACCAACGTTTCCCCTCCCTGCTTCATGTCTCAAGCTTCATGTCAGAGGGCGCCCAAATACACACAAAGGCCATGGAACAGCATTTCACAAGAGGCTCCCACAGTTATTGATGTGTTAACTGTACAAACATTTTCACTATACTGTACACAGAAAGATGGAGGTGACATTTTTGTACATTCTCTCATTTGGATCATTGATATTAATTTAACATATAATGAAAGCTGCACTTATCAATATTTTTATATTAACAAAGGCTAAAATGACTGTTTAAAGGGAGCTTATAGTATTTAGGTAACTCAAAGCTCTTGGTTACAGTAAGAAGGTTAGGAGATGCCTTGGACACACAATACTGCATCTTTGCAGTACCAAATAATTCAGCAGTACACATCATACATCTCATACGTACCTAGGTCAAAAGATAAAACACTCAAGAATCTACAGTATATGGATGTGTTGCTTTGTGAGGGAAATCAGAAACTCTCCAGAAACACTTTAAAAGTGCTGCCAGAGAGGATTTTCTTTAAAAATACATTTGTAGAAAACTATCAACAGGATTATTTTTTAAATAGACAAAAATATCCTCCTAGGGTACACCCTAGTTCCCTCATTTACATCTTAGACTCTTCCACTGAAGAATCAATGTGAGGAGAGAGGAATTTTTTAAGAAAAATGAGATACGTAACACCTGTTTCTGCTGACAGCAGCACAGCTGGATCAGCTGTCAGCGGCAGCACTGTAGCTTCTTTTGATGGCTGGAGTTCACATTTGCCCATTTATACACTGTCCAAATACTAGTAGATGTTCACAGATACGGTCACTTTAAACAAATACAAACCCTGTGCTCATATGTCAGCAAACTGATGGAAGTCTGACCCCAAACAGCCTGAGTGAAGTGTGGTGGTGGGTGGGGCTGGGATGTAAGTAATATTTGTAGTAGTATCTTATTTCCTGTGTTTGCTTTGCTGGAGCAGGGATGTAACTGGGAGATTAGGGGGTTGGAGGGATGTTGATGTTGAACGAAGGCCGGATGACTGGAGAGTCACGGTTGACTTCATGGAGTAGCTGCTGACTGGTGGGAGGTGATGCTGTACAAATCAGCTGATTACGCCCTGTGTGTGTAAGTGTCTGTGTCTGTGTGTGTTTGTGTGTGTGTGTGTGTGTGTGTGTCTGTGTGTGTGTGTGTGTGTGTGTGTGTGTTTCTGTGTGTGTGTGTGTGTGTGTGTGTGTGAAAGAGAGAGAGAGAGAGAGTCAGTAAGAGAGAGAGTAAGATACAACAACACACCCACACAGTGTCTTCGTGTGAAGGGCACAAAGGGAGGTCACACAACATGTGTGATTTGTAAATGGTTTAAAGCTGGATAAACACAGCAGAGCAATATCCATTGCAAGATATACAGGCGACCTGTGCTGATGAAGACAGGAAACACAACCAACCTTTCCCGCCATTTGAAAAGGTGACTTTACCGTCCCACCATCTCAGTCTACAGGAAGCCAAGGTCTGGGCTCCAAACTGCGAGCACCAGCACCCACACTCACAGCCTCTTGTGTTAATGTTCAATACCAAGCAGCAGTCACTCCTATCTGACTCCTATCTGTTGTTCTCCAATATGATTTTGGCCCATTACCTATAGTCATATGCATGTCTTTGGACTGGACTTTGGACTCTAACTTGCCCAAAGGTGTGAATGTGAGCATGAATGGTTGTTTGTCAGTGTGTGATAGACTGGTGTCCTGTCCAGGGTGTATCCCGCCCTTGCCCAGTGTCAGCTGGGGTTATCCCCCCCCCCAACCCTGTGCGGATAAGCAGTATAAAGAATGGATGGATGGATTTTTGGCCATAACCCACAGTCCTACATATTAACCACAACTAATAGTCTTCCTCAGTGGCAATGTTGTTTCTGGCCTCAATGACCTGCAAGTGATTTTGGACTGTGTTCATAAACAGTATGTATACATATATAGTTTGTGTATACAAGTGTGCATTTTATAAGTGTGTGTATAATTGTGTGTGAGTCAGAATTTTGTGTAAACACGTGTACAAGCACTTCACCGCTTCAGTAGGTACACCAGTTTAATCTAATGCAAACCTTATATTGAAAAATGTTTCTGTTCATCTGTTCATCCTATTCATGCACATGTGAGTTTGTGTGTCTGTTTATGTGTGCAACATTTACAACGTGAATGCATGTATGAGCGGAGGAGCCGACTAATTTGTGTACAGTATAAATATATGTACATGACTGCATGTGTGTATATCTGTGTACAGTACGTGAGTGTAGCATTCCGTATTTATGTGTAGTGTGTATATAGGTGGGGGAGGTTAGTGTGACATCAAGTTCAGTGGGGTCAATCTATGGTGAACCAGAATTCGCATGTGTTTATGTGCAAGCATGTGTGCATATATGTGTGTGCATGTATGTGTGCGTGAGAGGGTGAACAAAGCGTCTCTTCCAGGCTGACTCAGGCCTGTGTTGTCAGCACTGGGAGCTTCGACTGCCCAGGATTCAGTGGCTCATTGGAAAGCCCTTCATGTTGTAACGGCTAATTAGCGCAAAATAAATGGCTGGCCGAAGCTGCTTGTGGGCAGCACAGTGCTGTGAGTCCAGAGGCCTGATCAGGCTTTGTGGCTCTTTTGAGGCTGTCTGGCTGGATGTGCTGCCAGCTATGTGAGCCAACACATCAGTGTTTGATCAGCCAGCTAGCCCCTAACACCAAGTCAAAACCCAGCACTGATAACCACAGCGCTGTGGATCGCAGCCCTTTGTCTGGGGGCTTTAGCCTCAGAAGTGCTGGCTTCAACGGATCTTTGATGCTGCAGAAAATCTCAGCCACATCTCTGACCTCACTGTGGAACTTCACCACTCAGCTTTGTTTTATTCACATGGGCTTTATAGGGCCAGTGTGTTAAAGGCTTGCTCAGGACCAGCATCCAGTGTCATTTAAGAGGAATCTGATCCGCTAATGGGGACCTTGGTCCATGGACCAAACATGGCGGGTCATTCATTCCAGTTAAAGTTTTATTTGCTTTCCTGACTGCTTGGAGACATGAATGACTTCAAAACAATATGTGAATGGTGAGTTGGTCGTTTTGAGCCATTTAAACCCACTTGACCAACCAGAAATGTAAATACTGTACTAAATGGTTTTACCTAATATGTTTCAGAGGAGACGAACCTGTTGCACAAATTATGTTCACCAGTGGTGGAATGTATTGAATTACAATTATTCAAGTACAGTACTTGAGTACAATTTAGAGGCACTTGAACTTTACATCTATTTTTTTTTTTTTGCCACTTTATACTCAGACTCTGCTGCATTTCATAGGAAAGTATTGTATATTTTACTCCAAAACATTTGTCTGACAGCTAGAATTAAAGTTTACTTTGCAGTAATCAATTTTTCAATTTTCACATAAAAACACGATAAGCTCATAAAATACAACATGCTGTTAAAACCCTTTTGGTTTGTGATCCCTTATAAAAAAGACTGTATTGTTGGGGCCCCACATTGCATATTTTGTCTATGAGAAATAGATTTTCCCTCTAAACTTTATATTGGTCTCATATAAATAATTATTTCACAAAAACAGCAAAGATCAGAGAAGAGTAGAAAAATGTGACACTTCACGGCAGTAAAGTTGGTTTCAGTTATTTTAACATGCAGTTATGCATTGATGCATTAGTAACAGTTTGACTGTTAAATATAATGATATGATCAATCACAGGGTGACATTTTACTATGGAAAGAGCACTTTTACATTTTGCTGATAATACTTTAAAGGAGCTATTTAGACGTTTTGCAAGGCAAGATTACCATTAACAGCTGTTTACTTACCTGACTGGAAGAAACATTTCAGCATCAAACTTTGTTCCTTTCCTCACCAAGGGTAAAGGTGGTTAAGATTGCAGTTTTGGTAAAGTATAGGAGGGCTAGATGTCTTATGTCTTATTCTGATAACTAACATTAACCAAGACCACCATCTCTTTCTAACCTGAATCAAGTGTTTTGCATTCCCTAAACAGAACCATAAAAATGTTGAGGCCAGGGTCAAGATGAAAAAGTTTCTACCTTTTCTGAATGGCCCATATAGACTGTATGTACAAATAGACATAGACCAGGTCTAGGTCTGAAAAGTGAAGCCAGTATGGAGGTTGCTCATTCCTCCTCAGCTCCACCCTCTCCTCCAAATATGGTTTCTTCTGGTTTCAAAAAACCAAGATGGCGACGGACAAACTCCAAACTCAAGGCTTCAAAACAGCAGCTCACAAACCAGTGGGTGATGTCCCAGTGGGTTGCCACTTGAAGTGGCCACATTATCTGTTGTTGGTTGCCAACATGAAACATGAGATGTTCAGTAAGCACTACTTCTGCATTTTGTATTGGTTTGAATATTGAGAGGAGCAAATTAAGCTTTCTCTCAAATTTTGGAGGATCTGGTGACGTGTTTGATCAACTGCAAATATATATTACAGCTCATGTGTCCAATGAAGGATTTACACACATGGAAGGTTGTGTCTGTTCTGGTGAGGCAGTCGGATGCAGCCAGGAGGAGGCTATGACAGCAGACTTTTCACACCGCCTCCTCAAGTTTAGCTGTTCAGTACAAATAGAAACACTTCTATGTTAGCTGTGGTTGATGACACCTGGCCCTGTAGCCAGAGAGAACCTCTCTGATCTTTGTCTTCACCTGACTCCTCCAGGTGGGCCCTTTTCTGCAAGTGTGTGTGCTCAGACCATTAAAAGTGATCATGGGAAGCAATTAAAATACTGACAACACAGAATCAAAGGCAAAAGACACTTTTATGCTGCTGTTGGTTGAAAGTTGAATTTGCTTGATGCAATCAAAACCCTCTGACACAAGAGTTCAATAGATACAGACAAACAACAACAGTAACAAATATAAGTTAAGAAACCACCTGGAACACCTTGCACTGTTTGTAATAATATAAGGAAGGATGGATCTATTGTGCCTGGGAGAGTGGGGTGATTATTATTATCATTATGAAATGATAGCAATAATAATAATTATTATAATGATAATTATGCTACCTGGATGAGTGACATCTCTGTCAATGGTAAATGCACTGCACTGCACTTCACCCATTTAGGCACATTTTCAAACTTTGAGTCTCCTACACATATCGGGCTTTTCTACCATACACACACACTCACACACTGATGATATTTCGGGGGCAGTTTGGGATTTGATACCTTGCCCAAGGACACCTCAAAATGTGAAGAGCCAGGAATTGACCCATCGACCCTCCAATATGAGCCACCACATGTGGAGTCTCCTCAGGACCAGCTGAGTCTTACCTGTGCTGCGCATCAACAAACAGCCGTCAGTGAAAAACTTTGCTCATTACTCCCAGTGACATGTTGCAGGGAACACACTAACTGTTGATAAATTAATTTTGGTAAGTGGGAGGGGGGGCAGGGGGTCATGTGGTCATATGATGCACCCCATTGCTCCCCCTGTGACACTGGGCTTGACGACACACTGTACAAACAAGTTGATCTGGAGAACACTGCCACTCTGACACTCTTTAGTTTTCCTTCATACACAGACATTTGTTGGGATAACACAGGAAAACCATCCAGATATTTTTTTCTTTTTGAGAGTGTTTTGATTGAGGATTACAGGGCCACTTGAAAGTATTTTATTTATTTCAGCCCTGGATACTATTAGCACAATCTGAATCAGGATTTACAAACAAACAGGGGATATGTAGACCTGTCTGTAAGAGGTTTTCACACATGGAAGAAAAACACTTGGATATCCAGACATGCAAACACAGAGTCTCCAAGACCCCAAAATCCAGTCCAAGCAGTGTGGCCCACTTTACAATAGTAAATGCTAAATATAGGGTTAATGATCAGGGGAGCCTGTTTTATGAACAACAGTATATCATGAGATGGAGGCCAGTCATACAAAAAGAAAAGTGCTTATTTCACCATGAATACTCCTCTGTAACACTCAGCAGGTGTTCCCTAAGTCGTCCCTCTTTATTTGAATGTAAACATGGAGGATGCTTTCCTGTAATTGTCTCAGATCTTACACATTCTACACACATAATTGCAGCCTGTGGCTGAGCATGCATGGTCGTAAAACAGCAAACCAGTGACAAGGAAAAAAAACACATGTTCAAATCTAGACCCACATCTGTTTTCATCAGCCCAGAATGTTTCCAGTGAAGAGGGCTCTAGTCTGAGCCCAGTCCAATCCAAAACCACCATGTCTGGATCTCACTAAATGGGTCCATTTTGTACCATACTGCAGGAAGATGAAAGTTATGAGAGAGTATCTCGGTTTTCTAAACTACATACTGCATTCAAGCTGAAACTGCATTTATCATGTTGTATCCAAACTGATACATCTACATTTACTGAAGCAACTGATGCGTCAAACTCAGGTTAAATATCACCCACTTATCAGCTGTAAAAAATAATTATAATAATCATGATTTTTTTTCTCATTCTTAGTCACTATTATAATATTTTATTTTTATTATTTTTCAATTTTTTACAATAATAGATAACACACATAGAAAATGACACAGTAGACAAATGTTGATATAACACTGGTGAAATAATGTGATAAGCCAAAAAACCAAAAAACAAACCAAAAAAACAAACAACAACATAAGATGACACAGAAGACAAGTCCCAACATATAAGATCAATAACAGATGAACGTCCAGGCGGTAATATGGAGCTGCTGATGTATGTGTATGATGTAAAAGAGTCCGATTAAGTTTGATTAAATGTTTTTGAGAAGCAAGAAGTTGTTTCTAGAGGAAAGAACAAAACCAAAGGCAAAACATTGGTGCTTAACAAAGGATTACACAAAAAGAATGAATCCAGCCTGTATGCATGTGTACACACAGACAGCTGGTAGATATTACTGCAGCAGCATCAACATTAGACCATCTGTACAGAGGCACAGTGGTCGGATAACCATAAACAGTCACACAGCTGCAGCATCCACTGTAGGTCATGAACATTTAGCAGCAAATCTGCACCCACATGCCGAATTAACTATAGAGGTACAGAGAGTGAAATTTTATTTTTGACCTGACTAATTGTTTCACATTAGTCCAATGATTGAGTTAGGTCTGTTTGAAGGAGTGTGGAGTGTAGAGATGGTGTTGAGTCTGTGTCACCACTGACTGTTGACAGCAGAGACAAAGGATATCACTGTACAGTTTGTCCTATATGACATGATTCATCTTAGAGATATGTCACTGGGCCATGACATACAGAGCTGTCCATCATCAAGTGATGGTAAGTCTGCCCCAGGTGAAAAGTGGCTGCTCACACCTGAATTAGCTGTGACATGTGTCTGTTTACTGGCTGACAGTGCACAAGAAATGAATGACAGCTGAAACAATATGTGTGTAACATGTCTGAAAGTTGTTCCAGCTCTCACTGTGAAAGTTATTGTTATATGTTACAGTAGTATCTATGCTCAGAAACAGGCTGGCATTACACTTCTGTTGCAGGTAAAAGAAAAAACTGCTAAACCTCTCTCTAAAATCTAGAGCCACCATTGGTTTTATGTCTTTATTTATCTCTTTATTTATTCATTTATTGGGCATTTAAGCCTTTAGCACTGATGGAGAAGAGATGAGATGATCAAAATGTGTGCCCAGACAGCTCAGAGTGCTGAGCAAAGGGCAGCACAACACACAGTATCCTGGAGAGCAGGGGCCTGCTGGGGAGATATACTGGAGATGATGCTTACCACTGCATCACCAACATTCAACCACCCCACCATATACAGACAGGGAGGTGTTGGGTGGTGTGGAGGTCTCTTGTGGAGACTTTGGTTTGTGTTCTCTGTGTGATCATCAGCTGTGGCCAACGTTTCTCCTCTCTTATCCTGACGAGGGCAGAAATCATCGGTCTACACATGCACAACCTTTATTCTACCTCTGTTCTACCCTTCGCTTACAAACAAGAACATTTGCGAACTCGTTATTTTTCAAATGTCACTTTGATATAAATGTGTATGTCATTTTTCTGCCTTCCATAAGATGGCTTTTATTTTCATTGTGGTAAAATGGCAGAAACAACTGATAGGGTCACTCTGGTCTAAAAGCACCTCCTGTTTGTCTTTGTCAGTGCTGCTGAGCTGGATGTGGAAATCCCAGTGTGGATGTGTTACACATGTTACACCTGCTCTATTTTTAGAGAGGCTCTGGTCAGGACACACAGACTCAGTCTCTAATACTTCACTCATGTCATGTTAGAAAAGAAACATAAACAGTGTCACTGAGTAGCTACAACAGAAAACATAACTGTATGATGTTATATAATAAATATGGATAAAGTTGGGCAAAGCCATAAAGTACAAACACAATGTTGTAAGTTACTCCAGAAATATTTGAATATATTTTATTGATGCTGGAAATGACACAAGAATGTAAAGTATGCAGTTTAAAATGCTGACCATGTAATTGCAGCGTTCCCAGTTCAAGTCTTTCTGCGGACTGTTTCATTTCTCCTCTCTCTCTCCAGATCTGCTGTCGCTCCCTACTGTGTAGTATCTCATAAAAGGAAAATAGACGCAAATTATTTTGAATGATGTGTTATCATTCAGATTTCAGTCAGTTTTTTTTTTTTTTTGGCATGTTTACCTTGAATGCATGGTTGATAGTATAGTCAGGCAGAAAACAAGGGGAAAGAGAGAGAGAGGCATGACCTGGAACAGCGATCCTCAGATAGAATCAAACCAGGAACATGGGCTGGGAAAATCATCCTTTCTTCCAGTCCAATGTGTTTTTTTAGCAGGAAAAATAATTATACATGTGAGTCTACGCCAAGATTAACTAGAAGAATGTCTGGAAGAATGGTGGAGTTCCAAGGGACACCTGCCAAGTACTCTTAATGTCATGTTCCTTATCAGCTGTGTTTCTAAGCAGCACAAAAACAGTCCATTTGCTGTACAGTTCCCTGTTTGCTTTACCTCTGTTCATTCTTGTTCATAGAGGGTGAGGGTGGACCCTTAATGTACATCTGCCAAAGTCATTATTGGTCTTTATTTCTGTCAAGTACATAATTAATGTTAAATTTTCTTCATTGTCATATTATTTTGAGCAAAAACAACAAATCAGATGAATTCATTCCAGTGAATTTGTAAGTCATAGTTCTGGTATGTCTTTAAATCACATCATAATCTGACACACAAGCGCAACTACGGAGCACAATGTATTACACTGCAGATCAGCTGTTTGAGTCTGGCAGAGCTAAGTGTAAGTGTGTTTGTGCATAGTAATACAGTAGTTCAGAAGTTGAGAAAATGATGTTCCAAAGCAAAGGGCTGTTTGACAGCAAGATAAAGCAGTGAAAATATTCAAAGTAAAGCCTACACCTAAACTGATATTGGCTTTTTTCTGTTAACATCTGTGGCTGAAGTGGCTACAACAGGTTTTTCCATCCAAATGGACTGCAATTAAAAAGTAATGCATAATCAATAGATTTAGAAAACTGAAGAATACACAGAGCAGAAAGCAGTTATCGATCTTATGGAACTTACCCTAACCCTTATCTTATGTCCTTGGCGCTGACTTTAAGTCCCAACAGTAAGCTCTGCATTTAAATAGTAAAAAAAAATGGTAATATGCTGACTAGTTGTGCTACTGCATAACTTGGTTCTCAGTATTTTTATTAGATAAATCTTAAATAAAAAAACATCCTGGTCTCCTCTTTCCTCTGTCTCTTCCCCACAACCAGATACAACTTGTCCATTTCAAGCAATGAGAGTATTTTAATGTTAGGTTTTTGCTTATATGCTGTTGTCTGTCTGTGGTTGGTGCTGAGTGGTGTGTGCGTAACCCCCCCACCCCCCAACCCCCCCAGGGCCCCAGCCACTCTAGCAACTGGTGACTCAGCAGTTGCTGGGTAGAAATAGACAAAGCTGTCTGTGTTTTAATTAGACTGCTTAGCAGTAAGACTATGTCCAAAACCGCTGACTATAATTACTATGGACTCAATATACCACTCATAGTACTCATAATACCCCATAATGCATAGTGAAAGGTAGTTTACAACCAGTGGTCACATCTTAAGCAATATATACCATCATGCATTGCGCTCACACTGAAAGAAAGAAAAACAGTGAAAAGAAAATGACCCAAGTAGAGTCCAAAGCTGTTTTTTTATGTTGTTGATGAGCTCATTGCACAGTCCTCCACACAGGACTGCCGAGATGGTGACGGGAGCAATGAATTAGTGAGTCATTTCCGACACAACCTTAGTCTAAATTTCAATGTCAGCCATTTTGTGCCCTCCCAGCAGGACTTCTCAAACAGCAGTTTTAGGACAGATCAACATAACTGTGAATCAATGAAACGTCCTCTGTAGTGATGGAAACATCTCTGATACAGCTACTGATACTGTATCAGAGAGGGTTATATTAGCACCCATTTCACTGCCTTTGGTGGTAGTAGGACAATGAATGCCACTAATACTATTCTGCTTCCGGTCCTCCTTATGACATATAATGCCAGACTACCATGCCATGCAGTGCTCCCTCACATCCACTCGTTAAATACCCAGAATCTGAAAACGTATTATCTTGGTTATGCACCAGGTAGAAGGCACATGCAAGTATCTCCTGGATTTGGTAGAGTGAGTACAAACTACCAATGTCTAGTGTTTTAATGAGCTGCAGAGTCTAGGCCTGCTAAGCTATGCAAGCCCCAAAACCACTTGGAGAACAGCACCGATCTGGAAGAGGAACCACCGAAAGTGGTGTGAGAGGATCTGGGCTAGGTTTAAGGCTAATCCTATTAGAATGTATTGGTCATTGTATGGTCACTGGACAGTAACCTGGCCTAGGTCTGGGGTTAGGGTTAGATGGACGACCCGGCATGAAATGAAGCTCTGCAGCACCGTTTGTTTTCAGAACTGACAGGGAATCGTTGCTGTCTGGTAAGATGCATGGCAGTGGACTGTGTGTTTACATCAACAAGGAATGGTGCATGAATGTTGTACAACTCTCATAGTGCAGAGGCACTATGAGAGTTGCATAACAGCATCAGCAATCAACAAACAGTGCGCCCACCAACAGATTTTCCATTATTGCTTGTGACTTCAGTTCAGTCACTTCAGTTCAGGTTTGCTACAAGAGTAGAAAATACTGGAGCCTCTTTATACACATACAAATAGAAATTCATACATAGCATTACCCTTCCCCCACCTTGGCAATTCAGACACACAAACACAGACCACTTCACTCCAGAAACAGATGAAGGTATGCCCAGAAGGGACTGTCTCAATGATGGAAACATGTCTGTATGTGCTTCAAAAGCACTGATTGGAGCATGTTCAAAGTAGCAGCTTCCTGTGATGACAACATTGATCTGGAGGAATAAACATATTGTAACTCTTTACTGCGATAAGTTTATGGATGGTGTCAGAGTCACAAAAACATACTTCAAGAGCAAACCAGAAACCGTGGTTGACAGCAGATGTTTGGACATTGCTGAGGATCACAGCTTCTACATTCAGATCTGGTGAAGTAGTATGAGTATTTGCTGTGTTGGCTGATAAGGCCAAAACCTGATCTCCCTGTCTCTCTGGTTTTCTGATCCTCTCTCTCTCCAGGAAAAGAGATCACATTTCTCCTGTAGTAACTTCTCTGCACTGGCTCCCTGTGTGATCCAGAATAGAATTTATAATCCTTTTCCTCACCTATAAAGCCCCTAATGGTCAGCTATCATCATATCTTAAAGAGCTCATAGTTCCCAACTAGAACCCTCTCTAAACGCAGGTCTTCTTGTGGTTCGTAGAGTGTCTGAGAGTTGAATGGGAGGCAGATCCTTCAGCTGTCAGATTCCTCTCCTGTGGAACCTGCCCCTGGTTTGGGCCAGAAGCAGTAAACTTTTTCATGTTTAAGAGTAAACCATCTTGAAGAATCTCCTAGATAGATAGAATGATTCAATGTCTCTCTCTCTCTCTCCTCTCCCTCCTCTCTCTCTCTTGAGCAGGGTTCTGGTTTCTACCTGTTAACAGGGAGCTTTCCCCCACCTTCCCCTGCTTGTTCCTGGTGGGTCTGTTGGGTCTCTGTAATCAATATTATAAAGAGTTGAGTCTAGACATGTGCCCCTGGATAACTAATGTAATGAAATGTCTGTACAATGTAAATAAAACTGACTTGACTTGACTATTAAGTCTTTTTTTGTTGTTGTTGTTCAGATATCTCATCTGGCTTTTATTCTCATATAATCATCAATGATTTAATTTATGTCTGTCTGGATTCAAGTGAGACTCCATGGCCTGTCTCCAGAGGAAGAGAGGAATCCAGGTGTGTGTGTGTGTGTGTGTGTGTGTACTGACACATGGAGAGCGCAGAATATGCCTGGATGAAACGCTTATTGATTGTTTTTTAAACAGACTTCATCACTCCTGTTTGCAAACATGTCTGTTAACCATCAGTGCTCAACGTTCATTGTTGTAGAACCTCAGGTTTTTCAGACCCATCGGTCCAGTTTCTCTAAGAAGACACTTGTTGTGTTTATCCTGCTGATCGTTCCACCTCACGTCCTGTCCAGGTCCTGCGCCCCCAATGTGACTGGATTGATGCAGTTTGATGTGTTTTGGTTGAAGTTATTTTTATTTTGGACTTGATCAAAACTAGCTACTGTAGATTCATGTGTAGTTTCTTTTGTGGACTCTGCTGACAGGTGAGTCATTAAAGATGTAACTACATGTCAGAGGTACTTTACTACCATGTGGCACCACAAGACCTGTGATTGATTAGCTTGGGCTGCTTGTGTTTTCTTCTACGAGTCCAAGGACAGAAATGACCCTGAAGTTCTGGCCCTCTTTAACATCTCAAAAAAACAAACGTAACAATGTTTCATCAGCTTGATATTTCACAACTTTCCAAACAAGTGAAAATTGCTTATAAACATATTTTGAGGTGATGACAAGAGAAGTAAAGAAACACAGAAAATGTTGCAGAGACACCAGCTGTTAAATATGGTCTAATGGTGGATGGATCTGCTCAACGTCTGTGTTGACAGGCGCGTTCACACAGCATCACATTCCCCAAAACTCAAATAAGTGTGTCTGGATTTCTGTTATTGGGATTTTTATTTAGTTTATTCATAAGAGGTCTAAAGGGAAGTGGGGAGAAAAGGGTGAATGTGTATTTGTTCATGTATATCCCATAAAGTATAGAAACAAAAACAAATAAAAACATTAAAAAAGACACATCTCCTTGATCAAATGTGCAACCATGTTTATGACAAAGCATAGACATACCATCTAATTAGGTCAGAGGTGGAGATTGTGGGATCACAAATGCTAAGGAAGTAAAATCAGTCTCAGCAAAACACGACAGTTAAAGGTCCCATATTTACTCTTTTCCAGTGTTTTATTTGAAGTGTTGATCTCCATCAGAAGATCTATTTGTGGTTTTAAGAACCAAAAACCATCTCAGTGTAGTTTTACATCTCCTCTCTCAGGCTTCTCTGGTCTCTAGTAACAACAGGTTGATCTGCAAATCAGGGAGAAGAAGAGGGGCTCTGAGTCTCTCTTCTGATTGGCTAACTATTTTCTGAGTGATCAAATAAAAAAAATAGCAGCACCTGCTTTATAATCAGAAACACATGGACATCTACCTTTAGACTGGATGGGACCTTTAGGACTTAACTGAACAAAGTCATGTCCATTGCAAACCTTCTGCTGACCACAATTGTTGCTCTCTGTCACACTGGAACAGAAACATAGTGAGTGAACAACACTAGTCTGGACTCAGAGAAACAGGAGTTACCTGAAGGCAACTCAGTTTTATGTCCATTGCCCACTCTATTACTCTACATCATAAAGTGACTCAAACGCTATATGACTATTGTAGAATCTTTGCCTTGTGTCATGCATTGATATTCATATATGATAGTATTAATAGAAGACCTGCTTACTTGCAGTCATATCAGAAACAAACCATTCCTCTTACGATCTGGTTTTCTTTGCAGTGAACATTACAGCCTCTCAGAGCTACTGCAGCCTCTTAACACTCCCCATTGTTTCATTTGGTGGTCAGCTGAGGTGTAATGAGTTACCTGCAGGAGGTTTGACCTTGATCTGTATTAATGTAAGCATATTATCGAGGGGGTTCAATGAAATAATCAGTTATAGTCAAACATTACAACACAGTTGTTTATAAAACTCACTGTCACGTCATTGTGTTACAGGTATTGCGTATCTGGGTGGTGTCTGCAGTGCCAAGAGGAAGTGTGTGTTAGCAGAGGACAATGGACTCAATCTGGCCTTCACCATCGCTCACGAGCTCGGACACAAGTAGGTTCACCGTGTTTTAAAGGGTGTATTTCAACAACATGTCATGCCATTATTCTGCTGCACTGTTGTCCATATTGCTGCTCTGTGAATGAACAGTGTTGTAGGGACAGAGCACCAGCTTTCTGCTTCCTACCATCTTCATAAGGCAAATCAATTTAATGAAAAGCATATTTAACTTAAATATCAGTTCATTTTCATTTTAATACTGTTGGGATTTGAAGTCATATCTCTGCAGTGGCCTCACAGTTGTTGAAAAAGGATAATCATTTAAGAGCAGAAGGATCTAATCCAAAATTACATTAATGGAAATCTGTTCCTGGGTTCCTCTACACTGGACATAGTCACATTAGAGACTATGTCCAGTGTAGAGTTCAATACAGACCTTATTCCATCTCCTCCATGTCCACAGCTCAGACCTTATGGGTATGTGAGGAGCGTGGAGTGGAGGTGGGACACCTTGAAGTCGCTTTATTTAGAGTTGGAGAGTCTCACTCAAGAATAACCTGAAAGCTGGATTCATACTGGAGCACTTTGACTGCAGAAGAGGTTTTGTCTGTTTTTGTGTGCAGTCAGTGGACGAGTTCCCTGACTGATGTATGCTGTGACAACAAGCTCTTATTCTCTGCGAGGCACCTCAAGACAGACTGATCTACAAACTCCTCTTGTTTTCATCCCTTTTTCTCCGCACATTCATGGCGACATAAAACTTGCAATAATCATTAATCTTTCAAGCTTCCCTCATAGTGCCCTGCAGTAAATTTGCTTTTGTTTGACAGAGAAAATAGCACTCTTATCACTGTTTTCACATCTAAGCTTGGACAGATTATAGGAATTCTTTCCCTTTTTATGATTTTATTTATTGATAAATATGGGTAGATACAGATACTTAATATTAAATGACTCACAGTGAAGGCAAAATAATGACTGAGCCAAGTAGTGACAGTAGGACGTCTGTTGTGGCTGGAAGCTGAGTCACCTGAAAAATCAGCTGTAAATGAGTCAGTCCAAACTGAATGAACCCATGTAGCGGCTCCATGGCCGTCCCTGGCCCCGCAGGAGTTATCACAGTCTTCATTACGCAGCTCTGCTCCAGCTTTGGGGGCCAGGAAAGGAAACAAGCTGGCACACACTGTGTCTGACTGCTGCCCATGTACATGCACATTATTGGGGTAGTTTTACATAAGCATACACACTGGCTCATCCACACACACACACACACACTCTACAAGGAATTATTCTCTCGTGTGCCAAATAGCTATTAAAGCACTAAGGAAGTCATATAAACTGTGAGCTCAGGCTGGCATTGTACAGACATTTTAATGGGAGGCACAGCACACTAGATTATATAAACTTGACCATTTGTATACCTTTAATTATTGAATGTATACATACAGATGTTTAAGAAGTGATGTTTACTATGATCACTGTCGTGGCTCAACATGTTATTACAGTTTTTCTGAATTACTAAATCCTATTCTCTGAGCCAGCTGCTCAGTGGCCTGAACCCATTTACTGAATCAGTCTCATTTGGCAAAAGCATAAACAATTTTCACCTGGTTAGACAAAAGTTACATATCTCATTTCATTTTTTTTTTTTTTGCAAAACTAATTTTCACTGACTAAAACCCACTGTGATGCACACGCCATGCATAATGGTTTGACAATTACAGCACAGATGTCATAGCTTACACACAACAACTCAAACGCGTTCACACGTTTTGCTGATGATCTGAGGACACTAACAGAAGCCAGTTCAGAGTGCACAGGTTGTAAAAGGTTGAAGTTTTAAAGAAACAGTGGAGGAAAATAATCTGAGAGGCAGAGGAGGAAGAGGAAGAACAAGACCAAGAGGAAGACCAAGAACTGTAATTTGAGATGAAATTTGTGCAACTGTTCTTGAGACCATGTTCAAGACCATGTTCTTGTTCATGGACAGCATAATCAGTGGGTTCAGAGAAGAGAACGGGTACACACACACACACACACACACACACACACACACACACACACACACACACACACGTATGACATTACAGTACTAAGGTGTGATGCTGAGGCTGAATGAATCACTTCTTGAGTTTCATTTTACAGTTACATTTACAGTGTAATGTGTTTTTCTTTTGTTTTTGTCCTTTTTGCCTTTTGTCGTACTGAAGTTTTACTGTTCCCACGTGCTGAATCCAGACAGTAAAAAAGATTGAGCATTTCTGGAGCTACATGCTCTGAACACTGCATTTTCCATTTTTATGCAGTGTGTAATGAATGCTCAGAGGTTGGTTTTTTGTGATTGGCTTTGTGTAGGATCTGAAAACTGTTTGATTGTGAGCACAGATAAAACTGTTTTGAGGTGATCGATTTTACATGAAGAGTCAGAGGTTTGAGAGACGAAGAAGCAGAGTCTTTATTGCAACTGGAAAAAAAACAGTTCGGCCTTTTTTAATCTGGTCTGAGTCGATATTCCAGTTCAGTATAGTGCATATGTATGTGCCAAGAATTTAAATGAGTCTGCAATGGTTATGGGTTTACAAGATATGTGTACGGGAGTTTTGGGTGTAGCGTTGTGCTGGAAACCATTGATCAGTTCCTGGGTTTGTATGTGCTTTGCAGGAGATTGTTGTTGTGGCACCAAATGACAGCTGGACTACCTGCTTCCTGTAAGTGAGCTCACTGCTTTTGGATATGGAGCCGACTATGGTTGTGTCATCAGCTTCGGTTACTGAACTGTGCAGAGACATGAAACTATTAAGGAGAAGAGCCGGGGTGATAAGACACAGTCCTGAGGAGCCTCAGTGTCAGAATCAAAGGGCAACATGTGCTGTTGTTCACCCTCCTTTCCCACAGGAAGTGACAGGTTCATATATACAGTGTATGAGGACGTATTGGTGTGGTATTGGTGAACAGGCATAAGTGTCAGTTTTACTTTTTCCTGGTGGGTGCCCGAAACATTGCACTATACAAATCCTTTAAACTGTGCAAAGACGGACATAGCACCATGTAATATAGATCAGATGTGACTGTTGTTTCATCTACCACCAAGCATGTTCGAACACTGAGGGCTTCAACTGGGAATCCGGAGGCGCTGATCATCTAGCTCCATCATCTAGCTGGTGTGATATTTCTTCTGTTGGGCTGCATCATGGTCCTGATGTTTTATGTCCTCTCTGAGTGTTTCGATTATCCTTGTAGCTTTTTGTAGGCAAAGTTTGCTGTGCTGTATTGTCACATATTGTGACAGTTTCAGTGCAAGAAAAAAACTTCAGCATCAGTTTCTAAAGTGTTTTTAAAATGTCTGGCTTTACAGCAGAAAAAAACATGTTTACAGCCTGGTACAAAAAAACTGGTTTTTGGGGGGTGAATTTTTATATAACTCATCCATTTAGATTTTATTAAGGATTAAATTTATGCATGATTGAGGGTGTGACCACTTTCAGTGACAAGTGGGTGTCATCACAGTTGGCGAGCTGCTCTGTGTCGAGCTGCGAGCTGCTAAATCAAGTTGTTTGTGTTGTTGGTGCCTTTTAGAGGATATTTCATGCTTGTTGTCGGATTAATTGACAAACAGTACAATTTTTTTGAGATGATTACTTTATTGCGCCCACAATACTTTGTTGGCCTAGTTCGTTAACTAGCGAATTAGCCAGCCTCAGAGTACCCTTCAAGCAAGATGCCCAGACTCCCAGTTCACAGGTAGCAGGTGGATCCCAATTTAAATCTGACTACAAGTGCAAATGCATGCGATGTAAGAAATACCAAGTGCACCAGACTTTGAATCTCTAGTTACGTAAGATGTCATACAGACGTGATCTTCTTTAGTGGATGTGCTAAATAAGATACAGCCATTTAATGACATCTATGTGACCAATGAGGATTTACAAGATGCATTTAATGTTTAGTCTAGACTTGAAAATAACATGGCCTGTCTGGTCTGGCCTGAACGGGCCTGGCCCTGTCAGACGGTTCTTAGACACTGATCTAGCTCCTTTGCTTTGAAGGCTCTGCACTATCTTCTGCTGTGGATGAGGACAAGTATGAGCCCTTAAATGTAATTCTATATTGTTCATTTCAACCAGGGGAAGAGTCTGCACTTGTAATTTATTAGTTTCTGAGTCTGTGCCTGGAGTTCAGACTAGGTTGTTGTTTTTAATTTGCAAATGTAGGTCATGGCTTTGGGTGGACACTCACACTCACACACACACACACACACACACACACACACACACACACACACACACACAGTAACTGTGCCAAAGAAAAGTCCT
Source organism: Trachinotus anak (assembly GCF_046630095.1). Taxonomy (NCBI): domain Eukaryota; kingdom Metazoa; phylum Chordata; class Actinopteri; order Carangiformes; family Carangidae; genus Trachinotus; species Trachinotus anak. The sequence continues at coordinate 849,442 of NW_027273862.1, read as the reverse complement.
CTCTGTTTCAATACACACTCATTCCTCAGTTTCTCTATGTGTGTCTCACACAGACGTGCAGTGTGTGTGCTCTGTGAATAAGAGATCCTTCCTGTTAGAGCTTCCCTCAGGCTCTCTTTTGAATGTGTGTGCTGTAGCTGTGGGCTTGCAGGTTGTCTCAAACGGAAATCATGATTTTTTTTTAAAAGCACAGTTTAGAATCCTCATACATATTCATTGCCTCTCCGTGCAATTTTCTTTTCTTGTTGTTTCACACAGAATTCAAATGTACAAGTACAACAATCTTCTGTTGACCCGGTGATGCACTGAGATGATTAAAAACGAGTTACACTGGTTTTCTAATTAACCCTGTATGTGTTACTGTTGTGAGCTTGGATTGAAGCTCACACTGAGCTGCACCTCGGTGTCTGGGGAGTCTTGATGTTAGATTAGTTATAGATTAGTCATATTGAAGTGAATCATTCAGTGTCAAGCTCCACTTAAAAAATTGACAATAAGACTGGAGTGAGAGACACAGGTTCTGTTATTATCATTTTATGAAATGCATGGGAATATGATAATGTCTTGTGTGGATTAAAAAATCTGCCTAAAATGATTGGGACTGCTGGAGCAGAGAAATGATGCAGGAGAAGGTGATGCTACATAAAACAAACTGGACTTAAGAAATTAATAGAAACAGTAAAGATGAAATTATATAAAAATGTAATATCATGATTATAGTGACCAAAATGATCACGGTTATCAGCATTATCATGGTATTGTTAAAATGTGCTGAAATTGTGCAAAAAAGTAATAACACACAACCTGAAATCATTTCAACAAGTGGATGTTTGCATTTAAACATTAAAATAACGTGTCCAACACATCTGTGTCACAGATGAGGACGAGCGACCAGCAGCAGTACTGGGTTTGTCTGCTGCATGCCCACTCTGTGAACAAGGGAATAGCACATGTATTATTATTGTTATTATTTTCTGAGCTGTAATGTGTTTCAGAGTGCAGACACTGTGAACATACCGGTCACCTGCCCAGCACGTGGCTGTTAAACCAAAGATACTGCAGCTATACTGTGCTCGGAGATGACAGAGCAAGCTGCGGCCCTGGAATGAGTTTTCAAAAACACACAATCACTGATTGAAGCATCACACATGGAGGCTCTAACACTGACAGAAGTTACAGTGGAGAGGCAACAGATCTATTTTATCCAGTTTGCACAGTGGTTAGCAGCTCACTCTTTTTCCCCTGTGTCTGTGTGTGTGTTCTGTTACTGTAATTTTATGTGTCCTCTCTGAACTGAAAGACAAACTTGTCTGATAGTGTAAAAAGATTGTTAGAAGCCTAAAAGTGTCATTTCTACTGTGATAAAGCATGAAACCACTAACTGTTTCATCTCTAAAAAACGCACGCCTTAGTGACAGCTTGTATATATTGATTTGACCATCAAGTTATACCTTTGTCTACAGAAAAGACAGCCACCAAGGTTAGATGATGTTTGGAATAAATGCTTTAAAATGTGTAGGGGGCTGGTTAACTCCCTTGCTTGAGAACCAGCTCAACTACTCATTGACACAGTGTCTTTATGTCCATGTCTTGTCTTTAGCATGGGAATGAGCCATGACGATGACCACGCCACCTGCACTGGTCACTCCCACATCATGTCAGGTGAATGGGTGAAAGGAAGAAACCCCAGCGACCTCTCCTGGTCCTCATGCAGCCGCGATGATCTGGAGAACTTCCTCAGGTGAGACATAGCTGGATGCACATGAGTCCTGAACTGGGTCCTGATAGGTAAACTGCAAAAAGTAAACATGAGAATGAAAAAGAAATTAAAGAGATAAAAGCAAAGGTGCAGTTATTTTAAACAACCAAAGCAGTGTAATTTTTATCTTGCCTAATTGGCTGCTGTGATTGTTTTATTGTGAATGCCTGCCACACAACCTGTCGCCCTTCAAGTCATCATCACTCCATAACTGAGACAGCTGACTGGTAACAACAGGGACAGAAGATAACACAAAACCAGTTATTTTTGTGTCACAATAGCTGGGAGCTGACCGAGCAGCTGCTAGGCACATCTGAGAACCTGAGAACACCCATCTTGCAAGCCCAACTTAAATACAATCTGGGTCTCAACTCTGAGTTTTAAAGTGAGTGTGTTGCTGGACTTATTAACAGGTTTGGTCGGGTACAATGGGGAAGGTGTAGGGGCAGGTGTATCTTTGCAAAATTGAACGTGACCTGAGGTCAATACTTTTACAATACTCAATACTATAAGATGAACTGTACTTTAGTGTTGGTCTTTGCTTCCCCTCACTGCTGTGGGCAGTGTTATATGTATGTGGAAGCACAATCAGAGCTTTGTGTAGCCAGAGATGTTCAAATGTGCTGTGGTGTCAAATCATGTATTCATATATTTCTAGATTCTGTCCTTTCTTTGATGCTGAAAGTGTTCAATATAGCAAAAGATATTATAAAATAAATGCATATAAATAAATTGTGTAAAATATGTAATTGAACCAATAATGTGTGAAATAAGTGAATAAATTATTAAAAATCAATTAATTATGTTAATGGAACTTATGCACCAGATGCTGGCAGTAATTCTCTCAAAATGCTGTTTGTCAACCACCAAAAAACAGCCGAAGAAGAATTGTATTTTATGGCACCCGGCGTACATCTGGCATGGCTAGTGCTGGCAATCCAAACAAAGCAGCTGCTGAAGCCAGTTACGTTCTACCATTTAAACAATGTGTCATTAAAGCAGGACAACTCAAAACAGATGTAATTTAGCTCTATATAAATTTTTATTATGTAGAACGATTCTGCATGATAAAAAAAATGTATATTAATCCACACCCAACCCAGACCTAACCTAAAAAAATGTTGCAATACATAAGCAGTATTTGAAAACAACCTCCTAAAACCTGAACTTGATCTTCACTGAAATCTATTTCTCAGCCTCTGAAACAGATAGAAACATGAAATAAAAACTATTTGAGAGCTTAAACCTTTCATTTGTATTGTAAATCATTTGTCACATTTGTTAACATTCTCAATTTAGTTCAACTCTTAAAAATTTATTGAATTTTTTTTTAATGTTAATGAACATTAGGATAAAGACAATGATTTAAAATAAAAGATTAAGCTCTAAAATTATTTTTATTTCATGTGTCTATCTGCTTTGTATAGGTTTTAGTATCAGCATTGCGTCAGGTGAATCTTTACCTCTAGTTAGTGGTGATACAGATCCTCCTCCTTAGCAGGTTGAAATCAGTGTCTGAGTTTTGAGTTATTGATTTAGTTGGGTTTATTCAGGTAATATGTCCTCGCCCAGGTCGTTGGCCATTGTCCAAACTGCAACTTTAAAAATTTAAAAACAAAATACATTTCTCATAATGGATTTCACCTTTCTGAAAGCGAATCACAATGCATTTCATCAGTCACATGTCATGAAATCATATACTACACGTGTATGTCTCATCTGGTCTTAAAGGGAGGAACATGTGTATGTCACATCTGGTCTAAATGTGTTACATTTCTTTTGAGTTGTCCTTTATGACACATTTATAGCCTCCCCTGGTTTGTAGCATGAATTAGCTTCAGTTTAGATCCCCAGTCAGCTGCTTAGAGGAGCCCATTAGTGTTAAAGGTTCATCAGCTCTGAAATTGTTATCATGTGACAATTCCCAATGACAATTCTTGACCTACTTTAAAAGTTTTTAAAAAACAATTAAGGGCTAATGAAGTTCTGAGTTTTCTCAGTGTTTCACAAGTAGAAGGATCCACAAAGTTTTACGCAGGCCACAATTACTGTTTATTTGTTTTTTGTTTTGTTTTTTTGTTTTGTTTTTTTTGCATACAGCTATATGTAGAAACAATTTATTGTTTGCCATGGACAAATCATGGAGGGTGATGGGCACTGGTCAGGGTGTGCCAAATGTTAAGGGAAGAAGCCTGGTAGGGGGGGGGTCCTGATGCCTGGGTGCGTGGGTTCTTTCATGATACTTGAGATAATGTATATTATGATTTGGTGCTATACAAATAAAATTGAATTGAATTGATACTGAGGTCTTTGCTGATGCACTGACTCATGGATACTTTGTGTGGAGCGGAGAGAAGTAGCAGTGATCTTTTCTGCTGTGTTCAGTGATCATTTCAAGGCCTTACAGTCAGCAGCCCTGCAGTTCCTGTACCATACCAGTGATGCAGGTGCTCAGGATGGTGTCAGTTGTACTTTTGTAGAACGTAGTGAGGAGGGGTGAAAGGACGCTCACTCTCTTCAGCTGATGCACGTGGAGATGTTTCTGTCACGTGTTTGAGGTCCAGGAGAGGAGAGTTCTTCTGCAGTCTGCACTCCCACAAACTTTGTGCTGTCGACCCTGTCTGCAGTGGTGCATGGTCTGCTCACATCTTTCAGACATAGATGAAAACCATTTTCCCTATTTTTAGGGAGAGGTTGTTAGTCTTACACCACACTGTTGGTAGCGGTTTCATTATTGTTGCTAATAAAGCTCACAACTGTAATGATGTGGTTGAAGCTGGATGACCACCTTTTTTTTATTAAGTGCTTTTAATGTGTGATTAAAGCTTTTTATTTGTGTTGTTTTCTTTGTTCATTTTAAACTCATGTAAAGCGTCATTGAGTACCATGAAAAGCAGAAAAATGTATTATTATTATTATTATTATTATGCATTGCAGTTGTATATCTGCAGCATGAACAGGAGTGGGCTGAGTATACATCCCAGTACTCACTGTGGGGGTGCTGGCTGTGTCACTCCCAATCAAGACTGACTGTGGCCTAACAATTAGGGAGTGCAGGACTGAATTGCATGAGTGAATGGTGATTAAGTTTTTAGACAGCAGAGGTTACAGCTATAAAGTTACAAAAAATGACTAAAGAACAGAGCATTATTGAGTTTTATGGCTATGGACAACATCAAGTTATAATGACACAAGTATCCGCACTGCTGTAGTTTTTGGAAGCTGTAGTTTTCGTGTGCTCACAAAGCAATCATTGTTTAACTTTGTTCAAATCACAAAGGTTTCAGTTTCTTATATCAACTGCTGCAGTTGTTCCAGTTTGACTTAGAATATGGAAAGTAAACCCCAGCTACACACTCTTTTTTAGACTGATGACACAAATGGATAATGAGAGATTGCGTTGAGTTACAGTGGAGGCTCGCCCAGATGTCACGTCATGACTTCAAGTCTCTATATCCCCTGCCTCTCTTCAGCTAGCAAGCTCAACAACTGATACCTTTCTGAGCCTGTTGGCTCCTGTTAGCTTGAATGACAAAAACAAGACTGACACAACCTACCACTGTGCCAGACACAGGAACTACACCTTTGCAGGTTTTAAGCCTTAGCTTAAGGCTAATGGCAGCCACAATGCCTTTTGATCTTCACAGAGTTTTGTGTCTTTCTCTGAGGAACATCTTCAGAGTCAACATGCTGCTAAAGCTAGCTGCATGTCCTCTTTCTTTTTCTTTCTTTCTTTCTTTCTTTCTTTCTTTCTTTCTTTCTTTCTTTCTTTCTTTCTTTCTTTCTTTCTTTCTTTCTGTTACACACACACACACACACACACACATACACACACACACACGTATACACAGTATCTGGCTGCTCAGACACACCTCAGAAGAACAGTTTCTCATGCTTATCAGTCAGTTGTTCTGCTGGCTTTGCTCAGGCCGTTGTTGGAGAACCTGACAACATCTCTGCAGGAGGCAGAGACTGAGCTCGATTTACACTTTGTAAATTTTTGCTCCATAAATGACAAGAGCTAAAAATGGTATAACTGGTCAATCGTCATTTTCTGTGTTCCTCTGTCTGACTGCTGATAGCAGCTGGAAAGATCTTCATCTCAGTCAATGAAACAACAAATGAAATAATGTCTTGTAGAAGAACACAGTCCTGTTGAGTGCACACTTGGACAATTTTTGACGAGAAGCACTGAAGCTGCTCTTGGGGCTTGACACCTTGATAAGACACTTTGATGTTGTCTTATCAAGATGTTTCTTTTTCCTCTCATCTGTCACTCATCTGTGTTTTTAGCTAATTTCATTCAAAACACTATGATGTGCTCTTCCAACTCATAAGGAAAGAGGTCCAACAGCATTCACCATCTATTGTCTTGCCTACCTCTGGTAATGTGCCAAACTTTCCATTTAACTCCACATGACACCACGATAACAGTCTGCTACAATAAAAACTGTGAGACATGAAAAATTGTAAATGCATTAAGAAAAAGAGACTAACATGCCTTTATTATTTGCAGACTAAAACTAATGATGAATAAATGAATAAAATGTGACTTAAAATAATGAGTAACATTATTCTAAATTAGGTCTCCTGCAGCCGCAGTTCCATTTTCAATAATGTAATTTGTCGCCCATCTGCAGCTAATTAGCTACTTAACTGCAACATATTAAACAGGATATAAATGTACCTAAAAATGTCACCTTGGTCCATTTTGATGTGGTCCTTACTCTGCAGTACCGCAGCCAGCAACACTTTTTCTTCTACAGCACGGTTTGTTAACTTTTTAGTTCTGCTGCAAGAACCAGAGCTCAACCTGCCAGCTTCTGCCAGTCAGACACAGACACAGACACAGACACAGACACAGACATGACCCTCCACTCAGCTGAGACATAAAGGAGCATTTCTGATATTACCCCAAAGACCCTTCCTTTTAATAGTATAACATGATTAAAAATACATTTAAAAGACGCCGACAGTATTTTTTACATCATTTGAAAAGGGATGATTAAATATAGTTTCAGCTGAACTTGAAGTGAAAGTACAAAAGTATTGTTGGCAAAATGTACTGAAAGTATAAAAGGTAAAAGTACTTGTTCTGCAGACAAAAAGCCCTGTAACTGATTATATTGTTGTATAATACAAATATTAGACTGTTAATACTTATGCATAATAAATATTTTACTGTTGTTGCTTGTTGCTGTTGCTGTTAGAGGGAAAATGTCTCTTGGAACTGCTAGACTCTGCTGTTTGTGAAGGGTCAGAAGCCATGATGGTTTGGAACCATCGGTTTAGTCTTTTTGTATTTTATAAGCTTTCCATGTTTCACATGTTTTTAATCTTTAAAGTAACTTGTAACTACAGCTGAAAATAAATATAGAGGCATAAAAAAACAATAGTTCACTCTTTTGTAATGCCATAGATTATATATAGATAATTAGATAGCTAGATAATTTTCTTATCTGTAGCTCACACTTGTGCTACCTCTGACTGAAGTTTTGTGACACAAACATTTATTGTTGCAGTAGCAGAACATGCAAAGACTGGTTTAATACTGTAAAAGCATAACAGGTTGTGAAACAATCTTGAATATAACATTGTTCAAACCTTCAAAACTAATTGTGTAATGTGACCAGCAGTGGTTCTTCCTGTCTGTCCTCTGAGCCGCTCACTGACACTTTGATTCCCTCATATGTTAAAATCAAACAGAGGACAGAGGAAGCTCCACTGAATAAACCTGGAAGTAAAACATCTCCCTGTTTGACTCTAGCTTCTGAGCAACATCTGGTCACAGGCCATTCCTCTAAAAGAGTGAAATTGAAAAAAGCTGAGAGCCTGACAGTCAGATGTGGGTGGGGCCTCACAGGCTCAGAATCTGACAAACAGCTAAAGAACATTATGAGGGAGGGTTTCCAGGGCTGGTTTCTAGTGGATGTAAAACAGGATTTATGCTAAAAACCTGTTTCACATTCATGAATCATTCCTCCACACTCTCAGATCTTAACTTGCAGATTGATTACAGCTCCAGTATGTTCTTTACTCATTTAGTAATTCCATGTCACCTGAGGTTAGAGCCTCAGCTGAACAGTATTGATGTGATGGGACGTCTTCTAACGGGCTAAGTGATTTATCAGACCTGGAAAATGATCTATGAGAAGCACAAGAGGCAGAGACGTGTCTCCAACTCACTGATACCGAAACCACAAACACAGAGAAAATGGAAACACATTTTCTTTTACAGCAAAGTCATCACCAAGATCAGTCTCCCCCTTACATCACCCAAGAGGAGCTCAGCTCATTTCAGTGATGATGATTTTAACACCTTTTTCTGTGTAGATGCTAGTTTTCATTTATACATACATTTACTGCATTATTAAAAATAAAAAATAAAATGAAGCTGCTGTTGCAGTAGACCTAATTTTGAATAATATATGATAATCAAATGAATAATGTTTATTCATTTGATTACCATTGGTATTAGTCTGCAGATAATGAAGACATTTTTGTCCCTTTTTCTAAATGTATTTTCCATTTTTATGTGTCCTAAAAATTCTGTGACTCAAGTTGTGATCATTTGTGTTGCACAGTAACCAACCAGGTGGTGTTCTCATTTAATTTGACACAATCTTATCTTATACAACAGACGGTCCCTGCTCAGTAAATCAGCATTTGGCCTGAATGAAAACTGAAGATTTGTTTAGTGAGATTGGTAGACTGGCGGTTATTCTGGTTGGATGTGTTATATTATCAATGTGATCATTTTTATGAACTGGTCTGCATGAAAATCTTATATGAGGTGAGATTATAGAGCAGGTCAGCTAGTAATGGTAAGTTTGGTGATGTCATCCCTGGCTGCACATGTGGAGGAGTCCTTGAGAGAGAATCTGAATCCACACATTGCTTTTGATATCTAGTGAGTGTAAACATAGAAAAAAATGGAAGTCACGCCTATGGACAATTTGAATTTGACAATTTGTAGTAGTAGTGGTCAACAACAGATACTTTAAATAAACATACAGTATAACTTCAGAGACCTACAGTATGTGGTCAAGGAGGGTAACCAGGGGATAACAGACTCTGATGCTGGTGAGTGGCTCCTGAACTGAATATGCAGTGTTTGCTGTTAGGTCTGAGGATAGGATGTGTGTTTTTGTCTGATAGTGTATGTGTTCTGATAACCAACACTGCATGGATGCAGACACAACCTGGTCTTTGACAATCACCGATCTAATCTGACATATCCACACACTCATTACACACAGGGGCACAGAACAATAGCAATGCAGCCCACATCTACAGTTTCACCACATCATCCACTAAGATGAAATATTCTGCTGGACAATAAAACCAGCCCAAGGAAACATGCACAAATAATAGAGAGACGTCACACATACAAAGAGTCTTTGTCTTGGCTCAAACTGTAAATGCTTTTATGTCACCATTAATGTTCATCTGCATCTGCTTTCAAAGCAACAAACCTGCCGTGTGACTGCCAAGTCTCTTTTGGACTCAGATTTGAAAATGAAAATAAAATACTTGGAAATGAAACAGCTGACTGGTAAGCACGCAGTATGAATCCTTCTCTTTCATGCCTTTCAAACAGATCCAAAGCCAGCGCCTGCTTACTGCACACAGACCCCAGGAGCCGTTACCAGGTCCGGCTGCCTCCTAAGCTGCCAGGCATGCACTACAGCGTGGACGAGCAGTGCCAGATCCTGTTTGGAACCAATGCCACCTTCTGCAATGACATGGAGGTACAACACATTTAATTTATCCTAGTGTTTTAAATGTCATGTATTATTATTTTTAACTATGTGGAACTGGTTCCTGGTCAATGACATTTTCCCTTCCTCTCCCCAGAGGAAGCCGTTAAGAGTTTTGGTCTGGTTTTCATGTGTGTTCTTTCCCTCCTGTTCTGCTCAGCTGTCACATGTGATTTCATGATGATGTCATATGAGTCTTCTCATTGAATGGTTTGTGTAACACTGTTAGAGGCTATGACACTATAGCCAGTCTGGTGGTCCTGTTAAAGATCCTGGCCGGTATGAGGTGGCTTGCTGTGGCACCTAGTATCAGACAGAAGTAAGGTGAGAGGTGGATTGAGGGCTGGATCACAGTTATATGTTATGGTGTCTTGTGTGTAGAGGGCCATGAAAACCACTCACAGTAAGTTCACTATGGTGAATTTCCATAACAGAGATCATCGTGAATGGGGACATCTTTAATATCCTCAGAGTGACTTGAAAATGCTGTTGCCACAAGGGAGAGCCTGCATCTCTCCAGTCACTCCAAGCTGCTGAGCTGTCTCCGTGGCTGAGGGCTCGGTTCACCCATCTCCCTCACTAAACAAAGTTAGATGGGATGTGTGGAAATATTATGGTTTCCAAAGACTGACAGGAAAATGAGTTGTCCACCAGCAGTCTCGTCTCCATGACAACCATTTAGCTCTGTTCGCCGAACATGAACTACTTTCTGGAAGTTACCGTTACTGGAGGTAACAGTAAGTGTTGGTTAAATTATACTAACATTGAAGTTTATGTAGATCTACGTTACGTTAGGATGCTGTGTGTTATGAACGTTATATAACGTTTTGGTCACCAGTGAATCAGCTAATGTGAGTTATGTAGCTAAGTAGCTAATCTGTTTCATCTTTTACCTCTGACTGTGGCAGCAGTTTACTACAGTTTGTTTTTCCTCTAACGTTAACTGTAACATTACTTTGGCCACAGACCAAAAGGAAGAGTTCAAATCAATAAAAAATTGATTTTTACTTGACCAAGCATCTCATACAGTAGATAGGAGGGGAATGAAGGCATGGAGCAAAGTGAACAAGTGATCATCTTCTGCATTTTTTGTCTTCCACAGTTTTTAGTTGTAAAAATGTTCCAGCTGTGACGGAAGCATGACATTAAGCAGGCTGCTGCAGGGTGAATACACCTGGCAATGACTTCATACATGATGTCTGTGACAGACACACAAGGAGCCTGCCATTTGATTGGGAAGCTTCAGTCATTCAGAGTATGTCTTCTGACCATTTCGGCTGCTGCCTCAGGCCTGTACATTTAGTGTGGTGCCTCATTTAACATCTGTCAGACTGTAAATTCTTTTTTTTTTTTATTATTTTTTTGGGCTTTTTGTGCCCTTATGATAGATCAGTGGAGACTAACAGGAAGGGGGATAGAGAGAGGGGAATAACATGCAGGAAAGAGTCAGACCGATCGGGAGTCGAACCGGTGACTGCCTGCTAAGAGCATCTTGCACTCACACATGGTACGCGCCCTAACCACTCGACTACCGGGCCGCCCCAGACTGTAAATTCTGACATAGTGTCCAGAGCCTTTATTCACCTTCACCTCAGAGAAAACCAGACTTTTATTTTGAAACAGGCTTATAGTAAAGAAAGATCTCAAAAGCCCTCTAGTGGTTGAGAGGACACAATCTTTCATTTTCCTGGTGGGCTTGAATTTTAGTGACAGTTATTTAACTCTGATGGATTTTAGTAAACTATTGTGCTGCTGAATTGACTTTCTGAGAATTTACTGTATTTCCTATATTTGTGTGTGTGTGTGTGTGCATGTCAGCACCTGATGTGTGCTGGCCTGTGGTGTTTAGTAGAGGGGGACGCATCCTGCAAGACCAAACTGGATCCTCCTCTGGATGGAACAGAGTGTGGAGCAGACAAGGTAGAAGTATCTCACTCACACAGTGATGGGAGACGCCTGTTGACTCGCTTCAACAAAGACAATGATAAGTGTTGAGTGTATTTGAAATTATTTTAATCTCAATGTGTGTGTGTATGTGTTTGTGTCAGTGGTGCAGGGCAGGCGAGTGTGTCAGTAAGACTCCCATCCCTCAGCATGTGGACGGCGACTGGAGTCCATGGAGCCAGTGGAGCATGTGCAGCAGGACCTGCGGTACTGGAGTCCAGTTCAGACAGAGGAAATGTGACAACCCTCCGTATGTCACCACTCTGTCTGTCTGTCTGTCTGTTTGTGTGTTTGTGTGTGTGTGTGTGTGTGTGTGTGTGTGTGTGTGTGTGTGTGAGTGATAGAGAGAGAGAGAGAGAGAGTGTACACTTATCTCCAAGGACCATAATGTGCAGTTGTGAAGTTCCACGCAGGGGAAAACAAGTCCAAAATGCCTCTGCTAAATTTTAATTTAAACTGAATCTTGAATAGATGATACATTTGACGGATCCCAGGTTGGAGAGAGTCCAGTCAGTGTTTGCAGTAGCAAAAACAAAAAAAGTCTCTTCTTTCTGCTGTAGGTGTATAATGAATGTTATGTGGTGAAACACTTGATGCAGAGCTCCACAGATCAGAGTGGAGATGTGTTTATATCACCTGCTGTTTGATATACTGATGACTCATGAAACTTCTGCTTTTAACAGTGTGATTTACACACAGACTGTCTTATGTCTGTACCCACACACTTTCACACACACTGTATTTTCTAATTATGAGTGATTACCATTAAATTAAACTGTGCACACACAGGGTGAGGTATTGGATCTCTGTTTGTGAGTCTGTGAGGAGAATTCTATATTGTGATACTGGCCATATCACCACAACACAGGTTTTCTCCATCTTACAGAATGTCCAACTGAGTGCCACACTGCTGAGAGGCACCTCGCCCTGCAGGCCCTCCAACTAAACTGATTCTATTTGATATTCAGGTCAGCTTCCACACAAGCATGCATGAAAATAACTCAGTATTTTCATGCATGCTTCATTTTCAGTGACACTGACCTGTCTGCATTAGTATCATCATTCTGGCTCAAGACATGTTCAGTTCATCTTGTTAGATACTTACAAACACGTTAGTCTCTGTCTACTTGACCCAAACTGACTGTTCACAATGTATGTAATGGGTGTGTGTATGTGTGTGTTGTATTTGTGTGTACGCAGGCCTGGCCCTGGTGGGAGACACTGTCAGAAGGCCAGTGTGGAGCATAAAGCCTGTGAAGGTCCCCCCTGTCCCAAAGGGGCCCCCAGCTTCAGGGACCTGCAGTGTCTGTCCTACGATCGACATGCCAGCAAGAAGAAGGGCAGCATGCTGACTGCCATTATTAATGATGGTGAGACACGTGCACACAGACATGCAGCTCCCTGCTGTAGCAATAGACGCCTACATTTCCAAGTTAGACCCACTTCATTTCAGATGAAAGCATGATCTTTAGAGGAACAAATGACACATCCTGCCTCTTACAAATGAAAAATTAATAAGTAATGAAATGCATTTCGCTCAATTCTGTACTTTCAATGGTTTTGCTGTTACAGCTTAACTTATACTGGTATGACCAGTCACTTCTGGTGGCTAACAAGTTTAGAAAGATATGTATTTGTAACTGACATGACTGAGTCAGTTAGCTGACCTTATGACTCATCTTTAATTGTGTTAATAAGTTCTCAACAGGTCACAAATATTTCAGTCATTTCATCACAGAAGTGATGCAAAAAGGGAATATGGTCCACTATAGAATACCTGTATCTCTATAGAGTCACATAACAATGATATGTGTAAAGCAGAGAATGTCAGGAAGAGAATGGAAATTCACTGTCTCATTATCCTGGACAAAACAGCCTGTTTTCAGTGAAAGCTATGTAGTCTGGGTTTAAAGAGGAATTCCACCAATCTCACACATCAAAGTCTGGTAAAGGGTGTTGAGGAGTACCAGTGTTCACTAGTCTGTCACTTGAGTCGACATCAGTTGGTTTGAAAAAAGAAAAATCTGAGGGTGTGGTGTTAAACAGAAACAATTTTACCAGACCTCTGTAGCCTGCTCTTCATCTCTGCTCAAGGCTACATTAGCCACTACTGGCATATGTAAGAGACGGGAATCTCTGAGCTATCAAGTTGCATTGTGGGAAATGTAGGTGCCAAGGAAGAAGAATGCATGGAATCAGTGTTAATTTTGTTGATGAAAACTATGATGAAAAACATTTGTCGACAACCTGTTTTTCAGGATGAAAATGAGACTAAAACTTAATAAGAAGTAACCAGTGATAATGAGAACTATAGCAAAATGTATTATGTACTAACACAGCTTTAAACACATTTGTGAACAGAAATTGAGAGAATGAAGCCTTTTGTGTCCTTTAAGTCATAGATCTTTAATGTGAACTCATGAAAAATGGGAGCAAAAACACAAGTGTTGTAAAACCCAGGTCAGAGAAAATGCTACTGTGCAGGATTATACAGTATTTTACATCATAGATATTGCAGCTTTTATCAGTGAGGACTTAAATAATTCTGCTGAGTGACAAAAATGGGAATATAAGAATATAAATAACTATATAAGTATTCATGAATGGGATAATCAAAGATATCCACTCTATAGCTTATAAACTTGAGCTGAAGCATTTTGAGAATTTACAAAATACCAGCTGAACAGACTAAAGCAAGCATGTGGTGCCTAGGAGGCTCACTTGGTAGAGCGCTTACCATCAAGGCTTAGTCCTAACTGCAGCGGCCCGGGGTTCAAATCTGACCCGTGGCACTGCTGCATGTCATCCCCCCTCTCTCTCTCTCTCGCTTTCCCCAACTATTCTGTCTTTCTCTCACTGCAACTATAATAAAGGCATAAAAAGCCAAAAAAAAAAGACTAAAGCAAGCATGAAATGAAAGATATGACCCCTGTAAACAAAGACCAAATACATATTTCATAAAGAGCATACAATGCATATGAAAAATATTGTATGATGCAATGAGAACATGATCAAGACATGCATTGCATGTCATAGATGCACACATCAAATCAGTTTACATGCAGTTTCATATGTAGAACTTTAAGAATTAGATTGCATGTATTTATAACTGTACATACTGTATCTATGGAGACAACAAAAACCACTTCAGATTCATCCCAGCTGAGCAACATCACAAAACAGCTTCAAAAAGGACTTTGTTTGTTTAACCCAACAATTTATTGTGGAATGTGAAATCAGTAGATTGATGATATTGTTCAAGCAAGCAATGGAAATTTCAAATCACCATAATAGAGTGGGGCAAAGGTTAAAGTAAATGAAAAGTTCATACACTGTTTTTGTGCATAAGAAGACATTTATGGTTCCAAGTCCAAAATCCATCTTAATATGGTTTTACATCTCCTCTCTCAGGCTTCTATCTGGAGTTCTAGAAACAGCAGGTTGCTCACCCTGGCTGACTGTTTACTGAGTGAAACACAGCCAGGCCAATATAAGGTAACAGATTGCAATCTACCACTGTAGCTGGGTAAAACTCACTTGTAATGGTGATGGTCAGTCAGCATTGAAATGTGCCGAACAGGAGATCAGAGGATGTGAGGCTATACATCGGAGCCTGGGGCTTGGTTCTGGTGCAAACCCCCAGTGACCAGTCGTGGTGTTGCAGCATCTTGGTCCAATGTGGACCAGTTCAGTGCCAGTGTGTGTCAAGGCCAGCCAGAGGAGCGCACATGGCTGCAGATTCCGAGGCATGTTCATTGAAGTGTGTTAAAAGTGGTGTGTAAGTTATGGATACATGATATTAATGATCGTAATATGGATTAATTATTAATACCATATTAATATAGTTACATTCAGTTAGTCGTTGCTGGGCAGACTGCTGCAGAGTTTTGCTGGCCCAGATTCTGCACTGGGATGCAGCTCTGGAATTTGGATAGGTAACATGTAGAGGGCTGGAGACTGTAATTCACCACAGGTGTCATATCACTGGCCAGAAAAAATTCAGTCAGAATCTCATGCAATCCCTGCGATCTTTATCTGACTTCTAATGTCTTCCCAAACTGGATTGATATGGATCCAAACACCCACTCTGCCATTTAATAAGTGCACGAGTCCCTCTTGCCTCTCACGTCATTACAGCTGTTTATTTTTATTCTAACAGGATGTGAATATGTTTCTGTTAAGGTAGATAAATGTCAGGCCTTCATCCCCTCCCCTTCCTTTGGTGTCTTTGTAGCCAGTTTAATAACAGTTTAACAGTTTGTCCAGAAGAGTGGTTAATAAGCTCAGATCAGTGGATGCTATAGTGATGGTTTCCCTCTGGAAGTTTCTCCATCACTAAACAGGATCTCTGGAGCTCATCCAGAGTGACCATCAGGTTCTCGGTCACCTCTCTTACCAAGACCCTTCTCCCCTGAATGCTCAGTTTGGCTGGGCGGCCGTCCTGGTTGTTCCAAACTTCTTCCATTCAAGAATGACAGAGGCCACTGTGCTCTTGGGAACCTTCAATGCAGCAGAGTTTTTTTGGATCTTTTCCCAGATCTGTGACACAATCCTGTCTCTGAGCTCTGCAGACAGTTCCTTCCTCCTTGTGTCTTGGTTTTTGCTCTGATCTGCGTTGTCAGCTGAGATCTTATGTACAGACATATGTCTTTCCACATCATGTCCAATCAGCTGAATTAACCACAGGTGCATTGAGCGCTGCATGAATGTGTGTGTGAATGAGTGAATGTATCTCATAGTGTAAAGCTCTCCGAGTGTTCGTAAAGACTAGAAAAGCGCTTTGTAAACACAGTCCATTTACCATTCCATTTATAACATTGTGGGTGCATTTGATGTGAGTCACTTTGCACCTTGACGTACGGTGCATTAAATCAGTGATTAATTCTGGTAGATGCAACCTTTTTACCTGTGCCAAAATATAATAATTCTAACCTTAACAACTCGACTCCATCTTGTTATGGGATCACAGCGGCTGTGACACCTGTCACCTGTCAACCTAGGACTTTGCTGTTCCAACACATTATTACATGACTACTCAGTACACAATTAACTAGTCACAGCCAATCATTTGATTTTTAAAAATCAAAACGTTATAGGTCCCATATTTTACACTTTATATTTGGTTTTAAGAGCCAAAAATCCTCTCAGTGTAATTGTACATCTCCTCTCTCGTGAGCTCTAGTAATAACAGGTTGGTGAGCCTGTTCTAAAATTAAAACTGGACATTTTAAGTTGAATGACCTTGATATTAACAAAATGTACATATTTACAATAAGTTAATGACAAAACTGCACAAAATTCCTCTATTGAGTTTTACAGTGTTACTGTAATTTTGCTGTCTTTTTTTTTTTATTAATAACACTGGATGGAAATGCATCTTTGTTTTTGTGTATTTTTTGTGTATTAATGACACAATCTTTTGTGTGTGTGTGTGTGTGTGTGTGTGTGTGTGTGAGCAGAGAAGCCATGTGTGTTGTTCTGCAGCCCGGTGGGTCGAGATGTCCCAGCCCTCATGGCTGACAGAGTGATGGACGGGACGCCCTGTGGACCCTATGAGGCTGACCTGTGTGTTAACGGGAGATGTCAGGTACATACACACAGTCACAGACACACATGCATACACCTTCAAAATCATTTTGTGGAATGGTTCACTCTAAATATGATCTTCATCCTCCCACAAACAACTGAGCTGTTGGTCAGTGAGATCACCAAGGTCCAATGCTCCAGGCCTTTGCCATATACAGTGGGACAACCATGTGCCTCACTCAGGTCGACCATAAGCACCTCTTTGTCTTGAAACAGAACAATGTGAAACAGTGCAGTGTAACCTTATAAGGATGGTACTCTCCACTGATTGTCAGTGGCCCTGCAGACACGCAAACAGAGCTGAGTCACTAGATAAGGCAGTGCTGTGAAGGTGCTGCTGTTTACCTCACAGCATCACCGGTCAGGTTTCCATCTGAATTTTGTCCAAATTTAAATACATCATTTTATTTCCAGTCCAGGGTGTGATGCTGCTGATGGCTGCCTTGTTTCTAAACTGTTTTGCTTTTTCACTGTTTCTTGTTTATGTGTTCCACCTTTTGCAACTCCACCATTCACAAGAATGTGCTGCTGCACATAATCACAACAGTCCTATCCACATAGTTTTTATGCCTTCTTTTCGGGTTGTCCGTCCAATTATCCGTCCGTCCATCCATCTATCCATCTATCCCATTCTTGTGGACATGATATCACAGTTATACCTCGACGGAACTTCTTCAAATTTGGCACAAACATTCACCTGGACTCAAGGATTAACTAATTTTGGTGGTCAAGGTTAGTGTGACATCACAAAACACTTTTTAGCCATTCTTCAAGACTTCACACAGCAGTTTCACACAAATGGTTAATATTTTATATGACTCTGGATAAACAGGAATGTAATCTGAGGCAGCATACAACCATGAGGCAGTAATTTTAGTTCACCAATCTTCAGGAACACAAGTTTGGTCAGAGGAGCATCATTTCTCTATGAGGCATTGAACAAGCCTCTGTGCTGGTGAAGTTAAGATAGTGGGGATTTTGAACACTGCTCCTATCCAGTCACTTGGGGAAACACTCGTTCTCTAGCCAACAAACTGGATGAACTGCTGGTCATCAACAGAACAAAGTAGGACCTTTCACACTCGGCTGCCCTGTGCTTTACTGAACCCTGAGTGAGTTCATCCTGACAGCTCATTACAGCTGCCTGGTTTTCATCTCCCCCGATTGGACCACATAACAGAGCAATGAGGGAAAATAAGGCGAGGTGGAATCTGCTTTTATCTGAACAAAGGTTGGTGTGCATATATCGCGGTGCGGACAGGATCCTGCACAACAAGGCCAGAAACACACTGACCAAGGAGATCAGAGTAGCAAGGAGAAGCTACAATGAAAAGCTGAAAAACTGGTTCTCAGTCAGTGTGGAGAGGCCTGCAGGACATCACCAGTTACAAGAAACCTTTCCCCTACACTATGGAGAACCATCAACTGGCTGACAACCTGAACATGTTTGATAAACCCACATTCAGTCTCTTCACCCGTCCCCTCTCAGACTCCATCAGGTTCAAACAGTGTGAACCTTCCTGTCTGAAAATTGGTGCTGGCCCCCACTTTCACTCCACAATTATCCTGGACCCCAAGAAACACTTTCACAGGACCCAGTGACTACAGGTCTGTTGCCCTGATGTCTGTGGTCAGAGGGTCTTTTCAGAAACTGGTAACCCACCTGAAGGAGATCACAGGCCCCCACCTAGACCCTGCAATTTGCATACTGGGCAAACAGATCAGTGGATGATGCAGCCAACATGGGACTGCACTACATCCTGCAACACCACAACTCCCCATATGCAAGGATCCTGTTTGTGGATTTCAGCTCAGCTTTCAACACCATCATCCCAGAAGTCCTGTGGTCCAAACTCACCCAGCTCTCTGTGCCCGCCTCCACCTGTCAGTAGATCGCCACCTTCCAGTTAAACTCCTGAAATGTGCAGATGTCACAACAATCATCGGCCTAGTCCGAAACGGTGATGACTCTGCATACAATCGGAGGTGGAACAGCTGGTCACAACAACCCAAATAACAGAAAAGAGTACTGTATTTTTTCACTTCTAAAAGTCCAAAAGCAAAACAGAAACAACAAGAGGACGAGTGTGTCTGTGAGTGTGTCGACTGCACACTCGCGCCCCACCATACCAAGCTATTTTGCTTTCGATGGATGAATAGATAGATAGATAGATAATGTATGCAGTGTAGATTAATAGTCCAGGTCATGATCCACTGCCTTTCTCTGAGGTGTAGAACAGTCTGATGGCAGTGTGAAGGATTTCCTGAACCTCTCATTCCTGCAGCGCAGAGAGATGAGATGCTGGCTGCTGTTGTAGCTGCTTCTCTGACCTGCCAGAATGTTGTGGAGAGAGTGGTTGGTGTTAGTGCTCCTGCTAAGCACAGACTCAGCCTTTTAACCAGCTGGTCCAGTCTTCTTGTGTTCTGGTCTGACCTGCTGCTGCCCCAGCAGACCACAGCAGAGAAGAGGACACTCTCCACCACTGACTGATAAAACATGTGCAGCATTTCACTGCAGACGTCGAAGGACCTGAGCTTCCTGAGGAAAAAGAGCCAACTCTGTCCCTTCCTGTAGATGGCATCTGTGTTCAGGGACCAGTCCAGTTTACTGTCCAGGTGCACACCTGGGTATTTATAAGTGTGCTCCACCTCAACTTCCTTCCCTTGAACACTGACTGGTTGAAGTGTGGGTCTAGACCTGTGACAGTCAATGACCATCTCTGGTCATGGAGGTGTGTGTCCAGAAGGAGGCAGTTCTTGTTGCTCCATTTACTGAGGCCGTTGCCAGATCTCTTTGTTTCGTGTTCATTCCTAATACACACCACAATAGCTGTGTCATCTGAGTATTTCTGGATGCGGTAAGAATCAGAGTTATGTTTAGTTGTGTCCGCTGTATACAGGGTGAACAGGAACAGAGCCTGAACAGTCCCCTGTGGAGCCCCAGTGCTGCTCACCACTGTCCCTGAGACACAGTTACCAGCCTGATGTACTGTGGTCGTCTTGTGAGGTAATCCACAAAATAGGACATGAAGAAGGGATCCAACCCTGTCCCTTAGAGCTAGTCTTTGACAATGGGGGTTTGGATGGTGTTAAATGCACTTGACCGTAATCCTTGCGTAACCACCTGGCTCATCCAAGTAAGAATGAGCAATAGTAATAGCAATAATACGAGCAGTTCAAGAGCAGGAACATCGGCCTCCGCTAACACAAGAGTAAACAACTCAGGTTGCATCTGTATCTCCCACTCAAACTCAAGCTTTCCAGGAAGGAGATTTGGTACAGAATCATTTGAATGATCATTTCACTCAGGCTGGTTCAGAGTCAATGCTGTAGACTACAGCAATTAACATTGGTTTCATTTAGCCAGTTTTTCCTTTATCCTAATCAAGTTGTTTTTGTGCCTAAAAATACCAAAACCTTATCCATACAACTGCAGCACAGAAGTGGCAATGATTTCAGTGATGAGAGCAATGTAGATCTGACATAGACCAAGTGTGAGTTTTTGTGCTGTGTGACAGTGTTTGCATCCTTCCGATGTTTTTTTCCAAAGCAGAAAGGACTGTGGTGGTATACAAGGTGGTATCATAAGTCTAAACTCCTGCATCAATGTTCAAGTAGCTCCTAGGTTATGCTTAATATTGAAATGAGACAGCAGTAACTGGAAATAGTGTTATATAATAATGATATCAGCGGCCATTATAATGTAGCCAGGTTCCAACGTCATGGCTTTAGGATGAGCTGGAGGGTTTGGAGACTGGTGCATAAATAAAAGCTCCACAGTTTGGTCTCTTTGCACTGTTGTCATCACTGAAAAAATCAACAACAAATAAACACCTGTCCCAGTGCAGAGCTGCGAAGAGGCCCCCACAGGGATCAGCAGAGTACCTCATTCATTAGCAGTTAGCAATTGTGGAGAGAATTCACGGCCTGCTCCCCCAGGGGACGGTGAAGGGATTTCACCCCCCCAGCCAAGGTAGAGAGAGAGAGAGAGAGCGAGAGCCTAGTCCAGAAAGTCAAATATGGATGCAATTATCATGATGCACATGTGCTCAAAAAATACTTACTTCTCTCATTTCAGTAATGACTCATGTATCGTTAACTGCAAGATCACTTAGAATGAGTGCAGCTTAAGCACATGATGCATGTGTGTGCTTTTACATATGTTAGCTCTCTTCCTATGTGTCTGTGTGCGCGTGTGTGTGCATATTTAATTTAACCACGGTGACACATGCAGATTGCATAAGCAGAAGCACCGTTTCAGTACAGTTTCATTCATGTGTTCCACTTGGACTCACCTCATGACAGACACACACTCACATCTCTCCCAAACCATAAAAGCACATAATGCACAACTGGCACAGTGTGGACACCTTCATTCATTTTTGAAATCTTTTGACAGGACACATTAATTTTACCAAAAATTACATGGACCTCTAGTCTGTGTGCGAAATAGTCAGAGGGTCCAATGCAGTGGGCTGTACCTCCAAACAAATTCAAAAACAAAGAATTATCAACATAATTCACGCATTAATAACCTATATTCCCATATGCCAAGAAAAGAAATGTGTTTAAAAACATTTAAACAACATATTTCATCTTCTGTCCTGAGTTCTGCACATGACCAGTTTTGCCAACCCACCATGCACCTGCAGAACTGGGTTCAAATTTGTTTCTCGTTTCTTTCCTTTGGTCTGCTCCCATTTGCTTTGTCAATTTGAAACATCCTTGCCATGTATCTTTTGCACTCTGCCAAAACATTCAACCTGCACACTGGCTCTGTCTTTCACCTTCAGGGGCGAGTAGTGGGGGAGTTGGGGAATGGTTGATGTGAACTGCAGACAAAGAGGAGGCACATACTGAGGGTACAGAGGGTGGAGGTGGCATGGATGTTTTTTAAGCCTAGCAAGTGAAACTCGGACATACTATGAAAACACTAGCAAGGAGAGAGAGGAGAAAGGAAGCAGAGAGGAAGAGGGGAGAGGAATACATTCAGCGTAGCTGTGAAAATATACTTTGTCTGGCTGGAGAAGGACCCTGGAAGTCTAAGTAAGCTGGAGAGCACCACATGGCTCTATGGTTTAGCAAACTGTGCATCATGCAGGGTTAAGGGAATGCATTACTATATCATTTATGAAATGTATCATAGAAACTGGATGAAACATTCACTGCTGTGTCAGGTGTCATCACTTGTGCCCAGTAGCTTTTAGTCAGTAACCTCTAACCCGAACCCACTCAAGTGAATGAGGTGTTTTTCAGACTTTTGGATCTTGCTGTATGTATCTGTTTTTAAGCTAAGGTCCTCAGTGTCAGCTTAGCTGACTGTACCTTAATTGAAGTTTGTTAACAGGAGTGATCACATGTTTGCAAGATGATGGTTGTAAGATCCCAGGTTAGCTAGTGCTGCATCAGCCCATAAATCTTTGAGATTATTGTATCTTCTTAAAGTACTTCCTGTCATGCTCTTCCTTTTTTGTGACCAATTTCCTCACTATATGCCAATGTGTTCCTGCATATGCCCTTTGCATGTTTCTTCTCTTTTCATGTACACTCACTGAATACCTTATTAGGAACACCGGGATGTTCATGTAATTATCCAATCAGTCAATCATGTGGCAAGTCAGGAGCTTCAGTTCATGTTCATATCAAACATTCAAATGAGGAGAAATTGGCTGGTTTCAGTAATTCTGATCTGATCTTCTGGGATTTTAACACAACAGTCTCAACAAGTTTTCACTCAGAATGGAGCAAAAACAAAAATGGTCCCGTTAGCAGCTCTGTGGAGGAAACATCTTGTTGATGGGAGAGGTTGGAGCTGACAGAAAGACTACAGTAACAGCAAGATAACAGCTCTTTACAACTGTCAAACCTTGAGGTGGATGTTCTGTAACAGCAGACACCACATCAGGTTCTTCTCCTGTCAGCCCAGAACAGAAACCTGGGGCTGCAGTGGACACAGACTCACCAACACTGGACAGTTGCAGAGTGGAAAAATCTGTTCTGATGGATCTGGATTCCTGCTGAGGCAGCAGATGGTTGCGTCAGAACTTGGAGTCAACATGAATTCATGGACCCAACCTGCCTTGTGTCAACAGTCTAGGCTGGGGGTGGTGGTGGTGTAATCATATGGGGAATGTTTTCTTGTCACACTTTGGGCCTTAATACCAACCAATCATGGTTTGAATATCACAGTCTGAGTACTGTGCTTGACCATGTTCATCCCTTCATGGCCACAGTTTACCATCTTCTAACAGCTACATCCTGCAGGATAATGCTCCATGTCACAAAGCTAAAGTCATCTCAAACTGGTTTCATGAACATGACAGTGAGTTCAGTGACCTTCAGTGACCTCCACAGTCTCCAGACCTGAATCCAGTTCAACACCTTTGGGATGTGGTAGAACAGGAGATTAGCAGCTTGAATGTGCAGCTGATGAATCTGCAGAAATGATGTGATGCAGTCAGGTCAACGTGGAGCAGAGTTTCAGAGGAAAGTTTCCAACATGTTGTGGAAGCAGTGACATGAAGACCTGAGGCTGTTGTGAGAGAAACGGGAGGAACTACCCAGTACTGGTATGATGTTTCTAATAAAGTGTCCGGTGAGTGTATTTATGTAGGCATGCACATCCATACTTGTAATTGCCTCTGTGGATTAGTGTGGTCATCCAGCTGTATCCAAAAATGATATTCATATGCTACTAATTTGTTGTAGCAGTTATGTTTCAAGGAAATGGAATGCCACCCAGATTCATTTTTATTCTACAGTATTTGATTTAAGCAGCTCAAAGGTCTTGGGATCAGATTCAGGAATAATGGTGGTTGTGGTTAAATATTATTTAAAAAAAATAAATGCTGAATTGGAGAATGTGAGGGGATTTCTTGACTCATTTAATACTTAACCAAGGTACCATCCTTCATTAACATCAACTAAACACCTTGAAATGCGGGACACAAGTGATCAGTGTTATTTCAGTGTGTGTTTGTGATCCACAAGTGTTTTAGCTGCTGTAATGAAGGTGCACTATGTCTGTCAGTTTGGATTGTAGATCTGATGTATATCATTTGGCCAAATCAGAGGAATAAATAGTTCTTCAATCTTTTGTTGTGTTCAGAAAATTGGCTGTGATGGCGTCATTGGCTCCTCAGCTAAAGAGGATCGCTGTGGTGTCTGTAATGGAGATGGGCGCTCCTGTAAGATAGTGAGAGGAGACTTCAACCACACCAAAGGAATGGGTGAGTGTTTCTGTTTTACTATCCAACTAATATGGTCTGTGCCTGTGCTGATGTATGAAGTTAAAGTATGAACTATGAAGCTGATATTATTCTTCCTATAGAAAAGTCAGGTATCAGGATCAATGGCACTCACTGACGAGGTGATGCAGTTTGATTTATTATGGTTTTTATAGCAATGATCAGAACTACATTGATTGTCCAAAAGAACTTGATGTCGTGTTTTGTAAGTGTCCTGGTCTAAATGCCATTTCCATCCTGTTAAAAATAATTTTCTGATGTTAATATTTTATGTTTCGTAGAATTCTTTGGGCCTAAAATGAAATGGCCAAAGATAAAGGTGCTGGCATGAAATTGACAGTGTCTGCCTGAAAATATCACATTGGCCTCCAGTACTGGTACAAAGACTAATGCAGATCTTTCTGTCTGAAGTTAGTGTTATACTTAATCCATACCAGCCTGTGTAAGAGCTTTATACTCCAGCATCATTACATGTGCAGTCTGTTGCATTGCTTCTAAAGATGTTTAGTGGTTTAATTAAAGCTGCCATTATGATATGAAGCACTTTCAATTTAATTTATTTATTCACTTGGTTGTGTATTGATCTTACACTACCACAAGTCTAAAACACAGACATTTGAAATCCTACACACAGAGGAGATTTAAATGCATAGAATATGACATCATTGAAATTACTGACTCCAGTCTATGTCAGTGGTGACACTTGAAGTATAATAGTGGTATAATAGGCTGTAGCAATTTATCTGTACAGATTGCAAAACCAGCAGAAGCAGCAGTTGTATCAGTATCTCTTTGAGAAGAGCAGACATCCTTGTTTTTGTACATATGGTTTGTACGTACTGGTTTTCCTCCCCACCTGTTTATGTTTAATGTGTGTACACAGCAGTAAATTAATATCATGAATCCTTCAGTGGGAGTCTAAGGGATTGAATCTGATCAAATGTGTAGACTGTGAGTCTATTTTTGTGTCTGTGAGTGAGGTTTGTCATATATATAACCCATCCCTTAAAAACCAAAACGTGAGCCAGGATTATAAATTGGACTACATTCAAAGGACATGGTGCACTGAAGCACAGCATCTGAGCAAATGTTCCAGTTACTCTCCACCCATAATTCTGCATAAGACACAACTGAATGTGAAATACATTACAGAGTTTTTTTGCTGTTGCATTGTCAGATAATTACACTGGATTCACAGCTTGTGGTTGGACAGGGTCACACAGCATCACCCTCTTTGCTCTTAGTAATTCTTGATCATGTGTGGCCAACTGTGATCATGGATATTTGGGTTATACATGAATTAATAATCAGCCATTATCTATCACTTGTCTGAGTCAGAGCAGGGGATAACTGGAATGAAAGCTTGTGAGTGCGTGTGGAGATGTGCACACACATGCTGGTGTGGTCCAAAGGACATGTGACCTCCCTTCAACTTCCTTGTCTTGTCCTCCAGTCACCACTAGGCAGTGTAAGAGGGTATCTACCTGTGTGATGGCTAAACCCAGAGCTGTCCCCAAGTGTTTCTCATGTAAGATGCATGCACTGTGTGTGTGTGTGTGTGTGTGTGTGTGTGTGTGTTTCCTGCACTGCCTGGAGTGTTTTACTGTAGGTAGATGAGAGAAGCAGTTAGCTGTGGGCTCCCCTGGGGGTGTAGTCTGGTTACAGTTACATAACCAGCTGTTTGACCCCGTTACCCCATAACCCAGCCATGAGGAATGCCAGGGACGCATTCCTTTCATCCAAGCTGTTTCCTTCTCGCTGCTGTTCCTGCCAAGTGGTGGAGTAATGGTGGGGGGGTGGGGGGGGGGGGGGTGGGGGGGGGGCAGTCATCTGCAATAAAATGCCTGCCTTTACACTCCTAAATCCAGACCCAGTGGACACATCTGATTCTGTTACCAGCATAGGAGTTTGACATTTACAGTACTGCATAAAACGTCATACACTTCACATTTGGCATTTGCATCTTAAAACATCAAATGTGTAGCATTTAAACCCAGGTGAGCCCACGGCCAGTCTGTGTCTAACCATAGGTGGATGGGCAGGGTGGTGGAGGGATGATGGATACGGCTGGTTGGCTTTCAGGAGCTTGTGGTGTGTTTGTTCATTGTGGTTACAAGTCGGCCAAACAATAAGATGTGCACACGTTCAGTTTCAGCCTGGACTCACAAAATTTTGTCTCATGAACACAATGTCTTGAAATGCAAATACCACATCTGCACAGGGATCAATTATTTTCCCTCACCATGAAAGGAATATGTGGAAACAAAAAGGCAGTAGACTCATAGTGATAGTAACTTATTTTTGTAGCTTATTAAATATCTTTTAGCTCCGAAACACTGGAGTTATTTTGATGTTTTACTTATAAGAAAATTTGGCATATTTCAGCCTTGTGAAGTTTCCACAGATCAGGAGCCTCATTTATAATAAGGGGCCTGGAAGAGGCATAGGATGGATGGGTCAACAAAACATGGGAATATGACATAGGAGAGCAGTGTTTGATTCCCATGTGACAGTAGACGTTTACATTATTTCTATTATCATGACGGTTTGACAAAGTTAGTCATGTTATTATTGTAACCATGACAACTAAGATCATCAAGGATGTTGAGGAAGTACTTACTTTAACACAAATTACTAAGCCACAACCTTTATAACAGTAATCTTGGTAACGAAGGTAGGCACTTGGTAGAGTCCACATGTTTGTTATTGTAACCATGACAACGAAGGTCACCGTAAGGACGTTATTTCAGGAGACATTCCTGTGGGTTATATCAGAGCATTGACAAAAGGGACCTGTATGGTTGTTCAGGTTGGAGGACTGGTTGGTCTGATCACTTTGTTTAATTTGGGACATTGTCATGGTCTTTGCTGCAGCCATCAGCCCTTACGCTTTATATTTTTTTGTAAGGCTGCCTCTATTCTCCACAGGAACAGTGTGTGTATTCATCAGAGACTTGAATTGCCCTTAATTTTGAGAGTTTTCTGGGTGGACTACAAGGCTCACCAAATTGTGAACAATTTTATATGTGTGATCACATTTTTGCGCTTATGCCATTATCGTCTTTTGGACATACATTTTTAGTATGGATCCTACACACTGTTTTATATGAGGCATCTGGTCATTGTGGTTCTTTGGCTCCTGCTAATGTTGGACTCACCACCTCTGATATAGAGATTTGGGGAAATTAGGATTTGTACAAAACAGTATAGATCTCGTCAAGCTGTGTGAGCCTTCTACAGCTGTCTAAATAAACATGATTTTACCGCATAAATGTTTCTCTGAATGGAAGTAAACACAGTGGACACCTGGAATGGCCATTATGGCAAACGTGATCATCCTCATAAGAGTTTAATGGGACAATCCACTGAAAATATCTTTTTGAGGTTCCTTAGACGACCATATAAACACAGTGAAAAGCTCAGATGAAACTGGTGTGCACAGATGAATATGGCGGTTAGGTTAGGTTAGGTTTGATCAGCAAACTGACCAAAATGCAGATCCCTATGCAGTTTGCCATGATGGCTCCATCTGACTACTTTCTGTGTTTACTTAGGGCCAGACTCACAGACAAGTGTTTAAAATGATTCATGTAATAATCATCTTCATTACGCATTAAGGATCTGATATTTGTTTTACTGAAGTCCCTGTTTCCCTGTATCTCTACAATGGAGGAGGCGAGTGCATAGTATGACCCACAGAGTCACAACAGCCATATTAATGTAAATATGGTAGGTTGAATTATAGTGTCTAAATAAAATATTCCAGACTCATGAAAGGTAGATAAAAAAGTGAGAGGAGTTTTTTTTTTACTTGGGTAAATTTACCTATTAACACTGTTGTTGCAAAGTTTTATAGTGGCCCATGTAGGGCAAAACCTGTACAAAAGCACAAACTCTAAGAAACTACTCCCCAAATCCAAAACTAACCCTACTTCCCTCAATGGCTCAGAGTTCAATTGCCATTGTAAAATAGTAGCCAGTGCCAAAAAAAAAATTCTTCAATATAGACAGAAATACCCTGTGTGTATCCTGCTCAGACCAACTCATTGATCACAGATCTCTGTTTCTAAGTACATCATACCCTCATTAGTTATTGAAATATCTTGATTATTGAAATATCTTGGCAATAACCTAGATTTAGATTTAATACGACTTAATTTTTAATACGAAGTTGTATTAGTTAAATGATTAAAAGACTATAACAGAAACATAGAGTTTAAATGTATTAATTAGCCTGTATGTATATCCTTTGTTGCCCCATCCATGATTCCAAATAATAAATAATGACTAATTAGGTAAGATAATGTTATGGCCTGAAAGGTAGGCTGTACGTGATCACTAAACCAATTACAATAACACTAAACCAATTTTATATGTCTTTTACTGTTTTTGGCATTTTTGGATTTGGGGAGAATTGAAAATATTCGTGCCTCTGCTTTTGAGGTAAGAAAAGACAAGATAAACTTTATTGTCCCGAAGGAAATTTGTTTTGGGCTAAAAATGCTGAATACAGCTTCACAATCAGTTGACAACACGACATAACAAATAACCAAAAACCTAATCGTGATCTCAGTGATATGCTTTCACAGTGCACACAATTGGAGTCGTGTATTGCACAGAGTTGCATATTGCACAGGGAATGTATATTGCTCAACTTGTATTGCACATGGGTCAGGCTTGTTAAAACACAATAAGATACATAAAACTACGTAAGAACAAAGAATAAGACCAACAAAAAGGGATTCTAAAAAAATCTCAAAACAATAATAGTAAATAAAATGTCATTTAAGAAAGATGCCTATATGTTTTCTATATGTTGCATCCTCAGGAGCCACAGTGGTATTTGAAGCCAAGAACTGGATTCTGTAGCATAGCTCAATACTGTGTTACATCAAACACAAAAATGAGTGGATTTAAGTGGAACACTGAAACCAAACACTGTCATGCATGATGCAGGGAAAGTGCCAAAATTCAGACTACTGAGAAATCAAAGGAGTCTATGTTGAGGCCATTGGTTTAGTTGCTGATAGGTGGTAAGTGGTGAGCTACCCACTTGCTGAGAGAGGCAATTCATTCCACTTACATTTCTATTGTGGAAACCCTGGAACTGATTTTGCTGGTCATTAGCAATGCTAGGCTAGCCACTAGCATACCTTGGCTAGCTCAGAAACAGAGTTGGCATCTGTAGCATCTGAAGACAGCATAGTGGCAGTACCATGATGGAGAATGATAGTATTCACATTCACACCTTCACACACTACAAGGAATTTGCATTTCATGCTTTGGGTTCATTTGACAAAATTTTTGCTGTTGTCTTGTCAGTGTGTCTGTGTTTGATGTCACCCAAAACTGGCTGTCAGTCACTGTCAGAAGCAACTGTGTCCTCCTACTGTATAACTGTGTGCTGTCTGTTTTTGGTAAGTATGAAGAGATATTGGTGTCTGAAACTGTGAAGTAATGTACTGTGAGATAATGTTGGGCATTATTGTGTACCAGAACAAAGCAGCTCATTCAAATTACATTTGTGAGTTAAATGTATGTGTATTTTCCTGGAGCACAAATATGTGAATGAATTTTTAAAACTTCCAGCCACTTTGAAACAGCTGCTCTGTTCAGACATTATCAATCTTGGCTACTTATGGTAGAAGATTTTTTTCCAATCTGAATATTGGTCATCATTTCCATCAGATACAGTAATATTTTACATAACTATCCTCAAATGCAGGGCTTGGGGCGGGGCTGAGAGCAGTGACTGATTTGTTGTGACATCACAAAGTTCCAGAAGTCCTTGTGGCTCGTTTTAAGGCTCAGTTTCTGAATACAGGCTGTGTGCATTTCTCTGTGGAATGAGCACTTTGATACTTTCACATTATATAGAACCTGCTTTATAATAAAAAAAACACATAGACATTTATACAATATGGGACCTTTAACTGTCAAAAACCTCAAGTGGCCATCAGAGTTATGACTGCCGGTGAATGGATGGGTCAGCTATGACTTTGACACCAGAGACAACTACTCTCTAAGCCTCATCAGGCTTCAAACATCAGATCATAAATCTGTCATATGAATTATTTTGTAACACTGATTGGTAATTGCTGAAGAGGGCATCATTAGACAATGCTGTCCTACTGATACAGTCAGAGTGTAATAGATGTCAAAAGTGTCTTCACACCCACACAATCCTGAGAAGTGCTTTAACTCTGTATAAGTGAGGACAAAAGTGAACATTGAGGACATTACCCAGATCATCTGCTGTACTTCCTGGTTTGGTTTTGATCTACTTTTTGTTGTTGTTGTTGTTGTGGTTGTATGCTCATGTATGAGGATTATTACAGTTATCTCAGATGTATTATATTTCTGTTCCTGCATCACCATGTTGTGATGCTGCGTTGCCCCACATGCAGAGCTGTGTCAACAGAGACTGATCCGTTCCTGGATCTCAGTTGTGAAGATGCAGAGGAAAAGGTTTTCAGGACCAGTGAGAATGATGGTCAGCGTAACGAAAATAAGACTGAAACTAAATGATTTTTTAAAATAAGTAATGTTCCTTTAAAATTCCTCTGAGGTCCTTGTGTGTGTGCTCTTCTACCACTTTCTACATCATCTGGTGATTATAGGCTAACATCCAACACACTGTTGACATAGTTCTTGGCAGAATAATAGAAAAATAGTTGAGCTGCTTTGTATTGAAATAATGCCCAACAAATATAATAGATGTATGCTGTGTGTGGAGAAGGGCTGGTGGCTGGTTGTGTGACAGAGATGCAAAAATTAGAAAGTACAATATTGTGATCCATAATGAATGGTAATCTAATTGTGTAATAATACCATCACTAAACCCCCAAAATTAACTGAAAAAATCAGCTCACCTTTCAGGTGATGGTGACGGTGATGGTGATGCTCTCAGGTGTTGTAACAAAGTCAGAGAATCGAGTGAATTCAATTAACTGTTGAATGAAAATACACAAGATAATGCTCCACTACCCATTTTTTTAGTTCAAAGAATTGTGTCTGGTTTTTAGCAGGTTAGTATTTTTCATTATTTATTTATATTGTTTTTTGTAATATTTAATCATAGAAGAAGAAAAATACTGTAAAATACTAGCAAAAACTTTTTTCTTGTGTTTTTAATTTTTATGAAAGGATTACATATATAAAGGATTCTGTGATGTGCTTATTAATGGACCATGTTTATAGTCAACTACATTAAAGAGCATCTTCAGGGGCATGGAGACTTAAAATCCAGGGTCTTGTTTTACATTCCTGGTGACTGAATCTGCAGTGACCTGAGTCAGCATGCTGACATGATGATAGAGTGATGATTTTTTATCAGACCTTTTGTGTCTGCTAGCACCTTATAACACTTGTCATTTTTACTCAACACTGACCTCATTGTCACCAGTTTACTGGACAAATGTCGCCAGCTAACATTAGGTGTAGCAAAAAACATGACTTAATACTGTAACAACATTAATGCTCTAAGTAACCAAAAGTCTGAAATGAAAATTTGGCTGATATCTGATTAATGTGCTCTTTAAAGAAGCACCACTCTGTAACACCACTGTGGTCACCACGGTCAGTGTGTGGACTGCTTGTTTATGTAGTTCAACAAAGCCAAGAGGGTGGTGAGTTATGAAACAATCACCAAGCTAACATCCACTACCACTTCCATTCATACCAAATCAATAATGTAATTTACTCATAAGTTGTAAAGTCTGTAGACTATTGTTATATCAATGTGTCAGATACATTAACAGTTACTCATACTCATTTTCAGTTTGGACAGGTTGATAGTGTTATCATCATTACACTGCCACTAAAATTGTATTTGTATTTGTATAAGTAAACAGAAATTACAGATCTATCCTAAGTCATTTTAACATTATGTAACTAAAGTTGAAAGTTGAATTTTTGATTCAGTTTTGATTTTTCAAATTGCTAAAATGCAATCACACCCTAACTAATTAGTCTCTTTATGTTTAATTTCAAACATTATTAAAAATGAATGGAAACCAATGGATGGCAATGGTAAAGGAAAAATTCAAACACTTTAAGCTGCAATTAAAAGACTGGAACATGTTTGGGAGAGGGTTGTGAAAGTTTTGATAATCTGTAACAAAATGGAAAAAACAGTGCTATGGCCCTTCTCCCTGCATCTCTGATACAGACACAGACGTCACCAGCCCATCCCTGTCTCCATGTGCACCTGCCTCTGAATGTATTTTCACCTCATGTTTGTGTCTTTCTGTCAGGCTACATCGAGGCTGTGGTTATCCCTGCAGGAGCCAGAAGAATCAAAGTTGTGGAGGACAAACCTTCACATAGCTTTCTGGGTAAAGATGCATGTGTTTTACAGGGTGTACTGCAGAAACACAAAAAAACATGTTTCTTTCTGAGCATGTGCTACAGTATGACTACAGTATTTACATACAACTACTGTAGTATCATATCAATGCAGGTGACTGCACTGATATGATCCCATGGTTATCTGAATCTTATCTGGGTGGAAAACACAAATATCCTGTAAAAATCAGATCTGAAGGCATTCAAGGGGAAAATTGGTCGCACATACAGAGGAATGGTTGATCAGGACAGTAGTGGAGAAATAATGTTAATGTTTGCTGATTGATCCAGTCCATATCTGACTGGGCTGAACTGAACTGGTTCATGTTTTCAGATTTAAATCAATGGCAAAAACAGAGATTTGGATTGCTAAAATGTTACATGTGGGTGGGTGTGGGATTTGTATTCACCCATTTTTGTAACTTTCTGTGACGATCCGACATCCCAACCCAGTGTGCACTGTGATTGGCCACCTCTACAGAGGTGAGAGCAGAGAGAGAGAATATGCCTGTTATCCCCATTTTTAAATGACATCACATCTCTTTACCATAACCAGCTCCTCTCTTCACCGTCCAGTGTGGCCATTCAGAACAGCTAGAAATATTTGATTTCCGATTTAGTTGGAGAGCATGTCCAAAGGAGTAGTTCTCCTAATACCAAGTATGATACCTATCCTGTGAGCTGATAATGGGGTGAGTTCCCTACATAGCACTAGAGCAGAATCAAAGTTACGTATATAAAAAATATATTTGCAGCAGTCTTCGTAATTCTTAATCATTAAAACCCTAATTTGCCTTTGCCCTGTTCACCTTCGAAAGGGCAAACTAATCTATTTGGTTCAGCCGCTAAGCCCTTTGTTGGGCTGGCACTGGGGCAGCAGACTCCAGGGTTAACATGGTTCCCTGGTCAGCTCAACATTCTCTGAGAGAGGGAAGTGTGCTTCTCCGGACATGTGGTGAGGTAGTCAGCTGGATGGTCTTCAGAAGACCTACAGTCTACTTCATGGGTTCTTTTAAGAGATTGTCCAGAGCTGTCCTTATTGTGGTTGAGGGAGGGAGGAGCTGAAGAAGCAAACTGCTCTGACTACTCCAGGATGAGCTTTTGGGTTTTGATTTAACCCTTAGAAAAGTAAGAAACAACAGTTTATCTATCTACACAGCACCTCCCCCCAACCCCTGTAACAAACATGATTACACCTGGGATTTCCAGTTAAGGCTCACTGCATGAAAAAAAGAATAAAATGAAATAAAATAACCTGTGAAAGCCACAGCTTCCTCAGTTTTTTTTTCCTAGGTTGTCTTTAATGCAATGTGGCTCCACAGGGTGAGGAACTGCATGAACAAGTAAGAAACCAGATTGTGAGACTTCATAAAGATGGGAGAGAGTACAAGAGCATCAGTAGGCTACTGAACGTAAGCTGAAACACAGCTGCAGCAGTGGTTAGTACAGGAAAAGCCATGCTACCAATAACAAGGGAAAAAAAGCACAAAGCACAATTTGCTATTTTTGAACCCTTGCATTGAAAAACAAACAGTCAAGTGCTTCTGACTTGGTGCAAGGATCATCTGTGGGGGTTGGTGTTTCAGTGACTGATCAGACAGTGATGGACATTGCATAAAGTCAACTTCCACTGCCGGCCACCAAGGAGAACACCACTGCTCACAAAACTGCAGGATTAAAGTTTAGCCACAGCACATGAAAAGAAGTCTGCCAACAGAAGTAAAGCTGGACATATAAAACATTTAAAAAAATAAAGGAGTGGTATCTCACTATTGAGATTTAACAATGACTTTGTTGCAGTTGGTTCTTTAATGTCTTTCATCATAGTTTGACTGATTGATTGCTGTTAGTATGGACCATATGTAGTAGTCAGGTTTCATTCTCTGCCCTATTGACACTACAACTTCCCATGAGCTGACAAGGAACTAACCTGTGATATTAGTTTGGTTAGAATTGGTCAGCTGTTCAGTATTCCATGTCAAACACATGATTTCTATTTAAAAGTGTCACGTCTGACCTCCTGTGTCTTCCTCTCAGCCCTGAAAGACTCCAGTAAGAGATCCATCAACAGTGATTGGAAGATTGAGCTTCCAGGAGAGTTTGAGCTGGCTGGGACCACGGTGCGCTACGTAAGAAGAGGACTGTGGGAGAAGATGTCTGCCAAGGGACCCACCAAGACCCCTTTATACCTGATGGTAAACATATTAGTCATTTTGTTCATTGTTATTATATCACAGTACGCCCTTAAGTGCACAGTACACTGATCTGATCAGCCACAACATTAGTGTAATGAACATATTACGTCTTTATTTAAAGTCATAAACTATTGAGGGCAAAGTCTCCATTTACAATGCTGAGCAGATACAAAATAGTAAAAATACAGGTTGAAAAGAAGAGCAAAGAAACATAAATACAGTTAATTATGCAACAACAACAACATGTAACAATATTTGATTCTGAAGATGGACTTTATAAATTATAAATAAGTACATGTCAAATTTTTAGTTAGAGGTCAAATTAAACACCGATCTGCCATGACATAACATCAGTAACAGGTTTTAATGTCATGTCAGATCAGTGTCAATTCTGCCAAAAGATCCTAAACAACCTTTACCCCACAAATGCAAGTCATAGGCTCTCTGGATTTTCTGATGCCCTCTATTCACCAAAATAACTGTGTATAAGCAGGTTTTATAAACGAGGGTAAACCCGTTAAAAAAGGTGATTGATTCCTTCTGCCCTGCCACACGAGATTGCCTGTCTGTTTGAACTGAGAGGACACAGACACACAACTGCAGGGAGCAATGTCATCACATGCCGTTCCAGAGAACACACACAAAGACAGAGATTGAAACAGTGAGCTGTTAGTTGCCCTGCACAATGGTAGAGTGGATCTGTCACATCTCCTCCTCTGGTTGGTGCTCCTGTAAAAGTGTCACAGCCTCCATGTGAGTTGGTTCAGTCTGTAACTGTGTGTTTTTAAAACTCACTGATCGCTGCCCTGAGTGCAGCACACTCACAGAAGATGTTGCAGTGGCGGTGTTTCTGGTTCAACAACACCGTGCTGAGCAGGTGTCAGTGCTGTTTACAATGTGTGTGCTCTGAATGACATCTCAGGAAGAGAGGTGAAAATCAGCATGTTCATCTGGGTATTGTGTGTACATCACTGCAGATAAACACCTGTGAGCGAATGCAGATTGTAGCCTTTTACACTGATGACAAACATGGGGAAAGTTTACTTCCTGTGGTAAGAATTAAAGTCCAGTGTCATTTCAAACTGGTTTCATGAACATGACAGTGAGTTCAGTGAACCAGTAGAACACCTTTGGGATGTGATAGAACAGGAGATTGGCAGCTTGAATGTGCAGCTTATGAATCTGTAGAAATGATGTGATGCATCATTCCTCCCTTTGCTGTTTGAGAGCAAAGGGAGGAACTACGCTGTATTAATATGGCGTACCTAACAAAGTGCTCAGTGAGTGTATATCCACGCTTGATGCGATCAAAAGAACACACACAGTCACCCCGTGCAGAGCTGGAGACAAGGCTGAACAGCTCATTACACTATTGGGCATAGCTGTGAGGCAGTGGTCTGCACTGTAATGGAAGCTAATGAATCTCATGTCAGGGATATCCATCTGTGACTAACAGTGTCTTCTTCGATGGACTTTTATATCTGCTGGTGACATTGAGAACTTCATTAAATCCTACATTTCAGCAATTTAAATAGCCAAATATTATCAGTCCATTTAAGTCTATAAAAACATTTGATTTGATTTGGTTTCAAAAGCCAAGAATAATTACTATAAAAATATTGGTCTGTCTTGCATCAGAATAAACACCCTTCTAGAAAGCTCTTAGAAAAGCAGCTTTGTATTAGAAACAGGTTAAAATAATTTGACTGCACTGGCAGATTTTCTTGGCTGGTTTTATGTTAATAACTCTTTTAGGATGTAATTAAAGACATTGAAGATGAATATGTAGCTGGTCTTGCTGCGTCAGTGAGTTCCCGCAACACATACACTGACCAGACGCCTCACTCTCAACACTGACTTTTATTGTGACTGCACTCAAACATTTCCAACATACATTTCACTTTCCAAGGTGTGTCTCTGGTTGTCCTCATTTTATTGGTGCATGCTGTCCCGCCTCTCTTATTCATCTGTGGTCCAGCTCTCGACTGCAGTTAAAGGAAGAGCATGATTAGTTAACAAGCAGCAGCTGATCCATCAACTCACCTGGCTCTGCTCTCATAAGCCATCCCCACATCTCTCTCCAGCAGCCGCTGACCACGCCCATCCCCACAGAATATTTTTTACAATGTGTTTGCATCAGGTATTTAGTATATATGATTTGAGTAAAGAGTTCTTGATATTCTATTTTCCTGCTGTCGTTGCACACAATCAGCAGCAGTTTTGCACTTCAAACATTGCAAACATTAAGTAAGCTACTGTAGGCCACAGCCAGAAGAGGTCAGACCTGTGACCTGACAAAGCTGTCCAATGTCCAGCATTTGAGAGAGGAGGTGTTATTTAGTAAAAACTCATTGCATCAGTGTTAATATAACTGCATGCAAAGCAGAAAAGGAGGAGGGTTCTTCCTTGGCTGCAAGAACAATGACAGATGTTAATGACACAAAGTACTAGAAGTAAGTTTACTACTCTCTACTAGAAGAGTTTGAATAATTTACAGCTTAATTTGCACAACCCTGGTCATACTGTCTGACAGTTTTAAATCTTTGCAAGTCTACTTCAACATAATATCCATGTGGCATATTCTGTATATGTAGGAAGAGTTATTGATGACAATAATCATTCCTCTGGTCCATACTAGCCATGAAGAGATCCTGTTGTGTCGCGACTACACCACAAGAAAAGGAGGACGACATCCACAATCTTTGTTCTGGGCAAAAACTGGGTTTCTTTATTGGGTATCTGTATAAAAGAGAAAGTATTGGAATTACAGTTACGACAGACTGGTGACCTGTCCAGGGTGTGCCCCATCCTCGCCCAACGTCAGTTGGAACTGGCTCCAGCGCCCCTGTGACCTGGTTTGGATAAGCGGTATAGATAATGGATGGATGGTTGGAAGACACAGCTACTCTCCTTTCAAGCTGGTCCACAACAGTGAGGCCCAGCACAGCTTTCCCCTGCTGTAGGGCTGCATCGTAGCTGTGATGAAGTGGACCAACCCAGGCCCTTGGAAAAACCCTATAAATGTTGATTTACTGTTGAAATGGAAGCAATCACTGTGAACTTGGCTGGTTTTGCTCTCTACTGTCTACCACTAAACATTGAACATTCATTTGACAAATAAAGGTAAAAGGCAGGTAAAATGAGTGAAAGTTAAGCTAAACCTCTCTGTCATGTTCCCAGGTGCTGCTCTTCCACGACCAGAGCTACGGGATCCACTATGAGTACACGGTGTCTCTGAACACATCTCAGGACAAGAGCAGCGAGGAGCAGAGGGAACAGGAGTATCTCTACATCTGGACTCACAGCAGCTGGCAGGACTGTACTGTCCAATGTGGAGGAGGTAACACACACACGCACACACACACATACACACACACACATACACACATATATACACTGAGATTTACATGCAAACACGGTCGCACACACACATCATCACATAATGTCAAGTAAAATATGGTCTCTGTGGGGAAATCAGTTTGTGTTAACAGTAAAATCGTGTTCGGTTACAGCAATGAAAATGTTTTTATAAATGTCATCTGGTTTATTTTCTTTGAATGGCCTTTGCCCAGGTTTCCACCATATGTATTTATGTTTTTGGGAAGTTTATCCTTGTTTTCTAAGAAAGATCAGATGGTGTCAGGAACCATTAGACAATGTGACTTTGAAACTGATCTGTTAAGATGTCTTTATCAGAGAGGTTTGGTTGGCAACAGATATAAAACATAGTCAAGACATTCAGAAATGCATTGGAGATAAAATAAACGTAACATGAAATATTATAAAAATATTACAATAGTTAAATGAAAGTGAGAACAATGAAGCCTTGTTCCTACTAAAGAATCAGTTCCAACTTCTACTTCTGTAAAACACAGAACAACGGGGGGAAGCAGTGTCCCAAACCTTAGCCTCTTCAGCCTTGACTCTCCTGCTCCTCTCTCACAGCGTTAGCTTCGGGAAACTCTCTGATGCTTGGAGCTGAGTAGGAAGAAGGACAAGCACAAGAGCAACGTTGTGCTTTTGGGTCCAAGTTTACTTCCAGCCAGCTGCTGACAGCTGTTGATAAAATGAATGCTTATGTTTGAAAAAGTGAAATGGTCTATAGAGGCTGGTGTACAGACAACCAGTAGAAGTAGATGTGCTTTTGTGTGCTGGTGTGTGTGTGTCTGAACATTTCCAGCAACTTAAGATGCCTGAGTGTCAGCCAAATGATTTTTAAAGACTGTCCTCCTGTAACAAACGAGCCCATCGGTCGTCTGTGCAGCAGGTTATTATGACCCATAGTTAGGTTTTGTTGCTAGGTGACATCTAGTGGTCGTATTAATGATGACAGGAGCAAAGGGAAAAGTGCGGTGACGTAGTTTATAGAGCAACAACGTCCACGTCAGGAGGAGGTTGGGGTGGATGGATGAATATGTCACAGGAAAGCGGTGTTCGATTCCCATGTGACAGTAGCAGTTTTTGTTGTTTCTATTATCCGTGACCATTTGACAAAGGTACCCTTGTTGTTATTATTGTAACCATGACAAAAAAGACCGTCTAATGTTGAGGAAGTATTATTTTGACCCAAATCACAATGTTTTCCTAAACCCAACCAAGCCATGACCCTTATTACAGTAACCATGGCGATGAAGGTAGGTACGCCACTCTCGGTACAGCCTACATGTTTATTATTGTAACCATGACAACAAAGGTCCAGTGTGCCCACCGCTGCAGGGGCGCTGTGTCAGGAGACACTGCTATGGGTGGTATCAGAGGGTTGAAAAAAAGACTAATATGGTTGTTCAGCTTAGAGGACTGAGTGATTTTCTATTATATTATTATACACCAACATCAATGTCTTTGAAAGCATCAGATGTAGGAAATAAAAGTTAATTAGATCAGGTGAGTTATTGTTCTGTCTGATTGCCACATTTACCCCCATTTACCCCGTCTAACAATAAACAGATTATTATCTTAGAGGATAATAAAAATAATCAGGTCTGGTTCTTGTTATTATGAAATAAAGATCAAAATTCAACATGTAACCTTGGATTCCTACTGAAAACAAGCGTCAGTTACATCAGCTGTGTGGTTACAGAACCTGAGCAGATATTTAATAAGATCTGTGCTCTGGATGTCAAATCTTACAACTGCACGGGATGTCAAGTCTGTTCCACCACTGAGAAGTGATGTATCCTGAGCTGTGGTGGTCTTACCCCCAGCTGCTCTACTGACTACTAATCCAGAAGCACCTGACCTCATCTCCTGGATAAAATAATCAGATCATTTCTGGTAATAATTAGGAGACTGAGTCATGAGCACAAGAAAATCTCTGTTTTCTTCTTTGTCTTTGCACAGAGCTGTACTGTGGTGCTACCTCTGCAGCTCCCCCCTCCCCCCACTGAGAGAAAATACTTTTTACCAAAAGGAAGAGTGAACACATGCACTAATAGAGTGTATAGATATATCAGGTGGAGACCACCAAGTTGCTTCACTTGGCTTCACTACAGCAACTTAGAATCAGTACATTTGCTTATGTGCTGATATTCTAGTAATTATGACAGAATTGTCTACAAAAGAAGTATTATTATAGGCCACAAAAAGGATAGGAGATAGTATCATGAGGTTTCAGTGAAGAATTATTCACATACAGTCTAATCAGATCAAATCATATGGCAGCATCTAGACATGGTCAAGTGCTTCAGATGTTGTTTTGAAATGTAAGCCAAGTGCCTTGGACCACATAATGATTGCTGAAATCCATTTCTGTGAGCAAAATTACCTTGTTAATGAGAAAGCGCAGAGAAAAGAGGCTGGACTGGTTCAAGCTGGCAGGAAGGTGACAGTAACTGACTGGTGTGCACCTTCTTGAAGTAGACTGGCTCCATTAACAGAAGACCACAGCAGAAGTTCTTCTCTGTCCATTAAGAATCAGAAACTGAGGCAGCAGTCTGCACAGCCTCACCAAAACTGGACAGTATTGTTTGAATCTCAATTTCGGCTGTAATGTGCAGACGGTAGGGTCAGAGTCTGGCTTAAACCGCATGATCCCAAGGATCCATCCTGCCCTATGTTGACAGTTCAGGCTGCTGCAGGTAGTGGAACAAAGTGGGGAATACTTTCTTAGCACACATTAGGCTTTTTGATACCCCCTGCATATAGTTAAAATGGGCCCACCAACAATGTGTCGAAGACTCACCACCTTACCAGCGTCAGACCTTTGAGATGAGGTAAAACAGGTCATTTGCAGCAGGGTAAATGTGCAGTTCAGAAAAATGGGGAAAGGGAAATGAAGGTTGATTTAAGGACAAGCTGCTGTGGGTGAACTGTGCAGACATGTCTGGAGTCAAGTAGTTGGTGGTGGGGGGGCAGTCGCAGGGAGTCTGGACGAAGAGACAGACCACTGCCAGTGGAGAGCTGGATGCTAATCCAATCCTATGATCTACAGCATATTAGACAGAGCAGGCTTCCCTCTGTGGACATACACACACACACACACACAACACAGGACAATCCTAACTCTTAGGCAGCCCCCAGCTCCCTTATCCTCTTACCGTGTTGTTGGATTTATCTATTTGCCTGAGATCCCATGTAGATATATGATTTGACATCTAGGGCACACATCACTGACCAGGTTCTGTAGACACAAGTGCAGCAGGTTTCCTGGTTGGGTCAGAAACAAAACACAACATGCTCACAAAAGCCACACT
Organism: Trachinotus anak; assembly: GCF_046630095.1. Classification (NCBI taxonomy): domain Eukaryota; kingdom Metazoa; phylum Chordata; class Actinopteri; order Carangiformes; family Carangidae; genus Trachinotus; species Trachinotus anak. The sequence goes on along the minus strand of NW_027273862.1, from coordinate 807,913 downwards.
GAACATCCAACAATCCCAGGCATTGAGTTAAAAATCAATTTTCAATTACCACTCATTACCTACCTTGTACATTCATTAACTTTTACTCTTACATCATCTGAACCATCCATCCATTAGCTACATATATTAGCTTATCATTTGCTGGAGCCAATCCCAGCTGACCTTGAGAGGTGGGCTACACCCTGGACAGGTCACCACTTCAGCAAAGGGCTTACACATAAAGACCATTCAAACTCGCATTCTCACCTAACAGATAGAGTCACCAAATAATCTAATCTACCTTTTTCTGGACTTTTTCTGGACAGTCGCACCCACCACCACAGGCCCTGGGTGAATGTGCCCTAGCTGGTCTGCAGGTTCAAACCAAGAACCTTCCTGCTGTGAGGCAGCAGTGCCAACTACTGCATCACAGTGTCACCAGTCAGATCATCAGGAAACAAACACAACACACTAAAGTCTTTATCAGTTAATGTCTTTTAAAGCAGTAGTTTATAACTAAAACAGAGGTGTTAGGAGGCTCCAGCCGTTTTTATATTATTTTTCCTTGCATGGTGAATCAGTCTTAGGCAGATCCAAACATTATTACCCCTGTGCCTGTTCTTAATGAACCCAGTTTGATCAATATGAAATCAGCCATCTATCATGATCAGATTTTAATTGACTATTTATTTAATCTAATAGGCGAATTGAGCTATAATCTTATGCAAAGTTATGTCTCTTCTTCCTGCTTTTAGGGCAACTCAAACTACAGTTTTGTGCACACTGTAGATTCTTTTATTGAGACAGTTTGTCCATGAGTAATAGGTAGTCAATGGATTTTTTTTTTTTTTCAAATGATTTCATTTTGTATTTCATTTTCTGTTTGATTGAATTTGGGCTAAGGTAAGATGCTGATGGTAAACATTAGTATTTATCTCTACATTTTTAGGAGGTTTGTCTTTCAGAATAAATGTTGGTTAACATGGATTCTAATGGTGATGACTTTTTACAGCTAGAAAAACTTCTGTAACCTAAGGTATAATGTCTTGTCTGTTCATAGATTCCAAAGAAATATTTTTTTTCTGTTTACATTTTGGGATCAGGATGTAAAATTTATCTCAACATTGTCCTGTAAATGATAGGTAGGTGATGTGTTTTTCTTTTCTGTCCTTGTTGGCATTAAAGGTGCCTTATTTAACACTTTTCCAGTGTTTTAATTGAAGTGTTGATACCCATCAGAAGATATATTTGTGGTTTTAAGAACTACAAACCATCTCAATGTAGTTTTACATTCTCCTCCCTCAGGCTTCTCTCTGGAGCTCTAGTAACAACAGGTCAGTCAGCCAATCAGAAGAGAGGCTCAGAGCCTCTCTTCTGATTGGTTGACTGTTCTGAGTGATTGAATGAAAATGTAACAGGTTTCAGGTAAACAATCAGTGAAACCAAATCCTCCCAAAATCCTTCAAGATTTGATGGTGGGTCCAGGTGGGCAGGGTCTGGGGCGTAACTGCTTTGTTGTGACATCACAAAGTTGCAGAAGTCCTGACGGCTGGTTTTAAGGCTCAGTTTCTGAATACAGGCTGTGTGCATTTCTCTGTGGACTGACGCTTTGTTACTTTCACAGTATTAATGTAGAACCTAGACCTGCTTTATAATCATACAATAATCCTACATATTTGTATTTTGATTTATTTACATTTTGTATTGTTAATATTTTGTTGTTAAATTCTATTTATATATGAGATAGCAGACCTTACTTTGTTTTACCTGTCCTTATATTTTTTTCTTCTTACTATGTCTATTGTTATGCACCAAAACACCAAAGCAAATTCCTCGTATATGAAAACCTACCTACAATAAACCTGATTCTGATTTTGATTCTGAATCTGAGTCTGATCAAAACACACATGGGAATCTCACTGTCTACAATATGGGACATTTAATGTAGAGTTTCATAGTCTAGTTTAGCAGAATCATCAAAAAACATCCTTAATGAGAAAATCATAACCAAGCCTTTGTTTTCATAACACTACAAATTCCAGAAGTAGGTATTTAGAGTCCATCACACACTTGAATGCCTGCATACCCCTCTGTCAGCCCATCACACCCTTCATTGAACTACATCAGCCTAATTCAGAGACAACTGAACAATAAAAATAAGTTAATTTGTTCCAAAACCTCTCAGAACGACTGAAGCACTGACTCATGTTTGTGTGTGTTTGTGTATGTGTGTGTGTGCAGGTGAGCGGAGGACAGTGGTTTCCTGTATGAGAATAGCCAATAAAACCATGGAGGTGTTCAACGACAGCTACTGTCAGCTTGAGAATCGACCACAGCCCCAAGTACGACTCTGCAACACTCACCCCTGCCAGTACCGGTGAGGCACACACACACACACACACACACACACACACACACACACACACAGTAGTTTTAATAGCTTCTGGTTGCTTGTAGACCGATGTTAGGCAGTCTCTCAAGACATAGCTGCAGTTGAAATTATTGAATTAGGAATATTCTTTAACACTAAGATGAATTTATTTACTTTATTAACATTAAACTGTGGTAGATACAGATGAATGATTTAGTAATTTAAGCATGTTCGATTATTTCTGGATCACATGGCTCAGTGAACAAATCGTAGTAAACATTGTCAGATATCAGGTCACTGTCATTGATTTGAGTTCTGTCCATTACCTTTCAACTTTCCTTCAGTGGCTCCTTGTTAGATATGTTTCTTTTTAGTTTTATTTAGGATGGAATGAACTGTAGATTATAAACTGTCTCTGTGTTTTTCTTAGGTGGGTGACAGGTGAGTGGGGGTCCTGCTCCGTCACATGTGGTAAGGGTCTTCAGCAGAGGGAAGTGGTTTGTGTTTACCACCTACAGAACGGCTCCCTCATCTACACCAGAGACCTGTACTGCCAAGGAGGAAAACCTCCTGTTCTGCAGGGCTGTGAGGGCCGCCTCTGCCTCACTGTGTGGGAGGCTTCAGAGTGGTCCAAGGTATCACACACACACACACACACACTGTGCTGATGTAATCTAAAAAACAACTGTGGCCCTGGTCCTTGTTTCTCATTAATGATTGATATTAGAAGTGAATAGCACATGTTTCACGAGGTGCCACTGAAGAGCGGGCATACACACCCAACATCAACAGATTGTTTAAAATGCTGTCATCAGCATCAGTGGTCATGACAACAGTAAAGAGCAGAAGATGCAATTCAATAAGTAACATAAAAAAAAAACTTGAAATATATAATGTTTCCTGCAGCTTCTTGAGATGCTCTGAGTCCTCTGCGTAGGAGGTACTCCTTCATGTCTTAACTGTTTCTTAAATTACAATGATTTTAGGGGATGATATGTTTGATTTAGGAAACAGTGGTCTTATGGTTGTTGCGGTAAAAAGAACCTTGCATGCTTATATTATTATATTACTGTTTTCAAGATATGAGATTTTCACCTCACGTGACTGACAAGCATGTGGGAATTAATCACACTACAAATTTTATCAGCGTTGGGAAGATTTGAATTTAAAATCAGAGCCTGAAAAAACGCTCCTCTCTGGACTGTTTCCCTGTAATCTCCTTACAATTCTTCTAGGTTACATATTTCTTCACTGTTATGAACACACCAAGTGTTTATTCCTCTCAGTTCCTTAAAGTGGCAGAGCAGTATAAATGCCCAACACTAAGCTACTCTCAAAGATCCAAAAGTCTAAACAACACTGCCCATGTTTATCACATAAAGTCGAAAAGAATGTGTCAACCAGTGCAGAGGTATGGTTCTTTCATGTGTTTTTGGGAAACGATGGCACAGAGGAAGAAGCTGCACAAGGCTGTTCTGTCAGCAGGAGAAATTCTTCTTAAGATCATTTTGATCTCTTCAGGGAAATCGGTCATAGATAAACAAGATGAAACTGACCATCGTTATTCTTTAAAATAAATTATTTAAAGGTTCTGATCATTACTGCCACTAGATAGTCATACTAGACCACCAGCATCTCAGACCAAACAAATGCCTTGTCAGCCACACCTCAAGCCTTCTCCTTTCTGCTACCCCCATACCCCCCTTCCTCCCTTCACATTCTTAGTCAGCAAGGTGTTACAGAGCACAGTGAAAGCTAAACACAAAACAAGAAGCACAACTGAACAAAGTTGACATGGACACGAGAGCCAACAAAAAAACTATCTAACCACAATCAATAGCTCATGCTAGCATTGCTGTGATATGCTCCACGGCAATGCTGACAGTTAGCCAGCTAGCAATAGCAACATTTGCTGAACACATTCATAGTATTGGTAACAACAAGTCAGCTGATGTTATCATGCTACTGTAGCTGGTTATTAATTAAAACAAACATGTAACGTTATGTAGCATCAAGTTACTTACACATGGAGGAGAAGAAAACCCGAGTCAAGTTGGACCCTTTAGCAGCTCGTAGGGTTTTGAGCCAGTAGTCCTGATGGCCAGTCTGCCTGTGCTCCATTACTCCATTATATCTGTAGAAAATAGTTGTTTTCTGCTATTAATATTGTTTAAAATCTCATTTACATTTTACCGTCATTCATTTACTCTGTTCTTTTTCCACTAGTTTCTATCTCCTCTCACTTCTCCATCACTTCCTTTAGTGTTCATCAGACTGTGGTCAAGGTGTCCGCAGACGGGTGGTGTCGTGTACAAACCCTCAGGGTCTGTGTGATCCTCTGTCCCAGCCGACTCAAGAGGAGCCCTGTGAGGACCACTCCAGATGTTATGAGTGGAAGACTGGAGATTGGTCTAAGGTACAAATGTCTCCAAAGCCCATTGTTCATGTATAGTTTGGTTCAGACAAAGATTGATAAGGTATTCCATGAAAACTCATTCATTCATTTGTTCATTAGCTTAACTTACTCAGTATTCACCCAACATAAAACAGGAAAACAAAAAAGTCATTACCTTGATTAATTTCTTGTCTCACTCTGTTTGTATGAACTAAAAGAACCCTCAATTCATTTGTGGTTTTACAGTGATGTTATAGAGTGGAGCTTCTTCCCTCACAAACCATCTTTGATAAGTAAGAGGACCTGTGCTTCAGCTCCTCCACTAATGGAGGTCGGTGCTGTCAGATTGGGACAGGATACAGTTTGATGGGCCACTTCAGAACACCCAAACCCAAATGAAATACAGACAAACATGATTCACTTTGGTAGTTCATTGATCAGGTGCAAACAACAAATTCGACTCGTTCTGCATCTTCTTCAGAGTCAGACAACATTGGCAAAGATTTAGAAAAATTTAAATAACCTCCTGCAGGTACAGAACCATCTCTTATTGGTTAACAGGGGTGGGGGGTACTTGGTCTGTGGGCCAATCTCATGACAGCACTCACTGCAGAAGTCCCTACTGCCTTCCTTCTTGTGCAGAGGAAACACAAACTGACAACACCCACACAAAATTAACATTAATCAGTGACAGTTGATGCAACGTACCATCGGGGATGTTTGTCATTTTAATGGCTGAAGGCAATGCTGAGCAGTGGCTGAGATCAGCAGTCATCAGTCATCAGTCATCTGGCCCTGTGCCTCTGCAGAGTCATGTCACTGGGACTTAAAGACATAAGCAGCAGCAGTAATAATATAATGCATATAGTGGAAACAGTGTAACTGTATCGACACCCGCAAATTAGCTCCCACATCTTCTCAAGTTAAATAAGAGAAATCAGATTTTCTTTACTCCAGTTTTTGTCACTAAGTTAAGATACAATCTCGTTCAAACGTCAGTCCTCACATCCACAGTATTAAATTCTAACAGTGACCTATGTGTTTTCCGGTGTCTTTGGTTACCTGAGTACCAAAAGACTGTAACTGGTTGAGAGTCCTGTTCCACTGAGAATCAGCCCTGTGTAATTCACTAACGTATTCTGCCAATTCAAGAATTCTTTTCTTAGTATCAGTTTCAGCTGCCAAAGACTTTATAAACTGAAACCCATCTGATAACTGGTCCAGATGTTCTTGCTCTTCACTCACAGAATCCCTCTGTAGCGCTGAAAAGTAACGATTCCTTAGGCAAGCAGGGAAAAACGACCTTCCCCTCAGTAGCCATGAAAGAGCCCCATGAAATTGTCTAACAGGGCATCATCTAAGTATGAATGGAGGAATCTTTGTCTGTCTGTCTTTTGATTTTCTCAGCAACCACTCATCTGATTGACTTCAAATTTGGAGGGTGTGTTGTTGAGGACCCAGGGAAGTGCAGTGTCAATTGTGGAGCTTTTTGGATCAGCAGTTCTCAGAAACAAAAAGAGAAACATTAAATGACAATTCATTAAGGGTGGGGAGACGCATCCACACAACCACATTCATTATGACCACAGCACATCCAGAGATGGCCACGCCCAGTTAAAGCTGCAGCTTGCAGCTACAAAACCTGCACAGGATCATCTGAAGTGTGGGAGGATTTTAGACAGAAACTGAATATTATTATTATTATTATTATTATTATTATTATTATTATTATTATTATTATTATTATTATTATTATTATTATTATTATTATTATTACGAGTAGATTCAAATATGTGACCATCACATCACACTACTGTGGGTCCAGTTGTGCTGCTCCTCATCATCACTTCTTTGTGTCTGTGGAACAGCTAAACTCATTTGAGAGTGTAATGATGCTTGGCAAATGAGTTGTTGTGAGAAACCACTCCACTACTTTTTATTTATTTATTTTTTATTATCACTTATGGTAATCACAGTTTAATCACTCATGGTGATTCAACTGCATCAGTTCAGTAATAGAAACAATTCAATCCTCCTGGCTGATGGTGGCTCTGACTCTTTACAAATACAGAAATCATTTAATTGTACAAAATTACATGTGAGTTAGACTATGGCTGTTAAAATGAATCCTGTTACTGAAGCTCCACACACAGTGGAAGTGACACTAAAAGATTTTAATCTTTCTGAGTAGGTGTGTCATTAAATTGGCATAATTGGTTGCGATTGCAAAATGCATTTATTTGGCAGCATGTACTTATGTACAGTAGAACAATTTGGCTGCTGCTGAGGAAAATACAGATGAACAGATAGATTGGAGGTTAATACCGGTCAGATATGGGATCTCTATATCTTACACGCTCTACGAAGTGTGTATGAAAATTCAAAAATCAAAATTAGGGGTGGTTAAAACTTAAGTTGAAAATAAAGCCAAATATTTCTTCTCTCTAACTGATAACATGACATCATTCATATCATCAATAATTTAAGTGAATCAACTTAAAGGTGTGAACCAGGACCTTCAGCATTTTGATCAAGATGCTTTTGAAAAATACATTGTACAAAATGTTGTCGCTTGGGTTAGTTTTGCTGTTGGCAGACATTCCTAACAGCTACATACATAAATTCACAGAAGAGCCCATAAAATGTATTTTAATGATGCACACTATGAAGGTACATCTCTCCTTGCTCTCAGAACAAACCAGTGAGAGCCCTTTTATTTTTTATTGGTTACAGGGATGACTATGTGCTCCGTACACCAGGTAAAAATGAAACAGCTCCAGTTTTCTTTTGGGCCCAACCCACCGTGGATCCACATCTACATAGACAGAGTTTGTAATCACAATCCGCTGTGCACAGAGTCATAATATGGTGCCATCTCTGTTTTCATCAGGAGCAGTGGACCCTTAGCTCCCTCTCTGTGATATTTCATCAGCAGTAAAAATGCATGAATATATAGGTATCGTCCACACATGGGCTGTGTGGCAATTCTGATTTCCTGGAAGAAATTATAATTTCATATCAAGATTTCTGTGTCAATCACATGAGTGCAGACAGAGGTAGACAATAATGGTGGCTTTAGGGAAGCTGTTAGACTGTACAGCCCCTCCCTGGCTGGAAAGAGACGTTATAAAGAGGTTTGGATGTGAATTCTATTTTTTTTACATGTGTTTTCATCAGAAGAAGTGAGCTGCCATGTTTGTGTATATGATTCATTATACATCTACATCATTTTTAACAACCTTTAGCTGTGTAATATAGTTTCTCTCATATGTTTGTCAGAGGAAAGAGGCTGAGGTGCTCTTTCCTTTAATTCCCATTTTCTTCTTTCCCAACAGTGGCACAGGTCAACTCAGTTATTGTCTTACCACTTACCTGGCCACATGCAACCCTCCTACATAGATATGAAGGTTTAAAAAATCTGATCTGTAAAAAATAATAATATACATGTCATCAGGTAAGGTAGTGCAGTTGTGTGGACCTTCTGGCTGGCCAGAGCCTTAGCTCTGTGAAAGACTGGTGACATGTCTGGCATATCTAGTTTGTTTCACCTGTACAAAAACACAGGTAAAAATGATCACTTGTGCTTTCAGGGGGATTTACAGGTACATGATGGAAACCATTTGACTGCAACCCCCAAGGTGTAGAACTGACACCTTTCATCTGCCGTTTCAGTGTTCGTCATCCTGTGGCAAGGGCCTGCAGTCACGTGTGGTCCAGTGTATGCACAAAGTGACTGGTCGCCATGGCAACGACTGCCCAGTGACACTGAGACCACCAACCTACCGACCCTGTCACCATGGGGCCTGCAATGAGAAAATCAATGTGAACACCATCACATCCCCCAGGCTAGGTGAGACCCTTGTCACAACTCAGGCTTACAGGTGTAAAGGTTAAAGGTCCCTGACCCCAGCTCATAACTGAAGATCCCTGATCTAATAGGCAGTTAAATAATGAACAGCTTGTCAAGTTAATCACAGTGAGAAATGATTATTTTCATGGTATTCAGCAGCTACAGTGTTCATAAGGTTTTGAACTGATGACCAGACACTGAGACCACCACTCTGGATACGTCAACAAATGTGAGACACACATGTTCTTCCCAGGTCCTGCTGAAAATAACAATACCATCAGTGGAGGCTGCTGTGTAGCCTTCCGTTCCTCTCAAAACCTCTTCCCCTAACCTCTGGAAGGTTTCTGGTGCTCTGTGCAAACCAGACAGCATCATCTCCAGAATCTCAACAGGCCACATGGAACTCTGAACAGAGGTGGCAGAGGTGAAAGGTCATTGGGAAGTTGGCATTTCTCAAGCGCTCAATGCGCATCAACCCTTGGCATAGGGTAGAGATCAAAGGCAGACAAAGCACTCAACTTTGAAAAGTGTCATCTTTCTTTGGAAGCAGCACCACAGGGCTACAGTGCTCACCCGATGACTCCTGGAGGCAGCATCTCCTCCACCTCTTCAAGCTTCAGTTGCTTCATTTCAGGAACAAATCTGGCTGGAACTCAGCAGGTGGTGTCCCCAATGAGAGCAGATAAATCTTATGTTTAATGGGGTGTGTACAACTTGGCTTTAGGTCAAGTGCTCTTTAGGCTTTTGGGCTTGCAGCTCCTGGCACTGATCTGCTGTGAGATGACTTAGATTTGTAAACACTGCAGCCTCAGTTTAAGAGGGAAATTACTGCTCCTTAAGCCCCTCCTCATCAACAGCTGCTCTGAGCCCCAATTCCTGATAACAATCACTCTTGAATGGTGAGAGCATTATGTATGCATAGCAGTGGAAGTGGAGAGCATGACAACGTATGATGTTTCTGTTGTCAGACAATGGCACGTATGAAATGGTGACTGGAACACAGCCCATAATCACTACGTTACCCAGCAGCGATTCTGAAACCTTTCCCAAGCTGCTGCTCTGCGCTGCTAAAATCCTGATTTTGTGACCATGATGTCGTCTGACAAAGTCACCAAATACATAATATAAAGACAAAGACTGTCCTGTTTTGGGCTGTTTCCTGATCACGCAGAGAGAGACTGGAACTGCGTTTCATTCTGTGAATTCCCAGCATGCTATTCACACTCCTCAGTTGCTTAAAGTTTGAGAGGAAGAAACTAAAAGTCTTGTGTTACTGACTCTAAGTGTATTCCCACCAACTTATTTACTTGGCAGCGTGGGTGGGCGGGACTTAGTTGGGCGGTGTCTTGATGAGCAATGGGCAGCCAGGAAAGCTTCAGTCAGTTCTGCTTCTTTGGGTGCCCTGGTATTTTGTTCTTAGATCCAGGTGGGACACTCAGGGTTAACGACTTTGAGAAACAGCTCCATGATGATGGCATCTCCAACTTGCTCCTTTGTTAAACCTGAGCTCTCTGGAAGTTTCCTTTTCTCCCTGCACACTGGAACAGAACCTCACTGATTTCAAACTTCTGCAAAACAGCACACCTTACATTTGCATAGTCCATTGTGTCATCATGTCCAGAGCAACATGTGCAGCTCAGGCTCTACCAGTCAACAGTGGAGCTAGGTGGAGAGCCTGCCCATCTTGAGGCCATTGACAGACGAGCAGTTATATTGACAATGATTACATAGAGTTTACTGTCCTCACCCTCACAGCATAGCGGCTTTATCACCCAAAGAACCTCACCAGACTGGAATGTTGTCCTTCATTATCCAGCAGCAATGGAACAGCATCGGGCCTCTCTTGAATGGTTGGGATATCAGGTGGGTCTGTTGTAGGCTCTGTTGAACAGACCTGGGCTGTCTGGCAGTCCTGCACCTCCTACTGGAGCTAGGACTCTCTTCCGCTTCTTCTCCTGCAGCCTAAACCATTTATCTGAGATTCACATTCAGCCTGCTGCTGAATGCAAAACAAACATTGCAGAGGTTCTGGACAAGCACTTCCTTCCGCAAGGGGGATTGACCACCTGCTCCACCCTGCTGGTCAAAGACAACTTGAACCTCTTCATGCCTCTGGCTGACATGTTCTTCACTGCTTCCTACTGGCCTGAAACCCACCTGTTGCTACCAAATGTAGAGAAGCCTGACCAGAGGGACCTGGAAGGGCTTTAGGATGCAGACTGGAGTCAGTTGTCACCATGATATAAAATAATTCAAAGACATGAGAAGAATAAACAGTTAATTTGACTTAATTACAGAAGATTCTGTATAATAAAAATGCTACTGCAATAATAATGTTAAACACAAACAAACCCAGGGTAGTGAAGTGTTCTCAAAGCGTGGTTAGAGCTTTGTAAGGTGTAATGGTATAACTGAGGACAGATGGTGTGTTGTCACCCACTTCACACAGTGGCAAAGTTAGTACTGGGTGCTCTGGAGGGCAATTATAAAAACAATTTATTATATCGTTTAGCTCAGAGGACTTGTTGAAATGATGCTGTCTCTCTCCTGTCCCCCTCCCCAGCTGCTTTGACCTACAAATGCATGGGGGACCAGTGGACGGTGTACTGTCGCGTGATCCGAGAGAAGAACCTCTGTCAGGACATGAGGTGGTACCAGCGCTGCTGTGAAACCTGTAGGGACTTTTATGCCAAGAAAATACTGCACAAGAGCTAATGACCAAATCAAATCTACTTCCTCCGAATAGCGCTCCATTTTGTAAATGTTTTTAATATTGTTAAATAAGAAAACAATTTCTATTATTGATGGAACTTTTTGTATTTAAAAAAGAAAATGGCAAGTACACAGAAGTGTACATTTGAAATGGGCTCATAAGCTTCTACTTTTGATGAAGACTTGAAAATGTCCAATATTTCTTTTGCTGTACACCAAAACAAAAAAAAAGTGGAGGAGCCTTTGGAAAGCCAGTCCAGTCGGCTTTATTGCACAGAATGATTGAAATTAAGTGCTTGATTTTGGAGTAGACTTTTTCTGGCAGGTCTATCAGATAACATGGGAGTTAGCCAGAGCTTTCCCCTCTCCTCTCTTCTTTAATTATGCTCCTCATTGTATTTTCTTCCTGTTGTACTGTATTATAGCTAATTGTTGCAATTTCAAATACCTAGTAAATAAGTTTATATATAGGTAAACTTATGATACTTAAGTATTGATTCAGTATAGTGTAATAATATGTAATTATTGATCAGGAGCCATGGAAAAATACTGTTGGATTACAGTGAAGCAACCCAGCTAATAATAGGAGACCCACTGATCCACTGGTCTGTGTGAGGGCCATGGACAGCCCATGTAGCAGAACATGGTGTATGGTGCATGGTGGTGTTTTATTATTTAGATACAGTCCAGCTGATGGATTTAAACACAATATTACATTGTTTATTCAAATTCAACACTTACATCAAGTGTGCACAGCAGTGCAAAAATTGGTTTTGCCGTTCTAGTTGTTTGGCCTCTAAGTAGGTGTGGGTCAGTGTGACACCTTTCACTGGCTATTCCAGTGATGGTCATCGTGACCATAGGCATTGTTTAGCTTGTGTAAATCATGCTGTCACCTCTGCAGCCTCACAGCAGGGCGTATGATCCTGCTGGACAGTAGGACCACTCGCATTACACAATCCAACTTCATTAGAAGCAAACCAAGGCCTCGAGATGAGACCTTAACTCACAGCTGGTGCACACAAAACAAAATAAGTTAATGTCAGAATGATAAAAAGAAATCAAATCTAAACCTTCTAATGAGATCACATTTCACCATCATATCTGACCAACACCCCATTTACTCCTGTCATTTCCAGTGTCTCGTATCCGCATGAAATCCAGGTGCTATTTCAAAAACTTTTCTACTTAGGCACATATATGTATCTATATGGCCAGATCACCGGTCTGATTGGACTTGTTTTTCTAGGCTACATGCAAATCAAGGTCAACTCTACTCCAGTCCAGGGGGTGGTGGTAATGCACCTCAAGCTGTTTGGTAACTGACAGAACACCAGAAGAAGGAATAACTTCTGCACTTTAGCAGTTTACTTACAATAATAACATTTAAAGTTGCTAACATCTATCCATAAACGAATACAAGCATAAGGATGACTTGTATTTATGACGTCTTTTATCATCTTGTCAGCGTTAATTCACTCAGCTCTCTCAACACTGCTCTCTCACACTCACAGATAACAGCTCATTGGCTGCTTTTGTCACCTGTCATATACATTTTTACCCACAGTCCATCTGCAGTATTACAGTGTGGGCAATTATAACATAGGATACTGTATATGCAATTACATTCCCTTCCAAGTTTGAGTGGTTTATATTGAAACATTAATTATTATTGAATGAAGTCCAATTCCCAAATCACATGCACTGTGTACAGACATTTTCTTCTGCCTGTACAAATGAGAGAGGTTCTCAGGCAGATAAAATGTCAGATTCCTACCAATTACTACTCTTTATTAAAGGGAAATGCTATAAAGGCTATGCAGTTCTTTTATATGTGTATCCATACCAGCAGGAGCTGCTTATTGCACCAGCAGTATCTAGTTCTTGATGCTTTGCGGTCGAATGCTAATTGGCCTTTGGGTTTTTGCAAAGGAATAATAAGTAGAGTTCATACAGCAGCATCACATCACAAGACTCTTGACAAACCACTATGGACCACAGTATGTGGATCATGTGACCAGCAGGGGTGGCTCAACTAGTACTTAAGATAATAAGTGGAGAAGCTTATTACAGTAAAAGTAACATTAGTCTAATTAGCAAGGCTACTGAAAAGCAACCTCCAGAAGCCAGTGCATCTCTGCAGGCTCTTGAGAGTAATCCTGGAGACTGACCTTTAACCTTTATCTCCCATTCTAATTTACATATTGAGATCTGCAGAGTACCAACAGAGTGGAGATAACAAGAACACTTTTGAGGCCCATGATAAGATGTCATTGTTCACATGCACAGATACAGGTCACCTGTTAATACCGGGTGGAAACGGGATCTCAGAGGAAGAGCTTCATTTTTCACTTCTTTAAATGCTGTTTTCACAAGTTTTTCCCAGCTGACAGTTAAAGGTTGGAGAAAAAACTGCTCATAATCATCTTTACATGGTCAAACATTGAGTCAACAGTAAATATCTCTCACCAGCAGCTGCTGTTCACAATTATCATCATTGCCTTATCAGCCCTTTTCAAATAGTCATGGAGCTCACATGCATCTGTGTGTGTATGTCTGTGTGTGTGTCTGTGTGTGTCTGTGTGTGTGTGGGCATGCGTGTGTGTGTGTGTTAACACAAAAGGCCTCAATCTTTTCCAAGGGGTTGAATGGTGCTATCTTATGACCTGTTTCACTATTGTGGAATTCAGCTTTTTGTCAGTGATGGTCCTGTTGTCATTGTTAACATTTATCTGTTTTGTATGTCGTAGGGTTATTTAACAACATTGGCTTTTATTGATGAGTCTTTTTTTTTTGGCTGATATAGTGAAAATATGCTTAACTATTCCTGTACTGTACTTTTTTAGTTGCAGTATGTTTGGTACATAAACTGCCACTACACGTATTATATGGTGCTGATTTGGAACTGAGTAAATAATCTGTTTATACAGGGATTTAACCATTTGTCCTGTGTTGTTCTGTGTAGTCACACTATATTTTGTACTGTCATCCACTTTGTGTCCAGTCTTCATCAGACCATTCTGAGCAAGAACATGAATGATTTGATCAAATTTTATTCTATTTCAAATCTACTGTAAAGTGATTCTCTTTTATTTTGTTAAATAATAAATAATGTGATTTTACATGGAAAAACACACCTGTATGACCTACTATTAAGGTATGTGGATTTACCATTAAACCAGAATGCAGACTGCTCTCTTCCTCTTCCTGTCCCCGCAGCTCCCATACACTGTGAATAAACAATTCATAAACACTTCATATCACAACACAGTTGCCAAGAGAGATCAGGGCATTTTTGAGTATTTATATTTTTCTATAACTATAACTCCTCCCATAAAGCATCTGCAGATATTTGAAATTGACATAATCTATATGAACCTTAATGTGAACTATTATAAATATTAAATATTTCAAAGGTCATGTGTGCACCTTCAAGCACAGCGTTTCTTCATTAGTTTTGAACATTCAGAAACCGTTGTGAACATCCACCAAACCGTTTACAGTCAGGCTATAAGGATTTAGTCGTGTAAATGTACGATTACAGCTGTTATCAAGCACGGCTTACATCAGTGTAATGAGCTAAAAGTTGGGAGAACATTCCTGTAGAAGCCCGGTCTTCATATTAAATGATGTTTTGATCATTAGACACTGTAGTGGGGTTCAGACTGTGCTGTCAAACAGCCTTGGGGCCCACAAACCCTGACCTTACCTGTTCCTTTAAGCTTCCTCCTATGCTCACCCAAGCAAAGTGCAGAACATGGCCTTATATCTACATTGTATCTGCTTATAGGCTGAACTGTCACTGGCTGTACAGGCACTTTCAGCTCAATGCTATGAACCAGTCAGATGCACAGCTGCAAGTCTACTGTGTCTGTTAGAAGTACTCCAGCATGTTTTTACACCGTCTGAACTTTAAATACCAAAAAAAAAAAAAAAAATCAAATTCAAAAATCATTTGGCTCTATGATGCTACGTCCCCAAGTTTACTTTGGGACAAAATATATAATTTCACTTTGGACTTTTGTTGGCATTAGTTCATTTTTTTTGTCACGTCACACTAATAAAAGTGTAAATAAAAGTGTTTGACATGGTTTATGTTTATGTCCCAGTCAGTACAATGCACACCTATATCATTAGACCCAACTATCAGATCAAACCAGAGGGGCCTATCATACAATTATAGCAATTACTCAATTTCCCAAAAATGATGTAGACACTTATTGAAAAAGGACTAACTTTGAAATAACTCAATAAAGGCTGTGTCTATGGCCATGCTGAAGATACAACAGTGCTTTGGGGTAATGCTGATGTCAGGTCTTCATGCTTAAAGGAGCCTTATTTTACATTTTCCCTGTGTTTTATCTGAAGTGTTGATCTCCATCAAAAGATCTATTTGTGGTTTTAAGAACCAAAAATCATCTCAGTGTAGTTTTACATCTCTTCTCTCAGGCTTCTCTCTGGAGCTCTAGTAACAGCAGGTGAACTGGTGCTGACTGTTTTCTGAGTGACTGAATAAAAATGTATCAAATTTCTGGTAAACACTGAGGGCTGGTTTTAAGGCTCAGTTTCTGAATACAGGCTGTGTGCATTTCTCTGTGGACTGAGGCTTTGATTTTTCACAGTATTAATATAGAACCTAGACCTGCTTTATAATCACAAACACATGGACATCTGCCTTTATACAATAAGGGACTTTTATTATACAAATATTTGTTAATTATTACTAAACACAGGGTACAGTGCCTGCTGGTGCTTCCAGTGGAAAAGTCAGGGAATCACTAAAGTCATTCAGATTCATCATGTGGGTACCATGAATATCTCTGCCAAATTCCACAACAATAGCCAATAGCGGGGAAAGCATTTCACTCAAAACCATTGAATTTCAATACTCTTTTAATATTCACTCATCACAGTTTTGGATGCCTGTCTGGTTCTGCCTAATTAAGACATCACAGCAAATGATTACACTGGGTGTTATAAATGGCTGCAGCTGTGTGTAATGTTCATGGTACAGTTTGCACACAAGCAGTAGATGCAGCCTCCCTTCATCCTGTGTCCCTGGAGTGCCACTATGGTCGTCGGTGAATCTATTGAATATTTTGCTTTAATTAAAATAATTCTGTTGAGTATAATTGACCCATCTTAATAAAACCTACATACTATGTATGCCCCATCTGTGTGTCTGTGTCTCCCTCGTGGTCTTCTACAATTCCACACAAAGCTGTGTGGCCCAAGAAGCAATGCGTTCATCCATGCTTGATGAACAGGGGTTGTCGGCCCTCCTCCTGTTGCCTTCTGGCTGGCTTTGTGCTTTTTGGCCTTCCATTTGTAATCCGACTATATCTTTGAACATCTCCATGGTTCTTTGCTTGGAACTCAGACCCTCACCATTGTGTGCCTGTTTTTTGCATGTGTGATCTTAGAACAAAGACCAAACAACACACTTTTGCTTTTCTTTAGTTTTTCAAAGTTGTTTTTCTTTTTTGTCTTTCTTTTCTGGGCCATGCCTTATAACTTGTTGCACAGTGTTTCTCTCTGCAAACTGATGGATTAAGGGAGTGTCTTTATTTATGGCTAATTGTGAGTGGAAATGTGGCTTGTGTATGTGCACCCAATTTCTCAATGAGCATTCATAAAGCAGAATCATGTGTACGCACACCTTTATAATTCTAACGAAAGGAATGCATAGCATATTTCTGGTTTTGTGTGGTTAGTCATGGGTTTTATGCATCTTGCCCCTGGTCTTACTGTATGAAAATCCCATAATGAACTGGCCTCACCATCAACTTCATGCTTCTTCACTGTGGCCAAGACCACAACCTACAGCAGAAAATGTTTGTTGCCTGTTTACCATTTGTTTATGAAAACATTTGTTCCACCTAGGTAGTAGAGACGTCTACTAACTGTAGGGTGGTGCTGCTTTCGTGAGATGACACCCGAAGTGAATTTGCTAGATTGAGCCTCAAATAGTTGTAAGGTTTAGAAGTTTTCTCTTTTAGGACCCACAAACAGAACACAAGTGTGAGGTGAAGCCAGCAAGGGGCGTTTATTACACAGTTTGTAAAGTCACAAGCAGTTGAGGGCAGGTGGGGAATAAGTCCTGGGAGACAGGGACAGGGACAGGCCAGGTGATCAGGGGACTCCAGCTGGATGGCAGGTAAACAGGCACAGCAAGGCAGGGCAGCAGAGGCAACAAACCTGGGGCAAAAAAAAGGTAACTGAACAAGCTGGCAAAGAGTGCAGGTCTGAGCCAGTCTCAAATACTGCAGTGGGTGAAGCCGATGAGGAAGATTGGAGACAGGTGTGGAGGCAGAACTGGCAGGAACAGCAAACTGGGAGGCCACGCCCAGCTATACACACGTACACACAAACAGACCCAAAAGACAAACTCAGGAGGAGAGGGGAAACACATGAGCACATGAGGAAAACAAGGGCTCAAGGGGGGCTAATCCTAACAATAGTATAATTAGAGAGGCAAGCCACAGGCTGTTTAAAATCAGCCTGGCCTGTGGGGCAGACTTTGGACAAGCTTGGTTAACAGCTACTGGAGCAAATGGCAAAGACAAGTCAAGTGAATACTGAAAAGGTCAAGCATCATTTGTTCTCTCTTTGTCAGATCAGAAACTCAGTCTTCCATCCTGCAATTGGCTGTATTGTAAGGCTGTCAGCATTAACACGTTGATCGATTAAGGACCGAGCATAACACGTTTTTAAATTGTGTTAATCACGTGCCGCCAATCTGAACATGTCATAGGCATGAAAAAATATAAAGATATTTTTTAACCATTTTAGTAGCTGCATGTGGAGACTGTGAAATTCATTAAAATGAAGAAACATTCAAGTATCATGCAAACTCTGTGTAGACAGATAGAGCTGAAAGTAGCAGCGACAGAGCACATCCACAGCAGATCAGCAATGGCAGCCTCAATGCACACGCCACGGATCCGGTGTGTTTCTGAAAGCTCAGTTATTCATTGTAATTTGTGGATCTTGTCCTGACCACATTTCTCTCCTCGCTTCAGTGAACTTCTGCTCCAGTGCTGCTGCCTGCTCCCTCTGGAAATCTGCTTCATTACCTGCAACTCTCCCCACCCACTGTTTCTACACTCCACCACCATAACCTGCCACGTCACCCACCTGTTACCTCCTCACTGCTCCGCCATTACCTGCCACGCCATCATTCCTTCACAGTTTGAGTTTTTTCAGCTTTGTTTTTTACACATTGACATACAGCAAAATGGACAATTAACGAGGACACAAATCTGTCTTTCAATGTAGTGAAGAAATAGATCTTAAACCTTTCACACTATGATCTCAGCTGTGTTGGCTTTACGACAGATGGATTCTGGTTCAGTCCATCAGGCTCATCACAGGCTTTTGTTTCACTGTAATGGACACACCCCTACACACACACACACACCTCTGTGAGATGTTACTGTGTATTATTTAAGGACAAAGGCATATTGTTTATCAGCAGAATAACAAATCTGAGTCATCTTTCTGCAGCCAAGAACACAAGGACCAACAAATACTACTTTGAAAAATAATCCTCCCTGTCAGTAACCTGACTGTTCCCTATTACATTTGTTATTTTCACTGATATAGTGTGTGTTAGCTCTGTGAACTGTGTTTAGTTTCACAGCATGGACATAGATCTGGGAGGACACTTGAGATTTTGAGGTTGATATTGGAAAGTAGAACAGACAACTTCAAACTTTTTGAGCTTGCATAACTGCTGAGGTTACCTAGAGGACAAGAACACTGACTTTGTTTTGCAGACTGGACAAGAAACAAACAATGAGCCTGACAGTAATAGACCTGTCTCAGCATCATGAGAGAGAGAGTGTGTGTGTGTGTGTGGGGGGGGGGGGGGACTTCAGCCAGGCTCAGTGCTCTCAGCTGAAACAGAGACAGTTGTGATAGCATGAACTATATTAATGAATACTATTTGTTGTTCCTCCTGCAGAGAACATTTGTGTGCCGTGTTGTCTTGAAGAGCAGCTGTAGAGGAATCAGTTATCCCACCCACTCAGCACCATCACAGCATGAGCTCACTCCCCATATGGCACCTCACAGAATGTGTGTGTGCTTTCAGTCATGTTTGTGTCATGTGTGTTTGCCAAGTAAGCTACTCTGTGACAAATAAATAACTGAACAATGTACACAGCTCCATCGCTTCATGCTGTATCAAACAAATAACAGCGCTTGGGTTGATTACATGTTGTGATTGTCCAGTGAGCCCACTTCCTGCACACGTGCACGCTCTCATGCACACCCCAAACGACAGGTACACAAAGAGGGCTGGTGAAGAGACAATACAGGGATGGGAAAAACAGTCCACAGTCCACCAATGTGGCAGGATTTCTCCCGATTTGCCAGTCCAGCTGTGACAGGAATGACATTATGAGTGGGCATATTAGATACTGTCAGTGGTGCTGAGCACCATGGCAACAGTAAATAATATGTCACAGCAGTTTAAGTAGCATGTTTAATCTTTGAGACTTTGTGTCCATGAGAATGAGATGAACAGACAACCAGAAAAAAAAACCTCTGGCTGTTGCCGGCACGGAGACATAAAAAAGTGTTATTCAGTCTCTCTGTTGCCCTCCTGTCTCTTCATTTCCTCCTTCCTCTCCTCCACAGTCTTTACACCAACAGCTGCACAGTATGACACAAGTGCAATGCAAGTGTAGCCCGTGTTGATCCACGTCGGCTGGCCATGCTTGTTGCAGGTGTGTAATGATGGCTGCAGGTTGGTTTTTTCTCCGGGCAGTGGCCCCTGTCCTACTGCAGCAGCCTCAGCCTCCTTCCTCTTCCTGTAGGCTGTGCTCCTGAGGCAAGAACCAACAGTGGACAAGGGGCCAGGCTGCTCGCTGTCTGGAGGAGGAGGAGGCAGAGCCTGCGGGAGGGCCCTGTGTTGTTGAAGCAGTGAGGCAGGCAGCAGCTACAGGGGGCGTGCAGGTAACGAGGGAGAGGAGGATGAAGAAGTGCAGAAGCAGCCATTAGTGAAGTGTTATCAGGTGATTGGCCGGCAGCTCAGTCAGTGATTCATGACTCGCACAAGGTAGACACCAGGAAGCTTTTTACATGAATAGTGCGTATTGTTTTACTCACAGTCCTCTACATCTACGACTGCTTTGACCAACTCTTTGTCCGACAGCTCCTCCAATGACATTGAGGGAAGAGCTGGTCTGGTGGAGGCTGACAGTGAGACAGAAGAAACAGAAAATATACAGCGAACATAAGAAATGTAATCAAGTTCAACCCTGTATTAATGAAGATGAACTTGAGCTTACTTGGAAATGCAGGCTTAGATGGGAC
The DNA here is from genome assembly GCF_046630095.1 of Trachinotus anak. Lineage (NCBI taxonomy): Eukaryota > Metazoa > Chordata > Actinopteri > Carangiformes > Carangidae > Trachinotus > Trachinotus anak. Next base: position 787,285 of record NW_027273862.1, on the reverse strand, counting down.
CAGTTTCTTTGCATTTCCTTTTGCAGAGAATGCCGCCTAGCGACGAAGGCCACAATCACAGGATCAAGAGGCCTGTAACAAGAATAAATGACATGTAACAACATCAATGATGTGACTAATTTTAACATTTGCGAAGGTCATCAGTCAAGGTACGCTAAACGTGGAGAGCTCCTGCCTCCCTGGCTTGCAGCTGAGACAGAGGCTGTGCTGCTGCTGCTGGTGGTTGTGGCGTAGCAGACAGCATTCTCCATCTGTGAGCCTGGAGCTGATGCCGTCACATGATTCTTGTCATATAGGTACTACAGCAGATTTATTGCAAATGCTGTTACAACATACTTGTTTTTTTGGGGGCCCTCAGACTACGGTTGTCACAAGAACCGATACTTACCAATTCGATACCAACACGCAAAAAATACATCGAGAACTGCTTTTTCTGGAACCGTCAGAACCGAAGATTCAACTTTCCCGCGGCGAGCCGTGTCGATTCTCGGCGGAAGTGACGGGGGCAGTGTCCGCGTGTGAGCAGCACAGAGCAGTCAGCGGCGCTGAAGAAGAAAACCTGAGCTAACAGCTTTTATATACAGTCTGTGGATAACAATGACAATGGCTTCAGCAAGTGGGAGTGCAACATGGATGTATTATAATACATCCATGGAGCGGAAGCACAACACGTCGGCTCGGTGACAAAACAGGTACGAAGAGTCGCGAGTGGAAATATTTTGCATCGGAGGCGGATGAATACGGAGCAATTCTAGACACAAACAAGCCGACATGCAAACAGTGGCTGGTGTTAGAGGTTTTAGTGATGTGAGATCAGGCTCCACACCACTGTAGTTTAGTTATTTATTTGCATATTTATAAGAAGAATATTGTTTGTTTTATATACTTGAAGGCCCCATGCCACTGCGGTTCTTTTTTGAATGTAAATAGTTGAATATTGTTGTTATTTATTACCATAAAGCACAGTATTGCTTGTTTTTATAGTGGTATTAAATACTTGACAGTTTAAAGCAGTTTTCAATAAATTAGTGAATTTAAAAGTACATGGGTTCTGTTTTTTTTTTGTTTTTTTTTTTTAATCGTGGTATCGAATTAGTATCGAGAATCGTGGAAAATCAAAGGTATTGGTATCGACTACTGAAATTGTGGTATCGTGACAACCCTACCTCAGACTCATACAGGCTCTGCAGGGTCTCAAATTTGAAGTCCCCAAAGACAACAAGGGCCTGGCCCTCCTGACCTAACCCTAAACCTAACGCCAATTCATTTTAGTTATTATTTAAAATGATATTTTTAATATTAATATTTCATTAAATTTTTATAGCGAATAATTGATAACTACCAACACCCAACATCAATCTAGGTAACAAAAATTGGGTTCAGGGTCGTCGAGGCAGACGGCCGCCCGCCCTGAGCCCGGTTCTGTTGGAGGTTTCTTCCTGTTAAAAGGGAGTTTTTCCTCCCCCCTGTTGCCAAGCGCTTGCTCTTTGTGGGAACTGTTGGGTTTTTCTCTGTAACAAAGTAAGGTCTTGACCTTACCCTGTAAAGAGCCTTGAGATAATGTATATTATGATTTGGCGCTATACAAATAAAATTGAATTGAATTGAATATTCAAAAGGTGTGCAGAAAAGCAACAAAGATAAATGCATGCTGCACAGTGGCAAATGTGGTATGGCACTGATGAAGGTCCTCACAAGGGCATCAATGTCTACACTGTCCGAAATATCGCCATGAACATGCATGAGGGCAAAGTGGTCTTTGTGTCACCTTTGTGCATAACCTTGTCTTCTGGAAAACGTTTTCTCTGAAGAAGCAGTTGAGATGGGGAAACATAGTTTAATAAGGTTTTCTGTTTCTTTGAAAATAGCCCTTTTTGGGTTTTTGGGTGAAGTTTAGACATATTTGCAGCTATGTCTTTTATGATGCTACAGGGAGAATTACTGAAGACATCTCCAATCCTTTTCAGCTGGATCTCCAGTCCGGTTCTGTCAAAGTGTAAGGGAAGGTGAAGAGAATCCACATTCACTGTTTGTTCCTTGTTGGCTGCTTTTTGTGGAGAGAAAAACCTCTCTTCACTTATCTACTTTATCAAAGAAAAGAAGTCTTAGTCCAAGAGGTGAAGTCAGGTGAAAGTGCTCTTTAATATCGGTTTACATGCACACGGAGAAACAGTTTACACAAAAGCTCTGAAGTCAAATGTGCGAAGCGCTCACACAAGTACAGGCAAGACCTCCTCTCTTATAGCATTCAGTCAACGCCTTTTGGCAAAGATGCAGAACACCAAGACAAAGAGTTACCCAATAGAGCCTACTGGACTGTTTCAATGGAACACTCATCCAAACATTTCCTGAAATCATTGTTTTCCTCGATTAATTGTCACCACAACCCAGCCAGGACAGTGTCCTCAACAAGTCTTCTCACTTGCACAAATGTCAGATTGATAATATTCAAAATGAACAACAAGTTTACCAGTGAACTCCACACATTACAAAACACATCTGCTCTCTCATCATTCTTAATTTCCCTCAAGTCTTCCAACCACTCGCTCTCTGAGAGCTGCTGCTTTTATGCCATCTTGGTCCAATCTCCTCTTTACTTCTTCTGTAGCCAAGTCCACTGCTTCAGAAAACCCTACCTCTGGCTCTGTTGTGTGATGATAACAGACTGTGGTTTTGATCACCTTGTGTAACTCAGCAGCATCACCTGGCATTTTTTGTCCCGCTGTGGATACCATGTGTAGTGTGTTCTCCACTGCTGCATCGTCTCTAAATGCTGCCTTCCTTTCTAAGCAGCTAGGTACACGACTCTCAGGACTCAAAAACACAGGAGCCTGAATTAGGTTTTAGCTTTCATTTCCTCTGCTCTTGGCTCTGGTGTCTCCCCACATCCTTAAGCAGAGTTTCAATGATCTTTTGAACTAATTCAGGTGAGTGGTTGGCACAGTTGACGGTGCCTCTGGGCATAGTTCTGTCAGTCTTACCTGAACACCTGAGAACCATCCTGACATAGACACCCACTCCGTCCTCCTTTCCTCAAATTTCTTCAACGTCTTGTTGAGGCGTGGCTTTACAGGCTGCATTATATTATATTGCAGTGGCTGCATATTTTCTTGGCAAAGGGAACTATGCCCTTGCAGAAAGGGCATGTCTTTTGGATGCTTCCCCCAGGCATTACAAAAAACAACTGATTAATTCTAACAGATGCACATAGACACAGGTGAGATGCTTACTTGAAGGTGTTGGGAGAAAAAAAAGGAAATAACTAAAAAACAAGCTATTTTTAGACAGTAACTATAGCAACCTACTTTACATAAATGTACAAAATGATGTTGTGTATGGTTCTTAACTTAGCCTGTTTTACTGTCTAATTCAGAGGTGGAAGAAGTGTTCAGATCGTTCACTTTAGTAAAAGCACCAGTACAGAAAGTAAAAATACTCCATCACAAGTAAATCCTACTTTATCAAGAGTACATAAGTATTTTCAGCTTAATGTAGTTAAAGTATTAAAGAACATCTTATATATATATATATATATATATATATATATATATATATATATACACACACACCCACACACATATTCTCCATTTTGAGTTTGATGATTTTCCACAGGTTTTCCATTGGATTCAGATCTGGTGATTGAGCAGGCCAAGGCATGGTTCGAATGTTCTGGTTCTCCATCCAGGCTTTAACTGACCTTGCCGTGTGGCAAGGGGCATTGTCCTGTTGGAAAATCCAGTCGTTCGAGGCAGGAAAGAGTTTTCCAGCTGATGGAAGAAGACTGTTTTCAAGAGTAGCCCTGTACATGACCTGGTTCATTCGCCCTTCACACAATTGCATTTGCCCTGTGCCACCCATACTGAAACAACCCCAGATCATCACTGATCCACCCCCATGTTTTACTGTAGGGGCAAGACAGTCTGGTTTGTAGGCTTCTCCAGGCTTCCTCCTAACCAGTAAGTTGGCTGGAGTGGGCATCAATTCAAAATTGGATTCATCACTGAAGAGAACCTTAGCCCAGTCATCAACGGTCCAATCCTTGTGATTCCTAGCAAAGAGTAACCGGGCCTTCCGCTGCCTTTCGTTGATGTAGGGCTTCTTCTGTGCCCTGTGTGACTTCAGACCAGCTTCAAGAAGTCGGTTTCGAACTGTCCTTGCCGAACAAGTCACATGTCTTGACAGTGCTCACTCATTTTTAAGGTCCCTGGAGGTCTGACGACGATTCCTGACACAGGAACGGATGAGTGCACGGTCATCTCGTGGGGTAGAAAGACGTTTCCTGCCTCGACCAGCTAGCAATTTGGTAGTACCATGTTAGGCTTGTTTTTTCTTGGTGTAATGAACGGCTGTCTTGGAGATCTTCAGTTTTTTGGCTACCTGTCTCTCACTCAAGCCAATTTCCAGCAGTGCCAAGATGGCTGCCTTTGTGGCTTCACATAATTCTTTTGTTTTAGGCATTATGTGAGAGCTGACAACTTCTGAGTTGTGCCACAGCTTGAATGTAAGCAGGAAACCACTCCAGGCCTTTGCATGTGCAATGCTGCTGATGACATGAAATGGCCTCTTATATACCCTGGGAATACAATTCACCTTAAGCATTTCAAATAGGACATAAAGTATTTTGTAATTAGCTGCATTTTAGTCGTGTTCATTGTATTCTTCAGGTAATATACCTTTAGTGATACCAGGCATTAAAATAAACAAGAAATTGAAGAAAACAAGGGTAGTCTAATAATTTTTTCCATGACTGTATACACACACACACACACACATATAAAAATAAATAAATAATGTTACACAACAGTTAGTTACGACCAAGTAACTTGATTGGACAAGAGCTATTCCATGCTGATAAAATCTGTGTCTATGCCATGTTCGGACTCCTGTACCTGAGAGTTCAAACTTCACAAGTTCAACTCAAGTCCAGACTCCCGAGGACAGGAGGACGATTTGCAACTAGAACAGTAGGGTTCTTCCTAATATCAGCAGTTCAGCTCAGCACAGGTTACATTTCAGTACACCTGTGTCACACCACACAATTAAGAATAAAAGTTTAAAAGGTTCTAGAACTTGGATTGGTTGGGAACCACATTGAATTAAAATAACAAAACACAAGTTGGAGTAAAAAGGGAGAACACTGTTTATTTACAATAAAATGTGCATTTCTGGTGGGCTGGATTTAAGATGATTGCAGCACGGCCTTCAATCAGGGGGGAAGCAGAGCAATATATTCCTAAAAGGACACAGCACAGATTAAAACAAGTCCAGGTAAATGGTTTATGATAAAACCAAAACAGATAGACGGAGGTCTTGTTACCTCGACTCTCGCTGGATTCCTCTAATTATGAGGCCTTAGAACTACAAGGGGGGAGGGGGGCCTGCTCCTTCCGCAGTACCACACCGTCTGATGCCTCAACTTTGGTTGAGCTTGGTCTCCTACAGCCTGCTGATCTATAGGGGAGAGTTTGAACCAGAGAGAGATGAACAGGGAAAAGTATTCAACTTTCCTCTGCCAGTGATCCTCTGTGGGGGGGGGGGATCCTCTTCTCATGGTGCGTTCAGGTGCACTGACACTGTAGGATATCCAGAGAACACACTAAGGCTGGTTGAAAACACCATGTTATGACACCTCAAAGGAGTTTTAAATCGAAAGCAACTGGACTTGGTTATTTGTAACAAATAACCAAGTCCAGTTGCTTTCGATTACGATTTTCGAGATACTATGACCTGGACAAATGAGAATATTCACAGGCATGTTATGACACCTGTACCTGACTGAACTGTGACAAAATCATCTAAACTCAAATCTTTACAAACAGACAGTAAAACAGAATTGAGTTTTGTAAAATATACACTTCATATCCCATATCCCATGTGGTGGTATATTTGTACATATAAGAAGCCCACAGAGGCAGCACTGTTGTTGAACTGTCCAGGAAATCATGTATTTTTAGCTTCATCTTCTCAGATTAACCAGCAGCAACAAATATTATATTTCAACTCAGGGACCAAATTTCATGTTCTACAAGGAAAATGATATATCAGAACACTACAAATGACAGAGCTGCCACTAAATGACCAAAGCGCTGCAGAGAAAACTCTGTGTGCAGTGACCTGAGGAGCTGGGTAGTGAACTGCTGATATGATTGCTGATCTCACCCGGCAGGGCAGTCCTCACATTTCCAAAAACACCTGACCAAATTTCCAAGCAGGCGTTATTTAATAAACTGACCACATATTCAGAAACTAGATGTTAAAGTTCTTGCCTAAAAAACTATCAAAACTCAACAAAGTGATATAATGACAGTTCTAAGGTGGGGCTGAGAAGGCGAGGGGGAAAAAAATGCGACATTTAGAGAGTGAAGCCACTAAATGTCGCAAATTAACTGAAATGTTCAGCAGCACAGCCAGCAGCAGCACCACTGAAGTTCAGTTTAATATTAGCAGCATCCAACCATGATACCACCTGTGATGATGAGGGACAGAGAGATGAGCTGGTTCCACAGACAGATACAGTGTGTTGTATCCTTTGTTCATTATTATTTATTTAGAAAACATGATTATTATTTTATGTTTATATTTCATGATTTGCGTTCAGATCCAGTTAAATATTAAATAGACAGTATTAAAATATAGATTAAAAGTAAGGTTAATTTCATACATGATTTCATATAAGGCAACTGATATGTAGCCTAATGTTACTCAGTTAGTCCACCAGAGGGCGTTTCTGTGTTTACACGTCAGTTGAGAAAGCTCAAGGTTCGAACCATTAAAAAAAAAAAATAAAGTGTCAGTTGGAAAACGGAAGAAGAGTCATTGTTTATGATCTGTTAGTCATCGTCATTTTTTTGTATTGTGACAGTTTTTTCCGTCAGTAAAAAACATGAAAAGACAACCAGAAGTCCCGCTTCGTTTTTCATAGAAGCTGCAGCTAAGTTCCCACACAGTGTGATGTTACCTTCATTTCTATGTGAGTATTCAAGTTAAACTAGAATACTATGCTCTTAACACAACATCTAGTCAACATCAGTGCTATTGCTATAATTTGGATGGTATAGTATCATGAGCCACAATTAAAGTATTGTGACACTCATGCCAGTTGTTGTTGTTGTTGAGTTTCTGCGCGCCGATTGCTTTGGGCCGGGCCTAGTCAAAGTCCAGGGCCGTTTTTTAGTCCCAGTCCGTCCCTGGTTACATGGCGTAGTCTTGCTCAGTGTTTGGTTGTACTGAAAGATCCTCCAATGACTCAGCTGTTCATTTTTTCTGGGAATATAGGTACATTTTGATTTAATAGTTTTAAGACTCTTAAAACAAAAAAATCTGACAATCACGTACCAGGACATGTTTGAATAAAATCAATTTTCATGACCATGAGCACAAAAAAGTGGGATACCAGGTTGGCCATTTCCATTGTTGTTTCTATACTTCTATGCTACTACCGTTTTGCAGTATCATAGAACAAATGAGATTTGCTTTTTTTCTGAGCATCTTTTTCTTTTGTTTCCATTTTGTTTAATCTGAAATCACATCACTGAAAACTTTAGGCTCTTTTTACCCCCTTGAATGATTTCTTCTTTAACCATTCTGGCCAAATATCCCAGCATTTCAGTCTTGATAGTATTTTCTCCTTGTGTATGTTGAATTTTTAGCTTGCTGAAGTTTTCTTTTAATCACCATACAATACAATCATCTGTTTCTTTTTTCAGTATCCCCCACAGCAAGGTATTTTTGTTATTCATTTTTTCTTCTTCTTTTCTTCTTTCTCTTGGGAGCATCAGACAGAGAGAAATGTCAACAGGAGAGACACTAAGATGCACCGTCAGACTGTGAGTGCTCCAGCCATGAACGATTAGTTCTACTTTCTATTTAGGTTGTTTGCCTGTTGGACAATATTACTATTTTTTGACATTTCTTAAACTTTATGTGTAAATCTCAACTATTGTTAAACATCAAATTGTGCAAATAAATTACTAATGACGGAGGCAGGAAACATACGAGGGCAGCAGGTAAAACAACTATCCACACACACAAGATAAAATAAGAAATGACACAGTGTCCAAGCAGGAATTATATATACTATAACATTATATAATATATTATATATTGTATATGTATATAATGAGAGAATTTAATATGGATATACAAATATACAGTAAAGTGCACAGTAACATTTTTCTATGGAAGCTGAAAGTGTTTACTCTTCTATATTATACCTGAGCAGAAACTGGTCCACTTGAAACAGCTGATCAGCTAAATTCATTTTCCTTTCAATCCTCCCATGTACCCCCAGTTCCCCACAGTGCATCAGCACTTTACAGTGTGCAAACAGTCATAAACCTGCCTGTTATTACTAAGTGAGCAGCTCTGGCCTCCTCAGTGTGACCTTCAAACGAAAATCTTTGCTTTCACTGCAAATCAGGAAAAAGGCAACTTTAAGTCTTAGTGCACAAAGAGCTTTTTAAAATACATAAAATCCCTTAAACCAGTGTTTACCAACACTTGACTTTACAACACACCCTCACTCTGACACCAGACAATGTGATATTCCAGACTGGGGTCTTCTTTTCATGTCAGTGACTATGAGCCTTTCAATGTAAGAGTCTTAATGAGTGACTTTAAGCAATTTGTGCTGCACACTTGAATCTGTGGTAAGATCTATTATTATGCCTCTGAGCCGGCGACAGCCAGGTCCTGAGGCATTATGTTTTTGTCCATTCATATCAGTCTGAATACGATATCTCAGTAATGCCTCGAGGGAACTCAAGGCTTTACAACATTTATACTCTAGGATTAACTGAGTTGATTTTGGTGGTTAAAGGTCAAATTTTAAGGTCACCGTGACCTCACAAAACATGTTTTTGGCCATAACTCACAAATTCACACACTAATTATGACACAATATAAGTAAAATAACATGATGCATGATGAATGAGTAAGGATAAAATAAAGTGATGACATTTTATCCAAATGGTCAAAGATCAACTTCACTGTGACATCAAAATGTTCTGCAAAAACACTTCTGGTCATTATTCAATGCTGTAACTCAGGAAGAGGAGATTGTGACCATATTTCCTGCAGCTTGGCTGGTTGGTGGAGGCAAACAACCACTAGGTTGTAATTCGATTATTTTTTACACTTGTAAGTAAAAACAATTCCCAATGTGATGCTGGACCACAAGAAGTGTGGATTTGATACGAGAAATAGTTGCTCACATATATGTGGACAGCACACATATGTTTTGGCTTTAAACCTCATCTGGGGAAATCTGGACTTTTCCAAACCCCTTTGGTGAGTATCATCACAATAAGCTCCAGCTTATCCTCTTGTCCTGCTTCCATATCAACAGAGAAGGGCTTTGAGGACAGGTTCATGTCCTTCTCTGTGACGGTGCTGGTTAAACTGCATAATTATCATCCCCACTCTCTCACAGCAGAAGAAAAGGTGTGTTACATGAACAGTGTGTAATGTTTTCACCCTGACAATTCAGACAGGCTTGGAGCAGGAGAGGGCCACAGTGCTTTACTGCAGTGCTTTATATTCATGTGACATAAAAAATGTCAGTTAGATGGTAATATATAAATGGTTTCCTCTGTACTGTGGTAGGACAATAGCTGTCATAATCTGAGATGCTTGGAAAGGAATGAACAAGTGTTCACACTATCTTGGATAGTGAGATCATTGCTGTAAAGTTAACTCTGACTGTAAAACCTTGATCCCATCATTCCATGTTATTCATAATCAGGCCTCTGAAGATAAAAATCCCTCTTCCAGTATTAAAAAATCCTGTTATTGTATGTACTGTATTATCTATTTGGACTACTGCTCATATATGATGAATTAAAACTCAACCTACTCAGTGTCAGTGTCTATACAAACTTCTCTCTGTGTACTTTTGTACATATAATGCTTCATCATTCTGATCTTGTTATCCTCATATCAAATCTGTGCTTATGTGTAGCTGGCAGTTCACTGCTTTTTGTGTCACACACAGCTGCTTTGCTCTTTCAAACTGCACACTATTAAGAGCTGGACATGCAGGTTGCTGAATTAAAGTTAATTAATTAAAGTTCAATTAATTTAATAGAGTTAGTGCAAATGTACTGTTATGTTCACAGAAACTTGAACTTTCTCTATGAAACGTGTGGAATGAATAAATGTATAAATAGAACAGTGCAAATACCTGTTGTGCCCAGAGCTCATCAGGTGAGTGTTTGTTAATCAGTCAGTCAGATGTATGGCCTGAGGGACAAAAGACCTCCTAAGTCTGTCTGTGGAGCAGGACTGGGACAGCAGTCTGCTGCTGAACAACCTCCTCCGCCTGGTGGATGTGCAGAGTGTGGTGGCCTTTGTCCAAGATGGCAGTTTATCCAGGGTCCTTCTGTCTCTGGAGGGAGGAACGAGGTGAGATATTGAGCTGCTATTACTGTAATTACTGCATCATTCAGGGTTACACAAGGTCATGGTCACAAGTACCTGGGTTTTTATGTAACTAGTAATTTCATGATGTCCTATTTGTTTGTGTAATTATAAATGCTTTGGGTGCCAATAACATACAGGACAGGCACGTGAAGCTGCATAAATACCTCACGTGTTTAAAACTAATTATTCCACACAGGGGCGCCATTTAGTAAATGGTGCCTATTACTTGACAGTGAAATGTTGGTCTGATTCTTCAAACAAGGCACTGGGCTCTGTTCACATGTGTGTCATTCACATTTTATGCTCTAGAAATGAGACCACAGCCTTTTACAAGAGCTCTTATGGACAATTATGGACAATTTTGGTGTTTTATGCATCACTGGTGGAAGGCTTTTGTCGTTCAGCCCGACTCTGTGACTTACATTGCTAAAGCAGTGATATGTTTAACACACAGTCATTGTTATAGAAATAGATGCTGCATATTTTGCAGTCAGCATAAACAGAATTTCTTTGTCACAAAGATTTATTTATCAGTGACATAAATAGTCAAAACATTTCAAATACACTTTATGGTAACTGTGTATAAAAGAGTTTTTATGATTTCACATACTTTACATACATACAACTTTAACAGCTTTAACTCATCCTTTTCTCTCTCGTTCCCTCTTATATTCCTCCTTCCCCACTTATTTCTTGGATGTTATCTCTCCCCTGTGTGTGTGTGTGTGCGTGTGTGTATCTCACTGACTGAGAAGCTACACCAGTTAAAGTGGAAATGCTGTCTCAAATTTAATAATTCTCAATAATTTACACTGCAGTCCACCTATCAGCAACCTCTGACATACTGGCATTAATTGTGAGCGATTGTTAGCTCGCTTGTTAGCTACATCCACACTGAGCCAGCTAAATCTGAGTAACGCTACACGTCTTCATTGCATTTTTGTGTAGAGCCAAGTTAGGTTTCTGGCACAACTGCATCTTCCGCAAAGCTGCATGGAGAGAGAGGAAAGTCCAAAGGTTTTTATATCACTTTCTTAAAGAGTGTCAACCATACAGAAGTGCCAAATCAGTGAAAAACAAATTGTGTGTTGAGCAGTGTGGCAGACCTCACCTCAGACACCACCTGTACGGTGTTTTAATGTAGAGACTTACTATGTAGCTGCTCTCATCTAGTTATTTTGGAAAATAAGGGACTTTGCACTGTGTTTGGGTGACACTGAGCAGGATGAGCCAATTTGCTTCCACTGTGATGTGGAGCCAGTTAAGCAGTGTACAGTGAATACATGGATGGACATTTTTAATTTGATAAGTGACCACAATGAATTAAAGAGAACAAAAAATGTTTTTGTTTCTTTTGTTTTTCTGGTTTTTGCCGTTCTTGTGCAGCCCACTCTTTGGCTTGTGCATTCTCCAAACTATCTATATTCAGCATGTGGTGTGAAGAGGACAATTATGCTCAGGAACTGGGAGATGCCTCGTGACAAAACATCTGACAGGGAGCCTTTGTTGTAAGTTATGGTGAGTGCCACACCTTCCTATCCATCAATGTCCTGTGAGACAGGGACATAATTAGAGATATGAGTGTGCATGTGCATGTGTGATTTACATTTTGGTGACTTGTCTTCCTTATGGGGACAAAAAAACAGTCCAATCATTACATTCTAAGCTGAAGACATGTTTTAAGGTTAGCATAACTTTAGGTTATGGCTAGCGTTGGATGAGTAGTGGTTACGGTTAAAGGAAGTCTGCAGGAAATGAATGTAAGTCAATGTGATGTCCTCTGAAATCATAGAGACACAACTGTGTGTGTGTGTGTGTGTGAACAGCACATGAAAACATTTGTGAGGTGTCACTCCTCCTGTGCAGAGAGAACAGAGAAGTGCAGTCCATCAGGCTGATGGAGAGCTGGGCAGCAGGCAGAGGCAGGCGGGCAGTTACTATGCTGATTGTGTCTTTACTCATGTCAGCATACTGACTCTCAACAGCATTTTCACTGTGTGTCTGTTTGTCTGTCTGATATACTGCTCAGTCCCAGCAATATCACAGTATGTACACAGTATCACTGTATTCAAAGACATGGGTAAAACTGGAAGATTTCAATAAGCAGCTCTGTATGAGATAGTGAATCACTTTAACTGCGCATCTCTGTGTGGATCTGGATTTGTTGGCATTCACTCAGCACAACAGGAGACTGAGAATCCATCTGGCATGTTTAACGTCCTGTCCCTGGGTGCCATGACAGTGCAGCTACATGCTCCATACTGAATAGTAATGCAAATACACAGGCACATACTCAGTGTTCATAGATTAAGATGTACATACATACATAGCAACCATTTTCAAAAAATGTGTTTATGCCATACATTTATGTTACAAACATTATCAGTCAGACTTAAATACATACATACCAAAAGTTCAAACATAGATCAGTCAAATTGGTTAATAGATTTGAAAGCTATTTGCTGCTTGCAGATCCAGCAGAAACAGGACTTTTATTCACCTACAACATGTCACAGTGTGGCTCTTTGATGCTGCTGAGTCCCTGATTTCTAAGATGTATACTCTGTGGTTTTTCAATATCAATGCTCAGTCTCCATTTACTCTATCATAAACTCATAATATTTAATATTGTTTGTAAATTAATCTGCCTCAGCAACCAACAAAATATCATAAGCATATAGTCAAATATTATTTATCATCAGTATATTCATCAATATGCCAGATTGGCCTGCCTGATTTTTTGGGTTAAGTCAATTACAAAGGGAAAATAAAGCGATCGCTTCAACCAGATGGAGGAGAAACCAACCAGTGCTGAGAATATTTAACTGCATATGGGTTATTATAAGAGGCTCTGATGGCATTAAAGCGATTACCATCAATATCAGAACAATTCAACGACTCTAGGCTTTCTTAAAATCAACAAAACAAGCAAACCTCTCTTGTCTAACTCTTCCCATTGGAGACAGGACAAATAGAACTGGGTGCCCTTTTTAGGGGGTGAGATGCTAGCAGACAATTCAAGGAGGCAATTTTTTCACCCTAAATTGTTACTGCTTCGACCAGCTCATATCTGATCTTTGATAAAACTCCAGATTCATTAATAGATTAAAATAGATTAATGCACTGGTCTGTCAATCTCTTCCTCTCATGACTTTGTAAAGGGTGTAACACCAACATGCATTTTACCTTTTATTTTGATTCGTTGGTCATCATTTCTTTATTTTGTTCTAGGGATTCTTAAATGGCTGCATAAAGAATGTGTATCATTATGTCACAATTTGAGCATCATGCAGGGAAAAACACCCAAAGTCAAGACACCAGCACAAAGTGGGTGAACTTAAGGAGCAGTTAGTTGAAATCAGTTGATAAGCAGACACGTTAGCAGGATCAGGAAAACATGATTTTAACAGGTGAAATGTACAACTTTTATGAACTAATACTATACACAGAATTTACAGTATATAGGCCTACACTCACACATATCACAATCCTACACACAGACTGTGCACAGCTTTACTTCCACAGTCATTAGGCCAGTCGTGTTTTCTTAAAGGAGGTGGGACACAACCTCAGATCCATCAAATCACCTGAGGAATTGCTCTTAAGTGTCCAACAGTCAACAGATTTCCTGTAGGTGTGAATGTGAGTGTGAATGTTTGTTTGTCTCTATGTGTCAGCCCTGTGATAGACTGGTGACCAGGGTGTACTCCCCCTCACCCAGTGTCAGCTGGGGTTGGCTCCAGCCCCTCTGTGACCCTGTACGGATCAGCAGTATAGATAATGGATGGATGGATGTCCAACTGTCCAGGCTCAAAACAAAGGGGGACTGTCCAACTTTATGGAATGACCTCTCCCTCACTGTCAAGTCAGCTGAGTCTGTACCTCATTAAAAAAAAAAAAAAAAAAAAAATACTTTTAAGGACCCACTTATATCAACTGACTTTACCACAGGTTGACTCCAGTCAAGTTGTAGAAACATCTGAAGGATGATCAGTGGAAACAGGATGCACCTGAGCTCAATTTTGAGCGTCATGAAAAAGTGAAGCGCTGTGAATACTTTCCATATGCACTGTATAAACCATAGTCAGCCATCACCTCATCTCCAGCACACAACTAGTCCAGAGACCCAGAGTTCTGTGTAATGGACTCATCACTACATTTACTACGATAAGCTTCTGAAATAAGCATGATGGCTTTTTGCAGGACAGTCTCTGTGCAGTCAGTGGCATGGGTTGTGTTTGAAAAGTGCTCTTTCAGAGCCTGTGGCTATGTAGCCTTTATTGTTTCAAAATGCAACCATGGAATAAGATCTGTCATGTATGTTATTATGTATATCCACATTCCAACAGTCCTGCTGACCCGACCTGGTGATGTTTTAAATTTGTTCTAAATCACCCATGACAAAGTTTTGTCTTGGTTTCATGAAGGTCATTAGGATTTAGTCCACAGCAGCCAGTGATAGTGAGATAGGGGCAAAGGGTTATATAGAGGATGCAAGGATGTGAAACTCAGTATTCTGGAAAGTGATGCAGACTCCCTCTTGTATACAGGGATTCCACTCTATCTGCTACAGGGTGTCACAGTGCAGGGGAGGGTGAATTAATGCTACACATGATGACACATTGTGTGGGCATCTCAGGAGGGCGTTGATGTAGAGAATCCTCAAACATATATATATATATATACTAGATGCATGGATAGATCAATGAAAATGATGGCCTCTGTATTTTTCACTGCTTTTCTGTAATCTTCATTATTTACTTACTTTTATTTATTTATGTATGGCATGACCCACTGTCAGTCACTGAAAGTTAATTTCTGCACACAGGTCCTGATGATGATGCAGGATGACAGTTGCTAAAACTGTCCAATCAATGATTTACCTGTCAGTCTGTATGATGTCATGTTTACTACCCTAGGTTCATTTGTAAAAAGCCAGTGAGAACATGAACTGCACCAGAGCTAAACAGCAATGTATCATTTCCTCCCTTGGTCTGGTCTAAATGAACTGAACTGTGTGAAAGCTTCCTTAGGCTTACAGCAGTTTTACAGACACGCATTATTTAAGAGAATATTTTAAGATGTTAAATATATATTTAGATATTTCTCCAATCTTTATTGATTTAAAAAATGTTATTTCAGTGGACTGTTTACACACAAATGTCACATGGATTACAATTACAGAAAACATTTACACTGTTCTTGATCTGGACATTCATGCAGAACTGTCACACTGCTATCAATCTTTCAGATTAAGATCTCTGTGTGTGTGTGTGTGTGTGTGTGTGTGTGTGTGTGTGTGTGTGTGTGTGTGTGTGTGTGTGTGTGTGTGTCTGGACAGTCCAGCTCCTCTCAGTTGCTTTAGGTCTTCACCTCCTCTGGAGAGGCAGGGGGCCTGTGACTCGTCACTTCAGTCCAATTAAAGGCTGCTTAGTCAGCCGGTAAATGAACAACTCCAGTGTAGATTGGATACAACTCACTGATATTAATTTGTTTCCTTTCTGGGTCTTCAATAAGGAACACTCAATGAAAAGTAGAAAGATGTTTAGTCTGCTGCACAGTATATTTCTGTACTGAATTTGTTTGCAGTTCATAACCTGCATTTGGTGTTTGATTGTTGATTAATGAAATAGGTTCAAATTCTCATTTGTGGAAGTAGATATTCTGGATAAACCTAAGAAAAGATGAAATTTTTCTCCTATTAAATCATTAATTGGTTACAAAATCACAGCTTATTGAAAGCGTTATCATGCAGCCAACAATGTAGACTTAATGTCTTCAAAAATCAACACAGATCTAACTTTATACGTTGTTGCTCCACACTCTGCCCACAGTGCTGCTCACTCTGCCTCTTGGGGCCCACACGCTCAGGTCCACACTGGTGCACTGAGCTAACACTGTATTTAGGTCAACAAATAGATGCAGACAGAAACCAGAATGTTTCAGGGGTGATAGATATCATTAAGTGCCTACTGCGGTCACAACAAAAATCTGATTTGCGTAGATCACTTGCAGCATGCCACCTTCATGTGTCCACATCTCCACTCACCTCTGGTGTCTGGTTAACATGCAGCAGGTTGAAACTGGGTTTTAAGGATTTTTTCAAGGACAGTAATGCACCTCTTCACTGTTTCCCCCTGTCTGCAGTACAGGTAGACAACCCAGCAAGGCTAGTGAAAACTAGCCCTCTCCTCTCTGTCATGACCACGGTCTTTCAGGTGGTTGCAGTTTGTGGTAGTGGAGACTCTTCTGAAACAGGAAGAACAAGAGACTGAGAGGACACCAGACACAGACAATATCATGTTGAACAAAACTGCTCACAGAGTTGGATCTTGAGCTCAGATTGTTTTGCCAAACTTCTGCAGTATTTCCAAGACTGAACTTTCATTCTCCAAAAAACTATGAGATGAAAATCCACAAGTATACTAAGTCCGTGGCAATGGTACAGGCTTATTTATTATATAACAGTATAGTATATAGTTCTGTATAAATTTTGATCTGCAATAAAATACAATACAGCTTTATTGTTCACCATAGTGGAAAATTGTGGTTGCCTCAACAAAACATTAAAGCAACACATTGTGTGAAACAAGTAGTACATTATATATTAATACGTTTTTCACTGATGCCCACACAATTTAAATGAGAAGCAAGTAAATGCTGCATATGTAGGAAGGTAGGACTGGCTTCAGTGTGGAATTTAATGCAACAAGTAATTTATTTATCTGTATGTATATATTTGTCTGTATGTTTATTCATCCATTTATACTGTAGCTCCGTAGGTAATGCCAGTGACACGTGGTACACGTTGGTATTTTAGATTTAAAAGAAAAAAAAAAACCACAGACAGGGGGTAAATGATTACGATGGTGAAATTATTATTATTATTGTTGTTACTGTTAGAATCATATTTGATGAGACCTGACGTAAGTACTAAACCTGTTAAATAAGTGCTCGTTAGGCATGTCAGGGGGTTGGAGGTGTTCATAGAGGAGGTGCTTCAAGAGACTCTTCAAGAGCATCGTTTACTGCTGTTTGCCCTCTTCCACTATGGAGGACAATGAAGTTGTACTGTATTTGAATAGCCTCATTCACATACTTAGTCCACATGGAGTGGACTCTGAGCTCTTACACCATTTTCTCTCTTACATTGTTATATAACATATTTAAATTAATTTCAAAGAGCCATCTGAGTGGTCATCTTTTGTAGTGTCAGCTTTTGTATAATAATAAATGAAATAATGATAATAATTATAAGAAGAAGAAGAAGAAAGAATCTGGTATATTACAACTGGTTTAACCACTGAAGTGTGTGCAGCCCACCTCACAGCGAGCAGGTGAATGTCCGTGGATCCTCCACAGTGTCAGCTCATGCCTGAACAGAGAGACGTGGCAGAATCGCATCATCATGATAAACACCACAGTGCCAGAGATTTGATATTTCTAATGTTCAGCTATATGTCTTGTTACGTCATTCTAAGTAGAAACAAAGACTTGCGTCGATTACACAGAATAAACCAGGCAGTGACTGGAAGTAAAACGCGTTGCCTTCACAATAAAAGCACAAGCCTAAAATGCATAAAAAGTGAATGAGCATTGGCATGCATAATATAATTTGTTGTCTACCAGTGTAACCCGTGCAATCATTATGGTGCTCACTGCTGTGAAGAGACAACAAAAATCCTATAGACATTTCTCATAATGATTTTGAGTACTGGCTGTAGCTTCTTGTATTTGTGGTTTTCCTTATTTCCAAGTCTCTTGTATGTCCTGCGTCCATGCTTACATCTACAGTATGTATTTAAACATTATACTTTATGCTAATCTCATACTGGATATGTTCATGTATTTCACACATCTTTTTTTTCAGCCAACTTCCATTACACTGTACCACCACACAGGTAAAGTTGGATTTAGAAAAATTTGATTTCAGTAGATTACTGTAGAAATTATGTTTTAATTTACTCAGGTCTTCCTTGAAATCATGATTTTAGACTTGGCTAAACAAATGAAGGTTATAATAGTAATGATAAATATATTTGACAACTGTCCAGGTGTTTGCTCAGTGTTTTGAGATGCTCTTGGCTGTTGTGTTACATGCCTTACATTTACCAGGAAAGTTTGGTTTACTGCAAAACAACCACATCTTTACTCTTATAAAGCCTTGTGCTTACACTAACTGCCCAAACAGTATGATACAACATAGTTGTCTTATCTGTACTTAAAGCCTACTTCTGGTGAATTGCCTGAAATATATACAGTGTGATACTGCAAGTTGCTTCTGTTTTATACTTCCCCCCACTTGATTTATGAGGCAAATATTGAATGTTTAACACAATAAATTGTGATGTAACTACTATTGTAACTATATTATAATTATACTGCAGTTACTCAGTTGCAGATTAATATTTTGCCAAACAATATATAAAATAGCTAAAATGAGCTCAACGTCAACCACACACAACAAAAGTTCACTTGGGAATGAACCAGAAACAAAAATTCAATCCTATAATTAAAAACTCTAAAGATATTCTGTGTAATGAGTGGTCTACTTTTACTGATATTTGTAATTTTTTCATAAGTAACAGTTTGAAAGCAGTAGTTAACTTGTAACTGAGTATTTGTTCATTGTGATATTTTTACATTCACTTATATGGTATGAAAAATAAATTGTGGAAAGCTCTTATTTTGAAAGCGGAAACCGGTAGTGTAAATGTCTAATCTTTTTGGGAGTGACATTTTTCAGCACACCATGCAGTTTCAATTCCCAGACAGTTCCTTCACCACAGCGTCTCCACAGCGCGGCGCCGGTGGGTGTCCGGGAGGGAGAGGGAACCGGGAGCGGAGCGTGGATCCGTGGGTACCATCAAAATCAACCTGTGAGCCATGTGAGGACCGCACTGTGCGTCCTGGTTCACTCTCGGCTCTTTCTCTGGGTAGGACTGACTGATGGGGTAAAGTTCGGCTCTGTAAGCTGCGCGCTGCGGATTCGGTGCCAGGTGATGTGGGCTCACTGTGCTGGCTCCCTGCGGAGAGGATGCTGTGCTGCACCGAGCTGATCAGATGATTCTCCACTCTGTTCCCAACAACTCAGGGTGAGTGGCGGCTCAAATGAAACG
Source organism: Trachinotus anak (assembly GCF_046630095.1). Taxonomy (NCBI): domain Eukaryota; kingdom Metazoa; phylum Chordata; class Actinopteri; order Carangiformes; family Carangidae; genus Trachinotus; species Trachinotus anak. The sequence continues at coordinate 767,747 of NW_027273862.1, read as the reverse complement.
GAATTGTCCCAATATACGCACCCAGCTCTGTCGGAGGCTGTGCAGCTGCTGCCACTGTCGGAATGCAGGTGGAGTCAGTGTCAGCTGAAATTTCCGCTAGAGGGGTTTTAATGTCGATCATAGTCCTCCTGGTGACTGTGGATAATAAAACCAGCACAGTGCGTGTCATTTTGAATGTGTCTGCACTGTGAACTGATTCCTCCTGATTTTGTGATGCTGTATTTTCTCTGACAGGACACACACACACACACACACACAAACAGATTAACAATAAACCGATTTAACTGTGTTGTTTCCAGGTGCCAAGCTTCTCTTGAGGTAGGACCTTTTCTGTAGGCCTGTCCCTGCCGCTCAGCAGCCATGGACCCCCTCCCAGAGTACTCTCAGTTCCTGGTCCGGATCCTGGAGGAGTTGGACACAAAGCACAACACTATGTCCTACCAGGACCTGTGTAAGTCCCTGTGTGCTCGCTTTGACCTGGTGCATCTGGCCAAGCTCCGCAGCCTGCTCTTCTACACGGCCTGCCTGGACCCCGCTTTCCCAGCCACACTCTTCAAGGACAAGATGCGCAGCTCCATGGAGGACCCGGAATCCAAGAAGCTGATGGTGGCGGCCGACATCGTCACCATGTTCAACCTGATCCAGATGAATGGAGGCACAGCCAAAGACAAGCTCCCCATCGTGCACAGAGCCAAGATCCACAAGAACAGGTCAGTGGACTTGTGCAGGTCTGACAGTGACGCCTATAAGTATCAGGACTGTGACAGAGGGGTTGGTTACGAGCGAATGGATCACCCCAGGGATGGACACCATCACCATCACCACCATCACCACCGCCCTCAGCAGCACCCTGTAGCTCAGAATACCCCTCCCTGTCCTAAACTATCTGAGTGCAAAAACTGCGAGCAGTTTATTCCCACCTCAGAGCCCAACTTCCTTCTTGGGGTCGGCAAAGATCTGAAATGTAGAGCAGCCTCTCTGGACAAACTGCACCATCTGCCCCAGTACTCCAGCAGCAGCCCGCCCTCTCCACCCTGCGAAATGCAGAGCACCTACTTTCCCATGGACATCGACAGCGAATCCACCACTGACCAGGAGTCCCTGCAGCACATCGGCCACGCTGAGCCCTTTTCCGTTCACTCCTGCATCCAGAAGAGGAACATCTTTAAGGAAGATTTTCACAACTTCGTGGCCTTCTCCCCACAGGTTTGGTTTTATACAATGCTGTTGAAAAACATAAGAGAGAGAAAGAGAGAGAGAGAGGGCTCCTTTGACTCAATGTTAATGTAGCTCTGCTGCTATAGTTTGGAAGACACATAAATATATGTTAGCATGGACTCTAAGGAGAGTAATTTAAGATTCTTCTAAAAAGGTTTACAAGTTAGTTTTCATATATTTAATTAGGCATTTTAGTTTATAAAAATCCACCAAGCCCTCCAAGAATATTCAATTTACGAAATTAAAAAACAAAAAAATGTAGGCCATTGGTAAAGCATGTTTACAAAACTGTAACCAACAAATATTCGTGCTTGGTATGTGACTTAACACTTAATTGACGAATACTTTTAATTTGTTACCAGTTGACCAGAATTGCCAGGAAGTAGATTCATAGAAATACCTGTTGCGTAGCTCTAATGTTGTGTTTCACGTCACCTCAGTTCACAATGAAGTGAAATGTTGCGTGAAGGGGTTTTATATGTGAAACACTGAATAATCATGACAGTGTAATTGTTAAATATGATAATTAAGATTCCAGGAAATCTCAGCTGTAAATGCAGCTGTTACTGAAAATACAAATGAAAACTTAAATGCAACAAAAAAACACCCTCTGGTGGTAAATATTGTAAAAAGTTATTTCTTGATTAAATTGTGAACTGATTTATGTGTTGATGTGTAATTTAGGTGGAGCTGTGATTAGTGTCTGGTATGGAGGCTGTCAGGGTTCAAGAAGCTGTGCTGCAGTGAGAGCACAGTTTGAAGAACATATGACGTTCAGAATAAAAGTGCTTAATCATCATTCTGTGAATAATGTCTTTTATGATGTAATGGAACATTTACCTTACATACCAGCTAAATAAAAGCATAGGCTAATAACAATATCACAGTGTAGGAATTCACCATTACATGTCTCTGTATTCAAAAAAGATTTTTATCAAGAAACTGTACTTTGGGTATCAAATGTTAATGCTGTCATTATGCTGAATGGCCCCATTCACATGTGATATATATATATATATATATATATATATATATATATATATATATATATATATATATATATATATGCTTTATATGTATGTGTGTATCTGTATATGTTTGGTAGGTTAACAATGCATCACATTTTAATAAGTTTATCATTTGTTTTGTAAGTAAAATCCTGATTTTCAGATTAACTAGCGTCTACAGCTATTAAATAATAGATGGAGTGGAATATAAGGCACCATGAAATGTACTGTGTGAAGTGTAACCGAACATAAGATGGAAAGAACTTAAGTGCAGTTCTTGAATAAATGTCCTTGGTTACTTTCCACCACTGCAGAAAAACAGGGAAAACATATTTTCACATCATATTCCGTGTTGTGCAATTCCTCTTTGATTGTTAAAGGAAAAGTTACATCTCAAAATACTTATCCTAACCTATATTTGATCCTCATGTATAAATTATGCATTAACAGTTATATTTTCATAGTGTTTACACAGTGTTAGCGTCCATACGCGCTTCTTATTGGCTGATGGTCTGTCTCCTACAGCACAGGACATGTCGAATGATATTTAATTTATCTGACACAAGTTATTAATTCCTGCTTTAATTTAACTATCACTATCAATACCAACCATTCTACCTCAGCACTAACCTCCCACCCCTTCTATTCCTGACGTTTGATTGGAGTCTCATTATTCCTATGAACATGACTTTACATGTTTCTTTAAATACTTTTTTCCATTGCATCAATTCTTTCTTTTTCTGCTCAGTTTACTAATCTGTTTGCATATGACCCCTGCAGGACTCCATAGTTTAGCAATATGTTGTAATTCCAAATTTTTCAGATTCTATTGTATTGTGTCTCTACTAGATCTGATGTGTCAGTGTGTTTTAAAACCAATTCAGTCCCTGTCTGGGTTACTGTTGTAGGTCGTCACCACCGAGGGCAAACAGGGCATTAAGGCTGCTGAAGGCTACCACAGGAGGGAGCTGCACAAGCCCGCCACCTTCTTCAACCACAGCTTTGAACTGCCTTACAGTAACCCCTACTTTGAGCCGACACTCAACTCCCCTCTTCAGGACAGACGGAGGGTGAAGCACGAGAGCCTGGACGACTTGCAGGCATCCACGTACTTTGGTCCGACCACGGTCTCTGAGTGCATCAGCAGCAGGAAGCACAGTAACAAGGCAGGAAAGCAGTCAGCATGGCCAGTGAAGAGCTTTAGTCTCAACACAGAAGAGGGCCCTGTGGAGTTTGAGAGGTCATTTCTGAACAGCAAACCACTGAAAGAAAACCACCACCGCAATATCAGCATCATCAGCACTGAGAACGAGCAGCACTTTCAGAGCCCAAAGGAAAAGGTCGTGGCTTCTCCTTCTGGCTTTGCAAAGAAAACGAATGGAGTAAAAAGCAAGGATGCAGCACTGATAACAAGTGGGCCTGTGGGTTTGGACAAAAGGGAGGCGACCAAAAGGTTTAGGGACAAAAACATTAACAGTCCATCCTTTCAAGGTGGGGACAGCTCCTCCAGCGTTGGGACTCAAACAGAGCAGGCTGAGCAGAAGAAGATGAAGGAATACCCAGCCAAGTACAGCGACAGAGAACGACACGCCTTCAAACACTCCGATGAGGACTCTGAGATCGTCAGTGATGACATAAGTGACATTTTTCGTTTTCTGGATGACATGAGTGTGTGTGACTCTCTAGGCGTCGTCCAGTCGTCATGCTACAACAGCACGGGGTCTCTCTCTCAGGTAACGCTGAAGTCTGAAGGTGACAGCTCGCCTGAACGCAACACAGTTAAACTAGCCAAGTCCAAACTGGACCGCCTCTTCCACTCACTGGAAAACACAGACGATGAGCTCAAATCGAGCGTGTGCAAGCTGGTGATGAGGATTGGAGAGATCGAGAAGAAGCTGGAGTCTCTGTCGGGGGTTCGCAGTGAGATCTCACAGGTGCTGTCCAAGCTCAACAAGCTGGACGAGAAGATCCAGGAGCCTGAGGCCAATGGACGACACAGGGAGACTGGGTGCAGTTCCACCCCTGACAAGTCGCATCCCCACCCGCAACCACTTCTCGACACCCCCCTCTCGCCACGTGTGTTCCAGTGCCACACCACTGGCCACAATGTCAAAGTGGACAACGGCCCCAAGGGGGAGTGGTGCTGCTCTGACGGGAGTAACAGTGACAGCCTCAGGGTGAAAGCTCTGAGGCAGAGCATGCTCACCAGGAGGTCATCCCGCTCCCTCAATGAGGAGAACAGTGCCACCGAGTCAAAGGTTACCAGCATCACCAACTCCCCGCGAGACTGGAGGACGGTGTCCTACTCCTGCCACCCTGGAGACGAGGCCAAGGACAAGGACAGAGACAGCAAGGACAGACACCGGAAAGCTAAAGAGGTACAGACACTGTTTTTAAATTCACTTTTAAATGAGACATAGAACACACAGTCTTTGGCATAAATAAAACATGAAACACAGCTTCAGTAAAGTGGAATAATGAAACAGAGCAGATGCAGTACATGACATTACAGAGGCATCAATTATAGATACATGTTTATACTGTAAGGAAACACAAAAAATGAAAAATGTTGAATAGAATCATACAGGATGCTCCTGCACTTCGTGCTGAATTTGAGATGATGTCTAATGAGTTGTCAGTATCTTCTGTGCCAGTGAAGATTCTGGGGTAGCAGGCTGACTTTTAAAGCTATATTGGTCCTCTTAACTTTAACTACACATCTGTCTCTGCTCTTGTATTTAGGGAAGATAAATAATGTCTTTATTGATAATGAACACGGATTATGCTGAACTGGAGTCAGTCATATGGGTGAAAAATCATCGTAAACAATCTCTGTCCTTTTGGGTTTGGTCCTATTGAATTAAAACGAATTTCATTGGACCCTTGTAAGGAATTTAGGCATTGCAGTTTCAGGGATTTACTACTACACTGCCAGGTGGCTTTGTTGGTAGAAAGAAGGGATGTTTTAAGGTTTAAGGTTTTAGCCAGGCCTAAGGATCAGTATCGGGTGGTATTGGATGATTGGATGTTATGGATCAGTCTTTAGTGTGTTTTGTGCATCTCAGCGTGCTGCTGTTGCAGTGCTGCTCTCCTCTACAACACTGCAACCTTTCACTGTATGTGAGAGTGCAAACCCGTGTGTGAATGTGGAAACAGTGAGTGACTCTAACCTGTGGCATCTATATATTGGCAAAATACATGGGTTTGTTTTGCTCCTAGTCTAACTGTGTCTTTCTCATTAGCAAAGAGCAGTGCCCATTTGTAGCCGGCACTGAGCAACACTTTTGGGTTTTTTTTATACAGATGCACATATTTGCTTGGATGTAAATGAGATTCTCGGAGGATAAATGCTGCAAATTGTTCTGCTAACCCGGTGCATTATTCATATATTAATGTTGGACCTCATATACAGCTTTTATTTAATATGACCAACAGCTTAAACACATATCTCAAGAAATAATAGGTAGGTAAGTAATGTGCGTTGCTAACATACCCTGGTGCTCTAGCCACAGTGTGCACCGACAGATACGCAGCTCTTCACTGTCTTCATAGTTTTGAGTCTGAAATGTAACCGCACATCTGCTTTTAGACCTACCACTGCCTTCGCTGGAGCTGCGTCTGCCATGTTTTTGTCTCTCACAAGGTCAGATCTCGTTGTACCAGACAGCTGGTCTCACAAGTGTGATGGGGTTACAGCTTCACACATCTACAGGTAAAGGGCAGAGACTGTAAAAAGCAGGTATTAAAAGATCGGTCTAGGGATATTACTAATCTATATCAGATTATTCAAATCGATTTGAATTAGTAATTGTATTGGAGGCAAACTCAGGATCACTACCAGCTTGTTGATCTGTGATTATTTAAGCAAACCCAGGGACCCTGGTTGCAGTGGAGGACTTGTGAGCATCTTAAGGAATTGTCTTAAATGCATAGTGTTTACCTGTGAAATAGCACTAACGCTGTCCACTCTCAATTGTTGTGCTCTTGCATTTTAATACAGTGTGTTCTGTACACTTTTAATGGTCATGGCCCACTCCTGTCTGAAGGGCAGAGTACACCTCTGAACTTATCTCTGCCCATCATCATAACCCCAGATTTTTAATTAATTTAATTCATCAGCTGGTAAAGCCGACCTTTGTGCCCCATCTGAAAGTGATGCTAATTGTGAAACGTTTTTATCTTACTTCATTGACACAGTCCATCAGAGCTTCTGTGTCTGTGTGTCTGTATAATGACACAGACTCTAATGTCCATCAACCATCACAGAACACATTAAATCAGTTTTCTGTCACTGCATTGTCTGAACTTTGGACATAGTATCTCATATGAAAGTGTTTTTTCTCAAAATCATTGAATCTAATCTAATCTAATGGTTGTGTCACAGATTACTTCAAAGTGTACAACCTTTATTTTTAAAAAACAGTGGCCTAGATCACACTGTCCCTCAAAATTACAAACCAATCTCTAAGCTGCCTTTCATGTAAAACATTTTAGAAAATACTTGTCCAAAATTTAACAGCACAAAACAATAAGATTTTTGAAATATTTCAGTCTGGTTTTCACAAGCATCATTGCACAGGGGCTGTCCTTCTCAGGGTGACTAATGACCTTTTAATGGCTACCAATGATGGGATGTGCTCACTCCTTGTTCTCCTGGATCTTAACACTGTCCTTGACACAGCATTTAGACAGGCTGAAACACTGGGTAGGAATCACTGGTGCAGCTTTAAATGGTTCTCTTCACACCTATCAGGAGATTTTGTCTCTCCATTAACAACTACCTTTCATCTCTTGTCAAGTATGGTGTCCCTCGGGGGTCAGTTTTAGGACCAATTTTATTTTCTCTGTATATGCCTACCCAAGGACATATTATCCACACACATGGTATTCTCTGTCACTGTTACACCAATGATGCACAGGTGTTCTTGCATGTTAAAGCCACTGATCCTAGCGTCGCTAAATTTGCATCTTAACTCAAGCAAAGTATTCGTCATCAGTTCCCACCACAGAGAAAAACGAGCCCAGCATTCTGCTGGTTCCCTGCAGGAACACATGAGGCTTGCAGCAAAGAATCATGGCGTAACTTTGAGCAGCAAACCACAAAACTTGTGCAGGTTTGTTTTTAAAATATTAATATATTTACATAATACAAACATTTTATCTGTGAAAAGCAATGAGTCAAGTGTTCATCTCCTCACAGCTGGATTATTGCAACAGCCTCTCCATCTGCAGACTTAAATCAGCTGACAGGCCCATGAGAAGGGACCACATCACGCATGCTTTAGCTTCCTTGCACTGGCTTCAGGTGTGTTTCACAATTGATTTTTACTGTTGACTTCTTCAAAACTAGATGTGACAGAGCATTTCTATTCAGAGGCCCTAAGATTTGGAATGAGCTGCCTGAGCAAATCAGGTCAACACAATCGGTGACCTCTTTTAAAGCTTTTCCTGATTTTACTTGATTTTTATTGACTGCTCTCTTTCTGGTTCTATAAATAAAGATTATTATCATCATTATTGTTTACACAGACAGGCAGACATGACAACATTATCATTTGGAGTCATATCTGTGCTCACCTGATAAATGTAAGTCCAATAGCCTCCCTTTAGCTCCAGCTCCTGAGAAAAATATCTTTTCTCTTTAGCTGCTAAATGCACCACCTGTGTCTTCTGCTGTCTGGTGCTGGACAGGTAGTGAATGCTCAGTTTATCAAAGCTTTTTCATGGAAAACAGCTGTCAGCTGTCTGCTGCTGGAAACCAGGCTGATGACAGCACAATAACATTGGTAGAGTAAAACCAAAATAACGAGCTGAAAGATGCTAAAACGCTCTGTGACGGTGTTGGGAACTGCAAAGTTGATGATAACCTCTGCAGGTTCTTAATTTCATGCATCAACTTTAACATTACATTATTTCATCACTTGTCAATAATAACATACTAATGCAGCAGTGTGTTTTTAACTTGATAACTGTATATCATTGTAAAAAGATCAAAGGTCACAGGCAAATGAAGCAAAAGTCAGAAGACGAATAATGTTTTTATTAGTGATGCTGATGCTGCAATAATGTCAGTGGGGGTTAGTGAAGTCAGTGAGACATCATGTGTAAAGATTTGATTGGCTGGTCGTATTGTTGTATTGTTGTATTGTTATTGTTGATGGACGGAAGGAGTGTGAGATTGGGATACAATCCTCTATTACTATATTTATAACTTAATGCCATGAGATCCATATACAGTGGGTACGGAAAGTATTCAGACCCCTTTAAATGTTTCACTCTTTGTTTCATTGCAGCCATTTGCTAAAATCAAAAAAGTTCATTTTATTTCTCATTAATGTACACTCAGCACCCCATCTTGACAGAAAAAAACAGAAATTTAGAAATTTTTGCAGATTTATTAAAAAAGAAAAACTGAAATATCACATGGTCATAGGTATTCAGACCCTTTGCTCAGTATTGAGTAGAAGCACCCTTTTGAGCTAGTACAGCCATGAGTCTTCTTGGGAATGATGCAACAAGTTTTTCACACCTGGATTTGGGGATCCTCTGCCATTCTTCCTTGCAGATCCTCTCCAGTTCCGTCAGGTTGGATGGTGAATGTTGGTGGACAGCCATTTTCAGGTCTCTTCAGAGATGCTCAATTGGGTTTAGGTCAGGGCTCTGGCTGGGCCCGTCAAGAATGGTCACAGAGTTGTTCCGAAGCCACTCCTTTGTTATTTTAGCTGTGTGCTTAGGGTCATTGTCTTGTTGGAAGGTGAACCTTCGGCCCAGTCTGAGTTCCTGAGCACTCTGGAAGAGGTTTTCTTCCAGGATATCTCTGTACTTGGCCGCATTCATCTTTCCTTCAATTGCAACCAGTCGTCCTGTCCCTGCAGCTGAAAAACACCCCCATAGCATGATGCTGCCACCACCATGTTTCACTGTTGGGATTGTATTGGGCAGGTGATGAGCAGTGCCTGGTTTTCTCCACACATACTGCTTAGAATTAATGCCAAAAAGTTCAATCTTCGTCTCATCAGACCAGAGAATCCTATTTCTCATAGTCTGGGAGTCCTTCATGTGTTTTTTGGCAAACTCTATGCGGGCTTTCATATGTCTTGCACTGAGGAGGGGCTTCCGTCGGGCCACTCTGCCATAAAGCCCTGACTGGTGGAGGGCTGCAGTGATAGTTGACTTTGTGGAACTTTCTCCCATCTGCCCACTGCATCTCTGGAGCTCAGCCACAGTGATCTTTGGGTTCTTCTTTACCTCTCTCACCAAGGCTCTTCTCCCACGATTGCTCAGTTTGGCTGGACGGGCAGGTCTAGGAAGAGTTCTGGTCGTCCCAAACTTCTTCCATTTAAGGATTATGGAGGCCACTGTGCTCTTAGGAACTTTGAGTGCTGCAGAAATTCTTTTGTAACCTTGGCCAGATCTGTGCCTTGCCACAATTCTGTCTCTGAGCTCCTTGGGCAGTTCCTTCGACCTCATGATTCTCATTTGCTCTGACATGCACTGTGAGCTGTAAGGTCTTATAGACAGGTGTGTGCCTTTCCTAATCAAGTCCAATCAGTTTAATTAAACACAGCTGGACTCCAATGAAGGAGTAGAACCATCTCAAGGAGGATCAGAAGAAATGGACAGCATGTGAGTTAAATATGAGTGTCACAGCAAAGGGTCTGAATACCTATGACCATGTGATATTTCAGTTTTTCTTTTTTAATAAATTTGCAAAAATTTCTAAATTTCCGTTTTTTTCTGTCAAGATGGGGTGCTGAGTGTACATTAATGAGAAATAAAATGAACTTTTTTGATTTTAGCAAATGGCTGCAATGAAACAAAGAGTGAAAAATTTAAAGGGGTCTGAATACTTTCCGTACCCACTGTATGTTGTGAAGTTGTAAAATCTCTGTCAACTCAGATGAGAAGCTGGAAGGAGTTTATATTTCTAGTCAATCTAGCAAAGTAGCTGGAAAATTTATGTATTTTAACAAATTGATACGTAAATCATGCAAAAATAATTTACATCAAAACACATTAAATATCATTACTGTCTAATTGGAGTATCCAGACATGACAGTAAATGTTAGAGATTAATTGTGTAGTTGATTGACACAAAGTATTTGACAATGGATTAATCATTTAAGTCAGTGAATGTCAAACACGCTGTCCAGTGTCTTTTATATCATTGTAAACTGAATATCTTTAGGTCTTGAACTGTTGGTCTGACAAAACAAGACATGTGAACATGTCGCAGAGGCTTATGGGAATCCATGATTGACAGCTTAATGATTTATACAAAAAATAATGAACATATTAATAAAAACTGAGAGTAATCATTAGTTGCAGCTCAGTGGAAAATAAAAAAAACACACAGTCATCACACTATCTTCTGTTTCTCTATATTGACTGGATTAATATAAACTGGGGAACCTATGGGATTAAAAAGCACTTCTATTTTCTAATAACACAGCAGCTGTGTTGAAAGATACCAGCAGATTCCAGCATTAAATCTGAGCTGACATGTGAAAGGAGCTCTGTTACTGCCATGTGGCTACTTTTCCATCTCTCCCAATCAAGAGATGTCTTCACAGCCATTCGATGAGAAGACAAATTAATCCTGTCAAATTAGGAAGAGTAAAAATGGCGAAGTGGACAGGACACCTCTGGGTGTTTGAGAAGTCTCACCTCAGGCTTCTGTTGCATTTGTAACCTGTCAACAAATAACAACTGGAGGCAGAAACATCCTCGAATCCAAGTACAGCTCAGGAGTAGATGAAAAATCCTATTTAGTTTCTTTATGGTAATTTTCTCTACCAAAAATGTAACTCTGTGGTTCCAAAAGTGGAAATACTAATTAGAAACTGCAGTTTGTGATGCAGATATAAAATGAACATAAACAGCTGTGAGAAGACTCTTGTTGCTCAGCTTTTTATTTGAAATGGATAACTCATTATTTTAGACTGGTCTCACTCACTGATCCAGATGTTCAGATTGATGTCAGTCTAGTATCTTGTTTGTTTAACTAGTACATGAAGAAAAATCTTTAAAAAGACAATTTGTCGTTTTACGGGTAATTATATGTTGAAACTATTTCTTGACAAACAATAATTGATCTGCACCCAGAACCTCTGCAGCATCTACGGCTATAGATACAGCTATCTATAACGTGAGTGCTTGGGATCTTGGGCAACCTCCAGTAACAGTGAGCAGTGATGCTAACGTCTTTCCTACTTTCTTGGCGTCACTTGACAATGCTCTATATGTTTTGACAAATCAGTGGTCATTCAGTACACCATGCCCGCTGTCACAATTGGCTCCAGGAAATGCACATTAATCAAGCCACAACTCACTAACTGAGACCACAAGTACTAAAAACATGGGCACCCATGTACGGGAGCATGCAGTCAGAGTCAGCCTGGGGCCAGATGCATAAATGATGCGTACAAGCAAAAACCATGCAGACACCATTTCCTGCACATGAACTGGTACATCTGAAAATAGAATGTAAGGTGAGAATGTGTTCTTTTGACCATGCGTGCATATGGTATTCCAGATGATTACTAGTTAGATCTAGTGCAGTGAAAGTACAAAATAAGGTGAGACACTGATTTCATGGAGCTTGCATTCATTATTATCTTAAGTTTTGCTGTTTACACAGCAAAAACTATTTTACATTTCATGAACACAAATAGGAGTTTGCATGTTGTCTCTGTGTCTGTGTGGGTTCCCTCCAGGTTCTCCAGCTTCCTCCCACAGTCCAAAGACATGCACATTAGGTTAGTTGGTGACTCTAAATCGCCCGTAGGTGTGTGAGTGTGAATGGCTGTTTGTCTCTATATGTCAGCCCTGCGATAGACTGGCAACCTGTCAAGGGTGTACGCCTGCCTGGTAGCCTAATTAAGACATTACAGCAAATTATGACACTGTGGGTGTTAAAAAAAAAGCTGCAGCTGTGCATAATGGTCACAGCAAGGACGGCAGCTCTGGCATTGTTGGAGGATCTTGCCAATGCAGCCATAAGATGAGAAGAGTATTTAGAGATTTCTAAGAAAAACAACTGTTCACAAGTGGCATGTGACTCCAGCGACTGTCGTTATAACACAATAGGGCTCTAACGAAGTCGAAACCAACTCTCCACCAAGACAGTCACTCTAACGACTGTCGTTGGCACATGGAGCACAAAGGGAACCAGTGACATCATCAGCCTCGTGAAAGCCCCTCCCAGAGGTTAAAAATACCTGGATCTCCACACCAGATAGTTGGACCAGTCCCAGCCTGGTCAGGTGCGAGAAAGAACTGATGAAGCCTCTTGGATGAGAGGTGAAACGTCTTCCTAGACAAATAACCAAGTCCAGTTGCTTTTGATTCAAAACTCCTTTGAGATACTATGACCTGGACAAATGAGAATATTCACAGGCTTTAGAGATTGCTCAATTTTTCTGTATGATGATGATTGGCTTATGCGTTGCTTTGTTACCCTTTCACTGTGTGAGGAACTGAGTCTGGCTTTAGAGCACCAGACCTAAAGAAACCAGACAATTCCTGTCAGTCTTCAGTTTCTAACAACTCTTGGATACCCATTACAGGGTAGTGGTGGACAGGTCTGGGATATCTCAGTCAAGATCAAGCCGTGTCATGCTCACAGTGTGCGATGTCATTATTAATCTAAGTTAGAGATACATCAGATTCCTGAACATGCAGGTACGTGACCAATCAACTGACAGCGGTGCCAGTCAGTCGACGTCCTGATACCCTAATGTTATCAAATGACCTCTGTGGCAGATTATTGTGTGGCTTGTTAAATAGCTTGTGTGTGTGTGTGTGTTTGTGTGTGTGTGTGTGTGTGTGTGTGTGTGTGTGTGTGTGCTTGACTCTCTGTAAGTATGTTTGGTGGAAGCCACTCAGTGATTTGTTTGTGCTGATTATATTCTTTAGTATTGATTTTATTGGAGGTAGTTTTTAGAGACGAGGCGGTTGATTTGACTGTGTGCACGAAAACAGTGTTTTCGTAATGCAGACTTGGTGTTGGAGGGCTGTATTACCCACACGCACTTAAGAGTGGCAGACCCCCCATGCAAACGTGCAGATGGAGTGAGAGTGGGTAGTTTGAGGGTGTAGGAGCCGGATTGGAATTGGGTCAAGGTTTTCATTAGCTAACCAACTCTATGGCAATGACAATATGAGTTGCTTATATTTGTACTGTAGGCTGAAACACAACTGTGAATTTCCTAACTCTGTATTTTTATGTCAGATTGAAATGACCACATACAACAAGGGAGCGGCAGGAACATGTGTAGTTCACCAAGGCAACCAGCTTAATAAATATACATAAGATATTAGGTAACTAACTGGAAATGAGTTTGAAAACTTAACACGGAGCAGAACAACTGACTGAATGTCAGATGGTGCTGTTGTTGCCGTTAGACACTGGAGCGCCTGATGTTTTTGATGACGTGTGTGTCTGATGCCATTTGATAATTGATAGCAGTAAGATATAAAGGTTGTCGTTATCATTAGTTTGGTGGAGAAATTGCCTCAAATATCTGTACTCTAGAGAATTACTCATAAAGATCCATATGCTGTTACGTTTAATGGGAGATTTAACATACTCTTTAGGTCTCCTTATTGAGATGTATGTCTCGGGCTCCATCATCCTTGTTCTCCTGATACTGGTCCACATTCACTTCCTCATTGATTAATCTGTATAGTAATCCAGGTTAAATGTGTGTTAGTGATATTGAAGGAGCCTGTCACTGTCACCACAGTGGGGCTCACTGATGTGTTTTTCATAGTTTCTAGACAACATGGAGCTTTGTGGCACAGAGTGATAAGATACATCAGCCACAGGAATCACACAATGCTTGTTAGCAGGATCAGTTCACTTGTTGGTTTGGGTCTGCACATTGTATTTTATGCAAATCACCAAACCAATCAACTAAGAGGGCTTTCCTCATCGTCAATTCAAACCAAACAACCTTTTGTGTGTCTCTGCTGACAGATTGTTTCCTCCTCCTAGTTTTCATTTTATGAGGCACACATGACTGGTAACAAACATACCTATAAAAGATTATCCAAGCCAACCTGAATATGCAGCATCATGAAGAATAACCACCTCATATCTGTAACCACTGACATGCACAAAAATGTGCTTTCATCTCTGTCACCATCCCAGCTTTGGATTATGGAACTGAGCAGTGTTCACGTGCGACTGCGGTCTACATACCTACCACGTGACAGTATGTTCATCGAATATTTGTTTTGGCCATGCCCAACCTTTTATGGTAAGGATGGCATCCATCCCAGCGCCCTTGAAGCCTGTGTCTTATCCTCTAATATTTTGTGTTCAGCTGTCTGAGCGTGACTGTCAGGTCCCCTGATCAGCTTGTTCTCTTGGATCATGGCGCTTAGACTATTGAAACTTAGCTAAATGTAAATAATTAGATTTACCTCGAGACAGTCAGGTGTCTGTCCTCTGCTCCAAAGAGTGTTTTGGCAAAACTTGGCCTTTTAATGCAAAGTCACTAGAGTTTTTATCATGCATGATTTTGTTGCCTTCAAAGACATTTACTTAATGTTTTTAAAAGAGATGGTTGATATCAAATGAGAATAAATCTGTGAGGTGTTCTTCCCCCCTCTGATAGTTTTAATCAGCCTGGATGAAATGGTGGGCGTGGAGGACTTCATGCTTCATGCTTTCTGAATTAAATGTACAAACCCCATCCTCTGTGTGGTTATCTACTGTCCTAATAGATTTATTTCTGATTTTTAGGACAAATTTCACGTTAAGCTTTGATATTTTTTGTCACACTTAATGAAATGAGACATTCAGATGCTGTAGTGGACGTGTTTACTCATTCTCAGCTGATGTTTGACCTGGAGATAGATAGCAGTTTGTTTGAAGGCTGATGGATCTCAGTGGTAAACGATGCTGAATTTTTACAGATAAAATTCAGTTAAGCTGTGATGATATCAGGAGATGATATGGCTGGTAGAGGAACAACCCACACAGCTCATTATTTTTAATTAGACCTTCCCCATGGAAAATAATCATTACCTGCACTTCTCTGACACTGCATGTGATATTAAAGAATTTTCTCTCCGTGAAGCAGAGCAGAGCAGCATCTCCGGTCTGAGCTGGCAGCCAAAAAAGCACGAAAATGAAATTCAATTGAATTTAAACAAGCCAACAGGACTCAGCGGAGACCAGAGACAGTGATATGCAAAATGAGAGGACGAACAATGAGTGCAATGTTTTTATAGTCAGGTGTCAACATCTGTTTTTAGATGATCTGTATGGATATCTGTGTTATCTATATGCCCTTTTCATGGATGGAAAAAATAAATTAATGCCCATAATAATTAACTGCACATCGTGCTATCAGCATGAAAGCTATGCAAGCACCTGTTGTGTTTAAGTATCCTTCTGCAGAAGTGTGATTATGCTAAAACCTCAGTTTCTCTATTATTACCCATTAGATTAGATTAGAACCAGATTTCCACCCTGTGCCATGTTTGCCTGTATTAAAAGGAATCTGGTGATATGATTGTAACAATGGGTTGCCATTACCACACCACTGAATAGTAAATAATATGACTGTTATTAGTATTATTTCCAGATGTTTAATATAATGTGTAATCGAAGAACAAATAGTCATGTATTCCGATACTGGGTGGGTATTTATTCAGTATTTTATATCGCTCATCAGTGTTAGTAGTTGTTCATTGAAATCAAGAAAGACTGATGCTATGCTGAATATAACAGCAAAATGTAAATCGCCTGTGATGCACAAACTTACTTCTCTCACAGTGTTTGGGAGAAAGAGTTCTCCAAGGGGAACAGGGAGGCTAATATCAATTGAGAAATGGGCAGGGGAGGGTGTGTATTTGTACTGTGTGCAAATGTGTGTATTTATGTAATATGTTTATCAGTATGTGGGTGTATAAATATTTATTAAGATTATGAGTATTTTTTATGTAAATACAAATTTTGGTAGTGCTGCAGGAGAAATATGTATGTGTTGAATCACCATGAAATGGTACATGCCAGCCTGTTTATGGGCGCGGACACCTCATATAAAGCAGGCAGTCTGTTCATACAGATGGACTGGAAGGTGATCGGCTGAACACAGTGCTATGTGACAAAAAAAGAGAAAGCTTCTTTATGCTGAAACATCACCCTGGACTTGTGTCTCTCCTCATTTGCCTCAGCTGCATGGGCGTTGTAACGATGATACTGCAGCTAAGAGGATATTTTATTCATTACGCAATAAAATTAGGTTTGAGCATTTGGACTGACAGTGCAGTGAGAGGACAGGATCTGTTGAGTACAAAACCTATTACTGTTAGGTTTGAAGGATTTCTGGACACTAGGGTTGTCACAAGAACCGATACTTCCGGTACCAATTCGATACCAACACGCAAACAATACATCGAGACCTGCTTTTTCTGGAACCGTCAGAACCGAAGATTCAACTTTCCCGCGGCGAGCCGTGTCGATTCTCGGCGGAAGTGACGGAGGCAGTGTCCGCGTGTGAGCAGCACAGAGCAGTCAGCGGCGCTGAAGAAGAAAACCTGAGCGAACAGCTTTTATATACAGTCTGTGGATAACAATGACAATGGCTTCAGCAGGTGGGAGTGCAACATGGATGTATTATAATACATCCATGGAGCGGAAGCACAACACGTCGGCTCGGTGACAAAACACGTACGAAGAGTCGCGAGTGGAAATATTTTGCATCGGAGGCGGATGAATACGGAGCAATTCTAGACCCAAACAAGCCGACATGCAAACAGTGGCTGGTGTTAGAGGTTTTAGTGATGTGAGATCAGGCTCCACACCACTGTAGTTTAGTTATTTATTTGCATATTTATAAGAAGAATATTGTTTGTTTGTATTGTTGAAGGCTCCATGCCACTGCTGTTCTTTTTTGAATGTAAATAGTTGAATATTGTTGTTATTTATTACCATAAAGCACAGTATTGCTTGTTTTTATAGTGGTATTAAATACTTGACAGTTTAAAGCAGTTTTCAATAAATTAGTACATGGGTTCTGTTTTTTTTTTTTTTTTTTTTTTTTTTTAAATCGTGGTATCGAATTAGTATTGAGAATCGTGGAAAATCAAAGGTATTGGTATCGACTACTGAAATTGTGGTATCGTGACAACCCTACTGGACACAGATCAGCAGTTCAAGGATTTATTCAGAAAACACCAAAAACTTATTGGATGCTGAGGCCATGAATCAAAACTGAAGAACAAAACTAAACAATGTAAAACAGGTGAACCAATCCAGTGCAAAGCAGAAAAGAATCCAAAGTCCAAAAAACACAGGCAGCATAAAAATGTTAACTAACAGACCTCCAAGGAAACACGAGGAGATCAAAGTCCTGAGGAGACACAGCAGGAGCAAAACCGACGGACTGTCAGTAGCTGGATAGTTTTACACAAAATCAGAGCAACTTTTTAGAAAAGTTGACAAAACGCAGTTGCTTATGGTCTGTGTTTCTGTTGAATGATGTCGTGAAGAATGATTATTCTCTCGCGATATCGTTCCAGTTAAACGTGACTACAGATTTCCAGCAGTTGTCTGTCGGCTGGAACTGGCTGCCTGGGACATGGTTTCCATTCTAATTTTGCTAAATATATTGCTTTGTTGAAAAGTCTGAGTTTAAAGAGTTTAAACTATTTTGTGACATTTTAAAACTCTTGTGTTTCCATCACTCATTTTTAAATTCACAATTTTAAATTGCACATTAATCAGGTTAATGGAAACACACCTGAAGACAACTGGGAGCACAGATACGAAATACACACAAGGGGAGCAGGCAACAAGACACAGGTGTAGCACATTAGGGCGGGGCAGACAATCACTATGGCAGAAAAACAGGAAGTAAAACAAACACATGTTCTTTGTTTTATAACACTGATGTGATATTGCAGTGGTGAGCAGTGGCACATGTGATTAATTATTTACGAAGCAGCAGCAAATCAGGAGCAGGTGGCAGGAGGCTGTTGCTGTGTGACAGTGCCAACCTGTGGTTCTCAGCGCTGCGCAGACTGGGTCACAGCCCAGTGATTCAGAATCACTGGTTTAGATGACAGACTACGTTCCTCTGGCCTTTGGGGGAAACAAGACTCTTTCATGATCTAACATGATAATTCATCAGTGTGTGTGTGTGTGTGTGTGTGTGTGTGTGTGTGCGTGTGTGTGTGTTGGGGGGTTGGGGGTTGTAGAGCCTGTTGAGCTATGCTTCAAATGGAGACTGAAACATCTGTGAAGTGTTTCAGGTTCAGGAATCTTCTCCTCGCCATTTCCCCTGCAGAGTTTTCTTGAGGACAATGAAATGAAACCTGGGGTTGTTTTCTTTTTCCTCTATCAATGTTGAGGAATCATCTGGTCTGGCATCACTGAGGGCCTTCCCATGTGCTTCAAGACTGTCCTGCCAGACTAAGACAGATGGAGCTAACTCTTCTTTTTTAGAGGGCCAGTAGAGTCCAGTGTCATTTGCACTGAGCCTGCACCACTATCAACAGGATGATCAATTTGGGCAGTTCTAAAGTTAACATAGCACTCTGTTATATTGAGACTCAGCATTGACTTAAATGCTGATGGAATCACTTCCTTAAATGTAGCTAAAACACAATCAGATAGACATCTAGTGAAGACACTGTTGCCTAATGGTGTGTAATCCAGTACCAGCAATTCAAAAGTAATTACTGTACATAATAGACTGATAAAAAAGGATTGTGTGGAAAGACTGGTAAATGTTCAGCTTCGATAGCACAGGTCGGACCAGGGTTGAGGGTGTGGTTAAAACAGTGAAAGGTTTATTTACACTCAGAGAAGCAACTTGAGTCTAGTAGTGAGATAAATGTAGAGCTATGTCTATCACTGTCGACGTCCACATGAATATTAAAATCACTTACTATAATTACTTTATCTGTGCTAAGGATTAAACTTGATTAAAAACATGGCATTGTCATCAGCTGACAAGACCTAATTGCAATTCTTGACCTGCCTTACAAGTCCTAATGAGTCAATTAAGTCCTGTTTGAAGAGAGGTTCATTTTTAATGTCTGTTTACTGCAGGGGTTATAAACAAAACATCATTTTTTTCAGTGGTGCCTAAACTTGCCTAAAACTGTATATGGCACAGGTTAAGCTATATATTGCTTATAATCTTTTTAGTATCTACTAACACTAACAAGCGCACAGAAGATGTATTATTATTATATAATTATAATGTATTTATTCCATTTCTGACATCATTTATGGTGATTATTTAAAGGTCAGTTATATTTCTCAGTGTAGCCTGTTCTATTTCATGTTCATTTTCTTAGGCCGCTGTAATTTCTCAAAGACTGGCACCTACCAAAACCAAATCAGCCATTAATCACAGTCAATTGATGGAGGTTATTGCAACATGGATGTGCACATGGATGTGTGCTTTGTTTCGTGGTCTAGCATGGATGAGCCATGGAAGTGACATCTCTAGTGTTTTTCCAGCTAAAGCAGCTGTAGACCTCCTGCCATCAAAACTCAGGTGATGTACCATAATATTATAAACAAACCTCTTCACCGGTGTGTCTTTATTTCTTCACAGTGAGACAACAGTGCCATCATGAGTTCAACCTGAAAATACAACATTATCCACTATCACTTACCTCGGGTCACTCGCGACTCTAAAGACTTTTTAAAGAAAAACATTACAAAAACAAATAATGTTTGATATTTTGACCCCAGAACATTGTTCAAGACAAATAATTTGAGGGGTAGAATGAATTGGCAGTGGTGCACTATAGTTCCTGCTTTCTCAGATTAATATATATATGCAAGAGTGAGGCCTCAGTCAGAAGTGTGAGGGTGGGTATACAGCCACACCACCACGTAGTTGTTGAAATTGTCTGCAAAACCCAGAATTACATGCAATGACAATGACAGCAACATTTATAACATTTCTATAATATATTCACATCTTAACCAAACTGTGGTTGAGTTAAGATCCAAAATTTAACCAAAGATAACCAAACTATGATTTGGTTATGATTAGGGAACATTTGTGGCTGGCAAAGATGAAAGTCAGACATGTTACACACCATTCACCACCACATTGCTAAAGAAAGGACACATTACTCGGTACATTAGCCCTGAACATTGGAATTGCTTAATATAAACATAAATCAAATGAGCTGCAGCATTCAACTGTGTATTGGTGAAGCAAGTCAGTGGTTTATCCTGTGATAGGGGTGTTAACTCATGTTATTGGCTCATAAATTTAATGTCCCTTTTATTGTTTGACTCTCCTTTTTAGTGTCCTCTCTCAAACTTGGTCAGGGTGGCAGAAGAAGATGGTTAAAAAAAGGAAAGATCTAGATAACGACAGCTGGGACTCAGCTGCCACAGTCAGCTCCTCTGCCAATGGACTGTAGCATCAACAAGCCCACCAGCTGTAACTCCAAGATGAGCGGGCTATTTAGGGCACATTCAATACCACAGTCTGGCCTGTTCCCTTTGCTAGGAATCAGGAGATGCACACCTTATTTTCTAGCATTAGCATTTATTTGATTGGTTAATATTTAGGCAAATCCTATATTTAAATATAGTAATCCTGCCATGTTTGCTGTTTAATCCTGTGGCAGTTGTTTTTAATTCTGTTGGAGAACAAATGGAAGTGAATTAATTAAAACTATTTTGAACCTGCCCAATCAATATATCTGCAACCAGTATCTTACAATTAACAAATGACATTTGCCTTTGTAGACCAACAGGCTGTATTTTGATGTCTGTCATTAAGCAGCTGAAAGAACAGGTTCTTCTTGAGGCAACAATCATGCTTTATTTAATGGTAAAGGTTTAATCAAGGTGCTGAAACCATTGTCATCACAGCTAACTTGGGGTTATACATAATGCTCTAGTAGGTTCCAAGTTGCATGTAAAGATGGGGTCAGACTGGATTGACATGACAGAATTTACTTATGTGCTAAAAGCAAGATGGGACAGCAAGCAGCTTACTGTCTGTTTTGCCTCCAGATAAAGTGGTGTAGATATTCTGCATAAACGGTTTGTTTACAGTCGGTGTGATTGTCTGACAGCTTGCATTTGTTGTCCTGTTAAACCTACTGTATTTTTAGTAGTGTTACTGATTTCTCAGATCTCATCAATTGCTTTGGAGATTGCATCATAACCAGTAACACCCATATTGTGCAGTAATAATATCTATCTTGACTTTAAAGCTTACAGGTTTGTTTGGAAATGCACAAGGTTACCAGTTTGGTCCAGATGTAATTCATGTGGTCTTTGTCTAAACCAACCAGTTAAAGAAACTGAGCTAGGGCTCAAAATACCTGCTTAAAACAGTAAGGTGTAGAAACACTCAAAAAGACTCTTTAGAAAGCCAGACCAGTGTCGTTTTGTAGCCTAGATAAGGGCATGTGGGTGTCATGATACAGAGAGCTTCAGTAAAAAATCCAAGGTCACTGTTGCACTCCTTGTATGGTTTCCTATCATCTCTAGTGTTATATGGAATTTTGCATATTCATAGTGAGAGGATGTCACCATGCATCTGTTGTGGCAGGAAGGTTTGCAGAGGACTTTGACAACCACTAGTCAACTGAGAGGAGGTACCTGTTTTACCTTGTTTTTTCACCATATTCAAAACATAATGTTCATATGAAACATAAGGAGTTTGGTCATTTATGCCTGGCTGCACACAATAAACAAGCTATAGCCATGAGTTTGAAATGGTAATGCAGAAAGAGTTTGTGGTGCACTGCAAGCACTAAAATGAAATGTACATTTTCACATCAGGGAGTAAGCTGTCCCTTGTGACTACTAAGGTTGTGTATATCCCTGCAAAATAAGGACATAGGCTTTAAGTTTAAGTGTTTTCAGTCTGAATGCCTCCTGATGCCTGTGGACTATACAGACATGGTTGAACAGGCAGTGAGGGAGCTGAGGATGGTTTTTGTGATAAAGTGATGACTGTCCATGAGTCATGAATGTCCTGGATAGTTAAACTACTGTATCACACTGCAGTGTCTCCAAAGACCACTGCACAGCCATCCAATTAACACAAGCTGCTGACTGCAACCTGAGAGCTGCTTTAGCTTTCCTGCTTAATAAAGACAAACACACACACGTTGATGTCACCTTCATTGACTGTGGAGACAGATGTCCCTCACTGTGGTTGGTATTGATGGCAGCTGCTTGTAAGTACTTTGGGATTAATGCAATCAATACTCAGACTTCAGGAATGCTTTATTCTTCATTTTGTGTTTGCTGCTCAGACAGGGGAATTATAAATCATGAGAAAGAGTGGGTTATTGAGAAAAACTGCTGCCTGGAAATCAATTAATCCTTCAATCTGAAATTTGAAGCAGTATATCAGATTGTAAAAGGGCAGTAAATGGAATATATAATAATTGATTTTTTTTTAACAAGAAGAAACTGAATTGAGTTGTTTCCATAAACATATGCAACAGAACAAATGTATGTGTATCACATGGTTTTCATGCCCTATGTAGTGTGGTGTCCTTACATTATTTCAAAAATGACACTCACAGCATCAGCAGCCATGTCGGTCAGGGTTGTCACCGCTCCTCTCCATTTGACAATCCACTGATACACACAAAGTGACTTTCCACTCCTCGGTTTTCAGAAATCTCTGGCTATTTTTCTTGGGATATTTCTGTAATTTTATTTTTTCTTGTACAATAAATATTTGTTGAATAGAATCAGATACGTTGGTGTCACTTTCTGTAGCATTAAACTCTACTTACATCAAAATCATTGAATGTGGCAGTTTTGGACAACTTTTGCTTCTTGCTAAATTTTTTTACATCAGTAACAAAGTTCTTATAACTTAATGCTGTATATAACATATACACATCTGTCCACATCTGTGAGAGATATAATAGTTATCCACAGTGACAAGTCTACTGGCCTTTCATTGCACAGCCTTAATGTTGTCACAGAGGACATCATCCATTCAAACACTTTTCAAATTACCATGGAGTAACAGAAGACAGGAATCAGCCAGGTCTTTGCCAGCGCAGTCTGCAGTCTGTAACAGACCTCGCTCCTCGTCTTACAGATTTCCTGTTATGCAGTTGTGAAATTCAAAAAGTCTCTGAACGCACAGATCTTGTTGGCCAAGAATAAAGCAGCCTGGTGGAGGCTTCTCTTATGACCTGTCTGTTCTCTGATCCTCTCTTCATTCCCAGGCGGAGCGAGAGCGTCAATATGAGCTTCCCCAGGCCCACCATCCACCCAACCCCCACCCGCCCCTGATCGAACAGGTTTTCTCACCGCATCCCTTCACCCCCTCCATCAAGGCCCATGTGAAAGGCAGTCACCTCTACACCAACCTGAGGCTCACCAGCCTGTCAGATGCCAAGCGTGGCCAGCCGTCCTGGACCATAGAGGAGTATAAACGCAACTCAGGAGAGAAGGGAAAGCAGCTCGCGGCTCCGGACCTGCAGGTACTGGACTCACAGCAGAATCACAGGAGGGCTGTAAGGGAGTGAGCGTAGCACAACAGCTCTGTATCTTGTAGGTATTCTAAACACCACCCACCTCCGACTGTTATGGTCAGACTGTTTATTATTAGAGGCTTCTTTGAGTGTTCAAGAGAGCTCTCATGAGGCGTCATCACAAATGTGATTACATTCAGCATTTCAATATAGATGCCCTGATCAGGCTCCCTGAGCAGGACTGTAATCAAATTCACCTGAGAGGAGTCAGAAGCTCTTCTCAGACCTGACATTAACATGTGTCTCAGGTGATCCAATCACAAGTGGATGGCTCTAACCTGTGACCTCACCTCTACACTCTATATGCAAATAAACAGAAGGCTTGCTGCGTGGCTGAGAACTGCTTTGTTCCAGAAGTCCTGACGGCTGGTTTTAAGGCTCAGTGTCTGAATACAGGCTGTGTCCATTTCTCTGTGGACTGAGGCTTTGATACTTTCACAGTATTAATATAGAACCTAGACCTGCTTTATAATCAGAAAACACATGGACATCTACCCTTAGACTGGATGGACCTGTTCACATTTTTCAAGTCTGTCCTAAAACATTTGTCATATGCTCACAGAAATATGGAGAATGTTTTTGGTTGCTGTAATCATTCTTCATGTTGGCCCTTCAAAGATCCTATGTAACATGCTTCCAGTGGAGTCATGGAGTCAGAAGCCAGATTTCTAGAAAATGAAGTCAACAGCAACTGAGCATGTGCTTTTAGTGCTGAGGACTAAAATCAGAAAGCTTTAAAGTGTTTCAGACAACATTGTCAAGAATTAAAGAGCATGCCCAGCTGCCTCTGACTCATTGTTCTTCTAATTATTTTTAGAAGAAGGATTTTAGATGGACTTAAAACTTTATGTCTGTTATATAGCCTGATAATTTCTTTGATTTCTCTAATTCACTAGTTGTTTCCCAACAGAATCACCAGTTGTGTGAAAGAGAGGTAAAAATGGCTTGCAAATGGTTTTCTGATTGGCTGTGATCTGTGACAGACTGAGATAATAGTATAGTTTTTTCCACCAGCTGACATTGAAACTTGTTCATATTTTATTTACAGTTGTATCACATATACACATACCCCCCCCACACACACACCAGTGAAAACTTCTCCCTTTCAAAGGACTTCTCCCTTTACATGTGTGTTTGTGTGGTTTCTGTGTGACTGCAAGGACCCTGTTAAGCTCTGACACAGGCACAGAGGCATGTTATTGATGGTCACTGTATGGCCTTCAGAGTCCCAGGAGACGCAGAAATCAATTCCTCTCCCTGACAAGCCTCTGGCTGTACCTGAGATACATCTTAACCCTGTCACTGCTTCTTCAAATGCTTTTACAGGTTCCCTTAACAGCTTCTAAAGAGCTTCACTTACTGTATCTACTGACTTGACTGTCTGTATCAAATTTTGGAGTCCTAAACAAAATCAAATCTAATGAAATCAAATTAATTCAAAATGTCAGCACTTAAAGGTCCCTTATTTTACATGTTTCCAGTGTTTTATTTGAAGTGTTGATATCCATAAGAAGATATATTTGTGGTTTAGTGTAGTTTTACATCTCCTCTCTCAGGTTTCTCTCTGGAGCTCAATGAGCCAATCAGAAGAAAAGCTCTGAGCCTCTCCTCTAATTGGCTGACTCTTTTCTGAGTGATGGAGTAAAAATATAACAGAGAAACCAAATCCTGCACGGTTGGATGGTGGGTCCAGGTGGGCGGGGCTTGGGTTATGGCTGAGGGTGGTGACTGTTTCATTGTGACATCACAAAGTTCCAGAATTCCTGACGGCTGGTTTTAAAGGCTCAGTTTCTGAATACAGGCTGTGTGCATTTCTCTGTGGCTTTGATACTTTCACAGTATCAATATAGAACCTAGACCCGCTTTATGATAAAAAAAAAAAAAACACATGGACATCTCCCTTTATACAATAAGGGACCTTTGAAAATAGAATAATTGCAGTGTAGCATTTCTGTGTCTGGCTCAATAACCAGGCAGCTTTTACAAGAGCACCAGTGCAAGTGCTTTTTCTGGATGATCCTCATGTCAGTTCATACAAAGACACACACCCTTCTTACAGAGCTATTAGTCCACAATGCTTTGATAAGAGAGTGTTCAGCACCAGCGCAGTAACCCCCAAACAGCAAAACATGTAAATCGGTCACATCAATACACCATAGGCCCCTAACAGCCAGTGTAAACAACACTCCTAGTCTTTGCTATTTTCCTGACCTTGGCTTTCACTTTGCCTGTGTGTGTGCTGATGTGGTGTGCAGTGCAGAGTGCCTCATGCACAGATGGGAAGAGAAGAAGATGATTCAAATGAGGAAGTGCAAAGCAAGTTGTTAGTATTTTGGCTGAAATTAGGTTTTATGCTTTGCAGAACAGATCTGTTTTTGACTCAAAGTCACTACACTGCCCATCTGTTGCTTTTGTCAATAAGAGCAGTCTACTTTGGTTAAACACTCCTCTGCCAGTAGACTGGCATAAAAAAAATGTTTAATGTGGTTAAATGCACAGTGTGTAACTTCTGCTGCTAGGGGTCTCTCAGTCAAAACAATAACACATGGTGACATTGTGAAGAGGCGTGGGATCATGGGAGCTGTTGTCTTCACCACCATTGCTGTCAGCCTCTCCTCGTTTGGATTTCTTCAGTGTCTCTTCAGTGTCTTCAGGTTTTTACCAGCAGGCAGAATGTCCCCCTCTCTATAACATAATGTTTCACATTAAAAATCAGTGATTCGCCAACACTGTTTGGTGGAGGTGGGACTGCTACAATTTGCTCAGCTTGTTTCTCTGATAACCTAAGATCAAGACATTGTTGACTAAAATCCTTCATCCTGTTAAAATACATAGTTGATCTAAAGACATGTATCTTAAAACTTTGGCTTAAAACTGGATACAAGTCAGTTTTGAGCTTCTGGCAGAAAACCACAACACTGACACATGCACATAGAGGATATGACGTCATTCACATGTGACCAAATGAAACAGACCGTTACCATGACTTAAATCACTAATTTCACTAGGTTTTAAAATTGCTGGGAACATTTGGGCTGATGTAAGACTACAACTCAAAAAATAACACAGGTGCTTTTTAGACATTTAAATGTGAAAAAGTTTCATATTAACACTGTACTTCCTGATGCTTTGTCTGACTGTGTCTAACTCTAGTGAACATAATCCACTGAAAGCATGGAGGGTTTGTTTGAACCACTCAAAATGATTAATAAACCTGCTGGATGGAGGAAGACAGACATACAAATATCTTCATGGATAATTTCTGTGCAGTGTTGTCAGAGTGATATGATTTTAGTAAAGCTGCACCCCGAATGGTGGACGTGCTTAAAGTTTTTGGTGATTGTGGCTTGACAAGAGCTTCAGCTGTTGTTGTCTTTATAATACAAGAGGTTATAATATGTCCTCTGAAGGTGAGAAGACAGGCCAGGGCTAGCTGGTTAGCACACTAACTTTAGTAGAAGAAAAGATGTGATAGAGACAAGAGTGTGCTGATTTCCACCTCTGGATGCAGCTGTTGGTGAGTAAAGGGATGAAGTCTGATACTGAACTCAGAACATTTCTTGAGTAAACAGCTGATAAGTAAACAGCTTTTAATGCTAACAATGACTATGTGGTGATAGCAAAACTTACAAATAGCACCTTTAAACCATGGCATGATGATAATAACTATTACTATTGGTAATAATAACACTGTAATCATCAAGTTATTAGCTGTGATATACGAGACACTGACATCACTACAACAGAGTCCATCAGGTGATGATCAGGTTGAAAACTAACCTCCAGGTTAGACTAACGTATTTGGAAGAGAACATGAAGGTGAACACTGAAACAATAACTTTGACTTCCTGTCCTGAATCTAGTTGTGTGCACGCAGTTTTCATGTTCACTGAGGGACTATTAATGACATTTCAGATGTGTTCATTTTCATTTTGTCCTCCAAATACATTGGTTTAGATAACTTGGATGAAGTCATTTGACTGCTTCTGTTTCTCGCCCATCTGACTTGGTTTTAGTGATGTCATCACATTCAAGCATCTCTGCAGTCACTTTGGTCAGTGCAATGTCAACAACAAATACGTTGCAGTTCATACAGCCATAAAGCCACAAACAACCCTCTGCAGGGGCAGTTGAGAGGCACTGAAATGATGGACTTACTAATTGATGCAGACAGGAAAAGAAGCTGAAAGCAGGCTCATGAAAAAAACAAACAACCTGACATGAGCCTGAATTAAATGATTCTTTTCTAAAATATCTCCAGAAATGTATCGCACACACAGTGACTGGTGAAGGCACTGTGCCTGACATTACTAGACGATCTGTGGGAGGATTTTTCCTAGGAAGAAAACCACTGCCATATGCCAAGTGGCAACACTTACATAGACACACATAATACAGTAATAGATGCCAACTTGTAATCAGGAGAAAGTTAGAAATTAGGCACAGAGAGGAGAAAGAGAAATTGAGAGAGGAAAAGAGGGAGAGGCAGGGTAGCTGGCTGAGAAGTCAAATTGCAGGATACTAAAAATGGCACAAAAACTAGGGGTGCTCTAAAGTCACTATGTATCACCACAACAGCAAGTTCAAACTGTGAAGCAATTCACAACTCACTGTGACCATAATTATAAGCCACCAGGTTCTCCGTCCCAGAGGATAATTATGTGGAAGGATTGCTGTGTATTGTTGTAATGACTTCCTGTTAAATCTGTTATGTTGTTGTAGATTACACAGGATTAACATTAGATTGATGTTAAACATTTGAGTTATGCTTTTTAATACTGGTGAATACTGACATCTATAACTTCATGATGATCACCAACAGTTAACCTGATTCATGGCTGTTTTTATGTTTATGTGCTGGCAATAAACGGGACATTAAAAAACAGATGTGATCATAGAGGACAGAGTCAAAGATACTGTCTGTGGACTTTGACAGCATCGTACTGTAGATATGATTACTTCACACTATCACAAAGATGAGAATGCATCTGTGCCAGTGAGACACACACACACACACACACACACACACACACACACACATTCAGCTCGTCAAGATTTCAGATTTTCAGCTTGGAGGGACAGTAATTGACCTTTGCCTTAGAGCTTGAGACAGCTGCCTCTGGACCAATCACCATTATATACCAGGAAATACAAACCAGCCGTTAAAGCCAGTAAAATACATGCACAAAGTAAAGCTTGTTTATTTTTACACCCTCTTTCGGTGATTGTGTGTGAGTGTGTTACTGTTTTTGACTTGTGTTGCATGTCATACAGCTTGATGGCAGCAGTTGTGTGTAATTACTAAAAGTCGACTTGCCTGTGCATTTCATGTCAATGACTTTGTCTTAAAGGGCCCATACTGTACAAAGTTAGATGTCTGTGTCTTCTTTCATTATAAAGCAGGTCTACATTCTAAATGAATCCATCCGGACTTCTGTAACTTTGTGATGTCACAACAAAGCAGTCACCACTCTCGTTATGCCCCCTGCATGGCTCAAATATATCTTCTTCTGGATATCAACACTTCAAATAAAACACCAGAAAAGTGTCAAATATGGGACCTTTAAAAGCAGAGGCACTTTTCTGTGTGTGTTATAAGAAACATACCCATAAACACACACACACACGCACACGCACGCACGCGCGCACACACACACACATACTTGTACTTCTATCTTTGTGAGGACACTCATTGACATAATGCATTCCCTAGCCCCTTACCTTCTGTTCAGGATAACCAAGCTGTTGCTGCAGACATCTTTTTGATGTATGATTATATTATTATGAAAACACAACTCTGCACAGTGTTGTATAATCTGATCATGTCAGAGAAATCTGTCTATTTGATTGTTCAGCACAATCACAGAAAAGGAGGCCAATGTTTTGTAGACATTATTGCAGGAAGATCTGGGGTGGGGGGATCCAGAGCATACACCCAGCTTTCCTCTGAAATTAGCTCATGATGCACACTCTTCTGTGTGGGGTTTTTCTTCAAAAACACAGACCAGCTGTTGTCATTAACATTTGTTTATTGATTGTTCATTTTGTCACAGGACTTCATGATTACAACAAAGAGGTTTGATGGATATGTCAGTCAGAAGTGTGGGCGTTTGAAAATGTCATTGTGACACATACCATGAGATGCCCAGATGTAACTGGTTTATGTGGACAAAGAGTGTCTGACCCATCATAATGAAACAACCCATTGTTCCACTAATGACCCATTGGTGGGACTCTCACAAGCAGGTGGACGCTCAGCCCCTGCAGAGCAGGCAGGCACACTTCTGAAACTGGAACACAGCACCACACATTAAGCATTTCTATTGATTATTATTAAGTAAGTCCCAGTCAAGTTTTTTCAGCCCTGGTCCTAATCTTAAACAAGGTAACAAATTATCTTTGACAAGCACTCTGAAGCAGCGTGCAGCAACCACACAGCCAACAACAGGCAAGTATAATTTGGGCCTGTCATCAAATTACTCACAGAATTAACAGTAATTAGTGACAGCTGATGTGCCATCAGTGACATTTGTCATTTTATCAAGAGCAAAAATGTTTTCTACACTGCTTTGCTAGTG
Source organism: Trachinotus anak (assembly GCF_046630095.1). Taxonomy (NCBI): domain Eukaryota; kingdom Metazoa; phylum Chordata; class Actinopteri; order Carangiformes; family Carangidae; genus Trachinotus; species Trachinotus anak. The sequence goes on along the minus strand of NW_027273862.1, from coordinate 737,431 downwards.
ATCGTTAGCGTCTGAGCTCAGCCTGTGTAATTTTACAACTTCAGTGTCTGAACTCACTCACCTCAGCACCCACATCATATTTCACTTTCACTCCTGCTAATTCTCACTTTAAATTTTCAGTTTTTCAACCTGATGACAGACAAAACCAGCATGAACAAGTTCATGACAACAGCTGTACAATCAGATATATTTACATTTAAAATGGTAATGACATTATCACAGAGGTCTGAAAGACAGCTGCTGAAGGACATAGTAAATACTGTGTTGTTTATTTATTTTCCAAACATGCAGAGGAGGAGCTGAACAACAGCAGCCTGAACAGCTCCAGGAAGAGAGAGAGAGAGAGAGAGAGAGAGAGAGAGCGGGAGATATTTTTGTTTAACACTTGACAGAAATGAGGAGAGAGGCTGCTGAACGGTGAGCTCTGACAGGAGGTGGGATCGCTGAATCCACAGACATAGGCAGAGCGTTGAGTTATTTCTATATGATTGCAGCATGAGTTATAGTGTTAGCCAGAGACTTCTGGGGGGGCTGAGGTTCACTGGTTCAGATCACACCTGAATCACACGCTGCATTATGAAACTTCACAGCCTAAATGACATTTTACATTTTGTTGCAGTTCCTCTGTCCGTTAAGATGCACTAGGTAGGGGCTACTGTAGGCAAAAAGTGATTACACCTTTAGACACCTTTTACATCAAACCCACAAAGGAAACCTGAAATGAAATATAAATCCAGGTCTTCAGAAGCTGTGTCCTGGCTTCTGTTTATCGAGTGTGTTTTAATGCAGCCAAATTTATGATGTAGTTGTTCTCCTGTACATATCTCTTTCTGTCCTCAGACCACTGAACAAGGAAGAAATAGTCTAGTGATTTAATTGTGGCTCATTTCAAAAATGTCATTCCTATGGACCTGAGAGCTCAACGAACTGCAAGTACTCACAACACAACAAAGTGTTTCCAGGGGACACGAAACTACTTAGCTAGATGCTTGACTGTCGCATAATCTCACCATGATGAAACTGTTCATAAAGTCAGTCCAACATTTGACCGTGTGCTCATTTACAGTGGATGAATGTATGTAAAGTTGCCACTGTAGGAAAAGTGGTTACACAACTGTGCCTCTGAGCAGCCCCACAGTTTGTCTCTTACTTACATATTTTCCAACATGTTGAGAATTGAAACTGAGCTGAGATCAAGGGTGAGTCAGCAGCACCAGAGCCTTTATCAATACTGGTAACAGATTCAGAGCTTGTGTGGACTTTAATGATGTGGTGGAGTTTTTGAGGAGAAAGGCCAGAAAGAAGCGTTGCATGAGCTTTCGCTCATACTATATTCACACATTATTGACTCTCCTGAACTAAGATCTGTATTCTTGTTTCCAAGGTGTTGTGTTTGTTTTTGGAAAACATTTCACTGTTGTATCATGAGGGCCCCGTTTTCCCTCTCCTGGGTGAGGTGCTGCAGCTCTGACTATGCCTCTTAGTAATTAATCATTTCTTTATTCTGGCTCAGCTGTTGTCCTGTTGTGTTCATTTGAAGTAGAGATTGGAGATCCTCTAAATCTACAACCCACAGCTTCTGTTATTAAACTGATTGGACCATTTAATTCATTTAATAATTAATAATTCATTCATTTTTAAATTTCTCTTTGGTGATGGTGCCTTATTACAGATTACAGAATTAAAATTTTTAAAGCATGGTCTTTGTTACACTGCACTTTATCATTATGGATTAGTACAGATTGAAGGGCAACTTTATCCATTTGTGGCACAGTGGTGCAGTGGGTAGCACTGTCCCCTCACAGGGTTCGAACCAGCCAAACTTTCTTCTCCCCGTGGATTTCCTCCAGGTCCTCCAAGTACTTCCTCCCACAGTGCAGGTTAATTGGTGACTGAATTTGCAGTAGGAGTCAATGTGAGCGAGTCTCTGCATGTCAGCCCGGGAATAGACTGGACGACTGTGTAGGGTGTACCCCGCTCTCGCCCACTGTCAGCTGAGATTGGCTCCACCTGCCCTGCAACCCTAAAAGGAATATTCTACATGTTATTCTGAAGCCGCTTTAGTTCAACCAGTTTATAATCTATCATGTTACTGTAGAACATGTTTCTGGTTTGTCCTTCTGCTTCCTCATTCTTTTATAGTATATACAAGAGTCAGTTAAAATATCAATATGCTGTGAGTTGGAAGCCTCACAATGAAGAATGTCTCTGCTGCACTGTGCTCAGCAAAGTCATTACAGAGCAGATTGGAAAAACAAAATCAATCTGTGTTGCAGAGCCAGGTTTTCTGTGGTTATAGACTCCTGCAGTAACTATGTTCTCATCACATCCAGATGAATGTTTCTCTGCCTGAAGAACAAAATGGTAACTACACTTTATTGACCTGGAGATGGTGTAACAAACTGACAATATACTGTACACCCCAGTCAGCCTTCAATTTAGTGTGAAAATGAGCGTGCTGTCCCTGCCTTAATCCCTTGTGGGGACCTTTGTTGTTGTTGCATGTTGTCCCTCATCTCTCGCCTCATTTCCTGTTCGCTCTTTCCTGTCCCTGTCTAATTAAGGCAAAAATGCTCTCCACCCTCCAACATGATGACAGAGAAGAGCTCCCTAGTGGCAGAGTGTGCAGACATGTTTTTAGCCTATATGATTTAGAGTGTGCAGAGAACATGGTTGTTGGTTAGAGTGCACATGTGACAGAGACGTGGAGATTAGGAAGAGTTTAGCATCCTCTGTTATCCTCAGTTGTACTGGGGGTCAATGATGGCAGGTCACACCGACTCCTTTCATCCCTCTGCTGGCTCCTCTCTCAGTCTCTCACCATCTGCTCTTTGTTTGCCTTTTGAAAACGGCCAGTTATTGACATTGTTTACTTTTCTTTCAAAGCATCTGTCAGTATTGGTCGGGTGAGGCTTGGTAAATCTTTCTGAACTAAAACATGTCACACAACACTTACACCAGTACACCATGTTTCATAGAGCAAACCTTTCATCCACACTGGAGAAGCAAACCATTTCAGTTCAGATGTACTGATGTCCTCCTATGCTCTACTTTCTTTTATTTCATTTTGACTGTTTGTTTTCAATTTCAGTTTAGTTTTAAAAGAAGGTTTTCTCATTTAGTTTATGTTTTATTTTTTCAAAAATACTTAGTTTTAGTTTATTTTTTATTTGTTTGAGAAATTAAAGTTAACTCATCATCGAACTTGACTGCCCAGCATTATAGTCATAGGTGCTGCAGCTCTGTGGCCCTTCATTGTAGTTAATTAACAATATAATACTTAACATGGGGTGGTGTTTAGCTCAGTGGGTAGAGCACCCGCTGCATGTGTTGAGGTTATAGTCCTCACTGGAGGTGGCCCTGGTTCGAATCCTGCGCCGAGCGGCCCTATTCTGCGTGTCCTTCCTCCTCTCCCTGCCTCCCCATTTCCTGTCTCTCTCAACTGCCCTATCAATAAAAAGCCAAAAAAAACCTAATATAATACTTAATATTATTCATACAGTGAATGTTTTGGACTCTTAAAGTGCACATGTTCTGCTCGTACACTGAGAGCCAATCAGCTGTAAGATACTTCTCCATCTGCACAGCCAAAAAAACTGCAGGATAGATTTCATATCCACCCAAAATACCAAGCTCATGTATGAAAGACAAAAACTTAAGACATTTTCTCTATAATTTGAGTTCATTTTAGTTAGTTTTGTAAACAGGCAATACAGTTTCAGTTAGTTTTCTTTTTTTCTTTTTTTATAAAACTTCATTTTTATTTTTATTTCATTTTTGTTATTTCATTAGTTTTAGTTAATGATGATAACCCTGGTCTGCACCTCACTATTTCAATCTGGTGAGACCAATAAAAGGAACAAAGGAGTCAAAGAAATTTGAAGTAAATTGGAATTTGTTGTGAACAGAAAGAATAGACTTTGGCATTTAGACCCCGGCAGGAAGTGGATCACCAGGAGTCCATAGGTTCAAGGTCTTTCCAAATGGATGAAACTTCCCCCGTAGCCTAGACGCTGGTGGGGGTGATGAGGAATGGAGTTTGAGGATGGGACATCTTCATGAGAAGGAAACCTCTGATCAGATGGTTTGATTGGTTTGATGGTCAGGCATCCACAGTTGAGGTGGTGAAGGGGTAAAGGTGGGTCATGAAATGTTTACTGTGCTGAAATGACAGCAGAACACTTTTAAAATTTGACAGCTTACAAGTGATTGGCTAAAGGCCAGCGTGTCAGGTTGTGATTGGATGTAGACAAGAATGAGCTGGTGGTAACTTAGAGGGCATGAACGAGGGGATAGTCTTCTTGACTCAACTTTCGCTGAGCTTCATTTATGTGCTTTTGGTTTGTATAATTAATGGAGACTGTAAACTTTAGAGTCTAGAATAATAGTCAAACTAGCAAAAAATAAAAATAAAAACAGGTAAAAGAAATTGACATCATGTATTTCCCCTGCACATCACTCTGTTGTATCAACTGATCAGTACAACAGTCAAACTGACCAGTCTGTTGCTCAGAAACAGTTTTCATTCACTAATTAATACCACTTTCTTATACTCTGTTGTTTTTTTCCAACACTGTTCAGCTACTGTCAGTGTTCGTTAATATTTCACACCGATGTTTCAAACTTAAAGTCTGCCAGGATCAAGCTGCTGGGAGGTTTTTAATGTGAAACAGGAAGGGTTGAGTTTTATTACTGGCAGCAGCAATAAAAAAATAGCAAAATGGAAATGTCTGGAAATAATTTGTGTTTTTATCTTGCGATAGACTGAGGACAAAACAAGTGTAGACAAGTACTGGGACACAAAAACAGCCTCAATAAAAGATACAAGATGAGATAAAGACTAACGACAAAGGGAACAAAACAAACCGAGGAGTAGAATATGAAGTCAGCCTGGTGGGTCTGTAGAGGACAAGAGACAAAACAGAAATCCAGCAAAAAAAATGGACATGCAGCACATCCTTATAGTGCATACACATACACACACACCAGTTAAATCAGTTGACTGATAAGTGGACTGAGTGATTACAATGTTCATTTATACTTGATGTAAGTGTATATTTGTGTATGAGGTGTCTCATTAGTCTCCCCATGACAGTGACAACACAGTGAGCTCCTGCTCCGCACATCGCAGAACAGGACCAGAGCACAGACGTGGCTAAGGGGGGGGGGCAGAGTCCATTAAAAAACCTTACAAGCAGTTGGTTTATCAAGGTTAAGGTGTGAAAGCTGATGGCTCCATGGACAACCCCCAGACCTTTAGGAGGGAGTTTGCTCAACCTGGTCAACAGCATTCATAAATCATGACTTTTCTGTTGTACATGGAGTAGGGTCTAGGTTTGCAGGCTTCCTCTTGAATGTAAAACAGGGAGAATAAAAGGAAATAGAGGTAATAACATAGATCAAGGGCACTGTGTGAGAATGTACAGTATGGTAAGGACTGAGAGGAAAGGCACAATTCGTGGATGACTCTCAACAAATGACAAATAAGCTGCACATCCCAGCCTGGGCACCTCTTTAATATCTACATTATATACAGATCTTAGGAAGCTTTTTAAACCAGCTGTCGTGTAGTGGCTCGAGAGCTACGCAGCACAAGAGGAAAACAGAAGATTTATCATAATGCTCTAATCACCAAATTCCTCCTCAGCTCAGTGTCAATGTTTTTGAATGCTTTTCCCACACAACAGGAACACAGAGCCTGGGGCAGCCCGGCAGCTCAGCTGGTTAAGTGTGTACCACAAACAAGGCTGATCCTCGCTGCAGGGTTCAAATGTTGTTTGTATTTATTGTGCTTCAACGCTGATACTTGAATAACAACCGACCCTGGTTTCCCCAGTCAAAAAGCAGTGAAGTTAAAGAGATAGTTCAGGTTATTTGATGTGGGCTTGTATGAGGAACTCATCTATAGTAAGTATATAACCTGCAGAAGGTCTGGCTCAATGTGCTCCCAGTTTGGAGAAGCTGGAGTGATGTACTGCTGTGGACAGTGCCAGCAGAGAAAACATATTGTAACCACTCAAAAAACACCCATCTAAAAAAGAAAAACAATGTCACTTGATGTTTATGGTATATTTGGAATATTTTCACTGCTTTATCTTGCCATCGAACAGCCCTTTAATGTGGCACCACATTTTCTCCACAGTTGAATTTTCATATTCCTATGCATTAGCGCACTTTCACTGAGGACTTTATCACGCCGCAGGTCAGCTGTTGGAGTCATTACCTTACTGCAGCGGCCCAAGTTCAAATCCGACTTGTGGCCTTTTTTCTGCACGTTATCCCAATTTTCCTGTCACGCTCTCACTATCACTCTAATAAAAGCAATACAGCTCAAAAAATAACTTTTAAAAAATAGATTTTTTTCTGCCATCCCCATCCACAGCAGTACTCTTCTGTGCTGGAGGTCCTGCCTGCAGGCAATACAGCACACTGACCACAGAGAAGTAACCAGGGGGCACAGGTGTCCTGTAGCTACTGTAGATTTCTTCACAGCCAACTGTCAGTGAATATGAAATGTGCAGCTTTTCTCAGACCTGTGCATCCTCTCACTCGTCGCCTCTGTTTCTTCAGACCCAGGAGTCCCTCAACCCCAACAACCTGGAGTACTGGATGGAGGACATCTACACACCAGGCTATGACTCACTGCTCAAGAGGAAAGAGGCAGAGTTCAGGAGGGCTAAGGTGTGTAAGATCGGAGCACTGATCGCAGCCGCTACCTGCACTGTGATCCTGGTCATTGTTGTTCCTATTTGCACCATGAAATCATGAGGATGGCGGGATGGAGAGGCCCTGCCTGATGGATGATAAACTGTCACTGACGTCATTTCTGTTGGTGGACTAGGTGAGTGTGCAGATTCACCGACAGTATGAACATGTTGGGACTTTGATGTTTTTCGTTTATAATGCAGCATTTACTTCTGGTGGTCTTTTTTGCCAATATAAATGGTTAGGACAGCTGCTGTACAATAGAAATGAACTCAGCAAGTGCATAATATATACTGTATATCTATTGGTTTAACAGTCGTAGTCTGTTGTATTGTCATAAACTGTGTGGGACAGTCGGAAGCTCATTGATTTGATTGTCTTAAACAACTGCAGCAGTTGATCCCTGAATTAAACTGGATTTGTTGATGTAGCCAACGTATGATATTTTTATTTTTCGTATGATTACTGTACAGTGTATTTTGATCAAAGTTATTTTTGAAGAATTATCTGGTTGAGTGTGAGAATTTATCTTTATCAATAACAAGCAAGCATTTTAAGTAACACAATTTGTGCAACACATTTTTCTAAATAGAAGTATATTGAAGTGCTTTAGTTGAAATATGGATATACTTCTACATAGAATCCAGACATGGTATGACTACACAGCCAAACTGAATGTATTGATAATGTTAGCCTACTCACTTGGAAAGGTATGAAGTCACTTGAATGTCGCTGCCCTCTCTTCATTTCTCTGAATTACAGCCAACAGCACATACATACCTGCTCCTCTCTCCTTGGTCTTTTCTTTGGAAGTGAATACTTGAAGTTCTGCATGATTGTAGACTAGAGAGCTCAGCTTGTATGGACACAACTCCCCACACTGCACACACTAAACACAAAACAGTCCCTCTCTGAGCAGGTTTGTCCATCCATTCATTGCTGCAGTCTGCTTAAATGCCTTAAAGCACAAACACTTCAGTAGCCCAGCTCGTCCACCCAGACCCCTGCCCATCTTGTTGCCTGCAACCCTCAGTTTAGCCTCAATAGAAAATAGTAGTCCTTAGTTTAACTCACATTACATTAGAGAATAAGGCTGATAGTCTTTGACGTTTTTCTTATTGTCAACAAATCCCAGCAATATGTTGTTAGTCTGTTTCTCAATACTTTCCATCTTCTCTGCCCTGTCTGTCACACATCCCCAACTCCATTGTTTCCTACGCAAGACATAGATCTTTAAACTCAGATCATACATGTATCACAATGATTTGGTTGACTAGTTAGCCAAGTGGTTAGAGTATATACATCATCATACAGTGAAACTGTGAGGCTCACTGATGTCACTGATGACAACGATGGCGCTTTATGGTCCAGGCCAATAAGATAAATACTGCTTTGGATACATGCATAATACTGGTTAACAGGCTCAGTTTATTGTTGGTTTGTGATTGCACATGGGATTTGTTGACAATCAGAGAGATACAGCATGTCACCAGCCTCTGTCCATGTGACTGGAAACCAATCATTTATCTTCTAGCCCAGTAAATGTTATTTTGGCCTCGTCACTGTTTATTTGGTTCATCTCTACAATGTACAGCAGTCACTTTGTTGTTTGTCCTGCTGTTGTATTGGGCTCCATTATGTTGAGAAATATTCTGCTTCCCTTATGTTAATGGGACAAAATATGTAAAGTACATTTCAGTATAATCTTTTGATCTTTATAACGATAAAAACAGAGACCAGACATGTGCACAGCCACACAGGCGTAAAGTAGTGAATCCATGTCCAACAAGAAAGGTCTGGCTCCAGACGCCTCAGTCGTCTTCAATATCTCTGATTGGTTTGTTGATGAAGGACGTCTGGTGTTGTGATTGGTTTGACAAAAACAATCAACCAATCAGAGTGTTGTAGGTGGGTTCCAATGGGGATGTCATCTCCCTACATAGATACTGTATCTACCAGTAACGACATTCTAACGACATGAATGAAAAATGGCCACAAAAATGAGACAGTTGTGTACAGGTTGTTGTTGAATGGCAATGAATTTACACTTTTCTGAAAGATAATTCCTGCTGGAAATATGTTTTGAGTATTTATTGTTTGTAACATTTTGTGTTTTATACATTTTTGTTATATTATTATGATCAGAAATCAGATCACATACTTCTTACTCCAGTCTTTGTCTCTTTGTTTCTCTTTTGTAATATGAAAATTGGGTTTTTATGCATTTTTCTGTCTTTCTACACAGTTGGTGAAGAACAATACAATATTGTGTAGTAATGTCACTGGTTTTAATTTATATATAATTTGTATTTAATAATTTTCAGTACAATGAATAATAACAACTAAAATCTCAGTTTCTCTTTACTGCATGTTGGTCTGTCAGTAGCCTGATGGGAGCAGTGGATCCCATTTACCAACTCACGAACCATCATTTTGTGATGTCACTGACGACAGAAGCCATTACTCCCATTAGGCCACCAACAGGCACGTTTTGAGCTGGCAGTGCTTTATATCAACTTCCTGTGATGAGGTTTAGGGTTAGGGTCTCAACTTCCTTGGTCCTTAGCAATAATCCACCAAGTCTGAAGTTGATTGAATGAGCGGACAGATTTCTGGATTTATTTGTAGGATTGTTTGGATTGGTTCTTGTTTTATCGTCTGTCTGCATTAATTACATGAATGCACAAGTGAATAATGCACTCCAATACAACACCAACTCCACAATGACCAGCGAGTGACAGCATACAACCAGACTGCTGATAAAACTCTTAACAACACAGCCTGTCGTTTTTATTTCCTCTCCTGAGTTAGACAGTTTCAACTATATCAACACTATATCAGTGCAGTATTGAGGCTCTGCAGTTGACGTCACAGCCTCTAATCGCTGCCGTACTGGCAACATGTTATATAGGTAGCTAGTTTTACCTGAGATAATAACCACGTGTCCCCACGGTCTGTTGTAACCTTAACTCTGCTATAGGTGCATGTGCAGATGTTGCAGAAAGAAATTTCTTAATAAAGGCATTACAGAATTATCCAGTTCTTGTGATAAGATTCATGTTAGGTATATAAACACTTGAGCAGAGTTTAGTCATCACATACATGTATGAGTACTTTTAAAGTTCTACACGGTTGCTGCAGATCTTAAGAGCTCTGTTGAGGCAAGCAGCAGCCAGGTGAAAAGTTGCCTTGGTTAATAACTGATTTACCGGTGCACTGCTTCTTCCTTTCAGTATGGCACCTGGTGCCTGATGGTGACGTCACTGCAAGACATCAATAATGCATTACACCCCAGGGTAGCCAAAGAAAGGGTTGTGGTGACTGATGGGAAAAATGTTGTGAAATGAAACAAATATGCTCCATGACAGATCCCTCTGACCAACTGCCTGGACCCACAATCTTGGTTTCCTTTTTATTCAGTTTTATTCAACTAGAATGTCATCATTCAGGATGTCGGGTTACTTTTCCTTTCTTAATCACTCTGTACTAAATCATTTCTTTTAGACTGTAAGTCTAAACCATATCCACCTTCCATGATGGAGAGAGATTCTGAGCCCAGCTGTAAGCAGACAGCCACTGTTTCTCTCTCTTACTGGAAACTGTCCACTGCATTGGATCTGCCTTCAGCACAGGAAAAGTGAGCAGCAGCCCACTGTCAGAGTCTGTAAATAGCTTCAGGTTCAAGGTGCATTGTGGGAGCAGGTGTTGACTGGAAGAATACTATAATAAAATCTTATTGTTCTGACTGTTAATGGTTCTGTCTTATGTTGTTGTGTTGCATCTGGAATTCCTGAGAAGATTTCATCACTGATGGAGGATATTTTGAAATATATTCAGACAGGATGGACAAATGGATTTTTATCAATTTTGGTTAGGTCCTTACTCAAAAAAAAGTTATTGCGTTTGCTACAACACTATTACACACAATCTTCATTGTTCTTTCATGTTCTTCTTGGCAATTTTTAATTCATCCACAAATTCTGCAAACTTTAATATTGTAATGCTGTTGAAACTTTGAAATGGTTTCTGGTGAGACATAAACTTTTTAAAAATCTTTTATAGTTAAAACAACCTTCTCTTTTTTATTATAGGAGTAAATGAAAACACGGCATGATCAAACATTAAACATGCTCCCTCTATTCGCTAACTTTAGACTCCAACTTTACACATACTTTATACTCTTTGAACTTCTGTTTGAGTTTTCCTTTTTGTGTATTGCACTGTGTGGGATCGAATGATGCCAAGTAGTCTTATCCCTACTCTATCCTGCTGATGTTTTAGTTTCCACACAGATCTGCTCATGTGTATAATGCTACAATATCATAACTGGTCTTAGAATCAAGGACAACTTGACCAGCACACTTTACACTTCACCCATCCCCTGATTACCCCCAATGTGCAATCATCCAAAAAATACTGCTCTCCTCTCTGCTTAACAAGACTCAGTCTTTGTCAGCAGGACACAGTCATGTCCACAAAAATTACAGAAACTATAGCTGCAATGGCTGGTGGTAAAGCTAGCTTCCAGAGACAATAACCTGCTGCTGCTATAAGAAGACCATAAATAAATGATGGATGCAAACAGACATCAGATCTTTGTTGGTTCTGAGATGTAAGGATGAGTTCGCTCCTATTTTGTTATTGTTCTAATTCGTGGTCTATTTTTAGGCGTCCTAAATACATACATACAAAGCTGCAACACTACATCACATATGTGAGAGTGAGCAATTCATTGACTCTGCAGCAGCTACCGTACAAGGTCCAGAGCCACCAAATGCTAACAGACAAACACAGATTTTTATACATGGGGATTACACAAAATCTAGAGCGTCCCATCGTGGATTTGGCTGACACGCTCCCCTGGTTGAGTCCTAATGCCACTGGATTAACTCCCAAACCACCCTTGCCTAATTCTTACTGGCACTAGACTGAAGGCATCAACTCCAGCCAGGACAGGCAGTCATCTGCCACAGAAGCAAATCCAGCAAGAAATCATATAAGAGAGCACCAACTCTCATGCTCCAACACCTGAACTCTCACTGTTAAACAGGTAGAGTCCACTGGGTTTGAATGAAATGTGTGGTAATATTACCTACACTGAAGCCAGGGAAGCTAATCACACCACTAGCATTAAGGCTAACTAGAACCCAAGAAAGAGACCCAAAACCACTGCCAGGCCAAGGGCCAGTAGAAACACTGCTAAACTCTACGCCTGTTGAGCCAGAGACTATCTGACTGAAAATCTAAGTATCGCTCACACATCTGTCAGGGAGCTAACAGGGCTGTTGCCTGTTATCCTCACACATCCAGATATTATTATCCACTCTGGGTGAATTGACCAGGTAACCTGGCTATGAGTTACAGGAAAGAAGACTTTTCCCTGCTTCTGGAGAAACTGAGCGACTATCAGTCCAACTCTGGGGAAAGGACTCAAATCTTTTAGAAGACTCCTTGGCATGATTACATGGCTAACATTGGCATGCCTCACCCATGGGCTCTTCCTGAAAATACCAGTGCTCTTAAGCAGCCGATGGCATGGTCAAACCCATCGTGGCAATCACAGACCATCTGGTACCGGTCTCAGTAATCTTGAATATGTCAGTGTTCAACCATAACTCAGTCAGAGTCCTTACAGCTGAAGTGAGTGCTTTTTAATATCACATCACTGGCTAACAGATCCTGTATAGTTTACAGTTAATGATCCGATAAAGAAGAAAAATAATTTACATTTGATGTTTTTAGTAGAGACCTGCATGGCTAAACAGCAGTACTGGTGTAGCAACACTGACAGAGGCTTGTCCTCTAAACTGTACTTTTTCTCAGTCAGTCAGACGAAACAGGAGGGAGGAAGGAGGGTGGTGGAATGACTTTGACCTGGGTGAATTTACATCATCTGAATGTCCTGAGCTCAAAGCACAATTATCAGTTCTCTACATCATACTGACCACTGAGATATTCAACACTGTTTCATCATTTTTACAGTAATTCTCAGAGCTGATCTCACACAGCATCACTAGATATGACAGATTAATCCTGAATATTCATGATAATAAAACAATGACTGGAGCTTGTGAGTTTACTCCACAGCCTTGAACTCACCCATCATGTAAAAATGAAGCCACTCATCACCATGGTAACACTGCTAATTCCACTAAGAAAATATTTGAGATTATCAAGAGATCTGATATAAAACAACTAACTAATAATCTCCTGTATATACACTGCAAGGTCTAAGGGACAAAGGGCTTGCACCTGAACTCAACCCTCTATATTCTCATGAACCAGTTTGTCCCGAGGCAGCTTCTCCTCCAAACATGCTCTTCACAACATACGGTACACTTAGCAATAACAACAGGGTTAAACATTGATAGTGTTGCCAATGACCTTTTTCAGACCATCACTGTGTTCTGATGCTGACCTCATCTTTATAAAGACTAAAGGCTAAAGGGGAAGTTTAGGTTCAAAAGTAATTCGTGGATTATGAGGCAGACGCTATGTTCTTCAATATTGTGGGATCATTTGAGCCAAACAGCTGTAACTGTGCTTTAAATGACATGTCTGAAAATTTCAACAAAGCCTTGTCATCTGCTCTAAACACTGCTGCTCCACTAAAAGTTAAAAAGAGGTCGCCTGACAGACTCTGCCTGGAGTTAAACAGTAAAATGGTTGATAAGATCAAGAGAATCTGTTGAGCAGCTGAAAGAAAAAGGAGGAAGACTAAACTCGCAGTTCACTGTAATATACAGTACAAAGAAGCCGTGACTGCCTGTCACAAAGCAGTACGTCTGACAAGAAAGGATTAGCTACTTTTCCACGGTTATTACAGTGAAAACTGGACACTCAGAATATTATTCTCTACCACTGATATTATATCATCACCCCCCACCCCCACTGCTTAATGACTTCTATCAGAGCCAGTGTTGCCGCTGATGTTAACATAGATGTAAACCCTATAATGTGGGAAAATGGGAAAATTCATCTGTATCACATTAACTGAGCTTTGCAGGACTGTCACTGAGTGTAGCTCCTCCATGTTAATCCTTTTTCAAGTTTTTGTTTGAGATTAGAAATACATCTCTTCAAACAGACGCCTTCCCAGATGCCTTCAAAACAGCTGGTGTAATGCTGTGAACAGTAATGCTCTGAGCTGCTATAGGCCGATATCCAACTTTCTATTACTATAATTTCTTTGATACTTTAAAAGATAGTTTCAGTAGGAATAAATTCCTTTCTTCAATAAAACTATATCCTCGAGCAGTTTCAGTCACTTTCAGCACTAAGACTGCTCTGACTAATAAAATGAAATGAAGTTTACAGTCCTTGTTGTCTTAGACCTCAATTGTCTTGACAAGTTGGACGTTTGTGTGTTAACATTTAAAACAGACATCGCAGGGAGATAGTTTTACATCAGTCTTGGGAAACATGTTTGAGAAATATGACATCTGCTGTGGGGTTTGCTCAAGGGATCTGCCTTGGTCCATTATTGTTCTCACTGTACGTGGATGTCACCAGGTGGCTGTGTTGCAGCAATGTATTTTAAATGTACTTACGCGGATAATACACAACTGTACATCACGGCTGAACCAAATGACGCTGCAGCTGTGAACTCTGTTACTACCTGTCTTTTGGCAATAAATAAATGGATGAGGGATAACTTCTTAAAATTAAATGAGGGCACAACAAAAATCCTACTGGTTGGCCCTAATACAAAAAGAGAAATGCTGTTTAATAAATGGATTAAATCTGAGACTACAAGTCTCTGCGTTGTCTTAGTTTCAGGTCTGAGGTTCAGGTCCCACATTAACAAGGTGATGAAAGCATAATTTCTCCAAACAGCCATTTATAAATCTAAAATATGCTGGAAGAACTGCCTCAAGCCTTTATTTTAAGTCGATTCAATTACTGTAATTACTTTCTACTGGCCTCCATGAGCTGAGAGACTTCAGCTCATTCAAAACGCTGCAGCTTGGCCATTAACCAGAATCAAGAGGACAGAGCACATTAGTCCAGATTTAGCTGCTCTGCACTGGCTCCCTGTTACATTTAGGACTGATTTCAAGATCATCCTGCTCATACACAAAGCCCTTAATGAGCCAGGACCAAGCTTCACTGCTAACTCCCTTGTCATTATTTCCCTTCAGGAACACTGTGATCATCTGCTGCTGGTTTATTTTAGGTTCCCAGCAACACCTGAAAGAAAAGCAGAGTTGCAGCCTCTGTCAATTAGGCCCCAAAGCTATGGAACAGACTACCAATATATATCAGAGAAGCAAGCGCACTGAATATTTCTTAAAGACAGCTAAAACATATCTCTTCACTTCAGCTGTTAACTAGCTCCGACTTTCCTGATACAGACCTGAAATCCTTTTTTTTGCACTTTGATTCGCACTTTACACTTTGTACCTCTTTTAAAATGTTGTATTTTACTTGATTTTATGCATTGTCTGTGGTCTATTTTTTAACTTTATTTTTATTTTATTCTTTCAGCATTATTATTCTGTGGATTTTATTTTCCATCTTATGTAATACATTCTTTATATTCTACTTCAACCTTTACGTTCATCATATTTTATTATTATTATTATTATTATTATATTATTATTTTTATTTCATTATTTGTATAATTAACTATGGCATTCTGTCCTGGTTTTTATGTTCATTTTATGTCTATTTTCATGTGAAGCACTTGTTTGAACTCACCACTAATAGTGCAACTAACTATAAGTGCATAAATGAAAAATTTATCGCAAGCATGAAAAGCAGTGAAGCTAAATCAGAAAATGTTGTTTCTGGCTATCATCATCATCATCATCATCATCATCATCATCATCATCATCATCATCATCTTTGACCCAAATCATGACAGTTTCTACATCTTTAAATAAGCTGCATTTCAGGTTAAACTTGTCACTTTCTGGGCCAGCTGTGACCATGTTTGGCCCGCTGAATGCTCCTCATAGCCTAAATACTGACACATAAAGTGGGACACAGACACTACACAGAGATGCTTTGGAGAGCTGAATGTGGGATGTGTCTGCAGTGTGGTATATTTGAATAATAATCAGTCAGATCAAGATTATCAGGGTAAAAACCTGAGAAGTGGCACATGATTAAAGGATACGATATAAAGTCAACAACATAATGGAAACCCGGTTGTTAGAAGAGTCCACAGAAAGCTGCTGTAGAATATGACAGGCAGCTGAACTCACATTGCATGAACATGAGCTGGCTTCATTACGGAGCAACACAAGCTATTCTCTGTGATAGATTGTCAGCTCTGTCAGTCAAACTCAAATGCATAATTGATGGGCAGAGCTGCCAAAAGGAAATTATCAGAAAACCACGTCCTGAAAGTGTGTTTTCAGCTCTTTAGCAGTTTTGTTATGCTGCAGCTCCTCTGACAGCCCATTCTGCTTCATTTTTCCTCGCTCTCCACCCCGAGGTGCAGTAAAGGCAGTCAGTATAGTTTTTTGATGATGCGGCTACGAGTGGCAGGGGAGGCAGGCCACTCCTGAAGTCTGCAGCAGAAAAGTTATATTTTCAAGGCTAATGGCAAACTACGTACAAATGAAAGCGCAAACCACACATCTGTTGCTGCAGCTGGTAGTTACCAGTCTAGGCATATCCCCAACATTTCACAGACATGAAGGGCAGGGAGTATCTGGAATGACAATGCAAATGGGTTGAAATCCCTGATTCACCTCTGCAGCTTTCAGTACATCACAGATATATTCTGGATGCCACCATTGTGGATGTCTTTATGACAAATGTTGCATGTGCCTTAATGGTCTATGGAAGCAGGCCATTAAAGAGGATGCACATGATCACAATCTGGAGAGCCACAGGGAAGGGCCTGAATATTTAGATTTTTAATACATTTTACAGAAATGTCTAAAAACCTATTTTCACTTTGTCATTATGGGTTATTGGGTGTGACTTCAAAATGTGTGACTTCAAAATTAAATCTACAACACAATAAAGTGTATAAAAACTGAGGCTGTTATTCTTAGGAGGAATCAGTCCATGGTCCACAGCTGTTCACTTAGGTTGAGATCTTGTGCATATGATTCACATCATTTTAAAACAAACCATTAAGGAAACATCTGCATTCATTAAGTTTCAGCAACTAATTCATTCAGGATTTTTACTAGCATCCTACATTTGCACCATCAGAGCTCCTAATAATAATAATAATAATAGAGAGCTTAAATAAAAATCTCTCATTATCAACCGTGACAATGATAATTCAGAAATGAGAGAAAAGACAAATGTAACATTAGGATTACGAAGTAACTCTCACTGTCAAATGTCAAAAATGCAGTTATGTGTTTTTCTGCCACTCAGGTGGTCTTATATAGTATTTCCTTTTTTCCCCTTTTCTCCCACTGGTTTAGTACAATGGGTAAAATGAGACTTTATCCAAAGTGCTTCCATTCTTCTGTTGCAGTCTGCAAATGAGTATAAAAGCCAATATGTACATGTACACATACATATATAATTTAACTCAGAGTTAAGTGAATATAAAAACTGGGAAAATACATATCACCATAACAGACAAGGTATTTTTACAGTTTACAAGAAAGTATTAAGTAGAAATGAGATGTTGTGATGTCAGCTACAGGTAACTGGTGCGCTCTTTCACCTGGTCCTGCATAGTGTTCATACCTGTTCCAGATCAAGGGCTTAGGGTTAAGATAAGGGGCTAAATTTCATTTTTAAGTTTTATTCCCAATCTCATTAATGCAACATTAATCCTGTCTGAATATGGCATAGATAATAGCTAAAGCTGATCCAAGCCACAACTAACAAACCACAAGCAGCTAAGAGTCAAACACTGCACCTGGCATTTTTTTTCACTGACTGAATCACTACATAAAATACACAAATTTACGACACATTGAATTCGTAGAGCTGAGCTTTGAGCTGGTACAATGCAAACAACAGCAACAAAACAGAAACAAAACTGAACTGTTATGCGTGAAGCCTTGTACCTAGTTAGTGATGAATCCAGATGTCAGTATGTTGTGTTGTCAAGGGAACTGCGCCATGATTACATGCAGAGTTAGTGAAACTAAGCTCTAAAACCCAGAACTCCAACATGTACTGTAACTGCCTCCTTTGTAACTCGTGTAACTGTCCCCAGTTACACACGCAGTGATAACTCTGTCCAGGTTGCTAAGACAAACATACATACATTTTATTCCCGGATATGTATCCTGCAGTAACTTTTTCGTTGGCCTTTCTGCTGATACCATCCAATGGGTTACTCACACAGTGTGTATCTAAGTGTTGATTTGGCACACCCTCTGGGAACACCGCCTGCGTTGAGTGTGTAGCTGAACTGCTGCGGCTTACTCACATTTGTGTTCACACCGGCTGTGTGTCTGCTGCGCCGCTGCTCCTGCCAGCTCTGTCTGTCTACTTTTTTCTCTATTTCTTTTCATTATAAATTAATTTCTGATTTATTTTTGAGAGAAAATGTCTCTAAAATACTACTGTCTCCACATGCAGCTGCTGAAATGGTTAAGAAATACAGTGCCTTGAAAAAGTATTCATACCCCTTGAATTTTTTCACATTTTGTGACCTTACAGTCACAAACTTTAATGTATTTTGTTGAGATTTTATGTGATAAACCAACACAAAGTAGCACATAATTGTGAAGTGGAATGAAAATGATATATGGTTTTCAAAATTTTAAGCAAATATAAATCTGAAAAGTGTGGTGTGCATATGTATTCAGCCCTCTGTACTCTGATGAATACAAATACAATGTAAATACAATCCAGTGCAATCAATTGCCTTCAGAAGTCACCTAATTAGTAAATAGAGTCCACCTGTGTGTAATTTACTCTCAGTGTAAATCCACCTGTTCTGTGAAGGCCTCAGTGGTTTGTTAGAGAACACTAGTGAACAACAGCATCATGAAACCCAAGGAACTCACCAGACAGGTCAGGGATAAAGTTGTGGAGAAGTTTAAAGCGGGGTTAGGTTATAAAAAAATATCCCAAGCTTTGAACATCTCAAGGAGCACCGTTCAATCCATCATCCAAAAATGGAAAAAGTATGGCACAACTGCAAACCTACCAAGACATGGTCGTCCACCTAAACTGACAGAGCGAGCGAGGAGAGCAGTGGTCAGAGAAGCAGCCAAGAGGCCCATGGTCACTTTGGAGGAGCTGCAGAAATCCACAGCTCAGGTGGGAGAATCTGTCCACAGGACAACTGTAAGTTGTGCACTTCACAAATCTGGCCTTCATGGAAGAGTGGCAAGAAGAAAGCCATTATTGAAAGAAAGGCATGAGAAGTCCCGTTTGCAGTTTGCCACAAGCTATGTAGGGGACACCACAAACATGTGGAAGAAGGTGCTTTGGTCAGATGAGACCAAAGTTGAACTTTTTGGCCTAAATGCAAAGCGCTATGTTTGGCGGAAAACTAACACTGCTCATCACCCTGAACACACCATCCCCACTGTGAAACATGGTGGTGGCAACATCATGCTGTGGGGGTGCTTTT
Organism: Trachinotus anak; assembly: GCF_046630095.1. Taxonomy (NCBI): domain Eukaryota; kingdom Metazoa; phylum Chordata; class Actinopteri; order Carangiformes; family Carangidae; genus Trachinotus; species Trachinotus anak. The sequence continues at coordinate 718,212 of NW_027273862.1, read as the reverse complement.
CTTCAGCAGGGACAGGGAAGCTGGTCAGAGTTGATGGGAAGATGGATGGAGCTAAATACAGGGCAATCCTGGAAGAAAACCTGTTGGAGGCTGCAAAAGACTTGAGACTGGGAAGGAGATTCATCTTCCAGCAAGACAATGACCCTAAATATAAAGCCAGAGCTACAATGGAATGGTTAAAATCAAAGAATATTCATGTGTTAGAATGGCCCAGTCAAAGTCCAGACCTAAATCCCATTGAGCATCTGTGGCAAGACTTGAAAATGGCTGTTCACAGATGCTCTCCAGCCAATCTGGTTGAGCTTGAGCGATTTTGCAAAGAAGAATGGGCAAAGATTTCAGTGTCTAGATGTGCAAAGCTGGTAGAGACATACCCCAAAAGGCTCGCAGCTGTAATTGCAGCGAAAGGTGGCTCTATAAAGTATTGACGCAGGGGGGCTGAATACATATGCACACCACATTTTTCAGATTTTTATTTGCTTAAAATTTTGAAAACCATGTAGCATTTCCGTTACAATTTACAATTATGTGCTACTTTGTGTTGGTTTATCAAATAAAATCTCAATAAAAAAATATTTAAGTTTGTGGTTGTAAGGTGGCAAAATGTGAAAAAGTTCAAGGGGTATGAATACTTTTTCAAGGCACTGTGTATATATATATATATATATATATATATATATTTATTTTTATTTTTTATTTTTTTCCCACATGATTGTACAGTGGTATTACAGAGTGGAAGTCCATACCTGAGACAGGACCTATGGTCAAGTACATGCAGCAGCTTACAGACAGTACTTTAATTAGACAACATCCATCCATCCTTTTTCTGTCGCTTATCCAGAGCTGGGTTGCAGTGACAGCAGGTCAAGCAAAGTGGTCCAGATGTCCCTCTGCTCAGCAACATTTTCCAGCTCCTCCTGTGGATCCAGCGTGTTCTGGATCCACCCTCAGGCCTCCCACCAGTTGGACGTACCTGAAAGACCTTCAGTGAAAGCAGCATCCTAACTAGATGCCCAAACCACCTCAACTGGCACCTTTCAACACAAAGGAACAGCGGCTCTACTCTGAGCTACTCCTTACCCTATCCCTAAGGCTGAGCCCAGCCACCCAGTGGAGAAAACTCATTCCATTTCATAGACTAGGTATTCATAGACTAATTAGACAACAGCCACATTTAATTTCGGCTTGTTATCAAGGTAGTCACTGAATAAACTACATCAATTTAGTGACAGCTGATATGACCTCCTGCCATCATTTCAATCTGCAAAAGCAAAGTGATCGTCAGTGCCAGCTGAAAGTGAGAAGCTGCTACCTGAATGTTTTATACAATGTTCTTTGCTCTGTCTGTTCACTCACATCTACTGTAAAATGTTTGCACATTTACAACATATGTGAGCGCTTCATGAGTAGCAGGCTCAGTTCAGGCCCTTGTTCCTTATCTAAATCCCATTTCTGTTAAAATGCCACTGTGATGCCTCAGCAGGGTTTCTGGCACAGTGAGCTTAAAGGCTGAGTAATGTGCAGTTCAATCAAAATATTTAAATACCAAATTTAATGTGCTGCTGAATCACTGCCGGTCCTGCCTCATGCATCAAATTAATATTTAGACAAGTATTAGTTTGTCTGCCATATAGTGTGACCTTTTAAACCAATTGTTAGACTGTGAAGGGGACATAATAGCTTTCCTAACCATGGAAATGCGTGAGGTTAGGGTGTGTGCTGGGAGACAGGGTATCCCATGCTGTCAGAAACCAAGGCCACCTCCCATCACACTACAGTCCACAATCACAATAACCTCACATGACAGTGGTTTTCAACTAGGTGAGGCAACCCTAGGTTTTCCCGAGTGCGTTCACATAAAAAGGTGTTCGAAGCATACAACCTGTTACAGACCTGGACAGGTCGACTGGCAGCAGACTTGAGGCATATTTTTACAAATGAAGAGCAAACTGTAATATTCGACAAATAAACACAAAATCCAGGCTAAAAGGAACAGCTGCAGCTGCCACATGCAGGAAGCATAAATTAATAGGCTTTTTATATCACTGCCCAATCATTAAGGCACAAGTTGATCTGACAATAATTAAGTTTGTGAATTCCATTAAATGAATGTGTGGCTTATATGTTTTTGAATGGCGTGAACGACAAGTTTAGCCTTAGTCTTTGAGCTGGCACCCCGGTGGTGTCAAACCATAGACTGTATGTGAAGATGGACATAGCCTCCATGATGTCACCCACAGGTTTCTGAAGAGTGGTTTTTGAAGATTTTGATTGGGCTGCTCTGTGTCACCATCTTAGCACAGCCTGACTCCTGGCTAATCCATGAATGGCCAAAGAGGTGGAGAATGTATGAGGCTGAGACTTCAGTTGCTTTCCCCCGTACAGTTGTCATGAAGGGGGAAAATAGCAATACAACCTAAAACAGTTTTTGTACCAGGCTGTAAACATGTTTATTTCTGCTGTAAAGTTGGATGTTTTAACATGGGAGTCTATGGGGACCAGAGCCAGCCTTAAATGGCCATTTGAGGAGCTGCACTTTTTTGCATTTTTCCATGTTGGCTTCATTTTTTGTGTGTGTGTTGCGGACTTACTTTCAGTAAGTCTCTGTTGTAGGATGATATTGACAAAATCACAGTGAAATGACTTGACATTGCTGCAGCCAACAGGAAAAAAAATTACTTCGGAAGATAGGAGGGATCCCTTCCACACAGAAGTACACTCCTGCTGAGGAGCCGGCCCTCTGCAATAATGAGGGTCACTCACATTAAAAAAAATCGCCAGGGAAAGCTAAAGGGGTTTGTCTGTCTTTGAACACTCTCTGCCCTCTCACAATCCGCACACCAAGCACCACCAGGTGAATGTTGATGCTATTTTCCAAGAGAACTGATTGGTCACTAGGTCGAGCTTTTACGTGCATTGATCTGTTATCTCAACATAACCTGCTCTGGCTCAGGACGGAGAGAGTAACCCAACATATTCAGCAAACTATTCCTCCTTTGTTTGTCTGAGAGATTTTCTGTGTTGAGGTTGATCCTGATCAGCTCTCACACTGATGTGTCATCTGAGGGCTGATACTGATATTTATAACTTTGCAGCTGTTCATAAACAATATTTTGTTGTTATTGACTATATTTGAACATGATCATGCCCCATTTGACACTTAAGAAAATAGCAGCTCCCAAGAAAACTTGTAATGTTCTCTTAAAGGTTCCATCCAGTCCAAAGGTAGATGTCCATGTGTTTTTTGATTATAAAGCAGGTCTAGGTTCTATATTAATACTGTGAAAGTATCAAAGCCTCAGTCCACAGAGAAATGCACACAGCCTGTATTCAGAAACTGAGCCTTAAAACCAGCCGTCGGGACTTCTGGAACTTTGTGATGTCACAACAAAGCAGTCACCGCTCTCAGCCACGCCCAAAACCTGGAATCACCATTCAACCTTGCAGGATTTGGTTTCTCTGAGTGAAATCTGCTATATTTTTATTAGAAAATCACTCAGAAAGCAGTCAGAGGAGAGCCTCAGAGCCTCCCTCCTGATTGGTTCACTGAGCTGTTGTTACCAGAGCTCCAGAGAGAAGCCTGAGAGAGGAGATGTAAAACTACGCTAAGATGGTTTTTGGTTATTAATACCAAAAATATATCTTCTTATGGATATCAACACAAATATAACCGAGGGAAAGTGTAGAATATGGGAGCTTTAAGTGTTGCAGTTATGAATATTTTTCATTGCCAAAGTTCCAGGAATATTCTATTCCATTTTCAAAAGCTTCCTCAGTCTGTGATCGTAAAATCCATTTTATGAACCTGCCTTAGCTTAAGAGGTGTTTCCAAGAAGCATGACAACATAAGATGCTCTGAAGGTGATTTCAGACAATAAGCCACTGCAGCAATGGAGATGTGTTGTATTTCCACCACTGCGGTTCCCAGGTACCTATGATTCGGCCAGCCTATACACCACAGGCTGCTGCCATTCACCAAGTACAGTCTCATCATCACCAGGTAAAGAAAGCAAGGTGTAGCTAAAATAGAGGTTTCTAAGCTAACAAGATTAATACAACATGTCCCAGACCGGATAAACAGACTTCGAAGTTGATGTTGCTCCCATGCTGGTAAAGAAGTGAATAATTCAGGGAAATCAAATACCACTAAATCATCTCCTGTGTCCTTTCCCTCCGTGTGATTTCTGTTGTTGCCATGGTCACATGGCGAGCTGTGGTAGCAAGCTTAAAAAGTTGAACTGTCACAGACTGAATGCAGCAGAAAACAGCTGTGAATATTCACAAGAGCAGCAGCAGCAGCGAGGAGAGAGGGCAGCTGGTGCTGTGTTTCTACTGAGAACAATAGAGGCAGTGGCAGGAACCACTTACTGTCTGAAAGCAGTTCAAGAAATAACTGTATATCATTAGACTTATTTCACATACTAAAACTGAAATAAACATACCAAATGACACAATATCTTTACATGTCAGTAAGTATTTCGCAGAATTGCCGGGAGAGAAATACATTGGAAAGCTAGATTCAAGAGTTACACAGTTATGCCTGTTGCATCACTGGCTCCAAATTTTGTCATGACACTTTAGTTTGGTCTTGTCATAGTGTCACCACACATCCTGTTGTCTATTCTTCTCCTGCATTCAAGGCCAGATTTATCTGCAGTTGTACATTAGAATAAAGTGTTGCAGTGACACTGAATCTGCTGTGTTCTACAGAATATCTGAGTCACCTGATGATGCTAATGTTGGATGAGGTGTTCCTGGACCCAACAGAGTCTCCTCACAGCAGAAAGAACATCAGAGGGGGAAGTTATAGCTGAATGGGTGTTGTGCTTCACTCAGTTGACAGCCTGAAGAAACACAGCAGCCAGCAGTGTCAGGAAAGTCTCGTGGTATCCACAGGAAGACAAGTCAGAATGACAACTCTGACTTTATCTGAGAACTCCAGCAACTTCAGCACACAAGAAAATCAATACAGTACAACAATATATATATATATATATATATATATATATATATATAAAATACATCCTCTGAATATATGAAGATTTATTTATCAGTTGGAGTGGTCTCAGACTTTTTTCCACTGTATATAATATCAACATATATTGACAGGCTTTGGGATGGATATATATTTACATAATGTATGTCTACAATATGCATACATACCTAAACATACTTATTTGTATGAACTAATCATATACATCAACATATGAAAAATTTCCAATTTCTTATTGGTTTTATATTCCTCATTACAAGTGGTAAACTGTGACTCACAACATATTTCTCTGACAGTCAAACTACAGTGTCACAGGTAACAGTGTATTATGTTGACGTGGTGCAGAGTGTGGTCCAGTACAGCTCTATGGAAGTGTCTGCCTAATGATGGTAAGTGCGACAGGTCTGATGGAATTACTGTACAATCAGTACATCAGTACAACAAAGATTATCACTTGACTAATGCTTCATGTCTTCTATAGTTACATGTTGTACCCCCACAACCCGACGATTGCTGTAAGGGTTTTCAAGTTGAAAAAAAAACAAACTGAAAGGTGCTTACTATTATAATTTAATCAACAAAATACTAAATTATATCACATTTTTTCACAGCTTTGGGGGACTGGAACGGAATGCTGTACCCACATGGTTTAATGGTGTCTTACCCATATGCCAGGGTAGAGTGCTGATCATATAATCCATTTCAAAGTGAGAGTCTTATTGTCTATTAAGTGATATAGATACCTTGTAATATATACAACATGCAAGTATGAGTTTAGACTTACTTTGTATACACTAAACCTCATTAGAATAAATTTGTTTTGTCATGTCTTTCTATTTGGTTCACTGGGAACTTTATAAGCTGAGCCCAAGTTTTTATTGTTTAAAAATAAAATTCTGAGTGAATGTTTTACTTTCCTTGATGCAACAAATTTTCATCTGCTCCAGATAGAGGATGAAAAGACGTGCTGCAGAAATGAACATTAAAGCATGTGAACATTTTATAGTCGACCCCTGAAATAAAAAAACAAACCTTAAAATTAGTATAATCTGTCTCCTTTAAAGTATAAGCTCCCATTGTATTTGCAGTAGCTAGAAGAAGTAAGCTGCACCACTGTCCAGACAATGAAAAATGATCTTCAATCATGCTTAGAAGTCTGGCCTCGCTGACTTATGTAAATCATACTTAAGTGACTGGTTAAATTTCCAAAATCTCAGTAGGTTTTATTATTGCATTTGTTCTAATAAGATGTCCAAGCTCTCTGTTACAGCACCAGGGCAACATAGATAATATTGCACAGGTGACTTTAAGCTCTTAATTAAAAATCCCCACATGCAGTGAGTGAAAACAAAAAAGCAAGTGATCTGCTCCACCACACAGTTTGTCTCTTAATGACTGTGGGTGTCCTGTGCAGGAGGCCAGTGGTTTGAGTGGCTCACACACCCACCTCCAAACCAGTGATGGCAGCTAAAATGAACACAGCCACTTCCCTGTTATTATGTTGACAACCTCGGGAACCTTGGCATAATGAGAAATCCAAACTCTTTGTTTGTGACCCACTAATCACATAAAAGGCCAATGCTGAATAATATCCTGGGCAGCATTTTTCACACACTCCATCCGAACACAGGTTTATTAAAGTATGATTGAATAACGTACTGAAACTTGTGTGCAGCATCTCAGGGGAAAATCCTGTAACTTACTGAACAAGAATATAAACGCTGCACTTTTGTTTTTACTCCCATGTTTCATAAGCTAAAAGATCTAAGATTTTTTTTTTAAATTTCTCTTAAATCTTTGTTCACAAATGTGTTTAAATTTGTGTTAGTGAGCATTTCTTCCTTCCTTCCTTCCTTCCTTCCTTCCATCCACCTGACAGACGTAGGATATAAGATTACTGCACAGGTGTGCCTCAGGCTGATCACAATAAAAGGCCACTCTAAAATGTGCCGTTTTATTTTGAAAAAAACCCCCCAAAAAACCAAAAAACATTTATCAGGCATTGAACAATGGATTATGTTATGAGAAACCTAATTTGAGAGAAAGACACCCTTACTTTTCTTGATTTTTCTTGATTTTTCTTTTCAAAACTGAAAGTGTTGCATTTTTATTTTGTTCAGGATATTTTGGTGAGTTTATATAATGAATGGAGCTGTCTTTTGATATCTCTTAAGTGTAGACAGTACAATTTAAATAGATCATTTACATAGAGAGTGTGGTGGTAGCATCACCACAACTAAGCAACTGATGTTGAAATCCTGGCTGGTCCACCACTCCAGTGAGGTTCTCATCCACAGAGTGACGAGGACAGAGAGGTCATTCTGACTCATACCTGCTCTAATTTGGTGTCCTGCTGGACTGTTGTGGTGAACAAGGAACTTGTCCTAAGGTATACATTTCAACCAGGTGAAGAGGTTCAAGCATCTGATTAGGATGACTCCAGGATGCCTAACCTCCAAGCACATTAAGCAAGGAGGAGACCAGATAGTGTCCAGTGTGTGAATGGATGAACACCTGATATTAAAGAACCAGGAAAATCTGATTACATGTACAAACATGAACCATTCATGAGCATAAAACCTGGAACTGATGGAAGAGCCACTATATATGAAGCGTATAAGGGATGTATGGATGTGTAAAAGCTAATGCAGTCACTGAGTAACAAATACTAACCCAACGTTAGTTGGATGCACCAAGAGATTGACGGATTACATAAATAACATCACGCTGAAATGAGACTCTAAGTAAAGCTCGATGAAGCTGTGACTGTGACTTTGTATGGAGTGGTGCTCCTTAGTGAAGAGCCAACATGTGTTAGTCCTGTTTGAAGACTGTTCACCGGGAGCCAATCTTATGTTCCAGTAAAAGTTTCTCTCCCACCTTAAGTCCTTGAATCTCAGTTTAACAAGTGGATGTACCAGCAGGATTTTGTGACAACCTTTTGTGTTTAACTTATATAAAGTATGTGTGACTTGGAAACTTGAAACCTCCGTTGCACAAACCTTGCACTAACAAGGTTTCACTTTTCAAGTTGGAGACATCATGCCCAGCAGTTAAACATTTGAAATGAAGACTGCATCACAGATTTTGTTTTTTTGATGTGGAAAAACAAACAAATTATTAGTCAAGGCAGAGTGGAGTACTTTTATATGTCTTATGTTTTGACCATTTTCTTTTCAATTACTAATAATTAGTGATCTGGTGAAACCTCTCAGGGTTGTGAATATACTGAACTGCTTCCTAACAGAAATCACTATGGTTCCCTCCTTAAAGGTGTATTGAAAGCTGCTAAATACAAATGCTCCATGATTAGGCTGGAAACACGTTAAGAAGTTTTTTGATTACAAATTGTGGGGGACCTTTCACATAAAAAGTGTTTTCACTTGTCTTGAGTTCTTCTAGCTGTTCAAGCCAAAGGTGGCAGCAACAAAAGTGGTGAAACCTTTGGTCTGTTGGTACATGGATTGATCTCCAACAATTAAAGCTTTGGAGACCAGAGGAAATGTAGTGGAGAGTCAGCAATGAGAAAGTGATGGCAAAGAAAGAAGGTGACTCTGACTGAAAATGAAAAGGTTACTTATTAATTTTGAAAGCCCCAGATGGCCCCATTTAACTGCCTAAATAGAGATCAGCTCTATGAGTCAAAATGTCAGAGAGTGACCTCCTTGTCTGGTTCTAATCCTTGAAATCATGAATTACTCACAGGGCACCACAGATTTGGTGTCAAATAATGAAATGAAGATCTGCATTATCAGAGGAATAAAAAACAGTAAAAATCCTCAGCAGTGGTGGAGATTATTTTCTCTCTTTCCCCTTGTTTAAAATTTTTTTATATTCAGGGCCAGGTCTTGATATCGTAAGGAATTACTCTTCTCACTGTCTCGCTCTCTCGGTCTCACACACACACATACACACACACACACACACACACACACACACACACTTGTACTTGTATCTTTGTGAAGACACTCATTGACATAATGCATTCCCTAGCTCCTTACCCTAACCTTAACCATCACAACTGAGTGCCTAACCCTAACCCTAACTCTAACCTTAAACTCTAACCTAATTCTAACCATAACTCTAAAACCAAGTCTTAACCCTCAAAATGTGATTTTAAGGTGTCTCAAAAAGTGAGGACCAGCCAAAATGTCCTCTCTTTCCCAAAATGTCCTCACTCTGTTAGTAAAATACTTTTTTTGGTCCTTACTATGTAGCAAGTACAAGTACATACACACACACACGCGCACGCACACACACAAACACACACACACTACAACTTTCTCTTTCACCTTCAGTTTACCTCCACTCTCTAACCCCTCAGGTCTCACTGTATGTCTTTTTTATCTGGATTAGACGAATATCAGGTCTTTGCTACTAAACCTCATGGCTTTATAGCTCATAACATCCAATTTCAGTTTAGAGGTGAACAAAGGTTACAGGGAAGAGTTTGATAGCAGTGAACATATTTCTAGGAGCAACAGAGATGCAGAGAGCTCCAGATATTAAGTAAAGTAAATTTCAACTATTTCATATTTGAAATAAAAATTCTAGGAATGATAGTTATTCAGAATACATTTTAAAAACTACCTCTAATTACACTATGTATTCAGGGAAAGAGGTTTGTAATGTTGCTTATTCTTATAGTGATGTGCTACATGGCTCAGAGCAACACCTCTGCTGCAGCTTCAGAGCAGACTCCTTCTCCTGCTCCGTCTGTTCACAGCTGCCCACTCCGAGAGGTAGGAGTCACACCTATACACAGGCCCTGAAAGGACCCCCAGCCTACACCTGCCTGTGCAGAGAGGGAGGATCCAAATATGGTTGTGGTCACTGCATCAGGACAGGACAGAGCATTCAGACTCCTGGGGAACAGAGAAATATGCTGGTATTCCACCACCTGCAAAGATATTTCTTCCAGCCAAGCCCCCTGGACATAAACCCAATCCTGGTAACAGATAAAACCCACTTGACCTTTTCTAGGTTAATCCCCCGTAGCTGTGCCCCACACCTGTGCTACAGATAGTCCAGGCAGGTTGTGCAGACTGAAGGGAAAATTTCGCTCAAATTAAACAACAGAAATACTGTCAGGCAGTATTTTTAATTATTGAACCAGCAATATCATTTCAAAGGGTTAATAAAAGTAATAACTGTTTCCCTGGCTGATCAGTCCAGAGTGTCTGTGATGCTCAAACTAACTTTAAGGGGAAATTAGACAAAGATCAGAAACTTTAATGACTGAAAGCAACTTACGAAAATACAGGCAACAACTTTATTCTTACTTTATGCTTTATATTTATTACTACACAAACACTACATACACACATTACATGTACAATGCTGCTGCAGTCTCAGGGGTATTTTCACACAGCCTGCACCTTGGTTCCTGTGTGCTGTGGTAATGTGGTGTGGATCTGGTACTCAGGGCCTGCTCATGTACCTCCATGATCACAGCCTCTGCAGTGTCCTTCAGGCCTTTTCGAACCACTGGCAGGATTTTTTGCTGTCAGCCACTTTCTGTATCTGCATCACATGAAGGGACTTGGCCTTCCACAGTATTTTTGCTTCCTCCTCATCACTCTCTGACTCCTGCTGCCTGAGGCGCTCTCTCAGCGGTTCATCCCAGAGAGCCATATTTCTGTTGTATCCATGGGTGCTCCTTCTTTAATCCCTGTTTCATTATTTGTAGAGTCTCAAGGTGCTGGACTTTGGACTTTGGAAGTCTACAACTGCCCCAGCATCAAAAGAGGCCCCTCTCTTGTTGGTTCCAGTGGGTCGAGGTCCTGGCCCCCAACAGCCCCAGCACCCAAATGCATGTCTCAGACCAACTAACCTCTTCCATGATGGCAGTCCCTGCTAGTAGCAATGGCCTCATCCCCTGTGTGGTGGCAGAGAGCCCTGTTCAGATGTCCAAGCCCCACCCTTGGGTGGCAGGAGGCCCAGGATGCTGGCAACATCTCACACCAACAATAGAAGCTAATCTTACCTTCTTATCTCATCATGGCCTGTGAAGTGTTTATTCTCATGTGGCCACTTGCAGATTGTGCTTTCTTAACAGGAGATCATCATTTGGTCTGAAGCGGTCAGTGAGTCTGGGAAGCACTGCTTCAGATTCTTACATATCTTGCCCCCCCCGGATCACTGAGGAGGGAACACCCCTGAGAGCTGCTCCAGATGTACTTCTTTAATTGAATCCAGTACAGCTGACTGTGTCACATGTTGTCTTGGAGACACTTGTGTGGAATCTCGTGAATGTCTTAACTCCAGGGAAATCAGTGATGCTCTAAAACTCCTCAACTTTCAAAAAGAAAGTCTCAGCTGTGCTCCTCAGAAGCAATTTCTTCACCAGCACCACCAGCGGCAGATGATAGGGAGTCTTATGTCTCTTCTCTCACCTTTAGTCCTTCTACTATTCAATTTATTTGCAACATGCTGTGTAATATCTGTGCTCTGCTGGTGTTTCAATTCAGCTTCTCTTGACGCTACACCACACAGCAGATAATGGTGCTCCATTTTTATTCATGTGTCTTGCCACCAGTTTGGCCCTCCTGCTGCGCCACTACCCCCCCTCTCCTCTCACTTCTCCTACGACTGACTGTTATGTGTCTGAATCAAAAGGTTGTGACCTTTCCAAATGATTACGACTTCCTGTGAGCCTGTTTTTATGGCTCATCAGGCTGTGCAATACAGAGATCACTCTCTCTCCCACCTCACTTGATAGAACGGTTAAGTTTTCCAGCTGCTGGTGATTCTCTTGTAACCAGCTCCAGTGAATAATGGTCAAAGACATTTTATCCTTGAGATGCTGTAATTCCTCAAAGACGGTTTCCTTCCAGAGTTAATTAACAGAGTATGTTGGTGATAAAAGTGACGATGTCGCTTCGTTAACCCTTTCAGGATTCATTTGTGTTCACTCAATCATCATAATAACAGCGCTAACTAAATAACATATTAAACCACTGTTAACCAAAGTTTTGCTGATTCTGGTTCTGATATATGTTATTGTCATCATAAGGTAATTTGTTTTAAGCTTCACTGTGCTGTAGATCAATAATATTATAATATATATATATATATATATATATATATATATATATATATATATAAATAAGTAATTATAAAAAACCCTGCAAACTAATATTGTTTTACTTCATATTGACATCACACTCATGGATGGAAATAGAGTTTTTCCACTCAATATATCATTATCATCTTGAAAGTTTTAAATTACATAAAATCTGCACTGGATGGCAAACAACATTTTGCAGCAGTATTTATTGACCTAGCGAAAGTGTTTCAGTCTGTGGATCATTCCATGTTATTGACTAGATTACACAGTACTGGGGTCGTCAGTCGCTAGCCTGGTAGGGTGCAGTGTGTAAATATGGACCTTCATCTCTTGCAGCCTCTGCATGTGTCAGGTGTTCCCCAGGGCTCAATACTTGGTCCCATTCTCTTTTCTGTAAATATCAATGATACTCCTAGTGTTGTTAATTACTCCCATATTCATTTGTTTGCTGATGATACAATCTTGCATGCCACTGGTCTATCTCCTGATGCAGCGATTAAATCACTTCAGCATAGTTGTCTAGAAATACAGCAGGCTTGTAACAATCTCAACCTATCACTTTGGCCCTGCTGATCTGATCACCAATTGTCAGCTCTAAGTACGTCTGTTCACACCCGGTGTTAACATGAGTCTCCACATGTGTCTCCAGTGACCACTTGTGATTGGATCTCACTTCCCTGCTTCATATGCAAATAAACAGATATGTGGTGTTGTTTTTAGTCAGTCCAACAGACAGGTCCGTTGCCAATGCCCCTCTGTATATGTGTGTGTTTGTGAATGAGAGAGAGAGAGAGAGATACAAAGGGGTTGAGTGAAACAATGCGCCGTGCACAGCTCAATAGTGAAATAAGGGTTTAGCCTTTAGAAATAGTAAAATAATTTTGGTTTATTATGAAATTGTGTGAAAGAACTCATAAGACTATGGCAGAGGACGTCAGTAGAATAGGCAGTCCTACAATGTGGCCTGGATGCCTGATTATTCAAATGACCATACTACCCTTGTTTGATCATGGGGACACAATGTTCAGTATAAATCAGGTTGCAAAGGAACACTTTAAAAGCTTGACACAATTTGATTTGCTACGAATGCCCCCTTCAAAACACATCACTTCCTTCTGTATTCTCTTGTCAAATGGCCCTCTCTGCATACTCATTATAACATACACTGGTTTACACTCATTTATAAAACTGGAATTTGTTACAAAAAACACTACAATTGCTTAAAGTTCTCTCTCTCTCACAGCTTTTAAGGGCCTTTTTAGATTACAATACTTGTTGAAATGATTAATAATTATTTGAGTTCAATTTGATTTGATTAATTTGTCATTCTTCTTTGTTTTCTTGTCTCTTGTTTTCTGTGTATTTGTTTTTTGTTTGCCCACCCCCCTGCTTCCCCTCTACATTGTAAACGAGAATTTATTCTTAGTTTCTTGCCTGGTAAGATAAAGGTTAACGAATCAAAAAAATATAGCTATATTATTTTAAATAATATAATAACATAAATTAAAAGCAATTGTGCTAATTCTCATACCTTTATCTTTTGTAGACAATATTCAAGATTAATTCAACCTACCTAATTAGGTTCTAAGTATATTCTTTTTTCACTGCATGTTAGATGACTGCTGTGATGTGACTTTGCTTATCATTTTAGAGATAAATGAAGAGCTAATTCATAAAAGGCAACATAATTACAGCAAACACGATGTTGAAATATTAAGTAAGTGTCTGGCAGGCTTCATGGCGCCTGCACTTAAACAGTAGCAACAAAATATTGGATCTGCGTCTTTGCAAAAACTAAGTCTAATTAGGCATATATTAGCTTTCATTTGGTTAATGGGTTTTGCTCCTCTCCTGCTTGTGTACATACCCTGCATGCATGTGTGTGAGTGTGTCCATTCGTCAGCCAGGCAAGTCAGTTAAAATAGTACAAAAAAGAAAATCAGACACCTTATCATTTGTCAGTGCACTGAAACACCAAGTAAGTAAGTATAAGACCCCAGTAATATCAAAGGCAATTACTGTAAAATCTTTATGAGGAAGGAATGGAGTGCTAATGGAAATCTTTCATAATGGTGTGATTAGGCAACACAGAGGACAAAGCTGGGCACAGGGAGGCAGGGACCGTCAGACAGGCACAGACTCTCAGGTAAGATTCTTGAGCTCTGGTTTATCAGTGTTATATAATGTTAAAATGAATATATCAGAAACATATCATTACAAGGCAAACTTATGGTGGCCCAGACAGGTCCACACAATACAAAAGCCACAACATAAATGCAGAAGACACAACATGAATGCAAATTAAGCCACAATGGAAGGGAGCAGCAGTCTGTCTTTGGTACTGGTCCTTGGTACTATTTCAACTGGGAAAGTTTTTGAAGAAGTTTGAGAAGGAAGTAAAATGTTATTGCTAGATAACTGTGATTAATGTCAGTATTGATTATATATATATATATATATATATATATATATATATATATATATATATATAGATAGATAGATAGATAGATAGATAGATAGATAGATAGATAGATAGATAGATAGATAGATAGATAGATAGATAGATAGAGAGAGAGAGAGAGAGAGAGAGAGAGATAGATAGATAGATAGATAGAATAAACATAAAATTAATAAAAATAAAAAACACATCATTAAGCTACATTGCGCGGGTTCACATTTTCCTTTTTTAATTTCTAACTTACCAAATTATTTGTGATTTATTTATGTCCTCAGCAGGAACCTAGGGCCCAGGGGCTGAGTGGCACAGACAGGTAAGGTAAGGAATTCAGAGAGTATTGAGAGACACACATATTTCTGGTCCGAGTTCTGCATTTATGGATGTAACAAAAAATATAGAATAATACTAGTGTTATGAATTAAGTAGCATGACAGCTGTAGGAATAAATAAATGTTAAAATCTGTTTAGCTTACTCTGAGGAACTTGAAATAGAACCATTCAAGAAGATGAAAACTAGAATTCTGCATAAAGGACATAAGTCAGATCTGACTATGTTTTCTTGGCCCGTCTGATAACAGACTGCCCATAACGTACCTGGAGATACGGATATTCTTCTGTCTAGAAATCTTTAATGCAGGTTGCACCTGACAAGGGATCTAAGATTTTAGTTGTACCAACAGAGACCAAGATATTATGTTGGATCTCAACATACTTTCAAGACTTGCATGATGAAATGTGCGGACTGCTTTCTGCTTTACCCCCAAACTTTAACATCATCATATTTTAAGCTGACTCTCTATTCAGCCCTGCTTGTGGCCTCTACCAACTAATGAGAGAAGTGTCTTTTGTTGCTGAATGCTTCCGTGTGTTGCTAAGCTGACACTGACTGCTGTCTGGTGCTGAGCCCGTGGTGTACAATGGGTTTTAAGAGCATTTTCTCCAAGAACAGCTGAATGCTGAGGCCAAGAACAACTTATGACGACAGCGGTGAGAGTGAACCACAACAGAAAGTTGACAGGCTGGACAGCTAAGCAATGAGCTCAAAAGGTGAGTTTACACCTGCGTCCATACAGGTGCTGGTCATATAATTAGAATATCATGAAAAAGTTGATTTATTTCAGTAATTACATTCAAAAAGTGAAACTTGTATATTGTATTCATTCATTACACACAGACTGATATATTTCTAAGTGTTTATTTCTTTTAATTTTGATTATTATAACTGACAACTAATGAAAACCACAAATTCAGTATCTCAGAAAATTAGAATATTAATTAAGACCAGTACAAAAAAAAGGATTTTTAGAAATGTTAGCCAACTGAAAAGCATGAACATGAAAAGTATGAGCATGTACAGCACTCAATACTTAGTTGGGGCTCCTTTTGCCTGAGTTACTGCAGCAATGCGGCGTGGCATGGAATCAGTCTGTGGCACTGCTCAGGTGTTATGAGAGCCCAAGTTGCTCTGATAGTGGCCTTCAGCTCTTCTGCATTGTTGGGTCTGGCATTTCGCATCTTCCTCTTCACAATATCCCATAGATTTTCTATGGGGTTAAGGTCAGACGAGTTTGCTGGCCAATTAAGAACAGGGATACCATGGTCCTTAAACCAGGTACTGGTAGCTTTGGCACTGTGTGCAGGTGCCAAGTCCTGTTGGAAAATGAAATCTGCATCTCCATAAAGTTGGTCAGCAGCAGGAAGCATGAAGTGCTCTAAAACTTCTTGGTAGACGGCTGCGTTGACCTTGGACCTCAGAAAACACAGTGGACCAACACCAGCAGATGACATGGCACCCCAAACCATCACTGACTGTGGAAACTTTACACTGGACCTCGAGCAACATGGATTCTGTGCCTCTCCTCTCTTCCTCCAGACTCTGGGATTTTGATTTCCAAAGGAAATGCCAAATTTACTTTCATCAGAGAACATAACTTTGGACCACTCAGCAGCAGTCCAGTCCCTTTTGTCTTTAGCCCAGGCGAGACGCTTCTGACTCTTGTTCAAGAGTGGCTTGACACAAGGAGTGCGACAGCTGAAACCCATGTCTTGCATACGTCTGTGCGTGGTGGTTCTTGAAGCGCTGACTCCAGCTGCAGTCCACTCTTTGTGAATCTCCCCCACATTTTTGAATGGGTTTTGTTTCACAATCCTCTCCAGGGTGCGGTTATCCCTATTGCTTGTAAACTTTTTTCTACCACATCTTTTCCTTGCCTTCGCCTCTCTATTAATGTGCTTGGACACAGAGTCCTGTGAACAGCCAGCCTCTTTCGCAATGACCTTTTGTGTTTTGCCCTCCTTGTGCAAGGTGTCAATGGTCGTCTTTTGGACAACTGTCAAGTCAGCAGTCTTCTCCATGATTGTGTAGCTACAGAACTAGACTGAGACCAGTTAAAGGCCTTTGCAGGTGTTTTGAGTTAATTAGCTGATTAGAGTGTGGCACCAGGTGTCTTCAATATTGAACCTTTTCTGAGAGACTGAGTTTGTGGTTTTCATTAGTTGTCAGTTATAATCATCAAAATTAAAAGAAATAAACACTTGAAATATATCAGTCTGTGTGGAATGAATGTATTCATTATACAAGTTTCACTTTTTGAATGTAATTACTGAAATAAATAAAACTTTTTCATGATATTCTAATTATATGACCAGCACCTGTACTACTCCGAAGTTTTAGAGGCCCTAAAACCAAGACTTTCAGGAACGCTGTTGGTCCCGATGTAGTTAGAGATCCTCAGGGTTGCACTGCAGTGTGGTCTTATCAGTCAGTCACTACTACCAGAAGTGAACGCAACATAACGAATTACAAGTGATGCTGTCCTTGTTGCCTTTGCTAGCAACTGTCGTGCTGTTAAACTATTGCAGCTTTGTATTAAGATGCAGGTTTTCTTTCATTGTGAATTGATGTGATGTGTTTAAAGGTTATAATAGAACCCAGACTTACTCTGCTCCCATTATCTCTCAGTTTTTTCAGTTAATTCAAGACCGACTTTTCACAATAAACCCTGCTTTTCTGAGCCACCTTTATAACCACACCTCTGTACTACTGTTTAGGCCTTTTCATAACATCAGTATTATGTTTTTGCTATTGTGTGTTTTGAACCCAAAGGCAGACACAGATACAACACGGTGGATGAGGATGGTGGGTTTATTTAGAAGAAGAGGAATGGTTAAAGTGGAGGAGGTGGAGGTGAGCGTGGGCAGGGGACTGACAGGCTGATGAGGGTGCTGGGTGGCTGAGGCCGGCTGAGGCAGATGGCAGATGGAAGGACTGGCTGGTTCCTGAGGTGTGAGAGCACATGAAGAGACTTGATGGAGGAAGCAGACACTGGGGATCCTAGACATGAGGAAAAACAAGGGAAAAACTCTATCACACCTGATACCTTGGAGATGTGGTCTGCAAAGTTGTGGTCTCCAAATACCGTATAGACCGTGAGCCAAAATGAGATGGTGTGGTCTAGGGAGGACTTCCTATTTATTTCCAGCCACTGTTTTATTTGTGTAGTCTGCCATATTGTCTTCTTGAAAAATGATTGATCACTGAATAAATCTTTGGATAAGTTGGACTGTGAAGGATCCACTAGATCTTCGTAGATGCCTGACATGTTTCCTGGCCGCATATGAGGGAGTCTTTGAAATGCAACAGCCTTGTTGCACTTCTGTGATGCAGTCGGTCTTCAGATACAGCCTTCGAAGAATACTGCCCCTGAATTGAGACAGAGCTTAAGACAGACAGGGGAGGTGAAGACACGAGGGAGATACATGGAGAGAACAGGGAAACGCAAGGAAAAACCTGGAGTTGCAGCTGTGACATGTTAGTTGAATTTAATGGTGAATTGTGTGACATCCATATGTCCAACATATTCTACTGGAAGCACAGAGCTGTGCTGTGGGAGCTCTGGCTGCTGTAAATCCTGCTGTTGGACAACAGATGAAGCTACATTAAGCCCAACAAGTGAAACAACACCACTATAACTTGCTTGCTTTGATCCAAGTAGAACAGATATATTATGTATTACAAGATCTAATCAAGAGATTATTTATTGTTTTGATGAGAAAATATACATTCATTCAGCATTTTTCTGAATATATTTATTTCCAGCTGTAATAGACCAAGAAGCCAAAATGTGGAATCTAAATGTCAAGTCTGTCTGATGTTTTGTGCAAAATTTCTTTTTTCCTCATGTTGCAAGCCTCTGTGGAGGTTTGGAAAACTCTTCCTCTGTCACAGGGTTACATTTAGAAGCAGCAGGCAGCTCCTGCTGTGCTGAAAACAATGAGCATTTGGTTTGCTGTCTTCCACATACTGCCAAAGTGTGAGTACAGAATAACAATTGCTGTTCTGGGTGTCTGCCCCCTTCTCCTTGTCTTAGCTATGTGTATGTATGTATGTATGTATGTATGTGCAGGGTTGGGTTTTATTTTAAAAGCAACTAAATCAAAATGAGGAACTGATGTGCATTACTCTGGAACATCACAGATCAAGAGAAGCCATGTGGGAGACTCTTGAGGGACCACTATAACTTGTGAGACAAAGGTCTCATGGAGACAAGTGAATGCATTGGTAGGCTATATCCTGTTAGCTTTGCTGAGGCTAATGATACGTACACTATGAGAAATTAATCAGTCAGTCATTAATCAGCCTGTTGAGTGCCTCCCTAAGAGATGCTGCTGTATTGGCTCTACTTATTTTTTCTCTGCAGTGTTTTGATGGGCAGCTTGAGATAGAAGAGGAGGATTAATTAGACGACCTTCTTACTTTTGGGGCAAGTACCAATTGTATTTACAGTGTGAGGTCAGACCACATTTAGATATGATGTGCATAGTGGAGGCTAACCCTGATGTTAGTGTCATCCTGGTTCCCTCGTCAAAAAGCCAGTGGGATTTTTATATGGGCTTTTGGATTACTACAGAAAATAAAGTCAGAGACAAAGAAAAGTTTATGATATTGACACATTTTGTTCAATAGGATAATCTTCACAAATGATTTTAGATTTTTGAAGCCTACATGAAATCACCAGAAGTAAAAAGCTAATGTTAGGCTATGTACCAACTACACCGTGGTCATGTGACTTCAACATCACCACCATTAAACTTTCAACTTGTAGTTTGATTTAGCTCTGACCTCTTCTATAAATGTCTTTCATCTTAGTAATAGAGTATAAACACAACAAGGCTGTAAAGATGGACTGGTGAGCAGATCGTCTAAAAAAAAACAAAACATCATTAGCAGTACTGAGTGCTAGAAACCAGATATATTAATTTGATAACAAATACGAATGATCAACTTAAAATTGGCTAATCAATAATCAGAAATATCAATAATCAGAAAATGAGTAATTGCCAAGAGCAGATTTTATTAGAAGCCTTTGGAAATGTCAGAAATGATGATAGAACTGCCACGGCCTTAGAGATGCTTCAGCACTTGGACAGCGATGAATCTGATGCAGGGGATCTATCTGGGATCTCTGATAGCAAATGACACCTGGGCCAGTTCTGGCCCTCATTACCCACATTCTTCTGACCCACATACTGCACTGAATGAACAGCACCAGATGTTGGCACATCTCAAAAATGGCATGACCCACATCTGAGCCAGATGCCAGTCACTGTCTCAGACATCTGGCTCAGATGTGGGTCACTTCTATCTATACTAGGTGCAAAATCATACCTAAAATAAAGAATACTTTCATGTAGTATGATATGCTTTGTTAAAATATGACACTATACAGTGTCCACTATTTAAGCCAGTAGTAATAAACTAAAGTCTCAAATCTCTCAGATAAATATACATCCAATGCAATATTTCCTCAACTCAACAAACCGATACACCAGTTCACCAGCAGCATCAAATGTGACATCGTATCAACACAGTGAACTCTATAAATACTATAAATAGAGATGTGAGAGAGAGTCTCAAATATCCCAATCTGTGCCAGTCAAATTTATACTTGTGTCCCACATGATGGTTCAATTTGTGCACACCACAGCACAGATACAGCTACAAGCACACAATGTGCCATCTTCAGAGGACCCACAGCTCTTTGTAATACCTGTAAGGTCAAAGTAAGCAACAGCAAGCTGTAACTAACAACCTGAAAACATTTGGAACCATAAACTTAACCAGACACTTCAAACACCCTCACTTGCTGAACATGTCCAGTGTCAAGAAGCTACCAGAGGAGTTGCTGCTGTGCCTTGGTCAATGGCCGTCAATAATAATAACAACAATAATAATTATTGTTCCTAACTCAGAATCAATATTTAAAAATACATCAAAATTGGCCAAGAAAATTGCAAATGGTGCATCTCTGACCATAAACCATATATCAACAACACTTACCATAAAACAACAATTCAAGATCCAAAAATTACAAAGTCCCAAAAATCCAAAATTTATGTTAAATTAAAAAATTTTAAGCTCTTTTAAACCTTGTGAATCTTTCATTTCTTTTTGTCCTGATCATACTGTAAAAATTGAAGGATACATGACGCTTACTTTAGGGTTCCTGAATTTGCCACACTGGCAGAACCCTTTTAAACTTATCAGTTATCTGTGGAACCAGGGGTACTTTGTCAGTTTCCTTGAGGAACCCTTTTTTCCATCATGGTCTTGAAACACTTCTGGTGCTTCAGAACACCATTTTGTGACCATCTGAGATTCCACAAGGAACTTCATCTTATTTGGGAGTGCTTTGATGCCTGTTATTGTTACAGTGCTGCTGCAACTACAACTACAACTACTAAACCAAAAGATATCAATAAAAAATAAAATAAAAAAGTAATTTATTGAAAGTTTTTTTCAGAAAGAGTACACATAATGATGTGTCACATAAATAATAAACATTATTACAAACTAATTAAGTAAATAATTAACAAATTACACATACATGCACAAAACAAAAAATTGCAATAGCAATACATAAATTACTTTAAAAGCATTTAAAGCATGATACTGGATTATTTCAGTTCTTTATTAAGTAAAAATGTATTTTATTGTTGCACTGTTTGTTTGATTGTTGCAAATACTAAGAAATTACTTGCATCTCTTGGATTTATGCACCTAGAAAATGATACCTTTTGGGTTTTTTAGCTGCTGGTCACAAAGGAATCAGTTCAGTCTAACATGTGTGGCAGTTTTAACAACCACCTTCAAGGTTACATGATTCAATGATGGTTAATTTATTATTCTGTGTCCTAAAAAAGCTGCAAGCTACACTGTCGGTGTTGCAGAGGTTGTGACACTCCGACAGTACCCATAACTAGCTTGCTAGTGCCTAATGTTAGCATCAAGTTTACATCTAGCCTAATAATAAGTCATAATAAGTTGATAAATAATTTTCATAAACTGCAATGCACACCAGTAGAACATATGCAATTACACTGAAATGTATTTCAGACTACAATGAGATAGCAGAGGACTACTATAAGACTTTACAGGATTAAACTGACATGTAGAAGTTTTCAGTTGCCATTGTCTCCTCAGTTAGCTAACGTTAGACTTTAACTGAAATCAGTGTTAGCAGACCAACAGCTGATACGGCAGCTAACAACTCAAAACTTAAGACTGTGCTCCAACATCGACCAAAAAATTATGTTACTCTGGTCACTCCACACACACACACACACACACACACACACACACACACACAGTAACATACACTTTTGACTGGTTTTACAGTCAAATCCGCTGCTCAGCAAAAGTTTCAAAGCCTTGCTTTTAAGTTTAAAGTTTAAATCTGATGATCTCTGATGATAAAGAAATCTTTCCTGCATCCATCCTCCTTATTACAGAAACATGGTCTGTTGTTAACTAATCCTGCATCTCCCTCCTACCAAACAGTCATTAAACAGCGCTCAGTGCTTCCTCCAGAGACCCCACATGAATACTAAATAAATTATTCACAGCACTGGATGTACAGCATATGGCCCATGCAGACAGTGTTTTTCCCTTCGTCCCTCTGTCCTATTTTTCATCGCTGTTGTTCACATTTATGTATGTGTTGGATCTGAGTCTGCTGCTAACTGAAATGAATCAACCCGGCTCCTCTGCACCCAGTTGAGAGTGAAGGCGTGTGTGTGTGTGTGTGTGTGTGTGTGTGTGTGTGTGTGAATCTGAAGGGTCCTGGACAGTTGTTAAGAGCCAAGACTGGAAATCACTCCCTCATAAATTATACAGCCATTTCATCCTGGTGACAGATACTAGACCCTGGTCTGGTCTGTCAGCCCACATTCACACTCTCACTCACAACCTCAGACCTAAACTCAGGAAAATAGAATAAAGGAGGTTAAAGACTTAAGTTGTATTACATTTAATATAATACAACTTTATTTTATGACAGCTATAGTTTCCTAGAGAAAGAAATCCCACTGTAACTGTAAATTCATGGAAAGCTTACTGGAAAAAGACAAAGTAACTTCTCATCTGTATAATTAATGCCAATTAATAGCTACTGCATTTTTCTTTTTGGCCATGTGCGCAACAGGCCAGCTAAACATGCAAATATGCAGTAGACCGGGAGGTTTGTAAACTTTCTAATACATAAATATTAACTGGGTTAAAATAGATCTGTCAGTTTATTAAGATTCATTTATGTTTCTCTGAATTCAACAAATTTGTATAATCTTAATACATCTAACTAAACTAAAACAACTGTCAGTGTCTTTGTCTCTGTTTGACAGAGGTTTGGAGTCACATGACATGTATTCCAGTCATGAAACAGATGACTGTAGACCTGCCCTGACAAAATCAAAAAAGACATTCAAATTGCCTTGAACACCATGGACTGGAACCTTCACCTGGACTTTGACTCTAAATCCTCCACAGATTGAACATTTTCTTCTAAACAATATTCCTCATGTGAAATTCTCATGTCCTGTCAACAGATGTACTGACTGGTTAAAACTTACATCATCATTAAAGTAGATGAAGGGACTTATTTGTATTTAAATGACTTGAATTACTGATGAATTCCCCACTTTAACATGTAACTTTAACATGAGACTGTTTATTTCCCATTTACTACTAACTGAAGACTTTGTCATACAGATGTAACATGTTGATTATAAACCTAAAAAAGTACATACACTATATTGTCAAATAATCTGCTTTCAGGGGCCTGCACTAGCTTCACTTCAGGTGGTTCACTTCTTACTGAGGTAAATCACCATGGTAACTGAACTCCTAACCTGCTCTGGAGCAGGTTAAGTTTGAGATAACAGATCAATGTGCATAAAAGCTCCACCTACTGACCAATCAGTTCTCTTGGAACATGGTATTGCTGTTCGAAAAGGATCCCACGAAGCTTGTGCGCAGATCGTGAGAGGGTCTCACAGGAGGGCAAGAGTGTTCAGGGACTGGCAGAACACTTTAGCTTACACAGATTCTCATCAGAAGGGATAACTTGCATTTGTCGGCTTCTTAAGTCACTGCAAAATTTAGGAGCAATACACTTACAGTCCCACAGACTGCATACATTGCGTTACCTTGTTCTGTCTGCCTCCAGTACTTGAATGTATGCTGTGGTTGGTGCAGGTTGACTCCCTATCCTGACCCTGATGCAGGGCCACAAAACAGCTTCAGTGTGGCCCCTAACAAAACCTGGGTCAGGATAGAAGTGATGTTTAGACTACTGAAAGCCTGATTTACATGCCTGCTTGGGCTCAGAGAAGCTCCAGACTGGGTATGCACAATCATTGTAGAGTATGTTGTGCTCCACAGTGTAGCCACGGTAATGAAGGAGAGGGCCCTTCCTGTGAATCAGCAGCCCCCTGATGTGGTGGACCCAATCAGCCTGAACCACCCCACTGGCAGGGCTGTGAGAGAGGCCATCACACAGAATTTTTTTCATAAGAAGCAGCAGCAATTTTTGTTTGAGTCTTACCTAAAGAACAGGGGCATTCCCTTTTCACTTTTTGTCTAAGAAATACATAGAACAGGCCTTTGTCTCTTAATGAACAAGTGTTTGATTTGCATTTTGTTCTGTTCTCCCGGTCCTGTGAACAAAAGAAAAACACATTTTTTTATTCACATTGTGAATAAATTACGTTACTGAAATACATTCTCTTCGTACTCTTATTTCTCCTACTCCACTTTAACTTATTTCAGTAAGTGTTTTTTGTACTCAATGTTGAGCTTTTTGCACTGTTAGACCTCACACCGACCTGAAACAAATGACACATTATACAGCTGCTATTGTATGTAAGCACTGTAACTTTGCAAGGCTCACTTGAAGAAAGGTGCAAATGTCACATTGAGTACCCTGTTGACATTAAGGCTAATTCATTACCACTTGTGGTCCTCTTGGCCTGGAGCTGGAGGTCACAGGCTTCCTGCAAAATGAACACCATAGCAACTGATTCATTTAGGACAGAGAGCACTTGAAGCAGTTATTAGTCAAATGTGCTGCAGACCACCACCATTAGCAAGTAAATAAAGATAAATCAGTTACAATGTCAACACTCCCACTATCTGGGTGAAGATGGGTGAGGTGAAAACTGCATGACAGTGGTAACAAATGACTACAGTTACCCCCAAAACTCTGAGCATACAGGCACTGTCTCGTCACTAAGGGCCTCCACCTTAGAAAATAAGATGCATAAATGGTTTATTAATCCATGATTGTCAACTACAGATGACATCCTAGTGTACATGACAGTCTGCGTTCACTGTTACCTCTGTACAGGACAGTGTGAAAGTGGGTGGTGGCAGCAACACCAGTGTTTCCTCATATATTGTAGAGAAGGTAAATACATGTTAGTCCAACGCTGGTCAATATAATATAGCAGTATTTTATTTTCAACCAAGCAGTTTAACATTGACTCATTGACACATACTGTGTACAAATGTGGGCTGTTGGGAGCTGCCACTTCCACCAGGGTCTCATGAGACACCCCCTTCCACCCCTTTCATTTGGGGGCGACCTTCATTATTGCAGAGGGCCAGATCCTCACTAGAAATGGACCCCTGTGTAGGAGGGCCCCTCCTGACTTCATTTTTTTTTCCCCTGTTGGCTGCAACAGTGTCAAAGTCATTTCTTTGTCCTTTTGTACACTTCTGGCTTTATCCTAAAACAGAGACTGACTGCAGAACTAAACATTTAACTTGTTCTCAAAAAATATGAAAAGCAAGCACACTTACCACTTTGAATTATGTTTTTATGTTTATTTTTTATTTGCTCCCAAGTTTGCTTGACTCCCCCAGGGTTGCAGCTGAAAGAATAAGGCTAGAACTTTTATACACACAATAAGAATATTATTTATTCCATTAATTTACTGGAATCTAAAAATGTAATTATAGTCAGATCTTCTTGTGCCCTAATGATGGGGCTGTGAAATTATAAGTCAGGAAATTTCGCATTCACACAGTTGGCGATTTGTTGCCTGCTGCCCGTCCTGCATTTGGCAGCTGCAACAGTATTACTTTTATATGTATTTTATATTATACGTTTATGTTCCTTGTATTTTTCTAATATTGTGGTTTGCTCTTTCTGTGTGAAAATCATGGCTCTGCTGCCAGTAGACTTGTCCATGTTGTGACATAGTTTATAGAGCGACAAAGTCCACGTCAGGAGGAGGTTGGGGTGGATGGATGAATATGACACAGGAGAGCGGTGTTCGATTCCCATGTGAAAGTAACAGTTTATGTTGTCTCTATTATCCATGACCGTTCACTGTTATTATTGTTACCATGACAGCAAAGATCTTCTAATGTTGAGGAAGTACTTTAACCCAAATCACAATTTTTTCCTGAACCCAACCAGGTCATGAATATTATTATAGTAACCATGGCGACGAAGGTAGGTACACTGCTCACGGTACAGTCTGTGTGTTTATTCTTGTAACCATGACATCCATGGTCTGGTATGCCTGCTGCTGTAGGGGTGCTATTTCAGGAGACACTGCCATGGATGGTTGGATTGTTAGGTTTAGTCAAGCCAGATACTGAGATCTAACTTAAGAGTTATAGATGTAGCTGACAAAATAAGGTTTCTCTAACCTCCTATCCCAGTTTCAGAAGCCAGGTTTCTTTTATGCATGACATTTAAAAATGAGGTTAGTGCAGAAACCTGGTTATTGGTATTTTCCAATTACATCTACACACACACATCTAATCATACTGTTACAATAACTTTTTATCATCTCAGCTTAACTCTATGCCTCAATACTAACTTAAACCCTGACCTTACACCAATTACCTGAAGTGCTCATCCTAATTTGCTTTTTTTTCTAACCCTTGTCATGACAAGAATTAAAAACTACCAAGATGGGGCGGCCCAGTAGTTGAGTGGTTACGGCGCGTACCATGTGTGAGCGCAAGACACTCTTATCTGGCAGTCACCGGTTCGACTCCCGATTGGTCTGACTCTTTCCTGCATGTCATTCCCCTCTCTCTACCCCCTTTCCTGTCAGTCTCCACTGATCTATCAAAAAGCCCCAAAAAAATAATTTAAAAAAAACTACTAAGATAAACACATATTCTTCTAGAAGTTACTCTACCGTTTGTCTGCCTGCCCTCCTACCAGCTACAGTAATTACAGTCAGAGCAAACTCAGAGGGAATCTTGGCTGGGAAAAAAAGAAGCTGTTTGAGTTTTCTGTTTCAAGGTCAGCCAGTGAGGTTTGATTGAAAATCGAGGCAGTCATGCAGAGAAGTGCCATGGAGGAAAGACAGCACACAACCTTCTGAGTGCTGGGACTTCATAATGAAACACTATGTGCCTCTGAGGCCTATTTCAGCTGGGAGTCAACCAAGCTTAGCAGCAGAGGTGTTACATTGAAGGATTTTCTGCATAACTGTCTGTATTCTCATTTGAAACAGATCTGCTGAAGGTGTGAGTTTAAAGCAATGTGCTTCTCTGCTCCTCAAAGTGTGAGTTATGGCTGCGTGACCAGCGAGGACACCCAGACCACCTCATAACAGACGCTTTACGGACCACTACGTGTACATGTCCTCATCCATGCATGAAATGGAGACGCCACTGACAGCTGCTGACAAAGCAGAAAGAGTGAAGATGGTATTCTGACTCAAAGAATGTTTGTTTGCTTTGAGAGAGGAAGATGAATCAGTGTGTTCAGCTGCGGACAAGCATGAAGACAGTCAGTCTGTGAACACTAAGTCTCAGACTTTGTGCAGAACAGCAGTTTGCTACTTAGCAGGCAGCAGCTCTTTGTCACCATGTCCAACTATTGATTAGTACTCACTGCTTTCTGCAGAATGTGCTGCTCTGTTGTAGCGTTGGTTATGGAAATGTGCAAAATATAAATAACTGAATTTCAAGTAGAAATTAGCTGTTCAAACAGGGTTGTTAGAGGATGATGAAAGATTTGATTTGAATAATTCCAGTCAACATCTATGATGAACTCAGGTTTCAGGTTTGTCTTTAAAGAAAATAACTCACAAAATACTTTAGATCAGTTGCTCTCAAACTTTTTCACCCCAAGAATTTTGCTTTTAAAATGTTTTATTACAGAATGTGTTTGAAGTCCTTGACTAAAATACTCCAATATTATGTCACTGTGTTATTCTTTTATTAAATTTTTCACTGGGACTCCCCAGAAGCACAATAAGCTTTGTCAGAAATAGAAGGCAACAGTGTGTCCAGCTCATGCATAAAATCAACTTGATGTCCTGGTGGATGACTGATGACACAACATGCAAGGTACACAGAGGAGGAGTATTTATTTGGGGGCAACAGTTGAGTGTATGTCCATTTGTTGGAAATCAGGAGACCCAAAGTCCCGCCTCCTCAGCCGGAGTGGTAAGTGTCGTTGGGGTAGCACTGTTTTCAGGTTTGACCCAGGTCTCAGTGTGCATCAGAAGCTCAAGGGATAGCTGGTTAGCAGAGCCACAAATGAAATCAGCTTTGTTAACTGCAGACTGGCAGGCCAGCGGAAAAGGAGACACATGTGGGTGAGGTCTGTCTCAGTGGCTGGACATTACCCAGATTTCTTTCACTTTGCAAATAATATGATGATGGACATGATACTTTTTAGGTGTGTAGGAGAATACGTTCCTGTGGGGCTGAGGCACACAGCCACAGCTACAATGAGGCATTGCCAGTTAGTGAGAGATGTGCCCGAGTGTGCTCTGTGAGAGCCGCCTGTAACGAGCCAACTGTGTGACTGACCAGTACACATTCTGTTCCTGTCCAGACAATAAACCGTGGCACACAAAGACAGCAAGCCTCCTGCTCCTCCACTGAGCACGGTTACAATACCATGAGTTTAATTGAACACAGCTGTTCCAGTGTCAGGATTGGTTTCATGCACCTGAGTACACCCTCTGAAGAAGCAGCAAAGGTCTGATTTCTCAGGGCCGTGAACTCGGTCACACTCCTCTGCTGCCTGAAACTCGTAACAATCAGCTGAAACTTCCAGAAATAATGCACAGTTAATGTGCTTTCCAAGTAGCAGCATGGACACAGCCTCCACACATGCTGGGAGCTTGTGTCAAATATTTTGATGACACTGGCAGCAAATAGACAACTTTCATCACTTACCAGATTTCATAGGAGTCAATATTAGTTTAATTATTATTTATAGCAGCATCATAAGCAATGAATAACACAGGTGGGTATTTACAGTGGCAATAGTTAAGTCTTGTGTCCTCCCCATTGATTTCTTTTGCAGATATATTTCACAGGTTCACAGGTTGCGTAGAATTCACACTGAAACGTTGCCTTCATGAGAAGCTGGAAAGCTGTGTACGCACCAAACAATTCAGATGTATGAAATCATGCGCACACTGGATTCCACGCACATTTACTTTTTACATTCCACTTGACATGGCATTGAGCACACCTGCACGAATACTACACTCTATCTGCCCTAAACTTAATATGCTAATGAGTATAGCCTGGAATACCCTCACCTCAGAATCAGGAAAAATGGAAAAACCAATGGGAAAAATTCACAGAGTACAAAGTGGAGGATCTGCTTTCAGAGGTGGAGTCCAGGCAGAAATATCTCATTCTGCACTTGGTCCTGTGGATTTAATAATAACAGAAAACAAATATAGAGTGGGAGAGTGTGGCAGAGGCTGTTAATGCGGTGGAGGTGTACACGGTGCACATTCTCTTGATTGAAATGGGTAAAACAGTTTACAGTAGTACTTTCTTTATTTAACACACTATACACCCAAAATGCACTATTTTCAATATACATATAGATGGAATGAAGCAGTGTGCCAGGCAAAAGGTGAGACTTATATATATATATATATATATATATATATATATATATATATATATATATATATATATATATATATATATATATAAAATGTTTCCCAACTCTGTGCATTAGTTTACGAACAGAAGTAAATGACTCATACAGACAAACAGAGGTTTGTCTGAAAGCAGTGATTCTCCAGTTTAACAGGGACGGCTGGCTGCTATTGTGCGAACTGTACTGTTATACTCTTGTTAATTACATCATATGGGAACTTTATATTCCTGTTCCCTTAGTTCTGTCCTTTCCTGTGTTCTCTATAATTTCAAACCTGACATTGTTGTGTACTGCATCCTTTTGCACATGCCTTTATGTCCACTTATTTATTGCATATTGTTTACAATAAGGCCCATGTGCCTGTGTTGTAGGTTGAGCAGTAGTTGTTTTGACTGACTAACTCAAACCACTCCCTAATGTCAGTAGTTTCACTACATCACCTCTGAGTGTCACCAGTTCATTAAAGCCATTAGAGACTTGTGTACGCGAGACAGCAAGCTGGGAAATGGCCCTTGGTCTGTTTGTTTAGGAGAGGAGGACCTGTGTGCATAATTCAGCTCCAGGTAAAAACCTACTGAATGACTGACAATTCCCATGATCCCATGCCATTTCATGAAGTCACCCAACGCCATCTTATGTTATTGTTTTGATTGAGAGACCCCTAGTGGCAGACGTTACATACTGTGTGCATAATTTGTTATGCCAACTGGACTTCCTTATATTTCACTATGTCCAGTGCCTTGAAACAATATGCCCTCCCACCAACGCAGCTGCGTTTGGTTTTGATCCCTGCTCTGTTTCCCAAAACATCTGACTTATTAAACTTTTCTGTAGCTCTCATCCCCAAGCCTGTTGCCTCCTACTAAGATGTAAATACTTAAAAACAAATATAGTTTGTTTTTTAAAAGGGCTCAATAATTTCCTAAAACTTTTAATTAACCGTTTTCAAGGGAATCATTAGTCAAACAGGACGAAATTGATCACTATCAGCACCAGATTTATGTCACAGACATAACATAACAGTCATTACAGTCAGACATAATAGTCTTTGGATATACAGACAATGCATGTCAGTAGGATCAACTTACTATTAGTTTTGAACCACATCTGTTCAATCATTCAGGTCTGATGTCAACCTTCAACCAGCCCCCAACCAACTCCCCACTGATGAGTGATGAACAAAGAAAATAGTCGAGTTACTCATGACTTTAAGATGCAGATTAGTTCTCTTGTGGGCAGAATTCTTGAAGAGAGTAAGAGAAGATGAAATGATGATGAAATGCAACAGAAAGCTGTCAACCGGAGGACTCAGTGAACTGTGACGAAACACATCTCTTATTTAATTTTTCAGTGTACCTCCTAACGGGATATTAGTTGAATACATTAGAATTAATAGAAGCATGATTTCTTGGGGGTTCAGGTGGGGGGTTCTGCTTTGTACTGACAGTGTGTTCTCTGGATTGGACTCTGGAGAAATATTTTTGCAGGTATTTTGTTACATTCATACAATAATTATGCTGTCTTCATCCTTAGATTAATGATCTTTTCTGACTGACCTAGGGCAGCTACAGTACTATTAGTTATAATAATGGCATTGAGTGAGTTCATGTTAGGAAATTACCATTCAGGAACACTAATCTACATGCATGTAATCATATGATGATTGCTAAGGGAAACTGAGAAACTACTGTCAGGGTTTGTCCTGATGAACATTTTATGATAGGACTTATTTACTTCCTGTCTTTGTCTGTTTTCCTCCTTGTTGATTGTCTGCCCCGCCCTAATGTGTTACACCTGTATTCAGTTGCTGTTGCCTTCCTTGTGTATTTAAGTCTCTGTCTTAGTTACTAAATGTTTAATAAATGACCTTCCTCCACTTTGTTCCTGCATTTGGGGCCTCAATTCCTTCCAAAAGGTTACAACTACAGCTGCACACACAGTAAAGATAAATATAGACAGGGGTCTACACACACACACACACACACACACACACACACACACACACACACACACACACACACACATGGTGATGGGTCTTTACCTTCACCATTGCAGAGGAAGCGAGGACCACACAAACACTACATTATAAATTCATGTGGCTGTGAGAGATCAGCTCCTATACATGAACACTTCTTCCATCCTCCAGTTCATGACCTGGAGGTCCACTGAGGTCCACCGTCCAGGTTGGTAAATAGAAAGGTGTGTATTGCTTGCTGTATATTTCTGGATGTTTTCAACTTGGGTCTTAGATCTGAGAGCATGGCAACATTTTTTTTCTAATTAGTCAATTATATGTATGATCAATCATAGCTCTCTACTTCTTTTACAACTGTCTGGCTAACCCCACAGTTGTTTACACACAATTCATTTTACTTTAGCATAGCAGTCATCTTCTCTCTTCCCTTTTATTCTTGCTTGTGTGCTTAAGTTTAGCCTCCTTTAGCAATAATGGTACATGTAATACATTTAGTTTATTTGCAGTGATTGAGGTAAGGCTCAATGAATTGGAAGCAGCTTTGCACCATGGAAACCCACTCAATAAGTGCTGTATAAGTAGCCAGTGTGAGCCAACACAACAAAGCTCCTGCACCCCCCCCCCGCCCAAGTAGACGGAGTATCTGGGCGTCCAAAAGAAGCATAGCCCTAAACACCACCACCCATTTCATGTTTGGAAGGGGTCCTCCCCGCTCTGCCCCCCTGTAAAATCCTTTACCTCATCCACACAGCCCCCAACACTGGGAACAGCAACAGATGAACAGACAATAGACTAGTGACTAAAGGCAGTTACATAGTGAGTGGGGTGATGAGGAATGAGGAACAGGTGGGGGGAGATCAGGGGGCTGCAGGGCTGATTGGGGAGGTGGGTACAGGTATGTGGATGGGCGGAGCAGACAGGAGAATGGGAGGGTCTGAGGAGACGAAGGGAGGAATGTCAGGTATGAATGTCAGGTGAACCATATTGCCCAAGTATTAAGGATAAAACAACTGAATAATGAGATGAGGAAAAATACAATTCATGAGAATAAAATAAACATAAAAAGAACAAGGTCTGGGAAAAATGTAGTAGATACATGTTTTGTTTGTGTGTGTGTGTGTGTTATATACTGTATGTATAATAGGCTATGTCAAGATAATTATTTGTCACGGTCAGTGATGTTTTAATTATGTGTCCCTCAGTTTGTCACATGCAGGCACATTGTGCAGCAGTCTCCTGCATGCTCCTCTCCCAGCAGAATCTGTTGCTGTTCACTGTCATCCAGCTCTCATCTCAGCTGGCTGAGGCAGACAGCCGCCCACCCAGAGTCTGGTTCTGTTCAGCGTCTCCTCCTGTTAAAAAGGAGTTTTTCCTGCCACTGTTGCAAAGTGTTTGTTCCTGAGGGGATGTAGGGTCTCTGTAAATAATATTGTAATAGTATTGTCTAGATCTGCAATATATGAAAAGAGATAACTTTTGTTGTGACTTGACTTGACAGCAGTACTTTACCACTTGCTCTGTAGTTGACCTGTCGCACTTCAGCAACTAACTAAGATCCCAGGCCGTCTGTATTATTGTTACTGATAGCAATGGAAATGAGACTACAGAAGTAAGTTGTAATAATTTGGGTGGATCATTGACATTCCGCAGCCTTTTCATGTAAATGATGCCAGTGCTGAAAATATGCATCATCAACAATTAGAGTTAGATCTTGAGTAGCTTAGAGGTCGTCTGCTTAGAAAAAAGCTATTTTTGTTTCAACCTCCTCTACTCTGTCATTTGAAATATTCCTTCATTTCATTTGGAGGTGAAGGCATCCCTGCTGCAGATAATCTTCATATCAGCTACAACACAACTGTGGAGATGAAAGAACGAAAGGGATGACAAATAAATCTAATAATAAAGCAGATATATGAAATACATACTTTCAGACATGAAGTCGCTCCTCTGGTTTGTGGAAACATCAGGGACTTTGATATTGACACATTTAAATACATTCACTGGGACACCAACAACAAAAGACTGGAATCTAAACTGGAGTTGTGTAATGCTAAAAAAACATCTGGTTGAATGTCTTACAACTAATGAGGTACATTGGCAACAGGTCAGTAGATGATTGGGGATAAAAAGAGGCTCCAGAGAGGCAAAGTCTCTGTGCAGTGAAGATGGAGAGAGGTTCACCACTCTGTGAAAGACTGTGGGCAAATAGTGCATCAGTTTAAGAATAATGTTCCTACTGTTCATTATATCATTAAAAGATTCAGAGAATCCAGAGAAATCTCTGTGTGCAAGGGACAAGGCTGAAAACCAATATTGGTTGGCTGTGATCTTCTGGTCCTCAGCAGCACTGTATTAAAAACAGACAGGATTCTATAGTGGAAATCACTGTATGGGCTCAGGAACACTTCTGAAAACCAGTGTCTGTGAACAGTGTGTTGCTTCATCCAAAAATGCAGGTTGAAACTCTACCATGCATAGAAGAAACCAAATTTAACCATGATCCAGAAACATCTCCGAATTCTCTGGGCCCGAGCTCATTTAAGATGGTCTGAGGTGAAATGGAAAACTGTCCTGTGGTCTGATGAATCAGAATTTCAAATTCTTTTTGGAAATCATGGACACTGCACCCTCCAGGCTACAGAGGAGAGGAACCATCCAGCTTTTTATCAGTGCACAGTTCAAAAGCCAGAATCTGTGATGGTGTGGGGGGCATTAACGCCCATGGCTTGGGTAGCTCGCACATCTGGGAAGGCTCCATTAATGCTGAACTTTTACATGATTTACTCATCATTGGATTCTGTTTTTATTTACATTTTACAAAGCATCCCAACTTCTTTGGGTTGTAGCTTTTAATACATATGCATGGCAAACATTGCATACATTTGAGGAAGGATCGGCTGGCTTTATGTTGGAAGTTGGGTTTAAAAGAGATATTGATATACAATATGCTAAGCAGTCACTGTGAAATAGCACTGGGACATATCCCAGCGTTTGCTACCCAGAGAAGACTTTATAAAGCTTTGAGAAGAATCAGTACATTTTGCTATACATTTGTGAACAGTTCCAAATTAATTTTGATAGAACCTTTATTTTGTATATAACTGTTTCCAATAAGGAAGGTTGGAGTCACATCAGTTCCTCTCATCCTCTTTAACCCTTTGAAAGCAGCAGACAGGTCAACAGTTTATTGAAGCTTCTTTCTGCAGAAAAGTCTTCTGTGAGGAAATTTAGCTCAGGTTTCTCCCATTTCATTATCTCTAAGATGTTACTGCCTTTATTAGTAATGACCTGTGGTTAATTCAGTTTATTGGACATGATTTGGAAAGGCACACACCTGTCTACATAAGATCTCACAGCTGACAACGCAGATCAGAGCAAAAACCAAGACACAAAGAGGAAGGAACTGTCTGCAGAGCTCAGAGACAGGATTGTGTCACAGATCTGGGAAAAGATCCAAAAAAACTCTGCTGCATTGAAGGTTCCCAAGAGCACAGTGGCCTCTGTCATTCTTGAATGGAAGAAGTTTTGGAACAACCAGGACTCTTCTTAGAGGTGGCTGCCCGGCCAAACTGAGCATTCAGGGGGAGCAGGGTCTTGGTAAGAGAGGTGACCAAGAACCTGATGGTCACTCTGGATGAGCTCCAAAGATCCTGTGAGGAGATGGAGAAACTTCCAGAGGGACAACCATCACCGTAGCATCCACTGATCTGAGCTTTATGGCTGAGTGGAGACAGAAGCTTCTCCTCAGCGAGAGAAACATGAAACACAGGTAAGAAGAAGAGTGAAACATACAGCTGCAGTATTAACGTACTGACTGATATGCCAATTCAATTCAATTCAATTCAATTTTATTTGTATAGCGCCAAATCATAATATACATTATCTCAAGGCACTTTACAGGGTAAGGTCAAGACCTTACTTTGTTATAGAGAAAAACCCAACAGTTCCCACAACGAGCAAGCGCTTGGCGACAGGGGGGAGGAAAAACTCCCTTTTAACAGGAAGAAACCTCCAACAGAACCGGGCTCAGGGTGGGCGGCCGTCTGCCTCGACCGGTTGGGTTTAGGAGAAGATAAAAAGAGGGGGTGGGGGGAGGAGAGAGGAGAGAAGAGAGAGAGAGAGAGAGAGACAGTATTAAGTGTAGAGCATATTCAGTGTGATACACTGTGGGGATCAGCAGCAGATGTAGTAGAGTGGATTGTTCAATAATTGTAAGGAGGGTGGTTTGATCCCCAGCACCTTCAATGTCACTATTTCCTTTGGCAAGACACTGGACCTCAAACTCGCAAACCATGTGGGTGAAAAAACAGTCGCCCCTTCGGACAAGAGTGTTTACAGAATGTAATGAAATGTAATGCTTTGGAGCTGGCCTTTCTTGACCCTTTCATCCCATGGGAAGAATTAGATTGTGGACTGTGAGCCAGGACTGACACCCACCATCAGTGCCAGACCTCACTAATGCTGTAATGGCTGAATGGGGGACAATCCTGGCAGCCAGACAGGCTGTTACAGCATTGCAGTAATGCCCAACAATCACACAGCAGTGTCCACATACAGTAAGTTTGACCATATATCGTACAAGTCCAAACATTCCTTCAGGCCTGTAACAGCTTGAGTAAAAAACAGCAAGCATTTTTCTTTCAAAGTAAAGCAGGATATAGGAAGGTTTTTGAAATGACAAATGCTGTGGAGAACAAAGGGACTGTTAGATAGATTTTCTATACCTCTTGTCCGAACTGGGTCGCAGGGGGGTTGGGGCCAATCCCAGCTGACTTTGGGTGAGGACTGTAAGATATGTGGAGATAGCAATTTTACTCTCAGGAAAAGGTTTAGAAATGTTCTCTTTGTTGCCAATGTTGGGGAGTAGTAAACTGCATATAATTAAACCAGTAGTTTAACAACATTTTGCAGTACCTTGTTGGTAGTTGTGTAGTTAACTACTGAAACTACAAACAATTTTGGGCCATAAAAGGAAAAAAAATGATTTATTTAATTATGACCTTTGTGAAAACATACCCAGGCAATGCATTTGTCAGATAGTCCACAGCACACACTTGACCTTTGTGTGGTGCAAGTGCAAAAGCCAAGAGCTGGCGCTGCTCAGTGCTCATACAGCGACAGCATCATCATGGATAAACCTCCTGAATGTCAGAGTCACCATGACCAGACTTAAGCCTTAAGCAGCTGTTGTTTACGAAACCAAAGTTCATTATTTTGGTTTATGGATGACCTGTGAACAATTACGCACTTATGCAATAAACTCAAGCCAGCATTTTTTTGGTGGTATGGGATATATATATATATATATATATATATATATGTGTGATTATTATTATTATTAATAATAATAATAATAATTTTTTTTTCTAACAGATTTTTTAACAAATCCGTGTGCATAAAAATAACAAGCCTAAACATGAAATGTGTTGTTGATTATGCAAAGTGCATTTCATTAAGGCAGCAGTAGACATGTTATATTGGTCACTGAGACTGCATGAAAAACAAAATTAAAAAAGAAGAGGGGGAAAAAAAGAATTTCCTAATTAACTTTATCATCTCAGGCACTCAGTAATATTCATATAATATCCTACAGTGAAGTTGAATATGTTTTACTGCTTCTTTACCATTACCATTTTTCTGTCATTAATATTGTATTTACAGTAACTTGTAATTTTCTAAACATGTATCTTTAATTTGTTTTAATTTACTTATTATTATTATTATTATTATTATTATTATACTTAACAAGACTAGGTCAAAACCTAGTATATGGCTGGACTGCACATGGTCACTGTGCGTAATTGAGGATGTAGTTGAAAACTGTTGTGGAGCTGCTATAAACTGACATCATCGCGTCCTCATTCTCTCCTCCTCTCTGTGCTCACATATACAGTATTTAAATACAACTGAATTAATAGTTAAGCTGTTCTCATTGACATGTGTTTCTGTTTCTGTTGTCAGACAACAGGACAAGTTTGATTAGGGCCCATTAAGACATAGGACACCTAACAAAATCACCAAACATCAGTTAAAAACAAAGACTGACCTGTGATTTCAGCTGGATTTACTAAAATAATCAGAGAGAGTTTTAGAAGATAGAATATCTTCCTTATTTAGTCTTGCAGAGCACAGCCACTGTCTGGGATCCACAACAGTTTTCAACTATTGAACCTCCTGAAAAAGTGACCAGGGCCTTTATTTACCACAACTCCAGAACATAACAGACTTTTAGTTGAGACTGGTCTTTATTTCCAACTCCCTCTGTTTGATATGTAGAATTATAGCTGTAGTTTAGAACGAAGGTTTGTTTTCAGTCACTACCGTTTCCTGTGTTAAAGTTTCTGCATTATGTATTGATCCAAACTCAACATTTCCTGCAATCATTTCAAATTTAACACCTTTTAATTCTTAACAGAACTTTTATTGCTGTGCAGCAGTAGCGTATTGTCTCACTGTCAGTTGCTGTTGTTTCTGCTGTTTACATGTTCTCACTTTTTTAGATTTTTGGAGTAACATACTTTTTTACTGTGTAACTGCTAACACCAATATAAGATCACACCAGCTTTCAATTTGATGTAAACGACACAACTGTAAACTTGTGCAACTGTGTCTTGCACAGTTGTGACACTATTGCATTGACAATCTCTGTCCACAGGCATATAAACACCTGTCACAGTACACAAACCACTTCTGTGGGAGTTCCCGCCACAGTGAGTGTCTCTAGGACCACATTTGAAAACACAGGGTGAAAACAATATCCTACAAGTAATTTATGATCTTGGTCTTTTTCAGTGTTGCTGTGGCACATAGCAGTGGTGTCATCAGTCATTACCACCAGTTTACTTCTCTGAAAGAAGATTTCACCACAGTAAGGATCAACCTCAGCACCAGAGAAAGTCTACCTGGTGCTGATCCCACAGACATTATCTGATGGTTGTGTGAAGACACGTCCAGATGAATTATCTTGGTTTCTTACCTATTTCTGGCCAAATGTCCAGTGAGGCAGAGCAGCAGGGAACTGTTTATCTACCCCACTCACATATTTTCTCTAGGGGATACTTACACACCCTGAAAAGTGACTTTTCTGACACACACACACACACACACACACACACACACACACACACACACTGCATCTGTCTCAGAAGTGCTGAGTTGTCTTTTTCCTTCCAGACGTGTGTGTGTGTGTGTGTGTGTGTGTGTGTGTGTGTGTGTGTGAGGGCAGAGGGTTAATCTTGTTGGCTGTGAATGCTCTGCAACTTACTGCCACCCTACTGCCGGGCTAAGTTCTTTTCCTGTGTGTGTGTGTGTGTGTGTGTGTGTGTGTGTGTGTGTGTGTGTGTGTGTGTGTGTGTGTCTGGCATGTGTGCACGTGTGTA
This sequence comes from Trachinotus anak, assembly GCF_046630095.1. Taxonomy (NCBI): domain Eukaryota; kingdom Metazoa; phylum Chordata; class Actinopteri; order Carangiformes; family Carangidae; genus Trachinotus; species Trachinotus anak. The sequence goes on along the minus strand of NW_027273862.1, from coordinate 679,114 downwards.
TGCACGTGTGTTTGTGTGTTAGTGACCGTGGGCAATAAGGTTCAGTTTGAACTCGTCATTACTTTGCCAGTCCATGAACTGCTGGTTTTCTTTTCATTCATTTTTCCACTAACTCCCACGCTCACTTTATTAGGAACACCTGTTCACCTTCTTATGCATGTAATTATCCAATCAGCCAATCATGGGACAGCAGTGTAGTGCATAAAATCCTGTAGATACAGGTCAGGAGCTTCAGTTCATGTTCACTAGGGATGGGCAATACCACAAAATTTCTTTTTGATACGATAGAAAGTAATACAAGGCCAGAATTGTCGATGTCAATATTGATAACAATACTTTATTATTATTAAAAGTGGCTTATGTATTTTCAAGTAGGGGAGAGCATAGTCATGACTGATGAGGTAACCATCATCAATATGCTAAATCTAAATACATTTTAATGACCACTAAATGATTTGCCAAAGATTAATAATCATTTTAAGGATGGTGAAATTTATTCCTGCTACCTGTGAGGCCTGGGTTTGATTCCCAGCTGAAGCATGAATGTAACAAGTGAAGCAGAACAAGCAGTGGCTCCATTCATTAATGCAGCACTTCATAAAAAAAGTAAATGGATCAAGCTGGATTCAAAACCAGCCCACTGCAGTGAGGACTGCGCATAAACAATATGCGCTCTACCAGGTGTGGGTGCACTGCACATATGTTCATGTTTTAGAGTGCACATGACAGCAGTGGCAGTGAGTGGCTGCACTTATTTGTGTTCATGATAATGGATAATTGTTTGCACAGACAGATCTACTCTGAAAGGAACGTAGAAGAGAGAAGCTGAAACTGGTACCAATCATATTGATGCTAGAATCTATGAATCAAAAATGAGATGTTGTATTGGTGGTCTCGATATTTTGGGATTGATACACCCACCCCTAATGTTCACATTAAAAACATCAGAAGGAGGAAGAAATGTGATCTGAGTAACTTTGACGGTGACATGATTGTTTGATTTGAGTGTTCAACAAAAAAAACCATCTGGTGAGCAGCAGCACTCTGAAGGAAACATCTTATTGATGAGAGAGGTCAGAGGAGAATGACAGAAAGACTACAGTAACTAAGAAAACCATTCTTTACAACTAAGGTGGATGGACTACAGCAGAGACCACGTCAGGTTCTTCTCCTGTCAGCCCAGAACATGAACCAGAAACCTGAGGCTGCAGTGGACACAGACTCACCAACACTGGACAGACTGGACAAACGTAGCCTGGTCTGATGAATCTGGATTCCTGATGGTAGGGTCAGAGTTTGGAGTCAAAATGAATCCATGGACTCAACCTTCCTTGTGTCAACAGTCCATGCTGCTGGTGGTGTAATGGTGTGAGGAATGTCACACTTAATCAATCACCAATTGATCATGGTTTGATACCAGGGTCAGAGTATTGTTGCTGACCACGTTCATCTCTTCATGGCCACAGTTTACCATCTTCTACTGGCTACATCCTGCAGGATAATGTTCTATGTCACAAAGCTAAAGCCATCTCAAACTAGTTTCATGAACGTGATGCTTATTTGAACAGGGTTGGTGGAGGGTTTATCCCAGCCAACCTTGGGTGAGTCTATCACCAGTCTATCACAGGGCTGACATATAGAGACAAACAATCACACTCACACCTACGGGCGATTTAGAGTCACCAATTAACCTAATATGCACGTGTGCAGGCAGAATACCCGGGACACAGAGACATGGGGAAACTCCACACACAGAAAGGCTCCAGACCCGGGGTCCGGACTCAGAACCTTCTTGCTGTGAAACAACAGCGCTAACCACTGCACCACCAGTGTAGACAAATCTGCTGAAATGTTGTGATGCAGTCAGGTCAACATGGACCCTAACCCAAACCATAACCCACTACCCTGCATAAGTAAGGTGTTCCTTAAATAGTACTTGGTAACTGCAGATGTGTGTACTTACACAGATGACATAATCCAGAGTGGATGTACAGGACTCGCTGTGGTAGCTAGAGAGCAGGTCCATCATAGAGCCAGAAACATCTTGTGTAATTAAAAGCATACAGGCTCCCTCTGGGAGTCATTAATAACTAACCTACACTGTGAATGTTTGACTGATTCATTAGGGATAAAAACAATGCAATGATTTGTGTGTTATTAGTTCAAATAGATTGTCTCTGATCACAACTGAAACTACGATGAAGATCTGACCATATTTTAAGACAAATTTATACATAAATGAATTTGATTCATTTAGTTTTTCTCACAACTGTAGACTGATCCTGTCTCTACTGAGGCCGAAGGCCAAAGAGGTTCAAACATGTTAAGACTGGAACTGGAATGTGACCAGTAGCGTGGTTAATCTGGCATGTATCTATGTAATAATGAAACACTCTCTGCACTGCTGTGTTCATCCTGTGGCTTCAAACAGGCTTCAATGAACTGCTGCTACTGCAATCAGTCTTAAACAACATGGACACCACACACTGCCAAGACAGGACAGTAGGAGGACAGGGAGGGCGGGAGGGTGGAGAGACAAATGTAGAGCAAAACATGGGCTAGAGGGTGGTGTCATGTAACCATTAATTATTAAAAACCACCACCAACAACAACAACAACAACAACAACAACAACAACAATAACTTGATTTGTATAGCACCTTTAAAAACAGGGTTTATAAAGTGCCTTGACAGTCAATTAAAAGGTAATGGTAGTCAAAAACAACAGTGGGAAGGCAAACAATATATCACAATTAAAGAAGGAGGGAGCAAAACCACACCCACACACTCCCACAAACACAGTAAAAACAGTAAAGGATGCTACAGAGATAATAAAAAAATAAATAAAATAAATAAATAATAAGACAACATCACATAAAGCAAGTCTATAGAAATTAGATATTAGAAGTGATTTAAAAGAGGTTACTGATTCTGCTAGCCTTATTTCCTCGCGCAGGTCATTCCAAAGTCAAGGGGTCCTGGAAGACGAGTACACAATCCTCACTGAGTGTCCAGGTAGGCATGTGCTGTGGCAGGGCAGCAGACCTTCGAGAGGGATTCCCTGTTAGCTGAGGGACAAGGAGACTGCTGCAGCATCGGAGCATGGGGAGGATGAGGTCGGAGGGCGGAATGAGGGCCGTGTCATTGGTTTCAAGATGGAGTGGACAGTTACCTGAGCACTGTCAGCAACCAGTGAAGGGTTGGCAGGTGTTGTCTTTGGGTCTCGATCTGAGAGATGAAGCCACAGGGGCATTGGGAAGGGAGGGGCAGCCCTGTCCTAGTCCCTTTTGAGGCCATGGACCACCACGTTGGCCCAGGACGACTGCTGGTTAAGTGCCTGAATGCTGCTTCCATAAAGCTGGACAGTAGTGATTCCTTCTCCTGCAGTTCGGTGGAGAACTGTCAGGTAACCTCAGCGATCTTTTTGTTTGCTTTTTTCAGCATTATGCCATTGTCCAGTTGCACAGTAGCCATGGTGGTTTTGGTTAACTTAATAATGAGGATCATCATGTTTATTTTAGAGTGATAGCACAGGCACAGAAGCTGAGTGATGAGCTGCTGTGAACCACTGAAATAGTATAGTACTACGCACAACCGCAACTACCACGTGTGCTGTATTCCACAGATCAGCGCTTTGGCATAGAAATAGTTCAACAGTTGTTAAAAATGTTGCTCCAAAGGAAAGGGCTGTTTGACAGCAAGATAGAGCAGAGGAAATATTCAAAGTAAAGTGTATACCTGAGTTGGTACAAGAGTACAAGAGTTGGTACATGTATCAACTGTTAAGGCAATCCGTAGATCCTCACCATCAGTGTACAGGAGGAGAAGAAACAAAGAAACCCATTTCCTCCAGACATTGACTAATGGACAGACAATATGAGGGAGGGAAAATGGTGATAAAAAAGGAGGAAAAAATGTGAGGGAGGAGATTTGTGGGTGGAGAGATGTGTAGGGAAAGTGGAGTGAGCAGATAGAAGAGATGATGGCTATAAAGGAGGGAGGAAGTAGTTGACAGGAAGTACTGGCGAGGTGAAATTGCCAATCAGCAGGAATTTATCCTCTTAGACCCACAAAACACCACACACACACACACACACACACACACACACACACACACAAGGTTACTGTGTGTGTGTGTGTGTTTGTGTGTGTGTGTGTGTGTGTATTACAGTGTCTGCTTACTAGTTTTTGAGTGAGTTGCTTTGCTACCGGGTGTTGGAACAGTCTTATGAACTGGGTAGAATGGAAACAATGGTTGAGAATGACCTGGCGGGTGAGATGTCACCCCTCAGGGGTGGAGGAGGTTGATGGGGGTGGAAGAGGAAGTGTTAATGAAATCACAGGATCCGACTGCGTCACTCACATTAGTCACTCCTTTGCCTCACTGTGTTTTTCTGTCCTTGCTTTAAATGTCAAACAGTGAAGGCCACAGAGGAACGGTATTTAAGGCTGCATTCACAGCCAGAACCACACTCATTGAGGTCAGTTATATCAACCTGAATTACATACAATGCACATAACCTACTTTATAGATTGCTGTTGCTTTAGATGGACTTGAATCTCTCCTGGTTGAACCATTAGTACAAAATTGAGATAATGCGTGAACAAAATATTTGGGTCTATGAGAAAAAGAAAATGCAGTCCTGTGTACATAGAAATGCAGGACACAAATGAACTACAACTCTCTAACAGATTTTCTTCAACAGCCATCCAGTCTAAACCTAAACTAAAGATTACTCTTGAAAGTAATCGACACTTTAATTCAGTTCACTTACTTCCAGGTCAATCTTGGGACAAATTTTGCTGTGTTTTGTTTCTAACTGACCAATGCCAAGCAACACTTCCTGTCTTATTTACTGTTGCTATGTCGGACAATTTCTGGCCAACAATATGACAGCATACTGAATGCCTTTATACTGTTTGAATGTTTAGATTTAGATGTTTGCTGATGATAGTCACTCAAACAGAAAACATGTCCCAGTCTTGTTACCTGTGAACAGCTGGGAGCACAGATACACTGCTTCATTCACTTTTTTTCTAGATTTACAGAATTCATTGTGTTGCTGAGAGGCTACTGGCAGCTAGCAGCAGCTTTTAAGGCGTAATGTTTTCTTGCGTGTTACTCAATGCATGAGTTGGAAATTTATCAATACACATGGCCAGGCCAGACTAACACATCAGTTAGCATAATTGTTCAATTATTTAAAGTTAGGAGGTTAATGTATATTTAAATTACATTTACTTTAAGTTATTCATTAATTTTAATAGAATTGTACCAGTAAAATTATGTTTTACTATGAGAAGGCACATTTCTCGTAGAGGTTATCAGTGAATTCTACTGTATGCAGAATGTGTAATATTTTCAAGGCTGACATGGCCTGTGGGTGGTGAGGTGTTGGGGCCCAATGTAATATCTTTTCATGGGCCTTAAAATTCTTGGCAGCATCCCTGCATGCACATACTTCTGTTGGCAAATAAATTGCCCCAACACTAATTACAACTATAACCACAACAGCTTCAAGAGATCTATTTCTGTAGCTTTTAAATGAACAAGATGCCAAATGGCATTAGTCCAGCAGAGCATTTTTTAAATTTTTGACAGAGACAGAAATAGTTTCAACCAACGTGTTCCCCAGACTATTTAAAGGACATGAGCTTTGATCTCCTGATTATTGGTCACTTGTCATTTTCTATGATTAAAAAAGTCATGCTGTAGTGCTGTAGGTCATACTGTAAAAATCATACTGTACAGCACATAAGCAACCTTTGGCAATTCCTTCAAACACATGAAGACATAATGTTCTGACAAAAACCCTGTGGTGCAGGACAGGGACAGGAGAAGTGAACATGGGCTCAGGCCTGACTCGTGCAGCAGGTTTTAGTCCCAGCTGGTGTTGTTAGAATATGTGACATTAACATAATTTGTGATGTATCATAAATATTCATAACACAAAGTTGGCCCCCGTAGTCATGAGCTAAGACACATTTATGACTCTGCTTGTTGGCTTAAACTCTAAGATTGATCACATAGGCTGATGTTCAGGCTGAAATTACCGCGAGTAAATTATTCAACAATAGAAATAACTCAGTGCTGTATCATGTGTACAGTAGGTAGCTCGTTCCTCCACCAGCTTTCAGGTTTCACAGGTCAGCTGTATAATATGTGCTGTTTGGTGAATTCTCAGACTGTTGACTGTGTGAAAGCCAGGATTTTCCAGGATATTTTTAACAACACATTAACCTACTAATGTGACATGTGGAAGCTAGAAATATCTTAAGGAAACGTATGATGTATGTAATTACTTTCCAACAGAGTTCAGATCACAGTCCTGTGAGCTCTTGGAAGGATTCTGACTCAGATTTTACTATGGATTCATCCAGATTTTATGATTTGACATATATCAGGAGAAAAGAAACAGATACAACAAGTAAACCTAGTGAGAAATTTAGGCCTGTTTCTGTACAGCTTATCTGTCACAGGGCGGAGCAACTGACATCAGTAACTTACTCCCACTCCACAGGTGGTGCAGTGAAAGCAAAACAGCAGCAGGAGATGTGTGAAACAACAGAAAGTAAACTAGCGCTGTAAACAGAAGCTTCAGGTCACAGTTACTCCTGTAGAGTAAAACACGAGCCATTATCAGCTTGTGTGGACAGCTGTATTGACTGACGCTGTTACATTAAGTGTACTTTTTATTTGTTTATTTTTGTGTGGTAGGAAGTAAGGTCTTAATTTTGTTTTTGATTCAGTTTTTTAGTCAACAGTCACATAAATTATTTGATGTTGAACAATTTTGTGATGCATTCTTCGTTTATGCAGTGTTCTTAATTATACACTGTCTTTCTCACAGTTTTGTCGATGGCTTCATTTCATGGGCAACAGCTCTGGTGGGCAAACAATTGCATGCTGCCTCAAAACATGCAGCATCGGTGGCATTGTGTTGTGTGATAAACCCGCACATTTTAGAGTGGCCTGTTACTGTGACCATCCCAAGGCACACTTGTGTGAGGAAAAGTGCTCACTAACACAGACTTACACACATTTATGGTCAGAATTTGAGAAGTAAAAATTTGTTACCTCTTTTGTTTCAAAACATTAAGAATGGGAGCAAAATGAAAACTGCTGACTTTATATTTTTGTTCAGTATAATTCATTCTTATTTGCTTCCTTGTGTTTTTGATTACAGTCTAACCTTTGCGTCCCCATGCTTCAGGAACATTCACCTCATGTCAGCCCGTCTATACTCCAGCTCCAAACCAACCAAGCTGCTCTTCACAACAAAATCTATATAACTGCAATAATTTCAACATTTTCAAATTGTTTTCATCAACAGGGAAACAAATGAGTTCATCCAGCAAGAGAGAAAAAAGGCAAATAGATTGTTGTCCAATATGACAATTAGGCCTTCTCTTACATGTCAAACAAGTGGAAGACAAGAGCATGCAAAGAATAACACAAAACACAAATAATTTGATTTTTTTTAAAAATGATAAACCTATCTGGAAGTTTCTCCATCTCCATAACATCTCTGGAGCTCAGCCAGTATGACCATTGGGTTCTTGGTCACCTCTCTTACCAAGACCATTCTCCCCAGGATGCTTAGTTTGGCCGGGCGGTCAGCTGAAGGAAGAGGCCTGGTTGTTCCAAACTTCCTCCATTTAAGAATGACGGAGGCCACTGTGCTCTTAAAAAATAATATCTGTGATTTTAACATAAGGCTGCAACATAAAATGTGAAAAATATGTCATCTTGTAACTGCCATCAGTTTTCCAGCCTCAGGGTTCCAGTCAGAACCCATCTGGCCTGAGAGGTAAAGTGGGCTGAGTACACACTACCCTGCCACCTCCTCCTGGCCACACAGCAGGTGAGTTTCCTGTAGAACACCACATCCAAATGCACGAGTAGATTATAAGGTCCTCATTACTAGTTTGACTAGGTTTTTTCAGTTTTTGTGGTCCTCTGGAGTTTCAAGAAGAAAACATTTTTGTAGTCCCCCGAACATAGAAGATAAGACTGAATGGATTACCTGATAAGAAAAAGAAATACATGGAGTAACAAAACATATAAATCACACCTTACGTTCTATATCCATTATGTTAACACTAAACAGTACCCCACCCCCCAAACTTTAAACTTGGTTAGCCTCCCTTCCAGAGGTGTACAATGGCACCTATGTAATATAGTTAGTGTCGGCTCCACACATGGGTGTGTATCAGCCTGACTGTGCTGGAAACTCATCTTCCTTCACCTCTGCTATAGAGACAGGAATCTCGTTAGTAAAAGGGTTAAAACTGTCTGTGAGCCTCATAGCTAAGTAACCACATGACAAACAAGCTATGTGCATTTATCTATGTGCACACTTCCAGACTGTGTGAGCAATGACTGTATTTTCTTATATTGGCTTACAAAGTCCTCTGCTTCCCCTGGTTTTAAAACATCTGAGACTAGCTGTTGTGTCACCAGTGGCCAAGCAGGAGGGTCCCCAGTTCCCATGGCATGCAGTTGTTGTCTCACTGCATCATACTGTTTCTTTCATGTACTGTCAAATTAGTGAGGCTACGCCAGGTCCAGTTCTCGTTCTTGTAGAAGAATCTTTCCCCTCTCGTCACAGAGGTTTTAATCCTGTAATTGAGGAATTCCGTGAGAGTGCTGGGTGCATTGTTAAGCTGCCACATTCAGAGCCTCCAGACACCAGTTTTCCAGGAATGTGCAGGCATTCTCCCCCTCTTAATCTAGTCTCCAGATCCAGCACCCTTTCCTCGAGGTAACATCTCCCTCTCCCAAGTGAGGGGTCAAATGTGAAGAACTAAACATTACTGCAAACATGATGAGGGATGGTCCCATCAGTGGTATTTCTTTGTAATGTTCACAAATGAAACAGACAACTGGAGTCTGTTTGGGAGGAGAAGAGGGACATTTGATGCAATGGCAGGACAGTGGAACTGAAGAGGGTTGCTTTGTTATGTAATTATGTAATGTTATGTAATTGTTATGGTAGCCTAAGTAGTGTAGCCCACATACAGGGTAAGACAGGAGGGTCTTTTCTAATACCATTAGTACCATTAGACAGTATTTGTACTGTCTGAATAGAGTAATGTGAAACTTTTAAAGAACATGCAGGTCATTTCTATATGATAGAGGACGACATGCCAGTATCAAGATAATTCACATTGGATGTCAAGTATATCAGTATTTCCTTGAAATAGTTTCAACATAACAAACAAAGATTTTGTAAATACCAGAAAAATTCACCTTTATTAACTCTGATATGAACTATATATACCACTACTATATAACTTATGTATTTGAAATATGTGCTGCAAATATTCACAACAACACCATATACAACTGTGGTGGCCCAGACAGGTCATCACAATGCAGAGGACACAACACAAATGCAAAAACAACAGCACAAATGCAAAAGCCACAACATCAATACAAAAGCCACAACCCGAAATGCCCAAAAAGTAACGAAAAAACAACAGGAGGTCCAACAGGCCAATTTTCTGAGCAGATAGTTCCTGGATCAACTCCCAATCTTCCCAAAACAAAAAAAGAACTAAAAGAGCAATAATAATCCCCTGGCAACCTGGAACCACAGGGGATTGGGGCATTTTTTGCCTTTATTTGACAGGACAGTGAAGAGAGACAGAAAATGCACAGAGCGAAGGGGAATGACGTGCAGCAATAAGTCCAGCCAGCTGGGAGTTGAAGTGGAGACTCGCTGATCAGAAAAATAGAATGAATCCTTACCCTTCAGTTATCAGGATACTTCCAGGCAATCACTCTATTTTGACTGGAAAAGTTTCTGAAGCAGTTTGAGAAGTAAGTGAAATGTTATTGCTAGATAACTGATTATTGTTGCTATATGATTGTGATGTATTCATATTTTCATATTTATGTACTTTTGCCCTACTTTTTCTTATCTATTGTTATAGTAATATTATAGACCGACCACTGCTCATGTCCGTTGTGGTTCTTGCATTTGTGTTATGACTTTTGTATTAGCGTTGTTGCTTTTGCATTTGTGTTGTGACTTTTGCATTCTTGTTGGAAGCAGGGGATAAAAGTTTACTGTTTTCCTAATGGCACTGAAAAGCCTGCCTGGATTTTTATTCTAAACTGAAAGGCAAAAGCTCGCTCTTCTTCTTTTTTTTTTGGAAAACACTGCATTTTTTCCACCAAGTCCTTCTAAAGTCTTGCACAGGCCATCAATGTCATCCCATCATTGAAGTCTGGAATACCCCCCCTCTGCCCAGTAAGGGTAACCTCTGCGACGGCAGCAGTTAGGGATACAGTATTCCTGTACATCTTGTATTTCTGAAGAGTAAAGCTCCTTGTTTGAGAAGGATTCTGTACCTATGCACTACCCCCTCTGATTTGGTAACTTGTAGTAAAACACCCTTGCCACCAGGGGGGTAGGATGGAGCAGCAGGTTGCGCAAAGCAGCCCTGCATCACAGGGATCGTTAGACAATGCGCTCAGGGGTTAAGAGTTCCTATGTTTACTGCGTGGCGGCGTCCAGGATGAGTCGCCTGTTTATTTGCATTCTTAATCGCATCCACTGCTTAGAGACAGACACCACGCAACAAGCAGACATTATGTGTCAGAGTCCATTCAAAACCTGTCTGAAATACTTTTATGACAAGCATGCTATAACCTTCATGCAGGATAGTTGATTGCAGGACTACATTGTATTAGACTACATCGGTTTTAACAAATTTTAGTGGATTTTGGTGCTGCCCTTATCTGGGAAATGATACACTTGGTAGCCAAAGGAGACTCTTTATCGTAATAACCCAGGTGGAAAAGAAATATACTTAAGTAGTATTTTCTTGCCATGCACTTATTGAACTTCTAGCATGCTATAGAAGTACATACTGAAATGTGCTATTTTGGAACAGCTATTAGTGTATTAAGTGCACTTCAAGACAGTCTTAAACACAACTTAATTTAAAATTAAATGCACTATTTTGTGCTAAAATGGAACAACTAAAAGTACATTTATTATACTAAAATGTGGCCTTCATCACATTTTACTTTAAATACATTTAAAATGCCATGAAAATTAGCATAAATGTAGTACATTATAGTGTATTTTAATAGTGTCTCAAAATATTGCTACAATACACCCCTCGTTGTATTTCAACATGTTTTTATTAGCACTTAATGGCAAACTAAGTACATATCAAAACAGTACGTTTCAAGTGCATTTAACACGGTGCACAGAAGAACTTTTAGACTCGTTAAAATGTTCTTAAACTCTTACTTGAGTGTATTTTTTAACAATCGCTAATGAGCGCAATCACAATGCTCTTACACACCTCTACTGAGTAAAGAAAAACAATAAATTACAAAAGTGAAAAGTAGACAAGGCCCATTAGTTGAAAAAAAAGAATGGGCAAACAAAAATATATATTTTCAAAAATATATAAAGATTTTTCCAGCTTTCATTGGCAAAGAATTTCAAACAACCGAGAGCCACATTTAATTGTGAGGTAGTAAAATGTGTAAAGTATATAACATTTTTTATGTAAACATACAGCCTAAAGTAAGAGATAACAATAGAACATGTAAACACTGGTGCACACTGGTCTGACACGTGTGTGTGTGTCTTACACCTTCTTCTTTGAAAAAAAAATGTTCATTGTTGCACTTTCGTCTTAGAACAGCTCTCACATCAGATGTACTTGTTCCTGGGAACTCAGACATCACTGTATCTGTAGGGAAAAACAATACACACATTTGTAAGGTATTCCATTTACATAGACATAGGCACAGGCAAATGTATTGTTTTAAATTAATGCAATATTTTAACTCTAGTCCCTTTACACACTCACAATCCGTGAAAGTCTGTCACAATACAGACATAAAAACCATAGACAATAATAATAAAATATAAGATTTATTCTGTACACACCAACAAGAGCATTCAGCTTTTCTGGATCTAATGGATCCTTTTGATTTCCATTGCCTGTAAGGCTTGAGGAAGCTAGAATGTCACAACCAAAGACCAGAACAGCTAAATCCTGGGCAAAAAGGGACATCCTTGATCTGTTCAATCTTTTGAAACATTTTCGGTTCACCACAACTGCTGAGTTGCCCAAGGAAATCTGTGATCAGAAAATTAAATACTCAGATTAATTAAGAAATAACAATATAAAATGAAACAGCAATTTTCAAAGCAGATGATTGTCTTGGTGAAGAACTAATATCTAAGCGTAGTCACTTCACGCAGCACCTGAAAAGCCACATAGAAGCATCAGTCACTTCCATCATTGTGCCCAGGTTGCAGATATTTGCCCAGAAAGCATAATTGAGTATCATCTTGTTTGGAAATTGCAGGCTCATTTTATGACACAAGATAGTCTATAGTAAAAATAAGTCATTCTTTTAGAAAGGGAAGCACAGCACAACACACCATTTCTGGAGCAGGACTGGAGGACCCTGAACTTGTATCACTGTCAAAGGAAGGTAGCAATCACTGCATAGTGGTCGTTAGTTCCTTAACACACTTGACAAGGGTGGGTATTTCTGCATTAAAGTAAAATAAATAAATAAATAAAGACATCAGCCATCGATAACTTCTAATTACCAAATGCATAAATCATGTCATCTAAATTTTAGATACACAAATATATAAAACATTTCTTTTTCATTATAGATACCTTTTAATGCATCCATCACATCCTGGTGCCTGTCTATGTTTTCTAGTGCCTGATTCATCTGGCCACTCTCCATTCCCTGTTGCCTAAAGCAGGGGTCCTATAAATTAAAGTTACAATTTATTCATTTATTTTGTTACACAAAAGAATACAACTTCTTGTATTTTTCCTTTTGTTGCAGAATTCACAGAGACCACGGGGGTATTTCAAGTAGGTGGTTAAGTGGTAAACCTGGGTAAGTTAAGATGGAGGTAGTGGTAAACCTGGTAATAGAAGAGCCTGGAAGTTATTCTCTAAACTAAACAGAACACACAGGCTACTCTCTTACGAGGTTTACCACTTTCTCCAGCTTAACTTATCTAGGTTTATCACTTAACCACCTAATTGGAACACCCCCCAGTTCCTTTTACTATCACTACAATGCACAAATGGTTGGTAACTGTTGGAATGTTACATGTTGTCCCCTAGGAACATAACATCCTTTCTCCACAGTACAGGATGCACCATCTAAGTCCTCAACAGCTAAATACAATATGACAGCCTAACCAAAAATCCATAACAACTACAGCAATAAACAAGCTGATCATTTCATTGTTTTTTTTTCTTTATCAGTGTTTCATTAAATTAGGCACCCAATATCTCCAAAAGGTCCAAGTGGTATCAGGCATTCCAGACAGAGCCCTCTCCTTGCTAAAGATGGGTCAGGACACACCTCACCACTAGAGATTACAACAGTGCATCTCAAAATGTACTTTGACATAGTTTCACCTATCTTAACACTAGCTCAGATGAAATCCCAATCAACCAAGTCTGGGAACGCAGTAGCCACAAATGCAAACTTTCTTTTTCCACGGCTCAGACCTCCTTTTACCTCCTATAAGGCTGCTTCACCCAAATCAAATAAAACCCAACGTGGTCAATTTAACAATGAAGCCACCATCACAAATCTCCACTGGGTTATCATTGACTTGATTGACAAGGAGTCAACTAAGGACTCTGTAAATAGAATGTAATGCAGGTGGTGTCTAACCTCTAACCTAAAACTCTCTCTACACCATGGAATTCCTCCAGTCATCTACTTCTCTTGCTTTGTTTGAAAAACAAGAGGGGGGGGGGGGGGGGGGGGGGGGGGGGGGATTAGGGTTCAGTTCCATGCAGACTCCTGTGAGAGTAGTGTGTGCTTAAGTGCTGTCCAAAATGCATTACTTTCCACAGCGATTTTCACACGTTCGTTTACATACACGTTTGTACATATTACACTGTAAATAAAAAAACATAATCATAGTTTTGAGTTTCATCAGTTTGTTTATTCATTTAGGTCATTCAACGTGGTTGTAGCCTAGGTGGGATCTGCTGTGCTAGTAAGCCCAGCCTAGCATAACGGCAGCTAACATTGTACATATGATTTTGGCAAAGCCATTTAACTGTAGCTTACTTTTGCTTAGCCTACGAGGAGAGAGTAGGAATTGGACAGCAAGGCAGACCAACGTGCAAGCTGATTCAGAAATTAGGGAGAGGTCATAACAGGTCTTTTCAGGTCTGCTGGTATGAGAAAGTGAACTGCATGACTGGGTCTGTCTTATGTACAGTATGGTAAGCATATTTTAGGCATACAGCAGCCTAAATTAAACTTTTCTTTTGTTTGTAACTGCCTTGCTTCGATATAAGTTTTATGATGAACACATAAAATGAGCTTCCCCTGTTTAAGAAACCAGCAGCCGCCACTGATTTCTTTGTCAGCCTCTACTCTGATATTGGGCTTCACTTTCTCCCACAAATGGTTTCTGCGCAAACTTTGTTGCTACTACACAATTTCTGAACTAGCAATTTCGACTATGTATATATTTTATGCTATAAATACAATATACTTACAGCTGTTCCAGAAGCTTGGGGTGAATCAAAAAGGTCCATATTGGTGTCTATGTCTACATCATCTTCCTCACTCTGTGAGGGGGTGGATGTCCTTGGCCTTTTATTCATCAGAGAAGACTTTAGCTGCGAAAGAACCCTCTCCTTTGCAGCCTTCATCATTTTTGGTTTCTGAATCAAAGACCACAATAAGTAAAATTAATATATGCACAAACAATAACAAGTGCGGAGTGAAGTGTTCAAAGTTGAAACTGAAAATGTCTCGAGGTAGACTTTACCTTCTTAACAACTGTAAAATTCTACATACATTTCTATATTATCACTCAATGTATTGAACTTTCCATAGAAATGGATTTGCCTGGTGGGTGTTAATCATAGGTTAAACTAGTGTGTGCAATATTTGTATACTCTTTTCCCAATATCAACTCACACTTGTTCCAAAGGCTGGTGGTGCGTCTATGTCAGTCTCATCATCGTCTGAAGACATCATGTGGCCTCCTGTCCCTTTATTTTTTTTTTCTGTAGCAGAGAGAAAATGTGTAATTGACAATATAGAAACTATCTAAATATATAAACTCATATTTTCAAGTGAAAGATCCTCTTATTTCCTTCACAATCAGTAAGATGAGAAAAGTAATTGTTATTTAGCAGTATATACAGATTGATAAATAATCTGGGATGTATACATGTGTAGTACTGTGGCATCCATAACTACATATTGCAACAGTTTTTATTCAATGACATGTCAAAAAAGCGAAATCAACCTTTGGTCTGTTTTCATCTTGTGTGGCAGTAGACTTTCTTCTCACAGCTGATGTGGTGCCACTGTTGTGCCAGATGTCTTCATTTCTGAGGAAAGCTGTTTTTTTTTCCTACCATGTCCTTAAAGTTGTCTGCAGACAAAATGACATGTGGATATTTGTCATTGTGGATATCTGAACTACAGATTGCAACTACAAAGAATTTGTAACCTTTATGACTCCCACTCTTGTTCGTACAAAATTGGTTAAATAGGGTACATATTTTCAAAACTACACAATGTAAGAATTATTTTGGATCTACAACAATGACCAAAAAATGTAAACAGTCAATGCACAACCAGAGAGCCATTATTGAGGTATTACAGATGATGTTTGGAGCCATTGTGACGTGCGTGATTGGCAGGTAGGCAAAATGTCAAGGTAGTCAGTACAAGCCTATGTTATTTCTGTGTTTTTGTCTTCGGATTTAATCACTATTAACATGTCAAACCTTGATAAAAGTGAAAATTATGAAAGGGTTTCCCATACTGAAGCATTCAATAGCCTGTCACAATATGCTACTTTGCTATTTATTGGGCAAAAAGTGTGTTTAATGTTGTTGTG
Organism: Trachinotus anak; assembly: GCF_046630095.1. Classification (NCBI taxonomy): domain Eukaryota; kingdom Metazoa; phylum Chordata; class Actinopteri; order Carangiformes; family Carangidae; genus Trachinotus; species Trachinotus anak. The sequence goes on along the minus strand of NW_027273862.1, from coordinate 663,216 downwards.
ATATCTTTATTGCTTGCAGCCAAATTCTATAGGCTACAGGGACAGCGAGACACGCTGCTAGACACTTTGCTATGCAATCTGTTGCTTATAGTTCAAAACGAGTGTAATAACTATGTTAAAGTTCATCACTGACATGTACTGCAATGTGCAAAATGAGTATGGGTCTTTAAATTCCATGTAATTTGTAAGAAAGTTAGCAACCAAAGTTGTCGGTTTAACGTTACTTAGCAGGGAAATTAGCACTGAAATAACTTAACACCTCAATTTTTCGGGCAATTAAAACAACCTACTGACACACAAATAGTTGTCATACCTGTAATCAGCGTTTAATTAAGCAGTCGTTCACAAATGATTGCTGTCGCCCACATGAATTTCTATAAACCGCCACCATTCAACTTGATGGCAGTCCACGAGCAGTTTTGCCTATGTTAAATTCTCATAGACGCATTGGCATTATGACGTGGCAGGTGAAAAACCTCAATAGATAGGCTAAAGAGCGGCTAATCTGAACCGACCCCCCTTAGATAGATGATAAAACCCTTTTTTGGACGAAATTTCATTTAACACATCTGCCCCTCTTTATATCAGTTTAAGAAATTTCCTTCGTTTAATAATAATAATAATGAAATGATAACTCAGTTCTTTTATACACAATTAAACATTAGCACATTAACATATAACAGAATAGTGCTAACAACAGCATTATGCTACGCTGCTAACTAAAATTCTCATTATCACCTTAGAAGTAAAAAAAAAAAACTTCAAGTTAAACACTGTTATTGTATTGTATTGGCTATAGTGAACTTACCTCCAAGAAAGAGTATTTTGCCGCTAGTGTCTTAGCTTGTCCATTTCTGCTGCGACTAGGCAAACACACTTCAACATGGCCGTCTTCACTATCAAGTTGCTGTCGAGAGGTTACCCTGTTTTCTTCCCTCCTGTGCTCGCATCTAATTATGTCCGTGCTGTCCACTTTCACCAAATTAGTATCGGGGAAATAAAACAGCCCAAATCTGGGAAATACCATTGTTTTTATCTTCCTCTCAACTACAACAGACTACACAAGAAGAACTCAGTAGCCTAACGTTTCCCCATCACCGGAAGATATGTCGATTTTGAATACGGCAAAGCTTGACTCTGATTGGTTAAACGGCATTACACTCCGTTGGCGGTCTCCGAAGAGGAAATTCACCTGAATAATTACTTGCATTTAAGGTAGGCTATATCTGGTATTTTTCAGCAAAACTTCGTTGCTGTAGAATATTGTGGCATGAATATTGCATTAACTAGATTACCTAGTTGTTATAAATTATTTGCTATAGGCTATAGGCGCAACCTATTCTGGAGCGTTAACAGTTAGTGCAAGTATGGTAGGGTGACAGTGTGTTTTACATTAGCATGTGAAGATAGGGTCATAATTACACGAAAACAAGTCTTTTTTCTTTGTTGTTAGGCCTGTGCAGGCCGCACTTGGTCACTTGCAAGTGACCAAAATGAAGAAATACTAATCCTATCTGCGGGAATCTGAAAACAACATTCCAAGAACCACAGCTCACAGGCGATTGAGACATGGTAAAGATAAAGAGGTAACATTGAATTCACTTATTTTTAAAAAGTATTTTGTTTCTCAAAGAGAAAGGTGACACTCTCCATACAATGTCAATTTGCCAGAAATCCAATTAATTTCCTCCTGATGGTATGCTATTCTTGTCATCCTGCAACATCTGAGACACCTAGCATGTCCTTTTCTCAATCTCTTTGCAGAACTATGCCCAAGTGGTTTATAAAAAGTTTGTTTCTACCAGTGAGTCAGGTATCCCAAGAACAAGTGCATACTGGAAAAGGAATACACTGTAAAATAAATTTTCTGTGTTACATGGTTATAATAGATATATCTATTCAGCATATATGCTGTATCTTGTACTGTGGTTGTTGTGGTCAAGTATCAGTGTACACAAAATTCAGCTATATAGAGATTTTCTGTTATTGAGCTAAATACAGTCAGCGTCATAAACAGTCTAAAACTTGCAAAACTAATAAGAAGTAAACAACACATTTAATGCTGCTAAGAAGTCTATACAACACTAAGTTATGACATGATGTGAACATCCCTTAGTATGTGAACTTCCTTCCTAAAAATTCCTTCCTTTTAAAATTCCTTGACATAATTTTATATCGCAGTTCAAGTTCCCTGTTCACGCCAATGACGATGAGGATGCCAGTGTACAAAATTCCCATTGCCCAGGACCTGCTAAAAGACCCAGAACTGAAAGACAAATACAAGATGTGTCTGTCTGGGTAGATATATGATATTTATGTTAAGATTTTGTCTTTATTAAATCCTTTCAAATATTGAGTGGTCCATTATTCATATATGTTGCATTTCACTTACACCTCTGTAGTGCTTTCTGACAGTAATGTGTTTTTCTGAAAATTCAGTTTATATCTGCCATATGTCACAATGCTAAATAATTACTCAAAATAAATATTTAGTCTGTTGCAGATGGATCAGACAGTGATTTCAGGGCACTGCCTCACCAGACAGAGTCACTTGTAACTGCTGAGGAAGGTTACAATGAAGCAAAGAGAAACCAGGTCATTACAAATTGTTACAGGTCCAAATTGTTTGGAACATGTATTCTTTCATGTGAAAGTTGTTGTTGAAACACTCATAGTAATTTATTACACAGATATACTATATATTCCATAGATTTACAAAGACCAAATGGAAACCGGAGGACACCAGGAACATACTGCCAATTTGCAACCAGTACCTGATGTACCTCAACCAGCTCAAAGTCCAAACTATAATGCATCACAGGTACTTTCACGAAACATACACAATGTGGCATTGTAAGGGATGTGTACACTATATCATCTTCAAAGTCATGTTCACAGATATCTCGCTTAATGTAAAAACACTGTAATTATACTGATTGACTGAATGACAGAATGCATAAACTGTGAGCACAGTATACTTTGGACAATTTAGTTACACTTTGGTTACAAATGTAGTATAGCTGGATGAGCTCCTCTACCCAGGGGCACCGCTCTCCAAAGGACAGAGTCTGCTTCTTTTGATGACCTACATCTTGAGACACAACCTGACAGGGACAGCTCTTGAACATCTTCTCAAAATGTTCAATGAACATTTCCCAGGATTAATGCCTGCAACTTCTTACCTGTTCCATAAGGCCTATGGACAGTATGGACAATGTGAATCACATTTTTACTGTTCTGGATGCACAAGCTACATAGGTAAGGGTACTGCTGATCAGACACAGTTGTACACATATGTAACATGCCATTTGATGCAGACACTAATCTGAAAAATGGATCATATTTTCTTGTTTTGAATTTATCCTCCCAAATTAAGGACATTCTTGAAAATCCCCAGACAGCTTTAGCAAGAAATGTATCACCCAGTGGTGTTTTTAATGATATACATTCAGGAACACAGTATGAGAAGCTAATCAGGAATGGTGAAACTAGTGAAGATGACGTAAGTCTATTGTGGAACTGTGATGGAATCCCTGTTTTCAAGAGTTCCAAGTGTCAACTATGGCCCATTCAATGTCAGATTATTGAACTGAAGCCAAAAGATCGGAAAAATAATGTTTGCATACCATGTATTTGGTGTGGTGAGGTGAAACCCAACATGACAACTCTGTTAACTGCATTTGTTGATCAGCTACAAGAATTGGAGGAAAATGGAATAAAATGGACAGACACACAGAACCGACAGCACTTATCTAAAGTGCATGCCCTGATCTGTAGTTCAGATTCAGTGGCTCGTGCTCAAATTCGTAACACAAAACAGTTCAACGGAGAATATGGCTATGACTTTTGCTACCATAAAGGTGGTCCATACTCACATATAAGTCCTGAACCTTCTCTCAGATCTGAATCTGAAAATTTTGAACATGCAATGGCTGCAACTCCTCAGCAACCTGTAATGGGAGGTCCCTCTCCTCTGATGAGGCTTTCAAAGTTTCAGATGGTAAATGGATTTGTGCCAGAATACCAGCACAGTGTTTGCCTTAGAGTAACACGGCAGCTAATGACATTATGGCTAGATTCAAAAAATAATGCGAAGCCATGGTACATCGGCACTAAATCTGTCATGATTGATAAGCAGTTGCTAGCCATCAAGCCTCCAGTTAAGAGTTAACTAGAGTCCCACGTTCAGTAAAGGAACGGAAATATTGGAAAGCCTCAGAATGGAGATCTTTTCTTTTGTTCTATGCTTTACCTGTGCTTTCTGGTATTCTTTCAAAGAAGCATTTGAACCATCTTTTCCTCCTTGTTTTTGGTATTTATACTCTGCTTCAGGAAAAGATCCAAATAGTTGATATTGATAATGCAGAGAAGGCATTGAAAAAATTTGTTAAGGAGTTTGAGAAGTTGTACGGACGGGAAAACATGACTTTTAATGTGCACTTGATGACACACATTTCTGCAAGTGTCAGAAACTGGGGACCCCTGTGGGCCACATCCACATTTTCATTTGAGAGTTTTAATGGCACCTTACTGAAATTCTTTAATGGAACCACATATGTACAAGATCAGATTGTCAAGAGATTCCTCAAATGGAGAGATCTTTCAAACAAAGCAAACCAGCACATGAACGATGCCAATGACACTGTGAAAGAACTATTCTATGACATGCAAAACAACAAGCAAGAGACAGCTAAATCATCACAACTATCAGAGAATGTTAGAGTATTTGGTAATTCTAATCCAGTGAATGTTCCAGTACGGCACATGCTTGCTATTGAGGAACTTTTTGGTGTCAGGGTACAGCAGTGCCTGTATTACGATCGTTTTCTCGTTGACAGTGTTCTCTATCACTCGGAAACTTATACAAGGCTTCAGAAAAGAAACAACTCAGTTGTACAATTAGCTGATGGCACATTATGCAAGATCCTAAGAATTGTGGCGTTTCACACTGCAGGTTCTAATGCACAACAGAGTTGTGTTTTGGTCAAGGAGCTTTGCAGGTCTGGAAGTCAAATGCATAGGGATGCAGACCTTAAGATTTCCTCTAGGTTTGTGAATGAAGTGACAGAGTCCAACACTATTTATGCAGTGCATCCACAGTCTTTGAAAAGGAAATGTGTCATGATTAATGTCAAACAGAATACATATGTAATTGCCCTGCCAAATAATATTGAAAGGGACTAATGTACATATTTGCAACTGCATTGATGAAGTGCAATACAGTAGAGGAATTACTTATTGAAAATGTTTGTAACTTGATGAAATTTGGCCACATTATATTGAGCGATATGTAGTACCTTTTTTGATATCAGATTCATAACTGAATGTATGTTGTAATTAAGTGACTTTTTGCTTTGTATCCTTTTGAAATTCCTTTTAAAGTATACCATTGTAACTGTATGTACTGTAGTATGTTGAGAATAAATAAATTCACATGTAGCCAGAAATGTGGTGTTTTTCTATGGAAAACATATAGGAAAATATTCAAAGAATGCTTTGACTTTGTGACATTAGGTGGTATACTAGAGAAGTGCTGAATAAATGTTACTAAATAATAATGAATACACTAAAATGATGATAAAAGTATGCCTAAAAAGTTAGCCTATACACATATAAAATACATTTATTGCAGTACACTGAAAAGTATACTTTTGAAAAATGAAATTAAGTACAACTTCAAGTAAGTGTGGAATAAATAGGTTTCAATAAATATGATGAAATGTAGCTGTAAGTATACTTACTTTTTAGCATATTTTATAAAGGCATAATAAAATATATTTTAATTACACTCTACTTACGGTGTACTTTCTAATTCCATACTTAAGTGCAGTAAAGGTATGTACTAAAAAAATACAAATGTATTGCAAACATACTATTTGGATTTCTAACACCTTTTTAGTACATTTAAGAGCACTTCTTTTCGACCTGGGAATATGAGATGATTTCATAAGCAGAGGTCATTATAATGACCATGTAACATGTTGTACCCCTGATCTTTTAAAATGAAACATGTACTGACATTGTGCATTTGAACTGAGTATGCGCTTTTATCAGACAACACATTTATTCAGTGTGTATGTAAAAGGTTTTTCAAGGAATTCATTGACAGTAATGGTACAGTTTGTAGAAGGAATTGAAAGAGCAAAAGAGTGGTTGATTGAATGAAGATTTTATTTAGTTGTGATGAGGCATGTCTTACTTAGGAGTAGTGTACACTTGATAACAGTGATGAAGGGAGAAGAGACTGCTGGTGATGACAAAAGGGCCACATGAACCTTTTAAAGTAAGAGAGAGTAAAGAAGAGAGATGCAATCCATCTTTGCTGTACAGGTGTGCAGTAGGTGTACCCTGTGACAAAAACAGCGTGTTTGTCCTTAAGAACACAATGTTATGCATGTTGTCACAATGTCTCTCCATTAATGTGTTGCATGTCTTCACAAGAGTCTTGGTGTCGTGGTCGTTGATTGGTCTGGGCAAGATAGCGCTGACAGCAAACTACATAGGTTGTGAGTGTCCACGTTGTATCTGTTGAATAAGCACAGTCATCTGTTGAATGAACACATTTGGAGGTCATCCTCTGGCAATGTCGTTGGTTCTAGTGTGGAGGATGATGAGTGCTTCTCCTGTGATGTGGTCAAAATGGTACGTGTGCTGTGTCAAACTGCGATGTATGTACCAAGATGCACAAAAGCACAGATGTTGCTGATGTGATCTGTGAGGCCACAACACATGGACTCTGTGAGGAAGCACTTTGTACTTTGAGTCCTGTAATCATAAAGAAAAAGTGTTAGGAAAGTGATGTAATAGAAAGTGATTTGGGAAATGGGAAATAATGGTTATAACATAAGAACTTTCCCTTGTTTATGTCAGGGCTGAACAATGGCTCGGACTCAGATGCAGACTGACACAGTAAGCGAGTTCACAATGTCCTTTAATAAGGCAAAAGTCGGTACACAGGAGATCAGTCCGCGGAGCAAAAGTATCAAAATCGGTAGGCAAAGGCAGGGGCAAAAACCAAAAACAAGACAAGATACGAATAAGGCACACGGGGAATAAAGGCTGGAACGTAGTCATACAGAACTAGACGAACTGGCACAGAAGGGAGGGAACACAGAGACTAAATACTCAGGGAGAGGGAAGACAATGAGACACAGGTGCAGCACATTAGGACAGGGCAGGTAATCACACAAGGGGAAGGACACATGAGGGCAGGAAGTGAGGAACCTGAAACGAGAAAAGAGGTGAGTATCAAAATAAAACAGGAAGTACAAGACAAAGAACACTGGGGGAAACAAAAAAGGGAACTCAGCTATCCAGCTGAGGCATGACAGTTTATTGTGCAGTGTTTTTCTCTAAACCTGGACCGGACTGTATTTGCTTTATGGTCTGTAAAGAAATGATGGTGGTTACACAAAATATCAACAACATCTTAACAGGAAATTCATTGCAATGTAAGTATTTACAAGTAGTATATATAGCTGAAAGGACATATGAATGGTCTGAATGGCTGAATGGTCATATTTACCTGCAAAGGTCATGCTGATTTTGTCAAACACAACAAACTCCTTGTGGGGAAAGGTAAGAAGTGTGTATGCTTTTAAATTGTGTGTGTGTGAACCCCACCCACCACATGTTTGTTAGTGTGACAAAGGAATGCATAAATTAAGCCTCGCCCAGTGGATCATTTGTAGAAACAATTTGAGGTGATAGTAAGATGGTGATGTAATGATGCTGTAACTGTATTGATATTGTTGTATCAAAAATTGAAATGTGTGATGCGAAGGTAGTATTGGTATAGTAATGTGTTTGGCAGATTTTGCAAGTGCAGAAAGAGTTTATGAGATGGCTTTTGATAGTAAAGTTTTGCAGTGTGTTGCGTGAATTGTTATGGTACAAATGTAAGCAGTGACACAAATGCAATGATCATACATAGTTGTACAATGCAAGGAGCACATAATAGTGGGTGTGATTGTGTTCATGAAATATATTAATATGTAACAACAGATAGCACAGAAGGGAGATGTAGATGTATGAATTTCTACTAGGCCTGAAGATGTTGTAAGGAGATCTTTTTATCAGCGTAATAATAACTTCAAGTATGGAGGTGTTCAGTGTATGGCGATATGCTTGGTCAGCCTAGCGAAACATACAGTTCACAGCGGGACCTCATGGGAGACAGAAGATCTGGACAGAGTTGTTGTATTAGGTGATGAGTTGTACACAGTTTTGAGAGACAGCAACTTGATCAGTGGCAGATCTGTCCTGACCTGTCGTGTGTTCCTGATTTACCAAAACAGTTAGTAATTGATGAGCAGAACATGTTTTTTGAATATGGCTACTTTGTTAGTGGCGATGTGAAAATGGACAAAGGTGAACTTCTTGACAGTGGTATTTACACAAGTCTAGAAATTGGATTGGACTTGGTTTTCAACAAGTATAACACATGTCTTCTGACACTGCGCAACAGTACCTGTGTACCTGTGTAATTTACCATAGTGGAAAATATGCAGTGGTTGATTCTCATGCTCGCAGTGCAGGAGGTATGATTGATGCAAATGGAAGAAGCATTGTTGTGTACTTCTTGTGTACAGCAGATTATTTAGGAGTACATGTGTTTGCATTTTATGATGCTCGTTGGTTGAAATATAGTTGCAACACCAACCTTTTGTCCAAGCATAGCATATATTTGGAAAATCGTCAGGGAAATCATTATGAGACTGTTGTTTGTGTTCATGGGTCTGCAATGCACAGTTGTTATGGGTATTGTAAAGCCACTTCTTCTTCTAAATGTTATAATTTGACAGCAGGCAATACAATTGAAAGTATTGGCATATAGTTCGACAGCAGCAGACAAGTTGTGGAAGAGAAGAATGACAGATGTTGTGCAGCTGTATCAATGTTAGACTCTGACACTGAAGTTGTACAGGAAGGTAGCTCTGTGAACTTCCAGTTTATGCCTATATCCACTGAAGTAGCTCATACATTGTGTCGTCAATGCAATCTGGACTTTGAGAAAGTAGATACACAAGTTCCAACTACATTTGGCTCAGTAGGTGGTGTTTGTAAGACAGGTAAAATTCTACCGGATAATAATAGTTTCTTTAGAGCAGTTGCACAAGTGATTCTGAAAAGAATCATTGTAAGATAAGACTTGCAGTAGTAAAATACATGGAGACTCACAATGAGGAGCACATAAACTTAATTGGAAAAGAATATACTTCAGTGTCTGACTACATTTATAAATCACAGATAAAGTATGTTGGACACTGTGCATCAAAGGTAGAATTCCAGAATATATTTATTAATAGTGAAGGGAAATGGTTGAAACACAGTTGCTTGAGGACAAAGTTGTCACATGAAGGAATATATTTGAAACATGGGAGTAGTTATTGCGAACCTGTCGTTTGTGTGCAGCATCTTGATAAACAGGTATGTTTTGAGTTGTGCAGAAAGAGTAATTTATTTGACACACAATCCATGTGTACAAGGAAGGTAAAGGCACAGTATATAGAAAGTACTAGTACAGGCAGTAGGTATTGTGTATCAAAGTATGTGAAAAGGAAAAATGCCTTGCGCGATAAAATGAAGTATCAACAAAATGCCTTGCATAGAGACATGGTGAAGACTGATTAAAATGAAATATCAACAGAATGTGTTGCATAGGGAACGGGTAAAGACTTATAGAAGAGTGAAATATCAGCATAATGTCTTGCACAGGGAAAAGGTAAAGAGTTTGAGCAAAATGAAATACAAACATAATGTGCTACATAAACAAAGGGTAAAGGACATGAGCAAAAACAAGTATATGTTAAATGAACATGCAGCGAGTTATAGCAGATGTACAGTCTAAAAGGAAAACAATGAAAGACAAGTCTGAGCAGTTCAATTTTGTTATGGCGTAGTTTTTGGATAAAGTGAAAGATGGGCCAGATTTTGTTTGTTGTGTGTGTCATAGGCTGTTGTTCAGACATCAGGTTGTACAGTGTAAAAAAGAGGATTATAACAAAAGTGCAGCTATAGCTTCAGTTGCAGCTGCATGTATGACTGAACTGTATTTGCATAAGTTTCATCACGACTGTGTAATGCCTTGTCAGTGGCTGGATACAGCTAGAGCAAAACTGTGGATTTGTTATTGTTGCCATTATAAGATTAGACGAGGGGAAATGCCACCTGAGTGTTCAGGGAACAACTTGACAGTTGATCCTATTCCTCCAGAGTTGGTGTGTTTGAATAGTTTAGAGCAACATTTGATTGTTTTACATATTCCATTTATGAAAATGTTAGGTTTGCCTATAGGTGGGCAAAATGGAGTTCATCAGAATCAGAATCAGAATCAGAATCAGTTTTATTGCCAAGTATGTTTTCACATACAAGGAATTTTTTCTGGTGATTGGTGCAATTGATCAGCAACAGTGGGGCTCTCTAGCCTTGTTGATGAGGCTAATAGCAGATGGGAAGAAGCTATTTTTGTGGCGAGAGGTTTTGGTCCTGAAGGACCGCAGCCTCCTGCCAGAGGGGAGTGTCTCAAAGAGTTTGTGTCCAGGGTGGGAGGAGTCCTTGAGGTGTACAGGTCCTGGAGGGACGGAAGATTGCAGCCAATCACCTTCTCAGCAGAGTGGATGATACGCTGCAGTCTGTTATTGTCCCTCTCCGTGGCAGCAGCGTACCAGATGGTGATGGAGGAGGTGAGGATGGACTCAATGATGGAGGTGTAGAAGTTCACCATCATAGTCCTTGGCAGGTTGAACTTCTTCAATTGCCTCAGGAAATACATCCTCTGCTGAGCTTTTTTGATGAGGGAGCTGATGTTCAGCTCCCATTTGAGATCCTGTGTGATGGTGGTTCCCAAGAAGCGAAAATGCTCCACGGTAGCCACGGGGGAGTCGCACAGGGAGATGGGGGTGGGTGGGGCTGGGCTCTTCCTGAAGTCCACTATCATTTCCACTGTCTTCAGAGCGTTTAGCTCTAGGTTGTTCTGCCTGCACCAGGTCACCAGACGCTCAGTCTCCCACCTGTAGGCGGACTCATCGCCATCAGAGATGAGTCCAATGAGAGTGGTGTCGTCTGCAAACTTCAGGAGCTTGACAGACTGATGGCTGGAGGTGCAGGTGTTGGTGTACAGGGAGAAGAGCAGAGGAGAAAGAACGCAGCCTTGCGGGGCTCCAGTGCTGATGGTCTGGGAGTCAGACACGTGCTTTCCTAGCTTCACGTGCTGCCTCCTGTCAGACAGGAAGTCGGTGATCCACCTGCAGGTGGAGTCAGGCACGCTCAGCTGGGAGAGCTTGTCCTGCAGCAGAGCCGGGATGATGGTGTTGAAGGCAGAGCTGAAGTCCACAAACAGGATCCTGGCATAGGTCCCTGAGGAGTCCAGGTGCTGGAGGATGAAGTGGAGAGCCATGTTGACGGCGTCGTCTACAGACCTGTTGGCTCTGTAGGTGAACTGCAGGGGGTCCAGGAGTGGGTCAGTGATGGATTTGAGGTGGGACAGGATAAGGCGCTCAAATGATTTCATGACCACAGAGGTCAGGGCAATGGGTCTGTAGTCATTTAGTCCTGTGGGCCTTGGTTTTTTGGGGACAGGGATGATGGTGGAGGATTTGAAGCAGGCTGGCACGTGGCAGGTCTCCAGTGAGGTGTTGAAGATGTCTGTGAACACTGGAGACAGCTGATCAGCACAGTGCTTCAGGGATGATGGAGAGACAGAGTCAGGACCGGCTGCTTTGCGGGGGTTCTGCTTCTTAAAAAGCCTGCTGACATCTCTCTCCAGGATAGAGAGAGACGTTCCTTTGGTAGGGGAGGAGGGGGGTTCTGATGTGGCTCTGATGTGGAGGTTAGTGTCAGGCTTGTCCCACTGTCTTTCAAAGCGGCAGTAGAACTCATTCAGATCATTGGCCAGACGGAAGTCGTTAATGGAGAGGGGGGGTTTAGGTTTGTAGTTAGTGATCTGTCTTAGCCCTTTCCAGACAGAAGCAGAGTCATTGGCTGAGAACTGGAGCTGAAGTTTCTCAGAGTACAGTCGTTTAGCTTCTCTCACCGCTTTGCTAAACCTGTACTTGGACTCTTTAAACCTGTCCCTGTCCCCACTCCTGAAAGCTTCCTCCTTTTGCCTCCTGAGCTGACTGAGCTTAGCTGTGAACCAGGGTTTGTCATTGTTATAACTCACCCTGGTGCATGATGGGATACAGCAGTCCTCACAGAAGCTGATGTATGACGTCACAGCCTCTGTGAACTCATCCAGACTGTTGGAAGCAGTCCTGAACACCTCCCAGTCAGTGCAGTCCAAACATGCCCGCAGATCCTCTATGGCTTCACTGCTCCACTGCTTTGATGTCCTCACAACAGGTTTACACAGTTTTAGTTTCTGCCTGTATGTGGGAATCAGGTGGACCATCACATGGTCAGAGTGGCCCAGTGCAGCCCGGGGGACGGCGGGATAAGCACCACTGATTGTGGTGTAACAGTGGTCCAGAGTGTTCCCCTCTCTGGTCGGGCAATTAACAAACTGTCTGTATTTGGGCAGTTTGTGGTTGAGGTTCCCTTTGTTAAAGTCACCAAGGACAATAACTACGGAGTCCGGGTTGGTCCGCTCCACACACAGTATCTGCTGTGGCCTGTGGTGGGATGGAAACACCGACCAGGATGATTGAGGTGAACTCACGGGGGGAGTAGAAGGGTCTGCAGTTTATGATGAAAGTCTCCAGGTCAGGAGAACAGTGCTGCAGGATCACTGTCACGTCTCTGCACCAGCCACTGTTTGCATAAAAGCAGATTCCTCCACCTTTGGTTTTGCCGGACAGCTCTGTGTCGCGATCCGCTCTGAAGAGCTGGAAGCCGGCCAGCTCCAGCGCAGAGTCCGGATCGATCCACACAGCCACGTCTCCGCGAAGCACAGGACGGAAGATGAGGAAAAGTCTCTGTTCTTCTGCACCAGTAGCTGAAGTTCATCCAGTTTGTTGGGCAGTGAACGCACCTTGGAGAGAAAGATACCTGGGAGAGGTGTGCGGAGTCCGCGCCGGCGGAGACGCGCAAGCGCACCGGCACGTTTTCCTCTCCTCCGGCGTTTCACTGCGAGAGCAACGGTCAGTGACCTCTGACCAAAATGTCCAATAATCCCACAGATGAGTCGAGAAAAGTAGGAAAAAAATCCACTGGAGTTGTTTCTCTGATGTTAATGAGCTCTTCTCTGGTGAAAGAGCTCCGGAAACCAAAGCAGAAAACTGGATTTACAAAGAAAATAAGGTGAAAAAATGCGCACCAACACACCGAGGCAGCCATCCGCGGCGCCATGGCAACAGTAGAGACCAGTATGAGAGACCATGGACCAGTGTCTTGTGTTCCAGCTAATATAGTTGAAACTACTCAAGTGTTGTCTCGCTCCAGTAGGGAGGGCTCTTTGTTGGCTGTAAAGTTGAAGTGCAAGTTAACATATAAAGGCCATTATGAATATCAATATGTTAACACTGTGCACATATGCTGCTTCAAATCCTCCACCATCATCCCTGTCCCCAAAAAACCAAGGCCCACAGGTCTAAATGACTATAGACCCATTGCCCTGACCTCTGTGGTCATGAAATCATTTGAGCGCCTTGTCCTGTCCCACCTCAAATCCATCACTGACCCACTCCTGGACCCCCTGCAGTTCACCTACAGAGCCAACAGGTCTGTAGACGACGCCGTCAACATGGCTCTCCACTTCATCCTCCAGCACCTGGACTCCTCAGGGACCTATGCCAGGATCCTGTTTGTGGACTTCAGCTCTGCCTTCAACACCATCATCCCGGCTCTGCTGCAGGACAAGCTCTCCCAGCTGAGCGTGCCTGACTCCACCTGCAGGTGGATCACCGACTTCCTGTCTGACAGGAGGCAGCACGTGAAGCTAGGAAAGCATATGTCTGACTCCCAGACCATCAGCACTGGATCCCCACAAGGCTGCGTTCTTTCTCCTCTGCTCTTCTCCCTGTACACCAACACCTGCACCTCCAGCCATCAGTCTGTCAAGCTCCTGAAGTTTGCAGACGACACCACTCTCATTGGACTCATCTCTGATGGCGATGAGTCTGCCTACAGGTGGGAGACTGAGCGTCTGGTGACCTGGTGCAGGCAGAACAACCTAGAGCTAAACGCTCTGAAGACAGTGGAAATGATAGTGGACTTCAGGAAGAGCCCAGCCCCACCCACCCCCATCTCCCTGTGTGACTCCCCCGTGGCTACCGTGGAGCATTTTCGCTTCTTGGGAACCACCATCACACAGGATCTCAAATGGGAGCTAAACATCAGCTCCCTCATCAAAAAAGCTCAGCAGAGGATGTATTTCCTGAGGCAATTGAAGAAGTTCAACCTGCCAAGGACTATGATGGTGAACTTCTACACCTCCATCATTGAGTCCATCCTCACCTCCTCCATCACCATCTGGTACGCTGCTGCCACGGAGAGGGACAATAACAGACTGCAGCGTATCATCCACTCTGCTGAGAAGGTGATTGGCTGCAATCTTCCGTCCCTCCAGGACCTGTACGCCTCAAGGACTCTGAGGCGTGCAGGGAAGATTGTAGCTGACTCCTCCCACCCTGGACACAAACTCTTTGAGACACTCCCCTCTGGCAGGAGGCTGCGGTCCTTCAGGACCAAAACCTCTCGCCACAAAAATAGCTTCTTCCCATCTGCTATTAGCCTCATCAACAAGGCTAGAGAGCCCCACTGTTGCTGATCAATTGCACCAATCACCAAAAAAAATTCCTTGTATGTGAAAACATACTTGGCAATAAAACTGATTCTGATTCTGATTCTGATTCTGATTCTGATAAGGCAAGCATTAGTGCATTTGCAATAGAACAATGTGTACTATAAAGATGTTGAATTTAATGAGGCATGGCTGAATGAGTTTTGCCCAGAAAAAGAGTTTCAGGAGAAGTAAGTGATATATATAGGAAGTGGTGAGAGTAGTGGTGAGAGTAGTGCTGGTGTAGTTCAGGATGAGCTTTTGCAGGACAGACAGCAACACTGCATGTTTCAAGACACATGTCTCATGCCAGTTGACATAGGCCAGGAAGTGTTGGATCAATATTTTGATCATGTATTAAATGTGGCTCCAGCAGAAGGTAACAATCCTGTAAGGTTGCTGTCTGACCATTCAAATGAAGCCAAATGCCTTCCAGTGTTGTTCCCACAGGGAAGTAACTCTTATCATGACAGTAGACCACATCGTTTGACGATGTCTTGTTTTACATGCAGATGGAAGGTTTGCACAAAGTGTGGAATACATATTTTTTGCTCAGTACATGTCAGAGATAGGTTATATCCAATGCCTCTATTGCATTGTGAAAGGGAAAAGGAAATTGTATGTCTCATAAAGTCACTGCTAACCTATTGAATAATGAGGAGTCTTTAAAGAAGTTGTTGGAATTTGATGATGGCTATCGTTTTCTTAAACCTATTAGAGGAACTCCAGCTTTATTTGGCTATGGAGGTGGAGAGAGAGTTCACACCCCTGTGCATTCTTTATCTCTGCTGTGTCAAATATTGCTGCTTTGCAGTGGTCCTGCACTACAAAATAGGTGTCATTATTCATTAGCTTTATTTGGCAACAGAGATTGAGAAAGAGTTAACACCACAGTGGATTCTTTATCTCTGCTGAGTCACATATAGCTGTTTCTCAATGGCCCTCATTGCAACATACAAATGTTCTTTCACTGGCATATTCAGTAAGCATTACAATATACACATTCACAGACTCGTACAACTACTTATACAAACAAAAACTTCATTTCATAGTAAGGTTTCTTTTCCTGCATTACATAATATGTATTCATAAATTGTCATTTTCAACAATTACAATTACTCATTGTCAACATTATGCAACAATCATATTTGGTCAATACAATACATTACAATTACATCTCACAAAACAATTACATCATTACTATATAAAATAAATAATACAATTCCAATTGGATGTAACAGTATTGGTGATGCAGGTTTTGCTTTCACTTACACGTACCCACAAAAAGCAAAAGACACTGGTAATAGTACTTCTGGTTCACTGGGATAGGGTTTGATTCCCTGCAATGTCCTTGCTCACTTTGTGGTAACAACAAACAATACCATTAGTTTTCCTTACACTTATTGCCTCAAGAACTACACGACTTGCAATACAACATATGAGCCAAGATATCAATATATGCACTATACAAATTATACCATTTGTACTGTCCATCATGATGTATCTGACAATCCATTTCATATTAACATTTCTCTGGCAACTTCACATTACTTTCATACTCTTTTTACATATTACTTCATTTAAATTACATTGTCTTTGATCAAGTGCAATACTTTTTTGTGTCTTCTGTCTGTTTCATTTTAAACTAATGAGGAGTAGGTCTCCAAATTTCACTGTATACTTTGTTCAGTGACAATACTGGTTTCTATTCTTGACCTACACACAACGAAAAACAACATATTTTGTGTGTCGCTGCTAGGTAACGCTACGAGTACGACTGAATATGACCATATAGATCTGTTCAGGCTGGGACTCTTTGAGGCCGATTGGACAATGCATACCAGAGCTAGAGCCAGTTGATTTTTCATGGCGAATCATCGAAATTTGCCACACACCCGTGGACGTATTCTCTGACGAAAACTCAAAAACTCCCGCAATTTCACACGGCAATGGTCTTAAGATGACACACACCAAAGGAGAGGTCAATCCGATCTATTCTCCAGGAGGAGTTCACTCAAGTATGAGACCCTCAAATTGCAATAACGCAGCCAAAATTGCATATTCAATTCAAAATGGCGGACTTCCTGTTGGTTTTAGAGTATGGGTCAATGAAACTTTTTTGTGCGTCTCAACATCCTAGATTATGCCTACCAATTTTCATGCATGTAGGTGAAACACACACAAGGGGCTCGATTTTTAAAATTTTCTAGGTGACGCTGTCAAGCCAATTTACCACACCCATGTGCGAGACCACAAAAATATAAAAATTTTCGCCAGACCTGACGCATGTGCAAGATTTCATGACTTTTTGAGCAGGAGAAAGGCCCCAAAAAGCCATTTTACTTCTGGAAAAATAATAATAATACAATTCGGTGCTCGGGCCCTAATGAAGGATCTGCTTTCAAAAGTATTGATCAGTTACCATGTTGAGCAAAGGCTCATGTTTGGCTCATGTTTCCTCTGAGGAACTGCACAACTCAGATGAACTTGGGCTCCTCCTCTTTATCTTTGTTATGAGCAAAAGTTAGCAAGTTAAGTATATTAGCACAGTGGGTATTTCTAGTTGCAGCTTCACAAAATGACAGATCCAAGTTTTTTGTGTAGATGTTTATTCTGTGTTATGGGCTGCAGCTGATCTGGGGTCTATTCCAGATAGTAGGTTCAACAAACTCTGACTCTAACCCTGAACTCAGAGTTGTGAAAGCCTGAGATGGGAAATTCTGAGTTTTCGGTTCCTGAACAGCTGACTTGAGTTAATTCAATCAACTCTGAGTATGTTCAGTCTGAGTTAAGCCTGAGGAATATAAAAAGCCATCATCAATGGAGCTCCGATTCAACGATTTACCGTGACAACCAGGAAAAAAAAGGTTGTCATACTTTACCATGGTGGAACAAGAAATTTTGTTAAGTGTGTACTGTGAATATGAGCACATCTTCAATAGAATGAGAAACCCAGCTGCAGCAGCACAGGAGAGAGTTGACGTGGGAGAGCTTTACTGCCTGAGTCAGTTTTTCTGCAGCAGTCCATTAATTCACTATTCAACCACATATTACTTAATATTCCAGGTATAAATAAATAGTGAAATACTATTGAATAAAAATCTATTTTCATTTAGGTGAATTCCCATGGACATCAAGCACACTCGGCAGCAGCTGAAAATGCCATAGCTCAGGGGCTATGCACGACATGTGGGCTCAAATGCTCTGAGCAGCCAAGTCCCCGGTTCGACTCTGGACCGGTCGGACACTGCATGTCATTCCCCTACTCACTGTCCTGTTTCCTGTCACTCTCCACTGTCCTATTAGTAAAGGCAAAAATGTCATAAAATAAACAAATTTAATAAAAACACAGTTCGAACTAAAGCCTTGACGAGGCCTATAGGACTTGTAGGCCTAAATTTTGTTTTAATTATACTGACATTCAACTACTGGTATCTTTAAGCACCCAAAAATGCCGTTTAAGACATACAAACTTCCTATACCCAGCTTATTACATACACATTTTTCTTTTCAGTTAACTGAAAGAAGGTAGAGACCAACACAACCAATGGAGGCTCACCACCACCACCTCTGAAAGAGGCAGAGGCTGAAGGCGTCCCTGGAGGGAGCTCATCTGAGCCACTCACACCACAGGACTCAAGTGCTTACGTAAGATGTAAGTGTGTGGGTATGTGTGTGTGTGTGTGTGTGTGTGTGTGTGTGTGTGTGTGTGTGTGTGTGTGTGTGTGTGTCTGTAATGTTGTTTTTTCATCCATGTGTGCCAACAGTCACTGATGGTGTTATCAGCCTTGGTGAACCTCCTGCCCTTCAGATTCTGACAAATATAGTTCAGAGTAAGCTGATGATGACCTTCAGAAGTACCTACAAAGGTAAGCTATAAATCTTAATATGATGTAAAGTATCTACTGAGTCTATGTTAAGGACCTATAAATTATTCAAAGTGATTATTATCCTTGTGTGCAATTGCGAGTTTGAAATATGCACTGACGTGATTGGAATAAATTATGAATAGAAAGAACAGTTTGCACATTCTAATCCTTTTTTAATAGAGCATGGCTGGGCATCGCCAGGAGGAGGGTCCATCAACTTTCACAGTACAGTTTAACACTGTGAGATGTTCAGAAAATGGTTTTGTAGGATTTAATGTCATTTTTATGTTTGCCAGTTACCAGTAAAAGAGCTGTACAAAATGCATCTCATCAAAACAAAAAATGGTTAAAACTGATCTTGAGCGGCAGATAAGAAAAACATCTGGAATTTGAAATATTCGATTAGAGGTGGGTGCAAGGTCACAGGTTAATTATGTTCATTGTTGGAGCAATGTAAACATACTAATTTTTGCATTGTATTTGTAGGAAATAAAGAAGACTGAATGAATTGTGAATATATTCCCTTTATTTGACTGATGGGGGTGGTGGTGGTTTAATTTGAGACATGATTTCTGCAAAGGATGTCTTTCACAGCCTCCATCAGCGGGGTGGAGGGGATGGTCTTCCTCAGGGTCGATTTGTTGCTCTCCTCTAATTGTGACAACATTATGGAGAACAACACATGTACACAGTAATGTCACATGCCCTCTATGGGGTTACTCTGAGTTCATGTTGGCACCAGGGGTTGGAATCTCTAGGCACCTCACAATTCAATTACGATTCAGCGATGCAATGATAAAATGATTATCAACGTATCTTGGTGCATCTTTTTTTCTATACAGGATTTCTTTTTTCTCACTGTGACTACTTTGTTACTTTCAAAGCAAAGTATTTGTAATGATCCATAATGAATTTACTTCCAATATCTTTTATTAAAAAAACAAATGGAAGAGATGCGGCAAGTCCACTGGAAGGTTGCATTTGCCAGTATATATCCCAGCATTGCAAAGAATTTCAGCAGCAACAACCATGTTGGATGCGTTACCAGTAACTAAAACTAAATCTTTCTTAGTGATCTGCCATTTCTCAGCTACATTCTTTAACAGTTCTGCCATATTTGCACCTGTGTGGCTCTCATTCACTGCTCTTGTTTGGAGCACATAAGACACTAGCTGCCACTCGTCTGTGATAAAATCTGCAGTTACGGTGACATAAGATTCTGTTGCAGTGGATGTCCACGCATCACGTTACAGCTATCCTACCTGCTGTCTTCAGAGATTCCGTGACTTCAGTTTTGGTCTAGTTGTTTAGTGTTGGGATCGCTGTGTCCATAAAATATCTTCGAGATGAGACGTTGTATCTCGGCACTTCCGAGTTCCACTTTTTGTGAATCGATTCAGAATCGTCCACAACCGCATCGCGATGCATCTAAGAATCAACCTTCCCCCCACCCCTAATAGGCACTGGAACCTGGCTTTGAGCATACTATTGTCATCTCAACCTGGGCTCCAGTCCTGCAGTGGGCCACATAAAGGGTCAGTGTCAGGGGTCAACAAGAAGGGCTGGCATGGGTACCCCCTGTAACCAAGTACGTAGCCACCAAACTCTTCTGTTATTGCACAGAGAACACATTTTGATTGTGTTTAAGAGATACATGAGGACATCATGAGGATACAGTTTTACTTCCCCTGCGCAAATCTGTCGCTCAGGGTACATTCATGACACGTGCAAGTCATGCACAGAGCCTGGCCACTTGCCTTCAACATGATGTGTGCTGCATCACACATGAACTTCGACTTTCAGTTGCACTTTAATACTGTAGAAAGACTTCCTATTCACAGTCTCCTTGTCGCAAAATGTTGCCTTTCCTATATGTTCAGCAATCACCTATATTGTACAGAAAACTCCTGTTTGAACTCAGCACAACCCACAGAATTTGCTCTGACCTATGAACATGTCCAGGTTGAGTTATGTTTCATACGCGAGTCCAGAGAATGTTGTTTTGGTAAGTTATGGATCACAATGAAAAACAATAACAGGATGACTTTGATGGCCTGTGGAAGACTTTGTAAAGACTTGGTGGAGAAAAATGCAGGGCTTTCCAGAAAATGAAGAGCGTGACAACATCAGGTGATCAGTTTAACATAGAGCTGTCAGCATTAATGCGTTAATTGCGATGAGATTAAGGACTGAGCATAGCACGTGATTTTACATGGCGGAGCAAGATACTTCATGTCTATGGGAGCAAAAGGGGGGCGGTTCCAGTCTGCATAAAGGGGCGTGCCCGGTGTTTAAATCCAACATCTGAATTGTCGTTGGTGAAGATTGAATGAGTTGGAAAATAAAAATATAACTTACCCAGAGCTCGTGTACGGATCAATAAATATTCAGACATCTTCATAATTACACATCAGACATGCTAACGTTAGCTTCTTGTTCAGACAGACTGACAGTCGTGTCGTAAAGCAAGAGAAACAGCTGAGCTCTCGATCTACCAGTTGATCTTCGTTCCAACCCTCACCTATGGTCATGAGCTCTGGGTAGTGACTGAAAGGTTGGGGAGAAGGATGCCTGGAATTCTCTGCTTAGCCTGCTGCCACCACGACCAGACCCCAGCATAAACAGAAGAAAATGGATGGATTGAGAAACGACCCTCATGTCTTTGTTTGAGGGCCATACTACTTAGGCTTTACATAACTAACTAATTAATTCCTATAAAATTACTGACCAACCATTTATTTTGCTTCAATTTTACTCTGTAATTACCTAATATTTTACAGTAAATCTCCGTAATTATACCAATACAACTTACCATTATACTTATTTAACTTGAAAATCACTTCATGGCAATTTCTTTACATTACTACATAAGTACTACATAATTCACAGTCTGTAAATTTAAGGGTTACTGATTTTATTTGTCACCTTGCTATATATTCACATATGTTCTGTCTGTCTGACATATATGTGAATTTAACGTGTGAAAAGTCCGACACACTGAAGCCTGCAGACTAGCCCAGCAGCAGCTCTCACTCTGTGGATTACATGTGCTCATCAGAAATTTAGCAGTGCTGGACAGCCTCAGCTTAATTATCCACAGCGTCAGACAACACACTCAAACATGTCCTGATTGCAGCACTGAGTCAAATGTGCAATGCTCATACACAAACTTCACCTGAGTGTGTCTCTATTGGGGACAAACAAAGGCAGCACTTTAAAAATGATTGTTATGGCACCGCCTCCCACTTTTTAGGGAGGAACATAGTAATATAAATATTAAAACATATAATCAATAACAAAATATTGTTTTGACCCATGAACCCTGGAAGTGCGACCAGCATGAGTAATCCATGTTGTTTTATTGATTATTGTTGGCATTACATGATGTTATTGCCCTTGTGTTTACAAGTCAAATCATTCAAAATAAATCACCATAAATCATAAAACTTTCAAACAAAGTGCTGATTGCAGAAATTTCTTTAATTTAGAAATATTTCTATAGATAAAATAAAATGAACTGTTTTCAGCTGCAGCTGGCAGCTGTTTTTAAAGAAACAGCTGTTGAAAAGCCACTGTCCACAACCTGCACAGCAGCAAACAGCAGACAGACGCAATTAGAGAGCAGCTGGTGGAAGAGTGAGATATTTCCCTCAGGAGTTCAGGGAGACCACACACACAGCTAAAAGAGAGCGAATAGTGGATTCAGATTCACCACTCCAAATGTAAAAATTAAAAAACAAATAAACAAATAAATAGTGTAGATAAAGAAAAATATAAATAAAGATTTAAAAAAAGGTCAAATGTCTCTGTCCCATCATCTTGTCTCCTCCTGATCTCCTCCCTCCACTCCTCCACAGCTACTGGAAGAGGGGCCTGGCTGCAGGTCATCCTGAGGACGAGGAGGAGGAGGAAGCAGTCACTCATTCTGGTGTTGAGGGCACCTGGAAGACACAGACACAGACCGTTTTAGTCAGGGATGCAGAGATTCCCACATTCCCAGTGTGGGTTCGGGAGGCAGACCCCCTCTCTAACTTTAAGATCAGGCTTAAAACTGTCCTGTTTAGTAAAGCTTATAGTTAGGGCTGGCTCGGGTATGTCCTGACCCATCCCTTAGTTATGCTGCTATAGAGCTAGACTGCTGGGGGATTCCCATGATTCACTGGGCGCTCTCTCTCTATTTCTGTCTCTCTCTCCCCCTCTCTCTCTCGATAACTTCATGCCATTAACTTTGTATTTTTTTTCTCTCCCGTAGTTTGTGCTTCTCCTCTCTCTCCCTCTCTCTGTCCTCATTCTGCAGGTATTTCTGCCTCTGGAGCAGCAGGACCCAGATCCACCACTACTCATCTTTACTATTAACCACTGTTACCTGTCATTATTATTGATAACACCATTACTGACACAGCTGTTCCTGGTCTCTCTCTCTCTTTCTTCTCTCCCCTCTCCTCCCCCTCCCCCTCTTTCTATCTTCTCCTAAATCCAACCGGTCGAGGCAGACCCCCCCACCCTGAGCCCGGTTCTGTTGGAGGTTTCTTCCTGTTAAAGGGAGTTTTTCCTCCCCCCTGTCGCCAAGCGCTTGCTCTTTGTGGGAACTGTTGGGTTTATTCTGTAACAAAGTAAGGTCTTGACCTTACCCTGTAAAGTGCCTTGAGATAATGTATATTATGATTTGGCGCTATACAAATAAAATTGAATTGAATTGAATTGAATTGAATACCACTTTTTTTCAGACCAAGCACAGACACTTGCATTTGTGTACTTGCTGATACAGAGTACTGAGATGAGTATTGAGTACAATTACAGTTGAAACAGTGACTTTGAAAACATGTTTTATTTTCATCATATGTTCCTGTTCACTTTCTGCCTGTAACAAATGAAACCTCCAACATTATGCTGCTGCTGCTCAGCTTTGTGTCGACACACATGTGTAACCCATAACACAGTCAGTGCCAGCCAACATATTGTAGCAGTGCCATTGAATGATATGTTATCCTATGTTAGTGCTGTGTGGGAGGTCTAAGCATTTTTTCTGGGGAGTGAGAGGCAGGAAAAGAAGCTTCTGCACTATCAGCTGTTTCTGTTCTCATCTACATTATGTGACAGGGAGCTGAACAGCCTGTCACTCTCCACGCTGCTGAGTCGTGCTGAGAGGTATCTGTGTGACATTTGAGCCAGAGCATGAAACTGCACATTGTTAACCCCTCAGTAGTTGCAGGGGTTAGTCTTGGTATGTCTGAATGGCAGCACACAGTGGTGCACTGCTCAGTGAAGCTGATACTATATTTTTGATTTTTTCTGTTTATTGTTTTGCACAATTAAAGATACACATAAAGTGACAAGGAAAACAAATAACATACAGTGCAGGGAGATGGTTTTATTTAAAGTCTCCACCTAAAGTAATATTGAAAAAATACAGTATAAAAGTACAAAAATACAAAATGAACATACAAGAAAATAACATGACTACAGCAAGATAATGACAAATTAATAGATTCAAAATATATATATGATAAAATTAACAATCAAAATAACAATAATATCAAAATAAGAGCAAAAAATGGGAAAATATTATGGGTATGAGTTTGACTCCATGAGCAATGTTAAAAATACATGTAAATATGAGCAAAAACAAAAAAGCAGTCATACATGGGGGACTGAACAACATGGGGGAAAAGAACAGCAGTAAAATTATCTTTTTTGTAATATTTTATAGAGGAGCAGTTCTTTGCCAAATGGAGAAAGCCATTCTATAATTTGACCCATAAAGCTTATTGAAAATTGACCTCTGCAAGTGAGAAATTTAAGAGGATGAATATCAGAAGATTGACGAGTTGAGGAAGAATGGACCTGTGAGTTTGCTTTAAAATGAGTCTTGAAATACTTAGGAATATTCCCTTTGATTGAATATATCTTTTAAATAAAAGCACAAATTTGAAAAGTATTGATATTATAAATAGTAAGAATCTGTAGTTTCTCAAATAAAGGAGCAGATGACATTTCATTCTGATTGGGTTGCAATTCTAACAAAATGTTTCTGGAGGACCAAGATTTTGTCAAGAGTAGTAGAAAGAGTACTCGCCCAAACTACGTATATTACAATATGAAAAAGAGGGTTAAATGAGACTATAATAGAGAGTAAGGAGACAGCTTGTGATCTGAAGATGGCTAATCCTCCTCATTATACCAATAGATTGATTTATTTTTCTGCTAACCCAGTCAGTTTGTTCTTTCCAACTCAAGGTCTCATCAACATAGATTCCCAGAAATCTTGCAGTCTGCAACTCAGCAGACTCACAGCTTCCATTCTTCCTTTGTAAAGCAGATAGAATCTGTAACACAACAGAGGAGAAATTAAGATGATGGTGTTAAGCTGCGCTCAGCTCCTTCTGCATAAAAAAAGTTTTAATCAAAGCAGTTTCATCACATTTTGAGACGTGCTGACATGTTTTATATTTAAAATATACATTAACTGGTTGAACAGCATGAGAACGATAATGTACCCATTCAGATATCTATTAGTAGCTGTCTTCATGACTGGACTGTTGAATTTGAGTGAAAAAGCCTCATGGTTCTTGCCTCTACATGAAAAATTAGTGTATTAGCAGCAAATAACATTAGCACCATATGAAACAGGTACAGACCAACTTGAAGTGGTGTGTTTTTAGCTTGAAAGACGGTTTGAACAGCATGAATGTTAGTTGGCTAAAACACAACAATAACAGCTGCTGTATTTCATGACTTCCGTCACGTAAAATTAAAATGTGACATTTGAAAAACTGTAAAACCCTGTCAACTTATACAAATATTTGATTAGAATTAATGAATACTGCACTCTGACATAGCACTGCCAGCAGCAAACATTGACTTGACTGCAGGTATTTAATGAGACAGCAAAATGCTTGAATATGGAACAAATCGAGCCATTTGATTGGCTGTTTGTCCCTTGGATCCAGAACAAATGGGACAAATACTGTACAGTGATGGGGAGGGGCAGGACATCACAGAGAACAGTCATTGGCCAGAAGCTGGAGCAACTGGAACATGGAAGGCGGAACATGTTGTGGCGAAGTGTCTGATCATTTTCACTTTCTTTACATTTTATGTTGAAGAAACATATACCTCAAATTTACAAAGAAAATGGAAGCTAGACTTTCTGCAATTATTAATCTCTAACTATGAGACTTGATACAAGTAGCAACTGAATTGCAAACTGGATTTGAAATATTTTATACTTACTGAAATAAAAAGAGTGAAGTGTCTTCATTACTGTGGCCGTGCCCTGTGGAGTGCAGCATATGAAAGTCAAGATTGCATTAATGGTATAAAAGATTATTTTTATTATTTTTTTCTACAATATATTCTCTGATAGAGGAGAGCATACCTGCCTCCTGAGCCAGAGCCACCCACATTGCTCATCATCAGCTGGTAGTTAACTTGGCACAGTCAGACGCATTTAAAGATATTTTTCCAGTCAATTGCAATTTTGTACAAAGTCTAAAAAACACAGCTATTTTAAATGTGTTGTCAATAAAAATAAAATAAAGCCTCTGAGGTGCCACTTTCCAATTTTCCATTCAAGTGAATGGGGAAGTGGTTTTGTACAGGAGTGGCAAGAAAACACTGACACCAAGTCAGAACCATCAAATAACCACAGAATGCAGATATACAAAATATAAAAAATTATAATCTTTATTATTATAAAACACAATTCATAAAAAGGGAGGAGGGTTACAACAAGAGATAACTGCCACGTATTAGTGAAGTTACATTTTGATGTGGTGGACTTAACAGTGCCACATGTGGCTACTTTTTGTGAGGTACATCAGCAAGTGTTGAAATCCATCTGCTTTTAAAGAGACTGTCTTCAGTGACAGTTCAGGAAAACAATGAGCTTTATTCATAAACTGTCCAAAATTGAAAGGATCCCGTGGGAAGCATGTGTGATGTGATATTTCAGTATTTCACATGGTATAATTTGCTACAATGGATTTGCTGTGTCTGGAGATGCTGGTTGCGAGCATCAAAAACATAAACATCAGCTTTATTCATCTAGTTAAAGATAAACTATATTGCGCCAAGCAACAGTTTCAGAGAGCTGTTATACAGCCACCTGGCCTGTATCATGTTACAAACCTTCTCACTGTATATTGACATTTCAAATCTGCATGTTTTGTTTTTGTTTGTTTTTTTAAATGACATGATGTAAAGCCAAAAGTTTCAGTGTAGAATTTATGTAATGAATTTATGTTATATATACACTACCGTTCAAAAGTTTGGGGTCACTTAGAAATGTCCTTATTTTTGAAATAAAAGCACAGTTTTTTCAATGAAGATAACATTAAACTAATCAGAAATACACTCTATACATTGTTAATGTGGTAAATGACTATTCTAGCTGCAAACGTCTGGTTTTTAATGCAATATCATAGAGGCCCATTTCCAGCAACCATCACTCCAGTGTTCTAATGGTATATTGTCTTTGCTAATTGCATTAGAAGGCTAATGGATGATTAGAAAACCCTTGAAAACCCTTGTGCAATTATGTTAGCACAGCTGAAAACAGTTTTTCTGGTTAGAGAAGCTATAAAACTGACCTTCCTTTGAGCTAGTTGAGAATCTGGAGCATCACATTTGTGGGTTCGATTAAACTCTCAAAATGGCCAGAAAAAGAGAACTTGTGAAACATGTGAAACTCAACAGTCTATTCTTGTTCTTAGAAATGAAGGCTATTCCATGCGAGAAATTGCCAAGAAACTGAAGATTTCCTACAACGGTGTGTACTACTCCCTTCAGAAACAGGCTCTAACCAGAGTAGAAAGAGAAGTGGGAGGCCCCGCTGCACAACTGACCAAGAAGACAAGTACAAAGAGTCTCTAGTTTGAGAAATAGACGCCTCACATGTCCTCAACTGGCAGCTTCATTAAATAGTACCCGCAAAACACCAGTGTCAACGTCTACAGTGAAGAGGCGACTCCGGGATGCTGGCCTTCAGGGCAGAGTGGCAAAGAAAAAGCCATATCTGAGACTGGCCAATAAAAGGAAAAGATTAATATGGGCAAAAGAACACAGACATTGGACAGAGGAAGATTGGAAAAAAGTGTTATGGACAGACGAATCGAAGTTTGAGGCGTTTGGATCACACAGAAGAACATTTGTGAGATGCAGAACAACTGAAAAGATGCTGGAAGAGTGCCTGACGCCATCTGTCAAGCATGGTGGAGGTAACGTGACGGTCTGGGGTTGCTTTGGTGCTGGTAAAGTAGGAGATTTGTACAAGATAAAAGGGATTTTGAATAAGGAAGGCTATCACTCCATTTTGCAACGCCATGCCATACCCTGTGGACAGCGCTTGATTGGAGCCAATTTCCTCCAACAACAGGACAATGACCCAAAGCACACCTCAAAATTATGCAAGAACGATTTAGGGAAGAAGCAGGCAGCTGGTATTCTATCTGTAAAGGAGTGGCCAGCGCAGTCACCAGATCTCAACCCCATTGAGCTGTTGTGGGAGCAGCTTGACCGTATGGTACGCAAGAAGTGCCCATCAGGCCAATCCAACTTGTGGGAGGGGCTTCTGGAAGCGTGGGGTGAAATTTCTCCAGATTACCTCAACAAATTAACAGCTAGAATGCCAAAGGTCTGCAATGCTGTAATTGCTGCAAATGGAGCATTCTTTGACGAAAGCAAAGTTTGAAGGAGAAAATTATTATTTCAAATAAAAATCATTATTTCTAACCTTGTCAATGTCTTGACTATATTTTTTATTCATTTTGCAACTCATTTGATAAATAAAAGTGTGAGTTTTCATGGAAAACACAAAATTGTCTGTGTGACCCCAAACTTTTGAACAGTAGTGTATTCATATATCTGCATCTGTTTTACTTTTGTATCTGCTGAAGAACACCAGTATATATTAGAATCTATGAATATGAAAATATTATTAATTTCAAATGTTTAGTGACTGGACCATAATGTATTTTAGTTGACTGAGAAGTTGATTCTCAGTGTAAGTGTACTGGAAGTTTCACACATCACATTTGTCTAAGTTGCATTCTGGACCATGGCCGGTGTCCAGACTAGTTGTTGTTACAAGGTGAGTGTGAAAACAGCCTTTGAGTGTCAAGCTCTGCACATTTATCTGCACAGAGAAGGACAAGTAATGTCACAATAAGCAAAACTAATTTTGAGTGTGGGGGACTTTAGTATTTCAGTAAAAGGAACAAAAAAATCACTAAGCTAGTTTGATAAAACAGTCTTATTTACATGGGTCAGTTTTCATGAAGTTATGATGGAACTTCAGTCGTGTAATGACAGGTGGTCAACAGTCTGTTGTGGATCTACCTCTGAACTTCAGTAACAACAAACATCCCTTCCACCAACAAGTTGTGTGTACTCACACACACACACACACACATGCAAAAGTCTAGGTCACTCTCTCACCATCTGTCTGGCTCATTACATATTGGAAAGTGTAAGGGTGACAGAAAGCTTAAAGGGTAATATGGGCCATTGAATCTGCATGCATTACTTCACTGAGTAAGCTTTCCTGCAGCCTCAATATGCCAACTAGTAGTAACACAATCTCCTCTGTGCTCCGGCACGATGCTCAGTAGTCACCAACATCTTCTTGCACAAATGAGGCAGGAGCTGTGGCGATGCGTGTCACATTGTGTGCTGGAAGCGTGTTCAACAGTGTGAATGTAAAGGCAATAAGGGTCCATCAGCCATTAAGATGTACACTGAAACACTGCACATTTCCCAATACAACTTTATTTGCACTTCTTTAATTTAGTTGTCCATTACTGTTTGTTTGAAGTATTAAGTGATCAGTAAAACCTGCCTTTTAATAGCTCTTTATAGCAACATCAGCTGGACATTAGCAGCACAATACTGACTCAACATATCATTTCAGTAGCTTAAACACACATATCAATAGAGCCATTGTAGAAGTAGCTGAACCTGCATGATGCCATGACAGAGGATATTTTGGGGTCATAGCAAGAAAACCTTAGGTGGAATTAATAACATTAATGATGGCTGTTCATCCTATAGAACACAACGGGCCATCTTCTGCCTCATTAGTACCATTAGTTTTAATGCACCATTGATGACTGATCACTGGTAATTGACTCGCTATTTCTCATCCTCATACAGGATTTCATCAATGAGCACATCATTGTCATCAACAGGGATTTCCTGACACAGCTGTTCTTTGAAGGCCAAGGCGATGGTGTAGGGCTTTCCTTTGGGGTGTCTGATGCAGCGCTCCAGGTAGGTGTCATAGTAGCCCTTCCCTCGTCCCAGACGCTTCCCCATTTTGTCAAAACCAAGGCCTGGCATCAAGATCAGGTCCAGACCTCCTGGATAATGAGAGCAGACCGAATCATCAGTAATGAAGGTCTGGAAAATGGCTGACTTCACCTGTAAATCCTGACAGCTGTCAGCCAAACCTTGTGATGTGAGTGTGTTTTTGATGTCTAATGACATTTTTAGGAACAAATATAAAAAATTTAAAAAACAAACACAAGTCATTAACCCCCAGCTCCTGAAAATAACAAAGTGTGTTATAATGACTGAAACTGCTGAGTCAGCCAGAAGACAGCACGGCAGCAGCTGTGGTGCTTCTATTTTCAGATAACTGCTTCACATATGATGAAACAACGGTGAAACAAAATTGAAACAGTTTCACCCAGACTTAAATATCTCAACAACTGTTTGATGGGTTCCCGTTGAATGAAACAGACCTTTAGTCTCCACACAGTTAATCCCTATAAATGTTCAATTCAATTCAATTCAATTTTATTTGTATAGCGCCAAATCATAATATACATTATCTCAAGGCAC
Source organism: Trachinotus anak (assembly GCF_046630095.1). NCBI lineage: Eukaryota > Metazoa > Chordata > Actinopteri > Carangiformes > Carangidae > Trachinotus > Trachinotus anak. Next base: position 632,787 of record NW_027273862.1, on the reverse strand, counting down.
TTTACAGGGTAAGGTCAAGACCTTACTTTGTTACAGAATAAACCCAACAGTTCCCACAAAGAGCAAGCGCTTGGCGACAGGGGGGAGGAAAAACTCCCTTTTAACAGGAAGAAACCTCCAACAGAACCGGGCTCAGGGTGGGCGGCCGTCTGCCTGGACCGGTTGGGTTTAGGAGAAGATAGAAAGAGGGGGAGGGGGAGGAGAGGGGAGAGAAGAAAGAGAGAGAGAGACCAGGAACAGCTGTGTCGGCAATGGTGTTATCAATAATAATGACAGGTAACAGTGGTTAATAGTAAAGATGAGTAGTGGTGGATCTGGGTCCTGCTGCTCCAGAGGCAGAGAGACCTGCAGAATGAGGACAGAGAGAGGGAGAGAGAGGAGAAGCACAAACTACGGGAGAGAAAAAATACAAAGTTAATGGCATGAAGTTATCGAGAGAGAGAGAGACAGAAATAGAGAGAGAGCGCCCAGTGAATCATGGGAATCCCCCAGTAGTCTAGCTCTATAGCAGCATAGCTAAGGGATGGGTCAGGACATACCCGAGCCAACCCTAACTATAAGCTTTACAAAACAGGACAGTTTTAAGCCTGATCTTAAAGTTAGAGAGGGGGTCTGCCTCCCGAACCCACACTGGGATTTTAAATTCTATCCTGGAGTTTACAGGGAGCCAATGCAGAGAAGCTAACACAGGAGAGATGTGATCTCGTTTCCTAGTTCCTGTCAGTACTCGTGCTGCCGCATTCTGGATCAGTTGGAGGCTTTTTACTGTTTTTACTTTATGTTGATTTCCTGATTTTTATCCAGTTCCACCTGCAGGTCAAATTTTTCTTCCGGGAAATTCATCAATATCTGTTTGGCACATTTTGTACAGACATTCATCCCTGTGAATGAGTCTTTGATGGTGTCCTGCTGTTTCCTTAGTGACAGGGGCTTGGGAACATTTAGTGGCCTGCAGCAGGTCGGGGCTTGAGCGCTGACCAGGAACAGAAAAGGGCGACGTTTTCCGTCTGATCAGCGACTCATGAGTCGCAGAAAATGACCCACATGCATTCTGTGGTCTGCAGGCAGTTTGGCCTGCAGGGATCATGGGTGTATTCATAAGAGAAGAAAAAAATCATACACACCTACAGCATGTAATCCAAAGAGAAGACATGTGAACAGAGGAGGTTTCAGTATTCAGCTGGATTCACTAAGGTTGGTAAATGTGTTTGACTGCATTTATCTCAGTATTAACTTCTGTAACAACAGCATCTCCACATGCTCCACTGGACCTGCTGCTCCGCCTCTCTCCCTCTTTCTCTCTCCCTCTGGGTACAGTGCCTTGTGTATATTTTAGACACAGATCGTTAGATCTATAAATACAGATATAGTAGTTGGCCTCACTATTTCCCAGGTAGTGTTGAAGCTCAGCCAAAGTGAATATTTATTTAAGGTCTGGATGGGGGAATGGACCTTACTTAACTGAGCATGGCAGCGACTGCTGAGATATACGACCAGCAGGAAGAAATGCAGCATCCAAATTTTAGTAGAGCCCTGTCTTACACACAGCAATATTTACAGCTTTTCAGAGCAACATGGATTCCCCGTCTGGCCACAAACTGCAACCACTGCAAATACAAAGAAGGTGCCTTGTCTACAACCACAGCTGCAATTAGTATCTTAACTTTCTCCTAGAAAAAGCATATAAATATTACATTTTACTCAGACTACTCCACCCACCCCAACCCAAACATAACCTGACTCCTTTCCAACACCCCCCCCCCTTATTTTTTAATAAGATAGCAGTGAAATATTAGACAGGACTTTACTCAAATTCTACCTATCCCACAAACATATTTGATTTCTAACACTTTCCTCCTATATTTCTGATCTACTCCTGTTTTAATTTGCTGTTGTCTTGATGAATTGATTATAATCTAGATTTTCACAAAATCCATTCAAACAGTACCTAGTCATGTTACAAATCTGCTGAGTGTCTCTTTAAATTAGGGCCTGAGCACCAAGAACTGAGGGCTGGAAAGGTTGGTGTGAGGATCCTATTGTTCCTGGTAAATGCACTGCTACATGGCACTGTAAGCACCACTTAAAGCGCTTTACAATACTTGTCACATTCACCCATTCACTGATGAAACTGCCATCAGGGGCAATTTAAGGTTCAGTAACTTGCCCAAGAACACTTCAACATGCGGACTGGAGGAGCCGGGGATTGAACCACCAACCTTCTGAATGGTGGATGATCCACTCTACCTTCTGAGCCTCCTGTAGAGATTATTATTATTCTGCTTCATTTTGTAAAATTAAGCAGTTTATTATAATTTTTTAAGGCCCTGCTAAGCGGTTATTACTTATTACAGCCGTGGTTTTCCTTGAAATGCTAAAAGAACATATATATGTTATTGTATTATTATATATGGGAGGTATTATCCTGTCCCCGACAAACAAAATGTGTGTTTTGTAGCTGTTCTATAGCGCTGCATAGTGGACACAGGAAATGCAACAAAACTCATTCCATGTGGAACATAGTGTTGTGAAAGTGCACAGCTGTGTCAGCCCATGATCCACCAGCACCCCAATGTGCATGACAGAGTGTGGGTCCGATCAGCACTGCTTGAAGCTTGAACTGCAGTTGTTTCTACTTTGCTGCAATAGCTTTACAGTTATCAAGAAAACGGCAAAGTAGAAGTGACTGGAAATAATTAGCAAAGGAGATCAGTATCTCAGAGTGCAGCAGGATTATGACATGACTCTCATGTTGTACTGACAGAATTACTGCTGTGAAAATGTACATTAAACTGCTGTAATGCTACATATATCTTGGGCATATGCTGCAGTAGGTTACAGTGATACAAGAGTAGATCATGGCCCATATTTATCAAGTATCTTAAATTGGAAATCAGTCCTGACTGGCCAAAACTTCACAGTGACACAAATGTTGTCCTACTTTTAGGATTAGGAATAGAAGCAGTTTTTTATCAGCTTTCTTAATTTAGGAAGTCACTCCTGTCTTGGCTGAAATTTAAAGAGTGCTCCTGAGGAGTCCTAACCTGTTCAGAGTTGCTAGGAAATGTTGTTGAGGCAGAAAAATCTGAAGGAGAAGAGGTACCATTAATCACTATGAGCTTATTAAAAAGTTTTTTTTTTTGAGAATGTCAAAGAAAGTGCATGTTCTCTCCACATAAAGCAAGGTCTGAACAACATCAATCTGTTACAACTAACAGCCTCTGCAGCAATAAATCCAACTTGGGTGACTTGTACCGCGATAATAATGTGCAGCTTTTCCGACAACTCAACATGCAGTTATGAAAAAACAAGCTGCATTAATGCAAATGTATTTGATTTGGATATTCATTCATTCATATAAAATGACCCACTGCTGAGTAATACATGTTTATTATTATTGACTTCCTAACAGTGCCATTGTAGAAATAAATCATTTTCCCCATCTGTATGGATACTTAACATGAGGGGCATGAGAGAGTAGAGCAAAGCACAAAGCAAGTGTCTTAGTTAGTTTCAGAATGACTCGGCTGTAGTAACTAATTACTGCAATATTACTATTTTCGAGTAGTGTAAGGGATTAAAATTGCTAAAACAGTAATAATATTATTGTTCCTGATATAATTCAGCATTCCGTTACTAGAACACTAATGTCCTGGATAGCAAAGACGTGCTTCTTGCAGCTGCTAGTTGTCAGAAGTTCACCTCTTATGGCTGTAAGATGAGATGAGGGCAAGAGAGAGCTTGTGAGGGAGCTCCTGCAGAGAAGCCTCCCTGCCTCCACTACATCAGCCTGGCATGATGCAAGTGTCCGAGGAAAGCTACTCAGCAGAAAAAGAAGTAATGGACTACTTGAGGTCAAGGGGATCTGAGGTTGAGACTCTGAACCGGTTCTCAAACATCAAAAAGATTTACATGAAGTACACCACTCCGACCCCATCCACTCACCTGAAGAGCGTTTTTTTAGTTTTGAAGGTTTGGTGCTTCTCCTGACAAGGACCAGACTGTGTGATGAGAGGTTTGAGAAGCTGCTGTGAGATATGATCATCATTTCACTTTTGAACATCGGGACCTGTTTAGTATGTCGTGGCCGAAATAACAAAACAGGAAGCTGCAGTGTCACCCTAAATGTGTGATGTTTATATATTTTTTTAAAGCGAAAGTTATACAGTAATATAACAAGTAATATAACAAACAACTTTTGATATGAAGTACCGTATTTTCCGGACTATAAGGCGCACTTAAAAGCCTTAAATTTTCTCAAAAAACGACAGTGCGCTTTATAATCCGGAGCGCTTTATATATGGATTAATTCTGGTTGTGCTGACTGACCTCGAAGCGATTTTGTGTGGTACACGGCGCTCACGGCGCTCTGTCAAAATGTTTTAGTACGACTTTGGTAAACTACAAAGCCGCACCGCTTGCAGCATTACGGCTATCGTAGTCAGGAGCGTCGCGGAGTAATACATACTGTGCTTCACCATAATATTACGGTGTGCGTGTATAAGGACCTATAAGGAGTTATTGTGAATACGCTAACGTTTGATTTAGCGGTATCAGACTGTGCTTTTTTTACGTGTTACAACTGAACAAGGTTGGGAGTTATTGTGAACGCGTTTAATAAAGTTTGACTGACTTATCTGACTGTTTTGTTTCGCTTAATGCGCCTTATAGTCCGGTGCGCCTTATATATGAAAAAAGTTCGAAAATAGACCATTCATTGACAGTGCGCCTTATAATCCAGTGCGCCCTATAGTGCGGAAAATACGGTAATAAGTAAAGTAATGTGATTACTTTTAAATGGGTAATAAGTAAAAAAGTAATAGCTTATCACTCTTCCTGAGTAACTTGCCCAACACTGCTCAGCTGTCATTTTCGCATCTCACTCCTGTTCTTTAAATAGCAAATACACTTGCACCCATCTGTGTGCCCGTGGGCCTTAATGGGTCTTAATGAGGTGTGGTCAGGCCCTCGTTAGCTCATTGCTATCTTGACGCAGTGGGAAGTGATTGAGTGATTGACCAACAAAAACCTGGTCTTGAGTCAATGGCTCAGTATTTGACTGCTATCTTAAGAATTATTATTATGATATATATGATATATATGCTATATATTATTATTATGAAGAGAGTAATATGCACCTACATAGGTGGGCACACAATGCACATACACTCTGCCTGTTATGCACAAGCAGAGTGTGCCACAATGTTTCCCATTCTTCATCTAGACTAAATTTGTCCCACTGCAGTTTCATATAAACCGAAGATTTATTCACACTTCTCATAATAAAACATAAAACATATCTGTGACATGAGCTGTGTGCAGCGCATTGATTCGCTCAGTCCTTCCTCCCCCTCAGAGCGCACAGAGCTGCTGTGTGTGTCCGGACTGTGCTCACTGGTCAGTCACAATATGCAATCAACTCGACACAAACAGAACCTAATTCTGTGTTAAACACCATGCCATTATAAGAGCAATCTGCCGAGGTGCAACCACGCCTGGCGCTGGTTTATTTTATGTTATGGCCAAAACACTGCTATGATTAATTAAGACACTATGCACAACCCTTTTGAACAATTAGCCTGGCGCAGCAAATGTTTTTTCTGCTGTTAAAATAGCGAAGTGATAGCCCTAAATAGATTTGTACCAGGCACTTTAGTCCATGCACTCTGGATGGTTAAAACAGCCTGAAGTGTAGCTGACACCGAGTTGAACAGTGGAAGAGGAAGTAAATTCCATGTTTTCAGTTAAGATGTGCCCACAGCCCTGTTTGCAACATCACTGGTACATGTGTGATTTTTCATGATAAATGATAAGAATCTGGTGCAGCCTTTGTACAAAGATGTGAATAAATTGAAGTTAATACATTTGTTGGTTAACCCATGTGAGTGGCTTGCCAGTGTTTACTTAAGCCTAATGTGACTGTCTTATTGGTAGGTCATCAAAAGATTTAAGATGTTTATTAATTATGGTGTGATCATATACATAACTTTGATAACTCAGAAGTGCATGATGGGACAATATGGGATTGGCCACTGCAGAATGTTCTATGATAGAACTGAACATCCATTAGCCAAAGGATGAGGTTCTGAGGCCTGATGATATTAGCCCAGTTGGCTGATGTTGAGAAATGGTGGCATAAACTGGACTGTAGTCACTCATTAAATTTGTGATACCACGATCAAACCTGATCCTCCAGGGGAAGCTCATACGGGACTACTGATGTCTTGGTAAATGCAGAGGTCAGATAAATTTACTGTATGAATGAAAAACCATGCAGAGTTACTCCCTCGATCTTTAGAGGAACAACAGCTCTATCTGCTGGTGAATATGTCTCATTTCATTATGGCTGCACAACAAATTAAGACAATTTATCTATAGAGCACATTTTAATACAACAAACATTGATTAAAGTGCATTGCAGAGAGATTAAATGATGGGGTTATTTGATTGATGATTATAATCAACCAAAAACACAGGAATGATCACATACAAACAGACTTAAGGAAGAGGATATAAGTAAATGAATAGAAATACAAAAACAAAAAAACAAGCCAGAGAGTGTGGTCAGACATGTCTTCATGATGATCATTAAGAGGCAAAAGAGAAGAGATGGGTCTTTAGAAAACTCATTTTCCCCTCATTTCCTGTCTGTCTTCATTGTCCCTATGCCCCATGACATGCCTATGACCTAACTTTTTGAACTTCAGTGACTCCTTATTGTACCTCCTTGAATATATGTCTCCAGGGGATGATGTCATGTGTGTATGTTTGTGTGTCTGTGAACATTACCTGCTGCCAGTGCTTCCTCTCTGCTGTTGTCTTCCTCAGCAGGCTGTCGGATGTTCCAGGATGTCAGAGGCAGCATCTCCATGTCCTGCAGACTTCTGAGCTGCAACATGTCCATATGACTGTTGCTGCTGTTGTATCTGGGGATGAAGCAGCTTTTACCCCATTTAAACACATCTTTGATGATTTCATCAGTGCGTACTTCATCATCCATGCTGAGAAACACTGCAATCCGATTACAGGACACATACTTGGGGTGTCTGAACAGCTAAAAGAAAATATTTAGAAAGTGAAAGTTAGTCAGTAACATTATCAGAGCCCAGAAGCAGGGGTCAAAATAAAAAATCACTTTCACATAAAAATCAAGATTCTAATCTTCAATGATTGATTCACAAATAAAGCGTCAGTCTGTTGTCTGTAAATGACATTATATTTTATTCCTCAATAAATGTGCTCTACAAGAGCTGAAACAGTAAGTCAAATAATTGATTAGTTGATTTACAGAAAAATAACAAGCAGTTATTTTAATACTCCCCAGTACATGGTTATATCTGGGAGCAAAGTGTCATTACTACAACAACAGGTTTGATGGGGCAGGAACCGTGAGCAAAGACCAATAACAATCCCAATAAAAATGTGAGTGAACACAACTACAGTAAATATAGTTGGTCAAAACTTAACCAGTAAGTGACTGGAGACTTTGGACAATAATATCAATGTTCACGTTCACCCTCTCCTCCAAACCTACAGGTTTGTTTCCAACCTGTCGGATCACGTGATTGCTCATTTTTCCTGACACCTCTGCCTTCTGATGTAGCTGTGTTCCCAGATCTCAGCAATTAACATGATGAGTAAATGTCATAATTACTGATAGAAATGATGGACCAAATGACAGAAATAAAACCCAAGTTGTCATGAACTGGAGCCATTCTTTAATGCCTATGGAGAATTGATGCCCATGCAGTGATCCTCTCAGACTGAATCTTCTCCACCCAACCAGCCCCACCACCTTAAACATTAACTATTAACTATTCCGCTGAAACCATCCATTTGCCCTTTTTTGTGGCAGATTAGATGTAATTAAATGAAAACACTATACTGTTAGTAGTATAACTCTGTAAAACATTTTACTATAATTGGTGGGTTCTTCTGTTTGAGGAAGTGAGTTCGACATTGACCTCAAATCGAACGCCCGGGCTACAGGTAAATATTGTCCAGGATGCATGATAATGTAATTATACTCGTCATGTCCTTTTAGCTTGAAATGCAATGAGTGTGATGTTTCCTCTGGAAATAAGGACTGTGTGCACCTGAGAGAATGAGAGAGCAGATTATGTGAATGTGTTATCACTGTTGTTACTGTTATTGTTGTTGTTATGTATAGACCTCCCTCAAAGCAAATATTATTCATAAACACAGGTGAAATTAATTATGTAATTTAATGCTGTTTCTGTGGCGGGACTCTGCTACTGTGGTGGCTCACTGGCATGGCTTACTGACACACTTAGGCCACGTTCAGACTGCCAGCCAAAATCCAATTTTTAGCCCATCCAGATTGGAACTGGATGGCTCTTTTGAAGTCTGAACAGTCACAAATCACATGAAATCCGATTTTTGGAAACCAGATCGAAACCACCTTCGGGAGGTAGTTTCAGATCGCATTTGGACAGATGCGTCTCAGTCTGAACAGCTCCAAACACTCAGATCGGTTTTGACTGTCCGTGACATCACTCTACGCGACGCCAGACCCGGCTCTTCGGGTGGCACCACACTCGTCACTGCACAGAAACTCCGGCAGTGAGTGCAGCACGAAGCATTGTTGTGTATAATCCTACCAGCCTCCTGCGGCGTTGCAAATGTCTAGTGCGTCTGAGATGTTCTGCACCTCTACTGGACAGTGATAAGGCCAATATACTGAGGTGACCTGCCTCCATCATGTTTGTAGTTGTTGTTGTCGCAATTATATGACGTCAGACGCTCTGTTACTATAGCAACCTGTCAGATCAGTCAATAATGTGGCACAGTGTGAACAGAGCCATATCCGATTTGGACACTTGCTAAAAACAGTGTGGACAGTCAGCCCTAAAAATCGGATCTGAGTAGGAATCTGATTTGAATCAGATTCACCTGCAGTCTGAACGCAGCCTTACTGTAAATGAGAGTGGGTGATTAATGTTAAGAAGTTACAGCTGCTATGACCTGTCTGTCTTCTCATGTTGTGAACACAGTCTGCAGAGCGATTCCTGTGCGTGGTTCAGTCTGCAGTTACCACGCCAGACTGTGTTCAGAAATATGACAAATCAGCAGTTAATTTGACGGTCAGCAGTTAAATGACTGCTTTGACATAGTTTTTTAACTTCTGTAAGGGAAGCTAGACAAACTTATCAATTCGGCATGGTTTAAACCCAACAGAATCACTTTATTTCACTATTAACTGCACTGCCCCGTGTGGAAAAGTGTCAGTGGGGGACAACAACGACGCTTTAATAGTATTAACTGGTCATGACTAGCAAAGCTAACTTCCAACTTTATATCACGAATTAATTTCGAAATCTTGCACACGGCGCCACTTTCCCTTACCTTCTGCGACAGGACGAGGGACTGTCGTTGCTTCTCCTCGTCACTCAGCGCTGCGACCCGTCGCTTTATTTCTTTCCGTAAAGTTTGCTTTGCTGCTCGCAATGCAGCCATTCTGTCTTTGCTAACTTAAAGATGAGCTAACTAAAAGAAAGACACTTTAACAAATAGCTGTGTGAAGTGTGTTCTGTATACGAGCGGGTTGTCAGTACTGTGGAAGAAGCGATTTCGACATAGCGTTTTGCTTCATGCACCTTGACGTGAGGTTACACATTAACAAACACATGGCAGTCATGTAGTTGGTATTACTTCGCTTCATCTCTGTGAGATCCACTAGCTTGACTGCTGCACCATGTTACGACCATAGCCGACTGCGGCCAGATCATTGGCCTTGCCGTAAATCGTTTGTGCTCGCACATGCGCAACTCACGAGTCATGAGTGTTTTTTTTAATCCCACCCAGCGAGGAGCGCGAAGAACCGCCCCTACCCTGCCCCTTTGTTCCTACCCTAATCCTAACCAATATCCCTCTCCTTGTCTAAATCTAATCGAGTTCTAGCCAATCAGAGGCAAAGTAGGGGCGGGTCTTTGCCCACCTCAGGTAGGACAGAAATGAAGTGGTTTTAAATCCACGTGCTATGGTTGTTTTAAATGTGATTATAAGCACTGTATATCCACAGCATTTTGAGTGTACAGCAAGTGATTATATTAAAAAATAGATCTGTTTCTGTGGCTGCTGCTGCTGCTGTTTACTGCAGCACAGTGGGTTTTCTCACCAAGTCTTTCTGGAAACCTCCAGGGGTTAAATTGAGTTTACTAACGGATGATAAAAACTGAGGTTGATTAAGTTACATTAGTTACATTGACTCCATTTATCAATGACCCATAATTTTCAGTTCAGGGTTTTGTCAATGTTTTCTCTGTACTTGATATTCATTCAATCTGTTCTAACATCTCCCTGACTTATTTTAGTCAGACTAATTTTTTTTAAATATTTATTTTTCTCTCCTATTATACATTTTGTACCATATTATACCCCCTATTTTTGAACTCCAGTTTTCCTTAAACTATCAATCCTCAGTTCATGCTGGAATATTTTGAATATCTATCTACATTTAGAACTGCCCTTTTCTTTTAACTTTAAAAACTGAGAAGACTGATCAGTGCCTGGACTACAAATTTGCTTAGTCATTTACCAGGCTGGTTTGCATTAACTTCCAGAGGTTTGGATTAGGGTGGATACTACAGGCAACATGTGATTGGCCATGCGTTGGGAGGCGGGCCTGTCCAAAGTTAAACATCTGGAAGCGCTTACTGCTGCTGCTCAGTCCCTCAGTAACTCAGTCAGGTTGAGTGGATACCACTGGCAAAGACAAGATGTCCTTTATAAAAGTAGATGCAACTTCTGATTTCTCCTACCACAACCTTCCCTATGGAATATTCTCTACACCTGATAATGTAAGTGCAGTTTGCTTTTTTTTCCTACTGGGTTTTCATTGATTCTTGCAGTGGACTGTTGTCAACACAGACACATTGAGGACTTCTGTTCATGATTTTCAAAATAAACCTCTTAGTTAATTTTTGGTTGATGAGGAAGAAATTGATATCTACTAGGAACTTTCGTTTCATAGTTTGTGAAGTTCACTGGGAGACGTGTGAAGTGTGTTGAAGTGTGTGTGTGGCAGTTATAACTGTACTGTGGATCCAGGGACTCTCATCACAAAGCCCTGAAATACTAAAGCCAATACAAATCTCACACCCAATCAAATGCAAAAACACTCATTATTCAAAAATGACACGTATTTGCTATTGTTGACAAATAATTCAGGTTAAGGTGTGGTTTTCTGGAGGAAACACTGAAAACATACAGAGCATATTTATAATCACTTGATAGATGCATGGTAGCAGAAATCATTTGTAGTAATGCCAGTGTGTTTTATTTCTCCAGCCCACACATCGTATTGGTGTTGCCATTGGCGACCAGATACTGGACCTCAGCGTAATAAAGTCTTTGTTTCAAGGACCTGTGATGTCCAAACATCAGGATGTCTTTGACCAGGTGAGTTTAATTACTAATCAGGGAGGAGGCACCTTAACTCACTTTACCTTTTCAGTCTGACATGAATTTGATGTTGTGCAACATCACAGCAAACTTTCAGTTTTATTACAGTACAGTACTTTTGAAAGGGTCCATTATCATATAATGTATGACAATGGGACCTTTTAAATGAAGTCCAGAGGGCCCCATGGCCTTGATGTTCCTGCTATTTCAACTTCATTGGTGACTTAGGTTCAGAGGCTCCTGGATGAGGGGTTACGTGAAGGTATACATCAGGGGAATACAGAACAGTTCCAGAAACGAGATAGATTCAATATCTGGAGAGGCAGCCAGTGACACGGGTGGAGCAACTCCTCAGATCCCGTACCTCAGTAAAAGTAGCAATACCACAGAGAAAAACTCTTACATTTATAATTTTACTTGCAGAAGTACAGACATATAAGAAAATGAACTAAAAGTACCAAAGTAAAAGCACTAATAATACAGAACTACCCCTGTCTGTATTTAAATACCTTATCATGTTGGATTATTATAACTAATGGGTAATTTAATGCATAACATTCTATTGCAGTTCATAAGCTGGTGATTCTGGTATTTTTTTTATATGTAAAATATCATTTGCAAAGTAACTAGTATTTAAATGTAGTGGAGTAAAGGTATAATGTAGCATGATCTCAAAGTACCCAACTAAAATACAAGTATCTCAAAAGTGCATAAAAGTACAATACCTATGTAAATGTACTCAGGTAAATTCCATCACCTACATGTACATGTACATGTGTAAATCAGTGAGGAGCAGCGTATCGTTTAGAAGGCGTCTCATTTTTATCTTTTAGTCAAATCTGGAACTGCAGGTCACATGATGTCCTTGAGTGCAGATAGATTTGCCAAACACATTCATAAGATAATAAACAGTGGTAGAATAAAGAAGAAACACCAGAGCATCGCATCATTCTTCACAACTTACTCTTTGAATGATCACACCCAATGGGTCAGAAGACACTGTCTGTAAATATTATGCTGGTGTTATTCCTGTGTGCAGGTCGGCTGTGTTGAACCAGATTATAAACCCTAGTGTTCATTTCTTATATATGTGCTGAATTACAAGGCAATAGAGAGAGTTTCAGTCTACTTTATGTGCTGGATGAGCAGCTTTCATTGGGATGTGTGCCATGTTTGGGGCACCACGTCCAGTGTTTAATATGTACATGGTGAACATGGACAGTGTTGAAGCTGCTCTGTAGGCTCTGCCATTTTTACTTCCGTCATGTGCACATTTTTCCATGTGTCTCAAAACACCATAATAACCTCTTCACTTCTACAAATTGTAATTTGCATATTGTCATAATATTGTTTGGGGTCTAACCCACTACATGTGTTGTGTGTTTACCAAAATATCTTTCTATCATTCTAGAAATGTGTCATCTGATTGTAGGATATGCTGCTCAATTTCATCATATTTTAATTTCTATCTGCGTCTTCCCATAAGCCCACACTGAATGCTTTCATGGCTCTCGGGTATGAGGCCTGGAGGGAGGCCAGAAGGACCTTGCAGATGTTGCTGTCAGCCAATGAGAGCACTTTGAGAGATGACATCAGCCTTCGGAGCAGGTCGGTCTGTGCAGGGTCTGTAGATTTAAAAGTCCATCTAGTACAAAGGCTTACATGGTGGAATATGTCTGACATAATTATTGTGGTAAGCAAAGAGATTTTGCCACTATATATACATTTCTCCGTTGCTATTTGTTTCCTGTCACTTAACTGTAAAGGCAGTTTTTTGTTGTATAGTGCCTTCTGAGCCACACAAAATAAATATTTTCCACAAAAAGTCACCAGAAATTTCCTCAAAATGTTCTGAAAAAAGAATTTTGTAGAGTGGAAACCCAGCCTTATGTTTTAGCTCTCTAGCCTTGTTTATTTTCTGGCTGACATTAGGCCTTTTGTGGAACAGTTTATTTCATCAGAGGTTTTTGTCTTTTTGTCCGTCTCTCTGCAGAGCATTTGTCCATCAGAGTGCAGCCACCATGCACCTTCCTGCAGACATCGGTGAGCCTCTGCTGAGTTCTGAGGGTTGAATCTGTCATCAGAGCAGTTTGTTTCATCAGACGCTGTCATCCTTAGAGCACAGAGTTACATCCACCCATTAATGTGATCTCCCCCTGGCATCATTTTTTAAATTGATGTCCCATCACACTTCCTGAATAATGCATTTGTTTGAGTCAATGTGAACAGTCTTTCATTTCAAGACTGACGTCCCACCTCTTGACAGAGATGATTTGATGTGGCGGTGCTGCATGTCTCTCTGTGTTAATGTCGGCAGCTGAAAAGAGTGTAATTTGTACAATGACAGGTGACACTCCCCCTACATTTGTTCCCCTCATTTTGATAGCCAACATTACAGTTTAACCCAGTAAACTCTATCTAAACAGAACAGAGATAAAATATATTTGCACATCTGGGTGGCCTTGAGCTGCTCTTATGTGCTCACACAAAAGTCCCTGAAAGCACTGACTGACTTTTCCTGTCCTGGGTTTTGCTGCTCTGGCTACAGGCTGCCCTAACCCTTGGATTTGGTGGAGCTTGTTGGGGTGGCAGGAAGCCATGACACAACACGGGGGTGAAATACATGTTCTCCCACATTAAACTGGGAAAGTCTTTTCTTTAAGGACCTGGCTTTGTACACAGGGCGTTGTCATGCTGGAACACAGGGCTGGAAGAACTTGATTGTCTAAAATAAGCAAAAGTATACTGAAGCATGTGGATGGGGGTGACCACATACTTTTGGACATATGGTGTTACTCATCTTTAATGTCACTTCTAAGTTTTTTGTTAGCCTTACACCATAATGGAGGGCACAATGACTGATTCATAGTAATTCTCTGCTTTGATAAGTAGCTAAGGAAAGAATAGCATTCACATAGTTTTAGATTTGAGTCACAAGGAGGCACTGTTTAACCACATATTACATTTTCTATTACTTTTGAGTTTGCACATTCAGTGATAGACTTCACTGACACAGAAGGGTATAGGCAGTAGATGGGAATAGTTCAGCCACTTCCTCTGATGAACTCTCCTCTCTGTTTTTCACAGGCGATTACACAGACTTCTACTCCTCCAGAGATCACGCCACCAACGTTGGCATTATGTTCCGCGGAAAGGAGAATGCTCTGATGCCAAACTGGTACGCTATCAGTCAGACAAGCAAGAGACACTAACAGCTGTTGATAGAGTAAACAAAAAGCGTTCTGAGAGGGCTTGGTACAATCCCAGTGTTGGGCCAGATATTGAGAGGCAGCCTGAGACAAATTGTTCAAGGCTCTCTACAAACAGTGATATATGGAGGGACATTACAAGGTTTCTCTAATTGATTTGGGCCTCGAAGTGTCAGTGTGAATTTAAACACTGCAGCAGGGCCCTGGGAGCATCCCGCAGCATGCCTCAGTCACACAGCACAGGCAGCTTTCATTTTATTCTAGGACCCTTGTGGGAGGAATGCCAACACGGCTGGGGCATCTCTGTCTGACAAGCTGCGCTCTGGTTAAGCAGCTGATTGGCAGGCTGCTCTTCCTGCCTGTCAGATTCATGTGAAATTTCAAGAGGCAGGATAGTTTTTAGCAATGGACCACATGTTTTTGAATCAGTGCATTATAGATATGGAGACCACTATATATTAGATTAGCAAAAAGAAATAGATGTCTTTTTCAAAGCTACTTCTCGTGATGTAGAAGTTTAATTTTAAACTGTGCACTTTTTGGGAAATGATAAGAAGACACTGATTGATGGATCGAAATGTGATTATTTTATTCACATTTTATATTAGCTATAATCAATATTTTTACACTAACAATACATCAACTGACAATGTGAATGACTGCTCGGATCCTGTTACCTGTTGCCTAGCAACCTTGATAACATGTAACTTTTTCTCACAAAAACATGAGGTTTACAGGCCCCTGGTTTTAACAGTTGTACCATTAGCTGTTGAACAGAGCTGAAACCCACTACCTACTTAGATTAGAGAAGTGTAATCCTCTGGCTCTTGGTCAGTGCTGTTTGCTGTCATATTATTTTCATTATTTATTATGCATCTTGGGATAGGTTGGACCTTGAAGGGTCCACCTGTTGGAGCCTTTGTTGCCCAAGAAAAGAAGGATGCATTTCTGGGCTGCATTTGATGGCACCTTAAAAATGGGACAGCCTTGTCACACCGCTGTGACGCAGTCAGTCTTCAAGTGAGGGATGCAGTCCCTGAAAGGGGACACAGAGACAGTATAGTGGCATTTCTGGGTTCAGCAGGCAGCTGTTTTTTTACTTCAAATGATTGATAGACTCACTGTACACTGCCTGCTCATCATCAAGCAGCAGACAGATACAGTGAGACACTGGCTGGTGAACATCGTGGAGCATTTAGCAGCTTAGGAGCCAAATACTTACCTCAGGAGGTGGTAGAGACCAAAAACCTAGCTAGAAGAGAATAAATATTGGGCTTTCATTCAACACGTGACACGAGACACATTTCCAAATGAACTGCTGGTTGTGTGATTTAGCACCAGTTTGCTAACACATTTGCTATATCAACTAAAAAAGTTTATGATATGTCAAAAAAATCAGTTAATTCAGGTTTAATTAAGACAGCAATGAAAAAAAGCTTGGTCTGTTCCTTTGATTTGTGGGAAATAAAATAATGTCTGTGTCTGTCTTCGAGCATCACACTGTGTCACTTAAAGGCAGCTGCTTTCACACTGGGAGCTCACCAGTTCAGTCAGTTCTCCACTGGCAGCTGCTCAGGGTTCAGTGCCTTTAATACAGACCATGATTTTATTTGATTTCTGATTTGATTTCATTTCATTTTTGATTAGATCAGATTTTTGATTTTCAATTGTTGATTTGGATTTTTGTTTGATGTAATGTTGATTAGATTTGATTTCTGATTGGATGTATTTTTCATTTGATTTTCAGTTGATTTGTCAGTCATTCAGTCCACTATCTCTTACAGAGGACTCTTGACTTGTCAGCTGTAACACACATACAGAAATATGGTTTAACCAAGGGCTTAGGTTTGTAAATGGATGGACACGACCCTACCAGTATTTTGTGATAACAGAGTTGTCCCTACCAATATTTGAGTGAACTTGTTTTCATGATGATTCCACTGTGCCCTCCCAGAGACTATGCGTCCAAGACAACGGATTTAGGCATCACTCCCTCTGGCTGCGATGCCCCGAAAATCATTGTACGTTATCATTGTGGCCTCACAGCTTAGATTAGTTGTGTGTATTAACTGTACTGCTAACGTCTGACTAGTTAACTCTCTGCTCATGTGGCCAACATCACCTCTCTCTCTCTCTCTCTCTCTACTTGTGTAACAATGTTCTGTCTCACAGATCACGTCCACATCAGTATCGATCTATCCTTAACTTTAACTGGTCAAGTTTCTTTGAAATAAAATATATTTACATATTTATAGATTCTGAAAGGTTGATACATCTTAAAATATGTCTTATTTTATTCATGTTAAAAAGTGAATTATTTCTTGTTTTCATGTCATTTATGTTATTTCTTGTTTTTTTCTCATCAGAAAGTCAAGTTATTTGCTTGTAGGCATCAGATCACTCAGTGGTCTTTGTGCCCTGACATGTGGCCTTGTGCTTTACATTTTTTTGTGACAAATCTCCTTGTCCCTAAAATGAAGAATTTACTTGCTAACATCACCAGCCTTACATTATTAGATTGTTAATATAGATGCTTCACTGGATTAGCAGCATTTTACCGTTGTAGCTGGTCAAGGTGCTAGTTTAACTAGGAGCTACTTTTAAATGAGGTGGTGGGGTTATTTTATCCCCACCTGTGCTGATACCAAACCAACGCCGTTGCACTGACAGTTGTGTTTGTGGAGGAGAAGGCGTCCGTTGTTCACTTTAACCCTCGGTCTGTTTTCCTACCAGGAACCAGATGATTCAGTCTTTTATTGTTAGGCTTGCTTCTTTAGCCTCAAGGCCACATAGGTTTGGTCTCAGCAGTGATGGGACAAAGCAACCCCACCACCCCTCAAAAACAAAGAGGGCTTTTTAATGCTGTCAGCAAAATGTTTATAATATTTATGGAGATATAAGATCTGTATACATCTACATAAAACTACGTACATTAAAAGTAAAAAAGACTTTAGGAACTTGTTAAAACTAACATTATTTTTGCATCCAACATCAGCATTTTTGTACTCAGTAGAGAGAGCGATAGAGAGAGAGGTGATGTGACCAGAGTGGACAGCTAAATAGTTACAAGTTTGCAGTAACATGCGCACAACCAATCTAAGCTGTGACGACGCTGCAGGGACGCTTTCAATGCAACCCTTTGGATTTTGAGAGCAGGCTAAAGTGATTATGTATAATGACTTTTGGGGCATCACAGCCAGAGGGAGTGATGCCTAAATCAGTTGTCTTACAGACATAACTTCCAGGAAGGCACAGTGGAATTATCTAATATGACCTCACTTTTAACAAAATGTGAACGAGTTCACTCAAACATTGGGAAGGACAATTCTGTTATCACCAAACACTGGTAGTGACATGTTGCTACCGTCCATATGTAAGCTGAGGCCCTTGTATAAACATTTAAAATCGAAATATTTCCATACTGGAGAGAACCAGAAAAGCCCCAACACAAAGCTAACACTAATATTCATTCTACTTAAACCATCAGTGAGTCCTTGTCATCTGCATTTTTATGTTTGCACTCACTCATTCATTCAGGGGTTTCCTTTAATTTGTCACCCATCTATATCTAGACAAGTATCACATAAACCTTTTAATACTACAAGTATCAATAAATGATCAATGATGAGCTTATCTTATCTTATCTTATCTTATCTTATCTTATCAATAAGTTACCATCTTTGACCTTAAGCTCACTGCTGTGGAATTTCTGTCCATCACTTCCCAGAGATTGCTTGGGCAGTACTGAGACATCTTACATGGTGTCTCTTTTTTTGCGCTCGATTTGTCATTTAAATTTAACTGAACAGTTTAATAAATGACCTTCATTCTATATACCTGCCTCTATGCTCTAAACCATTTTTTAAACATAATTACTAGTGCAGTAAAATATCACCACTGTTCTGTGAATTCCAGTTCCTGTTCAGTGTGCACACCAATCTAAGCCCAGCAGCCCACGTGCAAACTGAACCTTATTTTCCCATTGTGGTCACTGTTGTGCTAACTTGTTGTATTGTGTTATGCAGGCTGAGGCTTCCAGTGGGATACCATGGCAGAGCATCATCAGTGATTGTTTCTGGGACCCCCATCCGCCGCCCCTCAGGCCAGATGAGACCTGACCAGAGTAAGATCCTTACGTTTGGTGCTGGGCAGGTAGTGCACAGCTGCACAACTGCTGCTGCTGGAACAACCAAAACAATGAGTTGAAAGATGCCAAAGCAGTGGGTAGAGCTGAGAGGAACTGTGTAGTTGGTGATAATTCTCTGTGGATTAATCACTATGGGGACACATTTCACATTGCACATAGTCTTGATCTATTGTTAATATAGAAATATTAGTTATTGTAGCCTTAAAGCAGTAATAATAATGTATTAAATGACAACGTTAGAGCAATGTGATAGTGTGATATTGCAGCTGACACAAACATGACTCCACATGAGTAATGATGTTGCTCTGTAAATATAGGAATGTGTAAACTGTTGATGTCTTTGAGTGTGTACCTGAACTCTGCTCTATTTTTATTTGGTCACTCAGAAAACAGTCAGCCAGTCAGAAGAGAGACTCAGATCCTCTCTTCTGATTGGCTGACTGACCTGTTGTTACTACAGTTCCAGAGAGAAGCCTGAGAGAGGAGATGTAAAACTACACTGAGATGGTTTTTGGTTCTTAAAATCACAAATATATCTTCTTATGGAGATCAACACTTCAGATAAAACCAAACCTTGGAAAAGTGTAAAATATGGGACCATGGTTATGTCATTGTTGTGTTTACAGCTTGTTCCAGTGGCCTTGATGTAATTAGTGTGGCTTTAGCTGCTAAATTTAATAGTTTACCTTGTGTGAACCAATTTCTTCCCCAAATGTGAAGTGAATTCCCAAGATGTGCCTCTTCAAACCAATTGTGATCCACAACACTGATGATGTTACTCCACAGACCCTCTCCGGCTGATGATAACCATTTTTACCTTTTTGTTCCTGTTAGCGAAGCCTCCGGTGTTCGGCCCGTCTAAGCAGCTGGACATTGAGCTGGAGATGGTGATTACACTGTTTATTTAATCTAATCACCTGTATTTCTGTAGTGTTTCAATGGACGTTGAGATAACTTGCCCGAGAGAAAGGCCTGAGTTGCCCTTCTCTGTTGTTGTTTGTCAGTCTGTATGATATACAGTAATACACACAAGCATACGTGAGTGTTTTATTGCGGGTATATTTAAAACTTTTCCCTGATTAGGCCTTCTTTGTTGGAGGAGGAAATAAGTTGGGAGAGCCCATTCCCATCAATAAAGCCCATGAACACATCTTTGGCATGGTCCTCATGAATGACTGGAGTGGTAAGAGCCTCTGCACAACACATCACACTAACATCATCCTTACTGGCAAACCAGGGATTATGTGATACACTTTGCACAGTGCAAAGTAAAATTGTTAAAATGTGGAGCTTGATTGTTTCATGCTTAACCGAATGTGTATCTCAGGAGTGATGTTGTTACCAGTAAAGTCTGCGTGACTGAACTGGTTCTGTAATGAAGCTGATGGGATGCTGCCAAATCACACACTTGTTCCGTAATTTAGCTCTGCATTATACATGTTGATGCAGTCACTTCAGATTGAGGCAGATGGGAATGGTTTTAGACTACATGGCAGAGGCAGTCCTCATCAAAACACGAGTGGGAATATGTATTATTGATTCAGCTGGAAATCTCTTGAGAGGACATGCATGGTGCTGTTGCTCTCTGACTGTCATTCTCTCTAATATCCACTCCATACTCCTGGCTCAGTGATATCGTAGCCTGCCAAACAGTTCCCTCAGTCTCTGCCAGCAGAAGCACAGTAAAACCAGCCTTACAACAGCATATTAATTATTATCATAAAAATCTAAATTGGTTGTGATTCTTTTCCAGTTGACCTCACCATCTTATGTCTGCTGTCCTTTGATGCCAGGAACCATGATGATGTAGAGTATATTATAAAATCCAGTTTTGGAGGATTCACCCTTCATCTCCTGTCACTTCATGTATTAAACATGAGAAGGCTGAAAGAAGGTTGCTCATTTAAAACAGGGTTACAGCTGCAGTCTGTTTAAACTTTGCGGATTAGAACAAGCAAATCCAAATTGTAAGGCCTTTGCAATTTGCACCTGTTAAATGAAAAAAAAAATCAACATACCATGTATTTTATATATGTAGTGCATATACACACACACACACACACACACACACACTCTCTCAATCCCACTGCATAATTCATCAGCAGTTTGTGAGGAACAGGGAATGTGAAAAGTCAGATGTGGTCTGATTTGACGCTAGGCATGCCTTACTGTATGTCTGAGAACTGTTTTTTTATTTCCATTTACTGGATAGATTTAATTCCTCTACTTCATCCACCCTGTCTTCACTGTCACATGTTACAATATGGCAGCAGTCTGTGGTTCAGGAGATCATTTAAAGTAAACAGTGAGTGGCATTTCAACACAACTAGTTGTTATTTTCAGGAAGTAACCTGCTGTGTATTGTTCTCAGTCACCAGTGGGGAACGCCAAGATTCATTGATAGAGATTTATTCATACAGTCACTGAACACCGCTGCAACAAAACAGAACACACAGCAGAACGCTTACAGATTCAGTTCTGATAAAATAAAGATTCATGTCAGGCTGTTTGTGATGTTCATACAAATGTTTTATAGCTGCTTCTTTTCTTATGTCTGAGTATGGGAACAGGTCTGTTCAGGACAGTGTTAGTCATGTGATCTGCAATTCCAACTGTGGACACTGCATCAAGACCCCCTCACAGTTTACCACTTGTAGTCCCATCACGCTAACTAGTCAGGTTGTTTAATGAAGATGTCGTCAGAGCAACTGACTCAAGAGAATCTGAAGAAGTGAATGGAAATTCAGTGTTCATTATCAAGTTATTACAATTTTCTGCTACAGTCGCTGCTGTTCACATAGTTTCACTTTAACACTTTAATGTAAGAGAATGTAAATGAATGTATTTCTCAAAATCATCATGGATAATCATCAGATTTGTGACTGTATTTTTTTTGTTAATCTTTTTTTTCTCACATTTTGTTATTTATAGTTTCAGATTAAATTTTTTTTTTTTCTAGCTGCTATTATTAATTAATATTAATTAGAAATACATCAGAAAATGACATGTAGCACAACAATATTGCAACACATTGTCCAGACTGAAAATAACACACTATGCCAGGCTCTTGTTTTGTTTTGTTTTTGACTCTCTGCAGCACAGTGTTACAGATTTCTCAGTCTGTGACATTTCTGCTGAGTGTGCAGCTTGAAAGTGAACTTTTTGTACTTGACTGCTGAAGCCCTCAGGAGATCAGTGTATGCAGAGTTCACCACAGGCTCTCAGGAATATTTGGCATCCAAAATTTCTACCATACAAGTACACGCTAAACCCCATCCTCTTCCCCTCTGTTCTCAGTGGCGCACAGTGATTTCAGTGTAGAGTCATTTCTTAAAGGCTCACAGTGGGTGAGAGGAAGGCTCAGCCAATGAACCGTGTGTGAGCACAGAAGACGACACTGAGAGCGGACCAGCATTAAAGCTCTCTTATCTCTCTGTTGCTTCATTAGCTTCACAGTGGAGGAGACCTATGGGTGCACAGAGGTGTGGGAAGATAATGGCATCAAAGAATTTCATTTAACCCCTAAGCTAATAAATCTAAGTAAGATGGAATTTAACTAAGTACATTTAAATTCAAGTACTGTTCTGTCCAGTACTGTTCTTACATAAAATTTTTTAGCAGCGTTTACTATACTTATACTATATTTCCTTTTTTTGCTGCTTAAAACTTTTTCTTCTCTATGTTTGAGAGGGAATTACTTTTCCCACCACTACATTTATTAAATGGCTTAAGTTATTAATTACTTTTATAATAAGATATTACACGATACACACAGCCACATTTAAATTAAAATGTGTAATCTCATTATGTAATTTCAGTCAAAATATATTTTTTTTAATATGAAAAATATACCATTGCAGTGAGAATATTTCAACCTGTTTTCCATATCAGTTTGTTTGTCTCGAGTAATTTCCAAAATGTATTTCAGTTTTCATAATGCAATGATGCATTTTATACTGTTTTGTTTAAGATGCACAGTATATAGTCAGTACTTAAGACAGGTTCATCTGAATTATCAGCTGGTTGATATACTGTTACTGCAACTGAATGAACCACTTAAAGCCAGAATGATATTTATTAGACTGATGCACTGAAAACTAAAGAGACTGAACCGTCCAACAGTATATAAAGTTTTTAAAATTAGCTGCTTCTTGACCAGTTGCAACAAGTACAAATGCACATTAATGCTGGATTTTTACTTGTAATAGAGCATTTCCACAACGTTGTAGTGTTACATTTACTTCAGTAAAACTCAAACTTACTATACTTCTTCCACCACAGCAGTTTGAGCTCTCTGTAGCAAAGGGTTTAAATCAATTCTGAGTAAAAAGTGTTGTAGATGGAATCAAGGAATCAAGTCCCTGACTGATTTCTAGTTGAATCATGTGATTTATTATTGATTGATTCTTTGATTGTTCGTCTAAATGTATGAATTAAAGTGTTAATTTGACATGTGTGTTCCAAGTCTAAGAGATGGCAGCCAGTTTGTGGTAGCACAGATGGTGCTTGTGTGGCTCATTGAGCAGAAATGACTGTGACTGACAAACAATTCTTTGTTGTGAGGTTGGGAGAGGAGCAGTAGTGACTGCAGAGCACCAGCTCACCACCAGACATTACACTTTAGACTGCAACTGTTCTGATCATTACCAGCCACAGTCCAGCTACCCATAAGCTGCTCCTAATCACATCTTCAGCTGACTCTTATTCTGTGACCATGCATACAGTAACCTTTCAATTTGAATTAAAACTAGACCTTATCTTTTCACAGTTACCTTGTTCACTTAGCTTTTTTCTGTGATACCACACTCTTTGGATTTTTATATTAGCAAATTACCATTACAGAATCATAACCTGCCTACATATGCTGTAAAATATGTGTGTATTCTCAGCCAGGGACATCCAAGCATGGGAGTATGTTCCTCTGGGTCCTTTCTTGGGGAAGAACTTTGGGACAACAATCTCACCCTGGGTGGTCTCCATGGAGGCACTGTTACCCTTTGCAGTTTCCAACTCCATCCAGGTGAGTACAAAGGTCACAATCAAGCAGCAAACTCTGGGGTTGAAAAATAACAGCAATGAACATGTTTACAGCCTGATACCAAAAATGGTTTTGGTCTCTAGAGCAAATTTCCTCCTTCATGGTAACTGTACGGGTTGTGAATTTTTATATAACTAATCTGCTTACATTTTATTAAGGCTTAAAGTTATGCTTAATTTAGGGCATGGCAGCTTTGAATGAGAGGTGGGTGAGTGTATGCTTGCCCCAAACTGATATACACCGAAGTCTCAGCCCCTTACATGCCCCACCTTTTTGCCCATTTATGGATTAGCAGGGAATTAGGTGGAGTCAGGCACCGCCAAGATGGCAATGGCAGAGGCTACATCCATCTTTACATACAGTCTATGGTCACAACTTACACCAATAAATAGAAGGGTCCAATGGTGATCCTAAATTCCAAGTCATCAAATTAAACTTTGTCACTGACAAAGTTTTTATATGATTCTCAGCTCACTCACTAGATCAAATAGAAGCAGGTGACCAAGACTGACCATGATCACTTGGGTCAAAACATGCTGACATCTAGTTTGCCTGATGCTTTCACGTATATAAATGTCTGCACTATGTTTGCTTATAACTAGATGTATTCAATGACCTTTATTTGTATGGTGTCTATTGTTCTATTATTGCATTGGTATGACAATGGCAGAACCATTACAAATGCAAATAAAATATGAGGCCATGAGTAAAACCTGACTTCTTCCAAGAGAAAAAGCCCATAGGTCGTCTCCGCAGCAGCTTATTATGACCTATAGTTACACTTTGTTGTTAACTAGTCTAGTGGTCGTAGTAATGATGACAGGAGCAAAGGGAAAAGTGTGGTGATGTAGTTTATAGAGCAACAAAGTCCACGTCAGGAGGAGGTTGGGGTGGATGGATGAATATGATACAGGAGAGCGGTGTTCGATTCCCATGTGAAAGTAGCAGTTTATGTTGTTTCTATTATCCATGACCATTAGACAAAGTTAACCACATTATTATTGTGGCCATGACAACTAAGATCATGAAGGATGTTGAGGAAGTACTTACTTTAACCCAAATCAATATCTTTCTCTAAACCTAACCAAGCCATGACTGTTATTATAGTAAGCATAGTGTCAAAGGTTGATGCAACACACTCCATACAGTCTGTATGTTTATTATTGTAACCATGACAACCGAGGTCTGGTACACCTGCCGCTGTAGCAGCGCTATTTCAGGAGACACTGCTATGGGTTGTATCAGAGCGTTGAAAAAAGAAAAAATGACCTGTATGGTTGCTGAGGTTGGAGGAGTTGTGGATGTAACAGAGCATGAAAACAACACTTACAAGTACATTTGACATAAAACAGTAACATAGGCACATGCAGGGATGGATGGAGGTTAAACTGTGCAGAACAAACCACAACTCAGACTGAGGACAGTCTGACAATGTAGTCTGAGCCTGACGAGCTGAGACATAAACATAAACTTTATATAAACCTGTTTTGACTTAGAGAACACTCAGACTCAGAGCCTGACCTCTGGCGCCACCTTTAACACGGACATTACATTTTTGTCTCAATCATTTGGATTTAATAACAGACAAGATGTTTGTCCATTTTGGTTCGAGTGTATGAAGTGAACATTAGAGGCCACATTTGTTCATTTTGTTTGTATTTCTCCTCTTTCTGCAGGATCCAGAGCCCCTCCCCTACCTTCAACACCAAGATGCTTACACTTTCAACATTAACCTGTTTGTGTCACTAAAAGGTACTGTACACAAATCCACTGTAATTGTTTCACTGTATAGATAAACACACACTCCAGCACACACACACACACACACACACACCCCACACACAGCTGCACAAGCACTAAGCAGTAAAAGCCAGTAAAAAGAGGGTTTTCATTCCTTCCACACATACATTTTTTTGTTTAAAGTTACAGTATTTTAGGGTGGGCTCCTTTCTTAAAAATAAAACATTCAAGTTTTAGAATGTTCAGCTGGTTTTATAATTATCACTGACTGTGTAATCTACTGATGCCTACGGACACATCACAGTGACGTTCCTGGAAACATTCGGGGATTCAGGTTTTTCAACATCATACAACCTCCTCCTACTTGTGTCAAGATGGCTGGCTATTTACCTGACTCCATGGCTCTTCTCTTTTGAGCCACAGCCAACATAAAGCCCTTTCTGCCACATAGGTGGAACTACAGATGGCCATCACCTTCCTCTCTCCCTCCATGCCTAAACTGCTGAAGGCTGTGAATCCCCTGGATCCAACTTCCACTGGGAGACACCTTGCTCTCCATCCAGCCTGCTGAATGGCTGGCTCTACTCTTCCTTTCTCCTTCAATTTGTAAATTTGTGAATTTGTGACCCAGCTTGAGTCCAGATGGCTACCTATTTACCTTACTCCATGGTTCTCCTCTCTTGAAAAGTTTCTGGCTAGACAATAGGCTATAAATCTATTGCATCCTGTGAAGTTGATGAGTGATCTTGAAGTGATCTCCCTGCTTGGTGGACTCAGAGACAAGGACATTGGTTACAGGGTGGTAGCTGCAATTTGGTTGGGGAAATTCAGCTGCTGATTGAGGTCCACTGACAGCTGCCAGTCCTTCACTGAGGTCGTGATGCCTGCAGATGTTCTTTTAGCAGGTTCTGTGCTCTGACAAATGCGACGGCCTGCTAAAGGGTTGGGACGTCCCCACCCTGATGGTTACAGCAAGGTTCTTTAGGACCTGATCATAACTCCATCAGTACCATCCCTCTCCAAGTGCCTTTGTGTAGCAGCTGAGGATGTGCTCCAGTGTGCAGATCTGATGGGCCTTCAAACACATCATACACTACCTGGATGAGAAAAGGTGGTGTGGCTTCCAAAGCTCAGCCCAGGTCACGTTCCCCTTGAGCACATTGTCCTATCTTGTCCAAGCGCCCTGTTTCTTTATTCTCACCATCTCTGCAGGTCCTCCACTGCTGCTCTCACCTCCTCCTGAGCTAGATGATGCCTTTCCCTCCCTCTCATGGTGTTCATTTCGCGAGCTAGTAAGGATCCTAGACCAGTTCATCCTCATGTGACCACTCACACCAGCCTCTTGTGACACAGATTTACCTCTGTTCCTGAACAGCTTGGACCATATGCTTGACTGAAGAGTGGAAGAATTATTCTAAAAAAAATATTTTTCAGTAAAAGTACCAACACAAGAATATAAACACTTCCAGCTAATGTCCTGATTCATCATTCTACTTACAAAGAGTACAGAAATAGCAAAATGTACTTTTAGTGCCAAAAAAGTTCTCATTATGGAGCCTGTCAGTGTTAGATTATTATATATCATTTGGTTATTATTATTGCTTATGCTCATTAAAGCTGGGGTTGACAGAAATCTAGACATAAAGGAAAATAAAATTAAAGCCACCCTCCTGCAGCTCTCCCCTCATATGCACACACTTCATGCATGCAACACAAGCAGCAAAGCTGCAGCCAGGAGCTTTTTACTACCATTAGCAGAAGGCTAAACCATTAGCATTGTGGTAAATCTGGGCTACATACACAACCAACCACTACAACACATTTAGATATTACAGGCAGCCTGTTACTTGTCCAGGAGGAGTACAACAAGTTCTCTCCATTTCTGAAACACTTCAATGATATTGACACAGGACCATCTGAGGGGACATGCACACAAATTTGCATTTGTTGAACAGTCAATAGGAACACTTTTTTTATCTGAAAAGACCTGTTATTGGCTAAAGTCTCCTGTCACAGGTTAGATTTTATAAGGAGGTGCAGACGTCCAGTTTGCTCTCAGACCACATGAATTACAACATGTTAAAAAGTGATGATGGAAATTTTGCCTAGTGACACTAAAAAAAATTATGCCTACCCAAGTTTTAACATGTAAGCAGCATTTTCATGATCTAGCAGGTCAAGATGAAGCAAATTTTAACCATTTGTAGGTCAAGCTGAAATGATCGAATAATTCCACAACAGCCGTGTGGTAATTATGGCAGACCTGGAAACCCAGCTCGTCCACAGAGAGAGAAAATGTTGTACACAAGCTACGTAAACAACCTGAGGCCACATCTCAAAAATATTCAATTCAATTCAATTCAATTTTATTTGTATAGCGCCAAATCATAATCTACATTATCTCAAGGCTCTTTACAGGGTAAGGTCAAGACCTTACTTTGTTACAGAAAAAAACCCAACAGTTCCCACAAAGAGCAAGCGCTTGGCGACAGGGGGGAGGAAAAACTCCCTTTTAACAGGAAGAAACCTCCAACAGAACCGGGCTCAGGGGGGGCGGCCGTCTGCCTCGACCGGTTGGGTTCAGGAGAAGATAGAAAGAGGGGGTGGGGGGAGGAGAGAGGAGAGAAGAGAGAGAGAGAGAGAGACCAGGAACAGCTGTGTAGGTAATGGTGTTATCAATAATAATGACAGGTAACAGTGGTTAATAGTAAAGATGAGTAGTGGTGGATCTGGATCCTGCTGCTCCCGAGGCAGAGAGACCTGCAGAATGAGGACAGAGAGAGGGAGAGAGATGAGAAGCACAAACTACGGGAGAGAAAAAAAATACAAAGTTAATGGCATAAAGTAGTAGAGAGAGAGAGAGAGAGAGACAGAAATAGAGAGAGAGCACCCAGTGAATCATGGGAATCCCCCAGCAGTTTAGCTCTATAGCAGCATAGCTAAGGGATGGGTCAGGACATACCCGAGCCAGCCCTAACTATAAGCTTTACTAAACAGGACAGTTTTAAGCCTGATCTTAAAGGTAGAGAGGGTGTCTGCCTCCCGAACCCACACTGGGAGCTGGTTCCACAGGAGAGGAGCCTGATAGCTGAAGGCTCTGCCCCCATTCTACTCTTACAAACTCTGGGAACCACAAGTTGACCTGCATTTAGAGAGCGAAGTGTCCTATTGGGAAAATAGGGAAGTATAAGCTCTCCAAGGTACGATGGTGCCTGACCATGAATGGCTTTGTAGGTGAGGAGGAGGATTTTAAATTCTATCCTGGATTTTACAGGGAGCCAATGCAGAGAGGCTAACACAGGAGAGATGTGATCTCGTTTCCTAGTTCCTGTCAGTACTTGTGTTGCCGCATTCTGGATCAATTGGAGGCTTTTTACTGAATTTTTGGGACATCCTGACAATAAAGAGTTACAGTAGTCCAGTCTTGAGGTAACAAATGCGTGAACTAGTTTTTCAGCTTCCTTTAGACACAGAATGGGTCTGATTTTAGCAATATTGCGCAGGTGGAAGAAGGCTGTCCTAGAGACTTGCTTTATATGTGAAGTAAAGGACAAGTCCTGGTCAAAAATGACACCAAGGTTTCTGACTGTAGCACTGGAGGCCAAGGTGATGTCATCCAGAGTCAGTATATTATCACATAGTGTATCTCTGAGGTGTTTTGGGCCAATTACAATAACTTGAGTTTTGTCTGAATTTAAGAGTAAGAAATTACTGGTCATCCAGGTTTTTATGTCCTTAAGACACACCTGAAGCTTGGCTACCTGGTTAGTCTCACCTGGCTTCATGGATAAGTACAGCTGGGTGTCATCTGCATAACAATGGAAATTTATCTGGTGCCTCCTAATAATGTTTCCTAGAGGAAGCATATGTAGACTGAAGAGTACTGGTCCTAGCACAGAACCTTGTGGAACTCCATGACTGACTTTTGTGATGATAGAGGAGTCATTATTAACATGAACAAATTGGAGTCTATCTGACAAATATGACTTAAACCAGCTTAGTGTGGTTCCTTTGATGCCGACCATATGCTCTAGTCTCTGTAATAAAATCTTATGATCGATGGTGTCAAATGCGGCACTAAGATCTAGCAGGACAAGTACAGAGACAAGTCCATTGTCTGAAGCTATGAGGAGATCATTGGTAACCTTAACCAGAGCTGTTTCCGTGCTATGATGGACTCTAAAACCTGACTGAAAATCTTCAAACAAACCATTTCTGTGCAAATAATCACATAACTGGTTTGCAACAACCTTCTCAAGGATTTTGGAAATAAAGGGGAGGTTGGATATAGGTCTATAATTGGCTAAAACATCTGGATCAAGAGTAGGCTTTTTAAGTAGAGGTTTAATTACTGCAACTTTAAAAGCCTGCGGTACATAACCAATTGATAAAGATAAGTTCATCAGACTTAATATAGAGTTGTCGATTAAAGGAAAAACTTCTTTGAGCAGCCTTGTTGGAACGGGGTCAAGAAGACAAGTCGATGGTTTAGATGACGAAACTGTTGAAGTGAGCTCAGGGAGATGTACAGGAGAGAAACAGTCAAAATATAAACCAGTTACAGTGGACTCTGAGGCTGCTGAACTGGACAGTACATCTGAGCCAGCTGTGGGGAGGAGATGGTGAATTTTTTCTCTAACAGAGACAATTTTATTTGTAAAGAAGCTTATAAAGTCATTACAGCTGAGGGCTAAAGGTATAGATGGGTCAACAGAGCTGTGGCTGTCTGTCAGCCTGGCTACAGTGCTGAACAGAAACCTGGGATTGTTCTTGTTTTCTTCTATCAATGATGAATAATAGGATGTTCTGGCTTTATGGAGACTTTTTTTATACGCCAACAGGCTGTCTTTCCAAGCCTTTAGAGATTCTTCCAGGTTAGTAGAACGCCACCTTCTTTCTAGTTTCCTTGAATTTTGCTTTAAAGCTCGTGTTTCTGAGTTGTACCATGGAGCTAGCCTTCTCTGACTCACTACCTTCCTCCTCAGAGGGGCCACAGTATCTAGAGTTGCACGCAGTGAGGCTACAGTACTGTCAACAAGATCATCAACCTGTGTGGATGTGAAGTTAAGAGAGCTGTTCCCTACTGCATTGATACCTGGCAGTGGGCTCAGTACTGATGGGATCCTTTCTTTAAATTTGCTGACGGTATTGTCAGAGAGACACCTGCTGTAATAGATTTTTTCCCCAGATGCTGTGTAGTCCATGACTGAAAACTCAAATGTTAACAGAGAATGGTCAGATAAAAGAGGATTTCTGGGAGAAATTGTTAGATATTCAATGTCAATCCCATAAGTCAGAACCAGATCAAGGGTATGGTTAAAAGAGTGAGTGGGTTCATTAACATGCTGAGAGAAGCCAATTGAGTCTAATAATGAATTAAATGCATGACTCAGGCTGTCACTTTCAACATCTACATGAATGTTAAAATCACCCACCATGATAACTTTATCTGTGCTGAGAACTAACTCAGATAAAAACTCTGAGAACTCAGATAAGAACTCAGAGTCAGGGGCAGGTGGACGATATACAGTAACTAGTAGGACTGGTTTTTGTGTTTTCCAGTTTGGGTGAGACAGACTAAGAATAAGGCTTTCAAATGAATTATGATTAACTTTAGGCTTAGGATTTATTAGTAAATTGGAGTGATAAATGGCTGCCACCCCTCCTCCTCGGCCTGTGCTTCGAGGGATATGAACGTTAACATGAGTGGGGGGTGTTGATTCATTCAGACTAACATATTCATCCTGCTGCAGCCAGGTTTCAGTCAGACAGAGCAGATCAATGTGATGATCAGTTATCAGATCATTGACTAGTAGAGATTTAGATGAGAGTGATCTGATATTCAATAAGCCACATTTAATTTTCCTGTTACTTGGTTCTGGAATAACAGTTGTGTTAATTTTTATTAGGTTTTCATGTCTAACTCCTCCTCTGTTCACTTTTGATTTATTATATTTAAATGTAGGTGGTGGGGGGACAGACAGTTTTTAGGGGGTGAATGGCAGCGACTGCTCTAAGAGGCGCAGAGCAGAGAGTCAGACTGCGACTCTGCCTCCTGCTCTCAGCTCTGGTTTGTCCTGGCTTTGATTTCTGATAAACTCAGTGAAGTTTCTAGATCAGAGCGCAGCTCCATCCAGCGTGGGATGTTTGCCGTCCCGTCTAATCAGACCAGGTCTTCCCCAGAAAGTCTGCCAGTTATCACCAGCTCGATAACCAGCGGCTGAACGATGACAAGCGGCTGGACATGTCCCCGCTGGTCAGGTTGGGGAGGGGCCCAGAGAACACTACGGAGTCCGACATTGTTCTAGCATAAGTACACACCGACTCCACATTAATCTTAGTGATCTCCGATTGGCGTAATCGGGTGTCATTAGTGCCGGCGTGTATTACAATCGTACTGTATTTACGTTTATCCTTCGCCAGCAGCTTCAGATTTGATTATTCACCCAAATGAGCACCTATACACATGTATATAAGTAGACATGTCTGTCATTGAATTGGTTTACCCTCTTATGGACATCATGTGCAAAAATAGATGGAATGGTTAAAAACTTTTTTAAGTTTTTTAAGAAGGAATAATCAAAGTCATTTTTGGCCAATTTCAATAGCACTACTTTCCACCATGGCTGAATGATGCTTTAAATGTCATAGGGAACAAAACCTTAATTCAGCTTTCACTTAAACTAACTGCCTCATGTCGAGAGTCCTGTGATATGTTATGAAGTGGTTTCCTGTTTCACTGTAAGTAACGTCTGCTGTTTGCTCCTTTAGGACAGGACATGGCGGAGTCAGCAACCATCTGCAGGTCAAACTTTAAGGTAAGAATCTTGTGTTAGCTCGATCCACTGTGCTACATTATGTGCATAGTGAATAATACAACGTATACACACACAACCCCAGATTGATGCTGTACATTGGTCACTATTGATCGCCATCCACTCTGACCCTGGTCCCTCGCTCTGGAAATGGGCACTCATATCGTCTCATCTTGATCATTTTACCATAGCCTGCTACTAATTTTAAAATCACTTCTGCTTAAATTATTGCAGTGACAACCCCTCTTACGGCCAACTATGAACATCACTATGAAAATTATACCTTGTGCATCATAATCCTCCATTATTATCTGTGTCTCTCTAGTACATGTACTGGACCATGAAGCAGCAGCTCGCCCATCATACAGTCAACGGCTGCAACGTCAGACCAGGAGACCTGCTGGCTTCTGGCACCATCAGTGGACCTGTGAGTGTCTGCATGCACAATATGCTCAGTGTGATAAAAACAAATCAAGACTGTTTTGTGTAGCTGTGCATGTAAAGATATATCCTATTGGACATGGTATATTACTGCACCATGGTTATGTCAGGCCTAACATTTCATGCTGATAATGTTGAACTGAATGATTTTTTAATTTGTACATTTCACCTCCTTGCATTGATGTTTTGTTTCTTTCCTGGAATGGAAATGTTGTGAGCTTGATGAAGGAGGTTTCAGGAGACATCAGGTGTCTTAAACAGAAGTATTTATTGTAGTTTGATGCATCAAGGAGATAGGCAATGGACAATTACAGACATCAAGAGATTAATGTAACTAATATAATGCCATCTGACAAATCAGCTGCTGTCCCCTGGTAAGGCTGTATATAAACCCTCAACCTCTCACATGGCTGAAGATCACCTCTCATCAACTATATTCCCTACAGGTTGTTCCATAACTCTCAGATACATGATAATATTGTTGGACACCTAAACCTAAACATGACCCCATGTCTTACCTAACTCACACTGAGGATCTTCCGTGACTCTTGTATTTTTAAAGACGATGTATACTATCTGTCCCCTGGTCTCTGAGGCACCTCATGCCCTCGCTTCAATGTTTACATCTCCCTACACTTGATATCAATATGGAGTCCTGCTGTAACATCAGTTACTATGGTTACCGCTGATGGGAGCTACACGCTCACAAGGCTAGAGATAAACAATGAAGTATTGTGACCTGTGACTGACCTTGTGTGTAGACACTCACTGAGAAAAAGTAAAAAAAAAATTAAAATAACATATTTAAAGAAAGAAAATTCCTTCACATTTCCTTTTCTTTCTCCTGCAAAGCACTTTGTTACTTCTGTTTCCAACTTCTGACTGTTTCTGACTGTAAGACTCCTCCACAGAGAGGTTGTACTTTCATCAATAATTTTACCAGTTCCATGTTGGATAATGCATCATCGCCAACAATTATCTATCAAAACAGAATTTTTGTCTACCTTTCTGCCTTGTGTTTTATATGTGCAGCATATTTGTGCTGTACAATGCTCATACTGTATGTACTGTATCCTAACAGGATCCAGAGAGTTTTGGCTCCATGCTGGAGCTGTCATGGAGGGGATCTAAGAACATTGATTTGGGAGGAGGAGAAACCAGAACCTTCCTGAAGGATGGAGACGATGTCACCATCACAGGTTAGACTGAACCTTCTGCACAGCAGCTGGATAAAACTGTCTTTCAAACTACTGTATATTATCAATAACTGTGTGCCCGTTATGTAGTCACTGAGAGCATGTGTGTTCTGGGACTGGGCTCATATATGTAATTAACACTTACCAACGTGACGCGAACTGCCACTGCCATTATCACAAAGATAAGCTTTGTCCTCACACACCCACTGGAGATAAAAATAATTAATCAAAGGCAGGGATCCTGGTGCATGCCAGCTAAGCCAAGTGTTTAATAAGTTCAGCAATATAATCCTGCTATTTTCAACACTTTGTGGCTCGTGTCACACTGAAAGAGTTTATCTCAAGCTTAGTGGGTGTGTGCCTGCCTCTTGTTATGGGCAGTGACCCAGCTGCTCCGCCCTGCTCCACTGCAGGGAAGCAGAGGTGCTATTTCCAACTGACTGAGCCTCGCCTCTGTTACAGCAAATAAACAACATAGTGCACCATTATCGCTAAAGGAGGCAGAGGAAGCTAATAAAACTAGCAGATCTGAGTAGCATGTAAACAAGAGACAAGTCAGGAACTGGAAACGAGGCAACACACTTGCTGTGGCACGTTATCGCAGCAATAACAGCCATGATGAGAAATAAAGGGTTTCTATCCACTGAAATGCTACAGAGTTTTAAATTTGAAACGGTCACAGGAAATGTAGAGTTTGTATTAACATGTAATGCTAACTTTAACTGGGAAAATAGCAGCAGATCAAAATGATGCATCATACTAAAATACAAATATCAAATACCAATTATACATCAAATTCATTGAATTACAAATAAAAGCCTGTTTCTAAGAAAAATAAAGGCCTGTCCCCCCCGTGGTTGCAGTAAATAAAGGCCCCAGTATTTGAGGAAATACAGTACTCTGCTGTAAAAAATTCTGTAAGAAATTCCAGATTGATCTTACATAATGTGACTGTACTGATAATAATGTCTATGATCATATGTTTGATTATAATAGTGTTCCATCTCTTGCTTTGTCTAGGTTACTGTCAAGGCGATGGATACAGGGTGGGCTTTGGACCCTGTATGGCAACCATCCTACCTGCCTTGTAACACTGAAACAGACACACTGTTACTCGTGTGGGCATTCTTTTGTGGAGCATAACTAGTGGAAGACACAAACTCACACAGCTACAGGACCACATCCTGCTTTAATGTTCACTGTCCATGAATGAAGGTGACAAGGGCTGGATAACAAATTTATTTTCCAATTATTGCAGTTTTTATATGAATAATCCATTATCGATTTTGAAAATCCTCCGACCGATCTTTGCATTTGCGCCTTTTCTCAATAAATTGTACACCTGCTCTACATATTATGTATGCAGTGAACATTTGGTTACAATTAAGTTACTTTGTGGAACTCAAATTTGACAGACCCTTAAATGGGAATGCAGTAAATGTGAATAGTTACAATGTATGTAGACCTGTCACAGTTTACAGGACTGTCATGACTCAGGATGTTTGGCTCCCTCTAGTAGACCTAGAGACTGAAGGACAGGCTGAAAAGAGACACCCGATCTGAACTCTCAGTTTGTGTTTGTTAAGATATTATCTCAATATGATATAAACAGTGTCTTGATTCTGCTTTATTCAGTCTGTCCCTGCTGTAGCTGACACTAGCTAACAGCTGTCAGCTGATGTCAACACACAAACAGTGCAGATGAATAAGCGAGCAGACTTTCGGTGTGTTTCCTGTCTGTGTTCACAGTGATCGTTAAAGTCGATGTCTGACAGTCACACATGTCTGTTACTGATGGTGCATGTGCAGTTATATGTTAAAGCATTTTTTTAATATGCATAATGATGATGCCCTGTAAAAGTTTTTTTTTAATAAATATTCTCAATCAACTGTTTTGCACATTTGGGCATAAAGAATACAGTCGCTATTAGTCGTTTTACATTTGTCAGAGAAAAGAAATACTCCTAAAGTTTTATAACCGGAAAATATGTTTGTGGATTAGCCTATAATGTGCAGTTTACACAATTGTATACTGAAGGAAATAACATTGCTGCTCACTTGTTGAGTGTGAAGGAAATTTAAACTCCCAGGTTAAACTCTGAAGCTATTTCTCTGATGACTGAATCATCAAGAATGGGATCGAATTAAATTCAATCGAATCACAATGAATCGAAACTGGACTCTGAAATTTGAAATTGAATCAAAATGAGCATTGCCGATATCCAGCCCTAATGACATCAACTAATCCTTTCACTCTCTATCTCTTTCTCACACACACACGCATACACACACACACACACATCTTTTAAAATTATATCTTTCTGTTAAAATGATGTGTTTCCAGCTTTACTTTATAATAGATGAGCTTTTCTCAGATTCAGTCTGTGTACTCTCAGAGGTCTGTAGAGTTGTAGTGACCTTGTTGTAGAAATCCTCTGCAATATTCAGACATCACATCAGTGTTACTGCTGAACCAGGATCAGTGTTATTGATGTTTTATGTACATTGGCTCCTGATTTATAATGAAATCATCCATTTATAATATCATTGTGTTGTATTTTGTTCTCCTGTTGACTCACTGTGCCCATCAGATGTTGGTGCTCTTTAATCATCAGAATTTGTCCCTGAAATGATTTGGTTTTTCAGTAAATAATACCGTTATACATATTTTTTATTCATTTAAACTATCAGAATGTTTTTTTCTTGTTGCTGACAAAAACCAGCAATAAATTAATCCTAACAAGTGTTTGGTGAGTTTCCAACCCCTGATCTTGTTCCTCTGGGCCATAGAGCTCCATTGTTGTCCCACATACACCACATACACCACACCAGGTGTGGACCTCAAAATGTGTTGAGTATTTGGAGTATCAGAGTGCAGGGCAGTATGGAGTGGAGGTAAAACAATGTACTTCATTTTGCTCCCAAAACATTCAGCTACATAAAGTTGATATGAACTCAACTTAACTTACTGTGATGACAGTAGGAGATATAAATATTAACCTGGAGATGAAAGTATTTGAATCTAATCTAATCTAATCTAATCTAATTCTATTCTAATCTATCTATCTATCTATCTATCTATCTATCTATCTATCTATCTATCTATCTATCTATCTATCTATCTATCTATCTATCTATCGATCGATCTATCTATCTATCTATCTATCTATCTATCTATCTATCTATCGATCTATCTATCTATCTATCTATCTATTATATGTCAGGAGCCCTTTCTTCACAGCTGTCAATTTAAACACAAGATTTCTGCTGCAGATAATGTTTAAAAAAACCTGGTGAGTAAACATAGAAGTGCCTCAATGCAAAGACCAACCAACTCCTGTGAATTATACAAGCTAAATATAATAACCACACAGATGAAAAAAGACCAACAGTAATGGAATGCAGGCTGTAAATGCAGGACATACTCATCATGTTTTCCTATCTACTAAATATTTCCATTTATATTCAGCCACTTTACCATAGAGTTAATGATTTTAGTGTTTCTTAGGCAGGTCCTTGCATCTCTCACTGAAAGAACCACTGTAATAAATATGACAAACACTGTATGAAAGAAAAGTCAAGTTCTTGATTTATTAATGTGTAAACAAAACAAAGAAAAGCAGACAAGTCCTTGAATTATTGACTGAAACCAAAATGTAGCTTTCTAACAAAATGCAACAAAATGAAATAGTCATGATCATGCAGAGGTGAGGGACACTGGTTTGGGTCTAACACTTGTGACACTGGCTCCAGCAGTGATACTGCACACACTGCTGGAAAGTTATAAGGTCCTCTCAATGATGGATCGGGCTCTGTCATGGTGAGCATTGAAGCACACCTCCACTCTTCCCCTCACTGGCTCCTGGTGTGAGGTAATGATGAGGACTGGTGCAGTCAGACATGAGTATCCTCCACTCCCCAGCTGATGGCTCACAGCCCCTGACAAACAGTGGAGAATTTCTTGCCACCCTGGTGTGGTGGACTGAAGCAGGGAAACCAACAAATACAGTGTGGCCCAAACGTCTGAGACCATTTTCCCATCCAAGGGAATGGAAGTCCAAGTCTGTCTTAGACTTTTGGATCCTGCTGTATGTCCACAAATTTGCCAGTTGTGTAAGTTGTGAAGCTGGATGGAGAGAAAGAGTTTCCTGTCCAGGTAATCTTGTGCATGTGGTGTGGGGACCCTTGATACAGATGTGGCATCATTGCTGCCACATGGTGAAACAGTGTTCGGAGCCATGGCCGCTCTCAGCACACTCTCATATACACTCATATATTGACCTTAGCCATGGGTCTTCTTCCTCCTGAGAGGGGCTCAATAGATGGCCTAAACAGATCAAAGAGCATGTCTTTCAATGGATCTAAACATATCTGTAAGAGGGACATGGGCACTGTGGGTGGTGTTTATTCTGCTCCCCTCCTGTAACAGACAAACTAAAGAATAATAATGAAAATGAAGTGTAAATACATAATTTCTTTTTTTGTTTTCATTACTAAACCTAATGATGCATTATTGTATGTAAGGCAAAACAGCTGAATGGTTATATTCTACATGGAAACACAGCAGGAACAATTTCAGTTACACTTTGACGGTGGGTTCAATTTAAGCATGCTCTGTGATTTATGTTCAATAACCATATGAGCATCCTTTTACCACTCGTGAACACAATGCCATCAGCCTCAGCAGTTGTACCCTCTTCCTCTAAATGTCTCTATACAGAAAGCTCCATATCTCCCATTTCACTCTGCAGCCCTGAGGGGGGTGGGGGTGGAATTAGGGAAATTAACTTTTGAAAACTCATCATGGAGCAAAACAATTTGACTAAAAGTCACATGGTGTTATCCACACCATTACAGACTGTGCATGTCTGATGCATTTGATAACGTGTGCGTCTAATGACGTCTGATAATTCATATCAATAGCCTATAAAGCTGGTTGTTGTATAACAGCAGTTTGGGTGTAGAAATTCTCTTTGCAGTCAAGACACTCAGTCATCAAGAACCATATGCTATTACATTTACTGGGAGATTTAAAAATACGCGTGTGATATGATCTGTGAATATTAGCTCCGGAAGCTCCCTGGGTTTATTATCAGATTATAATCAGGACACAGAAGTCTGTCTTTCAAGAAAAAGGGATATGAGATGTTTTTAGCCAGGTGATGTTTTTAATTCAGCATGTCTGAAACTTGATGACGTGTACAATAGTAGATTTTTAGGCCTAACATATGATACATATCTTGCTGACAATCATTTAGTTTCACTTTTTTGACCGGTAGTCTATACTTCTATTTTAATTTCAATTCCAACCTTGGTAATTAAGTAATATCCATTTTTATGTAGCCTTCATGAAACAACATGGTAAGAACGAATGGGGCAGAGTATGTAAGTGGTCCATCTTAAGAACACTGTAGTTTCATCACAGCAGTCCTACGTCAATAACATCTACTATTGCATGATTATGCAGTGTAAGTGCAGTCAGATTCTCTCCTTCACAAGGAAAGATGTGAAAGAATTCTCCCTCACATCTTTCCTTCACCACATGACGTCATTTCCCATCAAGGTCAAGGAAAAGTGGTTAGGAAAGGACATAGGACATAATTTCTTCGATTACACATCAACCTTCCTACCGGCAGCCGAGCAGCAGCAGACACATACTGCTACAGTAAGTTTAAGTCAGCTAAACTTTGTCACACCGAACTCATGGAGCTTGTAACACTATTTAGGGTTGGAATGCCTTTATTTATATGACTGACAGCTAGATTGGTGACATAAAAAGCCCAATAGGTGGGAGAAGACAAAGTTTTTTTTCAGCTTTGTGCTTTAGAGTCGAGGCAGAATGTACCAGTGTAAACATGACTCATATCAAAGTTTTTGTCAGCACCAAACTGCAGTTGAAGATAGTCTCAAACAAATGTTATTTCCATGCCCTCACCCCTATAAAGGACAGATGATGATGAAGAATTTTCACTAACTGCAGATGCTGTAATTTCTCTCCAGGCACACCCTCACCCAGTCCACCATCTGACATGTACTGCAGAACAATGTCACAGTTCCTTTCACAGCTCAACAGGGTGAAGTCAGTCATACTCTCTCAACTCAACTGCACCATAAATCCCTGATTGAGCAGATGAGCTACACCAACACCACAAAAAAAAAACACACATTACCACAGCCGGGCTACGTTTTTAACCAATAATAACACAAATAAGAGTACACAGTTCAAACATGCTTATGTTCAGTTATATAGGTTAACTGATAAATCAACAGATTAACTGAAGTATTGGACAAATAATAAAAGAGGGTAGAAAGCAACCTTTTTACATCACAGTATTTCCTCCTGTTTGCCTCCTGTTTGAGAATTGAGCCTTTAAACTAAATAAATAAATAAATAAACTAAATATTTATTACAACAGGCTGACTCATGCTTCAATCGGACAGAGGTGATAGACAAAGAATCAGTGGGGATAAAGTCCATCACTGCTGCCAGTAACAGCAGATTTAACTGTTCTCACTGTGGCAGCTAAGGCTGTTTGTATCTTTCACACTGTGTTTCTGGCTCTCTGGGCTGTCTGCTCTGTGGATACTGATGAGCAGTAATGCACTGATAGACATGGATGAACTTAATAAAAGTCATCAGCTCTCTAAATGTGAATTTTATTGCTGCATTAGCATTAGTGAGATGTCATCTCTCTCTCTCTCTCTCTCTCTCTCTCTCTCTCTCTCTCTC
This sequence comes from Trachinotus anak, assembly GCF_046630095.1. NCBI lineage: Eukaryota > Metazoa > Chordata > Actinopteri > Carangiformes > Carangidae > Trachinotus > Trachinotus anak. Next base: position 592,047 of record NW_027273862.1, on the reverse strand, counting down.
TCTCCCTCTCTCTCTCTCTCACACACACACACACAGAGAGAGAGAGAGAGAGAGAGAGAGAGAGAGATTATATCAGTTTAATGAACATCAAAATTACTAGCACAGCTTGGATTCATGGAGACTATGAATGCAGAAGTTAATATAAAACCAATATTGAAAAAATAATTCTAATGACCACTGTCTGTTACTGCATTGGAGACAGTCCCTGATGCTTCCCATTAAAAAGCTTAGTGAACAACAAGAGAAACAAGTGAATGCTGTACTTTATCAAAGGTACAGAAATCAGCCAGGTTTACTATACGTTTGCCAAACCAGCCAGTTATGTGTCTTTTCTCTTGTAAAATCAAAACATAGTTTGAAAGCACTTCTGATGAAGCATACATTTCACCATTGTGTGGCTTTTTCAACACTGTAAGAAAAGTCCGTAAAAATACAGTACAATCTGCTGTGTAAATAGTAAGGGATTTTCCGTATTTGATTATTACAGGTGTTTTTCCGTTTTTTGGGTTTGCGCATTGCATTGTGGGTACAAGAAGAAGGCGGCATCTGCCAGCACAGGTAATCACCGTGCTCGGCTGCGTCGGCTCTACAGGACACCACGGCACACTAGTCGCATTTTGGAAACCTGTTTTGGACTGGGAGAGAACTTCGGTTAGGATGGGAGCAAATTCTCGCACTTATGTGGTAAAGAAAAAAAAAAGATTCTTTTTTAAACATTAGTTGACGTCAGGCAGGCTAGGCTTGTAGACTGACACTAGCCACCGTTAGCTTCCAAGCCCGCGGTTTCCCCCCGTCAAAAGCACATTTATTACATGCATTTTGTAACAAGTCGAAATGTTTATTTGATATTTGTAGGGGTGCATATGTCTCATTGTGTTCTCACTCGGTCAGGCGGGGCTAGGCTATAGGCTAACGGTAACGCTAGCCCCAGTTAGCTTTCAAGCCCGCTCTTTACCCCGTTAAAAACACAAACATGCATTTCACATGCATATTTTAACAAGTTGAAATGTTTAATTTATATGTGCAGGGGTGCGTGTGTGTTACTGTGTCTTCTGGTTCAGTTTTTTGTTGGACAGTGCGGTTTGCTGAACCGCTGAGTGTTTGAACAGTTTGAATTTGCCGGGTGAAGGAAGGATAGACAGCCTCTTCCACATTAAAAACACTCGTGATTCTGACCCCATAAGTGGAATCATATTACTCTGTTGCATTTGTGGTATTTTGGTTGTATTGTAGTTACTTCGGAGCCAGGAACACTCTGTTGAGCATATAAATGCTCTAAATTGGTTATGGCAATGTTGTTAGAGCTCGGAAAAGTGATCCAGAGCCTGGAACGCTCTGCTGAGAGTTAAATTTGCTGGGTGAGGGACAGGTAGGCAGTCTTATCAACATTATGTTGGGTTGTAAGTTTTTGTGGATTTAACTGTGTCTCTTCGACTGAATACCTAAAACACAGCAGGTCTCACAGACATGTTAATAATGTGTTTTTTTTATGTGGTCACAAAGACTGTGGAAGGAGGTTTTCCTCATTCAGTAGCTTTGCTGTTCATATGTCACGGATGCACCCAAACACAAGGACCAGACAAACTTGGAACCGTAGTGTGTCTATACAGTTGAAATGTTCATTTAATTTTTGCAGCAGTGAATATGCAGATGTTAAAGGGCTTGTGTCTCACTTGAGTGGCCACATACAAGAGAGTCTCACTGTAACTTGTCCCTTTGATAGATGTTCTAAGACATTTAATGTAAAGTCATCCTTTTCATCTCATATTTCCAGGTATCATAGAGGGTGGGATGTCACCCAGATAGCACCTGTTCATCTATGTGAAGTTGCAGAGCAGTCTTTGGCAGGTGAGGGATCACATGTTGTAGAGCCTGAAGGAATGGATGTCACTGATGCAGAACAAAATGACAATTTTGGCAGTGATAAAGTGCAAGACACCTACACACAGAATCTAGCTCTGTTTTATTTGGGTTTGCAGACAAAGTATTTAGTCCCCACCGCCACAATTACAGAGATAGCAAATGAAATGAAAACTCTAAATGATATTCAACAGGACTATACAATGGATGTGCTATCTCGAGAACTTGAACAGTATGGTATTCCAACAGAGACATTAACACATCTTGGTAACAGTGCATATGAGCAGAGCCCTATGCACGAGGCATTGCATGCAAATGGTCCTTTAACTGCACACCACCGAAGGTTGCAATATTACAAGACACACTATAACTATGTTCAACCTGTTGAAGTCACACTTGGGTACAATGATAGAGGGCAGAAGAGGCACTATCATTACATTCCAGTACTGGAAAGCCTCAGAGCAATACTAAAACAGGGAAGTGTAGCTCAGCACAGTTTTAATCCTCTTCTCGTTGAAGATGCTACACTCTGTGATTTGACTGATGGGCATGCCATTAGACCTAATGCCCTGTTTACCTCAGAACCAGATTCTTTAAAGGTGATGCTTTTTCAAGATTCTTTTGAGGTGGCTAATCCTCTTGGATCTGCCAAGTGTCTACTTCACTTTGGGAAATTTCCATCCACACCAGCGATCCACTGTTGATCAAATCCAGTTGGCACTACTCTGTATTGAGAAAGACTGTAAATATTTTGGAGTGGATAAAGTTTTCAGTCAGCTTGTGTTAGACTTGTGTGAGCTGGAGTCAAAGGGTATATCTTTTGAGGGAAAGACATATAAAGGTACTGTTGCATGCATCATGGGAGATAACCTGGTGGCTTCACAGAAAATTTCAGCTTTGCTGAATATTTCTGTAGATACTGTCTAGCCACAAAAGCTGAATTTCAGTCTAACCCTCTCACAGTATTCACTCATAGAGATCCTGCTGGTTATAATGAGAGAGTCACCCTGAAGTGACCATGCACCAGGGCATTAAAGGCAACAGTGTTTTCAACAAACTGTCCAATTTCCATGTATGTCAGCCAGGACTGCCGCCCTGTCTAGCACATGACCTGTTTGAGAGTGTGGTTGACTATGATGTAGCATTGTGTTTGCAGTTCTTAATTAAAACAAAAAAGTGGTTTGGTTATGAGTTGCTAAATAACAGACTCAAAACATTTCCTGGGGAAAGCAGCAAAAAGCCAAATGCTGTTCCCAGTAAAGGAGGAAAGCTTGGAGGACATGCAGCCCAAAACAGGTGGCTACTGAGGTTCTTGCCTATTTTAGTGCATGACAGAATTGAAGATGCTTACAATGCTGTATGGCAACTTGTACTTCTTCTGAGGGAGCTAGTTGAATTTGTCTGTGCACCTTGCCTTTCAGAGTCACAGATTGCTTACATGAAGGTTTTGATCGAAGAGTATGTGGAAATGAGGCAAGAGTTATTTCCTAATGTAAATCTTAGACCAAAACACCACTATCTGCTTCACTATGCTGACTTGAGTTTACAGTTTGGCCCACTCATACATACTTGGACTATGCGCTTTGAAAGCAAGCATAGCTATTTCAAAAGATGTATCAGGTCAAGTAAAAACTTCAGAAATGTGATTAAGTCACTTGCAGAGAGACATCAGTTGTTACAGGCTTATCAGTGTTGCGGAAGTTTATTTAGCCCCCAAGTTCAAGTTCCAGACTCCACCAGGTTCTATCCAGAACTCTATGATGAGAGTATAAGGACAGCAGTTGCAGAATTTGGACTTAACTCGTGTAACTCAGTTGTCACAGCAAAGGTCCAGGTTCGAGGCACTTCATATGGAAATGGTATGCTTGTCGCACTGAGATATATGAAAAGGCAACTACAGTTGGGACAAATAGTGAGCATTGTTATAAAAAATGAAACAACTGTCCTACTTTTGCTACGGGAGGAAAACTGCCAGCTGGGTACCTGAGCTTGGAGTCTATGCAATTGATGAAAATAGTTCTGACGATAAGTGCATCTGCAAACATCTGGACAAGCTTAATGATTATTACCCCATTTCTTCTTACCACAGAGGTGCGAGGTCACTAATCCCACTTAAACACATGCCACCATGGAGCTTGTGAAAGAATTAGTTCAGAAAGCTATGCCATCACTCGGTAATGATCTGATGGACTCAATCATGGCTAGACTGGAGGTGATAGGAGTCAGCAGTGTTGATAACCTGAGCTTTGTGAAGACCGAGGACGTTGATGGAATCCTGCCACCCATTCAGTGCAGAAGACTTATCAAAGCTTTCAGTGCAGTGTAAGTTTTTAGATATGTAACCCTAATCCTTGTGCACTGTACTGGAGGGCTGGGCAATATGCACAAAATCAATATCACAATATTAAATTATATATTTTAAGATGTTGTGATGATATTGTGGGGATGACTATCAGTGCTTTATTTACATGATTTTTTTTCTTGATAAAACAATCATCAGTAATGCCTTTATAGCTAAAGAAGGGTAAAGAAGAATAATAGAGCAGGTACAACAGTCAGGTAAGTTCAGAACATTATTTAAAATCAGGAAGAGACAACACGTGTCATATCACAATATGATATCTCTTCTCAACAGTGCATTAATAAAATGGACCCTTATGGGTTGTTCCATTTGTACACTCTTCAGTTACAGACCCATGAGGGTTCATTTGGAACCCTCGTGGTCCATGAACCTGACGCTGAGAACCAGTGTATTAATGTAATTAATTGGTGTCATTCATTTTTGGTGATGTATGTTATCCATAGAGTCACAAGCTGCACTTGATCCGGCATCGACACCACTGCCACAGAGTGATCATCTTCCCCAAACTCCACCTCCGACACCCAGTCCCATTGAGTCCCCATCCTGTGAGACGTATTCTGTACCATGGCACAAAATGCCCCCAAACCTTATGGTTCCCTTGGGTGAAAAGAAAAGAGCACCACCAAAAGAAAGAAGAGAGATGGTTCGTATCATTATTGATGATTTACTCAGTAAAGAACCTGGAAGACCTGGAAGAGCAAAACTGCGGGGGATCGCCAAGCAGATTGTAGAGCAATATCCTTGCTCTTTCCAAGACAGAGAGCTCAATGGAACTAATGTCATTGGAACAGGATATGATGCTCTTTTTATTCAGCTAGAAAACAGAGTCGAAAATGCAAGGAGGCCATCACTGATCTGCTCAGAAAAGAGGCCAGCAGAAGATGTAATGAGGAAAAAGTCCAGAAATTCAGATCGTTATGGATGTGTGGAGTGGCAGCCTGCTGTTGAGGGTGGACCAGAACTACACTCTAAACAAGATGAATTGAAAAGTGCCTTCAAAACCCATCATCTTCAGGTAGGGCTGCAAACATCTATTATTTTCTTGGCAATTATTCTATGGATTACTGTTATTAATCGAGAAGCACATTTTTTTGGATAGTTTTTTTAATCTTTTTATATATTAGTTGTAATTAATTTGTATAATTGACTAAACCATTGAGTCGGATTAACCACGTAAGCCCTATTTTATACTTTGTCATACAAGTGATGCATAAAAAGCAAAAATAGCCGATCTATCACAACATGTTGTGAGCTTGTAGATCAGCTATTTTCACTATTTAATAAAATAAATACATTTGATTTTCCCCTAAAATCGATGATTATTTACATCGAATATTTAAAAAATAATTTATTAATTGATTAATTCCTCGCTATCTTCAGGAATCAACTGTTCGAAAATTGATGGCCGATACATATTCCATCCAGCGTGAAACTATCAACAAAGTAAGCAGCGTAAACATCATAATGGAAGAGTGGCCATTCCTTTTTGAAGCTGTTCACCTCTTTGATCACACATCTACCCTCCTTGGCTTTGCGGTCCAAACAAAGCTGGCAGAGGAAGTATCCAGAAAAGGAACAAGCATCCAAAACTTCCTTGACTCAAAAGGGATGAAGATAGGTGACGATCCAGTACAGCTGATCTCTGGCATTGCAAGATACTTCAAGGAAAATCCTGATCACCTTTTCTACCAAAATGAGGTAAATTGTATGGATTTGAATCCCAGATAATGATCACAAGATTATTATTTGTATCTAGTGCTTCTCACAGACTTTGGAATCTTACTGTAGGTGTTGGAGGAACTACACGCTTAAGAATAAAAAATAAAAAATGAATTAGTTTCCATTCACTTTTGACGCCCCTTTACAGTATATGGGCTACTGTCTGTTTTTTCTAGATGGTATTATAAGTTAAAAATCAGCAATCATAGTTGATCCACTTTGCACTGCTCTCTACTACTACTGCCACTACTACTGCTATTATAACTTGTACCACTATTATACTATTCTACTACTAAATTACTATTGGTACTATTGTTACTACTACTGGTGGTATTACAAAAAAAAGTGTTTTTTGAAGTGCATGTGATATTATTTTTTTAATTAATTCATTTTCTTTTTGTTATACATGTGTTTAAGGTGATCGGCATTTCAGGATTGCTGTCGATCAGGAAGTTGTCAATGACCACATCACTTCCCCCATTGTGGCCCTGAGCTACGCTTTCTCCATTTTTTATGTTTGCAACATAAAATACCCAAAGGAGATGTCAATTACATTGGAATTCATACAAAGGTAAGTCTAACAGTTGGAATTATAGTTTTGCGCTGGTTGTGCTGACCTGGGCCTCATTACTCTGCCAAAAGAAATACAGCCTAGTTCTTGAGATTTCTGTTGCTGTTAATTCAGCCCCTCAGTGATTTCATACATTTGAGGGGAATTTTGAAACTTCTTCAACAATGTCTTTCTATTCAATACAGAATTTACAGCTTCTTCATGTCATGACATTGGCTTATGCAACTCTTTCATGTCCAACAGTTTCAGCCCTTTTCTCAACCATTTCAGGACTTTCAATCTTCACATTACACATTTCTCTGCTTTGTTTATATTTTCATACATTTTTTACACTAATCTCAATCTCAAACAAATTTTCTTTAGCTGTCAAGTTCCAGTGTACAGCAGCACATTTCAACTCTTCAACTGTTACCCTTAAACATGTAGGATTTTCAAATTTTTCTTCTGCCTTTTTAACATTTCTACTGCTTTTAGCACCTTAAAAGCTATTCATCTCTCAGCTTACAAGTTATACTTTTCAGCTATAGCGTCAGCCTTTTCACCATTGCTTCAGCAGTTTCTTCAGCTGATTCAGCATTGCTTCAGCAATGGCATTCAGCCTTCAGCATTCACATGCATTTTCTTCAGGAAATGCTCTTTCTAGTTTATGTCTGTTGTGCCATAAATTACACCCCCTAGTCCGCAGTACGCAGAAGTGCATGTTATTTTTGATGATGAAATATTTACATTCATTCACCCAATAAACCATCTTATTAGCCATTGGTTGATGCCATTCTAGTTGATGCCGTCTGGTTTACTGGTTAGCAACATTAGCATTCGTTTTCAGCTGAATGGCGATGGGAATGAACAGACCAAAAATTAAAAACAATAATAAATTACCATTATGTGTGTGTCTCAATTACCATCGATCAGATGACTGCTGGTCATTTGGGACAGATTAGCTGTAGACAGACAGAAGTCTATAAGAGGGTCGGTCTGTGTGCCTGTCTGTCCATTGCGAATCTCACAAACCGCAGGACTGATCAGAAGCAGAATTCTGGAGTATGAGTATTTATCCATCTCAACCTTGTCTGCATGTTACTCTGTACTTCTGTTCCATTCATTTAATTGCATGTGTAACTAAAATATTTCTCTATTTCCTTAGAGTTTTCCTTGGAATCAATCCTGACCGAGGGTCCAAGGCTGAGATGAAGGGAACACAACAGCAACATGTTCCTCCAAGACTGCTGAAGTTCCTGTCTGACCTGAACAATTTTGAAAATCCATGGAAAATCTGACCTTTTGTCAAAGGTCAAAAACGTACACACACACACACACACACACACACACACACACACACACACAGAGACACACGACCTCCAAGCTTCATGTTGTGAAGAAAAGTCACAACATGAAGCTGCATTAACATAGTTGAATGTATTTTAATGTTATTTTATTATTTTTGTTGTATTCTCATTTTGTAGAAATGCATTTTTTTTTAAAAACAAGTTTTAAGGTGCTCAGGTGGCACGGGTTAAAGTACCTGCCAACCACATTCAGGGTGAGGGAAGCCAGGCAGGGAGGGTGATATTTGTCACTGCATGTACTCCTACAGACAGGGGTGGCACCTGTCAGTGGGGAATATTGAGTGGGATGAGTAGGATGGAGGCACCATGTCCTCCCAGTGCAGGCTCCTCCCTCCTCACTGGCAGGTGAGCCAGTAGGGTAAAACAGTGGGAGGAATTAATTGGCATTACAACTACATTGGGGAGAAAAGAGAGTAAAAAAATTTTAAGAAAAAGTTTTAAAACAGTATAACACTACAGTTTAGCACTTGAATGAATGTTAACTCAAGTTAAAGATTAATGAATGTTCTGTTGTGAAAATTGAACATTGTACATGTTGCTTTAATGGTGCTTTGCACATTGTTCATTTGTTATTTGTAGAGTTGTTCTGATAACAATATTGGTATTGGAAATACTCCCGATACTGTTTAAAATGCTGGTATCAGCAAGTACACAATTCTATGCCATAATGATACCAAGTTTTATATATATATAATTTGCTCCCCTTTTTTTTTTTTAACCGCTTTTAGCATGGCATTGCCATATTGACAGTGTCATAAAAGACGAACATATAAAAAGAAAAACAATGTTTTTTCACTATTTTATTTAAAACAGTGGTTTGCATATGTATATTGTTTTTTGTTAACCTGTTTGTAGTAAACAAATGAATGCACTTTGTTACATCAGAAAAAAAGTCAATGAATGCACTTTTAAGAGTATGTCTTTACACAAGTTACTTGAAGAAAAAAAAAAATAAACATTGTTCAATTTGTATACATTGTGGTGGATTCAGATTGATTGACGGAAGTGTCCGTAAATGTTACAGAGAATATCTTGTAAATGTACGGAATTATCCGTTTTAGGATTGACAGAAGTATCCGTAAAAGGTACAGACTGTATCCTGTAAATCTACGGGATTATCCGTTACCAGGTTGACGGAAGGTGTCCGTAGAATAACAGGCAATGTACTGGCAGAAAATTACCAGTACATTTTCTGTTTTTCTACGGATTTTTTTCTTAGAGTGAAGCTTGTTTTTGAGTGTAGCATCTTACATTGAGGTTCAAGCTTTTTTATTGCAGTTCTACATACATACTGTAAGACAAATGCAGAAACAAAATGTTGTTGAGGGAAGAATCTGTTGCAGAGCCTGGTAGACAAGAGAGTTCCTAACGCTCCGCTGCCTCTTGTCAGATGGTGGGAGAGTGAAGAGGCTATGGGAAAGGAAAAGGTTGTTGGTCCACTATGCTGCTAGTAGGTCCACCTCTTCTCTGTAAGCTGTGTCATCGTTGCTGTTGATAAGGCCCACCACTGTTGTGTAAAAAGCTTCTGGAAACATCTGTAGCCGGTCAGAGATGTAACATGTAGCATCAAATTACTTACACATGGAGGAGGAGAAAAAACAGATCTGAGTCAAGCTCGAGCCCTTTAGCAGCTCTTGGGGTTCTCCATCTCAGTAAAGACAGTCCAGTATTGGCTCCATGGTCGGTCTGGGAAAAATTTTCAGCCTTGGACTTATCCACTGGGACCTGACACTGATGGAGCTGGTAAAAAGGAGCCAGTAGTCACTAAGGCGAGTCCATCTGTCTTCTGTTTTTTTCTTTCTTTGTCAGTAGCTGGTGGAAAACACCCGCTGGACGTACTTGGTAGTTGTAGTGTATGCTTTGATTTTCTCCATCGGCTGTAGGGGGCAGCAATGAGACCATTCTGGCTGCACTCAAAGATCAGATTGAGGAGATGCACATGAGAAAGAGGCCCAGATATCAGAAGCTAAGAGAGCAGTGTCAGAAGCAAGGATAGAGAGATCACTGCATACCCATAGTGATGAGATGAAGAGGCTTTGCTTGTTCTGACATTGACAGTCCACACTGGGGTCTGCTGGAAGAGATTCATTTATGAAAAAAACTCAGTGTGGTTGTAAGTAGATATAAGTGTTTATTAATGTATTTGTCAACAGCAGCTCCTCCTGTGGGCATCCATGAATTTAGAATGGTGAATAAACTGATAATGAATAATAATAATACAGTAAAACTCAGCTCTTCCAAGGTTGAAGTTATTAATGTTGACCAGTGGCGTGCTGTCAGGACAAGCAAGGCAAGCAGTGTTTTACCAGTAAAAGCTAATAGACGTCAATTAGAATATCTCTCCTTACATCTGATCTCAGAACAGCGTTATGTCCCATAAAGTATCTGACATTGCTGTTTGCATTCACAATGTAATTTACTGAGCTCTTGCTGACTATTTTCTTTGTCATTTTGGGATTGTGTCTCATTGACAAACACTGGGGCTTGTCAAGCAGAGGAGAACAGCATTTGTTTTGTGGATAATCTTGGGGCCTTTGATGGGTGACTAGCTATAGCCAAAATGTATTTGTCAGGTGTTGACTCAGCTTCCACCATTCTGAGATCAGTAATGCTATTGTACGCATGATTATACACATGTGCAGATGCATGTGGAAGCTGTACTTGCACATTAGAAGATTACTACATTTCTTTGCTCTGTAAATGAAGTCTGCGTGTTAACAAATGTTATGACAGGTCATATTATTTTCTGGCTGTGTATTTTCTTTTTTCCGTGCCCTGAAAGTTGGTTGGTATGACGTGTGAGAGTGTACTTGTATCAGTGGCATGCCCTCACGGCAAGCAAGGCAAGCACTGCTTGCCAAGTTAGCTGTTGTATCTATTGTTTCTCTCATTTTCGTGGGTGTGACTGTGTCCTGTTGACAAAGACTGGATATAATCCAAGCAGATAGGACAGCAAGTTAATTTGGAGGTTTGCACATTGAGGATAATCCTGTGATCTTTGACTGGTGATCAGGTACAGCCAAAGTGTGCTAGGCAAGCTGTCATTGTGATAGTGCAATGCATTATGTGCATGAGCAGATGTGTCTGGAAACTAAACCTGTGCATTAGGCATTAGGAGGCAGCAGTAGCAAAAAAACTACAAATTATGCTGATTTATCATTTCTGTGCAAGATCTGCAGTAAATCTGAGAAATTAGAGACAGAATATTGTTGCAGGAGGACAGCAGCTCCTTTCAGGAACAGATCAGTACAGAGGTAGTGAGCAGAATGGGAGAGAAAGAGAAGGAGAGAGAGACAGAGAGAGCGGTGAGGCTGAGCACCGGAGCAGAGAGTTAGCTTGTTAGTTAGCAGTTAGCAGTGTAGCTGTGAACACAGCAGTTCTTTGTATGTTCATTTTAGGCTGTTTGTCAGTAAATCAAAGCTACGACTCCTCAGGACTGAAGTTCTGCATCTCTGAGCTTCAGCTACAGTCCAGATGATGAACCAGGAAGATTAACAACACTGAGGCGGGAAAATACAGGATTCTACATTATCACTGGACAGTGTCACTGTCAGTTATTGGTAAATATGTTGAAGACCATAGAAGTGATTTTTAGTTATTTTTCCTCTATTCTGCACATTTGATATGTTAATATCAGTGCAGAAGAATAATCCTAAAACCTCTTCAGACAGAAGGAGGAAGGTGAAGATGTCCAGACAGAGATCAGAAGATGCAGGAGAGAGACTTTCAGCACAGGAAAGACAGACAGCACAAAATCATGAGACAGGATAGGACCTGAATGTCTGAGAGATGCTTCTACGATGGTCGTGAAAAGGTCTGGTCCATATTTTTGTGATTAGTGTAGTACACAGCTGAATTACTAAGTCAGGGTTTTTGCTTGGTTCTGCTTGGTTCTGTTTGCCTATTCACTGCACACCACTGGCATCATCCTGTGTGCCAAGACAGGGAAGTGATCGGTGGACTGACTGCTGCTGAGCTGCAAGGTGTGTGTGTGTGTGTGTTTGTATTAATGATTTCCAGTGATGGTGTTGCCACTGTGAAGCTGGCTCCCTGCAGACTGTGAAGGTTGACAGGGGCAGAGGAGAGTGTGGGGCAGAGTCAGAGATGAAAGCAGAAATAAAACTCAGTGAATTGGTAAATGTGTTGCCTGCTGACTCTGGGTTATGTGCTAGCATTTGGTTCATCTCATCAAAATAGAGACAGAGAAGAGCAACTATCCCTCACTCTGATGACTAATATCCTTCATCCAGTTAAAATATACTGTTTAAAATGACAAAGGTGACTCATGCGCATAGGGAATATGACATCATTGTCAATGCGATCTGAAACTACCTCCCGAAGGTGGTTTCGATCTGGTTTCCAAAAATCGGATTTTATGTGATTTGTGACTGTTCAGACTTCAAAAGAGCCATCCAGTTCCAATCTGGATGGGCTAAAAATCGGATTTTGGCTGGCAGTCTGAACGCGGCCATTGAAGTACACACCGATAGTCTCTGAACCAAAGACCACCTCACAGTTAGTGTCAGGATCACCAGAGGGAGAACCAATCTTTCAGACTGTGACCAGCTGTACCAGCAAAAAAAAAACCTTAAAGCAACAATTATAACTTTGAAATTTTCATCTTGTCCCAAGGCTACAGGCTCATATTTAGGCTTGTTACTAGTCTGAAATGGTGCAAGCTCATTTTTTCACATTCAGCCAGAGAGACTTTTGATTTCCCAAACAATAATGTGGACAGTCCAATTACAATCAGTTATTTGTCTGTGAGGTGTCATGTAGACAATGACAGCATACAGAAATGCCTGCCATAGAAGCAGATACAAAAATAATCAAGCTGACAGCCTATTGGCTATGCACTCAGAGCAAACTGTCTCAAAATGATAAAATTATATATCATGTCAAAATTGAATTATTGGTTCTGGTCTTATTGCTTCCCCTACATATAGGGTTGCCAACATTCCTGTATTATACAGGGACATCCCATATTTGAAAATAAAATAACATTTTTCCTGTGTCCTGTGCTGTGAATAATGTAATGTCAGATACAACCAAACTAGGTATAGTCACCAAGTGGATTGGAGAACTTTATCTATGAGCAGTAGACTGACAAGCTCTTTATGTGTGGTTGCCTTTTACACATAAAATTGACGGTCACTTTTATGTACAAAGGCACCAGTGTTGTGTCACCTGGTAGAGTGCAGGTTATATTTGTTGTTACCCTTGATATATTTGGGTTATAAGTGTCACAGGGTGTAGTGTGTCTGTGTGTGTGTGTGTGTGTGTGTGTGTGTGTGTGCGTGTGTACGTGTGTCACCGACAGACGCTGATTGGAGCGGCGAGCCCAACCCACCTCCAACCAGGTGATCGAGAAAATGCGAACCAGGTGTGCGGGGAGAGAAAAAGTGGAGGAGAGACGGAGAGGGCGGCGCGGAGCAGACGGTGCAGGAGAAAGAGCCCGAGAGGCCTGGCCAGGCTATGGCCGGATCGACTGAACCCAAGCAGACGAGAAGAATCTCAGTAGCTGGACCACACCAGGAAGGAGCAGCAGCAGAGAGGTCATAGACATCCGGCTGCTACAGAGAGGGAGACACGCTACGTGGGAAAGTGGAGGGGTGAATGCACGCTTCGCCCCTCCTCCAGTTAAGTCTCCCTCTTTATTCATTCTGTAGTCTACCGCTGACTATGCTCAAACTCACCGAACGGCTGGTTGTGTCAGAAGAGTTTATTTACTGAACGGGAACAAAAAGGGGAGGGCCACTAGTTATTTGCATGTTTATTTTGGGTGTATTTTATTGGTGATTTTTCTCACTAATTTGCCTAAGTTTGTGTGATTTCTTTCCATTGATTTTTGCTTAACTTGTTTAGTGTATATAATTTTTAGTGTGGGTAAATATTTCTAGTATTTTGTTACTTCACTAGTTGGCCACCCAAAGCAGCTTAAATTAGTCCATTCGGAAAACGCATCTGAAGGCGAATGAGTGGGGATTGAAGGGTCTGCTGATTTGGGTCCTCTCTCTCTTTTTCCCTCCTGTACCTGCTGGAGCCAGACGCTGCATGTGGCAGTGGACACCAGGCCTCCAGGAGTAGCAATCACTCCACAGATTGGACTTTTAGGCACCTTGCATATTGGACCCTGGGATATTGTTGAGACGCACTGGACTGGTTTTTTTTATTCTGGTCTTACATTATATTGTTTTACTCTGTTTTTGTCATATTTATTGTCTTTTAAAAGAATATAACTTGTCTTTTGTAAACTGGCATCTGTTGTGCTGTTTTGAGTTGGCAAATCTCCCCAGTAGAGTTTTTAATAGTAATTAAGGTTCCCTTAACTTTTAGCCACCCTCACGGGTGTGACATAAGCACATGAGAGAGTGTGTGTATAAGCATTTTGAAATCTCAAAAAATGGTTGCCTCAACCGGGAGGTGGGAGGGGAGGGGGGGGCTCCATTATTTCTTCACATAGAAGGTGGCAATCTTACCCATGTATCAAGTTTTACATGTATTCCTTAATTTGATTCACATTTTTCTGTAAAACCCTTTTTTCACCAAAATTTGTGGGTATAAGCAGGTTTTTTTTTAAACCCACTAAAGATGCGATTAACACCTTTTACACTGCTAAGTTTGCTGGACTCTGCACACACAATGTCACCACATGCAGTTACAGAGCACACATGCAGAAACAGGGGAGAAAGAGTGAGCCACTAGCCACCATGCAAACTGGAAAAATGGATCCATCATGTATCATCCCCAGGTGCTCCGGCAAGTGTCAGAACCTCCATGTGAGAGGCTTCAGTAGGTGATTGAGTGTTACTTTGGGGCTGCAGCTCACTCCTTCATCCCTGAGTGCAGTGTAGATGCAGTGTGTGTCTGGTGTGACAGCAGCATGCTGGGCAGCTGACAGGTCAGCTTCAGGTCAGTGTCCGTGCTCTGAAACACCTCAGCACACAGGAAGGGAACAGGACTTAGCATGTTCACACAGGTGTTGTGTTTACATCAATTCTGATCAGAGCTGGAGCCAGTAAATACCCACCTCTACTGCAGAGTCCTGTACATTTGAACTATATTTAACAGGCAGAAACCTAAACAGACAGACTTACAACAGATGAGACAAACACAAAAGTAAAGAGACAAAAAAAGAGAGTGAGAGCAACATAAAGACTGAGAGGGATACTACAGCTAAACAAAATGGACATGGCTCTTGAAAGTGGGTTTGTTTTATTTTTTTTCTTTAAATACAAATATAAGGGATATTGAATTGTCACTTTTGGAGGACCTGTTGAGAGAAAAAAATGAATATTTAGACATAAACACTCTGTATTTTGCACCAGTTTTCTCTTCATCTCTGCTGCCAGATTGGGTGGTTTTCCACCATTCTGGCCCGATGATGGTTGTATTGTGCAGAGTAAAATGGGCTTGACCGGAGTTAGCAGCTACACAAAGAGTGAGATTCAGAAAAGGACAATACAGCAATAAATACAATATGAGGACATATATTAGTTTTTCTTCCTTCACTGAATCTTTCTGTGATAAAATCCTGTTGATCCAAGCTGATCACACAGACTTAGAGGACTTAAATTAATATATTATGTTACCCAGCATGCATCACTTCTACTGTCACCACAATTACAGACACAGATACAAAAGCTTATAAGCCTATTATCTGCAGCAATTGTGCCCAAGGGAGAAGATAATGCTTAAAGAAAATTATTTACTGTAACCTTTTCTATTGTCGCTATAATGTGGTTTCCAACAGGAGTCGGTCAGACTAATCTGCATGTTGAAAAATAACACTAAAGGGGTACCAAATGCATTAACAAGTGACGCCAAGGGCTCCAGACCAAGGAGTCTGCACTTGACAGAAAGTGAAACAAAAGTGTGACGTGAAGAGAAGGTACGAGTGCTATAAATGTAGCTTCAGCGTCCTGTTACCTGCTGGTCCAAGCCTAATCGATGGTGTGAGCGGTGGATTGAGGAGAAATCCAGAGTGAGGATTGCTTAGGGCGCAGATCTGCTGGTGTAGGAGCAACTTAAAAATGCCAACTAATTAGCAAATATTGATTTCCATTAATGTAACAGCAGAGACCTAGTGGTAAGTGAACTGTGACATATATACTGAATTATTCTAATCTACAGTACCAGTGTATATGGGCAGCAGCAGGATGGATTTAGATCACAGGTAGAAAACAGCATTTGTTTACTCTTGCTACTTTGTTACTTAAGGAAAAAAATGTATTGACTGAAAGCTGACATTAGCTCAAAGCTGACCTTTACTTTCAGAATGAAATATAAGTAAAGTATTAATGAATAAATTAACTAGAGAGCAGAGCGTTCATGTGTGTTTGTGTGAAAGTGTATTTTATCTGGAATCTATTGTTTTCATTGGGGGAAAATGAGGAGAGGGCAAATAGGACTGCCTGAATGCAATTCACACAACAAACTACTACACCACCTCAACTGAAGTCATGTGGTTTCCAAGAAAGTGACAGACTGCTGCAGAGAAATGAGCGACAGTAGAAATAGAGGCGTGGTGATTAGTTGAGGCTCTTTGATGAAAAATGAACCACAGCTGGTAGATTATTAATCAGTGGAAGCAGTTGATTCTCTAACCAGGCTGACAGTCTGTGGAAATTACACTTTCACTCAACAAAGCCTCATTTCCAAATGGTAGTGGCAGCTTTCTGTGCTGCTGTTTTTGATAGATCAGCCTAAAAGGCTTCAAATGAAACTTTCTCTCCTCTTTCTATATTATCACATTTTGTCTGCAGTTGTTTTGCACACCACACACTGCTGATATACTTCAGTGTTCATTCACGTTCTGCTGCTGTAATTACTACTTAAAGGCTGCATGAAAATTATGAGGGGGGAGATGGGGTAAGAAAAGGGGGGTGGTATTATAATCTTTATTTTGTCTGATGGTGAAGTAGTTTGACTCTTGGAGAGCAGAGAAGTTCTTTTTTTTTTTTTCCATCCTCTGTGTGTGTGTGTGTGTGTGTGTGTGTGTGGGTGGGTGGATGCAGCTTCTCATTCCTGGCTTCCCTCCACACCTGCAGCTAATGTTCTCACCAGGCTCCAGCTCAGGAACCCTGGCTACTCTCCACCCATCTCCAGATTGTTCAGTCCACTAAGCGGTAGCTCTGCTCTTGGCTGCTCTCGTCTCTTGAGTAAAACTTTGTGTTTATCAGTTGTTTACCTCAAGCTCATGTTCTACCCGGTGTCTCCTTGTGTCCAGAATACCAGTACCTGCCTTCAGTCAGGCTACGCTGCCAACACTGCTGCAGCTGCAAACCTCCCTGCCTTCATCTCCAGCTGGTCTCTACCCCCTCACCGCCTCTGTGAGCCACTCCAGCCACCAGCTTCCCCTTTGCCTTTTCACATTAAAATATACCTTAAACCATCTCCACCTTGTCTGTCTGCTTCTGGGTCCAAACTCTAAACTAACAGAATCGTAACACATCCCATAGTTTTACATTATTTTAGCCTCCTTTGGTCTGTAGTCAGTAGCTGCATAAATAGGTGCAAGGCACCTTTTACTTCACATAGGTGCACTTTTCCATATGCTGGACAACAGTCTCTACTGTCTCTATCAGGGTTTTGCTCATATGTATGATTCACTGGTGGTGCCGCTGTTTAAGATCTTATATGTGACTTATGTCCATGTAAAAGTTTTTCCTTAGTTGCTGTGATGCAATTCACACATATGAAGCATCATTCTCACAGTTCTCAAAACAGTTAATGCATTTTTCATAACACTAACTCCCCTGTGCAAAAGCCACTACAACAATCAAAACCTTATTCACATGTGTTAAAACAAAACAAGTCAGTCAATCACTTCAACATTTCATTCTGAGACAGGGAAAACTCTCTTGGCATGTTACACACAGGCCCGACAGGCTTCAGCTGTGATGTCCCCACAGCCAGCAACCAGTGCCTCCAGCAGTAACATCTGATTATGGGGCTGGTGATCGTACACCTTCCATCTCCAAGCAGAGAGGAATTCCTCAACTGGGTTGAGGAATGGTGAGTTGGTGGGTTTCAAACTGTTCCCTCACACGGTTGGAGTGGTGAAAACCTACACTGTCCCAAATCCCCACATTATATTGCTTGTTGGCCTTCACCCCCCCTTCATTCTCTGAAGTGAGGGCAGTGTAGAGCCAATCCAAGCGGTGAAGGAAGTCTGTGCTACCGACCTGTACATTCTGATTCCTTAGCTCTTCTCTTCGGTGTTCCTCCTAAATGGAACACAGCTGTTTTGTTGAAACACCATGCTTTTTCAGGACCCAGTTTATGGTGGAGAAACTCAAAATGACAAGGTTTTGAAAATTTTCATTGTCATCTACAACAACTCTCTGGATCTCTTTAGGTTATTATTTTCTAATCAATAATTATCTTATTATTTTATCTCACCATGTCCACAACTGCTATCTGCTGCACGTGTCAGAGGTGGGCCTGTCCCACCAGAATGAGGCAGTGGTGCTACTCTTGCAATACAAGAGTATGAAGTATGTCTATAATGTCTATAGTAGTGAACACAATGGCAGTTTGTACAAACATGATGAGAGATGCTGATGTATGTGGAGAAATGATGAACTAGTTTGAGAACTGCATTAATGTTGTAAGAATGAGGTTAAGAACTGCAAAGTGTCTAAAAATGACAAGACCTATATTATGTATGTTGTTGAGTTATGCTCTTACATTATGCCAAATTTTTCAAGCAATTTTCAAACCTAGAGAAATTAGTGATTTTATCCATTATAACTGTATGTTTCATTTCATTATGATGTTGGTGACATCATAGCACCTATGCACATGTGTTGGCTCACAATGGACTTTTATCGTTTTGATTGCGAGACACCTAGTGGCAGAAGTTACATACTGTGCATTTAAGGTTAAATTGGAGTACATGATCAAACCAGTTGTACCAGTTTAAAACATTGTTTATTGTGTTGTTTATTGTGACATGTTGTGGGAAGGGTGTTGTGTTTTTTTTTCTTACAGTAAGAGAAAGGTTTAAAGAAGACACTGATACCCCAGAGTCCTCCACATCACCCTAATCATTTTTGCTCAGTCTCCTAGATATATAGTTCAGCATTTTTCTTTACAAAATGAAGGTTAGAAGGTCAATACCACTCTCATGTCAGTGTGATAAGTACAGAGCTTGAGGCAGGACGTAGTCAGCTGAGGTTAGCATAAAGACTGGAAGTTTACTGTCTACAAACCCATGAAAATACCAAAATCAACAATGGCTAGTTCGCCTCTCAGTACTTTCTGACTTCTTTATGTCTGTGTCTCAAGCCCACTGGCTCCTACAGATTAGGAAGTAGGAGTGTAAATGTGTAAAAACTGATCACCAATATATTGTGTACATTTTAAGAAAGGCTCAGTGATTTCTAAAAGCAGTTGGTCACTGTAGATTTTAGCAAGCACTCATATTTGTTGAGTATTTTCTGTGGTGGACTATAACACGTGGAGCTCCGGCATGGACTCAAATTAGGGTCCAAAAGATTTTCAGCTTGCGAAGTGATGCTCAGAAATAATAAACATTATAATAATAAGAGTTTGTAGTTGTAAATCAAACTTTGTGAGCCTGTAAAATAAGGAGATATTGAAGTTCATACATATATAGAAAGATTAGTATTTGTAAATAAAAAAGAGACTGAATAAAATCTGTGAACTAATGATGTCAGTGTTGAGGTCACACTGTAAAACACTGTGAAATAAGAAGTGCCTTTGTCATATCCAGGCACAGATACAAAGGAGAAAACTGTGTGTAGTACTCAAAGTCCAATCAGAGTCCACTAAGAGGCATATGCCTCCCATACCTTCATCTCTGCTGGAGATCCTGAGAGAGGAAGGCTGACGGTGCAGCCTCTTCTGTGACCCAAGTGGGTTTGATACACACACAGCACATTAAATGGCTACCATTATTTTCGAGGAGCGCTGACTCTGTGGTGGGCACGGAGCTGATGCAGCAGAGAGACGGACCCTGGAGAAACTGCAGTCCATATAGGAGCACACCCACCACCCTCTGTACAACACTTTCACCAAGCACCAAGATTGACGGACTGACTGCCCTTTGCATTTATATCCATCCATGCACAAATGCACTATCTCTATGTGTGGTAGCACTTACTGCTGTGCAGTATATTTGTCTATTAAATTATTTACACCTACTTTTTACTGTGTTCCTTACCTCCTTATATTGTGTTTTCGTTCTATTTATGTGGTGGGTAGTACATTTTATATATGTCCAAGCTACTGGAATTTCCCTCAGGACTATCTTGTCTGTCTGTCTCTCTGTCTGTCTCACCCAAAGAGCCAGATATTTTACTCAGGGGTTGGTAGAAACCAAAAACTAGATAAAACAGAGTGACAGTAGATTTAGATACCACAGATGGACACTGATATAGCTACAAATGAATGATGATGTTGTTTCTAGTGGACAGAAGGCTGTGACCAGGTTTCACTTGTTTTGTGGTCAGATTGTGTCACAGGCTGTGGTTGTTCCTAGTGGTGACTAGAGGGGTGGAGTGGCACAGGAGAACACACACTAAATAAAAGTCCACCACACACACATCCTCCCTGACAGTTTCTGCAGGACAGAGTAAAGCCAATCCTCCTCTTCTTGGCTGCTGCTCTAGGTATAACTGCCCTGAGAGAAACACGCTGTTAACTGGACTTATGTTAGATGTGTAGTTAAGAATTATTTTTTATGCCCACATTTCATGTTTCTGTCTCTCCCAAATTGCCAATAAATGTGGAAGCTATGTGGAGCTCTCTACTCTCAGGAGGAAAACATGGTTAATGTGGTTGTTGATCAGAGGCCAGTCAGGTAAAACAGCCCATAATTGATCAACTCTTCAGATGAAATTAATTGATTTTGATGTTCTTCAGTTTAAATGATGTGTTACAATCTTCTCTATTAGTGTTGGCACAGACATCTTCGATTTCCTGTCTCAGCAACTTGACAGAAAAATGTGAAACAAAAAACTCATTTACTCACAAACAACAAAATGACTCTGAGACTATCAAACATTCTTACACAGGCTTCACAAGCAAAGAAAAACAGCAAAAACACAAATTGACTTAACTAAAACAACATCTTTCAGTGTGTGAATTATCAGAAATGATCTGAAATGTGTCAAAAAGAATAAGAGAGAGGAGAAAAGAGAAGCTGTAGTAGCAGGAATTTTCCTAAGTGACTCACCAAAAAGCTGGGGCTCTGCTGACTGCTGGTTAACCCTAACCCTGCTGACCATCACTGTCAGCTGTTATTGTGAACACTGGTAATGCAGCTGTGGTGCAACTGGTTCATTAGCATATATCTGAATCAGGCAGACACTGGTCACATCATCCACTGGGAAGCGACTCTGACCATTTTATTTTGTGGAACCACTTTTCTTCTGAAAATCTTGGTGTCATGATGTGTGCTTCCCGCCCACTGACACATCTGAACCCAGCTGTGTCATCATCTCAGTCTGCATATATACCCACTGTTGTCAGCAGTTCATTTTCAGTTGGTCTGTGTCTGTTCCCTCCTGTTTCTCAGTGGATTTGCCGCCTGTGTGTGGGTTATCTGTTTCTATCCCTTTCTGCACCTGAGTGCAGCTAGAGATGTTCTCATACCTTTTTTTTCTTACCAGTACTGATTCTGATATCTGAACTTAATCAGAATTAAAGCCTTGCATCCTGTATAGAATAAAAAAAAAGAAAAAAGAATGAATTAACAAAAACAACAATATATAAAAACAACAATCAGCGCAATACATACAGTACATACAACACATACACAAATAAACAAATGTACACAAGCTAACACTGCATCATTGTAGTTCTCAGGGAGCAGTGAAAGAACAGAAGCCAGAGGACACCTCATCACCTCCACAGCTACCTACAGGCAAAATCACATTTTGTTTTGAAAGCTGATGGAATAAAAGACTCATTGATCTGTTTGTCAGCACTCGAGAGGTAAAACTTTTGTAATTTAACTCACTCTATGAAGGTGCTGTGAAACCACAACAAAGACCAGTGCTGTCTATGTGGGTCTGATTTGATACAGATTGCAAAGATCATTTAAATTTACACCAGTGATGGAACATATTCACTTTTTTTTCATAATGCAGTTTTTATTTTTTGCTCTGAGATAAGCAAGACAGCAGATCATCACAGAAAATGTTAGAGCTGACTTACAGTAATTAAGGAAGTATAGGACACTTTCACAGAAGACTTGTCAACGTTAAATCTTCTGAGCTTCCTGAAGATGAACATCTCTTTGGTCTTGGACACATTCAGGCTTCACAGCAGCTGTCAGACTCCTCTACCACTGGGCCATGACTCTGGTGGCATTGTGCAGAAGGCTGATTATCACTGAGTCACCTACAAACCTAACATAACTTGATGGAAGGACACAGCCCTGAGTAGACCCTGTGGAAGCAGTCTTTAGAAAAAAGTTTATTTTGTTATAAAACTGAAACCTGAAATTAACTATTTTATTTTGAAAAGAAATAGGATAAAATAACATTTCATACTAAGCTGAGTTTTGTTTTGTTTTTTTCAATTAGTTGGATTATTCTACAAATTAACAACAGTTGTACTTATTCATATGATAATTATTTTACTAATGTCTTATTTGTTTGCTTAATGTTGAAAATTTCCCTGTACACTGTTGTCTAAAACACCTAAACTTTCAGCCAACCAGTATATATACCTAAAACTGAAAAAAAACTCTATATGACATGAACATGACAATGAGCTGTAGTTCCAACCAACAAAAAGTTAGTTAATACTCTGACAGTTGATTTGTTCCAAAACTGACAGTACATCATTTTTGACCTGTCCATGACTTTCTCCATAAATGTGAATACTTGATTTTTTAATACACTTGCAGTGTAGTAAGAGACAACAACAACAAGCAGGTACAAAGATTAGCACAAGGTGTGAAATACTCACTTGTGCAAAATTTGCAGCAAGATGTAAATGTCACTCACACAGCTAGACGCATACTGAATACTGGAAACGGTGCCCTGTCCCCCTGAAAGCATACTCAACATGAGGCAGGCCGACCTTTTCATAGAAACAGGGCTGAAGCAAACAGAGCACAAAGCCAAGGTTAAAGGCAGCAGAGACACAATTTAACAGCCAAAGCAAATTAAATCACTGTTTTACATTCTCATAATATAGTGCTGGCTTCATTATAATACTGTATGTATGTTGACCTTGACCTTCAAAGCCCTGTGGATGGTTGAATGTGCAGGATATACCCTTGACTCTAAGCTCAACTAGAGAGTTTCATCTCTGTACCATTTAGCCTATTACGTGAGACAGACGTTGATGAAATTGGCCTTGGGGCTGGCACATGGTCCCCCATGGATTAGCACTGAATGAAATTTCATCAGGCTTTTGGTGTGACCCAATTACATGTTCAAACTAATGTGAGATTAGTTTCATTTGTGTTCAATTAGAAAGCACACAAAAGACAGGTACTTTTGACAGTTCTGTCATTCACATTTGTCTTTATTGCACTGCAGTCCAGTCTTTTTTGAATATGAAGGACCTCAAGGATAAAAAAAAAAAAAAAAAAAAAATCACTCATTCACAGGAGGCTGCTTTGGGCTGCTATAGGCCTCACATCCACTGAATCCAGCTGTTTCATGGTTACAATGCAGTTACAACACGGCTATGATGCTGCTCAGTCATGGCTCCACTGTGGTCACTTAAAGTGCTTCAGGAAAGGAATGTTTGTTCATGTAGATGCTGTCTGGCTGTATTTTATTCAGTTTAACAACCTGACTTCCTTTAACAAAAAACACATTAGCTGTGTCCCAATTCAGAGGTCGCATCCTTTGGAGGCTGCATTTGAAGGCCAAGAAATGTGTCCTCCTTTTCTTATCCCTATCTATTTATCTACCTTTCCTATTCCTATCCTATCCCAAGATTTTTGCGCTCTGGTAATGAAAATAATATGGCAGCAAACAGTGGCAACAGAGAGCCTGAGGATTACACTATAAATGTAAGTATTGGGTTTCAGCTCTGTTTAACAGATAACGGCAACTGTTAAAAGGCAAAGGGCCTTAAAACCTCAAGCTTTTGTTAGAAAAAAAGTTACGTGTTATAAAGGTTGCTGGGCGACAGGAGTGACGCTTTGTAATGCAACGGTTAGAGTGGGCACAGCTAATGACGCAAAGCAGAAATCCTCCGTTGACCGACTCATTTTGGTTTGATCTTCACAGTCTGCGTTGGGTAGATCACGTCTCCTGAAGGATGTGGCACCTGAACTGAGACACAGCTATTGTGTGAGACGTGTTGCCCTGTATTAAATGCTGGCATCTCCTCTATCTTGTTTAATCAACCCTGACACCTGATACAGCACTCAGGATTTGGAGGTCTGCACGTTGCTACTGTTTTCTTTGTTTACTGCCACTGACTGAGTGGAAAAGTGTGAAGCCTCCAGCAGAGTATGAATGGAGCTGTTTGGGTGCCTGTATGTTCACCTCTGTGAAGGGACGTCCTTGTTGAAAACAGGGACCCACTCAAAAAAACATTGCTCCATAAGATAACTATTAGACAAATACTCCACATGGGACCTCTAAGAAGATCCTTTTGAGCCTCTAACTTTCTGTGACCACTCATTTTAAATGTCAATAAGCTACATTTACTTTGATTTTGTCAGCCAAGGTTGATATTAAACTAATGATCTGAGTCTGGAAGTGACTGTATTATGTAGTATTAAGGAACTGTGATCAAACTACTGGTTGAATTCCAAGATCTGAGATCAGAAACAGAAAAATGTGTAAAACTAAAACAACTAAATGGTGAGTTCAGCTGTATTCTAAACTCAGTGATGACACACAGTGAGCAGGGTATGACTGGTTTAATCAGCTGACATTCAGCAGACAAGGCTGGCTGTCTCACTCCTTACTACATGTTGGATATGATGCAATTTGTTTTTGTTTGACAAAGAAGAGGACAAAGAAATAAAGAACATGTAGGAGCAGGAAAACTGTTTCCCACCATCCCTCTTTTTTCCTTCTCTCTCTTCTCTCTTCTCCTCATCCCTCAGTAGTAGTAGCAGTACTAGTATACTGGTTTTACGGTATAGATGTCGAGACAAAGTCAGCAAAGGAAGTGCATCATATATTAATTGTAAGTCAACTGCCAGTAAATATGGGCATTCATGTACATTCACACTGAATTTCAGACTTTAGAGATTCAAGCTGCTCCAGAAAAAATACAACTGCAGCTTAAAAACAGTGGAGCGGCATAAGACGCCAGAAAATGATACAGCCATGTACAGTGGGCAATGGCCATTAATCCTCAGTCCTCTTCACTCCATGGTACTGCCTCATTGTTATACAGCATATTGAACAGAAGGTTATTTTATAACCTCCACTCAGTTTGTACATCCAGCTTGTCAGTAAACTGCTGACTTCCACACTGACCCCTGCCACCAACTTCAGAAGTAACCAGTGCAGCTCTTTAACCCTTATGCCTTAAGAGAAGCATAATGTGATTTCCCCCCTCCAAAAAAGTTTATTTGTCCAAGGAATCTCAGATAAAGGGACTAGGGAGCTGATGTAGAACCCAGTACTGTGCAAGATGGCTCTTGTGTGTGGTGTACTGTAAGCATAGGCACTTCATATCATGCAACTGACAGTCATTTCATAGATGATAAATGCTTTCTGTGCAGACACTTAAGTCAAAGACAAATTCAATTAACAGCAACAGGAACACCTCAGCTTGTTCTGTACTAATGGCTGAGACAGGCGAAGCAAACAAGGTGGATTTATGAACAGAAGCAGGGGTGTCTCGTTGTAATAGTTCATACTGCCTGTTTAGCAGCTTTGGAGAGGACATGCTGAGGCAATAACACATCATGACTGATGTAGCAGTCATGATGTGACTGCTACTGTAAAAACTAAATGGCTATAGTTTGTCTGAGCATTAATGCTCAGTAGATATACTCATACACTGAATCGCAAACAAATACAAGTCAATCCTGTACAAAAGTAACAATTCTTTAGAAAACATACAAAATCTGCTAGTGTGGCTTACAATAAAATCAATAGACAAAGGCCTCCCTCCAATTTATTGACATCTTGTTTGATTTAAAGGAAGGAACATTCCAGTGAGTTGGTATTTCATGTCAAGAAAGTTTGGGAATTTGCAAGAGACATGAAGAAATGAGAGAATGGCCAAGACTGAAGCAGCAGAGGCTCATATAGGTAAATCTCCAAAAACCCAGGATCCTACGCAGGTCACAGAAGTGGGCTGAAATGAGGTTCACACTGAAGAAGTGCAACATTACCTGACTCAGCATCATGTGGTGCAGTTCACTCAATGTGTCTAGACAGAGAAGGTAATTATTTATAAAAAATAAAACATACAGCCTGTGCCTGTGCGTTAAGTAAACAAAAGACTAATTATGATTCATAGAACAGTACATCATCAAACAGACTTTGAATTGCTCTGTTTCTTATTATTATTAAATCATTAGAATTTCTGATGGAACAAGAGCAGAAGACGAAGCTATACAATATCCTGTTCAGACTGGTTCTATTTTATACTTCGCTATTGATTTAACCCCTTCGTGGCTCCGCCTTGGGGGCGTTTGCAGCCGCGAGTACAGCTGTCAGAGATGGTTTGGGCTGCTTTTTAGCCAGGAGACATCATAGGTTTAACATGTTCTGCAGAGGGTGCACAGAGCAAGTTCCACTGAGGACCCACTGCAGACAGAGTTTGATGTTCTGTCCTCTGAGCCACTGGAGGAGGCAGACCTGGATTTAGTGACGAGGGCAAATATGCTAATTGGATTTTCAATCCACAGGAGCTATGAGGCTATGGCTCAAATCCCCCAGTGGGCCAGTGGGGGTCAAGGCCTTGTTTAGGGGAGTGTCAGTACAGGATTTTGAGGAGTTTGGCTGCTTCTTGGTCTTCCTCTTCTAACTTTGTGCAGTCATAGCTCAGGGACGTGTGTCTCATTGAATGCTTGGGGTGCTGTCTGAGGGGGGATTATGCTCTGCCTGGTGTAACAGGTGAGGTGTGCTCAGGATCCCTAGACGGGTGGTGTCTGAGCTGGAGAACCAGGCTGCTTTTATTTTTTCGTTTTTTTTTTCAACACGGTCATGGGTTGACATTAATGTCAGGGTGGGGGGGGTACATCAATCCCTGCTGTCCCTCGCCTTCAGTGTGAACCAATAATGAAACTCATTAGAGGGTGGCGCACATACTCATAGAGATACATCCAGTAACTACTATATTCCTGCTGTCTTGCGCCTACCACTTATTCAACGCAGTCAGAGCACGTCCAGGAACACAAAATGAAATTACTGATTTCATGTACCTGGACACTTCTTTGAGACAATGAAGCAGCGACATTCATTAACAGCTGCAAAGTGCTTCAGGTTGGGGTGGAAGGTTGAAGAAGGTCCACACCAGAGGTGTAACAAAAGCATTAGGAAAGATGTGGTTTTAGTTAAATATAAATAAACACTTTTTCTTCAGTTAATTTTGAACTTTTTTGTTTTAAAGCAGACCACAACCTTTTACCTGACTTTAACTATGTGCTAAGTGCCTAAACATAACTATTAAATGTCATTTCTGTTGCAAAAACAATGGCACAGTCAGGGCGGCCCGATGGCGGAGTGGTTAGGGCGTGTACTACATGAGCGGATGCTCTTAACAGGTGTGGGCTGGTTTGACTCCTGACTGGCCCGACTCTTTCCTCCGGTCATTCCCCCTCTCTCTCTACCCCTTTTCTGTCACTCTCTACTGTCCTGTCAATAAAGGCAAAAAATGCCCCAAAATATCTTGGAAAACAATGGAAAAGTCCTGTAAATGTACAGGATCCACAAAATGAAATTTGTAGTGCTTAACTCGTGCTGACTGTCAAGAAAGAAATGTCTGTGTACAAAAACCAATCAATTACATTTTGTGTAACTGGACACAAACTGACATTAGACAGCCTCACAGAACCACAGTGAGCCATGCAGCCTGATCTACTGGGCCGCATTATGGCTCTCTGTTCCTCTCACTCCGACATTCAGCATTATTGTTAAAGGATTAACATTAATATTATCCACCTTCTTCTCTGAGGGGAAAAGCCAACAATATCCTTCCTCCTGCACATCATGATCATGTTTTGATTCAGAGTGTGCACAGAGAAGAGGGGCTGTTCACAGCATGGAGTCATCGATGGCCCATTGCCAATTTGTTTGTGTGTGTGAAAGAGAGAGAGTGCAATATCTGACTATCTAAGGCCACATCCACACTACTGTGTTTTCGCTTTAAAATTGCATTTTAAAATGAAAATGATCCACGTCCAGAGGAGCGTTTTATCTCATTATCAGAAACGATTTGTGTCCATACTAACACATCTGAAAACACATAAGTATGTGGCCATTCATGGACACTGGGCATGTGTGCACTAGTGTAAACAGGAAGCTGACTGTCTACTCTCAGGTGTACTCAACTGATTAGTTGCAGAAAATACCATAAACGAGGAAAGCAAAGGCAGTTGTAGTGTTAACATGTGGGATTTCAATGAACAACAGCTGCAACAAGACCTGTAAAACTTGTAATTCATGTTTTCACTACTGGTAGCCGAGGCTGATAAGACCCAGTCAGGGAGCAACAGAACCCCAGAGTTAAATCAGGGCCAGCAGCGTTTCCAAAAGGCTCTGTTTTTGAGACTTGTAAACTCCAGAGTAGTATGGACAGAGGGTGAAAACAAAATACATGTGCTTTAAAATGAAAACGTAGTAGTGTGGACGTAGCCTAAGCCACTGCACCATTTTCACAAAAGCAGCGGGGGGGTAGGGTATCACATGACAAGATGTTTTCAACTCATGTCTATATATAATATACATTTTATTACCAGTGATATAAGTCTGTAAGTGAATTGTTGAAGGGTCAAATATAAAGCTTTGCATGACCTTTGCATCGACCCACCCCCCCCCCAAGGGCCTCGGGCGGTTTTGTTGCCCAGAGTGAGCTGCTCTGCCGTCGCCATCTTGGCAGTGTCTGACTCTGCCTAACTACCATCTAATCCAAAAAATGGGCAAAGATGCAGGGCATGTATGGAAGCTGAGACTTCAGTGCATATCGGTTTGTAGCAAGCATCTGCTCACTCACCTGTCACTCAAAGCAGCCATGCCCCCAATTAAGCAAAGGCGTTACTAAAATATAAACAGGTGAGTTATATAAAAATTAATTATTAATATTATTTTCCATTATAGGATGATTCTGGTTTATCACAACTTGGGTCATATTTTCATAGTGTTTGCCACAATTTCTATTGGTAATCATAACAGTAGCTGAGATCTGGGAACACAACAACACAACAAAGTCTAACTTGACAATAACATGACAAACATGAGCAGTCAGGTTTTAAACAGGCGAAGCAGTTTTAGGCAGTTTCAGCCAGATTATCTAAACCACTAAGGTGAATACAGTAGTATAGGTCAAAGCCAAATCAGTCTGTCAATGGGTGTTTATACTTGCTGACAGTTACAGACATTTGAGGGATAATTCAGTTTATTCTTTTTTGTGATTTGCAATATTCTCAGACCTCAGTACTTTACCTGGTGACTATGCTAATATCACCAAGCAGAATGACAAAACTACAAAGATATAATTGTAATGAACTGGAATTAGACTTCAAGTTAATATACTAACTGATGCCAACAATCTGAGACTGTGGATGAGATATTTCTCTTAAACTTTTTTTTTTCATGAGAGGTTTTCTCAATATGGAACATTGGTACTTTTTGTTCATTTTACAGTCTTGTGCAAGTTATAAAAGCAAATCCTGATTCTACTGCCCCAAAACTTCTCTTCTTCATGTTCATCCTCTGCTAATTTGTCATTGCAGTCTGCAGATATAAAGGGAAAGTGCGGTCAGTCAAGGATGGCATCCATTCGCCATTACTGATTGTTAGTCCAACAGGAATGTAAGGCAGCCCTTGGGCTCCTGAGGACATCTCTAGGTAGATAGAAAAAGCCAAGCTTATGTGCTTTACTCTGTAGTTGTAATAGTGTCACTCCATCAGCAGTTTAGTGGGCAGACAGAATCCCAGCAGCTCCATATTCAGACCTGAATTCTATGTATTTCTCTACTGTGAACAAAAAAATACCACAGAGGGTTTTTCTGCCTTTACCATGGCAGAATGCTCTTGGGTCATATCAAGAAGAACCATATCAATCTGGAAGACATAAAACCATTTCAGAAAGTATCAGACATGGTTCTTCAGACTTGTACTATTGCTGAGCCATTTTATAACGTGTATTCAAACTAAAGACGTTCTATACCAGAGAAGACATGCACTCTTAAGTGCTTCTTCATCATTTTAGAATTATTGAAATGGTCCAAGGTGGTACTATTAAAGACAAATATTAAATATGTATTTTGATTTACCAGGTTGTTTGCTTGTTTGTCTTTTTTCATTTTGGAAACAAAATAGATTGTGGAGTCATTAAGGTTTCATACAGCATCACTGCCTCACTACAGACCCATTGAAGAACCATCCTTTTTCTGGGTGGAGACTTTGGCTGTTCTGTTGTGTATGGTTGCCTGGAGGAGTACACATATACATGGTATGCATATGTACGTTTGGGTATGTCAGTCGTCCAGGTGCTGTTCTTCCCATGTGGAGGTTGGGATTGCACTGTAGGGGTCCATGATCACCTTGGCACAGCGGATGATCATGGCCACCAGCAGCAGGCAGAGGAAGGCGATGCAGGCCAGAGTCAGGCCCTGGTCCACGTCCACGAAGGCTGGCTCCGCTGTGCCCTCCACCTCCATAACTTCTGTTGTCTGCTGCTGCTGTCCTCAGACACACCCACACACCTTGCGATCATCCTGAAGATCCTACTGGAGATACACAGAGAGAGGAAGAGGAGGGATGGTTTAAGTCATATATAAAAGAGAGAGATGTGACAGGACAGGGATTAAAGCCATGACATGAAATTTCCAAAATGCCCGAGGCCACATTCACATCAGCAACTTGTTTGTTGTTTTTCTGTTCCCTCTACTATGACTAATGGTTTCCAATCAGAGTGTGTGAGAGGAACAGCAGCCTTCTGTAATCAATCTGCTTCCACCATTCTGGGCTCTGTATTTGCTGTTTCCCACATCCTGAAAAATATGTTAGAATGAAATGTTTTTTCTTCTTAGCATGAGAGTGAGGAGATGTACTGCAAAGTCAAATTTAGCAGCAAAATAAATGCATACAATATGCTAGTAGCACTTACAGGTGTCCCACCCTACCTGGCACACCTTCAGTCTCACTGCAGTGTGTTTGTGCAGTGTGACAGTATAATGTTGGTAGAAAGCGCTCAGCTAACACAGAGCTTTCCAAAGATAAACCCACTACACCACTGTGCTCCTTGTAGGAGTCGCAGTATTTTTGATTGAATCACACCAACAGGGCCAGCCCTGGTCTGTCACTGGGTGTGTCACTGGCTGACTCACTGATCAATTTACAGTACGGGTCAACTGAAGGCCATGAGACTGATTAATGAAGTTATTCCATTGGTTGGCCTGTTGAGAGTTGGAGTTTTTCCATAGGTCATTCCTCTTCAAAATGATTTGGTGTGATCCTTAGGACAAACCTAGCTATTTTCCATAGAGGAGAAGAGTCGCCAGCATCACCCATGTGTTTGAGGACACGCCTTTCCTCCACAGACACACCTCTTTATGCTGACCACATGGCAGCAGCTTGGTAGTGGCTGCTGGTTAACGTAGTTTTAATGGGCCACGTTTCAGTCACTTTTTTTTACTTGTTTCGTTGTATGACAACAGAAACAGCTTCATTGGGAATTCAGTCGTATTTAAATACTGTATGTGTGAGCACAAAGAGCAGGAGAGATGCAAAAGACTGAGACCAGCTGACACTAAAGGCTGAATGTAAATAGCCCATGAATGGATGGGAGAAGAATATAGAAGCAGGCAGGGATTAACCTGAGAGGTTCTCTGAATTCCAATACATTTCCATTTGAATAAAAATGCTTTTTTTGGAACCATAACATGCTAATTTGATCTGGTTGTTAACTGTATTTAAAATTACTGACAGAAAAAGATAAATGTGACACTTACTGAACCATGTACACTTAGACAAAATATCTAATTAAGCATGTCCTTGAAATAGCGGTGTGACTTAACAATCCCAACTCAAGAGTCACTTTTTGTGTCACCTTCAACCATATCACATGGTCTGAAAGCCTCAGGAAGACTACGTGTGTGTGCTGTTATCCCCATTTAACCCAAAGCTACAAAGACAAAAAATTCTTGGAGAGAGGGGGAAATGGGATGTAGTAAAGAGGAAGCCAAAATAAAATGAAACAGTCTTCACAACTGAGTTGCCAAGGCTAGAAGTATGGGCTGACAGGGCCTCAGAGAGGGGCAGCTAGAGGAGAACGATCAGGCCAGTTCTCTACACCCAGCTGTCTGCCTCTCCTTTCTGCCCCTCCTCTAAGTACAGCCATTCAGAGTACCTGCTATGAATATATATATATACATATATATATATATGTATATATATATAGTGAAATAATCAGTCAACACCATGACTGAGTGTTTCCACCTTGAACTGCAGTGAACCAATGACAGTCTCATAAAAACTGATTCAGACAGCCAGGGATTCATACCTCATAGAACCTAAGGAACCAATCCTGTCAACTTGTGAAGATGGGGGGTGGGGCTAAATAAACCTGAAACCTTCTCAGTACAGAGAGTGAGAGTCTGAATTAGCACAACCACTAACAAAGAGCAAAAACAAATAAAAGATGCTAACTACGCTAACCGCTCTGATCTCTCTGATGTTTCCTCCTCTAACCATCTTCATACTCTCTGCTCGTTCACCTGTCAACCCAGCAGTGGTGGGCGGGGTCTGATCCAGATTTCTCAGTGAGGAAGTAAATGTAGCATACAGCCCCAGTTTCATCTTTTATGTGAGTAAACCATGTTGGACAAAATATCAATCATAGAGTATTTTTATATAGTTTAAAATATGGCTGGAAGTTTAATGTGTTGTTAAATGTTGCTCTCATACATTTATTTAACCCATGAAAAGCACTTTGAATTGCATCTGTGTTGGAAAGATGTTACATGCAATTAAATGTGTTTTACCTCGGGAGGTGAAACTCAGAGCCAGGGGCTGGATGTCCCTTGGTCTTCTTCTTACTTCTGCCACTAATCAACTAGGTTTTCTTCCCCTCAACTGTCCCCTCTGTTAATGGTGGAGATGATAGTGGGAGAGTAGGGTTGGTGGTGGGTGGCACAGGAGGTGCTTAAAACTCCAGAAGCCTCATTTATCAAAACACACACGGAGCAAATTCTAAATCTGTGTGTAGGAACAAGTCGATTGGTATTTCTCAAGATTTTGCACAATGATCAGTCTTACCTGCTCTATCTGCTCTGCATGTATTAGCTGATTTACACAGCAAAACACATTGTTAATGCGAAACATGGAAAACCACACATCTCTGAAAGTCCTTGATGTGCAGTTATTTGTTATAGACAAAGATAGCAGACAAGTTAAGGTTGAGATACTACAGCATAAGGAAAGATCCAACAGTGTTCTCAGATGTTGGGAAGTTTCCCAGCATGCACTAGACTTATGTATATGCGCAAAGTGTTTTCCTGCATCATTACTGGCAGAATTATTTCCTCCACTTCCACACTTCGTTAGTTGCCATACAAGTGGATACTGCGAGGGAATGTGGTGAGACTCACAAGTGGGGTTGCCACCTTCTACGAGAAGACATTTTTCACAGCACACAGAGCTTGTTGGTCTACTGCTCATTGATAAACTTCTCCAATCCAGTTGTAGGTTATGATTAGTTTGGTTTTACTTGACATTACATTATTCACAGCAGGGGATATGGGACAAATTATCTTCAAATACAGGATGTGTGGCTCCCTACTGTGCTGTTGTGCCTGTTTGAAAGAGATGAAGTTGAGAAGGTTGTTAGCACTCTAAAATATAGAGTAATGCCAAACTATCCTCTTGTCCAGTGGCTGATAACCTGAGATCACCTCAGTAACATATAAAAATCAGTTCAGCTTAGGTGGTTACTGTTGGACACATACACAGTGTTTTGTCCAAAGATAAATATAGATACAGTATAGGGACTGATGATTGACAGGTTAATCAAATAAAAGATTTGCAATTGACATAATAAATATCTGGCACAGTATCACTTCAATACAATGCACTGATTACAAATTACTTCTTATTTGCTTTTTAATGTTTAACTTTATAACAGTTTAAAATTAAAAGAAAATATATGATAGATATATTTATTATTATTTATGAATCAATTTATGTGTCATTAATACCTAAACATAACAATGCAGATACTTACTCAACTAAATGTTAAAGACAGATCTGCAACACAAACTTACTGATCCATTACTTGGGAAACAACAAAAAATAAAGGGCATGAATTTTTTTCCAAATAACAACAGTTGACAGTAGAGTTGGAGTTTGTGTGTCTACCACTGGGACATACCTCATCAGGAGGGGCTCTGTGTAAATGTATGGTTCCTGAGTGCAGAAATGAGAGTCCACATGGATTAAGCATGAACCTGTGTGTTTTGGTGGTGTTGGTGGTAGGACTGGAGGAGACTGTAGAGGACTGCAGAAGAAGAATGGTAACATCCATTAAGTCAGCAAATGCCCCAATCAACATGTGTTTACATTTAACTGATGAAGTCCTCTAGTGGCCAATCAGTCCACACTTAGTGACCAATGATGAAAATGGGGCGGGACATATTTTTTAAATTTTTCTTACAGATTTATGAAAAATCAAAAAGTGAAATATGTTGTTTATAAAAGTATGCAGACACTGAATCCTGTGAATTTCAGTGGCACCTCAGTAAACTGGCGTCTTCAGGTCTCTCTACAGATGTCCCACAGGTTTTAAGTCTGACTGTGCGTAAGGGGCCCAGCCAAGCCAAAGCCCAGAGACTTGTCCTGGAGCTGCTCCAGTGATATCTTGGCTGTTTGCATCAGGTAATTGTTGTGCTGCAGGGTGAACCATCAATCACCATGTATATTTACAAGTCAATATGATGATGTTGAGAAATGCGATGCATTTATAATTAATTTTATACAATCATGTGGTTAAATTAAACTTCACTTTCACCTGCTACAACATTAAAATGCTGGTTACACATCAGTGCATCAGTGATCATTCATTTATCACTGTAATATATAATAATGTATCACTGACAGGAGTTATGGTGCTGAATAAAGAATAAATGACTTTTGATACTTTTAGTAAATTTTGTGATGATACTTTTCTGTGTGTGGACCTGGATTAAGTAGTGAATACTTCTTTAGCATAGGAACAAATAGGAACAATATATATGCATTATGTCTCAATAACCTACAGTATCATGGCTATAGCAATCATGGGCCCTCTTAGTGAGGGGGACAGGCATTTGCGGCCTGACATCATCTCATCTAACTCTGGATAAGATAATAATATTTCTAGTTATTGAGTTCAGTTTCAATTTTCAGTTTTACTTGTACAGCGTCAAATCATACAATACATTATCTCAATGCACTTTACAGAGTAAGGTTAAGACCTCACAATATTGCAGAGAGAAACAGCTCCCACAATGAACAGCACTTGGCAGCCGTGGGGAGGAAAACTGAACAGCTCCATTACAATAATTTTTGCTTCTTATTGTGTCATATTTTACTGTGCCTCAAGCTGTTTGAATACAAAATTACACTTCAGTAACTTAGAAGCAGATGCAGTTGAGAGCACCCCTTGCTTTTTGAAGTTATAGTTGGCCTAGTTCAGAGGCTACAGCACAAGCAAAATGTGATTCAGTGTCAGCATACGATTGACAGCCTTGTAAATGTGCTGATGCATGAATCCAAACTGAGGTGAAGTGGAAAGTCAGTTTGTTGGTGAAAGCTGGAGAGGAATGAGAGAGAGAAGTGGTGACGTTGTGTGTGTTGTCACTTCAGTTGCAATATATGGTGACACCCAACCAATAGCTTCCTATAATTGACTGGAGTGATTAATAAGCTGCAATCATGGTGAGTGCTTTACCTGACACACACACACACACACACACACACAGATTCAGTGATAAAGCCCCTTCCAAGTGGAGGATGGAAAGTGTGTCAGATAGACAGAGGGACATGACTTGAAATAAAGGCTGACTTTGGGAATGCACAGCTGTGGAACTGTTTGTCAAATCAAGCCTATAGAAGCTGAAAGAGAATTCACATTCTGGACTAATTCAAGTAACAAAAAGCACTTGTTATACTGTTTATAATATTATTGTCTTATCTCTTTAATGCATTAAAGCTCCTCTCCAGACATGTAAAAATACTCTGCTATGATTAATTTTTTTTTTTTTGGAGCTGGAAGAACATCCGCTCTTATTTCCTATTTGAGAAATCTGGATCGGGCCTTGTCGCTGCTCGCTCCAGGTTGACCGGTGAAAGAGCAGAGAGAATCAAAATAGGAGAAAACATCAGAGACTAATTTACTTGTTTGAGCCTCAGTCAGGCCCAGAGTCAGATGTTTGTGTGTGTGTGTTGTGTCCAAAATTTGTTTGTTATGTTGTAACTGGCAGTGGCTGACACAGTGTTAGTGGTTATGGTAATGCAAATTCTGACTCTCTGTACTGACAAGGTTTTGGGTTTATTTTGCCCCACCCTCCATCCCCAAAAGTTGATTGGTGGATTGGTTCCTAATGTTATATGACATATGAATCCCTGGGTGACTGAAAATGTTTTTATGAGAGACTGCAGGTCCAAGGTGGAAATGCTCAGTCATGGTGTTATGAGTATGAAATAGCTGTTATTTATATTGTATTATAAAAACATCATGTGGACATGTTAACAAGGTTAAACACTTGATTTGCATGGGGGGGGGGGGGGGGGGGGGGGGGGCTTCAACATGTAGCAGAGTGTAATTTTAGCTGGTCAAGCTGAAGTTACTTTTCTGCTTCACAAGCTGTGGTTGCTTATAGGCAATCAACCAAACCAAACCATTACAAACAAGGACAGACTTTTAAATTAAATTTAAATTATATACAATAACTGAAATAAACCAAATAAATAAAAATGTATTCAAATAAAATAATAAAACTAAACTAAATAAGTAAGTAAATATTTCTATTCAACTATTTACACATTCAGACCTACAGGAAAGTAGTTCCCAGTTTACTTAAGCTGTAAAGCGTTTGTTCTATGAGGTGACAGTGTCAGCTACTTGGTCGTTGTACAATCCCAATATCATTTCTGGTGTCATTGGTATACATTTATATATTTATATTATCTTATTTATATATAATATGGTTCACTGTGGAGCACAGTGCCGCACCTCCCTGAAGCTAGACACTGTTCAGTGTCTAGACTGTTTGCAAAGTAGTTTGACAAATGTTTCTGTTCTGTTCTATGAAAAACTAAAAGCAGAAAATGCCCAGTTCTGCAAAAGTGTTGAGGGTTTGGAATGGACCTTATATAACATGAACTCTAGTCTGGAGAAATGCAAACTGGATAGTGAGTGGGATGGAAGTCCACCACAGTCAGACTCCTGTGGGTGCTGCAGTAATCTGCCCCCTCCCCCCTCTGGTTCTCTTGCGATCCACAGGGGTGAAAATTTGTGGTGAGCACTCCCATTCATCACAGCCCATCTGCCAGCCCCAGGAGAGGGGAGGAAATAAAGGGGAGGAAGAAATCAGGGAGATGCACATGGCAGAAAGGCTTAGAGGGGAAAGATTGAAAAATAAGTGAAAAGCAATGGAAAGTGAAATGTGGAACTATTCCCCCCTCTGCCTTAGACTACTGATGAGAACAGAGGGGGAACTGAGGAGAGTAAGACTGACAACAGCTGACCTGATGGTCCTGGGTTTATATAGCAGCAAAGTCTTAATGAACCCAAATAAAAACATGAATCTAATAGAAACTATACATAAACAGAACATCAGTGTTTCTCTTTTGTTATATGTGGTAGTTTTCTTACTTTGCAGTATTTTTCTAAATGCTGTAAATGTGCTGTGTTCTCTTCAATGATTTGTGTTTTTTGTCTTTTGCATGTGTTCTCAGTGCCACTGCAAAAAAAAAAAAAAAAAAGTTACAGTGCAGTTCTTGGTCTGTTGCATGAATGTGTCACACCAATCCACCACCGGCCCCTCCACACCTTTAATTTCCTCCTCCCCCTCTATGTGGGGTAAAGGTACTTTTCACCAGCATTAACGCAGGATGTAAATCGCTGGGTGCTGAATCATCCAATATAAATGCCTGGATACTGGTTACTAATGCTATATTAGATCATACATGGGTATACATGGCTGTTTCTTTGTCATCACAGTATTTAGAATGCAAAAATTTGCTTTCTTCATGTGTTTTCTTCTTGAATTCTTTTGAATTACCAGCATCAAGGAATAACAGCTCTCAGTTGTGCAAATGGAGATCTTTGGCTCTTCGGTTTTGGTGTTGGGATTTGTTGGCAATACGAAACATGTTGGATATGTAACATGACATCTGGCAACCGATTTCAGAGAGTGTGTCAGAGTTTATGTTTTCTAAGAGGCAAGATGTGAGATGGAGTTGCTGCCATGGGGTGGAGTTGGATTTTCAGCCTGCATTGGAAAATGAGGAGTGACCCCTCAGTCCTGACTCCTATCCTTTAGCTTTTGTTACTTACATTGACTGATTTTATTTTGTTCAAGGCCTAATGTCATTTAATGCACTCAAATCCTTATTCAAAAGTCTGAAACCAATTTTCAAGTGGTCTATAAGTTGCAGCAGTTAATCAGAGCATTACTGTGATTTTACTACTTTACTATTTTACTATAAGTATGGTGGGACATGTGTGAATGTGAATAATATAGTAGGAGGCGCAGTGGTGAGAGCCCACATCTGCTGTATTTGCCACATTCACTGACTCTTCATTGTGTTGAGTCGAGGCAGATGGGAGAAAGGGAGGAGAGAAAAGCCCTAAGCAGAACTGGTGTCACTGTCCCTGTGCCCCCCTTTCTTGCCCACACTGTGTTTGCTCTGCACTCCAGGGATCGTCAGAGCCGGCCTTTAGCTCTCTCACTATTTTCCATAGGCTGAGTACAGCTGAAGTGGGAGCTGGGGAAGAAAATGACAAAGCCAGCCCTGTGATTCCCACAAATGAGTCTTCAGTGGAAAGGCTACAGTACTTCAGTCCAGCAGGAGTTCAGAGTAGATAATAGACCTACAGGGAGGTCTGCAGCTCTACAGCCTCCCACTGCCTCAGGCTCTGATAAGTTTCATTAAAATCACAGGTACCGATCCCCACTGGAATAAATGGAATAATAATAATAATAATAATAATGATCCAATCTTGCAGGATTTGGTTTCTCATAAAACAGTCAGCCAATTAGAAGAGAGACTCAGCCTCTCTTCTAAAATATGGGACCTTTAATAGGAAATTCCTGTTCATTAAAACTTGGGTCTTTTTCTTGCAGTTCTGGCCATCGATCAAGTTGGTAATAATCATACACATACACAGAGTTAATAGCTGAGATCTGGGAACATGGTGAGTCTGATGTGTCCTGAAACAAACAGCCAGATGATCAGATAGACTGGAAACAAAGCTCCAGGTTAATCAAACTCATTTGAAAGAGACAACAAAGGTAAATAGTAAAATTATAGTAAAATTATTGGCAGAAATTGGTGTATTATGTTCTATTAGATCTGGCTGCTGTGGACAACAAATTTAATTTGTTTTCCCAAAATATCCTCTCATAGTAACTAGACCCTAATCGATTTTTAGTTTTTGTAAACACTCAACATTATGAACGGATGTTTTTTCTTCAATATGAGAAATATATTATTCACTCCTACTAGGGTCTGCAGGATGTTAGCACTGGGTTGCAGTAGAGGAGGATGTTCCTAACATTTGGTTCAACAGTAATCTAGCCAGCACTGGAGTGGGGCGTACTCTTCTCTACTTCCATCACTGTCACATTTACAGTGATGGAAATAGCTCTGTGGGCCAAGGAAAAAATAGTGCAGTGATTCACCTGACAAAATGTGAGTAGTCTCGAGGTCTTCTCAACTGATGACTCATATTTATTCATTGCTGTTGACTAAAAGTCATCAAATTGATAAATACTCCCTCTAAAAATACTGAGATTAGCTTGAAAACATCCACCATCCACCAAATATTTTCATTTCAGTGAAAAGTGGACAAATTTTCCCATGAAAGCAGAAAACTGGATGGCAGTGTGAAGTTGTATGGTGTTGTCAGGACAGTGTGGATGAAACTGTTGCACAGTCTGGGTGGATCTTTGCACACTGAAGGAGCTGACTCAGAAGATTTCTTTCCAAATTGCATTTAAATTGATTTTTTGGTCTTGAAGGAAGGTGTGACTGAACAATAGTTAATAAGGGCACAAAAACCCATTTGTTGCTTTGTAACAGGTCTATGGCCATGGCTAAAACCAGAGACAGCTCAGCCAGTGGAGTGTTCAGTCAGTCTGGTGTGACTGTCAATCACTTACTGCCTGACTGAAATTACATTTTTGCAAGCAGCAACCTATGGGGCTGAAAAATGAAGCCAACATTGAAGTGACAAAGGCTGCAGTTCCTCTAATGACCACCAGAGTCAACAGTGAGTCAGTCCCCATAGACTCCCATGTTCAAATGTCCAACTTTACAGCAGAAATAAACATGTTAACAGCCTGGGACAAAAACTGGTTTGGTCTCTAGAGCTAATTTCCTCCTTCATGACAACTGTATGGCATGAATTTTATATATCGCACCTGTTTACATTTTATTAAGGCTTCTGCATAATTGAGGGTGGGGTGCTTTGAGTGACAGGTGGGAGAGCATATGTTTGCCTGTCTCTGCTCTCTTTGCCCATTTTTGGATTAGTCAGGTGCTTCAAAACTGCTCTGCAGAACCTTGTGGGTGACGTCACAGAGGCTACGTCCATCTTTATTTACAGTCTATGTATTTTAGCCTCTGTCATGGTTGGTCAGGCCCGTGAAGAATGTCATGTCAAGACTATGTATTATGAGGAGGTTACAGCTAAAATGTCTCCAAAACTAATTTCACACCTGTTTGGTTTTTGGAGGAATCTGGGTCAAACATCACTGATATCTGAGAGCAGAGGGGTAGAGTGGTGTGTGTGTGTGTGTGTGTGTGTGTGTGTGTGTGTGTGCGTGTGTGTGTGCAGTTCCTGATAATCCTGATGCTTCGGTCTGTCGAGTTTGATATGAGAGTTGTTCATCTGTAAAAGTCCTCTGTGTGTGTGTGTGTGTGTTTGTGTGTGTGTGTGTGTGTGTGTGTGTATGTGTGTGTGTGTGTGTAATGCAACCTAATTTCCTTTTTTTAATTATTGCAAAACATCACATAATATATATATATATATATAAATTGACATTAAAAAATGTTAGACTTTAAAAAGATGAGGAAGTCAGATCATGTCAAAGAAAATGTAATAAGTCTAGCATGACGTTTATGTAACTCAGTATGGGTCAAGAAGAGAAAAAAAAGATGGGTGGGGCCTTAGAAAAATTAAAAATTAGTAATATTAATAGTAATATTTGCCTTTATCAAATTGTAGGCATATAAATAACTATAATATAAATTGTAGGAAACAATAGATGAGTAAATAAGAATGAACAGGTTTATCAGTCAGGTCCTAAACCAGCTGCTGGGGGAACCAGAGTACAGTTCCTACTGTCAGAGCTAGTTCATAAGTTGTCTGACCACATAAAAAATGAAAATTGTGTATCGTTATTTTGAATGGCCACACAGATGAAATGAAAAGCTGGCCATCATAGAGAAAGGGGAGCTGCAGGATGATTTGAATACTGGGACGATGGCACATTTTCACCTGGAAGACATTCTGTGCTGCTCTTAGCTGTTCAAATGAAAAGGGAAACAAATGGTTATGTAACACGTGAAAAAGGAGAGTTAGAGAAAGCTGTTCAGATCAAGCTTACCTTCTCACCTCCACGCAGCTAGCCTGTCACGATGTGAAGTGGGTGTGAATGTCAGACTGTCAGTTATAAAAAGTTAAACAGATGGTTGGACAGAAAAGTGAGGAGGGAAGGGCTTGCAGACGCTGGTAGCCAGCAGCAGCTCCCTCTGGGCAGGTCAAAAATAAACTGCTGCCACCTTGTGCTCCAGGACATGGCCCAGTTTGAACAAAGATCTATGTGGTGCAACAGCAGCGTGGAGGACTGCTGAGCTACTTAGACTGGACCAGTCCAACTCCTGCAACCAACAAACACACGGAGCAGTTTGAGAGAGAGAGAGAGAGAGAGAGAGAGAGAGAGAGCACAGCCTGGCCACTGAGACTGGTTGGTGGCACAATCTTCCCCACACATAGTCATACAGTGCTTACTTCTACTCAAAGAGGCAATTTATGGTTCAGTCCTGCACAAGGACACTTGAACATGAACCCCCGACCTTCTGATTAGTGGGTGACTCGCTCTACCTCCTGAGCCACAGCTGCCCCACCATGTGTGTAAACCAGATACAACCTGCTGCTAAACACAAGGCTGTGAAATAAAAGTGAACACATACCTGCTCTTAGAGGAGGCCACATTCATGTCTGTATATGC
Source organism: Trachinotus anak (assembly GCF_046630095.1). Classification (NCBI taxonomy): domain Eukaryota; kingdom Metazoa; phylum Chordata; class Actinopteri; order Carangiformes; family Carangidae; genus Trachinotus; species Trachinotus anak. Next base: position 549,616 of record NW_027273862.1, on the reverse strand, counting down.
TATAATTACAATTTCATATTTAGAGTCTTACCCTTTCTTGGAGGAACGCAGTGACTGAGAAGGAGCATAAGGCTGAATGATTGAGTCCAAGTAGACAGACAGTTTGCAAGATTAGGCCATATCTAGGAAGAGAAGGGGTGGTCAACACTGATGTTCTACAAAGTGATCGGGTCTTAGCGAGCACTGATGCAAGACCCCTAAACAAATACCAGGACAGCAGTGTTCACTTGTGCCATGATCACTGATTTGTTGTTTTGGACTCTGTAGCAATTTAATAACTTTGCCTTCTACCTTTTTACCCATAAGATAAAACGTGAACCACCCATGTCAGCAGTACACAGGGCAACAGACATAACGGGCACATAACAGGCTACAACCTCCATCACTGCCAGACTCATGGGAGGATGCTGCATTACATGGGTGATATGGAGTCAGGTCAAAAAGCGTGTTAGTGTGAAACTGAGTCATGTTTCCAAATTTCCTGCAGTAGTTTAACATGGATTCAAATATTATTGGAACTTCATGACTCAGAAAATGTAAAGTGCCTCACTGCAACAACATAGATTTATACAGAGCTTAAGTCCTGCAATGTTCATGACAAAACAATGATATTTATGAGTCCATATGATTTTCCCTCTATTCAGTTCCACTGCATCAGTGCACAAAAAGACTTGACTGTCTTTCAAAAAGTGCTTTTACATCCAGAGGACACACAAAAATACACACGCACACACACACACACACACACACACACACACAGTACAGCACAGTGTTGTGTGCATACAGAGAGACATTGTGACATGCAGCGTAAACAGTGGGTACTGTCACTAAACTTTGATCTTGATTTGGTCAGAATGACTCATCCAGTGACACACACACACACACACACACACACACACACATACCCACACACACACACACACAGACGGTGGGGTAGAACACTGACCACATACGCCCTTCATCAGGTCAAACCTGCAGGAACAATTTAAGCATTTCCAGTAAAACCTTGATAAAATAATCCTCTGTATGATTAAATACAAGCGGTGAATGTAATAAATATGTGGTACAGTTTTCTCTAACATGGTCAGAACTCCTCACACAGTCAGACAGAAGGCTGACTGTGACTACATCCACACCACTACATTTTTCAAGCCCAAGTGTTACTGACCTTGTTGTCTTTGCTAGTAGCTGTTGTGCAGTTAAATCCTGCATTTTAATGCTATAACTTTCTTCACTCTTCTTCGTTCGTAGTAATTCTGCAACTGCAGTGTAGACAATCTGCTTCCTGTGTACACCAGCTTGTGCATGGTACGTGATGGTCATGTATGTGTGTGTTTTCAGGTGTGTTCATATGGACGGAGATCGTTTCTGATACGGAGCTGAAACAGTCGCCTGTGAGTCATTTTTCACATAAAATTACAGCAGCCTGGAGAGCTCAACACATTGCAAACAATCACAACACGACAGAAGTGTTTGCAGAGGGGGGCACCTCTGGAAACCAACCACTGGTTTGAGTCTGTGTGTGGCTCTTTGCAGCCTGTCATCCTCTCTCTCCCTGACTTCCCTGTCACTATCAGAATAAATACCTTTTAAAAAGTGATGAACCTGTATAGGCCGAGGAATTAACTTCAAATGGCACAAATCATTGTTTATTTCGTTGTGTTGTGAGTATTTGCAGTGTGTTTGTGTACTTGGTTGTGTTGTGAGTATGTTCAAATGCTGAGACACTGTTTTCAAAACTGTTAGAAACAATAATTAGAATTCCAAACACAGCTGAAGCTGAAGGCCTACTTTTCTCAGTTGTCCTGTGTTTAGTCACTTTACCAGACAAAGGGAGGCGGCATCAAAATATTTGTTTGGATTTATATAGCAGTCTTACCTGTAATTTTAAATATTACAGTATATTTCTCATATTCATGCTTGGAAGAATCTTTTTCAGACCCCCCCTAAAGTGGACCATACCATTTCTTAACCTTGACCTTAGTTGAATGTCTCCTCTACCTGCCCCACTCCATCAGTGGCTAACAGGGCTTAAATTAGTCATAGTTGAGCTCTGTCTCCTCGAACATCATACCATCATATCACACTGTATAATAGTATATGAGCTCTAACAGTGTCAACAGCACCATGTGACACTCAGTCAAATCAACCCTGATCGGTTTAATGTCACTGACAGCGCACAGACAGACAGGCAGACAGGCAGACAGACAGACAGACACACAGATAGACAGACAGACAGACAGACAGACAGGCAGAGAGGCAGACAGACAGGCACAGACACAGACAAACACACAGACAGACACACACACACACACAGGCAGACAGACAGACAGACACAGACACAGACAAACACACAGACAGACAGACAGACAGGCAGACAGACAGGCAGGCAAACACAGACACAGACACAGACACAGACACAGACACAGACACAGACACAGACACAGACACAGACAGACAGACAGACAGACAGACAGACACAGACACAGACACAGACAAACACACAGACAGACACAGACAGACAGACAGACAGACAAACACAGACAGGCAGACAGACAGGCACAGACACAGACAAACACAGACAGACAGACAGACAGGCAGACAGACAGAGACAGGCAAACAGGCAAACACAGAATGGCAGACAGACAGACAGACAGACACAGACACAGACACAGACACAGACACAGACACAGACAGGCACAGGCACAGGCACAGGCACAAGCACACAGACAGACAGACAGACAGACAGACAGAGCAGCAGCAAGTTCTTCAGACCATCAGAGCAAAGTGAGAAATATCCACAGATCTGTTGTTGTCATTTATTCCCATGATGCTCCTCTTACATCGTGCACAACAGGCAGGTGTGTGAGTGAGTTACTATGGTTACACCAACACTCGGTGTCTCTGTCGCTGTTTGTATACGTTTACAAAAGTCATGATACATTGTGCCTCTGTAAAATGATATCACTGAAATCTAGTTATATAATGTTAGATTTGTATTATATCAAAATTACATTAATTAAATTAAAACCCTGTTGACCCTCCTTATTGTTGTTGTATAATTCGCACTCTGATCAATGGCACACATTTCCTTATCATCCCTTAGTGATAATTACATTGAAAAACTCAGCATTTTGAAATATATTGATTGTTATGTGTTTTACATTGGGATCCAAAGGTTCCCTCCCACATCGGGGAGAGGAGGAATATTTTCTAATGTGCAGGAAATTGCCATTGTAGACATGGTTATTAGCAACAATGCACTAAAATGCAGGAAACTGAAGACAGAGTGTTGGCAGGCAAGATCACTTTTGGGAACGTGAACACAGAGAGAGAGTCAGAGAGCCAGAGCCCTACAGAAACATGAACTAAGGATTAAAACAGTTGTACACTGTACTCTTTGAGAGTGAAAGATGTCCAGGTCACAAAATACCCAAACAACCAACCAGCTGGAACATACACAGCTATGCATAACATGAAGTACTGTAAAACTGTGGATTTCGTGTCTGTTAGAGAGTCATGGAGATGGAGCCAGACACACTGCACAAACAGTCATCTTTGTGAATGAAGCTGGATTCAACCTGGGAAAGACACACCACAGGGGAAGAAATGTGATTGGACAGAGAACAACTGTGGATGTCCCAGCCCAGAGAGGAGCTAACATCACAATACGAACAACATTGTCCAGTGATGGTTTGCTGCTACATAAACCACTCACTGGCTCCTGCAACACAGAGAGGCTCTTTTCTTGTCTGGCTGCCCTGTGCCAGCAGAGAAGTTGAGGGGCAAGAGACTCCCCTACCATCGTCACTGTGTGGGATGATGCTCCATCACTCAGCTGCAGTCACACACTGGTTTGCTGCACGTCCCAGTACTTTTCCTGCCTCCATACTCTCTCTTCCTAAACCTTCCAGGTGGGAGGTTTATGTGTTTTCACACTGGTCTCAATGCCTTGTCCACTTTTTCAAAACAATTAACACATTCACCATATCAGTAGACTCTGTAAACTAAAGTGTGTATACTTTTGCATTGCTTTGATACAAAGGGCTTTTAATATAATAATTCATGAATACCTCTCTCAGTCACCACCAGCAAAATCCTGTACCGCCACAGCAGACCCTGAACAAAATGGTTCACTTTCTGTTCTAAACCAAACAAACTGGGAACATGCTGCATTTTGAAAGTCCAATGAAACCAAGATCCAACATGCGGATGGTGGTCCACTGTGGTGACCCCTCTCAGGAGCAGCCAAAAGATAACACTTTGTTAATAAATGTCTGATTCAGAAACGTGAGTGAGTTGACCTGCATCAACTGTCAATGGCTCATAAATTCAGGAAGCTGATAAAAAAGTGTGATTTCATACTTCATTTGTTCTAAAGGGCACCTTTGACAGCTAAATCAATCAAAGTACATTTAATTTACCCTCTTAAACACATTTATAATATTTAACATCAGCACAGTGTGATTCCAAACCACAATATTTATATTTATTTTATAAGATATTTATAAGAACAATGCTCTGATCCTAGTCAGCTCTTGGTCTTCCTCTCCTTTGCAAAACATGTGTGTCTAGATGACTTTGCAGTTTGGAGTCAGTGTGCAGCCATTACTCTTATCATCAGTCCTTTTTTCCAATATAATGACCTATTGCACTTTTTAGCCATAGGCGAGCTAAGCAGCTGCCCAGATTGCCACTGTGTGGAAAGATGCCAAAGGCCTCAGTTATACTCAGCTGCAGATGTGTACACAGACAGCTGCATGCACCACAGATGTGTAGCTCCACTCCAAAGTGGGTGAGTTTTCTGTATGAATGTTTATGGGTGAGAAAACCATAGACCTCAGTTGAAATCAAACTGTGTGGAAATGTGGAGCTGCAGAATTTCAAATATACTGTCTATGTTAATAAATAATTTAAAATAAACTGACCACACTGTGTAGGTTTGCAGTGATTTTGACTTAAAGCTGGGGTAGGCAATAAAAAATTTGCATCATCACCTTTCAGCAAATTGTGATTCAAATGGTCTGAGAACAAACTGCATGTCTGCAACTGCTCTTGGCTCTTAATTTTAAAATTCTAGAAAATCTAGCTTTTGATGAGAGACAGATGCAGATGATTGTGCAGGTCCCTTCAGCTGGACTTGTGGACAGGAAACAGGCTGCTCACTTCCTGTAATATCTCAATGTGTTGTAGGTAGATTGACCATGAAAGCAGGCAATGAGTGGCTGTGTTGAATGTTGCTAATAGTTTAGCTTACTGCTAACCGTAGCCAAAGGGTCACGCCTGCAGCTGTGTTGCCTATGTATATAAGTTGCGTACATATGAGGGGAGAGCTGCAGGAGGCCAGGTGATTTTCAAGTTCTGGCTTGTTTTTGTTTTTTTTTATTTCTGACTACAGGTAACACTGCCTCTTCTGCAACTTACTCTGCAACACCACTGCTGCTGTTATAGTACTTGTGTTATATTCATACATATATTTATACACACATCAGAGGAAGAGACAGCACTCAGTTTTACACTTCAAATTCATTCATTCAAATTCATTTCTATGCTAATGTAGTCTAATCTTTTAGTCAGTGCACAGCAGGTCAGCTTCACTTGGGTTAACATTAACAGAGCCTTTTTTACCAAATTACACACCGTTCTCTTTTGGAAACTTTCAAGGAATTAAAAGGAAATAACAGACCCATAAAACTAGAAGAGCACTCAGGGAATGCAGACTTCCACCAATGTCCGCCAATGTCAAACAACATACTCCAGGCTTCAGAGAAGAAAATTCTATTTATATTAAATGATCTGGAGCTGTCTTCAGTTGATTAGTTTCTTCTCCTCCACCACGTTTGGTGCATATTGGTTGAGTACTTTTTGCATAATCCTGCTGACAAATAAACAGATGAGCAAAAACCTCCTTGGTGGATATCCTGCACAGCCTCTCCACAGTGTAACAGTTTTGTCTTCATTTGCACAGTTTTGCACACACTGTATATTGAGGTATTTTGTTTTACCTTCTTATTCATTGTGTTATGGGATTTGTATCAATAAAATGTCTATCTATCTGTCTATCTATCTATCTATCTATCTATCTATCTATCTGTCTGTCTGTCTGTCTGTCTGTCTGTCTGTCTGTCTGTCTGTCTGTCTGTCTGTCTGTCTGTCCGTCCGTCTGTCTGTCTGAAGTCAAATGTTATTGATGGCGTCCAAGAAGAAAGCTATTGCCAAAGAACATGAAACGAAGCCTGATGAAGACTGACAGCACAGTGTTTGGATCAGATGGGGTCCATCATGTTTAGTGTGGACCAGGCCAGAACTACAGTACCACAGTGCCAACTGTGAAACATGAACAAGGTTGGAGTTTACTGATATGAGCTGCATGAGTGCAACAGTTATAAGGGAGATTATATTTATAGATGACACTATGAGTGCAAGTTTGTTTACCCAATTACTGAATGAACATGTGACTCCGAGTGTGAAGAAGCTTGGCAGGAGAGGAATTTTCCAACACAACAATGATCCCAAACAAAGAAGAAAAAAGAGAAAACTATAACCTGTCCCCACACAGAAATCTAAAATTGCACCTTTGGACAAGTGGAAGACTGGTATCATCCACATACAGGACGACTGAATCTGTCATCCAAAGCAAATATACAAAACATTTTTTTTTTTTTAATAAAATAAAACAAAAGACAGTAGTCTCACTTATGAAGGGTGTGCTGACATTTGTTTCATTTTGCTCTTTAATAATAATATATTAATATATTATATTAACACTCAGGCATATGTATCAAGTGTGAAATGAAGGTAAGACTATGCATTCCTCCACTCCAGCTTGTTGTGTATGCACATCTCTAATGTTTTTAGGGAACTGACAACACACAGTGTGAAACTAACATTCAGACACATTTACTCCTATGACTGTTTTGCACAGCACAAACAAACAGGCCTTATTGGAAACACTAACATATTCACATGTAAGCAATTAAATAAGTGGGAATAAAAGTATGTGCATAAGGATGCAAGGCACACCCTAATAACGATGGCTGCTTTGACCTTATTAGAGGACACAGCAAATGACAGAAGTAGAGGGAAACAGATATTTACAGACCACACCAATTTTTCAGCCGACAATGATGACTGACTTATCAGCCACTTGGAACTGCCCGCTGAGTTGGTCAAGCTTTGGAGTGAGTCACGGTGTGGAGTCATGTAGCGTCTGTTCCCTTATAAGTGCAGACCACGTTGGGATTCACGGCAACAAGGGCATTTCAGACAGAACTGGCAGACCGGCCAGGTCTTTCTCAGTAACCCATGAGCTGCACAGGACCATCCGTAAGTCAGCCAGGTATATAAAGTTCCATACCACATGGTTGACCAGGCTATTGACTGCACACACACTGTTGTAAATCAAAGTCACTCCCAGACTGTGTACATTTTTTTTAAATACAGGAGAGCAAGTGGTATTTGTAACATTACTGAACAAAATGCTAATAAAGGGATAAAAGGAAATGTATTTCTATTGTATTTCTGTTGGGATTAAATTATGCTAATACATTTTAAAATTTGTAATTCACTTTTGGTTTGCAAAAGAATTATCTGCAAAGCTATCATTGAGAGGTAAAAATATGAGTTCCTTTTCTTGAATAATGGAAGAATGCTAATTATGAATAAGTAATTTGCTTTTGGTTTTCAAAAGAGTGGTCTGCAGAGCTATTTCTGAGGGTTAAGTATGAAGATTTTTTTTTCCTTTTGATGAGTAGCCTAAATTGATAAGAATGTAGGTCTGTTCAGTCAGTCACTACTTAATACATAGAATGTTGACAGTTTTTTTGTTTGTTTGTTTGTTTTTTGCTGTCTATATTGTTTATATTTATTATATTATGTGTGATGACTTAATAAAAGATACTTCAACAAAAATGCATCTCAGTGGACACAAGGAAAGAGGAACTGGAGCCGTAGCTTTTTTCATCATGTAGCAACACGCCTTCCATTTCCACTGTTGTGGAAGCAGGTTTCCTGTTGTATTAATAATACTGTATGATTTGTGACACTGAAGATTATGCAAACTACCTGTGGAAACAGAGATGGCACCAACAGCAGCTCTAAAATTATTGTTTATTGAAAGTATTATGTGTGTAGAATCTCAATCATATATGAATCATTGTGAACACTCTTTGTAATGTCATTTATTTTTTCTTTGTAAGCCAAAAGGCTTTTCATCCTTTACTCTTTACTCCTGATTGTAAAGTGGCACATTCTGAAATTAACAGCAACATTTCACATTTACCTGCAAACAATGTTAAAAAAAAAAGTTGTGTAAAATTTTTCCAGATTTATAGTAATATTTCTGAATGTTGTCATACTTATTTTTCATTAGAAATAATAATAATACTTTAATGTTAATGTTAAATCTGAATATTTAACATACATCTAAATGTTAAATATAAATGTTGAATCTAAATCTTAGATCTAAATGCAGATATAAATACTGAATTTAAATTAAGTGTTATATATTAAATCTAAATGTTAAATATAAATCTAGCTAATATGCAAATGCACACTGCCAGTCAGTGGAAGTACCAAAATGAAAACTTGATCCAGCACCAGCACGGTCAATCCAGGCTCACATCACTTTACAAAGTATGTCATCATTGCTCCCATTAAGAATGATATTTACTGGTTAAAAATCACTGCAGGGACATAGAGTGAATCCATGTGGTCTCTAGGAAAAGTTAGGATGTGTCAGCTTTAGGAGGTTTCTCTGATCACTTCATTATCTCCTCTCATTTGTCTCTTCACTTGGAGCCCATCTGACAAAGGCCCTGCTACAGAATGTGCATTTAGTTAAATTTACTGAGTATCCATCCACAGCCAGCCTGGGGTTTCAGATAAGTCACCACACTGTGTGAAAACCAGCAGAGACAAAGTGCACTGAGATAAGAATCTGAAAATAAAACTGCTGGATTTGTTGAGGTGGTTCTTGGACAATAAAAAATAGATGAATAATGACAATGTAAAGATTCTCTGCAAAAACTTTAAAGAATAGTTCAGGATTAATTGTTTTCCTGTCATCACCAGATTAATTGCTGAGATCTGGGAAAACAATAACATAGTCCAACAGGTAAAGACACGTGAGCAGTCAGACAGTCAGACAGGTTGAAAACAAACCTCAAGGTCAGGCAGACTTACAACAAAGAGAAAACAAAGTAAATTGTAACAGTATTATCCAAACTGTCTGCTGCAAACTCACCTCCTGCTCCAACTTTGACCAACTAATAGCTGAATTTTGAACAAAATTTATGCTGATCTCAAGATGAAGAAATGCCAGAATTTGGACATACAGCCACCATCCTGCACAGGGCTTCATACATGCATGCAACATAGCCAACAAAGGTGCAGCTGTGAGCCTTTGGCTACAGTTAGCAGTAAGGGACATGCACACACATCTGCATTTGTAGAACAGCCAATAGGGATGCTCTCTCTTTCTCTTTGATTGGTCAGAGTTTCCTGTTACAGGCTAGATTTTCTATAGCCCGAAAACAGAGGAGGTGCAGACGTCCAGTTTGCTCTCAGACCACTTGAATACAATATACTAAAATGTGATTATGGAATTTTTGCCCACTGACACAAAAACATGACTGTCTAACTCAGCTATGGTTTAGTTCCTCTTGACTAACATGCTGTATATAAAACCTTTTGGTGCATATTTCTTTACTGTATTCATCCATTCAGTTAAAATGAATTACATTTTTTAACTAAGGAGAGGTTGTTGGTCAGTGGTTGTTTAGGTTTGTTTTGTTTTTTTTCCTTTGCCCTGGCCACACCATGGGAGACAGTAGTCTTTATACACTGATCTGTGAATAAGCTCCTCAGCAACCTCCGATTGGCTCTTTCACTGTTCCCTAGTTTTTATGTTAATACATAGGATGATGCAGATTGAGATTCATATATTGCAGTGATCTCAGGAGGCAGTACAAGATGCTCATCCTATATCCCTCCACATTGTTTTACCTAATCCTGCTGCAGTCTTTACGTTAATTTGATAGCATTTGTGCCATATTCAAAATGCTACACAAATGTTATTTGTTATGTTATTTATAGTTACCGGTAAGAATGTTGTATGTAAACGTGACCAGGGTGCTTATTCAGACATAAGACTGACATGTTGACCCTAATCTGAAGTGTGTTATAAGTATTATGAATTGTCACATAGTGGAGTGGTAGTAATTTGCGCTGTCGCCTCACAGGGAGAAGGTTCTGGCTGTGAACCTGCCGGCTGCCTGGTGCCTTTGTGTGTGGAGTTTGTATGTTCTCCTTGTGCCTGTGTGGGTTTCCTCTGGGTACTCTGACTTGATCCCACAATTCAAAGACTTGCAGGTTAGGTTAATAAGCGTATGAATGTGAACATGTTGTTTGTCTCTCTATGTCAGACATGTGATAGACTAGCGTCCTGTCCCTCCCTGTCCCTCGACCCATGTCAGCTGGAAATGGTTCGTAACCATAAAGGATTAAGCAGTATAACAAATTAATAAATGGTACCGAGCCACTAGGAGAGCATAATATAAAGAAAACTATCCATTCTGACTCCCAGTCTCTTTCTACCTTTCTAACCTGCCTGCTGAAACCAGAAAGTTTCCTTTAAGAAAGGTTTGACTGAAGCAGATCATTTTTGAAGTGTAAAAAGATATTTAATGATGCTGCACAGAGAGGAAAATTTAAGTGCAGACACTGCACTGATAAAACTGCAGGATTCAAACTCTCCCATTCAGAATGGATTGTGCCTGTTTTTACATTTGCTTCAGTCATCTTTTTCTCTAAGCTGTCCCATGGAAGGTAAGTGAAGTTCAGCTCTGCTCTGCATCACATCAGAAATCTGCTCTTTGTCTGCTGGATGTCTCAACTGTTTGCTAATATGTGAACCATAACAATTTTATAAGATAATAATATGGCAATACTGCCCCACATAATGGGCCTATAAATACACTTTTAAAAATCATATCTTTTTTAAATTAATCTAATTTTAAGCAAAGGGAGTCAGATTAGAGAACCATGGGTTGTTTTGGAAGGTGGTGACGGCATCTTTTCATTTAGTTTGGAGGATTTGTTGATTTTCTGTATCGGCTGAAGGTGATGCTGCAACAATTAGCTTTTTTTACTGGCTTTTTAAGAAGCAGAACCCCCGCAAAGCAGCCGGTCCTGACTCTGTCTCTCCATCATCCCTGAAGCACTGTGCTGATCAGCTGTCTCCAGTGTTCACAGACATCTTCAACACCTCACTGGAGACCTGCCACGTGCCAGCCTGCTTCAAATCCTCCACCATCATCCCTGTCCCCAAAAAACCAAGGCCCACAGGACTAAATGACTATAGACCCATTGCCCTGACCTCTGTGGTCATGAAATCATTTGAGCGCCTTGTCCTGTCCCATCTCAAATCCATCACTGACCCACTCCTGGACCCCCTGCAGTTCGCCTACAGAGCCAACAGGTCTGTAGATGACGCCGTCAACATGGCTCTCCACTTCATCCTCCAGCACCTGGACTCCTCAGGGACCTATGCCAGGATCCTGTTTGTGGACTTCAGCTCTGCCTTCAACACCATCATCCCGGCTCTGCTGCAGGACAAGCTCTCCCAGCTGAGCGTGCCTGACTCCACCTGCAGGTGGATCACCGACTTCCTGTCTGACAGGAGGCAGCACGTGAAGCTAGGAAAGCACGTGTCTGACTCCCAGACCATCAGCACTGGAGCCCCGCAAGGCTGCGTTCTTTCTCCTCTGCTCTTCTCCCTGTACACCAACACCTGCACCTCCAGCCATCAGTCTGTCATGCTCCTGAAGTTTGCAGACGACACCACTCTCATTGGACTCATCTCTGATGGCGATGAGTCTGCCTACAGGTGGGAGACTGAGCGTCTGGTGACCTGGTGCAGGCAGAACAACCTAGAGCTAAACGCTCTGAAGACAGTGGAAATGATAGTGGACTTCAGGAAGAGAGCAGCCCCACCCACCCCCATCTCCCTGTGTGACTCCCCCGTGGCTACCGTGGAGCATTTTCGCTTCTTGGGAAGTACTCAAGTAGTCAATTACAGACAGATAATTAAATGTCAGCCATTTTGATAACTGGTGAATTGATCAAGTCATTTATCAAAGGCAAATGCCAATGCTCCTTTCAGCTTCTCCAGTGTGAGAATATTTTGTTTGTCTCTGTTAGTGAATATTTGGAGGGGTTGGACTGGTCAGACAAAACAAGACAAGTGAACACATCACCAGGGCTCCAGGACATTGTAATGGGCATATTGTGACATATATCTGACACCCTTTAGAATAAATCAACTAATGTATAATGAAAACAATCATTAGCTACAGCTCTAAACGGATGTATAACATCCTTTTTATTACTATATAAACTAATCACTCTCCTTAGAGAATATAATGTGTTTCTGATGTCCCAGTGGTGCTGCGCAATCACACGAGGTTGCCTGTGAAACCACCTCCCTGTGTTCCACAGTCTTGGAACATTTGACTGATCCAATCTGGGATTTAATGTTGTCTCTGGCACAAGTAAACTCAGCCCAGAAAAATCACTTACAGTTCGTATCTATGCAACTGATTCCACACTCCACTGCACAAATTTAATTACCTCAGAACACAACTGAACCTTATACACACTTGTCAAACCTCTTAGATGTCTGCTGGAAAATACTCACACAGACACTTCAGAACATTACTGACTGTTATCATTCAGCACAGCCTGTATCACGTCATCCACTAACAAATGGAAAACTGTTGCCTGTGTAATGCAGAGAAAGACAAAGAGCCAGCAGCCAGAGAGAGGAATCTGAGGGCTTCTTACCTGCTTCCCTTACATCCTGCGCGGCTGCTGAAGGTTGGACAGCTCTCGGTCTGCACTGAGGAACCGCTACGAAATAGAGGGAGGAGAGGGAGAGGGAGGGAGAGAGGTGAGGAGTCGAGGGAGCGTGGTCAGTTAATGGAAAGGCTGGATAGAGGGGAGGCAGATGGGAAGAAGGGGGCAGATGGATGGAGAGCGGAGGGGAAAGAGTCACTGCTGCCTGCTGCATCCCCTCTTGCATACTGAGCCCCACAAACTAAGCAGAGCAGAGTGCTGCACTCATCCCTGCTCCTGCTCCACTCTCACTCCCTGTGTGTGCAGCTGACTGTGTATTTTATGGGAAAGATGCAGCAAGTGTGTATGGCATCATATCTGCTGAACTGTTAACTGGGGCTGTGAGATACCCCAGTTAAGGATGTGTGTGTGGGCTTGTGTCTTTGTAGCATAGAGAGATATTCAAACCAGATGTCGTGCACCATTGCTTCTACAAGGATGTATTTGGCATTTCAGTTTTGGATAAAGGTTAGAATTAAGATTGGGCTTGGTCAGGGGAGAAATTAATAAACATAAAGGAATAAAGTCTGGTGATATTCTACCTTTTTTCTTATTGTCAACAAATCCCATAAAAAGACCAAAACCAAAAATGAATGGATCCCACTAACAAGGTTTTTGTTTGTGAATGTGATATATCTCATTCTTCTGTGCCACAACACTGTTGCACTGGGCGACACGTTCTTTCATTATCATGAACACACACACTGTCGTTGATTTTGGGTCAAACCTCAAACAGAACCAGAGCTGCTTCAGCTCAGACATGTTCTCAGGTTGTCTGGTGTGAGCTGGTTAATGGCGTACACATATGTAATCTATGTACATATATTGAATCTCCATGTATGGAATATATGTACATATGAAATAAAAACGTAAAAATGTAATGTAAAAATATGTATAATATATAAAAACCAGAAAAATCTGAAATTGGAACAATTTCATATACTGACATATATTTCGTGTCCATACAAATATCTATGTTTATGTATGTATGTTCATATTGTAGATATATGTTACATAAATACATATCCATCGCCTGTCAATATACTTTATATTGATATAATTTACAGTACAGTCCAAAAGTCTGAGACCACTTTCCCAGTAATTTTTTAAAATTGGAAAAACATATATAAGCATACAGAATTTTTATATGTATGTTGTTTTAATAAACATAGTATATATAAATTAAATATATATCATTAACATATATGGTTGCAACATGTTGTAACATAAAACAATTCATCATATAAATATTTTTCAACATATGTTCATATACAAATTTTACTATGGGTATTTCATATATGTAACAAACATATATCTTCATATATCCAGAAGATGTATATATGTGATAATAATATATCCCCTTACATGTGACATTTATGGAAACTTCACGATATATGGACATTTTGATATATGGACATTTATATCATATAATAGATTTCTGTACTTCTTCTGGCCTCTGACTGTGTCACTCCACAAGGTGGATTTTCTTTGTCTGAAGTCAGTCTGTAGTAGATTTACTTTGATGTTTAGGGTCATTATCCTGCTGCATCAGCCAACTTCTACAGAGTTCAGCAGGTGGAGGCACCCTGTGAGAGACCTTGATAAACTTGAGAATGAATTTCCCCTTCAGTGACGTTGAGCTGTCCAGGCCCAGATGCGGGAAAAGCCCCAAATCATGTTGCCCTCCACAGAACTTCACCATTTGGTTTACTTTTTCATGCTGGTATGCACAGAAGCACTCTGTCCGGAGAGGCAAACCAGAAAAATGCTTGGGGTCCAAAGGGGAAAATTTGCCCCTTATATTGGCACATTTTGCAATGACAATTACATACACCCTCAAACCTCCCATAAAAATACCAGACAGTGCACTGCTGTTGCCTCAAAACCTCCCTAAGTAGAGGCCTAATGACGTGTGCTGTAGCTAGCGTCTTTCCATTGTATGTGATGCTTTCAGAGAACATCTGTAAATTGTCTTAAGGCGTCTGCATACTGGGGTCAGGGGTGGGGTTCAGGGGTCTTTGGGACTTTTTTGCCTGGGGCCCCACAGAGTATTGGATTGCCACTGGGTATGCAGTGTCTTTGTTTACACCATACATAGTGCTGCATGTTCTCTCTAAACAATTCAAGCTTAGTTTCATTAATACACAAACTTTTTTCCAGTAGCGGGTTAACAGAAAACTACCATATAAACTCTATAAGGATAAGCGGTATGGCCAATGGATGGATGGATGGATTTTGATGAATAAAAAAATGAAAATGGCATGAACACGCAAGACACATTTATACACAAATGCAGGATATACCAAAGAGTTCACAGCTGCCTCTGTATCTGTATTAAATCCAAAACGTTTTACCATATTATGCAATTAGCCATTTCACCATTTAACCAATTCCATAAGGGTGATAACCAACCACAAACCTTTATAACACACCACAAACTTCAGCCTCTATGTAGAACCAAATCGGCTCTCCTACATGTCCTTTTATATTTTACACAGGCAGCCCATACATATCATTTAAAATGGGGGGAGCAAAGCTTCCTTTCTTTGTGTCATCTTGTACAGAAAACTTATTACTAAACAATGCTGTGAGTTCCTCTACAGAAAATATTGAATGAGAATCTCTTAAATAATAAGACTATTTAACTATGAATGCCGGCATTTTCTTTATCAAAATAAAATCTTGAATGATTGACATTTTTTGTGTTATTTTTTAATGTGATCAGATCATGTTTGTGAGAGGAAACCGGAGTACAGGGAGTAAAAAAAAAGACAGACATGGGGAGAACAGACAAACTCACAGAAAGAAGAGAGGAAGAAGTTGCTGGTTTCTTCTTTCTGTGAGGTTGCAGTCCTGAGCCCCTGTGTTGCCCTGAAGGGGGGGAGGGGACGGGAGAAGAGTGGGGGCAGAGGGTGAGGATGTTAGGGAGGATAAGGAGAGAGGAGAGAGAGAACAGGAGGAAGGAGAACATGGGGGTTAGGAGCAGAGGTACAAGTTACCTTGGGAGGTCGGAGGGAGAGCTGCTCCCGCCAGTTCTCCCAAAGAGCTGGAGGATTCATCTTCATGAAGATTTCCTCTTAGGTTTCTTTGAGCCTCCTTCACCTGCTTTTCCACATCCATAAATCTGCAGCCTTCAGGTGGGAGGTTTCCTACCTGTGCTCAGCCAGGAGACAAGATCAGTGCTCCTCCCGCTGGTGACGTGACAGTTTCAGGTTGTATTCAGCCTGGGCCAGCGTGAGCTGGACCCTCCCTAGCGAGGCAGGTCTCAGCCTCCTCCATCTTCTGGGTTTCAGCTCTGAGAGCTTCCTCCAGCTCTTGTATTTTTCTGGCAGCGTTTTTTTTTAGTTGGACAGCTCATCGTCGACGAACGACCCCCTCAGTTATTTCACATTTCACCTGGTAAATCTCCTGGATGGGAACACTGTTCTTCCTCCAGAGCTGATATTTTCTTGTCCTTCTCACCCATGGTCCGAGCTCTCAGGTATCTGAAGAGAGCTTGTTCGGTCATATCCAAATCCATACCAGGTTGTATTCTTCTTTCTGTGAGGCTGAAGGATTGGGTCTGACCTCAGTCTGGTCTTCACTTGTATCTCTCTTGCTCTTCTCCTGTCCCTCTTCTTTTGCTCTGTTAATGGAGCACTCTGGGTTGCAGAAAAATTGAGCTGCAGTCAGGGTGCAGATTTTTTTGGTTGCATTAGTGGTAGTAACATATCGTGAACATATAGTATAGGTTTATAATGAATACTGCCCTGTGTAATTTCATGAATATTTATACTGTACCTCAGGTTCTGTGCAAAGGCACTGGTCTTAACTGGAATAAATCAGACATAAGACCATATTGTAAGCGGTCACTGCCCACCCTCCACCCTTGCAGGATTTGGTTTCTCTAAATGTTTACCTGATATCTGCTATACATTTTTTTGACCACTCAGAAATCCAATCAGGGGAGAGGCTCAAAGCCTCTCTACTGATTGGTTCACTGACCTGTTGTTACTAGAGCTCCTGAGAGAAGCCTGAGAGAGGGGACGTAAAACTACACTGAGATGGTTTTTGGGTCTTAAAACCACAAATGTATCATCTGATGGAGATCAACACAACACACAAATAAAATACAGAAGAAGTGTGAAGTACGGGACCTTTAAAACATAAGCCTAACAAGTGTCAGTTGTAACTCTTTCTAAATAATCTAATAAAATTCTTCACAAAACCTTTCATGTGTTTCAAAGAGGAAACTCTGTTCAATAGAATCAAAGACTTTGGCTTCATCCAACAAAAAACCTATTGTTTGATAAACTGAGTCAAATACAAAGTATTTCCTAAAGTATCACCTAATATTATCAGAGCTGTAACGATTTGGGTTAAAGATGGACTGGTTCATGTGGATTATGCTTCTAATGATCTTTGTCATACAGTTTGCAAGAACCCTTGCCACAAACTTTTGGTCACATTTAAGAAGAGAAATAGTCTGATTACCAGTAGGATCCAACGCATCTTTCCCTTTTTTACAGATGAACGATATAACCACAGTGTGCCTTGAATGCCATAAGGACCCAGTTTTAAATGCACCATTACACCTCAAGCAATAAAGAGCTTCCAATAATATCTTCAGATGTTTTCTGAAAATTGTCTAACCCAGTGGCATGCTTTCAGTCACCCAAGAGATCTTGTTTCTTTTTTTCTATTGGTGCCTCCAAGAGGTCTCTATCACCGTTGGAGAGTTGATGAAGTTTAAAATCAGCAAATAAAGCTGTCAAACACAGGAGTGCTATAGAATGATCAAAACCTTTACTTATCTGACCTGGTTTTTTTTGCCCGTTTCCTGGTATGTTAAAGTAGTTCAAAATGGGTCACACTCTGCTTTCTTATGAGACAATTTATTTAGTTGGTAATGATCTTATTCGGCATGGACCTGGCTTTTATTTGAAAGTATAAAGTTTCATCTATTTTAATTTTGTTGTGTCATTTAGCTGATTTCTAATTAGCTGGATTCATCTTAAGTATATTTGAGTAAATCTACAGTGTTGGAGCATGATCCGAGATCTATCTATATTTCCTCCAGGATATTGTGGCAGACAGAATAATCCAGTAATGATGGAGCAATAATTGAATCCATGTCTGGATTAAAAAGAAGGTTCTTGTGTAACCACTATTGGTTATGTATAAACAGGAGTTTGGTCTGGTTCGTGATATGATTATGTTGATTATTTTATCGTTGAGTATGTTTCACATTCATCAGACTTTGCCATAATAGAATTCTAGCCCTATTTTCTAATAAATCACCCTTTATAAAGGGCAAATTGTAAGTTTTTTTTTTTTTTTTTTTGGGGGGGGGGGGGGGGGGGCAGCTCACCAGCAGAGGACAAGAGAGTGGTCCACAACTGGACAGCTCGGTGGAAGGGGGAGGTGTGCAGTGGATTGAGAAGAGTATTATAAAGTTATATCGAAACACAAACAACTTAGAAAGCAACGTTAACTTTAAACACTGTGCAGCGTTACATTCAAAACGCCACAAATATTTGCATTACATTCATCAACGCACCAGTCGCCCTGTACAACATTAATTTATTCAAGCGACCCTAAAATCTCGCGGTGCTACCATTCAGACATCTTGCATTTTATTAAGTCTGGTCTTGGTGAAAATCTCCTTAAACATACATTATATACATATATGTGAGTATATACATATATTCCACACAGAAACAGCCTTTACTGTTGTTTTTTAATCCAGATTATTTGGAACTCTGCGTGAACGGATGTGAGGCGGTTGGACCGAGCCTTGCGTGCCAATCCCGCGGAGTTTACACGGTCTCTCACGGGGGCTCTGTAGCCGTATTGTGCGTCATCTCCATCGCTGCCGTTCTGTTATTTTTCTCCGCTGAGGCAATATGGCAACTCCCGCCGCGGTCAACCCGTCCGGTAAGTCAGTATGCAGTCTGCTGGTGGGGACAGAACCTGTACTAATGCTGCCTAGAAAACAGAAAAAGAGAAGCGGGTTTTTGTTTAGACCGATGCTGAAGAGGGTTGAAGCGCCGACAGGCCGCCGGAGCCTGGCTCAAGCATCCATCCCCCTTCCCCCACAGAGCCGCCGTTGACAACACGGCTATTTTTCCCGGCTTGTGTAGTTGTACTTATGTGGCTGAATGTCAAAACGACTTGATTGTTGTGTAATTTTGTGCATTTATGCCCCTTTGCGGCTGCATTTTTGTTTCTGTTGTTCTTAGTAAAGCTAGGCTAATGTGTTCGTTTCGCCGACCCGTTGCTTTCCTCTCCCTGATACAAAAGGTTATTTTGCATATCCTTGCTCTACCGCATCGCCCTTCATTTATGTGTTACATCGGAGACATTTCAACATCAGATGTCCTAACAGGGAAGCAAGCTGACGGCGTCGCTTATATCTGTATTTCTCTGTTCACCGCCTGTTGATTCTTTACTGCATAGAAAGGGTTTAACGCGTTATATTCGCCATGGTGTGTACCGCTTTCATGGACGGAGCCAAATGCCAAACCATATTTAAAATCTAGCAGTGTGATTTGGCATGTCCTGTTGACTTGACGTGCGTATCATAACAAAATAACAAACATTTCACGTTTCGTTTGAAGTCATTTTGAGATCCTGCGTCTAGCCACACTGACACGTGTTTAATAATATCTAAACTTTGAGAATTGATGGACCTGCTGTGGACAGAATCCTTCCAGTGGGGAATTGTGGGAATCAGTTATAAAAGTTTGGATTGAACTGAAATTCTTGCTGGTTCACGTGTACGTGGATTTACTTGAAATCGATGTCAATATTTAACAAAGGAGGTCTAGTGCCATGTCCATTACCCAGCAAACACAGAAAGTATGAACTGTTAAATGCTTAAATGGAGTCTGGCTAACCAGGTGATAATGGTGAGGATTGTGATTTCGCTCATGTGAATTTACTGGTATGGGCTTGTAGAGGGAAAAGCACACTCAACTTCTCTTATTTCCAGATACTCTGTAACCATCTTGCTATCATTACATTGTTTCCAATGAGCTTGACAATTAGGCAGCATTCAAAGAATGCAGTTAATAATTTTACTATGGACCCAGTGAACTGCCAGGGCAATAAATTAAGTGAATTACAAATGAATGAAGTAATTGTACAAAATGTACTGTACATTTCTCTGTCTGTGAACAAGCCTTAAAAAATTATTGTTCAACAATATTACCTAGCTTTATCAGCTATTATTAACAGGCCTTGATAAATATTTGGGTAAAAGAAAATAACACCTAAAGGATCAGTCCACACTGGGAAAGAGTGGCAAAGTAATTATTCTTGTGTAGAGGACAGAGTGTCAGAGTTTCAGGGACCTCCATATGAAAACAGGTCAACCGTACTCACGCTCTGTGTCACTTCATTGGCAATGTAAATGAAATTTGAATATAAATAAAGAATTTGCTGGTTATTAGCACCTTTGTTGCATACAGAGTGTTTAGATGAGGTGCTGTTAGAATGAACAATGAACAGATGAGAAAATTACCCCCTCAGATAACAGAAGGGCACAGTGAGAAGACGGAACATAATCCTGCCTCCTTCTCTTGTTGAAAGATAAGGTGGTCTGTCAGTCCTTGCAGATGAGATGAGAAAGCAGCACCATACCTTCCAGGCCGGGGACAAGCCTGTTACTTTAACTATTATTTCTTGCATGTTATTGCTTGTTGTAATGTAGTGACCCACTCAGATGTTTGGCAGAAGCGTGCAGTGAGAGCTACGTGCAGCTCTTCTATCCAGTGATGACACCCAGTCTGAATTAACTCATGCCTAATGCTGCTGTAGCCAGAGGAGGACAAAGTTAGCCTGATCTGTGATCAGCCTTGCTGTTTCCGCTGGAGTGGTAATGCAATCAGGTGTGTTGGCCTCAGACCAGATTCCCAGGGTTGTGGGATCGCTGTGTCATTGAAGGATTATCTCCAGCTGGTTGTCACCCAGATCCAATTGCTGTAAGAGCATGTAAAACTTGACAAGTGAAATGATCTAATGAGCGTTGCGTGTTTAGAGAGGAAAAAGATGATTTCAGGTTCATGAAATAAACAGATCAAACTGCAGTATGAAGAGAAAATTAAAGGTACGGAAAGCCAGCAGAAAATGCTTGCTCAGATTCTTTGTCTTGTTTCTTCTCTGATCAGAATGTTCCTGATGTAAATTATAGTGTATTCTTAGTGTCAAAATGATTTTGCCATTGATCAGTTTGTCAGTCAACAGAAAATGAATAAAGAAATATATTGATAATTGATTCATTATTGAAGTAATTTTGATTTGCTGCCTTTTGCTGAATACCTTTGACTTAGATACTCATGATCGCCAGACAGTTGAAATTGTGATGGTCATCTCTCACTATTTTCTGACATTTTCTAATCAATTTATGAATTAGAGAAAAAAAATGAACAGATTAATGGACAATAAAAATAGTTAATTCATTGTCACTTTCAGCATAATCAATTTCAGATTGTATTTTCTTTACACGAAGCTCAGGTTTGTGCATTTTCACCAATCAAAGGTTGGAATAAAAAACAAAAAAACTAAACAAAATAAAACAAACAAGAAAAAAACGTTTTGATACAGTAAAGAAAGACTTTTTCTAAATGACTCAACTATATCTTTGGCATTTCTGTACTGAAGGTTTTGTTACTTTACTGGCCGACATACCAATATTAATAAATATCTTTGACAAACTAAAATTGGCTGATGTATCCAGTTACATACAGTTTATTAGGCAAAAAAAGGTCCCATATTGTATAGAGGTAGATGTCCATGTGTTTTTGATTATAAAGCAGGTCTAAGTTCTATATTAATACTGTGAAAGTATCAAAGCCTCAGTCCACAGAGAAATGCACACAGCCTGTATTCAGAAACTGAGCCTTAAAACCAGCCGTCAGGATTTCTGTAATTTTGTGATGTCACAACAAAACAGTCACCGCCAGTTAGGAGAGGCAGCAAAGAGCACTGGTGCCCCAGCAGGATGATGTGCTGCTGTGGATGGGGTCAGCAGAAAAAATGTATTTTAGACACTTTTAAAAGACACCCACCAAAAAGAACCAATATCTGTTTAAATGTAGGCTTACATTTATCTTCCCGCCAAAACAGCACTTTCCTTTAGTGCTACTGAACTACCGCTGCAGCCACAGGTAATTGTTAAACAGGTAATAGTAATATATGCAGTGGTGACATGTTGCATCCAGTTCTAGTAGTTTGCGCTCAGTTGGTTGTTGATTGGTTGGATGCTTTTTTTTTTTTTTTTTTTTTTAAATGTAAATTTTTTTTTAAATTTATGTCATAAAGAAACTAGTCAGAGAGTATGTCACAGTGTGTGTTTTTGTGTGTATTCCTTTTGGAGTATTAATTGTCCTTTTTGAAAGATAAACGTCCTAAGGCTGTTTGATAGACCTGGTGTTTGGGGAAAGACATCTGGAGAGAAGACGGAAAGAAAGACAGGGAAGAGAGACTAGAAATAACCTTGTCTGAGGGAGAGCAGTGATTGAAAAGGAGAAAGTATGCAACATCCCCCCTGGTCTCCCAACAGGCTTATTAATGCATTTGACCTCAGGGCTTTTCAGCTTTTGGCTGTCTGAATAATGTATGTGACTAAGTTAAAACCAGGCTTGTGATCAACTGTAGATGTGTGTCTTTAAGACGCTGCACAAAAGAAAGCCTGAAACACTTGCTATGCATGTTTAGAAATACAGGGACTGTGAATTTAAGCAGTTATAGGCAACTGGAAGACTATTGGCTCTGGTGCTCCATGCTTTCACGTCAGCATCATTATGCTGAGTGAGAGTGACACTAGGCAGCTTTCTTGGTACTGACAGCAAGCAGCGAGTATCTGAAACTGTCAGTGAGGTAGCCCTCATGCACAGGTGAGGTCAGCAAGACCAACCTGTAACAAACGAGCCCATAGGTCGTCTGCAGCAGGTTATTATGACCCATAGTTAGGTTTTGTTGCTAGGTGACATCTAGTGGTTGTATTAATGATGGAGGAGCAAAGGGAAAAGAATGATGATGTAGTTTATAGAGCGACAAATTCCACGTCAGGAGGAGGTTGGGGTGGATGGATGGGTCAGCAAAACACAGGAATATGTCACAGGAGAGCAGTGTTTGATTCCCATGTGGAAGTAGCAGTTTATGTTGTTTATATTATCATAGAAAAACATTAGAAGAAAAAGTGGAAGAAAGAGAAGGCATTGACATATAATTGAAACATGTGCAAAACAGTTAACACGGGGACATGGGATAAAAATTTGGAAGTTGTATTTTTTTGCCTGGACTGTAGCAGCGGGGCCAAAACTATAAATGTATCAGTGACTGAGTGATGAAGTTACACCACTGGTTAGACAGCCGAGTGTTGGAGTTTCCCCATTGGCTGCTGCTCTTTCAAAAATGAGCTGGTGCAAACTATTACATCACCAGGAGGCGTTCACAGGCACTGTTGCCAACGTAGTGCCTTTATTGCTAGATTTACCAGTTTTTCAGACCCTAGTGACACACCCAGCAATGTTTTTGGACTAACTTTAGCTGCTTTCTGTAAAAGAGAGCTGCTACTTTAGTCCTGTGAAGACAGGGTTGGGCACACCTCTCTATGCCTTTCATTCAATGGACTTATTATTTAGGCTGTGTGTGTGTGCTGTTCCTGTCAGGCTGAAAGACCACACTTATTGTCAGATGAAGCTGTCCCTTCATCAAATGATGCTAGTTTAGAGCCATGTGTTACTCATACCCACTTCATGAATGAATGATGGAACACTGCTTCTTAGAAGGCCCTGCTCTGCAGTGTGTGTTTCTCTGGAAGCAAAGGCGAAGGGGGAAATGCATACTGTATCAAATATTAACTAAGTTACGTGGTGCACTGGGGCATACTCAAGGGTTTGTTTGGCCTATCCATTGCATCTGGCTGAATGAGTGAGTGAGTGAATAGAGTGGAGAGATGGAGGGGAAAACAGCAAGGCAAATAGAATGGATTTGTGGACGAGCGAGGAGAAAAATAATGCAGTGGCAGTGAGAGAGAGAGGGAAATATGAGTGGAAGATGGAGGCTGAATTGGCAAGCAGTGTAATTCCTCTCAGTCATAATGACACAGAGCATAGAGGCTTTAGATTGAATGGAACAGCGAGCACATATTTTACCACCTTCAGAACAGAATAAAAGCTGATAAAAGGGCCTGTGCAAGAAAATGTGTGTGTGTTTCTAAAACATCATCTGAAAGAATTTCCAGGCCACTAACTACAGTGGAGCCTCTGGATTCTCTATGTACTAAGAAGGTGGGGAAAAATCACTTAAGTATTGCAATTCTTTTTTTGACAATTTTTTAATTACCACACTGATTTCCAAATTGATACTTATTGTAATATTTGTACTGAGCTAGCTAGTTAGCCTGATAGCATTGGTGTGTGAACCAGAGAGCTGTTTGTTGGTTGAGATGGCAGCTGGAGCTGAAATAAAATTCTGAAAGATGTGTATGATTCAACTTTTTCTTATGCCTGTAGTGTTAAATAAGTAAATAAATTGGCGGCCTGATAGCGGAGGGGTTAGGGCACGTACCACATGAGCTGATGCTCTTAGCAGGTGAGTGCTGGTTCGACTCCCGACCGGCCTGACTCTTTTCTGTGTGTCGTTCCCCCTCTCTCTCTACCCCTTTCCTGTCACTCTCTACTGTCCTCCCAAAAATATCTTAAATAAGTAAATAAAAAATGCAATAAATCAAATGTCTAATTGCAATATGTAAAAAACACAATACATATCAAATTGGGACCCAAGTATCATAATAGTATTGAATTGGGAGATAAGCATATTGACCCAGCCCTAAGACTGTGTACAATGGTGATATAAAGCTCATTAGTAAATTTCTCTGGTTCCCTGTATCATGGTTCAGCACATTCAGCTGCCTGTCCGCTTTGTTGACGTCAAGTAAAGATTATGTGGTATTGACAAGATCATTCACTCCCACAAACACACAAACAATGACGCCAGAACCAGATAAATTATAGGCAGTTATTCATAAAATATAAAATATGTGATCTCATGGTGTGTACAGTCAGGAGTGAGTGGCACACAGTTTTTTTTTTTGTTCATGATTTTCCCTAAAAAACTTGTGGAGAGGCCTTAATGTTGAGCCCTGAAGACTATGCAACTCTAGCTGAGCCGCAGCAACTGCAGCCTCTGCTTCTGTAAGTGATAATTACAGGACGCTGGCACATTCAGTTCTGTTAGGCTCCAAGTCAGAGTGGTTAAGGCTACTGGAAGCAGCGAACCTCTAGAAGCTAACGGCTCTTACACAGAAAATTAAATCAATTACTCAGGCAACAAACACAAAATCATCATCCTAGGTCAAATCACGCTGTCTGCTCATATCAAGCCAGTGTTCGGCTAATCTAGAGAAAACAAGAAGAGGCATTCAGGTGACAGAGTGGGAATGAAAGAGGAGGTCAGTGTACCATCAAAATTATTTTAACCCATTGAAATGTTTGTTAGATCTCAGGTCTTGGTGAATGTTGAACATAAAGTTCTTGAACATCGGAACATAAAGAACTTGTTTAAGAAACCTTCACAGGGTACCTTATAATTAAAATAGTGATTGTGGGTCACAGTTTATTTTGACTGGTTTGCAATTCCGCATTTCTTTGTGTTTTTATTAATAAAATAAATGAATAAAATAAAAAATAAAAATAACCATTCGGTTTGCATGTTTTTTCCCTTGTTTTGGCCCTAAATGTGTCAGCTACATAAGCCTGTTGCTGTAGCCTAGACTGATTTTGAATTATCAGCTGTTTCATTGCCCAGCTGTACTTGTGCATCTGTATCCATGTGGGCAGGCAGGAGATGAAAACAGCTCATGAGATGACCAGCTCATCAAATCTCCACTCTGCAAGATGAAAATTTAACTTACTCCATTTAAAACAGGAGAACTGTGAATCATGATATCTCTCAATATAATTTTCATTGATTGTCATTAGTGATGTAACCTGCCTCTGTGGAGCACGAGTTAAAAAAACTACAGCAGCAGTAGCAGTGACAGTATCGATGTTGACAGAGAGCTTCATAGAGTCAAGTGAAGTTTGGTTGAAACCTGCATTTGAACTGTGACAGACAGCTGTCTGTACAAAGACAGAAAACAAAACAATGTAAAACTAAAATCTAAAATTATTTATAATAATGCTACAAATGGGAAACAGTCAAAGTTTTATGGTAGCCCTGTGTGACAGATACTACTACTAACCCTGTGCTGGTCCACTGTTATTGTTGTGTCCTCCAGAGATGGGCAGTGAGTTGCCAGGGACAGTGGGGATGCCTGGAGCAGTCGGTGCTGGCCAGGTGAGGATGGGAGGAGCTGTGCCAGGGCGCGGGGGCAAGAGGAGATCAGGAGGGTGAGTATTGTCACTGCTGACCTGCAGTGGGAACTACCCACCATAAATATACTTCCTGCAGCAAGGGCTCAACAGCTTTTTATAGCACGGTCTGAAAATAACACCCAACAGTCCCTAGAAGCTGATGCAGTTTTGTTTTGGGTCACCTGTTACATTATACACAGTTTTTCTTACAGAATTATTACAGTGTTGGAGGGAACAAAATGTTAGCCGTTCATATCATCCTGATGTGTGTGAAGCATCTTGAGAGTTTCAGACTTACTATCGGACTTGATCACAAATATAAAACAATAATAAGGAGCATTGCTTTTCTTGTAGCTAAAAACAAATACTCCTGGTTGTGTAATGTGTTGTGCCTGAATTTGTTACTGAACTAGTTATACAGCCAATCAAACATGGGTCTCAACGTGTCACATTGAGGTCATTGTGACCTGGTTGTATTTAAGGCGATATGAAATGTCCCAGAAGCTGTATTTGGTGGTTTCAGTTTTACCTCATGTTCTTTCTCTGTTCAGGTAATTACTGGGGTCTTATACCTATTCTGGAAAGGACTCATAGTATTTGCTTGCTGCATCCTATTGTGACTAAAATATTTGGCAACAGAAATATACCTGTAATGTCTAAATCTGCTTGTTCAGGATGTTCCACAATGATCAGTTTCCAAATTCTGGTTCTTGGAAATGAGCTTCTAAAAGTCTTGTAAACACTGATGCTGGATAACAGGCATTGTGGCACAGGTTATTTATTAACGATCTGGCAGTGTTCCTTTATTCAGTAATCGCAGACTGGTGGTACCACTGCCTGGTACCACTAGACAGAAACATACTGTAAACCATCACACAGGAGCTCAGTGGAATCAACTGATCTCTTCTCAGTGACTCAATGTAAATATGTAAGTTTTGGTAATTTCAAGTTTATTGAAATTCTAGTTTCAATTTTCAGATTTTGGAAATATAAACATGAAATGTTCTAACTTGAGGTATTATGACTTGAAATGATGAGTTAAATGAATGAAATGCTGAAAGTTCACTTAACTCATTATTTTGTGTTTTAAACAAATACAAATAGCATATTAACAGACATCCCATCATGTCTTGTTTGGGAGTTAAAACTCTAGAGATCATTTGTAGTTTGAGGAACCCATTCGTTTGCTGTGTCTGTAATACGTGTTAAATGAAGTCATGCTTGTTTATTGTCATAATAATAAAAACTAACCACGATAAAAGTTAGTACTGCATTCAGTCCTGACCTGTAAACAAAGTCACATGCTGCAGGTGATGATGTTTTCTTCTTTCTCTCAACATCTTTCCCTCTGTTGTGCTTGCTTTAACTTTCTAATGCAAGTGAAATCCTGTGCAGAAGTGTTATAAACAATTAAATATTAATCAATATGAAATCAGTCAGGTAACATGGGCATCACAAACACCAGGCTCTCTCTCTCTCTCTCTCTCTCTCTCTCTCTCTCTCTCTCTCTCTCTCTCTCTCTGTCTGTCTGTCTGTCTGTCTGTCTGTCTGTCTGTCTGTCTGTCTGTCTGTCTGTCTGTCTGTCTGTCTGTCTCTGCTTCTTTATTTCTGTTCACTCTCATCATTCAGTGCTTACACTGGTCTGCAGTGGACACTTTGGGACTGATATTGGAAGCTACCAGTGATTGTTGTTAGCTTCCTTTTTTCAAGTTTCAGGAACTGCAACTCGAGTCCACCAGCCAGGTATTGGCTGTTGGGGGATTTCACTGTACTATCCATTGAAAAAGTGCAGGCAAAGGCTGGTCCCCAACTATGTGCAATGTATCACGTACCAGTCCACATGAAGTTCTGGACAATCACATAATGTTCATCTTGACAAGGGCTGTAACTAATGATTATTTTCATTCAATAATCTATTCCCTATAATTATTTCTTGATGAACTGATTAATTGTTTGGTCTATTAAACTTTGGAAAAAAATCCCTGTAACAATTTTGGAGCCCAAGGTTCAGTCCTGCCAACAGAGCAAACTCAAAGATGTTTACTTTGTTAAAAACAAAAAACAAGTCATGCATGGTCATTTACTGAAACAATAAATCAGTTAAAATAGTTTCATATTGCTTTTCTGTTGGATAAATTGTTGCAGCTCTAATCTTGACGGTATTTTTTTCTACTACCAAGCAACTGGGGGAACAGATCCCAATAATCTGTCTCCTCTAAAATCAGTGGGGATGGTTTTAACTGCTCATCTCATGAAGTTATGGTTTTAATGCACTTTTCCTCTCATCACGAGTGGAAAAAGAAAGTAAAATAATAACAAGAAATAAATAAGATAATATTGTTTTGGTGTTTCAGTTTGGATGCAGAGCAGAGAAGATGATCTCAAAATCTTAATTCTGCATTTGTGTGGATAAATATAAATAAATGAATGAGGTGGAAAGACCGGGGGGGCTGCTTTAGACTCAGTATGTGTGTTCATCTATGTATGGGGAGCACTGTATGTGAGTTAAGTACCTTGTAAATCAGGGGCCAGAGGACTGCACTTAACCCATGCACAGGCATTAGGCCTACATAAACATGAATAAATAATCCAGACCTGCATATGTAGGCAGCTTGGCAAATAAACGTGGCACAGGGAGGCAACAGGAACTGCTCATGTCTATGCCATTGTTGCTTTACTTATTTATGTGTGTATGTGTCCATGTCTTTCTATGGTTGTGGGAACAAAGTTTAGTTTTTAACCATCGTTGTGAGGACATTTTAATCAGTCCTCACAACTTCAAAGAGCTGTTTGAGGGTCGTGTGTGTGTGTGTGTGTGTTGTTGAGTATGAGACAAGACAACAACAGACACTCCTCTCCTGACAGTGTTGCTACCAAGGTGCATAAAGCTGTCAGGTAGGTCATGCAGACAGGGTGTTCTGCTTGAGCTCTCTGCACAAGATTTAGTCAAGTTAGCTTGGTTTCTAGTTTCATTTGTTCATGCTGTGAAATCATTTGGTGATGGGCACAGTGATGCAGTGTATTTGCATGCACTTACTGTAAATGTAGTCTGTGTTCTTTAGTCAGCTGATTTAGGAGAGTTTTACCCAGCCATTCCAATGTCTTTCCCATATATATAGGTAATTGGGTTTCTAATCAGCTTTTGTATACATGTGCACGACAGAATGTTGCAGACAAAGTAAAAGCTGAACGAAGGATGAAATCATCATTGCGCAGAACGAAGGGTCCTTGTATTTAACATGACTCCATCCAAAGCCCAACTGAAGCTGAAGCTAACACTAAGTAGCTTCTACAAGTCTAAATAACTGAAGGTATAAGATTCCACTGATGAACACTTGACTGCTGTAAAATTCAGACAGATTCTGGATGTGAGACAAGGCTCGGCTCTGTTCTCACTGAATGTGAGTCTGTTGTGTCCATTTATTTGATGTGGACATTGTAGTTCACTTGTTCCAGCTGGAGCAGTGATGGTGTTACTGCTGTGAGATGTGGCAGAACCATAGACTGTATATTAAGATGGACGTAGTCTCCGTGACCTCACCCCTAGATTTCTGAGGAGCGGTTCTGAAGCTCAGAGTGAGCTGCTCCACCGTCACCATCTTGGCAGTGCCTGACTACAACACAGACAGTTGATTTCAAACCTTGTTCGATTGCAGTGGTTCCCAACCTTTTCTAACTCATGGACCAGCAGAAAATCACAAAGATGTTGGTGGCCCACATCTGACAATACAGAGGCCAAATAATGCCTTCTCACATTTTATTTTAGTGATAGTGATCGAATGTTCAGGATTGAACTGAAAGCAGGGGAGTTTGACGGGGAGAGGTCATTTCACCATCTGTCTCTTGACTCTGTGTCCTTTTAATTCTCTTGTTGCTAACCTTCCATCCCTTTTGATGCTCCAGTTTTTGCCATTGAAGTAATCTTTTAGCATGCAATCAGACTGAGATAGTCAGTATACAATGTGGCCTGGTGGCAAAGTGGTTCAGCCAGCGACAACATAAAATTAATTTATCTGCTGGTCACGGTGATAGGCTATGATAAAAAAACAAAACAATGGCAGGAGTTTTTAAACATTTTAATGTTTTTAAAGATTTCATTTTAAAACATTTAAAAACATTACTTACTGTACTTATAATTTGTCGGCTCACTCACACTTATACCACAGGTTGGGAACCTTTGGTCTATTGGTTTATTTGTCAGCAGACACAACTTTGTCACTTTGCAGCAGCAGAACTACATGAGGAAGGACTTTACTGCTCCAAACTGATGTGTGCCATCCACTGGTTCTATCACTGTGAATGTACATACAGTTTTATAGATATGTTCCACCAGAAAACACAGGGACTGCAGTCATGAAAGAGCACTATCAGCTCTCAGTCTAATAGAAGTAACTGTGTTTCCTGTGGTTGTTTCTCAGAATGGACTTTGATGACGAAGACGGAGAGGGACCTAGCAAATTTTCAAGGTGAGAACAATGAAAGCAGGTAGCACCGACCCTGTCTGACATCTCTTAGAACTAGTTCCCAAAGATCATACAGTTCCTGTTTCAGGGTATCCGCGGGTATGAAAAATCAAATGTGTTGAAATGAACATATTAAAATTTTTGGATCTTATTTCTACTGCACTCTGAATTCAAAAATGGGTTTATAGTACAGTATGTTTGGCTTTATTATTTGTTTCATGTTGCATTAAAAAGGTCTAAACAAGTCCCGAAATTGTTTTGAGAGCCCAGCAGATACCCTATGTGTGTAACATCGACTCATGACGAACTTTTTATTTCCCTCCATCAAAAAGTCAATGCTCTGTTATGTTTCTTTTTTTTTTTAAGAGATACTCAAGTCTATCTCTGTCACTACATCGCAAGTGTCCTCACATTTAATTTCTCTCAACTTCTTTTCCTTTTCTTCCTTCTCATATTGTGGAGTGAGTGTGTACGTATGTAGGATGTACAGTAAGTGCTTTATTTTTGAGCTGACAACATGGCAGCAGATTTGTTTCCGCTAACTTGAGTGGTGACAGTTTGGAGGAGGAGCTGCTCTCTGCTGAACACAGGAGGAACTGCACTCTTAATAATGGACAGCAGCATTACATGTATGGTTTATTTGGCTACAGGAAAGCTTTGTGTTCATGCTGTGAAAGGGTTTACACTTACATACACTTTGTACACAAGTTATTCCTATAAACCTACCAACCATTCACTTCTGTCTCCCTTAGCCAGGAGCTTTAGTTCACCCTGCTGTTCAGTATGTGACATACAGTAGAGGAAATAATTATTTGATCCCTCGCTGATTTTGTAAATTTGCCCACTGACAAAGAAACAAACAGTCTATAATTTTAATGGTAGGGTTATTCAAATAGTGAGAGATAGAATATTAAAAAGAAAATCCAGGAAATCACTTTAAATAAAAGACAAACAGACTTGCATTTTATCGAGTGAAATAAGTATTTGATCCCCTGGCAAAACATGGCTTAGTACTTGGTGGCAAAACCCTTGTTGGCAAGCACAGAGGTCAGACGTTTCTTGTAGTTAATTACCATGTTTGTGCACATATCAGGAGGAATCTTGGTGCACTCCTCTTTGCAAATCATCTCCAAATCCTTAAGGTTTCGAGGCTGTCGCTTCGCAACTCAAAGCTTCAGCTCCCTCCACAGATGTTCTATGGGATTAAGGTCCGGAGACTGGCTAGGCCACTCCATTACCTTAATATGCTTCTTTTTGAGCCATTCCTTTGTTGTCTTGGCCGTATGTTTTTGGTCATTGTTGTGCTGGAAGACCCATCCACGACCCATTTTCAGTGCCCTGGCGGAGGGAAGAAGGTTGTCACTCAGGATTTTACGGTACATGGCCCCGTCCATCTTTTCATCTATGCGGTGAAGTCGTCCTGTCCCATTAGCAGAGAAACACCTCCAAAACATAATGTTTCCACCTCCATGCTTGACGGTGGGGACGGTGTTCTTGGGGTCATAGTCAGTATTTTTCTTCCTTCAAACATGGCGAGTCGAGTTGATGCCAAAGAGCTCGATTTTGGTTTCATCTGACCACAGCACTTTCTCCCAAGACTTCTCTGAATCTTTCAGGTGATCATTGGCAAACTTCAGACGGGCCTGTACATGTGCCTTCTTGAGCAGGGGGACCTTGCGGGCACTGCAGGATTTTAATCCATTGCGGTGTAGTGTGTTACCAATGGTTTTCTTGGTGACTGCGGTCCCAGCTGCCTTGAGATCATTAGCAAGCTCCTCCTGTGTAGTTCTTGGCTGATTTCTCACCTTCCTCATGATCAGTGATACGCCACGAGGTGAGATCTTGCGTGTAGCCCCAGAACGAGGTCGATTGACGGTCATTTTGTGTTTATTCCATTTTCGAATAATTGCACCAACAGTTGTCTCTTTCTCACCCAGCTTCTTGCCTATGGTCTTGTAGCCCAATCTAGCCTTGTGCAGGTCTACAATCTTGTCCCTGATGTCCTTAGACAGCTCTTTGGTCTTGCCCATGGTGGAGAGGTTGGAGTCTGATTGATTGCATGGACAGGTATCTTTTATACAGGTGACTGGTTGACACAGGTGTCTTTGCTGCAGGTAAAAGTTTTTTTTCGGTGTGGGAGTCTGTGGGATCCAGAATTGTTAATGGTTGGCAGGGGATCAAATACTTATTTCACTAAATGAAATGCAAATCAATTTATATCTTTTATATAATGTGGTTTTCTGAATTTTCTTTTTGATATTCTGTCTCTCGTTGTAAAAAGGAACCTACTTTTAAAATTATAGACTGTTCGCTTCTATGTCAGTGGGCAAACTTACAAAATTAGTGAGGGATCAAATAATTATTTCCTCTACTGTACAAGTGACGAACAGCAGTGGAGACTAAACTGGAAAAGAAGAAAGGGTTTACCCAGTCCACAGTGTGATAGGGGTGTTTATGGACCTGTGGTGCATTTTAATGAATGTAACATCAGCAAAGTATGAAGACAGCTGAGGTGGAGAAGTTCAGACACAACAGGACTCTTCTGTTCACTGACCGTGTGAAAATTCAAGTGTCCAGCATTGAAAGAAACATATATTACTCCAATTCTGATCTGATTCTGATTAAATCCATACATCAAGAGACAGATCATTTTAGTTTGTACATCTGGACTATCAAGGAAGAAAAATCACCTCAGTCATACGTCTGTTCTGTCACAGTTTTGGTGTCGGAATTGAAGCAGTCCAGTTTAAGCAACCAGATTTTTTTTTTCATGTCTCACTCAGAGTAGAACAGGGCACTGTTATCATTGACACCAGCCTGTTTTGTACAGTTTGCCCATTTTGTTACCATCACACTTTGACCCATCTACTGTCATGCATTAATATGTGACAGCTATTGCATGTGGAGGGTGAAGCTGCTCTGTGATGCTTTTTATCTGTATATATGTACATGGCTTTACATGCTGCGTCCTCTCTGCTCTGCAGGTATGATGATGATCAGATTCCTGGTGGGGATAAGGAGAGATACGCCAGGTAGGCCTAGCCAACTGGGGCCACAGAGGATTTTCCATTGACTCAGGGACCAACAGGCTGTGCAACCCGCACGCTTCACACCTGTTCTGATCTGTGCAAAGAGAGATACTAACAAGTGAATAAAAAAAATCAGGATAATATATGCATATGCATATGTCATTGCAATCCATAATATATTGGTAGATTAGAAATATTTTATTTGCAATATGAAAGTTATTATCAAACCACATAAACCATTGCACTGTTTAGTCCACAGGTAAAAAAAATGTCAGCTGTAAATTGCATGACAGTGTATGTACAACAAATTACATTACAGACATGCAGCTATTTTTGACCGATTATATGGCAGTCCTTTACGAATGGCCCATTTTCCAAAATAGGTACAGTAGAGTTGTTTGAGTTAGCTGAACTCACTAGATGATGTTGTTTTGGTGTCATGTGTCAGGAGAATTGAGCACAGCACAGGGAAATTCTGTGTTGACAGAAACGACAGCTGTGAAACCTGCAGCTGAACCTGCTGCATCCTGCCTGATGGAGCTGGTAACAACTAGAGGAGTGTTCTTTAGAGTTTTCTCCTTGATGATGATTATATTTGAGGAGAAACACACTTTCTGGGCATTTAATTTATTTGGCATGAAAATTACTTAGAATGTTTAGATATTGGAACAATATCAGCTTTAGACATCAGTGAAAAGTGTCAGTTTGTAAATTATCTGCAGCTTTTGTCTCAGAGTGAGACAAATTGATGCAGTTGAGTACAGTATGTCTAGGAGTCTCTAAAAGCCCTTTTTTAGCATGTGTCCCGTCTGAATAAAGTAAAGTCAAAATTGTCATAAAGACCTTGCAGACTGACCTGCGTTGTTGTAACATGTAATTTTCCCTCAGAGGAAAACTCAAACACAGAAATGCATCTCAGTATGAAAATGGGCAGTTTAATTCAAGCTGTACAGCATCACCTGTCTCTAGTGTTGATCCTGACAGTTAATTACAGATTCCAGACAATATACTGTCACCTGTAAAGAATGAGATGTAACAGTTAACAAAACCTATTACCTGTTGAAACCTGTTGAATTATGACACTAGAGACAAATTATGATCAGATGCGTCATAGCTGTTGATCAATTGTTCAATTGAGGCGGGCTGGTGGTTACCAGTCTGTACCCTCTGCAGGCGCCTAACTGCTCTTCTCTCT
The DNA here is from genome assembly GCF_046630095.1 of Trachinotus anak. Taxonomy (NCBI): domain Eukaryota; kingdom Metazoa; phylum Chordata; class Actinopteri; order Carangiformes; family Carangidae; genus Trachinotus; species Trachinotus anak. The sequence continues at coordinate 514,692 of NW_027273862.1, read as the reverse complement.
GTTGCAGAGAGAACCACAGTGAGATTGAGCGACGCCGGCGCAACAAAATGACCCAGTACATCACGGAGCTTTCAGACATGGTCCCTACCTGCAGCGCTCTCGCCCGGAAACCTGATAAGCTGACCATCCTGCGTATGGCTGTGTCCCATATGAAATCCATGAGGGGCACTGGCAACACGTCCACTGATGGGGCCTATAAGCCCTCCTTCCTCACTGAGCAGGTACTGTACCGTCAGAAACTCATAACATAGAGGACATTTGATAGAAAACATATTCAGTGTCCTTGCACTTTTTCTTGTTTTAGTTCTTTTTTGAAAAATACTACAAATTGATCAACAAAAAAATAATTGTGGAAACGCTCAGTTTGGAGGACCACATGAACCTTTTATATGGATCCCCTCATAAAACTGGGACTCATACCTGTCATGGTTGTCCTGAAAGCACTATTTGAGTTTATGTTTGGATTATTCTTAATTTCCTGTTTTAGTTTGAAATTACTTATCTTGTGTGTCCATTGTTATTTTACTTCTGGTCCTTGTCTAGTTTTCCCTCCATTGTAATTGTTTGCCCCACCCTAATATGTCACCTGTGTCTTGTTACCTCAGGATTACCTCAGTTCAGTTTGCTTCTGTTTGGTTTCTCTCATGATTCCTCGTGTTTCCTTTAGTTTCCTCTTTTATGTTCCTGAGTTTTTAACCTTAGTTTTTGGTCCTTGGTTTCCTTCCCACCCCAGATTGGGTTATTGTTTCATCTGCTAAGGAAGAATTGTGTGGTTTTTTTATCCATTAAATCTTCAAACAGTACCAGCTCCGCTCTGTTGTCTGCATTTCCTGCAAGTCCTAAATTGTGACATTATCCTTGTTTTTCAAAGCAAGACGTTATGTTTAAATGCACAATTGATCAACAGAAGACTCCAAAAGGCAATCATAACCTGGACACTAGTGTATGTAGAATTGTTTGATGTTTGAGAATAAGAATGCAATCAAAATAGAAATAGTACATAAATACCTTGTTTGAAACCTTTCACAATGTGACCTAAATGTTCTCTTGAGGAAGTTTTTTTTTCCAGTATGTGTTCTTTCTCTACATGCTTGACCATCTGAGGTTACACTCACACATTTTCTGTTCTTCAGGCTCTGAGCTTCAACACATTCAATCTGAAATAAAAGAATGGAAGCTGAATTAAAGTGCCATGTCTCAGCTTTAATTTGAGTAGGAAAGAACAGCCCTTTAAACACATCAAGTCAAACAAAAATATTGACTATTTTGAGGAAATTGTTTTGCAGTCAATGACTTAATTAATCAATGACTTAATTGATGAATGTAATACAATGTACAGTTGACTATAAACACAGGCTACCTCCTTGGGGTGTGCCCATATGTAGCTCAAGTACCTTTCTGCTCCCTGTAGGAACTGAAGCATCTGATTTTGGAGGCGGCTGACGGCTTCCTGTTTGTGGTTGCTGCGGAAACGGGTCGGGTGATCTACGTGTCGGACTCGGTGACGCCGGTGCTGAACCATCCCCAGTCAGAGTGGTTTGGCAGCACTCTCTATGAACAGGTCCACCCTGACGATGTGGACAAGCTGAGGGAACAGCTCAGCACCTCAGAAAACTCCATGACAGGTACAGAAAGAACAATTATCTTCCAGCTGAATGTTTTCCTTCCCTCTGCTACTTTACTGATTCATTTACAAAGGGAAAAAGGAGAAAAAAAAACAAAATAACAAACCCTTTCCTTCTCTCTGGTGTAACCATTCTTAGTCAGTTGCCTTTTGTATGTCTATGTTGAGCATCATGCTCTACCTGTGCAGCTGTTTTATCAGTGTGCTACTCAAGTTCAAGCTCAAGACTTTCACGTTGTATTTTAGTACATAAAATACATCAGCAAATACCCCCGTCGTGATTTTTTTTTTTGGCTTTTATAGGTTGTTGGTTGGTTATAGGTTTACAGGTTGTCGGGATGTTAAACATCATCAAGCCGCAGATGAAAACAGATCAACAGTCCACATTTACAGCCTCGTTGTGTTTATACTCACACTTTTGTGAACTATTACTAATGTTTTAAGAGGAAATGCTTTTGTAGAAGAGGTCAGAGCTAAATCAAACCACAAGTTTGAAGTTTAGTGGTGGTGTTGTTGAAGTCATGTGACTGGTGTAGTTTGTTCATAGCCTAACATTAGATTTGTACTTCTGGTAATTGTATTTAGGCTTCAAACATGATAAAAGGGGTTTTCTTTCTTGAAAACTTCACAGGACTTATTTTCTGCAATAATCCAAAAGCCAATGGAAAAATCCTATTGACTTTTTGTTGATGGAAGTGATAATAATAATAATAATAATAATGATAATAATCTTTATCTATATAGCACTTAACCTACACAGGATGCAGCCCAAAGTGCTTTGACAAATATAAAAGGAGAAAGGGAGTCAAGACTCTCTATAGACCTTCTTCACGGCAGACATTTTTAGATCTCATACCAGGAAAACCACAGGGCGAAACACATTTTATTAATGATGGTTTAATTCTATCAAGTGTCCCTGTAAACTATATAATGTGCCAGGAAGGACCCTGGAACTAGCTCACTTGAAAGGAATGCAGTTGTATTTAGTTTTAATGTTACACTTGTGCTTTTCCTGCTCAGACAGAATGTTTGCTGTGAGAGAGATCTGCTACTGTCAAAACTACTGTATGGTTTCAGAAAGTAAACTCTAAGGTAGTTGGTGTGAAGTGGTGGAGTGAAATGTGTAACACTGAATAATCATAATCTGTGAACCAGTTGTAGCTTCCTAGTACTTGTAATTCCTTTCATGGTGGCAGCTCGGCTCCTCTGTGGTGCAAAAGCTGTTGAGTTGAAGTGAGTTGCAGAAGCAAAGCAGAATGGTTTTCACATGGTTTGACATTCATCAAAGAGTTTTTGGTGTCATCACCCATTGTAACAGATGTTCATTCACACTGATTTGAACAGATTCGCTTGTGATGTGACCCTCCACCTTTTTTAATGCTTAAAGAGTCTACTTTTTTCCCTCTCTGGAGCACATAGTGAAGCTGATTAAACCACACAAAGCCTCTTCTGTCTTTATGTTGTGAACTTGAAGACGGTTGGAATGTTCAGTCTTTGTTGAAAGTGTTTTACAGAGGTGCTGAGGACAGATAATAGTTGGAGCTTTCATTTCTTTATGTCTCTTTTAAGTTGCATTGTCAGTGTTATTTGCCAGTAATCAGACAATCAACTCTCCTGTAGCCATTCATTCATATACACATACTTGCCCTGTTTTGAAAATTTCTGAAACTGCATTTTAGAAAGTTGAAGATCCAGTGTTTTTGAAGGGGTTTTTGGAGTCAGGATATCTCAGCCAGGGTAAGGTCATACCAGATTATAAACGTAGTCTTCTTATCAAGTGACTTCTCCTCTGTGTTTAATCTCCTTCTCTATACATTGTATCTTTAATGTTACATGGTAATTTTAGATGCACCAGGTTATCGTGTTAAATGGCACTGAGTTGGAGAGTGAGATTTCAAATGCAAAACTTTGAGACATGCTCATTGTGCTCACTAGAGGGCAACACTGTTTCATTAAACTCTTCCTCTCCATGGTACTCTGGAGGCTCCACAGTATCTCAGTGGAGTTTGTATTTGTCTGTCAGTCTGTCCATCTGACACCAAAGGCCCTTTGAACCTCACTGAATACCCAGCAGGTCCATGAAATCAACATAACACAGTAATCTCCATGTAGAGCTGTGACAGATAAAAACACACTCTTGAGCATGCACCCATACACAAGCCCTTGATGAAGCCTTTGAAGTCCCAGCACTTCTCAGAGTTAGGTTACATTCAGTGGAACCAAAGCAGTATGTTGTGGAGACTCTGTCTGCTTCTTCTGCTGTTCACTGTTTGAACTTTGTTGGTTGCCTGTTGTGGGACTGCGTGTTTTTCCAGCTTTCTGGTGTGGAAGAACTGAACAACATCAATGAGCAACAAATGGAACAACTGATTGTTTCCTGCATAGCAGTTGTTGCTGTCTGTAATTCACTCTGGGGAAAATAAGTGATTTACTGTTTTGGAATATTTCTGATGGCACGAATGGTGTGGTGATCTTTGCATACCTTAGCCAGTATTTGATATTTGTTTTTAATATCTGTAGGACTCAGATAGGTCCCATTCAAAGTTCAGTGGGAAAAGTCTGTGAAGTACAGTTTTGATTACATTATTTTGGTGACTTAGCAGCTCTTTCAGCAAGTTTGGCTGGCTTGAAAGCAGGTTAGTAGATACTAAAATGTCATCACACCAAACCACTGACAGATAGAGAGAGAGGTGGTCAAGAGCGGGAGCACTGATGGACTGATGTACAGCGGTTAGTGTGGTTCTGTGTCTCATCAGTGAAGTGTTTGAAGTCACACAGCAGGCTTGAGTTTCTCCTTACAGTAGGTTCCATTAACCTGCTTAGTGTGCAAGTTGAAATTGTGAACTTAAAAATGAGTCATGGAAACACATGAATTTTGAAAAAACTCTCAAATGTCATAAAACAATTTACACGCTTGCATGAGTTGTTTTTCAGTCACAGCAATATTTTGCAAAACTGAAATGGAAGTTGTGGCACCTGCCATATCAAGCCCCAGGGAGCCAGTTCCAACCGAGGGGGAGACTGCTGGAAATCTGTCATCTCGAGAGAAACACAGCTTTATTCACATAACATAACTTAGTTGAAACAAAGACCATTTCGCAATTATTTTTTGCCAACTTATCTAAATAAATTGCTTCTTTTTTGCAATGGAAACCTGGCTTGTGAGAAGGAAGGTGACAGCTGTCTCATGAATGGGTCCAATGCAGGCCCAAACCGGGTTGGGTCTGAAAACGGTGCAGCACTTCGGGTCTCAGATGTGCGGAGAAGTCAGGGGTCTGGCCACAGGTGCACCACCAGTCTCCTGCAGGTGTGTTTGGGGTGCTCAGAGACAGGGTTAATAGGGTAACGTCAGTGTCAGCTGTTGCCCACAGTCTTCCCTCTCAACTTTTTTTGTTGTATTTCTTCTTATAATACTCATACGTGTTTGACTGTGTGAATCCCTCACATCTCACAGTTACCTCTGGTGCTTCAGACATACTCACTGTATTGATCAGCCTCGGTCCCAGACATTGCAAATTTCTCAAAGAACTTCAGTTCAAAGTCTGGCATTGTAAGATGAACACAGCAAGCTAGTGAAGCAGTATAAACAAAACCTTGTTCCTCACCTTTGTCTTGGCCTCTGTCTTACAGGTATCACTTTTCAGGGGCCAGAAATGATCAGAGTTATTCATCGGTGGAGCTGTTTCTAAATTAATATTCTTCATAATGAGGAAACATGTTCAAGTGCAACACTTGAATCTGCAGTAAAATTCATTTATTGTAAGTTTTGCTATTGCTATATAGCCAACATTAGCATTAACAGCTTTTCCCTTACCATTCTTACAAAGAATTTCAGCCATTGTTGTATTTACAAGAAAAGAGGTTATACGTCCTCTGAACATCGTTACTTTTTCAGGATAGCCAGTGACTCAGTATCAGAAAGTGACAAGATGGTCTGGCCAGACTAGAGCAAGCTGGTTAGCATACTAACTTCAATAGAAACAAAGAAGTGACAGAAATAGAAACAAAACAAGAGGGTTTCTTTCTACCACTGGAGACAGCAGAATCATTTTGAACACACAACGTTTCTTCTAGACTGTTAAAAGCTGTTAATGCTAACGTCGGCTATGTGGCAGTAGAAAATCTTAAAAATAACTCCTTTAAAGTGAACTCACCAAAAAATATCACTCCTAATAGTGATGCCAGGCTTTGGACTGAGGAGGTTTTTTTCAGGTTAGTTTTAAATCTTGGAGCAGAGATTTGATGTACATGATGGATGTGACTCAGTTATTCTTGACCTCACTCTGCGCCTGTTTGGTGTTTTCTCATGTGAAACTGATCATCACTTTGGCATTGCGAAAATCTTGACTTTCCCAAAATCCTGTAGAACTGTGCCAGTGGGAGCTGCTGATGGAGACTTCAGAGAGCATCATCATTGCATTTCAGAAAGTTCTGCCGTACTTCCTCTTGGACTCCTTCCACATAAACAGATAACATAAACATGAGTGTTGCTGACAGACAGACTGCTAAAGTTACACTGCTGGACAGCTGGCTGAGTGTTTGAGTTTCCCCATTGACTGTTTCTGTGTCAAAATCAACTGGCACAAACAGTTTTTACGTCACTGGGGATGTTTATAGGCAGTGTTGCCAACTTAGCACCTTTATTGCTAGATTTACTGTTGTTGTTGCTGCTACACTGAATTTTCAGACCCCTTTAACAACTTATTTTTTCAAGTGACTTTTTGGACAAACAAGCAAATGAGAAAAACACCCAGCATACATATATCTATGCAATAAAATAGCTTCAGTGAAAAGAGTAGAATGTGCTTGTTGTTGATGATGTAATCTGGTCTGGTCTTATGTGTTTACCATGGTCAATAGCCTTCTTTTCTCTAGCTGAATCTGCTTCATTACAGTTGTCTATTTGCATGCAAAGTTCCCTTCAGCTTCATATTTGTGAGATGCTGAGAATTCCTTTTCCATCTGGAAAGGATCATTCCTGTTTTACTGATGATGGAGACTGATTGTGCAGGTTATAGCACCAAAGCCAAGCTGCTCACCTTTTTTTGTTCTCCATCCTGCACAAACTCAACCTCAACATAGGTTGATTAGGGTCAAGGCAAGGGACACAAAGATGCTCAGGGATCCTTATAGAGGGTCTGCTGGGTTTTGCCTTGCTTAGGCAAAATGAGAAAGAGTTTAGCTCTGCTGAAATTCACATGAAGTCCCAGTTACACAATGATTGAGGATTGTTGTGAATTAAGTTTCACTTTTACCACCTTCATAAAACAATATTGACAGTTTTAAGGCTCATTCTGAACTGTCTGTTGTTGAGACCTCAGTAGCTTTTCTCTGGCAGCTGCAGATATCAGCTGTTTCTTTGGGCCTTAACAGGAATTTCTCTTTTCATCTCTGTTTCAATGCCAGTAAATATGAGGAAATTACTGTGCACTTACATCACACAAAAGGCAGTTTTGATGTTAGTCACAGTCTAATAAATGGTGTCCATCAGGGCCTTTTATTTAAAGTTCATCCAAACACTGCTTGATGTGATATCATATCATAGAATAATACTGATATGTGAAGGAACACATGACCCTGGAATGAAATGTTTTATTTCATTTAATTTCTTTGGTTATAGCTGAAAATGCTCGTATTGTTTAGACTGATGTGACTTTGTTCTTCCTGCTGACTAGAGTGTCACTCTTAGCTGTGCGAGAAGTTAATACCACACATTTGCTCCAGTTGTGATCATAAATAATTAAACACCTAGATAAACTAATAAGTAGCTGTTATGTATGTTGTGTTGTTCTTTATTATAAGACTAAGGAGATCCAGAGCTCTGTGTGCACTTTCTTTACACCTCATGTTTCTAATGATTTCCAACTGCCTCATCATATCAGGTGCTGACAGACTCACACAATAATGATCAGACAATCTGACAATACAGGGCACAGGACAAAAGCAAAGGTGTAACACTACACAGCTTTAGTCTTGTCTCTTGCTGGACCTGACAGTGTTTTCTCCTCATTTCATCCAGAGATGATCATAGATTGACTTTTTCCTCTCAGTTTAGTGAACACATGCAACACAATTTCCTCCCTCTTCAGTTTTGCTAATAAGAACAAAGGTTATAAATAGTAAAAAGTAACAGGCTGTTTGTTGTGAATGAGTGTTTATTGGTCTACATGATGATGTTGTCTGTGCCTTGTTCTAATCTGAGCTACTGTTTGTATGTTAACAGGACGGATCCTGGACCTGAAGACGGGAACAGTGAAGAAGGAGGGACAGCAGTCCTCCATGAGAATGTGCATGGGCTCCCGGCGCTCCTTCATCTGCCGCATGAGGTGTGTGTGACACTGTAACTAAGTGTGTCTGTTTTTATTTCTGCATGTTGACTTTGTGTTTATATTTTTTTAACAGACCCATGCTCTTGAGCAGTTCATCCAGTCCTGAGCTGTCTCCAGTCATGTCACATTATCTTGTGTTTTTGAGCATGAGGCAGTAGATTTACAAAACACTTCAAAATGTTACAGTGCTGTGTTTAAGTAATTTAATCTTAAAATGCCTTTTTTACACAAGAAATCCTGAACTTTTTGGGTCCCCAGTCACACATTTAATTATAGTAGTGTTACACTAGTTTTAATTTCAGACAGATGTTGTTTGTGAAACTGGTTTAATTTGTCTTGGTAAGCATTACAATTCCTTCAAATCCATGTGTCTTCGTAAATCTTGCAGAAATTATCAGTATACTCTAGAGATGTAATTTTTCAGTGTTAATTATGAATCATTGTGTCAGTAATAGATTTAGATAATGACTCAGTGAAATTAATTAGATAGGGGTAAACTGAATATTGTTGAAAACAAATGGAGCCTCAAACATAAGGTCACCTCTGCTCTGTAACTGTACATGGGAATTAATTGCCATGCAAGGAAGTGGAAATGGTACACAGTGGTTTACAGCAGGGGTTCATGTAATGTGACAGGCAGTCAACAGTATGTAGCTCAGAAAGTGACAGCCATTAGACATTCACAAAGACAGCAATGACACTTTTCTTTCTTTTAGCTACTGCCTACACGGAACATTGAAGAGTCCTGCTGAGCTGTTTCTCATTACCCCCACAGACGCTTCTACAACAGTGTTTCATATGTGATTGATTGTGCTGTTCAGGCTATTATTCATGCAATTAATCATCATGTGCAGGCATACGCAGGGTGATTCACAGGCAGAGGAGGAAACTAAATGGAAGATACCAACAGAGGTGAAAAGTAGGGTTGAACAATAGAATTGAAAATGAAATTACAATATTAATAAGAATATATTAGTGATAACAAAATGACAAATTTAGCAACGTCAAGATTGACTTCCCTGGGCCCCATTACATGATGTCACGATCATGATGTCCTTTAATATTGGATATCTGCTGATAATGAGCCCAATCCAGTACAATAGTTCATTTAAATGTTGATTAAAACAATGAAATACCAGAACTGACACAACTTATTTTTCAGCAGCTGCTTCAATACTGGACATCCTTGTTCAGAAATATTAAGTTTATAAGCTTAATTTATTGATTTGATAATGATCAAAGATAAACTGAGAGAATAAGACTCCTGCAATTGACATGAAATGACCTGTTATGGAGAGAAAACCTGTCACTATTGGAGTTCTGGGAACTACAAAAACACAGACGACACTGTCATGGTGGCGCAATAAGCAGTGCAAGCATTATCGTCCTGACCTCTGAAATAGGTTTGCCTGTCTGTGTTGTATTTTGTGCCAAATGGAGGAAGAATGGTGCAGGTGGGAGGAGAGGCATGAACAGGTGGTAAGGTTCGTTTAAATGAGGCAAAGTAAATTGTTGGTAATTGGTGGAACTGGGTCTTACATCATGTCTACACAGGAGGTGTTGCATGAGTAGCATATTAGCAGAGCAGCACCAGCAGCCCCAGTACTCCTGCCATGTCTACACAGGATGTGTTCAGGCACAGTGCTGAGTTATAGGTCACCCCCTGTTTTGGAGTCCAACATGCTATCACTGTAGTTGCAGATCTAGAACAGCTGAACATAGACTTATAAAAAACACTCAGGGTTGCATTTACAAGAGTGTTGTGCAAATAAATCTCAACCTTATGATGCCCGTGTAGGTAGGTTGGTTGTTGAGAATAGGTCTGTATCTGTTCCAGTGGACGCACATGAGGCAGATGACTGAAATGTTTTGAGCTGAAAATAGAAGTCTTAGAATCACATTTGTTTCTGGTTCAGCTTCACTTTGCTGCCAGTCTAGTGATATTATCAACAAGAAGAAACTCAATACTTGGAGCAAATGCACAGAAATGATGGAATAATGCTTAAGGTGTAAATAGACCATTTCAATTAATCTCTGTCCAACCAGTAGATTCAATGTTTAATGTGGTTGAAGCAGGGATGCTTTCAGTCCCTGTGACTGACACGGGCTGTGATGTGACTAGCTGTTTATTCCCCTTAAACCGAAATAGCAGGTGCTACATAAACTGAAATAACAGATGCACTTTCAGACGCCCACATACTACATGCTCCTAAGACATAGCACTTTGCATTGTTGATATCCTTGCCCAATTAAAATAGGGCCCTTAGTCCAGTTGTACATTGATGTTACAAATTGGTGGCACCTCTCTCCTAAAGGATCTTTGGCTGATTAAAGACATTGGCTTGCAGAGAGCATGAGATGTTTTAGTTTGGCTTGGTATCAAGATATTGATTGAATTACTGTTCATTAGCTGCAGGTGACATTTGTAATTTTAACTGGTAAAAGTCATGGTCTGTGTACCTTAGAGTACACTTACATATCGGACCTCACGGATAAATAACAGCGCTGTCCAAATAAATACTACACATGAACTAAGAAGCATCAACGAATCACAACTTTCCAGTCATGACTTTCACAATAAAATCAGAGTGGAAACAGAATGCAGATTGTGATTCAGATCTTGGATTACGATTCTACTCAAAAAGATTGTCGCCCACCCCTACATGGTATTGATTCATAAACAGTATCTTATCAAATCTGTCCACAAGATACTCTGTCCCCACAGTGGAGTGCTTACTAACATTCAATCAAAACATTCAGTAGTCAAGAACACTTTTGATATTTTTGTTGAAATGGAGAAATCAAACTAAATTATTCTAAACTTCACATCTCAAAAAGTTGAAACTTCACAGCACTTTATTTCACGTGTACATAGATTTGCAACACAAGCTCATCTTTTTTAGCAGCTTCTGATTATGTGCGGAGGCGGCTTTTGAGTTGAACTAAAAAAGTAAAGGATGCCAACCACTGAAAAACAGTACATTTCTCAGATCTCAGCTGATAGAACTGCTCCAGACCGGCACCTTGATTAAGCCTGCTCATATCTGTTTGGTAGATTACATCTGTGTATTGCGCATCAATGCCCAACAACAAAACCAATGTGATTAAATACTGTCGACCAGATGAGATGAATACATGTCAACATGGCACTCATCACATCACCCAGCTGGGCGGCTCTAGCACTCAGTGCTTCCTCATGTTTAATACAGCACAATTTCATGACCTGTGCTCCGGACTTTTAACTTTCCTGCACACAGGGGATGCTGTTCACCTGTCATCTGTCACAGCTGGATGGCCATCAATTGTAACCCCACACAATTCTGCCCATGAGAGATTTACTTCATTCATGACATCTCTGACCTTTCCTGTTGTCTTGTCTGTGAGGCTTTTTAGATCAAGGAGCTCTTTTGAAATGGAAAAATTGTTATCAAGTCCTCACAAAACAAAAAGTAACAGTGCTGTCACTATATTCAATTGAAAATGAGTCAAATGCACATGCTTTGCCTGAAGCTTGGTCCCCCTGATTTCTTGCCAAATTTCAGCAAGGCATCCATGTTCCTTGCAAGACTGACATTGTTAACTTCTTGCTGGGCAGATTACAGCAATTCTTTAGTGAAACACTCCTTTAGTAAGTCACTGTCTCCAGTGGGTAGTTCTCATTTTGTCTGGGATCTCTCCTTTGGTACAGAAAAAGGGCACAGACAGTCTACACATTTTGATCATATCATGCAATCTTCCTCTGCAAATGGAGTTTTCTTAGTTGTCCTGAAATTGCAGTTCAAATTTCAATTTTTCTGAGTACTTAATTTTTTTTTTTTAATTGTTCATCTCGACATTGCTTCACTTTTAAAGTTGATAGGGCTGACTTGATCACAAACAGCTGCTTTCACCACATTCAGACAGGGGAAAAAAAGCAGCCCTCTCATTCATTAGAATGGAGCCAGCACGGTGGTCCGGTGGGGATGACAATGCATGGTGCTCTAGCAAAACAACGTGGGGTTAGCCAGAAAACAGAAAAGTTAAGTAACTGTTAAAAATAGTAATCTGATAATTTTCCAGATCCTGTCTGTGAGGATTAAGAAACTGTTGTGTCTCTGTGTTTGATAAGCATTTAAATGTCACAGTCAGTCACTCCAACTGGACGTCCTGGATCATGGCTCTAATTACACATTCAGCACACACAGACCAACATGAGCCATGGTGAGGGTGAGTCCAGTATGCACTCTCTTTTAGCTCTGTCTTTGGTCTCTATCATCTCCTAAGGGAAACATCTGGCTGTTAAGCTGCTTAATGCATTTGTCCATCAGGTAGTTGTTAATGATGTCTGCTGTTTGGTGCGGAGCAGATGTCTTTTTTTCATTGAAAAAACAAGAACTAGAATTGATAGAGTTCAAATGTGCTTGACATCAGAACTGTTGCTCTGTAACAGTGGCTTTTAACCTGGACCTGGGCGATGTATGACGATAACATGACTGCTGTTTGAATTGAGATGTTCATGGGGCCATAACACATTTCACACTACATGAACCTCCAGCCATATGCTTTCTGTCCTAACATAATAATATTAATAGTTTTGCTCCTCAGAGGTTGTTGGTTAAATGACTGATGTCTCCATACACTCATTAATTAGACTTAGCAAGCTTGCTATGGTTATTGTAATAATTGTTTCCATATGTTGGACATCACTCCATCTCCATTCCATAGCTTCTGACCCTTTACAAACCCGGTTTCCTGCTAAATCTTCTTTGTTTCCTTGTGCTCTATGTCACAATATCATGCAGTTTGCCCCACAACCCTGATTACTCATTTGCTACAAGCTACATTAAAGCAGTTTTGAATGTTTCAAGTGCTTATAAAAGCTCATATTTGGTTTAACAGAGTAACACACCTTTTCCACTTTCTTTCGGACACACCATGGTTTCATTCACACCAGAGTGTGTAGAAGCATCAAGAGCTGCTGTAGCCTTGTTTTGTCTGGATCTGTCACAAAGGCCTGCAAGACACACAAGAGCCAATCTGTGTAATGTTGTTAAGAATTTGTTGGACTGGCATGTCCTTTTGTTCTGTTGCTATTCCAGGCCCTGAATAATTCAAACAACATGCTGCTGGCACATTCTGAAAGAGACTGAAGGCAAGTGGTGAAACGCAACCACTTCTGTGACACATACATAAAGACTGGCCGAGGGGAACACAGCATGATCAGGAGGATAACATTTCAGGGAAGCCATTATTAGATCCAGGCAGGCTTATGTAATGTTCAGACACAAGACTGGCCCTTCCACAGAAAAACACCACAGGCCTCAAGGAAACACAGCTCGAGGCAGTAACTGCCTTCAGTGTTCAAACTCTATTATTTGGTGTTGTAACTGTCTCTACTACTATACAAACCTACTCAACAAGCACTTTATTAGGAGCACAACGCTGACACTGGGTAGGAACTGTCTTTGCTCTCAAGCAGCCTCAGGTCTTCATGTCACTGATTCAACAAGATGTTGGAAACTTTCCTCTGAGAGTCTGTTCCATGTTGACATAACTGCATCCAATCATTCATGCAGATTTGGCAGCTGCACATTCAAGAGTGTTCTACTGGATTCAGGTCTGGAGACTGAGTAGGCCACTGAGGTTCACTGAGCTCAGTGTCATGTTGATGAGACCTCTTTGAGACAACTTTTGCTTTGTGACATGGAGCATTATCCTGCTGGAGGTAGACATTGGAAAATGCTAAACTGTGGCCATGATGAATATGGTCAGGAACAGTACTCAAACTGTAATATTCAAATCATGTTTGATTTAAGGCTCAAAGTGTGTTAAGAAAACATTCCCTACATGATAACACCACCACCAGCCTGGACTGTTGACACGTGGTTTCAAGAACCAGCCCGATTTCTATGTGGTGTTTTGACATTAACAAAACAATATCACACTATATTTGGGATCCTAGTTTAATTCATGTAAACTGCAACACCATCAGAGAACAGGGCAGCCGCCACTGGCATCGACATTGCAGTGTGTGTTTCTTGGATTGGGTGGGAAAATTGTAGTAATGTAACAGAAAACAAAGTTGCTGCACAAAGAAAAGGAAATGGAAAGACTGTCCCTTTCATACAAATGGAACCAATAAGATCTGCTGACAATTTTAAGAAAGTGCAACAGTGCAAAATTTGGCAAACTTCTCAATGAAGTGGGGCTCATCTGACAGTACATGGAGGATATTGTTTGTCAAGCAGTTGTACAGTATGTGAACTGCCTCCTACTGTGATTAGCAGACACTGGCTGGGATCATGTACCACTAAGTGTAATGTATGCTGTTGTCTCTGTTTTGTATTTGTGTGCAGGTGCGGCAGTGCTCCTCTGGATCACATCTCCCTAAACCGTCTATCTAACATGAGGAAGAGATACAGGTACAGCAGCTTCCTTATCTAACCGCAGTTGAGATCCACTATAGTGTCTTTCTGCCTCATCCTACCTGTATGTCTCCTATTCACCTCATGGCATTTTATCCTCCTGCATCCTCCTTATCCCCCTCCTCCTTAATTATTAACTGTGCTCATGGCAAATAAGCTTTACAGTGAGCAGGAATTGCTTTGATGCTTTTTCTGCCCTGGGTTTGGCCTCTCAGGTAGCAACTGGCTGCACTAATCATCTTATTTGTGCAGGTTTTAGGACCATATGCAACTTGACAGGAATATCTACACAAACTATTAAGGATTTGAAAAATATGTGTGGAAAGTAAATCATTCAATGTGCCTACAGATAGACATACGGTCTGATGATGTTGTGGAGAGGATGGTTGGTATTGTCCAAGATGTTCTGTGTCTTACAGTACATGCTTCTCGCCACAACAGTCCTCAGTAAGTCCAGACTCCTGCTAAGCACAGACTCAGCCTTTTAACCAGCTGGTCCAGTCTTCTTGTGTTCTGGTCTGACCTGCTGCTGCCCCAGCAGACCACAGTAGAGAAGAGGACACTCTCCACCACTGACTGATAAAACATGTGCAGCATTTCACTGCAGACGTCGAAGGACCTGAGCTTCCTGAGGAAAAAGAGCCGACTCTGTCCCTTCCCGTAGATGGCATCTGTGTTCAGGGACCAGTCCAGTTTACTGTCCAGGTGCACACCTGGGTATTTATAAGTGTTTATAGGTGTGCACCACCTCAGTGTCCTTCCCTTGAACACTGACTGGTTGAGGTATGGGTCTAGACCTGAGAAAGTCGACGACCATCTCCCTGGTCTTGAAGGTGTGTGTTCAGAAGGAGGCAGTTTGTGTACGACCCCACTGTATGTACAGGGATAATCCGAACCCTAACCCTAACCATTTTGGAACGAAACTTCATAAAAGCCCCAGATGTCGTTCGTTATATTAATTCTTTTGTACCTTGAAACATAACATGTCCAACACAAATTAATGTAATGTCTTCAGCAGTACAGGGTTAAACACACAGAGCGTTATTTAATTATTGCACTGTTATGTACAAAGACAATGAAATCAGTTTAATAAACCACAAAACTCTGTGAGACCATTTGGTTTTGTACAGATGACTCTTGTCATGTTGGATCAGCTTTTGCAATGAGATCCATGAATTGAATATTATGTTCAATAACTTTCTCATTTTTCATTGTAGCCACCAACTTTTCATTCATCCCTCCCCTCTAACATTATGTACTCAACGTCCCGTTTTTAAAGAAAAATCATGTAATATGGCCAAATACACGGCTATATCAACATTTGGATGCACGATTACAGAAAAAGTTAGAGCTGTCAGGAAGTTATCTTTTTAACTTTGCTGCCTAGGCTTTAGACACACATACATACACACCAAGTTACTCTTCCAAGTGACAGCCACTTATATCTCCGTTCAATGCTGCTCTTCTTCCACATCTATCCAAATTCATGGTATAGTTTTTCTGATTTATGTATTATTTTTGTTTCTGTCGACAGACAACAACTGCTAGTATATTACAAAATTGATGTATTATCCAGCAGTCATTCGAAAACTGCTGAGCTGTGTTGATAAAATCATTTTTTCATTACCGTGACCTTGTATGAACATATAATCCAGTGATACTGACAGCAGCTCTCTGCTCTGTCTCCCTCTGCTACATTAACATTTCAAATTCATTCATTCATTTCTTTTAAGCCCTTCCACAGCTGAATCTGAGTACCTAACATGCTGCTGTGTCTGTGTCTGTGTTTGATCAATAGGAATGGCCTTGGACCCTCAAAAGAAGGAGAAGCTCAGTACTCTGTGGTGCATTGCACTGGCTACATCAAAGCCTGGCCCCCTGCAGGTTTGTACACATCCTTAACTTGATGCTCTTGTCTCTATCCCTGCTTAACCCAAACTTCACCTCACTGCATGAGTCCCAGAGCAAGTGTGGTGGGCTGGTCTAACCTAAAGCAGCTGTGGGATCTGCGTAGCTCTGCATCAGAACCACACAAGCTGTTCAATCACAACAGGTTCTGCTAAACCCCATCTAGGGTGTGTGAGTGGAGCGGCATGTTTCAGAGTGGCTGTAAAATGATAATGATGAAGTATTATTTTGCTCCTTTACCATGGACAGCAGCTGTGGTCAGAATACAGATACAGTGCATTCCAATACCAACACTGTTTTACTGTGATAAAAAGATAAGCGGTAAAAAGATATTTCTTAAACCTCACCTGAACCCAGTCCAACCACTCTGCAGACAGACATCTAAACCTAAATGGTTTGCAATCTCCCAACTGAAGCCCTGGACAAAACAGCAAGTTTCCAGTTTATTTTAACTTGATTTTCACTCCTTAATTACTTTTTTTGCTGTTATGCGGTTGAATGAATCTAACTCTAACAAATTCAAGTGAAGTCAATTTGTGTGGAATCTCCTTGAAGACCTTGAAGACTAACCACAAATCATGTAAAAAGATTTAAACTAACAGTAAACTGATCCCACTAACAAGTATTGTGTGTATTCATAGTAGGGTTGTGAACGATAAGCCGATGCAACTGGATATTCGGTTCAACAAATGAGAGATACGGCTGCATCTGTAGCAGCCTCCTCAATCGATATGAGTTATCAATGAATTCCTAGATGAATCGGTTATAGAGTCATGGATCGGGTATCGTGAGACTTTGAATCGGTTGGCGGCATTACACACGTGCCAGGTCTCTAAAACAACACGAGAGCTGAGGCTGCCCGCGAAACGCCGTAGCTGCCTAGCTGGTATTAGCATGAGTGATAAACAAGGGACGACACGGAAAATGAAGGAGGTGGAGAACGAAAGCATCACCTTGATTGAAGGTGATAATGCACCGAGAAAGATTTTCAACGCATCGGGGAAACAAAAATCCAAGGTGTGGACCGTTTTTGGGTTTTATAAGAAGGAAGGGAAGCTCGAACAAAGTTTGTTGTTACTATTCTGTGCTACTTTTACCTCTGGAGTTCCCATCCAACGATTCAGCCAGACTTTTTTTTGGTCCATGTCTAAAAATAAATACATTGACATGTGATTTTGTTGTTCTGTTTTTTTTTTTTTTGCCAGTGCCAGTCTTTTACATATTTAAAAAGAAACTATTGTACTGTCACTTTCATAGACTTGGCTTCTTTATTATATAAAATATCTACAACAAATATTAACCATAGAATCGAATCGTATCGTTCTTACACTGTATGAAATCGATTCGTATTGAATCGGTCTGTAATAAAAGGAGATCGTTTTTGAATCGAATCATAACCTGTGTATCTAGATGCATATCGAATCGTTTATCACAGAGAGATGTGCAACCCTAATTCATAGCCTGATATATCTCATTCCTCTGTGCCATAGAGCTCCACTGTTGTCCAAGAGCTATAGAAGAAGAACTATAAAAAAAACTGACATTCACACACATGTCATGCTGTGATTGGCCAGCTGTGCAGCAGTGCGAGAGGAGCCAGTCATTGCACAGTCTACCTGGGCAGACTGTCTCAAAATATGCACCATTCCCCCTGCTCTTAGACAACAGGGTCTCCCTCCTCTCTGTCATGACCAGTATTTCACCTTCCAGTGTGCTGTTAGGAACAAGTATTAACACATTTCTCTAAAAAGTCAGGACTCTCCCTCCACCCTACATGTTCCATATGTGCAGGGCCTGACGCCCATGGGGGCAGCTGACGTGGATACTCTTTAAGACACATCACCTGTGGTGGCTAGCAGCACCTGGTTATATAAGCACCACACAAGCATGGCCTCTTTGATCCCTTGAATCTTTCAGTCACACAGTCAGATGTGTGTGTGTATTGATGTTTGAGCTATGAATTTTTTAGCATGTGTGTGACATCAGCGTTGGCCGATTACCTTTTGAGTAGTAGAGTTGGTCTATGGGCTCTCCTTTGGATCGCTGCTAAGCCATTGTCCCACGTGAAATCCAACCTAGTCAGAGGAAATGGCGATGCGTGCATCCCAGCTGATCACTATTCCACCATGGCTGAAGTGTGGCTTGTGTTTATTGAAGCAGCGCCATCTAATGTCTACAGCTGTAGTCGCTCCTGGAACCTGACCTTGGAGGACACGACCACCAGACACAAACCTCTCAGCCCTTATCTTCCTCTGTTAATGGCCCATCACTCTTCATGTTACTCTCATTCACTTCTCTCCATCCTCCGGTCAATAGCCCACCACCTCCCTCACTCACCCTTCTAGCTGAGTGCAAGGTTCTAAAAAGTGTAACGGTAGTAGTCCCTCCACACGTCTATCTTAGTCTCCCTAGGTCAAGGATGCATCTTCTCTCTTATTTACCCCTTTCACCGAGAAGGATAATGAATCAGAAGGTTGGTGGTTTGATCCCTGGCTCCTCTGATCATCATCCCCTGATTGGCTGTTCTATTAGTGTATGGGTGTGATGTATGAATGTGTGAGTAAATGAGTTAATGTGATGCATATTGTTAAGAGCTTTGAGTGGTGGATAAGACTAGAAAAGTGCAAAAGAAGTGCATTCAATTTATTTTTTATGATAGAGAACAGGTGGTTACATGTGTAACCCACGTTCTCTGAGCAAAGAGACTATCTCTCCAGCTGAAAGCCAGTTTGGGTGGTCAGTCCCCGTACATATGGAATACGTAGGGTAAAGAGAGTCTCTCGACTCAGAGAACCAGAGTTACATATTCAACCTTCTGATTTCTGATGTAGCCAGACAGAACATCTTTAGAACTAGTTCTGGGAAACCATAAACCAATCTTAACATCTTCAGTATGATCCAGGGGCTTGGGCTTGAGAGTCCCAGACAAGGTAAAGAAGTCACAAAGTATTAAGAGATGGACAAACACCATTGTTGGTTTTGGTTTTTTCATGACCTTAAGAAAAACTAGAATACATGAAATATTTTTTAAATTTTAGAAGAACTTGTTTTAGAGGTTCCATACTGTATTAAGATTGAGATTAAGATGTATTACACTGAGATTTTGGTTTTAAAACCACAAATTTTATGGATGTCAACACTTCAAATAAAACAGAAAAGTGTAAAATAGGGTACCTTGAAGAAGAATTTCAGAAGAATCTGCTGATTCTTTAACATTACTTTTAACTTTCAGTTGTCGTCTTTTACCTGTTATATACTGTATGCTAATATACGGGAAATCTCAGCCTCACACTGTGTATCAGTATAACAGAAGTATCCAGTGGATCTGAGGCACACCACTTCTGAGAACACAAAGCCTCAGATGCACTCTCTGACACTGTGCAGTGTTTACAGAGACAATGATTGGAATGCACCCCCTCGGTCTCAGACCAGGTGTCTACGTGGCTGATGTGGTAAAGTTGAGTGGTGGAAATGAACCACATGAAGTGAAACACAACTAAATCCCCTCTCAGAACTTTGAGGTCACGCTGGACTATTTCCAGGAATAACACAAACACACACACACACACACACACACACACACATATTTGTACTTCTATCTTTGTGAGGACACTCATTGACATAATGCATTCCCTAGCCCCTTACCCTAACCTTAACCATCACAACTGAGTGCCTAACACTAACCCTGACCCTAACCTTAACCTAAACCTAATTCTAACCATAACTCTAAAACCAAGTCTTAACCCTCAAAATGTGATTTGAAGGTGTCTCAAAAAGTGAGGACCGGCCAAAATGTCCTCACTTTCCCAAAATGTCCTCACTCTGTTAGTAAAATACTTTTTTTGGTCCTTACTATGTAGCAAGTACAAGCACACACACACACACACACAAACACCATATGTATTTTGAAATCATTGACACATGGTTCATTTCCTTACACTAAATACTGCTGTGGAATATTTTGGACACACTGCTGGCAAACAATCATCAGGCGAGACACACGCACGTACACTCATAAATCGCAGATGGATAGCAGAGAGACAGACGTTACATATTCGGCACCAATACAATGGCCGCCGACTGAACTGTGTTAGAGAAGAGGAATGTAGCCACAAGTGAGGACAGAGTCATGGTTTTGTTTTTATGCTGAGAAGAGCTGAGGGAGGCTCATCTATTTCAACCTTGTGAGGAACTCCTGTTTCCAACTGCAGAGGAATTTCAGCAGAATAAAATGCAGAAATTATTTCATATTAAAAAGCACAAGGTCAATCTGGATGTGATCACAAACCTTTTGTACCTTTCTATCTTTGTATCTAATAGACTCTTTTATAGACTGTGGATGTTGCTTGGTATCTCTGAGAGGCATTAGTATATGGGTTTTCAAAAGTCATTGTAACAATGTTAAAATCTGGGTTAAAACAAAAAAAAAACCCCAAAAAAAAACATCATTACAGAATATTAAGGATAACGTTAAAATGCTGTGAAAATCAGGAACTAATACTACTCCTCAGGGTTTTCCATGAGTGCACGTTTATTGTTGAGATGTTGGGTGGTGCTATTGGGCACTGCAGTCGTAAATAAAAGATTCCTTTCTGGTCTGTTTCTGATGTCCTGTTTTGTGTAAGTTGTGTTCTTTGGCCTGAAGAGAAAGCACACGCATGTAATTATGCAAATCCTCTGTAGTAAGGGTAAAAGTTGTTCTACAGAAAGTAGACACAAGGATAGGGACTGTAAATCTTGTCATATTTTGGTTATTGTCCTTTCTATGTAAACATTTTACAGTCAAAGCCAGTTTGGCAGAGTTGTCTTCTGACACTACAGCAATATCAGACCTTCTGGGCCTTGCAGTAAGTTACTACTTTTTTAACACGGTTTGATGGTCATAGTTTCTTCATCTAAAACAACAGCATATACCAGGCACGTAAAGTTCTTTAGTATTGCACTTCAAAAAAGTTGTTGAATTTGTGAGATAAAGCTTTAAAAAAGAATTGAAACTGCAGAAGGTGAGATGTGCTGCCAGTGGATGTATGTGTGAGGTTGGTTTAAAATGAAACTTTTCTCTGGAAGGCTTTTACTTTGAAAGGCAGTAATAGTTTTGAGTTTGCATTACCATGTAATGCAATTGAAAAGGGCTCTGTGGGGTTTTCTTGTTAACAAAGTTATATTCACATTCAGTGTTGCTCACCAAAATTTAGTGTGAGTATCCTTTATCCCTGATCCTATTACAAACATACTGTATAAAGTGAAAATGTCCACTGATCCATCTCCAGATGAAGACAGGTTCATGCAAGATGTATGATGGGATACTTCTCCATCCTAAGTTCATAAGGTTGGCTCCCAAATAACCTTTAATGATCCCAAATTGCAAAAAAAGGTAGATGTTTTTTTTATTGTAAAGCAGGTTAGGTTCTATATTAATACTGTAAAAGTATCAAAGCCTCAGTCCACAGAGAAATGCACACAGCCTGTATGTCATCAAAACTGTTTGAGATACACTACGTTTGATTTAACGTGACTTTATATTTGATTTAGTACTAAGAAGAGAGGAGCAAGTTTGAATATTTGCCTGAATGAAATATGTCAGCAGAGTGGCTGAAAACATTCTTACAGTGTGGAGGCTTGATGGTGAAAACATGACATATAAATCATTGTAAAGGAGCAGTGGCCGTGTCAGCCAGTAGATTACCTCTCACTGCAGCAAAGGTTAAGTAGCAAATGGAGAAATAAGTGTTCACACTTAATGAGAAATGCCTGTTGAGAGGCACTCAGGGCACTTTGTTTCACACCTTTCCTTCTCGCACTCTCTCGATTTTCAATTCAGTTTAATATGCTTTATAGGCATGAAGGTCAGGCGAACAGTACTGTGTGTGTGTGTGTTCCATATGTATAATAGGCTATGTGAAGATACTTATTTGTCACATGCAGTGCTTTCGTTTTAATTATGTGTTTTTTATCAGTTTTCGCAGCTAAGTGTGCTGCATGTCTGTCTTCTAACAGAATCTGTTGCTTTTTCTTGTCATTGAGCTCTGTTAAGTACAGGATTAACAAAGCAAATTTCTTAAAACATTTTGTCACATTTTAAGAGGAATTGCATCTTTGTTTCTACCTCGCCTGTTGTTCAGTGACCACAGACTCTTTCCTCTGTTTTGTAGCCAGGACTTGTGCTGTCCTTTTTCTATAATTAGACTGTGGTCACTGAGTCTGTATCTGGTCAGGATCTGGCTCTGCTTTGTATCTCTGAAAATAAAGAGATACTCTGCCATTTCTTAGTCAGTTATGTTTGTTTTGAATTTTGGTTTGATTCATCCGATGTTCCAGATGGGTGGTATTTTTTGTTAATTTAATAATTTGACTAGTGGCTGGAGAGCAGTACTGGTCTTATTTGATCACTAAGTCTCTGGACCAGCTGACAGCAGGGACTCTTTTGGGGGTTCAGTTGTTGGGTTTGGTGCCTGAAATCTCAGTATGTCTTTGGGGCCCAATTTGAAATCTAACCAAAATTTTAAAAGTGTCTAATGAATGGGTAATGCCCTGCATGCAATGGTTGGTGTTTTTCTTTGGATGTCGAATGTGGACCTGCAGAATTCTGCATGCAGGGCCTCTATGGGAGTGGATGTCAAACTTCATTACCATAAGAGGCTATTGGTTGGATTATACTTTCAAATATTCTAGTCCAAATTCTGATGGGTATGTGTATTTTGCTTTTACTGCCAGACAAAACTGACCTGAGGTGCTGTTTTTAGCCCATATAATCATAAGATTTGGTGCGATCTAGATAGGTCCTAATTTGAACTGACATTTGGTCTGAGATCTGGGCTCCTTTTGGAAGATCAGGATTTTAGATTTGTGAAAGTTGACTGTCATAGCCTAATTCTGACAGTACTGCTCCATGAGGTTCAGGTACTGCTGATGTCCTTGTGAGGGTGACAGCAACACTAGGTCATCAGGATAGAGCAGGACTTTATCTTCCTTACTGTTCCGGGATAAGCCAGGGGTTCAAGTCATTAAAGTGGATGTTAAATAGAGTTGGAGACTGTTGCCCTGAAATACACCTCTCCCTTGAGTAAAGAGATCTTAAGTTTTAGAAAATAATTGCTCAATGAATTCTTCAGTTTCTGATCATTATGTTTTCTTGCGTCTTCTCGCTGTTTCAACATGATTTTATCTCAGGTCTGTGTTTTGTGGCTGTGTCTCATTTTCTCAGGTATGACTATACCAGAAGAAGACACAGAGGCAGGTCAGACTGGAAAATACTGCCTAGTGGCCATCGGAAGACTGCAGGTGTGTATGGGGGCACAGTCAAAAGTGTGTGTGTTTTGTCTGAAGTGAAAATCAGTGCAGGAAAGCTAATATGAAGAGTTAATGTTTTCTCTGTATTTGTTTTCTTTATTTTTGATGGATAAACACTATTATGAACTGGGGAAAAAATAAGAATCATGAATGCTATTCCACTGTTGATTAAACAGAAATGTTTTGTTCTTAATCTCAGTCTGCCACAGTCGGCCTCTGTTAGCTGGCACTGTGCCATTCTTGACAGTCACTGCTCAAACAGATGGAACATTTTCAGTCTGTTCTCTTACAGAGTCTTGGACTGAGTGTGGATAGTTGTGATGCCAGCAGCAAACAGTGTTAACAGTACCTTAGTGTGTCAAACACTGCTGTAGTTGTATTTGTGCTCCAACTCTACATTTCCCTTCTTAAACATTTCTTCATATGCCTGAATGACGTGTCTGTGCCTCTCTCAGGTGACCAGCTCTCCGGTGTCCATGGATCTGAACGGCCTGTCGGTGCCGACAGAGTTCCTGTCACGTCACAACTCGGATGGTGTCATCACTTTTGTCGACCCGCGCTGTATCAACGTCATTGGTTATCAGCCTCAGGTTAGCTGAGAGGATTAAAAGGACTTTGCAATGCCATGAAAGTTCATAATCCTGTTCAAGTTTCATTGCAGATGAAATTTTTCTTTTTAACTGAGCTCTTACTTCTGCTGCAGCCGGTCTTCATTTGAAACAAGCTTACATTAGAATAGATTATACCTTATATTGACAGCTTTCATGGTTTTTACTGTTTCTGTGATTTTTACTTTACAAACTGTTGGCTTTATAAATAGTTCAGACTAGCTCCACCTCCATCATCTACAACAGTAACATGCTGCTGTACACACACTGATGCTTCAGTATTAATCATGTAGTCCTGTCTTATATAATACTAGATCAGTCAGAGGGACCAAACAAGTGCGTACTTTAAATACATTTTGCTGTTAATACTTATGTACTTTTACCTAAGTAGGATTTTTCACACAGGATTTTTACTTGTCATGAAGTATTTTTACGTTGCTATACTAGATTGGTTCTTATATTTAAGTAAGGGATCTGAATGAGATGTGAGCTCCCAGGGTGCAGGTAATTCTCCTCCGCCTTAATGTTTCTTGCCTGTTATTACCTTTTATTAGTGACCAGTTATTTAATTATTAATGGACATCATTTCCATGCAGGATGTTATTTAAGAATTAACAGTTTGATAATGATAGTAATCAGTATTGAATGATCAGACTAGCTCCAAAATATATTAACAAAGATTTTAAAAATTTAAGAAAAGTGTCTGGTTCCCTTACATGGCCACCTGCCAGACCACATTCCAAAGGCTTCCTTTGTGAATTACAAACACTTGTTTTACTCACTTTGACCTATAACCTTAAAATAACTCTCTGCTGGTTTCATGATCTCTTGTTGACGCTCTGTTGCAATACTCCAGTCACGCTATGTTCTCAGATGAACTCCTTATGTTGTGCATGACAAACTCATTCCATGACTTAGCAGAATTTTGCATCATTAGCTATGCACATGAGTGACTGTGCTGACAGTGGAAATAAGCAGAACAAGATGAAAACATTTGCTGCCTATACCGGTACGTTAAACACATTCCTGTGGCCAGTCAGCACGAGTCTCTGAGTACAGCCATTACTTAACAGGATAGAATCACTGAATCAAAAAGTTACACAACTGTTTTTTTTATCATTCATAACTAATACATGTGCATCATGTTAGGAAGGGGTGCTAAAACTGTTCTGTTAAATTCCTCAAGATCCTTTTTTTCTTTTATTGCAACACATTTATCAGACATTTCAAATTATCAACATCATTAATATCTGGCTTTTCATTTATTAGGTCACCTACAGTATAACATCTGCAGTTACCTTTCACCTTTGAAGCAAACATCTGCCGTCAGTGCTTTATCACTTTCTCACCAAAGCTAATGTATTTAATAGCTTGAAGAATGATTCATTTCAAAATCAGAGGAAAATATAGAAATACTGAGTTGGAACTCATAGTGGTTAATTTACCATAAAATGACATTGAGATCTAAAGTCGACAAAACAATGCAGCATCATCTGTTAACAACATCAGTTTGTCACTCTAGTTGCATCTGTGAGTCAGAGGTTATTCAGTGTACAATGTACTATTTCTTCATTTCTTCAATAACATCCTTACTATCAGACAGAACATCTGTTGTTGTCTGCCACTTAATCAAACAGACATTAACATGAAACAAATATTTGGACTTTGTTCTTCTGCTGTAGGATGCTGTATGTAGTAAGATATATGTTTATTTTTTGTGTATTTATTTGATTAAAACAACCTTTTATTCACAAATATGAACTGACTGTTCCCCATCCTGTAGGACCTGCTGGGAAAAGATATTCTGGAGTTCTGCCATCCTGAGGACCAGAGTCACCTTCGAGAAGGTTTCCAACAGGTAGGACTGGACTGTAGCAGATAACTGGACCTAGAGGGGTTTTGGGTTTTTTTTTTTTTTTTTTTTTTTTTTTTGTATGTGTGTCAGATGAAAAGAAAAACAGCATCAATTGAGGGGTTAAAATCCGAGAAATGGGAAAGTTATTTGCTGCACAAACTACTTTTAAATTCTCTAAGTACATAAATGTTAACAAAACCAGGGTTACAAAGTTCTACACTGTAACAAAAAAGAGGAATGCAGGTTTCAGACAAACTTAAACTTTTCATGCTAGGGGCCACATGGAGGAAACAAAATGTCAATGTTTTTATCACTTAATTTTCACTCAGCTGTAAATATCACTCCTAATGGGAACAGTAATGATGGGCCTTTAACTAAAGAATTATCTCCAAGTCAGGTGGAGATTCAGAGTGCATCATGGGGGTGACTGTCTGTTATCTTGGACATCAGTCTCTCAGCAAACCAACATCCATCCAGCATGTTTCAGTCTGCTTTGACCGACTGGAGCTCTGGCAGGGTGATTGATATGGTCACTGATTATACTGTTTGCACATGTCAGCAAGTATTTAGCTAATCAGTTGCCATAGATTCTGATCATACGTTGGTCAGCTCCAATTCTCACATGTCACAGAACTTGTGTATTACTCACAACTTTATTAAGTGATTAAAAGAAGAGTTCACAGACTCTACAGCCAGATCAACTTCTTCTCTTTTGTGTTTCTGTCGGCCAGTTGCTCCTTATTAAGATCACAAAAATATGAAATTGAAATGGGAAATGGGAAGAACCCATTACATTTTGGTCCACTACAAGAGCACTCTCTGATTCCTCTGTGGTGGCCCTCTAGTTAAATTTGAGTATCTTGAGTATTTGATATGCTAGTTACTTTATATAATCTGGATATCTCATTTTTTTAATCTGGTTATCTATTTCATTTGATCTGATTATTTTCAGGCTGGTTGTCTGTTACTTAATCAAAGAAAACTCCAGTTTCTGTCCCATTTATTAGCAAAGCAGCATCATTTTAACTGTATTGTTCATTGCTGAATTATTAGAGGATCATTTTCCTTTCTTCTCCTTCCTCCCCCTCTCTTTGTGTTCTGCCCTCTGTGTGGACTGAAGTTCCCCATATTTGCGATCAGCTGCTCTGGTCACAGTTCATTTCAGAGTCATTTTAGATCCATTTCACACTTGGAGGAGACTGACAGTCAGTAGAGTGATTGGCTCAGGGGGAGATGATCAGGAGCGCAGTATTTGCTAGCAGCCTGCCACAGAGAGCACATCATACAGCAGACACCATGACTGTAACAGCTCAATTCAAAACTTAGAAACCAGAGCTTTTACAATGTGTCCTCAGACAGCTGCTAATTAAACTCTTAAACATCCTCCCTCCTGGTGAAAGTTGTCAAATGGGTTCCCCCTCTGTTCTTGGCTAAGTGAAGACTGCTCTGCTAAAATGATTTAATGTTGACTTGATAACATGGTCATGGCTAATTGAATGTTTCACTCTCCTGATGAGAGTGTTCACTCCCAGATGAACACACTGGAAAACTACAAATCTGAAGAAAATACATTTTGATGAAAAATATATAAAGCTGATATCTCAGTCTCAGCTTCCCTTTTTGTCTCCAGGCCCTGCTGGATAATTAAGACCTGATGGAAACAATGTTAATGAGTGATTTTCTCCCTCTGCAGGTGGTGAAGTTGAAGGGTCAGGTTCTGTCAGTGATGTATCGTTTTCGAATGAAGAACAGGGAGTGGATGTTGATCCGAACAAGCAGCTTCACCTTCCAAAACCCATACTCTGATGAGATAGAGTACATCATCTGCACCAACACCAATGTCAAGTAGGTTTTTCATGCACGTCCACGCCCACACACACATACACACAAAAAAATCAACCCTGCACCAAATGGCAGCCACAAGACAATTAGTGAGGTCACCCCCTGATGTTGGGTTACGGTCATGGTTGTTAGCATTAAGGTCTCCAACAACTAAAACTACACAAAGTTTTACTTTTTCACTGACCTCTGGCTGTGTATTTTAATTCAATGTTGTTCTTGACAATAGTCTGATAGACTCTAATAGTTTCCCTTTGGGGACAAAGTCACCAATGCTGCTGGGTTGTTTTATGGCACAAAGGACGAGGAAAATTTTCACAATAGCAGACACACACTGTGTAAGAAGCTAGATAGATGAATCAAACCCAGGCCTCAGACCTTTCATCATGTAACTTTCAATAAACATCACTGAGATTTATTGGTAACATCAGTTAAAAGGGCAACAGTGTTTGAGATGAGGTAACATTTCTCTTAAGAAGGGACCATCATTTTATTTCAGTTTACTTTATGAGCCATAGAGTTGTAGAAATAAATACAGTTGGAAAACAGACTCCACAGGTTAATAACTGAACTATATATATATGTGTGTGTGTGTGTGTGTGTGTGTGTGTGTGTGTGTGTGTGTGTGTGTGTGTGTATGTAGCAGTGAATATATGATATATGGATCTGCGGGAAGCAGGGAATTTAAATAAGAAAGGGAATTTGCAATACCACAAGCATGGAATGAACTGTACCAGTTGTTATTACCGTAGTATCATTTGTTCATAACATGGCATATTTTGAGTGTAATTCAGTTTGTCCTTGGGTAGAGGATGAGGTTTTCCACTGCTCTGGTTCGATCAGAAATGTCAGTGAGTGACATCATTCACCTCATCTTTCCAGCTGAGTCAGAAATAATACTGATACTGTCCAGACCTTTGGAAAGAAACCGTGTCTGTCCTCAGACTATTCAAGACACCAGGGATAATATTTACCTACTTTTATTGACCTCCATGTTGTTAACAGTGTGTTGAATGAAAAGTGCTGAGTCTCAGTCGCCTGCTCTGCTCCGCTGAGCTGCCTCTTATTTGTATTCGGTGAGTCTTCAGCTCTGAAATACAAGTTTAAAGACAAGGCAGCAGACAATTACACTGTTTCCAGAACACAAGATAAATGATTATGATGAGCGATAAGCACCCTGCAATGTAAGAACCCAAAGAAACCGACACAACAACAAATGTCAAATGAAAGATTTAAATAGCTTTCCCTAAATTTCAGGCAATAACATTTATAAATGAGCAATCAAATATATATCAAAATAAATAGTACAAAGTAATATTCACTGAAATAGATGAACTGTTTATTATTATAAATTATCATTCCATGTTTTAATATACAGTAAATCTATTTCAGGATGTTTTTTAATTTCACTGCAAATGTTTCTTCTGCACTCTTTTCTTCATTTAGTGCAGAGACAAGTTTGTCTGCCACATTTCATTAGATTGATGAATTGATGAATTAATGAATCAATACGAGTGTAATGTTGACATTTGCACAGAAGTTTCTGTTGTCATTTTGCAACAGTCTAATCTAGGTTGCATAAAATGTAACCAGTAGATATGCCACATGTAATTGTGACAAATCACTCCTGAGATAGACTGAACAGAAACCTGCTGCTATTGGAAAAGAGACTCACCACAGTGAAGGAAAGGCCATTAGTCTAGACCAGGGTTATTCAAATACAAATCTTCAAGGGCCACAAAGATGATTTTTAGTGACTCAAAGGTCCATTTATTGAGGTCGGTCAGGCCAGTTTACCATTAAGTTTAACAAAAATAAATCAGCACCTCCATAGAGTCGTAACAGGTAACAAACAAACATATCAAGATCTCAGGAATCAAATATAATGAAAAACTATTTTACATGAAACACAGCTTAATGAGAGAAATGGCATTTTGTGTCTTTTGCCAGTCTTTGGAACTTTGGCTCAAATGGTGTGATGGCCAGGCGAACACACTGTTGCAAGTGTTCATTTGTGAGTGCACTGCGGTACTGGTTCTTCACCACGTTCATTGTTGAGAACGCAGATTCACAGCAGTAGGTTGATGATAATTTGCAACACGCCATTTTCGTGCAACCTTTTTTTTTCATGCGCAATCTAGGCTCCCTCCCCTGCTCTCTGGCAAAGTGACAATGCGAACGGCTTCAAAAGCAAAAGTGAAACTTAAAAATGCTGTCTGTGTATCGTTGGCATGGAGACAAGTCTTGATAGGTATACGTGTCGACCCAACCAAAACACATACTGAAGAAATAACAGTTCGGGGGCCACAAACAGGTGGCCGGATGCCTATTGAGTACCGCTGGGTCTAGACTTCCTCCTAACGTTATTGACTACAGAGCTGATAATTGCCAGTCAAAAAGAAAAATGTTTTTTGTCTGCATGATTATAATTGTCTGATGTTAGGGAGGTTTATATGTGTGATTTCACCAGATATAATGACCAAAATACTAGAAGCGCTCTGAGCAGTTAACCTCCTCTGAGCAGGTGGGCAGCAGACCACGCACAACATGCCTTTCCTCCCACCAAGGCACCAAAATACCAAGCTGGCACAGTGGAGGAAATAAGCTCAGTGTCTGACAGGAAAATACCAGTTCACTCATGCGTCGCTGCTTTTCTCACCGTCAGTAGGCGTCAGAATAGAGCCCTTCATGTCCTGTTCGTCCTGCATGTGCATTTGGCTGTCATCGCCAGAGGAGGACTGCCATGAGCCAAACCAATTGATAATGTAAACACGCAGCTAATAGTTTTCAGTCACATGTGTGTATATACATGCATGTGTGTTATCAGGCATGAATCACTGCCAACAGTTCCCTCAGGCTGAGGTGGCAGAGCATTAACAGAGTATGTGTTAGATTTATGAGGTCGCTATAAAAAAAAAACACAACTCGTTTATCAGAAAGCTACAAAGTTCAGAGGCAGGTGGCCTTCTGCAGCAACTCACAGCAAGATTAATATCTGTGTCTCGCCTCTCTGCATGTGTGCACATGTTAAGTAATGTGTGTTTTTTTAAGTGGGAGCATGGTACGGCACTTGCCTTAGACTGTTGACAGTGCACATTAATGAGCTGTCTGTTGAATTTGTGCAAAAACAGCTCAGTATGCAGAGTGAATGTGTGTACTCAGGTGCTGCATGTTTGGACAGTGCAGTGTAAGTGGTCCTCTGGTTATATGCTGTCTGCTCACTGTGGGACAGAGCTAGGTAGCACATATTTGTTGAGGAAGTGTTCATCTGGTTCACAAAACATGTGTGGACCACTGATGTGTTCCTACCAAGTGGAAATCTTTGTCAGACTGGATTATTCCTCAGTTTGGTACTTGGAGATGAGCACACACATCAATAATAAAGTTAACACTGAATTAATTCACTCTGCACCATTTGTGTGGAAGTGAAAACAGAAGCACTGATGTAATTCCTGGAGCTCAGTGGAAACAGCGCTCTGTGACAATCCTATGTGATAAATAGTGATAGTAATGATAATGGCGATGAGGGATGAGCTTGTCCCTGGAATTGTGTTATCATTTAATTATTGCCAAATATGATGCTGGCAATGATGATGGTGTATTAATTATTAGAATCTGACTCATAGAAGTTACATTATGTCTGTAAATTGTTGACACAGTAGTGGTGATAATAACCCACAGTTTTTGTTCATGGAATTGTGATTTATAATTATTTTAGATTACTCTTCTCATCTTAAGAACCAAACAGTTTTGTGCATATGGTTGGGGAATGACAGTATAATTGGCAAATTGTGTCACATTTTGTTTCATTCCATTTGCTGTAATAATAAATACAGTTTTAAGATCTCGTGCATTATCCTAAATTTCCCTGAAATTTTTCATTTGGTCTTTCAAGTTAAAATGTTGTAATTTATCAACTTATTATGATTGTTGCTGGCACAATTGTTACTTTAACTGCTTATCAGTGAGTAGACAGAGAAGATTTCTAGCCTCTTAGATTTCTTCTTTCCCATTGTCTTTGTCAAAATGGTACAATTTGGTTGTCAAATGTAATTTTAGGTGTTGATTTGAAAGCTTGGAATCATGGATAAATAGTGCTGCTGATGTGTCCCATTTTATCTCTGTGCAGCAGCAGACCACGGCTCTGTGACACTAACGTAACGCTTAGCAGAAGCTAATTTCTCAGCTTATTTTGCTGCAATGAATGTGAGGAGGCTGTGGAGAGAGAGAGTTGATTTACTCCAAAGCACTCCCTGCTTTTTGTCAGGCCACATCTATGCGTAAATGTGTACTGTATGTGATGGAAGAAGTGAGGCCTACACAGGGCACAAGAGAGTAAGAGAAAAACAGAAATATTATTTATTATTTTATTATTATTGATAACACTATTACCTATCGGTATTACTATTATTATTTTCACTTTTCAACAGAATGCAGCTGTTGATTGTTACAGCTGTATCCCTCTCCACCCCCCACCCCCTCTCTCTCCACTCAACCCAACCGGTCGAGGCAGATGGCCGCCCACCCTCAGTCTGGTTCTGTTGGAGGTTTCTTCCTGTTAAAAGGGAGTGTTCCTCCCCACTGTTGCAGTACTGCTCTTTGTGAGAGCTGTTGGGTTTCGCTCTATAATATTGTAAGGTCTTGATCTTACCCTGCAAAGTCCCTTGAGGTAAAGTATGATTTGGTGCTAAACAAATAAAATTGAATTGAATAAAAAAAAATATATTTTTGTAATATTTTCCCTAAGGTCAGGTGATGCTGAGTGTGTTTCCTACATTGTGGTTTATGTTCAAATGGAAATACAGCAGCTAACTAAATACCCACAAACTCCATTAAAATGTTTGAGGCTGTTCAGGCTCAGGTAAAACCACTTATACCTGTAAGAATTTTTAGATTTGAATTAGAAATATGTGCTCACAAATTAATTTTTTATACCACTGACATCTGCCTGGGTTTGTAAACATTTTATCAAGGCCAAAGATTTATGAGCTGCAAATACAGCTGTTCAGTAATATACTGTCTGGTTTATCGTTCATCATGTTTGTCACTTCAGAGATGGACTTTCTGAGGACCTCATTTTACACAGCACACATTCACTCATTAAATACACTCCTCCATCCATCATGTCCTGTCTCTCTCTTCATTTGCTTCTGATGAGATGTAGGGATTTGATTTCAGTGAACCCTTTGAATGTCTATATCATCTGTTGTGCTTCAACTTTCCCATTCTCTTCGTAGCCTTGTGTTTTATAAAAGCATAAATTCGTCAGAGCTCAAAAAATTTTCTTGAACTTTTCACTCGTGTAGCTTTTGTTGTAATCTTTCACACCTCAGTGGCATCCTGAGTTTAAGCATCAGAAAGGTTCACAACTGTTTGTTGAAATTGTTGCAGGCGTGGCCGTATGTGTGCACTCTCTGTTCCCATGGTTGGGGGTGGTGAGTATCACAGCAGGGTTAATTTAGATGATGAAAAATATTCATTGCCGACCTATTTTTCAAAAACAAAAATGAGATTTAAACTAAATAAACAGTAAACTTTGAAAATGACAACTATGACAAAAATAAACACTAATGTGGACATGCTTTAATGCAAAGTCTTATTCAGCCTCCGGCATACATCTGTGGGAGAACACACTGCGTCTCCTGATCAGTGAAACAGTTTCCTCTGCTGTTCAGAAAGTGATCTAGCTGCTTGACCTGTTGCTGCTTTACTGTTTATAAGAAACAGCTTGCCATGTGTCGGTCAGTAATGTTATCACGTTAAATGTTCTTGCCAGAAACAGATTTATGGACTAAACTCATGCGCAGTCCACTGAGAATTATGACTGACCTTTATGATAAGGTAACACATCTAGGTATTGGGTACAGTATTTAGCCTGCTGGTCCTACAACCCAGACTCAGATAAATGAATAGACTAACAAATAGATCTGATGCAGTTATGGACCACATGGAAATCCTCAGCTACTAACCACCTGTAGCCTCAAGCCCTGATCACAAATGTCTTACTGGATCTTTGCTTGTTATTAGGATTATATGACAGTCCAATACTAGTTATTGATCAAGCCACATTGTATGTATGTAGAGGACACATTTTACAACTTCTATCCTGTCAAATGCCAGAGAATGATTCAACTTAACTGTACAGTCAAATGTGTCACACATGAGCGAAGCTAAACCTGACACAAAAAATCACAGATCCACTAACAGAGACAGTCTCCTTCAGTTGACCGTTTACACAAATGGCCATAATGGTGGTGGTAACATGTTTGTCGAGGAAGTTTTGACCTGATAACAATTTAACTTGGAGAGCAGATAAATTATCAGTTAAAGGTCCCATATTTCACAGTTTTGTACACTTGTATTCCAGTGTCTCCGATAACCACTTATCATCTACAGGAATGTTACTAAATATTTATCACCTTACTTATCAAATGATATTACATTTAAAATGAAGGTAGGTAATTCAGTAATGCATAGTATGTGTTGGTTTGGAGTGTGAGATGATGATGGTGTACGTGGTGTGTTGTGTTGTTGCAGGCAGCTACAGCAGCAGCAGCAGGCAGAACTGGAGGTTCACCAGAGAGATGGACTGACTGCCTACGATCTTTCCCAGGTAACCCTTTGCTTCGGAACTACCTCACGACCCCACTTAGCTGGTGCAAGACGCCTCCAGATTCTGTCTAATTTTAGGTAAAATAAGTGGATATAATGACTAAATAATGTAATTTTGAAGGCAATGTAGTATACACCGTCATTTGGAGACAGTGATGTGCCTTGTATTCAAAACAAACTAGAATTGTCCTTTAATCACAGCTTCAGTAGAGCAGACCAGAAAACAATCAATGTTTGATGATGGGAACATCAGAAGTAGGAGTACAACAAGATCTTCTTTTCTTTTCCTTCTTACTTTTGTCTGTATATTTGTGTGGATTGTTAGTGTTATTTCTTTATGACCTAAATCAAATCATCCCAACCAACTCTGATGCCCTCGTCCCTCCTGCCCCTCCTGCCTCCCATTATGTGCTCCACCCTCAGGTGCCTGTGGCCAGTGTCAGCAGTGGAGTCCATGAGGCAGGGAAAAGCATCGACAAGACAGAAGCCCTGTTCTCCCAGGAGAGAGACCCACGCTTTGCTGAGATGTACACCGGCATCTCTGGATGTATGACACACACACACACACACACACACACACAGAATCACACTGTATACACCTCATACACACATCCTCATGATTTTTGGTTTGGCTTTGTATTCCTGTTCATTACCTGTGCTCTCTCCTCTGTTATTTCTATAATGCTAACCCTGCTGTGTGTGTGTGTGTGTGTGTGTGTGTGTGTGTGTGTGTGTGTGTGTGTGTGTGTGTGTGTGTGTGTGTGTGTGTGTGTGTTAGCGGGAGATAAGAAGATGATGGTCCCCTCCTCTACAGCTGGAGGACAGCAGCTCTACTCCCAGAGCTCTCCTTTCCAACAGGGGCACTCTGGCAAAAGCTTCAGGTGCGTGCCAGTGATGTGTGTTGTTCAGAAGGCTGCATCCATAACTCAGTGGGTTGACATTTGTTGTGATAGCAGTGTGTCTCTCTGGATAAAAGTGCAGCCTGACTTAGCGTCATATTTCACAGTTTTTTTTGTTTGTGTGTGTGTGTGTGTGTGTGTGTGTGTGTGTGTGTGTGTGTGTGTGTGTGTGTGTGTGTGTGTGTGTGTGTGTGTGTGTGTGTGTGTGTGTGTGTGTGTGTGTGTGTGTGTGTGTGTGTGTGTGTGTTGTTGTGCACACAGTTCCTCTGTGATCCACGTCCCTGGTGTGAATGACATTCAGCCATCAGGCTCGTCTAACCAAAATCTAGCTCAGATTTCCAGACAGCTCAACCCAGGCCAGGTGGCATGGTCAGGCAACCGACCCCCTTTCTCTGGACAGGTAACACACACACACAAATACTTGCACAAACAGTGTCTATTGCTGGAGTGAAACCTTGTCTCAATAATAATAAAGTCAGCAATCTCCATGGTTGCCTTGATTGCCAAACTCATTTCCTCTGCTCCCCATGTACCCTAGACTCCCATCCCTAATGCCTGTTAACAGATGGACTTGTCTTATTGCCATATTTTGTGTGTATATGTGTGTGTATATGTGTGTTTCACAATCTTGCTGAGGGAATGTGCTCAGGATATGTTTCTTAACAGGCTCGTCTGTCTTCCACACACACTGCTGCACTAGTCAGTTCATTCCACTGCACTAACTCTAAATGCATCAGGACAACAGGAGCCAGATGATGTGAGGGATGAGCAGACATGAAGAGCTAACCTGTTATTCTTCAGTGCAGTTGCTTAATATTGGAGAAGCCCATGTGCTCAAACTATTCTCGAAAACAATGAGTGGTGCTGGAAGAATTTTAACTGTGCCACAAAATCATCTGGTTGTTCTGGAAGCAGTACAAGCCTCCATTTTGTGTTTTGGTCTGACATTCTTACAGCAGCTGGGTGTTTGAATTACAGGAGCAAAGACAAATCAGTCTGTAGGTCACTGGAAAAATATTTGTTTAATAGCAACAACCCTGCCTGCACATTAACCACTGAAATCCTCTAAATTCAGCTGATTCTGACATGTTTGGCTGTTTGAAGCTACTCCTGTTGTAAACTTAACTGCGTTCCTCCAAGGAGTATCTTCTGGCAATGTCATCCCTGCACACAAGCCAATCACAGTCCAGTTCCAGTCTGTGGCTCCCTGACCTACAACATCCTAACTAACACTTACTTTGCACTTTTGTCGAACTTCTTTACCTGATTTTCCTTTTATTGAATAGATGTAGTAGTTAGTCCTTACACCAAGGTCTCCTACTGCACTATAGCTTTAGTGATGTCCCGTACTTGTAAGTCGCTTTGGATAAAAGCACCTGACACTGAGTAAATGTAAACTTGGTCAACAGAGCTGTCTTCAGCTCTTGTCTTCTTCTTCATCTTCATGAAGCACACAGATGTGCTTCATTTTTGCGTTTTTGTTTGATTAAATGAGAAAAGTTTAAATAACAAATAGTAATAATACTATTTGTAATTACACCGTTTAATAATAGTTGGAATTTTGCAACACAATAATCAACCAAAATACTTTACTTTACTTTATGAATGGAATGCAGTTTTAAGTTTGTTTTATCTAAGTCGATTCTAATTCTCATATTGCACACTGACACAATTTGTTGTGACACAAACAGAACAGCAACAAGTGAAATTTGAATGGGACTACTGTGTTGACTCATTGGGGGTCCTAATGCAGGGTCAGGCAGAAAACAGGATTGTCCCATGAAATAGTTGAACTTAGCTCAGTTTTTGCCACGAGTCAGTCCAGGGTCATCCAGCAAATCAAATACAGGCAACCATACATGCCTGGTAGGTTACTGTGTAATGTAAACACTATATTACTACTGTTTACCTTGCCATTTCTGCAATGAAAGATAACACAAGTGCTGACACATTAACTTTCCAAGGTTGTAAAGTCCTTCCTCTTAGTCTTATAGACTGCTGCTATGGTGTGAAACAGCTCCTTTTGTTGTGTTAACATAAGCTTGTTTTCAGTGTGAACTCCAGCTTATGGGTCATGTTGACTCCTTTACAAATATAGTAGCTGGATCAAGCTCATTTAGCACATTTATTAATCAGCAAATAGTGTCACAGTGTCAGATCATTTCTCATGGGTATAAAATCAATATTAACACATTAACCTTAATTACAAAGAATGTTCAACCTTGAAAATCAATGTTTTGCACATTTCATATCTAATGGAGGCATGAATAAGTAATCATGCTTTTCTTTGTGTGGAATCTTGGTTAAAAAGATTGAAGACACTGACCTATGAACCCTGGATCTTGTATTATATCTTTACCTTTATCTTTTTTCTTATTCTGTATAGTTACAACCCTGATCTGCTGTGTATTTAACTAATATCTGTGCTCCCCAGTCCAGTAAAGCCCAGTCCAGTCCATTTGGTATTGGTTCTGGCCACAGCTACCAGACCGACCCAGCCTCCTACAGTCCCCTGTCATCGCCAGCCACTTCCTCTCCCAGCGGCAACGCCTACTCAGGACTGACAAACCGCAGCACAGCTTTTGGTGAGTCTTCGGCTTTTATCCTCATTTATTTCTGGGTGATCTGTTATGTTGTCCCACCTGTGTGGTATGTGGTGTAGGACATTGATTTGTTGTGGAACTTCTTCGTGTTTGTGTCTCTGTCTGCAAACAGAATCTTGTGAATATAGTAACTGAGCAGTAGAAACATGCAGTACCTACAGCAGAGTTCCTGTGCTGTAGAAGATCTTATAAGGTCAGACAGAAACTTTCAAATCAATATCACCATATTAATAATGGTCAACATGGCAGCGTGTGCAGATGCGGCAGCCTCTCACAGACCAAATATTTCAGCTCTTGACATTGGGAGTTGAAACTGAAAGTTGTTGGAGCAATAACATGCAGCTGAGGTTGTTTCGAGACAGGCTCGAATCTTGATGTAGAAGCCTGTGCATGGTGGAAACAAAGCAAGAACAAATTGCAGAGGTTGTAGTGCTTCTTTTTGACAGGTCATATTCTCACAAATGATGAAGGAAGCAGCTTCTCAATTATTTTGTTATCAACTCACTGTGTAGTTGTTAGTCAGGGCAGCTGTAATAGTACAGCCCAGCTAACATGGCTTTTCTTAACCAGACCAGTCATGATCTAGCGATCTTTAAAACCAGATTTTGTTGAAAACTATTTGTTTTTTTAGATCAAAGTCTGACTGTATTCTCTGCATTTAGCAAGTTCTACATGATCTCATGCTCATATTTCTTGGCATAAGATGAAAGTAAAATCCTTTACAAACACTTAGGTGTTATTGCACAGCTTGATAAGTGAGAGGTCTCCACAGTAATGGTGGCTTATTTACTTCCTCCTATCACCTGGATTAGTCTACAGAACTTGTGCCAGAAAATATATTTTACACATTGGGCTGACTGTAAACTTTTACATGTGGTCGCATCACAGCAACAACCTGAGACATCATCACAATCGTTTCCTTGACCTCTCTCCACTGTAGTGTGGCATCACGTGGAAGAGTCAACTGCAAATGAGCTTCACCCTTTTAAATATCAGTCAGTGTATGTCACAAGTTGTAACCTCTGTACTGTCAGAAATGTTTCCTCTTCTCATGTGAAGGCACCTTAATGCTTCTTCATGAAGCAGTGCTTAGGTGGTTGTAAAAGCAGAAAGAACCTGTTGGCAGGTATGTTGGTACCTGTTTCAGATGCCAAAGATATTCAAGAAGTGATAAAATCCCCTGCATCAACACCTTAGTGTGCTGCTAGTCCTTCAGTGTCAGTAGTTTAAGCACAACGGTAATATGATTCATTTTGTTTTGTACAAATGATATCCATATACTAAATGGATGACATGATGAATAACCATTACACCTTACCAAAGGGAGAAGAGAGAGAAGATTGGTGGTATTTTCAGACCTTAACTGAGACCAGGTTACAGTCACTATGCATTCAAATCAATTAAAAAAGCTATTTCCTTGCTTTCAAGTCTTACTGGCTTATTTTTGTCCTGGTACAGAGGTGATAACATGGGACGGGGAGAAAAGCAGACAGAGCCACTCAGTCCAGAGTCACTCATTAACTGTTCCATCCACCATTAGTATAAATTATTCAGCATGGCCTTCAAAGCTTTTTTCTCACCTCACACTGTGTTAACAGCTCACACACACCAGCCTTTTTATGAGAGCCATGAATAACACAGCAAGGTCGCATCTGATAAGTGCTCCACTGACAGACTGGCACAAGTAAAGTTGTGGGTGATGGTCTGCATTGAGTTGTTAGCCTGCTTAGACATCCAATAGCGGTGTTTAACAGTGGCTTTAGAATGTGTCTGTTTCAGCTTCAAGCCGGATGCATGTCAACAGAGGTTCATTTCCCTCAGGGAAACCCAGACATCACACACTTGAGTCACAAACTGACTTCTAATTAGGGAATTATCTTAACCGCTGGTTTCAAACACCTGTTTGATTTACCTATAGTAAAATACTAAAATAAATAGATAGCCCAAACAGTTTTCTATATGACACATATACTGGTGACTTCTAGATTCAAACTCCTGTTAACAATTATGAAGATATTATAGAAAGAAAATATTAAAAATATATAACTGTAGAAGTTTTTTGTCGCTCAATAAATAAATGTGCGTCTCATTGTTTGACCAAAAATTTTAACAGAATGACTGAGACTGTGAAGGTCGAAAGATGTTTTCATTTACCAGGCAAGCTGGGCCTAATGAAGAGATGAGCGACTCATACTAGGGACTGAGAGTCAGGATATCTTTGCATCTGGTGCTTTGATTCTGACTGTTCTAACAACAGATTGTAAAATGATATTGGCCATTCCAGAGGACATTTATAGACTGCAAAACTTCTTTCAAGGACTTTTGGAACTTGCTAAAACAAACTGGTGTGGTACAGTTGAATAAAATATATTTTCTGTGCCACTTTGTAATGTTATTCAAGGATATTGACAGCAAATCACATAGTATAATATATTTAATAGAATATGATAGATAGATAGATAGATAGATAGATAGATAGATAGATAGATAGATAGATAGATATACTAATGTCTACTAATGTATGCAGTGTAGAATAATAGTCCAGGTCATGATCCACTGCCTTTCTCTGAGGTGTAGAACAGTCTGATGGCAGTGTGAAGGATTTCCTGAACCTCTCATTCCTGCAGCGCAGAGAGATGAGATGCTGGCTGCTGTTGTAGCTGCTTCTCTGACCTGCCAGAATGTTGTGGAGAGAGTGGTTGGTGTTAGTGCTCCTGCTAAGCACAGACTCAGCCTTTTAACCAGCTGGTCCAGTCTTCTTGTGTTCTGGTCTGACCTGCTGCTGCCCCAGCAGACCACAGCAGAGAAGAGGACACTCTCCACCACTGACTGATAAAACATGTGCAGCATTTCACTGCAGACGTCGAAGGACCTGAGCTTCCTGAGGAAAAAGAGCCGACTCTGTCCCTTCCCGTAGATGGCATCTGTGTTCAGGGACCAGTCCAGTTTACTGTCCAGGTGCACACCTGGGTATTTATAAGTGTGCTCCACCTCAATTTCCTTCCCTTGAACACTGACTGGTTGAAGTGTGGGTCTAGACCTGTGACAGTCAACGACCATCTCCTTGGTCATGGAGGTGTGTGTCCAGAAGGAGGCAGTTCTTGTTGCTCCATTCACTGAAGGCCATCATCAGATCCCTGTACTCTCCTTCCTGTTCATTCCTGATACACACCACAATAGCTGTGTCATCTGAGTATTTCTGGATGTGGCAAGACTCAGAGTTGTGTTTAACGTGACAAAATCAAATATTGGTTAAAAAATGAAGAAAAACATGAATATTATAGTGTAATCTGCACCATATACTGCTTCAGACACATCACTTATTTAGAATGGTTGTGGTACAGGAGTAGTTTACACCAGTTTTCCCCATTCTTTTTCGTTCTATTAAAAGGTGCTCTTTGTTGCTCTGTGTTCTGTTACAAATAGAACAGGATAATGAGACTAACAGAACACAATGACTCATTCCATTATTTTATGTACGAATAAAAGAGGAATCCTTTATATGCAGATTGCTATAAAATTGACCACAGTACTATAACACTACTGTTACAAACAAGATTGCACAGGGTAACTAAAATTGTGTTAAAACTTTTTTTGTTTTGAATTATAAAATAATAGTATAGCAGCAGGTCATTTATCATTTACTTGGCTATTTAGTTTATTCAAAATTACCTCATATACCTCTTAGCTTTGTTGTTTTACTCTTTGGGGGTGGAAAGAGTATCAGTTCTTCATCTTCCACTGTCCCACTGTGCAGCCAGCAGCCAGTGTCTTCACACTGTGTGTGTCGCTGCTACTGCAGCTCTATCTGTCTACATAGAGTTTGCAGGATACTTGAATGTTGGATTTCTAATCATTAGAAATTAATTATGATTTATTTTTGACAGAAAATACCACTGTCTCCACATGCAGCTGCTAAAATGGTTAAAAAATATATTTCTTCATGTCTATGACATGTTCAGATTCAGCCACAGACAACTGTAGTGGAAGGTGTCAGTTTTGTGTAATATTGCTGGTATGATGTCAATATGACATCAACAGGTCTTTTCTCTCTCTATTGTTGCCGGGAGACACACCAAACTTCTTGATCACACCTGCACCCCTGGTTGTTGATGCAGTTATCTGCTAGCCAATCAGCCAATCATGTGACAGCACTTCATTGCATGAAATCTTAGATCACAGATACAGGTCAGGAGTTTCAGACAGTGTTCACATCAAACATCAGAGTGACTTTGACTGTCACATGATTGTTGGTGTCAGACAGTTTGAGCATTTCTGAAACTGCTGATCTCAGATTTTCACAACAGTCTCACAATCAGATTTACTCAGTATGGAGTCAAAATCATTAATCGTCCATTTCCAGTGATGAGGGAGGTTGGAGGGAATGGTCAGACTGGTTCAAGCTACAACAGCA
Source organism: Trachinotus anak (assembly GCF_046630095.1). Classification (NCBI taxonomy): domain Eukaryota; kingdom Metazoa; phylum Chordata; class Actinopteri; order Carangiformes; family Carangidae; genus Trachinotus; species Trachinotus anak. The sequence continues at coordinate 472,307 of NW_027273862.1, read as the reverse complement.
GAAGACCATGCCAGGTGTCTTATCAGCCAAGAACAGAGGCAGCAGATAGTAGGGTCTGAATCCTGAGTCAGCATCACAAATCCATGGTTTCTATCAGAGTACTGTTGTTGACCATGTTCATCCCTTCATGGCCACAGTTTACCATCTTCTACTGGCTACATCCTGCAGGATATGCTTCATGTCACAAAGCTAAAGTCATCTCAAACTGATTTCATTAACATGACAGTGAGTTCAGTGACCTTCAGTGCCCTCCCCCCACAGTCTCCAGACCTGAATCCAGTTCAACACCTTTGGGATGTGGTAGAACAGGAGATTGGCAGCTTAAATGTTTAGTTGACAAATCTGCAGAAATGATGTGATGCAGTCAGGTCAACGTGGAGCAGAGTTTCAGAGGAAAGTTTCCAACATGTTATGGAAGCAGTGACATGAAGACCTGAGGCTGCTTTGGACCAAAGCTCACCACTGGACCACCCTGCACCCCAGTTTAGATAGTGAAATAGCCAATAGCAAACCAATAGCTAGGAGTCTTTCTCCAGTGTGTCTCTCTCATAGATGTGATTGTCAGAGTAAGCCAGAGCCAGCTAGACACCAGGAATCATGGCAGTCAAAGTATTCAAGTTACTTTTGTGACCCGAGACAGGATATATAGGACACTATCATATGTGTTACTTTTTAATTTAACATAACTATTTGTTGCATGCATGTTTATAATAACTCAGTTTCCATGATGCAAACACTGCACAGTCTAGTTAGATTAATTTTTTCAATCACCAGGCCCAACCTAAACTTGCCCTGTAGAGACTATTGATGCCTGCACCAATTTCATGGAGTTAATCCAATAGTTGTGGTGACCAAAGCTTAAACAGAAATTTAACAATTTTGATGACACCAGAAATGTATTCTGCTTCTTCGTCTTCTGGTAAACATCTGTCTTAGTCTGACAAAACAAACAGAAATTAATCAATAATGAAAATAATTTATGCAATTATCACTGAAAATGAAGGTGGCGTGCTAGTCCAGGCATTGCCATTTTGTGGTGGACCAACATTTCTTATTCCAGAGCCATTGTGGCTAAAAATTGGACCGTAGAACACAAAAGGTTGAGAAAGCTTTTGTGTGTTCAGCTGCTCAGGGCTCAGGACTTGTTGTTTGTTGAAAACTTAATAAATAAAGCACCAGCTGATGGCCTTTTAATAGAAACACACATTAGCCAGATGCATTATCTCTCTCTCTAGTGGTTTATTCATTTGTTCTTTATTTCCTCTCTTTTCTTCCTCCTCGAAGGCTGATTTTTTTTTTTTAACTCAGATTTTTATGAGCCATGTATTTTTACTCTCTCATTGTTCTCTCCCTCCTGCCAGACCATTTGAAGGATGGAGTCAGTTACAGCCATTCATTTGCTGTTTCCAGTATTCATTAATAATGAGGTGTTGTTTACCCTTATCCTCTCTGCTTTCCATTTCATGTATGCTCAACTCTCCTCTGCTGTGGTTCCTCTTTTTTATCAGCAACTCAGCATCTTGCTTCTGCATTCTGTTTGTTATTCTGAAACAACTAGAGGGTTCCTGTGCAGAGGGAGGCTGACAGCTTATCAGTCTGCTTTGCTTAAATGTACTCAGTAGGCTATAAAACAGCCATGAATGTCTGTGACTGACTGAGAAACTAAGCGATAGAGTTGCGTGATGAAGTTACACCATTGGTCGGACAAGACTATGACTTTTCCCATTGGCTGTTGTTCTTTAAAAATGATTTGGTGTAAACAGTTTCTATTGCATTATCAGGGGGTGTTTACAGCAGAACAACAGTTTTCAACTACTGTACTTCCTTAAATAGTGACCGGGGATTTTATTTACCTTAACTGCCAGCAAGTTGAGCTCAATGAAGACCTAAACTGGTCTTTTTTTGAGACAGGCTTATATTAGAGGCCAGTCTTTATTTCTATTTCCCTCTGTTTGATACCATACTGGTATTTTAGTACAATGTCATTTAAGTTAGTACAAACTCACCACTTTGTAAAACTGTCTCAAAATAAAAGCCCTCTAGTGGTCTGTCCTCTAGTCGACAGAAACCCTTTATGGGTTCAGGGCTTTTTGTTGTGCTGATGTGCTGCAGTGAGGGTAATGTCTGATTTCTGGCATGAGAGCAACAGCAACCAGTGTCAGTGCATCACGTATTAGACGAAGAGCAAGGCAAAGAGCATGAAAGAGAATTCTCATCCTTCTCATACAACTGTTAGCGTGTCAGTGTGGGAGAAAACTACTTTTAACTTGTCTATTCACTGTAAAACTAACTACCTCTTACCTCTGTGTTGTGTTCAAGTTCAACATCCCCTGTTTATCTTGGAGGATGTGAACAGGGACAGTTTGATAGAGTTCCACCAACACTTTTTGTGTAGATGGAAGGTTTACTGCAGTTGTATATAGTTTTAAGTCAGGGGTCGGCAAGTAAGTTTGGCCTAACCCATTACATGTTGGGCCAGAACATAATCAAAGGCTAATTTGAAAAAAAACTGATTGATAAAAATGCAACTTAAATTAACTTTATTGTGTGGCCACAGTCATATATAGGTTTGACTGATTCATTGAACTGGTGTTATTGTTTCATATCCCATGATATATTCGCTATTTAAGAGGTCCATCAAGCAAGCAACAGAACCTTTGGAACTTCCTGTCAGAACTTTTCATAATAAAAGCTAAAAGCTTGTTTGAACTATAGAATTGCAGAAAAAAAAAAGAAACATTCTTGCGCTTTTTTTTTTTTTTTTTTTTTTGACAAAATTGCTAAAGAGGAAGTGATCCTGTGGGTAACTGTTACTGCTCTGATGGAGATCTATTGTAGAACAAGGCGCTGTTCCCTGCTCCTCATGTGACACGGTTGTGTCTGTCATTCACTCTCAACGTGGATAAAAGTATAACAAGCATCTTCAGGTGGGAGGAGATTCTCTACTTCAACATTAACTACATCTTAGTGTGAGACTGTCAGTTTGATATTGTAAGATTAAAGAAAATCATTATCAAAATAATCTGCCGGGTCAGATATCATTGCTGGTGGGCCAGTTTTGCCAGTGGGCCACCAGTTGCCAACCACTGTTATAAACATTAGCACCTTAGTCAACATGAATGTATGCTCCATAAATATCTGAAGGGTTAAGTTCCTGACTTACAGTTTCCTCTACAAATAATTAGGGCTGTCACAATGAATTTGTCTTTTTTTTTTTTTTCAAACATTCCATTTATCATTTAGATTGGAGAGTGACAGAAAATCGTGAAAAATTGACGAACATCCCATAATAATTAGTTTTGCCTGACCAGCCATCCATTACAATAAACAATATCACCAACAAGTGAATGTTTGGCATTGATACTTTATAATTGACTTCAATTCTTTGTCATAATTGTTGATGATTATTTTTGTGTTGAACTGTTTAATTAACTAATCGTTATGCACTAATTGGGATTATCTTAATTATTTTAGTTTAATGTTTTGTTTTGAAAAACAGGCAACAAAAGTGAAACAGTAAATACAGTAAACCTCCCCCAGATTAAGAATTTTAAAGAGGGGGAGTGATGCAGCATCAATCAGCTGACAGTGGCCATATACTGTGGAAAAGGAAAGAATACAAGGAAAAGACTTGAAGAAAGGAGGATAAAGCAACACTTAATGTAATTACCAATTGACAGACAAGATTAATTAGACATCATCAGTCAAACAGAGTGACAACTTCTTTTTTAAATTTGAAGTGATAGCAAGCTGCATTACTTATCTGTGCACCACTGCAGCTCAGGGAATAATGGTCATGATGATAATGGATTTACAAAGAGGATGATGAAGACGGTCGACCTGTCTGGTATCTATGACTGAGGATTCAAATTAAGTTTGAAGAAGCTGCATAAATGATGAAGTTAATACCTAATGAGGCAAAAGGAAATATCATTTAAGTCTGACTGGACTTTATGTAAGAATGTAACCCTGTGTGTGTGTGTGTGTGTGTGTGTGTGTGTGTGTGTGTGTGTGTGTGTGTGTGTGTGTGTGTGTGTGTGTGTGTGTGTGTGTGTGTGTGTGTGTGTGTGTGTGTGTGTGTGTGTGTGTGTTCCAGATGTGTCAGGGGAAAGCAGTCAGAGTGGAGCCCAGTTCCAGGGTCGCCCCAGTGAGGTCTGGTCCCAGTGGCAGAACCAACATCACTCCCAGCAGGCCGGGGAACAGCACACACACCCCAACCCCAGCCAGACAGAAGTCTTCCAGGTAACACACACTCACTCACAGCAGTGTGTCTCCAGCTGCTGGCCACTGACCACTGTACACAGATATGTGATATGTCTGATAAGAGCTGCCTGTCCTCAGCACACCCCTCACCTCTGAGCCCCCCCTCCCTGTGTCTCTGCAGGACATGTTACCCATGGCTGGAGATCCCACCCAGGGAACAGCCAACTACAACATCGAGGACTTCGCTGACCTCGGCATGTTCCCACCCTTCTCTGAGTAAAACCCCCTGCTCTCCATTACACTCCCTCTCAGAACTGGACTGATGTTTGCATTCATCTCTGTGTTCTCATGTTCTGTCTCATTTTTCTACACCAGTGCTTAAAAGTTTTAGAACACCTCAATTTTTCCAGTTTCTATATATATAATATGCAGCAGTTCAGGTCCAGTGAATAACCTCAAATGCCATAAAGGTCAGCTGTAAACAGTCCGAGGTAAAAAAAAAAAAAAAAATGGAAAATGAAGTAAATCTCATAGAAAAACAGTGATAAACAAACTGGTTCATTTCCAACTCTCCTGCAGCACTGGAAGCAAATGATGCTTTGGAAGTTAATGCAAAAAAAATGGTACAGTTTGATGACTTACAAACCCTCTGCCTGTACAAAGGCAGTATTGGAACAAACTGTTCTGCTACACCCTCTGTTGCATTATTAGGACAGTACTGTGCTGCAGGATGTAGGACTGTGTACTGCTGTGAGAGTGCTGAGAAACAGACCAGTAGCAAAGGAAGGCAGGGCTTCATCCTGCTGCAAGATAATGAGCCACAACATTAGAGGAACAGAAGCAAACAGAGGCTTCACATGATGGAAGATCAGCACAGTCTCCAGACTCTAAAGCTCATGGAGCTGATTTGTTATGAACTGGACAGAAGGTCAAAGCAAGGCAAACTACAAGTGGGAACTGCAACAGTGTTTCATTTCCATTTAAGAAAGAAGCCCACGAGTGTGTTCAGCTGCTGAATCAATCAGAAATTTAGGATTTCAGATTCCCTGATCCTTTTTTTTCAAATCTCTATTATTTATTTGTTTGATGCTTTAATTTCAGAAACACTGTAAATTTCAGTAACTGGATAAATGCAGGTGTTGTAAACCTTCTGAGCGGTAGTGTAACCCGCTGGATCACCAACACACGGCTGATGTGCAGCACAGTGAATGTCTCGGTGCACTTGTCATTCACACACATACAAACAAGTCCACAAGTGTTAAGGCTGCAAGACCCGCAGTATGTATCTGTGAAAATACACATACCTCATCGCTGTAAAGAGGAGCACTGCTGTCAGATGGAAGGAACATCGGTCAACCTGCATCAGCTCTTTGTCTGTTGTCAGAGTCTCCAGCTCTTTGAACTGTCTCAGTGTGACCAGAGGAGGTCAGTCAAGAGGTCAGAGACGATAAGTGAAGTCCAATTCTCCACTAAAAATCTATGTCCACATGTGACATCATGTTTGTCAGCTGTTCATGTCTGCAAGTGTCCACAGTTCATGACTGTGAAAGCTACACATCCACTGCGCCCAGATATATATCTGTGTGTGTCTGCTGCTGTCTGCATCCACATCTTTCTCATAGTGAATCTGAGGTGATTTTCAAGATGCAATAATTACATCTGAGGAAAAAAAACATTTACATACAACAATAACAAGAAAGGGAGAAGCTCTGTCATGTTCAAACACACAGTGTGATAATATCACAAATTTACATTGCTCCTAAAAACGAATGGTTGTTTCTGGACAACTGTTTATGGACCTAACAGGGCATATGTGATTAGACCATCACCTCAGTCTTGGTGATGGTGTTTATGGAGAGCTAACAGTACCATGGTAATTCATCATTACTTATCTGTTGAGGAAATTAGGTCTGTAATACTCCTGAAAAGTTTCCCAAGATTATGAGAGTTCTTGCTCAAACGGGTAGTGACTGAGGAGGAAATCTAAAACGCATGCTATCTCTGTGCACAGTGAGCACTGTTTCTTTTTCCACTTCTTGTAAAGACATGGGCACTGGCAGTCTCTCTGGCACACAGGTTAATACATGGTCACCACACGGTGCATACAGCAGTGTGGCACTAACACACAGGGTCACACATTAGATGTGCTGGTATCATCAGTCAGTACGTGTCACGGCTCGTTGGATATTCAACTCCATCTTGTTCATTACGAGTCCACAATAATTGTGTTATTGTGCTTTCTGCGTTCTCACACTGACTTCTTACACTGACTGAGAAAACATGAGTCAGCTGATGACTGTGTGTGTCTGGACGCTGGTGTCAGTCACTTACCTCACAGTACAAAACAACCAGTAGACTATCAACTCCTTTGTTAATACCTGCAGTGAGTGTAGAAAGCATGAGCTGACAGCACGTCAGTTGCCAGGACGTCACACAAAGACACAAAGTGAGTGTTGACGATGTTCACCTCCATCTGCCTCGTGCAGCCTCTTCACTGCCTCTGCCTCAGCAGCAGCAGAGGAGAAGCTGCTGCTGTCCTCGCTCTCTCCATCAACCTTATTGTGTAAACTATATGTAGTGATGTCCAGAACTCTAGAGAAAAACCTGAGGCCAGTACAGAAGGATTCTATGTGTAAATCAAACAAAAGTAAACAAGAAAAGAAAAAATCAACTCATCGCAGACAGTGCTGAACTAAGGCTTAAAGTGCACTTCATGAAGCTAACTGCTAATCTCACCAGCCTGCTTTAAAAGGGAAAAACCGCCATACCGTCGAAGCAAAGCGCAGTATTTACTAGTGTATTTGGTGTTCTTCAGCTCTCGCTACTTGACTTAATTACTTAATAATCTTTTCAACTATTAAGAGATTGAATAATACTTTCTAGTAGGGGAGCTTTTACATGATAGATTGTATAATGTCTCTGACAGACGGTTGGGAGAACCTCGAGCAGACATCGAGTCCTTTTGCTAAAGATCTCAAATTGATGTTTTTTTTTGTAAATAATGTGATTTTTATGTCGACTCGTGTTACTTTCACACAGTACATGTTTTTTTGTGTAGGTTTTAATGATATGTGTGCAATGTGAGTACATATTTAACTATTGGTATTTAGTTAGTCTGTCAGTCTGTACATTGAGTTCTAGACCTGTACAAATTGTGTAAATGTGAACCATTATTTTTGTGTAACAAATTGTGCTTGTGACAATAAATTCTCATTGGTTACGTGGCTTCCATTCAAAGTTTTAGTCTCCAATTGTTCAGGCTTACTTAACATTCAGACCTGGGTTTGTGAAGCGTGAAGTCTTTCATTCTGATTTTCTTCAGATTTCAAAAATAGTCACAACAAGTCTAACTACTGAGAGGAACACAAAAGCTGTCACTACACCGCTGTGGCAGCAGTCTGTCCCCGAGGTGCAGTGATATTTCTTTAAGGCGCACCTATGACACGTGCACAGCTAGGTTGTGGCTGATTCTGAAGGATATGTGGATATGGATATACAGTGGAAAGTTCACATCATTAGTCAACTATAAGTGAGCACATGATCACAGTTTCATCATGCTGACAGTGTCACATGCTTATAGTACCACTCAAACCAAAAAGAAAGGAACTAGAAGATGATGAAACAAAGAGAAAAGGCCTGGAATGGACTCAATCTTATAAGATCTTATGTGGGGAGCGGGAAAAATAAGATGCCTCACTTACTAATAGTGTATCTTTTCCTCATGACCTGAATCATTCTTATTCTACATTTGATAATCCCTTATCTTGATTTTAAAGAGAATGGTAATTTTGACATACTCACTAACACTGTGGACCACTCCATATTTGCACTGACAGAGGCAGAAGAATCAGCTCGAATCAAACTCAGTAAAGGACCTGGAGGTGGTGGTTTAAGGTGGAGGGTGATTACATTGTGTAGATTTCAGCTCTCAGTGGTTTAAAGTGTCACATCCCCCATCGCTGATGGATGTGGTTGTAAATGTTGTCAGAACTGAGCTCTGCTGCACCTGTAACCAGACTCAACACTGATGTCATGGGTACCCACAATACATCTGTGCATCACTGCAGCAAGGTGAGGAGTTAAATCAGTCAGTAAAAACAAGACTTTGAAGGAGTCTTAAAGCACTGTTCCACTGCAGGGTCCCGGCTTCACTCCACTCTACTCCCCTTTTTGGTTTCGCCTCCGCTGAGGCTCCAAGCGAGCTGAGACACCAGAAGGTGATATGAAAACTCTGCAAACTATGGACTGGAATCAACTCTACTGTGTTATCATTGTGTGAAACAGACGTTCTGAACATTTTTAAACAGCCATGCTAACATAAAAACATTTCTGTTTGTTACTGTTCTTAACAGCAACCTGCAAACCCCAAAACCACATCGTGGTCAAATGAGGAGGTGAAGATGTTTGGTATCACTTCAATATCTTCCACATTTCCATCTTTTATGGAAAATGCAACTGTCACGTCATGGTACTAGTAAACATTCAGAGTCCTAAAACATATGGATAAACAAGTAACTGACAGTGAAGATAGTAAGGAGGTGAAACTAAACCTGAGCAGGGTCTGGATGTTAGTTCAGCTGAACAGAATCAGTGATTTCCTGAAATCAGAGCTCGTATACTTTAAATGTCCTGTAGCATTTTATCTTCCCACTCAGCCTACATCAGCTCCACGTATGCCATGAAAACTTTTCTGAAGCCTGTCAAATGTTAGTGGAATGCCAAAGCGCAGATCTGTTTTTCTCATAAACACAGACTGTCAGCTCCTGGCATCTCTCCTGCTTGGCACTTTAACACCTTTCCTCAGTCTCGGCTCTTGAACAAACTGGTAGGTGATTTGAAAATAAATAGTTTCCCACATTCCTTCCTGACATGACATGCTCTCCGATTAGCCTCTTAAATTCCCCTTTGACATTTGTTAAGCTCTGCAGCATTTGTGATGAACTGGGAGGGAGGGGAGCGAGGGGAACATTTAATTCTCGGGATGTCTTCATTCTGCATCTACATGCTGCTTTCGTCTGGCTCCACTCCACATCTCCTGACTGAGTGTCATTAGATGATAACTGTAGAGATGGTGCTTATCTGAAAAAAAGCCCAACTCAAGTGTTGTAAATAGCGTTAAAATGGCATCTGGTCTCTTTGCAGAGCTTTGCCTCAGGCCCTGAAACCATCACCGAGACACTCTGCTGCGTGTGTAGTGTGCATGTGTGTGTGGGTGCGACAGTGTTCGATTTGCATAAGCCACTGAAATGTTCTGCAGTGTGTGTATGTGTGTGTGCATTGTGGTTGGCGGAGCAGAGCTGCATGCTTGTCTGCAGTCAGTGTGTCTCGGTGCTGACAGGTCTATCTTAAATCATGCTGAGAATCTCCTCCAAACACACTGACGACAGCATTCAAACCACAGAGAGAAAAAAAAACAGCCCACTGTGCCCATCAACATACTGCCTGTTTACCTGCAGTTACACACTCAACGCAAATGTATTATTTTCCACCCAGCTCCATCCTCCTGTCACATTCCCATCATGTTGGGGCAACGCTCCGTCTTCACAGTGTGCATAAGAGACTGGATAGGAAACCTCAGTGTGATCTGTCTGACCACAGGGCCACAGGTGCTTTGAGGAATGACACAGACCAGTATAGAGCACAGGTCCACTACAGAAACCACTGCAAAATGAACAAAGAGCAAATCTAGTCCAGAACAACAACATGTCATCCTGCTCCTCAAAGCACAGTTGTTGATACTGACTTCACGTAATAGCACATCCAAAATCTCTTTCCCAATGGGTGTCAGCCCAGCCGTGCAATGCACACAACAGTTCTGCATTGAATACAAACTAATGGATGTAAAGAGGGCGCGAAGAAACAACACTCAAACCAGTGAGACCTCACACACACAATCACACACTTTCTGTAACTAAGCTGGAGTTGTACTTTCCACCAGTATCACCTGCAAGTACACAAGTGAATGATGTCAGCATCAGAGGGTGTAGGTGAGGCCCCATGCAGATGCCTGTGTAGCCTCCAATCTGTCCTGTTTTTGTGAACTGGTCCACACCAACGCATGCAGCCATTATTCTGCAAGTGCACCAACTTCTCCAAGCAGATTAGAAATGTGAATTATAACAACTGTGTGCCCATGGTGTCTGCAGCTGTCTGTATGAAGCAGAGTTTTAGCTGCTCTCTTCCACAGTTTTGAAAATAAATGATTAAATTATGTCTAATACCTGTGTCATACATCTGTGTGTGGTACAGTAACCTTGTAGGACGTGCTCCACTGGTCTGGTCCAGCAGATGGTGACAATGAAACAAAAACAAAAGGTCAATAGCGATATGGCTGATATGCTGAGCACGCTCAATGCCGCTTTTTATTTACTGTTGCATATCTGTGTTGCTGTAGCTATCGCAGAATCAGTAGGCTTTAATTATTGTGCAGGAAAGCAAAATATGATGATATCAAGACAATATTTTATTATGTTTTAGAAAACGGAAAAAGGAAGAACATCCAGCATTTATGTTGAATTGAAATATTTATACTTTTTGAGCGTAACGTCACATGTAATTATCCTCCTTCATCTTTCTGTGGCCATCAACCTCCTGCTGGACTGGTCTCCACAGACGTGTCGCCTGTTTCCACTGTTCATTCAGTCTCTTCTCCAGTGGTCTTGTTATCTTCTTATTGACTGGTCTCCCACACATGATGACACCTGAGCTAGCTACATTCACTAATGAAGACTGTGAGGTGCACTTGAAAGTTCACAAAAACCTAGGAAGTGGACCTTGAGTTGAGATGATTTTCATACACATATTTTCCCCAAAGAGCGAATGTCAATATGCACACATAACACAGACTGATTTCTCTACTAGACAACTGAGAATTCTTGATTCCAGATGGCCAGCAGGGGTGCATTTATTTATTTATTTATAGTATAACTAAACACCTCCCACAAAGCTGTTTGCTCTTTAATACAGCAGTGTTAAAGGTTCCATATTCTACACTTCCGTGTTTTATCTGAAGTGTTGATCTCCATCAGAAGATCTACTTGTTGTTTTAAGACCCAAAACCATCTCAGTGTAGTTTTACATCTCCTCTCTCAGGCTTCTCTCTGGAGCTCCAGTAACGACAGATCAGTCAGCCAATCAGAAGAGAGGATCTCAGTCTCTCTTCTGATTGGCTGACTGTTTTCTGGGAGATCGAATAAGAAGATAACAGATTCCAGGTACACACTCAAGGTACAACAAATCCTGCAAGTCTGGACAGTGGGTGCAGGTGGGTTAGGCTTGGGGCGTGGCTGAGAGCGGTGACTGCTTTGTTGTGACCTCACAAAGTTCCAGAAGTCCAGACGGCTGGTTTTCAGGCTCAGTTTCTGAATACAGGCTGTGTGCATTTCTCTGTGGACTGAGGCTTTGATACTTTCACAGTATTAATATAGAACCTAGACCTGCTTTATAATCAAAAACACATGTAGAGCTTCAAAGTTTATTGTATTCATTTAGTATTTATTTTCACATTTAGTCACATCACAAGCATGACTAAATTATTCTTTTACCATTCAAGAAATATTGTTTATAGACGCTTTTTGATGGAATGTTTTTCTCTCCAGACTGTTAGTCAGTTACAGCTCATAAAGAAGGTAGCAGCATGTGTACTGACCAAAACCAGGCATTATCACAGAATAAAGTCTCTACAGTGACTACCTCTCTGTCCCAGAGTTGATCCATGAATGGATTCGCCCAGTCTCATGTAACTGACTTTGTTTTAATGTTTCACTGTTCTGTAAAATACTGTAGTTATTATTGTTGTTGTTATAAAGATGTGTACTGTATGGCTCCAGATGACAGTTTGTTTCACAATCATGGCAATTCAGGCAAATGACAACATGTTCATGTTTATTTAATGTAACCTCAGAGATCGTCTTGGTTTTATTGTGGAGGTTTGGAGGATGTTGGTTACTCTCAGTCGTCCACAGGCCTCACTGTCAACAGGTCTCAGTGTTTTCTGCCTGCAGCAGAAATGAGTCTTCAGTTAAATCAGTTAAATGAAAAGCCTGTGAGCCCTCTGTGATGGCATATGCAGGGTTTGACAGGCCTTGACTGACTGATAGCAATTATGCTATTACAGAGTTGAACTAATGTACTGCAGCAGCCGTCAGCCTGTAAACTGAGGCTCTTGTAAAACAGCATCAGTTGCCTGTTTCTCTCCATCCCCAGAGCTTAACAGGCCTCCATTCAGAGCACTGATCGAACAGCAACAAAGCCTCACCTGGCTCACCGTGTGCTGACACCTGCTTTAAACCTCCAGGATTCTTTTGTTCAGCTGACTGCTCCTCAGGCCTCCAGTTACACCACGTGTTACTGACTCCCATCATCAGCTTCATTACAGCATGGCTGTGTGGTGATGGCTTCCTGAGCCGAGAAATATGAGGCTGTCATGAGAACATTTTTTTCTTGTTTAGCTTTTGACACCCATTGAACCGGATCACTGTCACATGAGGCATCAGAAAAGTACAGATCAAGTAGTGGTTCCTGCTCAGCAGTCTCTCACCGTAGACACCAGCCGGAGGCAGAGGACCTGCCATGTGGGTTGGTACTTCAACCGTGCCCCCAACCACGTGTGTGTGTGTGTGTGTGTGTGTGTGTGTGTGTGTGTGCGTACGCCTCTGTCCAGGCCAATCAGGAACAGGAACATCTGGGAACAGATGTTTGAGCTGGCAGAACCAAAGGGAACCCAGTGGCCCTCTGTCCCTCAGCTTGAACCCTGTACACCCACGCTGCAGATGGTTCCTGAGGTTTTCTGAGCAGTGGAACATGTTTTTCCACTTGTCAGACATGAAAGCTCAATTTCACACTCATCAAATTGGTATTTGCTGAGTTGTGTTACTGTATTGTTATTTTATGTTCAGTGCTGTGTTTAGACTGTAGACTTTTACTGTATATTAAAATAAGAAGCTTTGCTAAGTATTTATGGGCCTTTTCCCCCCTAATTTACACTAGGACTCAGTCAGACATTACACCAGGCCACAAAGGCAGCACTTGTTCAGGCTGAAGCTGGATTTATACTTCTGCTGTAAGATGTTATGTTGTACTTATAGAGGCTGTGTACATTGACTGAGTGTGATGTGCACCTCCTCAAATACAGCTGTTACAGATAACCTATACAGTATGGGGATTGGTCAGCATGGTCTGCCTGTGTGTTCTGATGCTGTGTGCTCTGAGTGAAGACAACAAATTCAAATGATTTGACCAAATATCAGCATTCACACTGATCTACCAGATTTGTTAAAGGAATGCTTTGCTCTTTGAATCCCCACAGTGATCAATAGTGAATCAAAACTGTTCCTAAAACATGCAAAACAGTTAGAAACTAACACTAAGTGTTTGCAAATTGCTGTTTCCCAAAAAGTAGCTGCATTGTCTCAGTGGTAGGTGAAGCACAGGAGCATTATTATTTGTCTGTGTGTGTGTGTGTGTGTGTGTGTGTGTGTGTGTGTACATAAACATAAAGTGCCTTGATTCTTCAGGTCTCTGACTTCTGCTGGAGGCTGAACACCTTTCTTCCTATTTCCTCATGAGGTGTTTTGATGTTGGCGGTGCAGAGCGCTGTCTGACGCGTCGCTCCAAGACGTCCCACAGATGATCAACAGGGCTGAGATCTGGTGATGTGAAGGCCACAGCATAACATTCATATCGTTTTCATGCTCTGCTGACCTGTCAGTGACCCCCTGTGGTCACTCAGTTTTCAGGTTTTTCATTTAATTTGTCACATTGTGTTCTGCAGAAAACAATATAAAATCATTCTGAGGAATTTTTAACTTTCAGTCTTTGGCACTGCCCGGCGATGGTATTGAATTAGACACTTTGGCAGCAAGCAGCTGATGCTGTACTTAGGGTTAGACTGTGTCTATTTCCCATTCCTTGATTTTCTCCTGTTTTCCCTCCCTCATGTGTGTGTTTGCATAGCTGCAGTATTTATCCTCTGGCGCTTCACTCCACTCTTCACCAGATCGTTGAATCTACCAAGTAGTATACATGTTTATACCAACTTCAAGTCTCACAATTAATAGTTGAGTTCTTGCTGTAACCTTGAACTTCCTTGTGCTTCAGGTATGTTCGTTAGTTACAGAGCTTCCTGCCACGATCAGGATTCCTCATCTCTTGAGTCCTCATCGGTTCCTGGATTTCCTCGTCAACTCCAGTCACCACCAGGCTGCTCCAACACCATCCTCCATAGCAATACCCTTCAGGTATTCTAGAACTTGAGAACTTGGGTCCAACGAACATTGATCTTTTGGTACAATAAATTCTCACACCTGTCCAGCTGTTGTCCCTCGTCTGTTTTGCAGTTTGGGGTCCAAAAAAATAATTCAGTCAGTTTTACCAGGACTGAGTTTAACTCATCCAAGCAAATACAATGGCAAGAGAACCCCCTGAACCCTCTCTGAAACCACATTGAAAAACTATATTGTAGGGTATCACGCTCTGCAGAGACCCTCTTTATTCTGATAACACAAAAACTGTTTGTGTCAGGTCTTGTGTTGGTCATGGCTCATTAGTCACATTCATTATGTTTATGCTTTGTGCCCACACAGACATGAAAGTTTAGACTTAAGTTTAAAATTAAAGTTCACACCAACACGAAACTTTCATCATCATCCCGCTCCTCTCTGACCAGGACTGTACAGTACACGCTGTCTGATGGAGGGAATAGGCTTTCAGTGTAATTATAATTCAATCAGCTGTTACACTAAAAAGTGATCCCTTTTACTAGAGTTCTGGCTCCTGACACTTCCCACATGTGAATGCAGCTCTAATCTTTTATACTTACTTCAAACACAAATGACACTTAACTGCTTCTTCAAAAAACAGCCCAACAACTGAAAAAGCCATTTCATTTCCATTATATAACCCATCAGAAATTCAGAGGAGTTTAACAGTTATTTCATTTTTATTTTTGTTCTGTTTGAAAATAAAATCTTAAATGTAATAAATAATAATTGTGTGGCAGGAGTTGGACTAGATGCTACACAGAGTGATGACTGTAGATTTTGTTCCTCTTTTTTTTTTACATTTAAATCACTTTAAGAAGGGGCCTCCTCTCTGCCACTATGGACAAGAAGAACATTAACCAATAACAACCAATAACACTGTCAGTGTACATATGGACATACAGAAGTATTAGGAGAAATACTGAAGTAAAGTACAGATATGGAAGTTCATTGTTCTGCCTGGTGTCAGTATGCGTGATGAAATGAGCTGAGAAAATCCATGTATATTTGCTTTTTTATAAATAAAAGTAACCATGCAGTGTGATACACCAGTCAGTCATCAGTAAGTCATCTGGTAGAGTGCAGATCTAAAATCCTTATTTTAACTGCAGCGGTCCGAGTTGGAGTCCAACCCAAGGCCCTTTGCTCCATGTCATCTGCCTTCCTCTCTGACACTAATTGTAAAGTTGTAGTGCACTGCACTTTTTGTTACCCGTGATATTTTTGGCTTATGAGCAAAGAGGAGAGTGAGTATCCACATTTTGAAATCTCAAAAAATGTTTGGCATTAAGCAGCAACAGATTCCATCATTTAGCACCATAAACAAACAAAATCATTAAAAATATGTTTGCAGTGCCCACAGTATTAAGGCTGCTGGCGCCACTGCTCTGCACAGTCCTGTAAACAGTGCATTTCACATACAAGTAGTCATGTAGTCCACTGCTGATTGGACTGGTTATTGATTGATTATAGCTGCTTTGAGACAAAATTCAAAATGTCGACTCCCTACAGTTTGAACAGCAGACTTGGTTCAGTGACGTCATATGCCCCCACCAACACACACTTTTCTAATGCTTTATTTAATTCAGCCAATAACATTAACAACTCACAGGATTTAAATATGTACAGAGGTATGATATATTCAACACTCAAAGGTATAAAAAACACACCAACTGTCTACCTCTTCTCTTTTGTCACTCTGCCAATCATAAACTATTAACCGTCAGGTTGTCAACAGCTGCAAAAAATGTGTACCACTAATCTGCATGTACACCCAAGCTCGCTGGTACTTTATTAGTTCATCAGAAAAAGCTTCATCAGCCCAGTGTCATCAGACAGAGTCAGTGTCTGATGCAGAGAGTCAGTAGCGAGTGAGTCAGTAACCTGCTGTTGGTCTAACCCCCTCTGATGACGATAAAACATTATTGGTGTGTGTGATTCTTTTCAAATAAAAACAGCCAGTGATCCTTGCTCTATTGTGAACATAAGCTTCTGAGCGCCGAGCTGCCATTTATGTAAAGCTGTTTTTATTGCAGCGTCTGCCTAACTTGGCTTTTATCTTATTATGCTAATTCAGGAGGCTGGGGTTATAGCAGTAAAAGCTGATTTACTCTCACATTGTTGTGGACTGAATGATGGGGAAACAGTCAATTGTGAAGCTGGGAGACAGCAGGGTCTCCTGTTACACAGCTGCTGACCTGATGATGGAAGTAAACAGCACTGAACCCCTACGTTACACTCAGGTTTTTAACATGTATTTAAGCTCCTTTGGTGTATTTTTCATGTGAGGCACTTGGTGTGTGTGTCTTTGTTGTAAATGTGTGTAAAAGTGTGGAGATAGGTCTGGCCTATTTTTTCAACAGCTGAACTACTGTAGTCCTATGCACAAGCACACCTACACCTAGCTCTGTCTAACTCAAACAGCTGATCTGCAGAGTAATACAGTGTGCGCCGTGGTTGCACTTACGTAGGAATACAGTAGTTCTACGGGTCACAAGCTGAAAAGGCTGTTTGACGGTCAGATGGCAAAAATATTCAAAATAAAGCAGACACTTCAACTGATATTGGCTTTTTTCTGTGAGCAATTTTAAAGTGGCTGAAACACCTTTTTGCAGATGACCCCGCTCACAGCAGCTCATCACTCAGCTTCTGTCCCGGTGCTCGCAGCAGCTCACTGATACGGATCTACTGCAGGTAATACACTGCAGTACATTAAGGTACATTAAGGTACACCGAGTATGGACACAACCCCATGTCAAATAACCTGTACTATCACTTTAAATGCCAAAAATATGGCCATATTGCAGCAGGGTGTGAAGGGAAACAAAAATGTGGAAAATGTGGAGGGGACCATGAGTATGGGAAATGTGAGGATTTGGCAGAATTGAAATGTGTTCATTGTGGAGGTGCAGAAACTAAGAGTAACGTACAGTGTTTTATGCAGAAGCAGTACAGGTGGTCCAGAGGAAACAGAGAGAGGAGAGAAAAAGAAATATCAGAGAGGGGACAGTCAACTGAACAACATGTGACAAACAAAATATTTTGGTGGTAAATAAGGAGGATTTTGTGTATTTCATGGCTGAAGTAATTAACTGCACATCCCAAGCAGGGGGGAGATCTCAGAAGAATGAAATTATGAGTGCAGCAAGACATTTAAATATCTTAAATATGTCTGGGATGGATGTTCAGGAAGAACTTTAAAAAAAAAAAAATGCAACATGAGACAAGGAACAATGTTCACAAGACTTGTGTTACTCGTGTTAATGCTTCAGTGGACTGCTAGGAGTCTGCTGTTGAATGGCCAAGAATTTAAAGGATTTTTAATGGGTTAGAATGTAAACCTCAAAAAGATTTACATGCAGTACAACACTCTGACCCCCTCCACTCACCTGAGGCACCTTTTTAGTTTCAAAGGTTTGATTCTCACCCTGACAAGGACCAGACTGTGTGATAAGAGGTTTTAGAAGCTGCTGTGAGATATTTTTGTAAAGCGAAAGTAATTTCAAAGTATAACGAGTAATGTATCTACTTACTTTTGATATGAAGTAATAAGTAAAGTAATATGATTACTTTTAAAGGAGTAATAACTAAAAAAATACCTTATTACTCTTCCTGTGTATCTTCCCCAACACTGAAGGTAGGTAGAGAAAGCAGAGTGGGTGTAGAAGAGAGGAAAGGCTGAGTGGGAGAAATTCAAAGACATACATGAATCAAGTTAAAAACATAGCTGGAGAAGAGGGCCTGTATTCTCAAAGCATCTTAAGGCTAAAAGTAGCTCCTAACCTGCTGATTCAGGAGAAAAGTAACGGGCATCATTTCTAACTTTAGGACATTTTTTTGACTAAGAGTAATTCACAAAGACACTTAGCGCTAAAAGAGAGAAGTTAGAAGCACTGGAGAGGACTCCTAACTCACTGAGACCAGATCACTAAGAATCATAAAGGGCTGCGGTCACCTCACAACGCTGCGCTGCTTGGCAATGAGGAAAATGCTGACAACCTGGAGCTCAGAGAAATAAAGCAGCTTCATGACAATAGCCGGTCTACCAGGTGTGATCGGTGCCACAGATGGAACACATGTAATAATTGTTGCACCATCACAAGACGACGATTATTATTATTTGTAAACAGGAGGAAAATAATCACACCATCAACACACAGATTGTATAAGATGCTTCTACAGTTCTAGATGCTGTTGCAGAGTGGATCCACACACGATTCACGGATCTTAATGGAGAGTGTCCTGAGGCAGCTGTTTAAAGGATCATATTCATCGTGTGTGTCATGTCACAGTGGACATCACACTCTACCTCAACCCACAGTTGAGCGTGTGAAATGATGCCGATGTTGTAGTCACACTGATGT
This sequence comes from Trachinotus anak, assembly GCF_046630095.1. Classification (NCBI taxonomy): domain Eukaryota; kingdom Metazoa; phylum Chordata; class Actinopteri; order Carangiformes; family Carangidae; genus Trachinotus; species Trachinotus anak. The sequence goes on along the minus strand of NW_027273862.1, from coordinate 453,481 downwards.
AAATATTAGCAAGTTAGAAGCAAAAGTGGTGATTAAGAGGATTAATATCTTTTTAAAAACAAACTATTCATTGGGGGTGTAGGGCCAATAGTTGGAGGATGAAACAGGAAAGAGAAGATTTAAGATTTAATTATGACTATTTTTAATTGCTTTGGTTGAAATATTAGTCCACACTCTAAATCGGTGGGTGACGGAACGCACCCAAAGGTTGTTTGCCAATGGGCTAAAAAAAGAAGAAGGGTGCAGAGATATTGCTCCGCAATCCTGTTGTGAAGTTCATTTGATGTATTTTTTGAGCTGCTTTTGTTTCTTTTATTTGTGTACATTTGGGTCCTGTATGTGGATTGTTTTAATGTCATAAACCAGGTTTTCCTTTGAACTTAATATATCCACCCTCATAATCACACTGACACTCATTTGTATATAAGACAAATAAAAGTATTGAGAGAACACAACCATGGTGGGAACCAGCAGAAAATTAAAGGGCATCAGATAAAACAACATTGGTTTTCACCTTTTGAGACCAATCAGTTACAAACAGGAAACCTTATGGAGTTGAAGTGAAAATATGTCAGGCAATGGTTCTGCAGAGTACTTGAAGGAGTCAGCCTTTACATAGAAGTTTAGAAAGTTTCAGTTTCTAAATTTGATTCTGCAACTCCCTGCAACAAGTGACAAGTGCCTGATTAAAACTAATGTTCCTCTGGGTAATTGTATTTTTAGCAGATTTGAACACCCATGGTTTGATTCAGAGAAATAGAAATTGGTTTCTTGGGGATGACTTAATCTTTACAAAAATGTATATATGCAGAGATATTCTCAGTTCATCCAAACTGGAGCAAACATCTTTAAACAAATTCCAGTCTGTGCAAGAGTAATAATCCTAGAGACACTGGATAGACATAATAGTCTGTTGCAATGTCAACATGAACCTGTTTAAGGGAAACAGACAAAAGTTTAATGTCTGGAGTGCACAATGTT